>NW_023425357.1:16967179-18217179 GCF_014108415.1 Molossus molossus
ATCGATATCAGCGCCTACATCGACCCGGCCGCCTTCAACGACGAGTTCCTGGCCGACCTGTTCCAGCACAGTCGGCAGCAGGAGAAGGCCAAGGCGGCCGCGGCCCCCGTGGGAGGCGGCAGCGGCGACTTTGACTACCCGGGAGCCCCGGTGGGCCCAGGAGGCGCTGTTATGCCCGGGGGGGCGCACGGCCCACCTCCCAGCTATGGCTGCGCGGCGCCCGGCTACCTGGACGGCAGGCTGGAGCCCCTGTACGAGCGCGTCGGGGCGCCAGCGCTGCGGCCGCTAGTAATCAAGCAGGAGCCGCGTGAGGAGGACGAGGCGAAGCAGCTGGCGTTGGCCGGCCTCTTCCCCTACCAACCGCCGCCGCCACCGCCACCGCACCCGCACCCGCACCCGCACCCGCATCCGCACCCACCGCCCGCGCCCCTGGCTGCCCCGCACCTGCAGTTCCAGATCGCGCATTGCGGCCAGACCACCATGCACCTGCAGCCCGGCCACCCCACGCCGCCGCCCACGCCCGTGCCCAGCCCGCACCCAGCACCCGCGCTCGGCGCCGCTGGCTTGCCGGGCCCTGGCGGCGCGCTCAAGGGGCTGGCCGCTGCGCACCCCGACCTCCGCACAGGCGGAGGCGGCGGCGCGGGTAAAGCCAAGAAGTCGGTGGACAAGAACAGCAACGAGTACCGGGTGCGGCGCGAGCGCAACAACATCGCCGTGCGCAAGAGCCGGGACAAGGCCAAGCAGCGCAACGTGGAGACGCAGCAGAAGGTGCTGGAGCTGACCAGTGACAATGACCGCCTGCGCAAGCGGGTGGAACAGCTGAGCCGCGAACTCGACACGCTGCGGGGCATCTTCCGCCAGCTGCCCGAGAGCTCCCTGGTCAAGGCCATGGGCAACTGCGCGTGAGGCGCCCCGCGGCGGGACCGCCCTGGGCCGGCCCCTGGCTGGGACCCAGGGAGTGCTTTTGGGTCTCCGGATCTCAAGACTGCCCGAGCCGCGCGTGCCAGGACTAGGAGTTTCCGATGCCAACTGAAAGCCTGGACTGTCGCGCGTGCCCCTTGCCTTCTTCTGCGTGCGACACGGTGCGTCTAAGATAAGGGGTCAGGCAGTAGTTTATCCCTGTAAGAGAGAAGCGCCGCGGGGCCAAGCCGGGAGCCTGGCAACTCTAGTATTAAGGAATAACCTTGTGCCTTGGACATGCAAACTCACCGCTCTGATTCCTACCAAGTAGGGGGAGCAAATATGTGCCTTGTCATTTTATTTGGAGGGTTCCTGCAGCAGGACCCCGTAAGAGAAGGAGGGGTGCAGGCTTCCGGATGGAGCAGAGATCCTACAAGCCAGCCCCAGCTGCTCCTCAGCTACTTGTCCTTGGAGGGGAGGAAACACAGGGATCTGGGGCTTTGAACCTAAGATCGTTCTAGTTCTTCATGAAGGTAGAGGGTCCCTAGTGCCTTGCCTCTAACTTCCCAGCCTACAACGGACTGGGCTTCCAGGGCAGAACTCCCTGAGATCTGAGTCACCATGTGACCAGTGGGAGACCTCACCCCCAGTCAGACCAGAAAGCTAGGTGTGGATTAGCTATAAGGACATATGGGAATGGTGGCCCGGTGCAAGAGGGGAACCTAGAGGTCTGGTCTGGGGGTTGGGGAAGGGTTGACGGGACACTGGGACCATCAGCCATGTCTATACTGTTTGTCGCCAACATTGCCATACAAACATGAAGCACAGTCAGTCCATCCCAAAGGGACCCAAGTTATGAGAAGCTTTCCAAATATTTTGCTTCATCAGCCTATATCAACATTTGTATCTGGCCTCTCTGTGTCCCAGTGGTGCCTTGTGCAATGTGAATGTGCATGTCTATGCTAAACCACCATTTTCTTTGGTTTTTGTTTTGTTTTGGTTTTGCTCAGATACTTGCCAAAATGAGACTCTTCGTCAGCAGCTGCAGGGAGGGTCTGCGGCTCTCTTTCCTTTGGTTTTGGGATCGCTTTTGCTCCCAGGGGAACCAAAGAGGCAAGATGGGCTTCCCCTGGGGGTGACTGGGGGCCTTGGTCCCCTGCAGCCCCAAGCTGCCCACAGGCTTGTCCCCCACCAAGGTCCTGGCTCCCGGTCTGGAAGGGAGGCAGCCTCCAATCAACACACGCAGATCGCTGGGCTTGGGAGCAGGGAAGGACGGCTTGGTTCTCTTCTTTTGGGGAGAACGTCGAGTTTCATGCTAGATGTTTTATGTATTATATCTATAATATAAACATATCAAAGTAAATGTTGGTGTTTTTTTAAAAGCAGAAAAGCTATTTTCCATGGTTTTCTGTGGGCCAGGTCACATTTGTAAATAATCACAGCATACTTTCTGGCTGAGATCCTGACTTTCATTCACTCTCCACCCATCATGAGCCCCTCTTTAACATTAAAGGGGTGACTTCTCCCAACCAAGGCAAATAAATGGCAGAAGGAGGACAAGGCTCCAAGCTAAGAATGCCAAAGCCTGAAGAGAGTCTCCTGGCTGGAGACTGTTTTGGGAGACAGAGGGTCATGGGACCTTGATGTGGCCTCTCATGGCCCTTTGAGAGAAGAGGGATTCGGAGAGGGAGCCCCCTGCCTGAAGTTGCCATGGCCTCTTTGGGACTCAGGCAGGTCTTGGCCTCTTTGGGACTCAGGCAGGCCCTGTCCTTCGGCCACACACTTCAAACACTCACAGCTTCAGCTCTGGAGCAGCCTCGTTCACACCTGCTTTGCCTCGGCAGGGCTCTGGGTGGACAGGGACAGGCCTCCAGCTGTAGGACCCCCAGCTCCTTCCCTCCTGCTCTGGGCCCTGTGGCTGCAGCCTACCCCAGCAGGGCCCTAGAAGGCAGTCTGAAGATCGAGCGCCCCTCCACGGACCTTCCACACCTTCCCTGCCCAGCCCACCCAGAAAGGGGGCCACCGCAGGCCTGAAGTGGGTGTCTGGCCTTTCCCCACACACCACCTGTCAAGGAGCCGGCCCAAATTCCATGCTGTCCACTGTGTCCACCCCGCAGCAAGCACCCCACTTGGACTATTGTCCTGTGAGGGCGAGCACCCGGCACCCTCTTAGCAGCCGTGATAGCTGATCAAGGGAGGGGGCACCTTCATGCCCGAAAGAGCGGGGCGGCCGAGGGAGTAAGCCAGGGGGCTAGTGGGACTTTCAGAGTTTACTCTTTCTGAGGGCAAAAGTCAAAACACTTTTTATCTCCTCTTTCCTGCCCCCCCCCCCCCCACTACCTCCCAGAGTGTTCACTTGAACAGCTAATAGTATATGGCATTGTGGGCTGGGACAGTTTCAAGAAATTACACATTCTTCTTCAACTCTGAAAGCTTTAACTTCACCTGACTGTGTGGTTAATGGAGGTGACCGGCCCCCCTTCCTGCTCCCCACTTTCTGTCTTGTGTCTTGCCGCCTCCTCACCCATGGCCGCCCTTGGCACAGGAAAGGCCATGAGCCCATTGAGGAGGCGGCAGCCTGCCCTGCTGCCTGGGAACCAAGGAGGCAGAGCCCCACCGCCTGCCTAGAGGCCTGGGGCAGGCCACAGCTTGCTAGGCCCCAGCAAACCCTCTCTGAGTTCAGTGCTGATTCCAGTTTTTCTTGTTTGAGGGGGCCAAGCCTTGGCTTCCCCCTTTGCCCCCAGAACAGATCCCAGGACGAGTGGGGGAGGGGCACCCCTCCTGCCCTCACTCCTCCCCCACCCCTCCCACAGTCCCATCTCCAGGGATCTCCTCTTTCAAAGCTGACAGCTCTTGAAAGGGCAGCCCTCCTACTGCAGATCCTTAGGTCCACAGCAGGCTTTGTTGAGGACAAGGTGGATCCAACCACAGCCAACCCCAGGAAAGGAGTGGGCTTGGGGCCCCCCTGTGTGGCCCCCAATAGAGCAGCCTGCTAGGGGCAGGGGCAGCACAGGGTGAACCTGCCCAGCTCATGCTCTGTGCCCAGCCAGAGAGGCCCCTGGGGAGAGCCACTCCAGCACCCACTGCTTCCTGCAGGGCCCCCCACAGTGCCCACCCTGACTTCAGCCTTCATGAAGAACTACTCCAAGAGCCGGGCACCAAACACACCCCAAGTATTTATTGGATGCCTACTGTATGCCAGGGCCTGTGCCTAGGGTGGGCACTCAGCTGGGAACAAGAAGACTCAGCTCCTACTCTTGGAGATCTCATAGTCTTGTGACACGCAGATGTGCTTTAAGAGTGACAAGTGCAATAAGGGGGAGCTCAAAGTGTGAATAGAGGCCACCAAGGAAGGCTTCCTGGAGGCAACAGCTTTGACCCGATGCAGGCATGGACCCAGTCCAACAGGTCTGGATGCCTCTGCCTTGCTCTCTCCCATGAGAGTTAGTAGGGACCTCACCCCCTGGGTGGGCCACCAGAGCCCAGTGTCCCCTGAGAGCCCTGTTCAAGGGAGCCAGCCACCAGGGAAGGAGCAAGGGCAGAAGGGAGAAAGGGAGGCACTCCTTTGCCGCCAGATGCTTCCTGATGGTTTAGAGTTGTCACGAATGTCGCCCTTATCTCTTGGATCTCCTGGGAATCTGTGAACATGGCATTGGGCCCTGACACCTGTGATGAGCCATTGGGACTGGTGGGAGTGTCTGCCCCTCCCAGGGCTCCCGCCCCCTCCTTCCCAGGCAGAAACCTGCCAGGCCTCCTCCGTGAGCAGCTGATTTCATGGGAGGAGATGGCGCAGTGGGGAGAGGAAGAGGGAAGCCACTCCTGGTGCAGGCCAAGAGGGGGCAGGACCCTGCCTTGCTCAGCCAGAGGCCTCCTTCCAGGCACCCACAGGCCTTCCGCAGACAGAGGGCAGGGTCCTTGCCTGGACAGAGGGGAAATCCCATCCGGTTCTTTCCTATGCTGGAAATTAAACTAAACCACCAGCACCTTTGACAGCTCTTTCTTGTCTCTGTAAAAGACTTGTGCTATCTCCCATCTCTCAGCCCCCACCTTCTCCCCCTCCTCCATACCCCTCTCCGTGGATGGAGCATTTGACGTAAGCAGAGACATAGGAAAGATACCAATTCACTATCAAAGCATCCTAGCCCCATCCCAGAGCAATTAAAAAGCCAGATGGAATCTCTGGGAAATCGGCATTAATAACACGAACAATCTGTGCAGGCCGGCAGGGACCCAGGAGCCTCGGGCGGGGGCAGGGAGGAGGCAGAGGTGCTGGAGCGGGAGCTGGCTGTGCTGTGGTCAGCCTGGGGACACGAGGCCATCGCAAGGGTTTGCCTCGGTCTGTCCTCATCTGGGCTTTCCCCTCCAGCCCCTGCAAGGCCCTCTGTGCATCCTGGATCCTGGTCGCTGCAGACAGAGCCAAACAAATGTGGAACCCATTACTCAGGCAGCCGCAGCCTTGGCCAGCCCCGTTCTGGCACCCAAGAGCTCTGCTTTCCTTTACTTTGTTTTTATTTATTATTTTTCTAGCCTTCTAGCCCCACCTCCCTGGTGTTAGCTTCCACAGATGCTAACATCACTGTGCCCAAGCCATACCTGAGAACAGCAGAAGATGGTACTGGGGACCCCATGGGGCCTGCGCCCGGAGGTTCCCATTACATTTCAGAGTGATGGGCACTTGCGGCCAGACCAGACGAGCTCGCAGAAGCCGGCGTGGTTGCTAGCGGAGCAGGCACAGGGGTCCACACGGCCTGGCTGCAGAATCTCTTGCTGTTCAGAAGCTTTTTTTGAAGCAGAGCCAAGAAGCCAGATTCCTCCATAGCCCCATTTTTCAGACTGTGGTCTAAAGGCCCACCTGAGATGGACGTAAAGATGTCGTTTTCTTATACCCAACAAGTTGGGACAGGAATTGGGTTGCTGTTAAAACATCCTTTGTGATCCTTCCCTACCAAGAGAGTCATTTTCTGACCTTCAGTCTTCCTCTCTCTTTGTCCCCACTTTTCACACTCACCCTCGGCCTCCCTGGAAACTGTTTTCCCCAAGGTCACCACGAGCTCCTGGAACTGGATCACATCAACTCACCTGGGATCCTGCTTGCCTTGGCCTCTTGCTGAATTTGTCCCCAGTGGGTGTTCAGTGTCTGGCCCACAGCTGGTCTTCAGCATGTGTGTGAATGCGTGGATCTCTCTGCAACTCATCTCTCTCCTGTAAAAAACATCCTTGCCCGGGCTGGTGTGGCTCAGTGGTTAGAGCGCCGGCCCTCCCACCTTAAGGTCTCAGGTGTGATTCCCAGTCAAGGGCACATACCTGAGTTGCAGGTTTGATCCCCAGCCCTGGTTAGGGCTTGTGTGCAGGAGGCAACCGATCGATGTGTGTCTCTCTCACATTGATGTTTCTCTCTCTCTTTTCCCCCCTCTCTCTCCCTCCCTCTCCCTCCCTACCTGCCACTCTCTCTAAAAAAAAAAAAAAAAAAAAAAATCAATGGAAAAAAATATCCTCAGGTGACAACCAAAAACAAACAAAAAAAAATCCAGAACACCCACATCCTCTTCTTTCCATTCAAGGGCTCATTGGATTGGCCTGAGGTGCACCAAGCAGGGGCTTGAGGGACCCGGGTCACCACTGTGGGAGGCAACACCAGGGCACCCAAAATAAGGCTCATTCTACATGAGTCATGGCTTCTATGAATTTAATTATTTTTTTCTTTATTGATTTTAGAGAGAGAGGAAGGGGGAGAGAGAGAGATAGAAACATCGATGAGAGAGAACATCGACTGACTGCCTCCTGCCTGCCCCCTACTGGGGATCAGGCCCACAACCTGGGCATGTGCCCTGACCAGGAATCGAACCGGTGACCTCTTGGTGCATGGGTCGACGCTCAACCACTGAGCCACACCAGCCGGGCTATGCATTTAATTTTTTAATGCAAGAATCCTAAGAAAGGTAACCAATATAGTTTTATATAATCCTCAACATCTCTGCATGATTTGTTTGCCACCAGATCCAGGGTCCAGCCAGGTCCCAGTGAGATGGTCGTGCTCTGGGGGAGAGTGTATGAGAAGGAGGTGGGATTTCGAGAAGAGGGGAGAGGGTGGGGAGAGGCAGTGCACTGCACCCTGAAGCTGCTGGGGTTGCCCTGAGACACGGGGTGGCTGGGATCACGCATTTCTTCTGTAAAGATCTCTCAGGATTTGTGTTTTTCCAGGATGACTGACCAGGTCTTTATTGAGGGACTATGGCCCATGGGTGGGAACACCAGTGGCCAAATGTGGTGGCCTGGCACCAGGACATTGTCACTCAGGGACTCAGACAGGTCTTTTTTTCCCCTTTATTGATTTTAGAGAGAAAAGAAGGGAGAGGGAGAGAGAGGTAGAAACATTGATGAGCGAGAACATCGATTGGCCGCCTCCTGCACACCCTCCACTGGGGATCAGGCCCACAACCTGGGCATGTGCCCTGACCGGGAATTGAACCAGCAACCTCTTGGTGCATGGCTCGATGCTCAACCACTGAGCCACACCAGCCAGGCTCAGACAGGTCTTAAAGGGAACCATCATGGCCTGTCCCGAGCCCTCTAGAGCCAAACACATTTCTGCTCCTTGGCAAGTGGCAGCCGATCTTTCCCCAGAAAGAAAGCCTCTCCTTCCCTAGGACCACTGGCCCTTCCTGCCCAGCCACGGAGGCCTCTCAGAGCCCCCTACCTCCTCCTCAAACCACCAGAGCGCTCCCCCTGTGGTCCCCCAGGAATCCATGCTGCTCTAGCTGGCGAAGAAACCTGGCTGATTGCACGGCCTTTTCTTCATGCTTTGGGCAGTGGTCTCAGTTGGACACGGCAGCATCGCCCCTGCCCATGAATGGGAGCAAAGGAATACCAGGGATGGGGCACCTGCCCCAGAGGGAGCCGCTGTGACCTTCAGCATCAGGTTAGGACCCGTCGAAGTGGGCTTGATGATTTACAATTTGCAAACACGTTTTATTTGATTCCTCAGTTTTGCTGGAGCAATTACAGTGACTAAGCATGACAAATCGCTCCCAACACAGTGTCTCTGCGCTGTTAGGAAATGTGTTTGCTTCACTATTTTGCCTGGTGCAGTAACATTTTAAAAATAGACTCATTCACTGTACTTGAAGGCAATTTGTTCTAAATTTTCCCACTAATTTGATTTTAATCTGATATTTAAAATTCATGTGACCACATCCCCACTGATTTATAGGGAATAAGCCCTACCTGGCAGCAGTTTAATTGGCCTTAACCCAGGAGTCCACAGGACGAAGGACTTATTCCAGAACAATTTGAAGGCACTGGTATCTGGAATGCTTGAGACTATGTCTAATTCAGCAGAGCGAGCGCCACTTGCCTGGGGCCGGTAACGGAGCCCGGCTGAAGGCCGCTCTCCTGCAGGGCCCGCAAGCAGGAGGCTGGCCATGGTAGTTCAGCAGATGCGTGGAGCTCAGATGCCTTGGCATGGTACCTGCTTGAGATGTGCCCTGAGCTGGGTTCTGAGAGGGGACAACTTGCTCACAGGTGACAAACGGAAGTTTCCTCTGTTTCCCCTGCTAGGATCAGGAGGGCCCACCTCCCCGGGACCCGTGAAACCCTGATACCGGCTGACTCGTAGCTGTGCCTCTTACTAACTCTGTGGCTCTCACCATGTCTCTTCATTGCTTCCGAGCTTCCGTTTCCTTTTATGCAAAATGTATGCAAAACGAGTACATGTCATCGAGTTGTGAAAGGTAAACAGGCAAAGCTTGTGAGACACTTGAGCTAATGAGATGGCCATAGCTGTGTGTGAGAACAGAAGGCAGAGTGACCTCTGCACACCCTCGGTTCCTGCGAACACCCCTGGAAGGAATCGGTCATCTGAATAACTTAAGGCAAAATCCAGTACCCAGAATAATCAAGTCGCTGAATTCATTTTAACGTTGCTTAGAATTTTTTTTTTTCCAGGATGCCTTTCATTGGCTTAAAAAGCATTTAATGAGCTCCTCCTGGGTGCAGAGTCCTCTTGCCATTGACCTTGAAGGCTGAGTCCGAGGTCAAACCCTCCTCCATGGCTCTGGGCCGAGCAAGCAAAGGTGCCCCGTGTACCTGCTGCAGGAAAAGACTCTTCACACGAGCGCAGCCTTCTAGGTGATGACGCCTGTTCAGTGAGAACAAGTATTCTCACTGGGGCATCAGCCTCCCCAGATTCTGGCACCCCTCTTTCCCGACTCCTGGGCCCCTCCAATAACTCTTCTCTGTTTGGGAAGCTGGGACCTCAGTGCACAGGACCGCCCTGCCCTCCCCTTGCTGGTGACAGGGGAGCAGAAGGATACGCCTTGTGTGTCCGGAGACACCTCCTGCCCCCTTCCTTCCCGCAGTCATCTCAGTACGTAGCCAAACAGCTGGTTTCCATTTGCCTGACCTACTCGAGCCCAGGAAGTAAGGAGGGAGGCTGCCCTCTGCCCTGTGGGGAGGTCTGACTGGACTCCCACAACCAGGGCAGCTCCTGGGGTTCTGGAGGGGTAAGGAGGGGCCCCTCCTTAGAGTCAGGTGGGAAGAGGCCTTGGCCAAGCTTCCCCAGAGCTGGGGTCACCAGCAGGAAATTGCTCCAGAAACCTAGCCTGCGTTTCCCTTCGCTACCAGGAGTGCCACCTCGAGAGTTACTCGAGTTAATGAGCAAACCCCTCAGGCAAGGAAGGAAGGCAGCTGGTGGACACCCCCACCTCGCTGCTCAAGCACAGGAAACGGTTGGATGCCACTTGTCAAGGGAGGGCAGCAGGTATGGAGAGGGGCCAGGAGGCCTTAAATCACTGGCCCCTCCCCAGCCAAGCCAGCTGGGCTGGTGCAGGGCAGCAGAAAGGAGAGAGAGCAGCCCGGGCCATGGCGACCCCAAGGGGGGACTGGCACTGTGTGGGCCCAGGCCAGGTGCAGGAGCGTGCCGTGAGTGTACGCACTTGGGGCTCATTCTGAGCCCGAGGCTGGAGGAGCTTCCAGGCCCAAGAGCGGCGAAGGGTCCTCTCGAGCAATTCCCAAGTTCACCAAGTCCCGATCAACTTCTGTTTGAGAAGCAGTCTCGTTGGGGAGAGGTGGAGGCATGTGAGTCATGGGCCGGGCCCCTGAGCCCGGGGAGGTGGGGACGGTGGCTCTCAGCCCAAAATGTGTCAGAGGTGAGATGAGCATCTTGAGTGATGTGCCCTTCGTATAATTATGTGGGACAGCGCTGCCCGGGGTGTGTGTGAGCCACACTAGAAAGAAGAGCAACCCGTCCGGGTCCTCTACCCACTGCGTGGCACCCAGGCTCACCAGAGGCCCCTCCGCTCGCCAGTGATTAGACCAGGTGGGGACAGGATCAGCATGGACCACCACTCTGCGTGCAGTGCGGGAGTTGAACTCTCTCCGCCCCCAAATCCACACCGGAGAGTGAAATGCTAAGACTCTCATTATTGGCGCTATTCCATGACACCCTCCCTCTCCCCCACTTCCACCCAAGATTCCTCCACTTAATTTACTTTAGTTTGTAATGTTCAAAATTAGGTCAACTGCATGCTATTTGGCACATCTTTGAGAATCTTAGAAGTTGGAATGGCATGTCAGAGACGTTGCAGAGACCAGCTGGGGAGCCCACATACCCCACCATCTTTACTCATCACGGGCTGGGAGGTCAAGTGCCATCGGCCATCCCTTTCTGCTCTTCCCACGAGACGAGACACAGAGACCGATACCCACACAGCACAGCGGTGTGGAGGGCCTGCTGCTGGGGCTGGGAAATCTGGCACAGGCTGGAGGGCCGGGTTGGGATCCGACCTCCATGAGGCTCCAATGTGGAGCTACTCACAGCACCCAGGCGCAATATTGATTACATAGGGCTGGGCCTGCATTTCCACCCACGGGGGGTGTGAGACCATGTATGTCCTCACCTCACCACACACCTGCTGTGTGACCAGGCACAGGTTTGGCAGCCTCTCTGTTTGAGCATGTCTGAAAGGTGTGCCAGGATTCCCAGAGGCAAGATGATGAATGGGTGTCCCTCCAGAACAGAACAACCACAAGAACCTGATCCCGGGACGAGTCACACTGAGGAGGACCAGGACTAGGTCACCTGGCACCCAAGAGGGGAGTGTGAGTCAGAAACGAACCGCCCGTCTACCAGCAGGGCACTCTCCTGCCCAAGAGAACTCAAGGTCGCGAGCCAGAGGGCTGCAGAAACAAGGGTTGCATGATTCCCCTACTGTCTCTGGAGTCCAGCTTCTAGATTCTTGCCATTAGAGACATCAGAGCTTCTTGACCCATATTGAGGCCTAGGATTGGAGGACCCTAGGGTGGTTTTGGCGTCATCAAACCTGCTTTGGTTATATATGGCAAAGGGACACTCTAACATCGCCTCCTCTTTCAGATCCCCCACCCCAGCCATAACCAGACCATATAGCCAGCTGGTCAATAAGTTTCCACCAAGCACCCCTGAGAGCCCAGACTAGAGTCTAGTCACAGGGAGACTCAGGTCAGAGGAGAGAAGGGACACAGTATGTAGAAGGAGAATATCCCGTTAGTACTACATCAGGATGGAACAGAGGGCTTTCTCACTCCACCCACCCATGCCACTGCACCCCAGGTGACTACGGAGGGACCCTGGAGAATGGATTCTGCTACCTCTAGGTGACAGGTCACGGGGAAGGAAGAAGAAACAGGAAGAGGCAGCTGTGGTCATCTCAGGACTACCCAAGTGGTTCTGCTGAGGCAGGAAACAGGCAAGAGTTGATTTTCCATCATTTGCTTGTGTCCTTTGTTTGCTACATTGAACTTGACATTGTACAACATCATGGCTGTTGGCCAATAGCAGATTGGGTCCAGAGTCTTCTGTCCATATTTTTTGAGCTCCAGGTTGTCTGAAACATGGAGCTACACCACCAAAGGAAAACTAACCATTAAATGGTTCAGTGCATGCTTTCATTCATTCTTTGATTGGTTCCAGAGAATTCTTACATATTAATCCTTAAAACATTGCCTCTGCACCCTGGCCGGTTTAGCTCAGCAGTTAGAGCATCAGCCCGCAGACCAAGGAGTCACAGGATTGATTCTGGTCAAGGGCTTGTAGCTCGGTTGTGGTTTGGTCCCCAGCCCTGGTCGGGGTCATGTGGGAGGCAATTGGTCAATGTGTCTCTCTCACACTGATGCTTCTCTCTCTCCCCCTCCCACTTTGTCTGAAGATAAATGGGAAAAAAAAAATATCCTTGGGTGAGGATTTAAATAAATAAAAATAAGAATTAAACATTGCCTCTGCTCCATTTCCTGTCTCCTCTCCTTCAGGGACAATATAAACATATGTTAGACCTTCTTTTTCTCTCTATCTCATACCATCTCTTCCATATTTTCTTTTTGTCTCTGTGTTGTACGTGGCGATAATTTCTTCTGACTTCTTTTCCGATTTCCTAATTTTCTCCTCAGCTGTGTTACACAGTAGTTAAACCTATGCATTGAGTTCTTGATATGGGTTATTGTAGTTTCTATTTCTAGAGATGCAAATTGAACCTTTTCTTAGATCTACAGTGTCACTTTTTATAGATACTCATTCCCTACAGTTACCTTTAAGCATGTCCTATTTCTTTAAACATCATGTGCACCGTTCTTTTATGGTCAACAATTTTCAAGCTGAAGGGTCTATTTCTGTTTTCTGTTGATTCTCCTAGTTTCCCCTCATAGCATTTTATTTTCTTGTGTGTCTGATCATCTTTTACTCTGTACTGGTCATTGTTTTAGAAAAATTTTAGACTCAGGACAAAGGTACCTTTCACTAGGGAGCATTTTTATTTGCTCCTGCTAAACATAGAGGAAGACTGCTAGTCTAGGATCACCTTTATCAACCATAAGACTTGAGGTCCCCTAGCCCACCCAGGAGATGAGAACTTAGATGGCAAGAGCATATGAGAGCTGGTCTACATCTGGCTCATCCTTATCCTGAGGGTGTAGTTCTCTGGAGTTCCACATCAATGGGGGATGATGTCTTATTATATGGCCTGACCTGGGTGAACCCTGGGATTTGAATTCTGTCTCTCTCATTCCATGAGGGTGTCAAAATAAAATTAACATGTTAGGGGGTCAGAAAATACCTCAGTGAAAAAGTGGCTTCTCTTCTTGCTTACCTGTCTGGATTTTTCTCTCCTCAGTTTTGGCCTGGCAAGTCCCATTTACACTGCCGACTCTTCCATTCGTTCAGCATGTTTAGTTATTTTCAGTGCAAGGATGAGCCCAAATAATTAGCCTGCCATGACTGGGGCTGGAAGTTCTCCCTTCAGTCACTCCGCAAGTATTTGCATACTACCTACTAAGCACCAGGCACTGTGCTGGGCAGAGGGGCCAACCAGACAGACAGAGCAGGCTCGTGTGGTGATCACCTGGAGACAGATAATAAACAGAGAGTGACTCACCTGATCAGTTAATGACAGTCATGATGTGTATTGTGAAGTAAGGAAATTCAGGGATGATAAGGAACCTTGGCCCGCTTTGTGGACTCGGGGAAGTTGTTCTCAAGGATGTGCTTTATGAAGCTGAGATCTGAAGGGTTGGTGGGATTTATAAGTAGCTGGGGGTTGGACCGAGAGAATTCAGGCAGAGGAACAGTGTATACAGAACCCAGCAGTGGGAAGGAGCCTGACAGTCCAGGTGCTGAAGTGTCCAATGTGGAGCAGGGCAGGGGTGGAGGACAGAGATGGGGCTGGGTTAGCTGGGTCACACTATCACACCCCCACAAGCAGGGGCTCAGACTCTGGTCAATGTGCCAAGAGCAACAGGAGTCGTGGAGAGCACGGGAGAGGGGAGCATGCATCATAGTGGGCACCACCCTGGTGGCTGAGGTAGGCAGATCAAGGGAGGTTTAGTGGGTAAGAGAAAGGTTTCCACCAAGCTTGGCCACAGAATAGTCCCCAAATGCCGTACCTGATCACGCTGGTCATCCTTTGTTGGCACTCAGATCCAGTCCATTCCTCTTCCGGCCCAAGAGCCCGGCCTGTGGGGGCCTCCCATGCCTCTGGCTTCCTGCGGGGTTTGGATAATGGTAGGTACCAGCAGGAGATCAGAGGAATGAAGAAGATGGAAGTTGGGGTGTTTCTTCTCTGCTCTCCGCCTGCTTCAGCACCCCCTCTGCATGTCCCCAAGACTATAGCTGCTGTCAGGTGGCCTGTCCTCTGCCCTCCAGGGGGCCTGTTCTCTCTGGGCTCATGTCTCACCTCGCCCCTGGGGCTGCTGCCAGGGCCTCAACATCCCTTCTTGATTCCCTCAACCCCGGTCACACCCCACACATAGTCCCTTTGTTAACATCCCTTTACTGGAACCATTAGGGCTGAGTTTGGTTTTCTGCCAGGACCCTGAGTGATCACTAATACTCAGGTTTTTTTGCTTTAAAGAATCTGGAGAAGCAAATCTGTCTGGGAATCCTGGAGGGGGGCCAGCCCTTCGTGGCAGCCAAAGGGGTGGGTCGGAGCCACACGCCGGCTGCGTTCTGTAAACAAACACCCGCGTGCGTGCTCAGCCCCACAGAGCCAAATGACAGCCACGGCTGCGACAGCTTTATAGAGCCCCAGTATCAGAGAGGACAGAGGTAATTAGGAAAGCCAGGAACATATCTGGTGTCTTCTGTCTGGCCGTGCAATCCGCGCCTGTGTCTGCTGGGGGCGCCGCCCTGAGGGAGCTGCTTCCCAACCCGCCCGCACATCCAGGTCCCTAAAAGAGGGCTTCTGGTGACTGAGGTCAAAGTGCATCTGATCTCAGGGGTGGGTGCAGCGGGCCCAGGGCTGGGCATCGCTGGGAAGAATCCCAGTTTGGCTTGCCCGCCGCCCACCCTGTGTCCTCCATCTCCTCTGCCTGTCTCTTCCCCACGTCCCATGTCCCTCCGGAGCTGACGGGTACCTCCCTTCACTTTCACTTTGGAGATGAGAGCTGGGAACGAGCATCTACTGAGAGGCGACAGATACTTGAGGATTGTGTTCCAAAACCGTGTGGGCTCACTCCCCACCTGCGCCCGTGCTGGGGGCTCAGAGCCGAGGGCAAGGAAGGAGGGAAAGGGAACTGGACCGATGGCAGAGGTTGCTTGGGTGGGGGTGGGAGTGTCCCGTGAAAACCAAAGTGACCAGAAAGATCCAGGCTCAAAGGATTTCTCCAGGCAGAAAAACGGACGGAGCAAAGTTCTAATGGAAGGCCCGTGTGGCCAGAGCAGGGGGAGGCTCAGAAAAGGAGGCCAGAGATGGGGGCAGAGACCAGCTCCCCGGGGGCCCTGGGGTCGCGAGCCGCGCATCCCGGTTTGCTGGGGAGAGTCCTGGTTTCTTCCCACTGTTCCAGAGTAATTGTCTGTTGCGTCCCTGCTTGTCCAATAAACACCAGTCACCCGACTTGTAAAGCAGCAGAAGAAATGTAGATTTTACATATTTTAACTGCCAGGGGAAGCCAGCAGAGGATTTTGAGCCGGGAAGTCACACCGCCAAGTCTTTTCCTCCATTCTCCGAGTGTTGACGCAGTGCCAGGCTGCCCATCTCCAGGGCACAGCGACCAGCCAGCCCTCGGGGAGCTTACATTCTAGCGGTAGAGATGCTGACAAGCATCTAACAACATTAACTCTTTCTGCACCGCTTTCAGTGACCTCAGCAAGCAGAAGTGCCCGCTGGACCAAAAGAAAGACGAAGGTAAAAGAACACCCTGCTACTTCCCATGAAGTCGGCTCCCAAATTCACCCGTGAGGGAGGTCTCTGTGGGGAGTCACGGCCACATGGGTCGCCCCGCCTCCCCTCTCAGCCACAGGCCCAGGCTTCTGTGGCTGGCGCCCCTAACTGCATGCTGGTTGCTCTCACTGGGCCCTCACTCCAGGATGGTCCTTAGCTCTAGGGAACTGACTTACAAAGTCTCGCGTTTGAAAGGCCTGGACCCAAAAGAGCATATAACACTGGTACCTGCCTCTGTGTTGGTGACTCACACAGAGAGCCGAGTGCAATGAGGAAAACAAAACACAATGGGACATGTCTTCAGGTATGGCTGGATCCAGCAGCCAGACGATGTTGTCAAGAGTCCTCTCTCACTGCATCTCTTGGTTTTGCCACCCATTGTGCTGGCTGCAGTTTCCTGTTAGGGGTTCCCAGTAACCCAAGGCCTCCAGACAGACACCCAGCAACTCAGAATAAAACTTCAGTGTTTGAAGAGTTTCATCAAAAGTCCCAGAGTTGGATTCTTTTGGACCATAAGCTCATCACTGAGCCAGCCACTGTGTCCAGGAGGGTAGAGGGTACTAACTGACCAATCCTGAGCCATGTCCCTATCCCCCCCCATCTGCACAAACACTTTGGGGGATGGGGAGGGAGTCAGCCCCATTCACACTGCGTGGAATGAAAGTGGGAGATGGGAGATTCTTCGAGGAAAGTCCTGGTGTTGTGGTTAGAAGGACAGAAATGAGGCTAAGGCAGGCAAAACAGCTGGGAGCCCTGTCCCTGCTCTTGGTCCCAGGAAGACTGGGAGCTCACAGAGAGGGAGGACTTGCTAAATCCTTTGCCCTTGCCTCCAAGGACAAGGTGAGTCCATGATCACAGCAGAGGAGGATGATGAGTTTCTGGAGTCAGCTCATGTGATTTGGGCCCCGCATTCATTCCTGACCTCTGCCCCACCTCAGGCTACCACCATCTCTCCCCACAGGCACTAGCCTCTCCATGGGGGTCTGTGACTCGAGCCCGTGGAGGCGGGTGGCAGGGGAGACACAGAGCAATGGACAGATTTTCGAGAAGCTCTGGGCAGAGCCCTTGCATGGAGGGGGATGAAGGGGTAGAGGCCTCTCATCTCCTGAGGCTGCAAAGCCACCGGGTCCTGCCCCCTGCGGGCCCCTGAAACTCTACCCCTTCTGAGGGCCCCCAGCCACTGGGATGGGGATTTGGCTTCCTGTTCCCTGGGACCAGAGCTGGGAGCAAGCAGCTCAGGGGAGGGGTGCTGGCTACAGGAAGCGAGGTGAGGACGCCCGCCGCCTGGCCTTGGGGAGGCCGCAAAGGAAAGGATGCCCCTCGTGCCCCTTACTCATCTACGCCCACGGACGCTGCGTGACAGTGAGGAAGGAAACCCTCAACTGGGCACCACCGACCTGCAGGTGCTTTCTTTCTTTTTGTTTTGTTTTGTTAATCCTCACCTGAGGATATTTTTTCCACTGATTTTTAGAGAGAGTGGAAGGGAAGAGAGAGGGAAGGAGAAAGACATCGATGTGAGAGAGACACATCGCTTGATTGCCACCTGCACGCACCCCGACCAGGGCCAGGGATGAAACCTGCAAGCCAGACACATGCCTTTGACCGGGAATCAAACCCACGACCCTTAGGTTTGCAAGCCAACGCTCTGAGCACCGAGCCACACCGGCAAGTCTCCCATCGCAGCCTGTCAGCTGCTCGAGGGGTGGTCCCCCCACCTACCTGTCCATCATTAGGGGTAGGGAGCTCCCCGAAGCCCCCTGGACTTGACCCGGATTCGCAGACTGTACATGGTGAGGCCAGGACCCACCATGAGGCCCCCACCCCTCACAGCCTCGCTGTTGCCAAACGAGTGGAAGGTGAGGTCAGGAAGGAAGAGGGGAGAGGCCGGGGAGGTGAGACGCAAGGCCCGGGGAAGCACAGCGGCCCTGCTGTCCCCTGGGAGGGTGAGAGCCCCAGCTCAGGGACCCGGACATGCGGAGGCCCTGGCTGGCAAGCAGGGAGGCCCGCCAGGGACCAGGAGGAGGCTTCCTCGGGGCCTTCATGCCACAAGATGTAAAATAATCCCCTCGGCTCAGAAAAACACATTTTATGGCTGTCTGACTCATTTCCCACAAAGCTAGGTTCACCCACCCTCTACCCCCCAACGTGTAGAGCTTTTGTTTTGAAAAATAAAAAATATGTTGAAAATTTCAAGATGACTTTTAGACATAAATAGTTCCCTTCCTCACCCTCGTCCCAGGCCCCCCTCACCTAATTTCCCAAACACTGGCTGCCGGAGCCTGGGGAGGACCCAGTCCAAGTGGGTGTGGGATGACTCTGGGGGACAGCCCCCAGGGCTGGGCCAGGCCAGGGGTCGCCTGCTGGGCACTGAGTAGGGCTAAGGGCCCTCCAGGAAGGTGGGCCTCCCTGGCATCTGCTGCAGTGACCCTGATCCTTCTCATTTGGGGTCCCCTGTGGGCCCCAACAGCTCCACCACTTGCCCCCAGGCCCAGGTTCCTCTCCACACACAGCTCTGGGACACAAGTGAGGCCGGGCTGGTCTCTCTGCATCCTCACAGTCTGTGAAGTGGTGCTCCCCATGGAGCCGTGGTACCCCACTATTGAAGCATAAGGGTCTAATATTAGCTCTTATCCCCCAAATACATCAGGGCTTTTGATAACTCCCCACCCACCTGGGGATGTGGCCTCCTGTCTCCCCCTGACTCTGCTGCTCCTCTGATGTCCCCACTGTCTGGGCCACAGGTACCAGCATCCCCATTTCTCAAGCAGGACACGAAGCACCGGACAGCACATGACCGCCGAGGGAAGCCAGAGTGCAGACAGCTGGGTAGCCTCACGGTTCCTGCTGCTTCCGGACAGCCCGGGGAGAGTCCCCAGGCCGGAAGGCCAGCGTTCTGCTGGAGGCCCGTCCCAGGAGACCCCTGATTTCTGGCACGTAGCACCGACACACCTGAAGTATGCACAGCCCCTAGAGCCGCCTCCCCTCCCTGCCAGGTACCGCTGCAGCCTGGTGCAGGCATGGCTCTCCACACAGCGCCCAGGTGACCCGCCCCATGCCTCCGTCTTCCCAGAGGATGGCCCCCGGAAGCTTCCTAAGGGAGGGGCGGCGGCCTGCAGCCGGATGAGAACACTAACATCTTCCATCTCGCGGGAGCCAAGGCTGAGCAGAAACCTGCCCTCTCGGGCCAGGGGTCTCAGCAGACAGGATCGGGCTCCGCAGGTCCAGGATGAGTCCGAGTCCCTATCCCCAGCTGCAAAGAACCCCAAAGATGGTGGGCCTGTGGGCACCCCAAGCACAGCATCCCTGGAACAGCCCAGGCCATGGGACTGTCTGCTTCTCCACTATAACCCACAGTTCATCTGCGCTGTGCCCCTGGCCCTGGTTCTCCAGGGGTTTGGACTCCTACCTGCTTCTGGAAGCTGGGGGTGGGAGGGAGTCTCACTGTCAGGGCTCTGCTGGGAGAACCCTGGGGTGAGCTGGAGGCAGACATGAAGGGGGTATAGATGGGGGTCCCCCAGGCTGGCTGGGCCATGGGCATCAGGGGAAAGGCCAGAGGTGACCTGGACTTTTTAACCACAAGAAAATTACTCAGCTAAATTGAGGAAGGTTTCCGTTCTAGCAGACTACTTTTTCCACTATGGTAAGAGATTTTTACCGGCAGGTTCCAGAGGAGCTGGGTACCCCACAGAGGGTTTGGGGAGTTTCGATTTGAATAGTCAATGCTGATTCTTAATCATTATTCTGAAAAGGCAGCTCTTGGTTTTCCAGCAGGTGGCTGGGTCCTGGGGAGCGAAGCCAGGTGTGTGCGTGTGTGTGTGTGTGTGTGTGTGTGTACCCATGTGCCCATGCACAAGTGTGCATTGGTGCTTTGAGGACGCTGGGGCCCAGGAAGGGGAGATTTAGTCAGGACGTTTCCCTTTGCCCAGTGGCAGGCCTTGCCCGGGTCTGCAGAAATGACCTGGATTCTCCAGCCCTCTGAGCCTGTTGGCCTGACCGGGGCTAATAGCTACACTGATTGAGGGCTAAGTGTGTGCCAGGCAGCAGGCTGGGCACTTCCTCACATTACCTCACAACCCTGGGAGGTGGGTCCCACTCCAGATGTCAGCTGAGACTCTAAGAGGGAAAAAGCACCCATCAGACACTCAGCCAGATGCGAACCCAGGCAGCTGGACACCACTGCGGACGCTGATTGCTGCCCCCACCTGCTCTTTCTCCAGTTCCTGGCATCTCCTGACACTGCCCAGGCTCGCCTGCCACAGCGGCTGGCAGCCCTGGGCCCAGTGAGGGCTAGCAGCTTCTCTCCAGGGACCAGGCTCGAATACTAGCCCATCAGTGATCAGAAGTTGGGGCCTTGCCCTGAATTCCGACAAATAATGCTGCGAATATCCAATGCACCCCTGGCTCCCATGGTCTAGCCCAGCCCCGAGGCCCAGGCAGGCTGGGTGGCGGATGCTGTCTTCCAACAGTGGAGGGCACAGCCCTGTCACTGCAACTTGCAGCCTAACAAGTTTGATGGGACAAGTCCTAGTCTAGGTGCTTGATGAGGATGAAGGCCACTGCTTTGAGCTGTTCCCACTTCTAGTCCAACCCAGGCAGGCTTCCAGGAGGTGGACACCAGCAGGGTCTGGCCTGGATGGCAGCAGTGAGCGGGATAAAAGCCCCTGGGACAGTGACTGCCCAGACTGGAAGGCACTCCTCCCCGTGCCCCCGGGGAACGGCCCTGTGTCTGCTCCCAGCCTGGCAAGACCCACAGCTGTGAAATAGCCCTTGTTTCTTACGCCCCCTTCCAGGGCAGGCTCTTCCCTGAGGCCCCATTGAGAGAGATGACAAGGTGCAGGGTCCTTCTTCCCACTTCATTGCTGGTTGGACCTCCGTAGGGCCCCCTCAGAGCGAACTCCTGCTCCTAACTGGGGTCAGATCCCCAACCTGGAGGTGGATAAGAGTCAAGATGTCCAGTGGAGGAGCCTTGCCTAGGTCTCCAGGGACTTTAAGGGACAGAGCTGGGCCTGGCCAGTGTGGCTCTGCGACCAGGGCAAGGGTTCTGCCTGGGGCCAGGACACGTGTCCTGGCTCTGTGGCCTCCCTACCGCTCAGCTGGCTGGCCCGGGGGGAGGAGCAGGGGCTGCAGAGGTTGGGGGAGGAGGCGAGGTCAGAGGGCCCTCTAGGGTGCTGGCAGTTCCAGGGCAAAGGGCAAGATGTCTTTGGCCAGAGAGGGGAAGCAGGCCAGGGAGCAGTGTAAAAGTGACCGTCGTGCCGAGCGACCAAGGGCCCTGAGCCTGAGCGCCTGGCTTGGCCTCTCTCCTGGAGGACCCCTCCAGCAGACAGAAAATGAGAATAATAGCGAGCGGAGGGAGCCAGGAGTCAGAAACTGGGAAGGGGCTGAAACAGGCCAAAGCCAAGCAGGTAAAGGAAAAGGGACAGAGGAGACCGCAGCAGTGGGGCCTGGGGAGGACCCCCATGCAGCTGGCCCCACTGCCAGTCCCTAGGCCTCATCCTGAGTCAGGCAGGAGCCTGGGAGGTGGGGTGCCCTGTTTACTGCCCCTGCTCACTGCCCACACAGAGGCCCCCACCTTCTCCACCCCAGGGTGCACGAGATGGCTCTCTGAGTGTGTCACCCGTGCGCCGTATCTACCGTGTACGTGCGTGTCTGCGTGTGTGTGTTGTGTGAACCACATGTCTGAGGCCCTCTGGCTCCAGGACTCTTGACTTCTCAGAGTCACAGAGGCAGCCTGGGCACCAGGGTTAGTGAGCCCAGCCCCGTGAGGTCCATGAGGCCATCCTGCTTGGGGGCCCTGGGGAGACCTACTGCGGCTGAGGCTCTGCTCCTCCAGAAGCCCGAGTGTCCCTCCCACTAGTGGAGCAGAGGAGGCAGCTTCACCCTGGTGGTTGTTGGGCTCCCAGGGGAGGGGGCCGGACTGCCCGGCGGCCTCTGACCCACTCCCGTGCAGAACCAGCTCCAGGCCTCTGCAGTGGACAAGGACTCAAGGAGCTCACAGAGCGGAGCACAGAGGGCTCGCTGCCTGCAAGGCGCAGTGCGTGTGTGGGGGTGTGCACGGTGTGCATGCAGGCACAAACATTCACCTCCATCACCTGTCGGTGAACTCCAGCCTGTCAGCCTCACCCATTTGCCCATCCTCCCCTCTCAGCCAGCACCCTCAAGGGCCCTCAAGGGCCCAGGCACCAAGTTCTCTGCCTGTCACCACCTGGCTGGCCCAGCCTCCCCTTGGCCCTCACTGCAGCCAGACTTCCTCCCGGGCCCTGTTCCTTCACATTCTCTGTGCAGATGCTTAGCAGCGTGTACACCTGTGTCTATTGTGCCTTTGTGGCATCTTCGCAGCATGGTCTGGGTCAGGGGTGAGACTGGGAATCAAGGAAGAAACTCAATTCACACTGATTGGAGCAAAAAAAAGGAACGTATCCACTCTTGCCATGGAAAAGCCGGGGGTGGAGCCGGCTTCGGGCGCAGCTGGACCTCCACCATGGGAATCCACGTCTATCCCCGAGCTCTGCTTTCCACAGTATCTCCGCAAGACGGCCCCAGGCTCCCATGCCCTGCTTTGCCGCCCAGGGAAAGAACACAGAATTTCCAGGGTTTCCAGCGAGTCTCAGAGTTGCCACCCAGTTGCCAGGTCCAGGGCCCAGGACCCACCCTGGAGCTCCGAGCGTGGCCCTGCCGCACCACGTGGTCTGAGAAGGGAAAGAGCTGTTTCCCCACGGGGCTGCCCTGAAGGAAGGGAGAGGGGATGCTGGGCAGCCGGGAACACGGGCCCAAGGACTCTGTCCTTGCCGATTCCAGGGCCAGGGCGGGACATGCGCAGTTCTCATCCTTGTCTCGCTCCAAGCTGGAATGGGGTCTAGAACCCTGGAACTGGCAAGCCCAGGGACTTCTGTGCCGTTTCTCATTGTAAGATGAGGACACTGAGGCCCAGAGAGTCACACAGCCATCAGGACCGAGCGAGAGCTGGGACATGGGACTTTGGACAGCCAATGCCGACCGTCTGCACTGGGACATGCAGTGCAGCCCAAGCCGCACAGCGCCTGCCCCCGGGAGGCTGGCCTGGGATCCAGGTCCCGAAAGGCCGTGTCCGGAGGAATCACACGGAACCCCGGCTGTGGCCACAGAAGTCTAGCGTTGAGGCTTCAGGCTACACTGAGGACTCCTGGGTCAATAACCCACAGCAAGACTGAGGCCAGGGCTGAGACACCCTGTCAGCAACCCCCAGTTCAAAAAGCCATGCCCGCCTGGCTGGTGTGGCTCAGTGGTTAAGCATGGACCCATGCACCAAGAGGTCGCCGGTTCAATTCCCGGTCAGGCCACATGCCCAAGTTGTGGGCCCGATCCCCAGTGGGGGCATGCAGGAGGCGGCCAAACAATGTTCTCTCTCATCAATGTATCTATTGCTCTCTCCCTCTCCCTTCCTCTCTCTCTAAAAATCAATAAAGAAAAAAAAGAATTTTTAAAGAAAGAAGTCATGCCCACCCCAGGCCAGGGGGCTGAGGAGAGGAGTGGGGTGAGAACCGATGCCAGGGCAGGAGTAGGGGGTGGGCCGATCCAGGGTGGGGGTCAGAGACGTCCAGGCGCCCAGACCACTGGCCACGGTTCCAGCTCAACAACTCAGAAGGGGGAGGGAGGCCCGTACCACAAGGCCAGTAGAGGTCAAGGGACAGAGAGGCCATGAGGGGCCCAGTGGGCCCCAGCAGGCTGAGGACGCTTGGCCAGAAAGGCCTGTTTACTCAGAGGCCCACGAGGTCAAGGCCCAGTCCCTGGGTTAATTATTAACGGCTGCCTAGCTCGTGGCTGCCCTGTGTGGTGTGGGCTGGAGACCAGGGCCCGGCACCACCCCCTGCTGGCACCCTGCACAGGGGGGCCATGGAGTGCTCCCCTCCCCTTCGCTTCAAAAGGCACTGGCTCTCTGCAGCTGCCAAGGACTCTGACACCCTCTTCCCCAACTCAGGGCAGGCTCGTGCCAGGGCCTGGGGGCACCAAAGTGGGCATAAGTGGGGCCCAAGGCTCCCACAGCCTAGCTTTGAGGCATCACACAGGGCGAGATGAAGACAGGACAGAGGAGCCCTTGTCCAGAAGGAAAAGGGTCATAGTGGGTGCAGGGGACTTGCCTGTGTTTTTGGCAAGAGACAGATTCGGTGCAGGGCACAGGGGTAGGGCTAGTGTCTGTGGGGGACAGGCACCTTAGGCCGGAGCTCATGGGGTCTGGACTGGAGGATCTCTGGAGACCCCCAGGAGGGACATTACTTGTGCTGAACCTGCTCAGAAACAGCTGAGTTCCTCGTCATTGGCTGTGTCCCCACCACTTCCCTGAGTGAGCCAGGACAGGCGGCTCCCTGTGCCCTGGGGACAGCTTCTTCCCTCTCCAGGGAGTGGGTGCTGACAGAGGAGCTGTAGCCGTATTAGCAGCCTTTAGGCTGCAAATCCTCACTTTGTCCTGCAGATTAGGCCCTCACTGGCAAGGCTGGCTGCCCCCACTCTGCAGAGTCAGCCCCCGAGCCCCACCCCCCAGCCTCTTGGTCCTGGGGCAGCCTCACCCGCAGCCTGACCCAGCAAGACTCAGGCCTCCCCAGGGCTCTGGTCACCCAATGTCTCTTGGAAAGTGACAGCAGCTCCAGGAGGGGAACTTACTGAAGCACAGGTGCTGACTCAGCAGTTCTGCACAGCCCAGGACTCTGCATTTCTCTGGAGTGTCCGGCAGGGCCAATGTTCCTGGACCCCCTGAGAGACACAGCTCTCCTGACAGGCCCCACGAGGCAGAGCTGTCCTGGGACTTCTCACCCACTCTTACTTAGACTCAGTTCAGGCTTTCGGAGATTGGGCCCATGGAGAGGTAAAGCTTCCTGGTGGTGGGGTCGGGGGACCAGATATTCTGGCCCAGCCTGGTGGGGAACTTGGGGACAGCCAGTGCCTGGGGCATTGAAAGTCCCCCTTCCCTTACACTGTTCCCGTCTCCCCTCGGTGGCTGTAAAGGGGCTTCCAGGCTCAGAGCCCCAGCCTGTGTGGTGCTTCCAAGCATTTGGGAAAGGCTTTAGGGCATTTCTTAGGGTCCTCCCAGGGGCAAACCCACCTGGGCAGACAGCACGTGGTCTCATGGCCTCGGGCACCATGGAGCACTGCACGACCCAGACCCTTCAGTGTCCACTTCAGGACACAATTGTTCCCTTTTCAAGGCGCCACTTCTGCCCAACCAGGAAATCCTGAACGAAGGCTGCCCGTCCCTCCCTGAGTCAACACTCACCGAGAGGCAGGGCGGGGCAGCAGGAAAACAGGCCATGGGGTTGGCCTGGGCCACACCATCCCCAGGAGCACAGGCCACACACACAGATATGCACACAGGTGCACTCACACAGACACTCATCACGCGCTTACAGGCACACGTTCACACAGATGCCATGCACACACACACCCACTCACAGACTCCCACGCCACTCATAGTCACACACTGATATGCACACACACACATGCACACACTTAAGCACACATGCACTGTCACAGTGCACACACATGTACACACACATATACTCACAGGCACACAGGCACACGCAGGCCTTCCTACCCCTGGGACCACCACAAAGTGCAGCCTGCATGAGCCACGTGCCCACACATTCATCCAGACACAGACCCCACCACAGACCCTTGCTCTGCTTGCCCAGTGGCCTTCACGTTGTTTGGTGCCCTCCCTTGCAGACACCAGCCACGTGGCACCCAGGAGTCTCCTCCGGGCACCCCAGGGAGTTTGAGACCAGGACTGAGTACTTGAACCTGACACAATGTCCTGGCACCACTGGGAAATGGGGACTGAGAGGAGGAGAGGAAGCATCTGACATTTCTTAGCCAGGACTGGGCTGGGGCTGGGGGTGCCCGTGGCCCTGCTGTGGGAGGGGGCGCACCTCCCAGGAGTGGTCCCAGATGCAGATGCCCAGTAGACAGACCCGGGGACGGGGGCTGGGCTGGCATACATGGGACTGCCATCTGGAGAGGCTGGAGCAGCAAGGAAAAGCCTGGCAAGGGGGGAGGGGCTGTCTGTTCCCTGCGCTGTCTTCAGGGCCAGGGAGGTCCCGCCACCCTTTAACCCACCTCACCTCCACAGCACTGACAGCTGGGCCCACGCGAGCCAGCCTACCTGTGGCTCCTATTTCTGGGGAGGCAGGCGGGCTGCCCCGGGACATGCCCACACACGGCTCCCCAGCAGCCACACACAAAGCCAATGCCAGAGTCAGGCCAAGAGCAGCAGTCTCGGGGCCTGCCCACCGCCCACATCCTGCCCAGCCTTCTGCGCCTGCTCCAGCTAGAGACCCAGCCCTTGACTCCCTGGCAGGACCGACTCCTGTGCACATGTCCCCGTCCCAGCACACTGGGGGACAGGCACCTTGTCCTGCAGTTCCCACCCTCAGCTCCTCACACAACGGCAGCAGCAGCCAGGGATCTTCACACACATCCATCAGACCACATCCCAGGCCCTGGTATCTGTGGCCTGCCTGCCCCTCAGTCCTGCAAGGGCCTGTGTGGCCTTGCCCCCCCCCCCCACCTCTGTGCTCAGCACTCGGCCCCTCCTAGAGCTGTCCCTCGGGCAGCTGGCTTCTGCTCCCGGACGTACACCGTGGCTCCCTCTGGGTCTTTGCTTGGCTGGCTCTTTTCCTCATCCAGGTTTGGGCTCTACAGCCCCCTCCCCAGGGAGACCCGCCTGAAGCAGCTGCCAGGGGCTGCCCGATGCCATTGCCGGGGGTGGGGGGGGTAGCATTCCTTGTCCCCGCGCTCTGAGATGTGGCCGCTCCTGGCCTGGCTCGCTCCTCCATCGCCTGTCTTCCCTGCAGGATGGTCAGTTCCACAGAGGGAGGACCATTTCTTTATCCTTCACATCCTGAAGGGGCCTGTCTGGCAGGTAGGGGGTGCTCACCGATGTCTGTTGAGTGAATGAATGATGGAGACGGGGCATTGCTGAACCCAAACACACATCTGAGATAGGAGTGGCGGTGTGTCAGGTGTGGGGCGGGCCGAGAGGGGGTAAGCTGGGGTCTCCCGGGGCCTCCTGGCTCACTCGTGTCATACGGGGAGGCCCAGCTGAGTGGGTGAGAGCTAGGGCCAGATGTGGCCCCACACCCTTTGCTCCTGATGGGATTAGGCTGTGCCCTGACCGCTCCCCGACCCCATACAGAGAGAAACGTATGTATCTGCTCTCCTGGATTTACGTGGTCCTGCACTCTGCCTACCTCCACACCTCTGTCTAGGACATTCTGACGCTTGGAACGTGTCCCTTGTCTGCCCTGACAATCCTCCCCCCGCCCTGGGGTGCAGCCAGACACCCTCCTGGGTCCTAAGCCCCCCCCCCACAGCAGAGCCCTGCCACCAGGCCGCACCCTTCGCCTGGCGTCATGAGTGCCCACGCGACGAGAGGCCTGGCCAGGGGGCAGAACAGTGGGGGTTGGGCAAGAGGTCAATGAGATAGGTCAGCGGGCAAGGGGTCAGTCAGGTTTAAAGAAGCCCAGAGATGGGAAGGGGGCAACTCTGAACCCAAGAGATAAAGGCTTAAAGAACTGGTGAGCTCTTTCATTTATTTGCTTCATTCGTTTGTGGAGCACACCCCATGTTTGAGCTGGGGGCCCCAAGGGAGGACTGACCAGGGTAGGGAAAGCATACTTGGTTCTCACCCTGGACCAGGGACCAGCCACCCACAGGCCCCGTACCAAGCCGGGCTTCTCACGGGTTTTGTACAGCCTGTGAGCTGGGAATTCTGTTTAAGTTTTCAATGGTTAGGGGGAAAAAATCAGAAGAACCCTATCTAGTGACACACGAAAATGACACAAAATCTGTAAATAAAGTTTTATTGGAACACAACCACACTGGTTTACGCATTGTCTACGGCTGCCTTTGTCCCGAATGGCTGCTGAATAGTTGCAGTGGTGACGGAATGGCCCACAGAGCCTAAAGTCGTCTCCATCTGGCTCTTTACAGAAAAGGGGTGCTGCCCTGGACTCCCCACCTGCCACCGGCCTGGCGGTGGGAACGCCGTCTCTGCTGCCAGCACTATCTCCCCATCTGTAAAGTGGGTGGACAGCACCCCCTCAGAGACGAGCAGCGAGGATTCCAGGGTTCACAGTCGGACACTCTTCCTTGACGTACCCGTTCTGGGCCAGGCTCAGGCTGGCCTGACGCCGAACACCTGCCCTCAAGGGACACACACCCAGGAGCCCGAAGACCACTTAACTGGGGGTACTGAGGAGGGGCGGGAACCTAGCCTGGAGTGCATTGCAGCCTTCCACGGGGTGATACCCAGGCTGCGTTTGAAAATATAAGTAGTGCCCTGGCCGGTTTGGCTCAGTGGTTAGAGCATCAGCCTGCGGTCCAGAAAATATAAGTAGACCTTTGCTAGGGGCAAGGGAGCAGGGACAAGCATTATAGGTGGAGGAACAGCCTTATAGCGAAGGTGCAGAGGTTGAGAGAGGGTGGCAGGCCCAGACCTAAGACCTAAGAGGGGTGGTGTGGAACAGAAAATGGGGTGCCTTGGGCAATCAAAAATGGCCCCTCATTGCCAGCCCCACCCCAACTGCACCTGGGTTTGGCTCTCCAAGGGCAGATGTGAGTGTGGTGGGGCGTTGAGGGTAGAAGAGAGGGCATCCTAAGGACCCATTCTTGGGGCTCTGCTCACAGCCAGTGGCGTCGTTGGGATTGGACGAGCCGGGTAGTGGACGGGACTGGGGGCTCAGCCCAGCAGGGTGGGGGCGAGTGGGGCTGGAGCTGCCCATTCCTGCCCCTGGCCCGGGGCAGCCACTGGAGTCCAGGGACCAGGCAGGCTGCCACAGGAGGGGAGCTGGCAACAAAGGCCTATTCTTTAGGGTTTAAAAAGTCTTAAAACGCGTCCAACTTTCCTTCGTTAGATGCTCCAGGATGTTTCCCTTTTGGAGGCTGATACAGGCCTGATTTGTGAAGACTTAATTATACCCCCAGACCTCAGTGTAAACAGTCTGTGAGGGTTTGTTCTGCTACCTCCCTCCAGCTAATGGGGAGCACAAGTCAGGTGAGTGTGACCGCGTGACCCCGGCTCCCGGGTTCCCCACGCTGTCTTCTGTGGGGCCATCTCCAGGGAGGGAGGCAGCCAGGCCCCGAGTCTGGTGTGAGCCCCTGCGGCCCCCCAGCTCTGGGTCCTGACACCACAGCCTCCGGACCACACGGCCTCCGGCTGCTCATCCCGTAAGTGACCGTGGTGGTCCTCCGACCTCAAAGCAGACACCCTGCTCAGAGCAGTGCTTGGGAAATGCTGGACAGAAGCTTCGGCGGGATCCTGACCTTGTCCCCGGCCCCAGGCCCTGCGAGGAAGCATTTGGATCCTCAGCTCCATCTGGGGCCAGCTGGGTAAGGTGGGAGGTGGGCATGAGTTCGGCCTCTCAGCAGCTCTGCCCATACTCGCCTCACCTCTGTGCCCCACCCCAGGCCCAGGGTGCTCTCAGGGTGCCCCTCTTATGGGCCTTACATCCCAGAGGATCAAGGTGGCAACCAAGCTGCCCAGTGCACCCTACCTGGCAGCCCACCTCATGGCTGCCTCCCATGCCCTGGGCCCTGTGCATGACCATGCTTCCCAAGGAGTCACTGGGCTAAGGGGAGCCCACTCACCCAGCCGCACCCTGAGAATGAGCTCAGGTACTCACAGGACACCGCTCAGCTTCATGTGAGGGAGAAGTCCTGCTCAGGCGCAGGATGTGCTTGGGAGGAGAGAGATGGTTCCCCCAAACACACACAGATGCACGCTCACCCAGAGACCTGCACACTCACACATACGTGTGTACATCCCACGTGACCCCGCACACGCTCATCAAGGTATGCACACACAAGGGCATGCCCAGGCCAGGCCCGGCCTTCACTGCCAGTGTGTGTGCCCGTGAATGTGTGCCCGCGTGTAAGTGTGCGTGCGTGCACCATGGACCAAGGAAGAAAGGGAGGGCAAGAGGTCCTCTGTGCCCTCTGTCTGAGGCAGGAAGAGGACAGAGTGACAACTCGAGATCACTCCAGCAGGACCAGCCCCCTTGGCCCTGAGCGGTGCTCACACCGGACGCTCCACCCAGGGCACCGGAGGGGCACGTCAGGACCGCCAGCAGGAGCGCTGTGGGAAGTGCCACGTTCACACCTCGGTGGGCCCTGCCACCTCCCAGGGACACAGAGCCCCCTGTTCTTCCCTCTGCGGGTGTCCCTTGGGCCGGGATGACTCTCCCCATACTGGGCCTCCTACTGAGACCAGCAAGCCATTTTGAACTGTGATGAGAAGAGGAAGTTCCTGTGGCCCCAAAACAGAAACAGGAAGCTGGGAGGGGGGTATATGGATAGGGAACGGGAAGGGGGACACGAGCACCCAGCACATGCACCCAGAACACCCAGCTTCCTGGGCCCAGCCCAACAGCCCTGTCTGGGCATCTCTGCCTGACCCCGACATGGGCAGCCTCATTGCCCAGCCACACTGACCCAAAGGGTGGATGCCTGAGGGTTTCTCACATCCTGGCTAACTGTCCGCCTGGATGTGTTCAGTTGTCCAGGCTCATCTGGTTCTCATGACAGGGTTCCGTGGCTCTGCTCAGAGCCTCTGTCTGGCCCTTGACGGTTGCTACGCAGGACTCTGCAGGGCTGGCCCGCCTCTCCTTGACCCACCATGTCTGAGTGACCACCCGACCACTCCCGTGACTGAGTGCCTGACTGGCCATCTCCCTGGCTGTGAGTCTGGTGACTCCCAGCCCCAGCTCTATTTTCCCAGCTGCCCTGTGGGATGTGGAAGTTCCCCAGCCCCCACTTGTCTCGAAAGCCAGGGCTCCGTCTGGTGCCCATCACGGCCTCACACCACGTCCGTGGGCAGGAATGACCCCGCCTGGTCCTTGAGAGACGGATGCCTGAGATGTGCAGGGCCCTAGGCCTCGTGGCCCGGAGCACAGGACGTAGGGTGCAGAGTCACACACAACCACCAGGAATGGAGAGTGTGGCTCACGCAGGGCCGGGCTGGGTGGGAGGTGTGAAGGGCACAGGGGAGCCGCGCTCACTCGGGCAGCGAGGCCTGCAGGCTCCCGCAGGAAGAGTCTGGGGCGAGTGGGCGGGAGGGGAGAGCCAAGGGGCCAGAGAGGCAGATGTCACCAATTTCAGTTCTGCCCCTGGTTGGCCAAAGGCAGCTTGGGACTTCCCAGAGTGGAAGGACAGGCTGGGGAACCAGGCCACTTGGGGCCAGGGCTGGGCCTTGAGGACCCCTTCCCCACCCCAGCTGGATGCTCTCTGTCGAGGAGGACTGGGGACCCGGGGTAGGCTGGGTGTGGCTTCCCGGGGTCCTCTCTCTCTCCCCGCGCCCCCAGAGCAGGTCCCTCTAGAACCTCCCGTTGGCCAGCCCCAGCCCCAGATTATGGCAACAAAGGAAGTTCTTGGACTTTATGTCCCTGCAAATGCACGCTTAAGGGTACAGCTGCCTCAGAGACATCTGAGAAAGATTTGCAGGATGGGAGTGTGGGTGTCGAGTGGACGCTTCTCCCCACCCTGAAGGATGAGGTAGAAACCACAAGAATACCCAAAAGGCTCCATCTTCTCAGCTCCTTGTGTTCAGGTCCCAAAGGAGGAACGTGGGGAGCGTAGGAGGGCAGGCCGTGAAGCCCCCGCCCCGGCCTCGCCGCCCCCCCACGGCGACCCAGTCAGGCGGTGGGTCAGCACCACTGCCAGCAGGGAGCTGGGCCCCCGGGCGGGAGCGCATCTGACTGGACCATGTTCTTGGGAGATCAGTTGTGAAACTTGCTCAAACCCCCAAACCACAAAAACGGCCGATTTTCCCAGCCCTGTTCTCACGTTTCTCAGATCAGCCAAGGAGTCTTCAGTATTTCCATCCGAGAGACGCCAGGCCAGCCACCAGCCCCCGGGGGACGAGGACACAGTGCACGGAGACCTGGGTGCTGCAGAGGCCTTTGCCCCAAGCACACGGGTCCCGCCGGTGCGGTGGCAAAGTTGGGGAAAGGCGAGGTCTGATCACGGAACTGGAAAACAGGACCGAGGGACCTAGAAGCTGCTAGGGCCGCCTCGGAAGGAGAATTCCACAACACCCTTCTTGGGGGAGAGTGTGTCTGGCTGGTGGAGGGTCAGACTGTGGGTAGCCAGGGAGATGTTCCCTCATGTCATCCCCCCTGCCTGGTGCATCGTGTGCGTGGCTCTGGTTCTCCCTCGCCAGGGGCTGGTGACAGCAGAAAAGCAGGCTCTCACCAGGCAAGGACCGGAACAGGGACCCGCGGAGACAGGCAGCCCCAGAGGAGGCTCCACCGCTTTCTCAGCTGGGTAGTGATGGTGGTGAAAAGCCATCTCAGAAAGAAAGAAGCTGCCTGTAGGTGTTTTGAACGAGCTGCCCGACGCCTCAGAGCCCCATTTCCTGTGCAGGGCATGCAGGCCTGTCTCTGCACCCCAGCTCTCTGGCTTCCTCTGGCCAGACGCCCCACCCACTCCTGCCCCCAGATGAAGCCAGGTAAGGCCTCTCCGTGTCCAGGCCGTGCTTGCTGTCCCCCTGCCTTCTGCCCAACCACCCGCTCCACCCCCTCCAGGGCCCACTGTCCCTCTCCCCGGCCCGGCTCCTCACCTCCGTCCGCCTCCACGCCTGCCTATTTCCAGCTGGAACCCTGACCTGGATTAGCTTTAGCAGTGATTCCGAAAGTAAAACATTACTGAGAACAATACCACGCTTTAGTTTTGCGTGTGCTCATCCAATCCTTTCCCTAAACTGTAAGTTTTCTTTAAAATGCCTGTGCTAACCAGAGGGGCTAGCTGATCCTGGCTGTAATCCTACGCATCGGGCCCGAAGCTACTTGTTGTAAGTACTAATCCTTCGAGACCACATCCAGGGCCCCACGGATCCTGCCTGGGGAGCCTGTGACCCGGGAAGAGGGTCTCGAAGCCAAGGCCATGACAACAGGATGCAGGAGGCCCACACAGACAGAGGACCCCACCTGAGGAGCCAGGTCGGGGGTGCACAGGAGCCGTGTCACTGGGGCACCCATCAGCTAATGAGATGCAGGGAGCCCATAGGAAACAGTAGGCACATGTGTGTCTCAGCCTTTTGTCCCTCTGCACACGCAGGTTTTCGGGGCCATGTGTGTGAATCTGGCTGTGTCCACCTCCGTGGGGGTTTCCATGCAGTGTCTGTGGATGTGTTTGTGTGTTTCTCAGTGTGTACTCAGGTGTCAGTGTCTCTGGGTGTGTTTATACCTCAACCACTGTCTACAGTGACCAGGTCCCAGGCCAGGCACTGAACCATGGAGAACTCGGTCTCCTCCTCACGCCCACAGCTGGTAGAGGTGGGCAGTAAACAGGAAATCACTCCCCGTGGGGACAGAAGAACCCTTGTGTGAGGGCACAGCACAGGGGGCCGGAGCTGCTGCGACCAGGGACTGCAGGGGACCCTCGATGCTCTGAGCAACGCTAGGAGGGTCGCCGGATGGTGGGTTGGTGGAGGAGAGTTCTCTGGGCGGAGGGAACAGCATTTGCACAGCGGGGCATGGAGGAGGGGTGACAGGGCCAGCGTGGCAGGAGGGAAGGGAGCTGGAGGGCAAAGGGAGGCGAGGGCAGATGTGGGGCAGGAGCTGAAGGGTCCCGTGAAGGTGGGGACTGGACAGCGGATCCCGAAAGCTACGGGAGGGCTTGGGCAGGAGCGTGGCTGGTCAGTCAGCTGTTTAGACGCAGGGCTACTGCGTCTGCTGAAAGCAGAACGGATGGCAGGGTGCCTGGGACAAGGCCTGAGAAGCCATCTCGTCCAGAGCGTGGCCGGGGCATGGGGGTGGGCATGTGAAGGCAATGCAAGGGCGAGGCGCCAGGCCTGGTGATGGGGGAGGTGTGCAAGGGTCCAGGAGGCTCCAGGGTGTGTACACAAGTGTGAGTGTGCACATGTGGGTGGGATATGCACCCACCTGGGAGTGGCTGGGGCCTGGCCCTCCGTCCTTGCCCTCTCCCCTGTTCTACCTCACGCCCATGTCCCCCACCGCCTGGCCAGGGACATGACAATGACGGTAAGAAGGGCTCAGTGTCGCAACTGCATTTCCTCTCGAACCCAGGGCCACCAGAGATTAGCTGAGAGCCCCGTGTGCACCCGGCGATAACACCCCACTCCCCCGTTTCCTAATCTGATTCATTTCCAACTGATAACAGGAGGAGGACCCGTGGGCAACTAAGAAATGCCCGGCAGGTGCTGCCAAGGCCGCAGCCAAGGGACAGGGGGGCTGAAGGTGATCAGGGGCCCTGGCCAGTTCGACTCAGAGGTTAGGGTGTCGGCCTGTGAACCAAAGGGTTGCAGGTTCAATCCCGGCCTCTGTCGGGGTCATGAGGGAGGCAACCAATCGACGTCTCTCTCTCTCACGTTGATTTTCTCTCTCTCTCTCCCTCCCTTCCACTCTATCTAAAAAAAAAATCAATGAAAAAATAAAGATGATCAGAGTTGGGGGTGTGCGTGGAGGGAGAGAAAGAGAGGGGAAGGAGGGAGGGAGGGATGGAGCATGGAGACAGGGAAACAGAGACAGACAGAGAGGAGCCAGGGTCAGGGTGGGGTGATGGGAATGATAAGGAGAGGGGAAAAGCGGAGAGCAGCAGAGAGACAGACTGACAGATGTACAAATATATACAGAGCGGGACTGGGGGCCAGGGGGCTGGAGGGAACAGAAATAGAAGAGACTGAGTAAGAGACAGAGAGAGAGAAGAGGTGACCCCGGGTCAAGAGAGAGGGGAAAGCACGGGGGTGGGGAGAGGAGGGATGACCTGGCCCTCTCTGGGCACTGCTCACGTGGCCTGAACACAGTGTGTCCGGGCAGGGTGCTGGTCTTGCTGATTCCTCTGCCAGGCCCAGGCCCAGCTGAGACCAGAGAGGCAGAAGCAGCCGTTCCAGCCCCACCGCCACACACCCACCCAGGGAGTCCTGGCCCTCAGCCTCCGGGGGAGCACGCGGGGACTGTGGACTGCACAGTGGGGGCGACTGAGCCAAGCCCCCTGTCCACAGGCCTCACCAGAAGGGGGGGCTCGGCCAAGGCAAAAGGGACAGAGTAGTCCCCCTGGGTTTCTTCGTGTCCAGATGGGGTCTGGTGGGGCTGGAGTGAGGCTGGACAGTCGGGGATGCAGGCAGGACTCCACACGGAGGGCGGTGGCAGGAACCAGGAGAGCAGGGAGTCCAGCCCTTCCTTCCGTTCTCCTCCCAGGCTGGGCTCTCCTCTGGGGTTAGACTCTGGCTCATGCTCTGTGATGCTGCAGGAGGGAAGCTGGGCCCCAGGAGCTGCGCAGGCCCGACCACTCCCTAAGTCCTACGCCTCTGCTCCAGCATCCTCCCTCACAAGAGAAAAGGGAGCAGGAAGCTGCCCACTTGAGGCGCATCAGGAGCTGGGCAGGCTCACACAGGCGATGGGGCTCCGGCCTTCCTGCAGGGGGGACGGGGGTTCTCCCGAGCACCCAGGCCAGGGGCTGAGGGCTTCCCAAGGGGAAGGGGCTCAGACCTCCTCTCAGCACCTGGAGGGTGGGAGGAGCAGGGCTCTGGCAGAAGGGCCCGCCTGTGCAGGCGCCGGACAGGCAGCGTCAGGGGACAGGGAGAGGCCAGGAGCGAATCACCAGGCCCGGTGGATTGCACGCCAAGGGCAGAGTGGAGCCCCAGAGGCTCCCAGACAGGGGACTCAGTGTCCCATGGACATTGTACTAAGCCCTTCCATCCCCCAGACCTGACCCATGAAGGACCGCGGCAGACTGTGCCCGGCCAGGGTCCCCCTGGCCCAGGCCTTCTGACCAGGGGAGGCTCACCTCGCCCCCTCCTGGCTTAGAGCAACCGCCCTCTGATTTGCCCCGCCAGTCCTGATGCCCTGACTGCCTCGACCACAGGAAACGCTGCCCCAGCGCAGCACTTCCCTTTTCTGAAATCTGTCGCCAGCAGCCCGGTGGCCAGGGAAGGCAGACTTCCCGCTGCCCCCACCCGGGCTCTTCCCACCGGTCACAAGTGGTTTGCTCCTGAGCTTCCCTGGGCAGAGGTGACCTTCTTGCCTCAACCACAGATCAGTTATTTATCAGAACAGGAAAGATGGCACCAGAGATATGTCCTCACCACCCCCAGGAGGGCCTGGCTTGCTCCAACGACCACACGCCTGCTCCCCACATCACACAGGACTGTGCTGCCGGCGCGTGCGTGCGGCCTGCACAGGGGAGGGAGCTGCGCAGGAGGCCCGGGCAGGTAGGGCAGATACAGAACACGTCCCGGCCCCTGGACGCAGCCGGGCTCCGGGGGAAGCTGGGCGCGGTGGGGCATCTGGTGCTCGTTGTGTCCCGTGAGATCCACCCTTCCTCCAGATATACCCACCCTCAGCCTGCGGCAGGTCCTAGGGCCCCTCTGTTTCTCCAGCCCGTCACAGAAACAGGGCTCAGCCCCTGAGGCGTCGGGGCGCACTTTGAGACGAGGAAGAAGCAGTCATCGGATTTTCTCAACAGCAGCTAGAAAGACATTTCATCTGTGATTGGGGGCCGTCCTGTGCATTGTAGAACAGTTAGCAGTATCCCTGGCCTCCGTCTACTAAATGCCAGTGGCATTTTATCACCACCACCACCCGTCACAACAACCAAAAATATCTCCAGACATGGCCAAATAGCCCCTGGGAAGGCACCATTGTTCCAGGTCAAAGACCCCTGATCTAGGTGGATCAGAAGGCCTTGGCTCCCATGGCTAGAAAGTGTCAGGGTTCAACCAACCTGTTTTATGGTTTGGGGGCTAGAAGGTCATGGACTGAAGAGACGATAACTGGTCAGAATCGGGGATTCTTGGGAGCTGTAGGGTATGCTTGTCTGTCTGAGGGGTCTGTGCTGTAGGCCTCCTTTGGGGTTGGGGGTATAACTGTGTCACAGAACCTGGGGCAAGAAAGGGAAGCTGGGATTGAAGGGATATGGTGAAGCTGGGAGGTTTCCACTGAGGGAAAGTCCAGGAGATACTCTGCGAATCGAGTCACTTGGGGCCATGGAGGCACTCAGTCAGGGTCACAGGCCAGAGAGACTGAGACAGGCTTCGGAATTAGGACAAAATACAGGAGCAGGATATGTGTGCTGGACTCCTTGAGGTGGTGATTTGGAACTGACCGTGGTACGCAAAGCCCAGGGCTGGAAAGGACGGCCCCTTACAAAGGCAACTTATAAAGCTGACCCAAGAAATACAATGAAGCTTCCCATCCTCTAGTGGTGGGAGTGACAAGTCTCCTTTGAGAAGCAAAACTCTAGCTGGAGCCATGAATCGGTGTGGGATTCAAATGAATGCAATGCAGGGGTTCTAGGTCCCCAAGTCTAGAAAATAACATAAAAACTGTTCCAGAACTATGAAAGAAACTTACTCCTACTCACTTTGTATGGACACTTCGACAGCCCAAGACAATTACCACAGAGAAAAAAAAATCCCTGATACAAATGAACACAAGGTAAACAGAAATTATTAATGACCTAAAAAAGCAAACCACTACATCAGCAGGAGATCTTAGATCTAGAAATATTAGAAAAATTTGGAAAAGACTACATAATACGTGTATTTAAAATTAGGAAGGACATGCCCTGGCCAGTTTGGCTCAGTGGTTAGAGCGTTGGCCTGCGGTCCCGAGAGACCCGGGTTCGGTTCCCGCTAAGGGCATGTACCTCGGTTGCAGTTTGTCCCCGGCCCTGGTTGGTCATGCGGGTGGCAGCCACTCAATGTGTCCCTTTCACATCGATGTTTCTCTCTCTGTTCCTCTCTCTCCCTCCCACTCTACCTGAACAAAAAATAGAAAAATGTCCTCAGGTGTGGATAAAAAAAATAAAAAAATAAAAAATAAATAAATAATAAAATTAGGAAGGACATAGAAGAAGGAGTAGAAGGCATAATAAAAAGTATTACTTGAAAATAAAGGACAGGTTTCAAAGGAAATAAAAAAGTCATTGCAGTATAAAATAAGTTTATTGAATGGATTGTATAGCAAATTAGTTGTGGTGTAAGGGGATTACAAAACTGGAAAATACACCTGAGGAAATTTCATGAAATGCAGCACAGAGATACAGAAACAAGGAAAATACGGAAAACTGGGGCCCTTAGAGGATAGAATGAAGAGTCTAAGATGAGCCCAGATGTTGTGGCTCAGTGGATTGAATGTCATCCCATAGACTGAGGGGTCCGGGTTCAATTCCCAGTCAGAGCACATGCCCAGGTTTGTGCTTGATCCCCAGTAAGGGGCTGTAGCCAATCGATGTTTCTCTCCCACATTGATGTTTCTATCTCTCTCTCCCTTCCTCTCTCTCTAAAAAAATCAATAAAACATATAAAAAAATTTTTAAAAAGAAAAGAAAAGGTCCAAGATGATCCAACATGCATATAAGGGGAATTTCAGAAGATGAAAAACAGATAAATTTGCGATGTAATAGTTAAGAAATTTCCAGAACTAAGACATGAGTCCTCACATTGAAGATGCACACTGAGTCCTAAACAAGACAAATAAAAACAAATTAACACTGTAGTAAAACTACAAAACATTAAATATGAAAAGACAATCTTAAAGGTATCAGGAAGAAATGAGAGATTACCACAAAGGAATGACTCATTAGACTGACAACAGACTTCTCATCAGCAGCAATGGATGTCAGAAGACTACAGGACTACGTATATATTCCAGGTACTCAGAAAAATAACTTTCTACCAAGATTCCTACACTCCACTGAGCTAGAGTAACATAAAGAATTAGGGTGCATGGAGGCTCGGCTTGTGGGGTGCCTAGATTGAGAATCTCAGGTCCCAGCTACAGGCTGAGGAGCCTGAAGCCTTGAGAGGTAAAATGATGAGTTATCCAAGGTGCAAGCTAGTTAAGTAGCAGAGCTGGGATTACAGTGCAGGTGTCCTGCCTCCCAAATTTCTGATCGGGATGTTAAAATGAGTCTACACCTGCCAGAGCAAATCCCCAGTGACTTCTGATAGCAAATCATCAGATGAGCAGTGGTGGTGAATTCTGGACTGGATTACAGCAAGATCCTGGCTTGCCTGGAGGGCTACGCAGACACAGCCTTGGAGCAGATGGAAGACTATGTATATGGACAATGGAAGAGTAAGTCTGGGGATGCATTCATCCAAGGAAACAGAGTGTTATACATAAGCACACAGAAGAGAAGGATGTGAAGACATCAAGAGTACAGTGCTTTCCATACTTGGATGTATTCTTTTATGAGATCTTAGTTTGTCATATTTCAAAATGGTTGGTGATTTTTCACTGACACGTAAGAAAAATGTATACACTTGTGGATTTAATTGTAAAGAATTCTTTCCTATTTATGTTTCAGTCATTTTTTTTTTTACCTCTATGTCAGTGTGCAGAATGCAAAAATAATTTTTAAAAAGAAAAGAAAACCAACTTGGGTGCAAAGAAGTGGGCTGGAGGCAGCATCTGGGGTGAGGAGGTAGCATTCATTAGGTCAGGAAGCGGGACTAACAATCTTTAGACTGTTGATCGTTGTCACTTCAAGTCAGGAGTGTTGGGGTAGAGCAGAGAGGCGGGGCCAGTCGGGCCTTTGGACAGTGGCTTCACTTTGGATGGACACTTCAGACAGAAAAGTTGTGAAAGCCAAGGTCAGAAACTAAGACACGTTCCAAAGAAGAACAAGATGAAGAGGCAAGAGAAACCCAGCAATCCAGCCCTATGGTCTGACAAGGTCATGAGGGTGGAGCCAAATGACTCCTTTAACAATGCAGCGACTCTGGCCTCGGGGTCACACCTTCCCCCCCTGCCGCCTGGGCCATTTTTATGCTCCACTCCGATGCTACCTCCTTAGTGTTTTCCCCTGACTTCTCACCCGATTCTACTTCTTTCCCCTATGAACTCCCCTGTGAGCTATCCTCCTTCGATTGTTTTTTATCTTGATTTCTGTCTTCTCTTTCCTAATGAGATAGTCACCCTGGATCAGTGGAAACTCACCTGTGCTTCCCTCCACGGCTTCCTTTCCCTGGTGGGTGGCCAGGAAGTGTGCCCTGCTCACTCATCAGAGGCTGTGCAGAGGCTCAGCTGCACCCCAGCCACCCTTGGTCGGGGCAAGGCTGTCATGGAACTGGAGCACCAGAATGCCACCACTACCGGGACCACTCTAAGATGCTCCAATCTCAGTGTCTGAGACCAGGGATCCTGTGGGTCTGCCTGGAGCACAGAGGGCAATGGGTCAGCCATCCATTACAGTGGGGTCAAGCTGTCATCACGTCCTGGGATCCACAGCCTGTCCTCTGGGGAAATGTGGAGGACTCTTAGGTCTCCACATGAGGATCTTTGAAAGCGGGGATTCTCCATGCACTGCGAGGTGCAGCACAGCTTCCCTGACTGCAGCTGGGGCTGGCAACACAGAGCGAAGGACAGACACCCACCCACTCAGATCTGGAAACCACACGGTGAGTGTGGCCTGCATTTTGGAACCACTGCTCCTTGTTCTGCCTGTTCCTCAAACACTACCAACCTGTTCCTGCCTCAGGGCCTTTGCACTTGCTGTCCCCTCGCCTGGGACACTCCTCCCCCACTCTATTCATTTTGTTGACACGTTCCAGTCTTGGCTCAGATACCACCACCTAGGAAGAAGCCCTTCCCTGAGCCCCTTAGCTAAAGCCCCCACAAATATTCTCACCACTTTCACCACCCTGATTTTTGTCCTTCAAGGTCTTTAGCAAAAGCTGACATGACCTTAGCCCATTTTCCTATTAGTGTACTGGTTGATCGTTGTCTCTTCACAGAATGTCAGCTCTCCAAGGGCAGGAATGAGCCTGCCCTGCTCGCCACTGTGTTCCCAGTGCCTGGCACGGTGCAGGGCACAGAGTAGGTACTCATAGATGTTTAGAAGGCGAGCGACCTGGGAAACCCAGAGGGCACTGGGGGTAAACAATATCAGCCCCTGACCCCAAGCCTCGTCTACACTGACTGCCCCCACCCCACAGGGCTCCCTGGGTCGCATCCTCTCAGCTGCTCTCTGGCCAGGCCTTGGAGGGCTGGCCCTCATTCTCCTTACAATTGGACCCTGGGCTCAGAAAGTCCCAAGGTCAAGTCCTGGCACTATCCGTTATTGGCTGTAGGATCCTGAGCAAATCCCTGGGCCTTCACTTCCTCATGTGTAACGTAGGTCTGCCCGGCAGGGGTCCTGGGAGGGTTCATTCATAACAACCAGACACCTTGAGCACAGTTGGTTCCTAATGGGTGCCTCAGGGGTCATCCCTGGGAGTGGTGGTGGGTGAAGAAAGTGGGGGGTGGAGGGAGGGATCCTGTTGGAGGCCCTACAAAACTTTCCAGAGACTGGGAATCCGTCGGTGAGCGACTAAGGACCTTCCCAGTAGTGGCTTCCCCCACACCCAGGAAGAATGACAGGTGGGCACCCGCCTGGCACCGGAGACCACTTTCTATTTTCACCCCAAGCTGACTGTGGACATAACTCCTACCCAAACAGCCTTGCTCACCATCTCCCAGAAGGACCACAGCCTGGGGCTGAGGGATTATGGCCTACAGCTGACCGGCAGGAGGGCTGGGGTCCAACCACATCCAGGCATGGCCCCTCCTGAGAGAGAGGACCCCTCACCCTCAGCACCCCCAGGCCTTACACTGGGCAGGGGACCCTTCTCAGGAATCCTGAAGTCCTTTGCTACCTTTGTATATCCAGGTTCTTACTCCAAAGATCTAGTAGCTGCTACTGCTGCCCCCACTGACCCCCTGCGGGCAGTGAAGCCTAGTGGGCAGTGACTGGTACACGCAGTGGTGACCCTCACTGGGCAGTGATGCCAGTGGGCAGCGACCGTCCTGCTCTGCGCAGGGTGGCAGGGAGGCTGCCCCAAGAAACACCACATGAGCTGGAGCTCGGCACCTGCTCCATCGTTTGCCAACCTACCACTGCCATTCTGGGCCCCAGCCAGAGAAGGGACAGCAGCCTTGACATTCAGAACGCCCCCGTCCACCCTGCTCTCCAAGGCAGCACCTCTGCCTCCACCAGCTCACAGGGGCTGGGAAAGGCCTTCTCCATGTCCTGGAGAGGACGGTGGGTCTTGGCCCAGCTCAGGGGGACCCCTATGGGCCAGGCTCCTAGTTCTGGGCACAAAATGTCGAGACCCCTCCATCTGAACTCCTGTGTTCCAAAGGTGGGCGCCCCGCGGTCATCCTAAGTCAGCCATGAAGGTGCGTGTGAGGGATCAACGACCAGGCCCCCTTCTGTGTCCACCCTCCCCTCAGGCAGTGGAGAGAGGTGCTTGGCTCTGGGGGAGGCAAGAGGCCGCTCAAGGAAGCCCCCGCCCTGAAGGATGCGAGGGGTGCAGACACATCCCCCAGCTCCAGGCCTCAGTTTAGCTGCCCACCCCAAAGTGTACCCTAAGCCCCTGACCCTGACCCCACAGAACATTCTCCCGGAAGCTCCCATTTCCCCTCTGAATGTTTCCCATCAGGCATTCAGCCCAGGACACCCTGCCCTCTCTGAGCTCCGGGTTCTGCCAGCTGGAGGCTGAGGAACCTCTGGGATGGGGGAGGGGTTGTGTGGCCCCAGGCTCCTGCAGGGAGACTTGGCTGGCTCTGTGAGTCTGTGTGTGATGTGTGTGTCTGTGCGTGGTGTGTGCATGTGTCTGTGTGTGATGTGTTTGTCTGTGTGTGGTGTGTGCATGTGTCTGTGTGTGATGCGTGTGTCTGTGTGTGATGTGTGTGTCTGTGCGTGGTGTGTGCATGTGTCTGTGTGTGATGTGTTTGTCTGTGTGTGGTGTGTGCATGTGTCTGTGTGTGATGCGTGTGTCTGTGTGTGATGTGTGTGTCTGTGCGTGGTGTGTGTCTGTGTCTGTGTGTGATGTGTGTGTCTGTGTGTGATGTGTGTGTGGTGTGTGTATGTGTCTGTGTGTGATATGTGTGTCTGTGTGTGATGTGTGTGTCTGTGTGTGGTGTGTGCATGTGTCTGTGTGTGATGTGTCGGTATGTGGTGTGTGCATGTGTCTGTGTGTGATGTGTGTGTCGGTGTGTGGTGTGTGCATGTGTCTGTGTGTGATGTGTGTGTCGGTATGTGGTGTGTGCATGTGTCTGTGTGTGATGTGTGTGTCGGTGTGTGGTGTGTGCATGTGTCTGTGTGTGATGTGTGTCTGTGGTGTGTGCATGTCTGTCTGCATGTTTCAGAGCAGGGTCTGACATCTGGGCCAGGTGGTGAGGTGTCTTGTGAGGAGCCTAAGACACAGGGAGTACCAGGGATCCCCGGGGAGAGCATTGGAATTAGGAAGAGCCGCCCCGCAGGTGTCGGGGAGGGCACAGGCAGAGCCGAACAGGCATACCTCAGGGGCCAGGGCTGTGTGCTATCTGCAGCCCATCTGTCTCCTTCCCTCCAGATGTTGCCCGGCCCCAGGGGCCTAGCAAGCCCAGGCCTCTGCCTCTCTGCCAGCCAGACAAGGCCCTGGTCACCGGGCGGGGAGAGAACATGGGCCAGCCCGCCTCTGCTCTTACAGCAGGGTTTCCCACTCAGCAGCATGTGACTCCCAGCCTTGGGTTCAAGTCCAGCTCCAGATCTTGGGGTCACCGTGGGAGTCACTCACCTCTCTGAGCCTCAGTTCCCTGGTCCTGGGTCAGGTAACCAGGCAGCAGACTTAGCCCAAGAGAGGTAAAGAAGGGTTGCCCCCCAACACATGACTCCTACCGTTGCTTTTCCCGCTACCTCCTCTAAGCCGGGACCCCATGGCTGGGTTGAGGCAGGCTGTTCCCAACGGACTGGCCAGGTCCCAAGCAGAGAAGAAACCGGGACTCATGGACAGCCCAGACGACTGTGTGGGGGGCAGAGGGGTGGCTCAGCGCATGGCTGACGCCAGGTGTGGGAAGCAGGCCTCAGAATGCCACCCACAACCTCAGGGCTGGCTGTCCACACGCCCACCGGCCCTGGCCAGCCTAACCAGTGTTCCGCCCACGTCTGGCCGGTCTCTCCTGGCTCCTGAGAATGCCCCAGGGAGACAGATAGGCAGGCCTGAAGGGTCCCTGCAGTGGGTCAGGTCCCCTAGGCTGGCACCTGTGGGAGATCTAGGCAGAGACTGATGGAATCGGGGGGAACAAGCCCGGAGTCAGACCCACCTGAACCCACTTCCTGGCTGCTCCTCTCACCTGCTGCTCTGAGCCTCAGTTTCCTCATCTGTGGTGTGTTCTGCCCACCTGCAAGCACTCCTCACCTGCCTCTTCCCCCGAGTGGGCAGCCTCTGACCACCCTGCCTCTCTGTTCATCTCCCCCTTACTTCCCTCCTCCTCCCCGCTTCTTTTTGCTCGAGTTTCTGGGCCCTTCCCCCTGTGCATCCAGACAGACCCGGGACAGAAGGCTGCCAGGCCCCATGGCCTTCAGAATGCCCGTGACGGGGAGGTGTCCCCTCTGAGAAGCAGGAGCCAGTGTGCAGATGCTCCAGGAATGAGAAGAGGCAGCCAGGTAAGGGTCACACAGGGAGAGACCCGCAGGCTCTACTGTCCTGGCCAGAACCTCTGGGCCAGAGTCTCAGGACAGTGGTACCTCCTGAGAGCCCAGGACTCTCTAAATGGCATCCCAGGGTGGTTCAAGAGACGAGGCGCCCAGAGTCCACAGAGGACTTTAAGGGGACAATGGGCTAGACCTTGGCAGGTGCCAGCCCCGAGCTGAAGCAGGCTGGGCGGGCAGGACCGAGTGGCCAGGGCAGTGACTCCCCCGGCTGAGCCAAAGGGGTTGGGGCCCAGGGAGCGTACTGGAGGCCTCAGCAGCCCCCTCCTCATTCTCAAGCCAAGGCTACTGGGACACAGATTGGTTGGTGGGGGGAGGGGGGTGGAAGCCCCCATCCCCCAGAGGCTTATGGGCTGGTGCCCTGGCTGTGGGGCCAATGTGGGAGACAGGTTAGCCCCAGCTGTCCTCCTCCTTGTCCTGGAGGGTCCTCCTCCACCAGCCCGTGCTGAGGAAGGGAGCTTGGAGCCTCGGGCCCCGGGCATAGCCGTTTGCAGGGGAGTGGGAGGTGATGCGTTGTGGGCCTCAGACAGGAGCGAGGAAGCACAGGGTCCCTTCCCTGGTGGCTGGACCTCCAAAAGCCCCTGGGCCCCAGAAGGAAGCCTCCAAACCCTTCCCTCACAGCCCTGGGCTGCTTGGCATATTCAGCTCCGGGTCCCTGCCTCTTCCTTGCCTGGCAGGGTCCCTCAGAGCTGGGCAGCTGCTGACTGCGGCCGAGTGTGGAGTGAAGGGAGGAGGCTGGTCCGTGGAGTCCGATGGCTCCCCAGTCCCTTCCCCTCACAGCCTGGGCTGCAGCCAGTCACTCCTCATCCACCCCAAAGACCAGGGCAAGGATTGGTGGAAAGATCCATAAGTGCAGGGGTCACAGTGTGCGGCTGAGTCAGAGGTCAAAGATTTGCTGACAGCAGCCTTGAAGGTATTGACCTGGTGGGGGAGGTGGCAGAACTCTGTCCCTGCGAGGGCTCGGGCATGGGCTGCTGGTCAGCACACCGCGTTCAGCAGAACCTACCCCAGAGCGAGCTCCTTGGGATGAGGGGCTGGGGGCTACGGAGCCCCTCTCACGGCCCCAGGTCCCTCAACAGGCAGGGGACTGATTGTCACACAGGTGATTTCAGTTCTCACTGTAGGGCTGACGGTGTGGCATGCCTCAGCCTATGTGGCCAGAGGGGACAACAGGGTGGGGGCCATGTGCTCTAGCCTCCCAGCACTTTCAGGGTGAGGCGACGGGGCTTGGGGGAGTTAGGAACTGAAGAGTCAGGAAACCCAGCCCCCTCTCTGGAGAGGACAGCAGGCCGAGGGCTGGACTGGCGCCCTAGGGAAGGACACACAGCTGCAGGAAATCACAAAGGCCGCCCAGCCTCACCTGCTCTAGGGAATGAGCCGGGGTCGTTCCAAGACAACAGTGACTGCAGCACCTTGCAGCCAGGCTGTCCCCTACCCCGGGACACTGCGCCCAGCTCACTTCTGTGGGAATGCAGGCACAAAGCCAGCTCCCGCCCACCTAGAAAGATGTAGTGAGTCCACCACACGCTCATCCCAGCCTCTGCCCAGAGCACTCCCAGCGGTGGCTGGACACCCCGGCTGCCCCTTACTCCCCGCCACGCAGACACCAGCCAGGACAGGTCAAGGCCAAGGCCAGAGCAGAGGAGAGGAGCTGCCGTGACTGGGAGGGTGAAGAAGGGGCCACCTCCCTCCACCACACTCACCCCACAAACATGAACCCAAAGGTGTTTCTCTATCCACACTGCGTCTGCCCCAGGAGAGATGGCAGGGAGTGTGTGTGCCTGTGTACATGTGCACGTGTATTTGCATGTGTGTACATCCATGTGCGTATTGGCGCGTGTGTGCACACTGAGCGCATGTGTGAGTGTTGGGTTGTGTACATGTGTGAACAGTGTGCTTATGTGCACAGAGGAGTGCATTGTGTGTGTGTGTGTGTGTGTGTACTTGCATGTACTTACTTGGCCCGGGCTCAAAGCGAGGCTGGCCCCCTTCCAGGTGCTGACTGGAGAGACACTCCAGCTGTCCCTTGGAATGGCTTGATCCGAGCTTCGCCAGAAACCCTTACCAGTCCCTATGGCCCCGGCCCTGGCAGCTGTCCTAGAGCTAAGGACTTCTGATCAGCCCTGGCCAAGCTGGCCGTGTAACCAGAGGGCAGCACTGTCCACTGGGAGGGCATGTGGTGGCCCCTGGCTCAGAGCAGACCTAGGCTCGAGGTCACTGGCACTGAGGCAGAGGCACGTGGCCCACTGGGGTCCGGAGCGCTCCTTGATGCCACCAGGGCCTGCTGGGGCCTCCTCCTAGCAGTGACCCCTGCTGGGAACATTAGGTACTGCAGGCTGGCTCTAAGAGTCGTCAGGAAAAGGGGCCCCTTCACAGCAATGAGGTTCCTCCCTGCAGTGAGCAGTGGGTTGATAAAAACGGTTGGCAACCCTACTAAAAGGAATCCCTAGGGTTCCTTTAGGTCCTTCCAAAGTTTCCCAAAAGTGATGCTCCCAACTCACCACCTTCCTCCTCAAAACAGCATTGCTTTTAAGTATTGGGCTTTTGAAGACAATTCTCCAAAAACATTTTTAAATCTCTAGGCTAGATTTTGAACTTTCCATTCTAGGAGTCTGTTTATGAGCGGTCTCAGTCGAACCTTTTAAAGCAATTCATTGGGCTCTAACCCCATCATCTCCTGCCAGGTGTCAATGTTACTGTGAGTGGGGTTCTTATGTAAATACCTCTTGGGAGTCAGAAGAGGCAGTAAGGACAGATAAGGTGCCCTGTGGCCCAGCCCTTTGGCAGGGGCAGACTACGTGCCCTCTGGTAAAAGGCATGTGTGTGAGAGGCTCTCCAGGGGGGTGCTGCCTCACCACTAGAGCCTTGACATGGGGAGACCCTGATAACAGGGTCCCTCCACCCAGGAGCCCACTGGCTTCCCCCCACCCCAGAGAGGGCAGGACAGTTCGGCTTCGCTCTCCCTGCTGTGTGGTTTTCCGCATCCTCCTGCATGTCTCCAGTGTCCCGTGGAACCTGCGCGGCGCTCCACGATGCCCTCATTCCACACTTGCAGTGTCTGCCTGGGGCCATTCAATACGACGTCCAGGATTGAAACATCACTCTCGGGGCGCACGGCAGGGCCAGATGTCCTGTGGTCGGTGGCTCTACCACCCTGGCCCCAGCCTGGCCCAATACTTTCAGCTTAGATTGGCCCTAGGAAGCTCCCCATAGAGACCACCTCTATATAGTTCCCTCCAGGGGGTGTAGCAGGACCCAAAGCAGACCAAGCAGTGTGACAAAGCCTAGGGACCTGTGGGGCAGACAGCACCTCGTTCAGGCCTTTGATTCTGCTCCAGAGGGATTGATGCTAAGGCCCAAAGATGGTCCTGTGGTGGCCAGACGAGGTCAGGAGAGATGAGGACAGCCTCCATTCATTCATTCATTCATCCAACATCAGCGAACAAACGGATCGTCCAGCTTATAGTCTAGTGTGGCTAGTAGGGGAGAGAGCAATAAAACTAAGTAGAATGTATAGAATTTCGCATGGTGACCAGGGAGAAAAGCAGGACAGAGGGACGAGAAAGTACTGAAGTAGGGGACGTGATTTGCAATGGAAGGTCAAGGGAGGCGTCCTGAGACGGTGACCCTTCGTGCAGTCCTGAGAGAGGCGAGCAGCCCTGAGGGTCTGGGAAGAGCATTCCAGGCAGAGGGAACAGCAAGTCCAGAGGCCTGAAGGCAGGAGTGTGCCAGCTTAAGAAGCCATGTGGCTGGAGCCAAGTGGGTACGAAGACAGTGCCTGGTCGGGAGAGCAAGGTTAGGGGCTCTTTGTAAAGTCGTTGCCATGGCACAGTCTTTGGATTTACTGTGAAGGGTGCAGGGACACTGCAAGGTGTCGAACGGCGGAGCAACTCAGTATGAGACCTCTGTCACCCTTCCCTCTGCCCTACCCCCTTCGACCTTGCTCCCAGCCGAAGAGACCCTATCCAGGAGCCCACTATCTTCCCCAAAGTGATATGCCCAGCTCCCCATCTTTCTCCTGCCCTGTCTCGGGGAGGCTTCCACCCTTGAGAAAAAGCCCTCTTGGGTTTGACCTGCTCCTCAGTCCACAAGGTGTGAGGGCTGGGTGCTGTTGGATCCCCCATAAGCGGTGCCATCTAACCCTCACCAGACACAGCTAGCCCCAGACGGGACCGGCCCTTCAGCCACTTCCTAGCGGGAAGCTTCCACCGCCCTGCAGAGCGGGTGGCCACTCTCACTGAGTGTCCTTGGGGAGAAGAAAGCAACATGACCCAAAGCCCTTTGTGATTTGTTTCTTCCCACTCTCCAACCTCCATCACCACACTCCACCCACATAGGCCTCAGTGTTTCATTAACAACAGGTTTGGCTTGTTCCTGCCTCAGGGCCTTTGCTCATACTGTTCTGGCTGCCCAGCATGCGCGTTTCTCTGGTGTTCACATGACTGGTCCTCCTTTTCAGCTGCTCACGAAGGTCCTCCCTGAGAACCTCCCAAAGCAGCCATCCTGATGGCTCTCCCAGTCCCTCCATGACTTATTTCCTGTGTGATAATGTCTCCACCACAATTCTCTGGTTCATTTGTTTGGCAACGCTCATGCTCTGTAGCATGTGAGCTCAGTGTGCGGAGCCCAGGCATCTTGTTTGTGGCCGGATTTCAGCTCCCAGCACAGTAGGTCCTCGCTGAGCACTGTCTGAGTGACCCCCCGCCTGGGGGTGGGGCCTGGGCCTGAGAGGGGCTGAGGAAAAGCTGAAGAAGACCCTTGGGGCCCGAGTGAGGCTTTAGGGATCTAACTGCCGACCTGGGTAGGGACTAGGGCAGGCAGGTGCAAGCAGGTGGGCAGGCCCAGGTGCACAGTTCAAAATTCTCACCTGGAGGAGCTGGCAGGAGGGATCCTGTACAGGTAACTGGTCCAGGGACAGACAGAGTGGCCGAGAGGGGATGTGCTCTCCACCACTCACTAGCTCTGTCCTCAGCCCAGTCTGTGTGGGTGAGGGTCGGGGCAGGGTGGCCTCCGTGGAGCATCTCCTGGACAGGGCAATGCCATCCCACGGGCTCGACACAGCTAGTGGACACTCAGACACGTTGACAGACCAGGGAGCACCCCCTGCCTAAGGGAATGAGCACACCTGGGGATACCAGGGGCACTGGCCCCTCACCTGGGCCCTTCTTCTGTCTTGTGGGTTCCTGGTGACACCTAGTGGCCAGCAGTCCTGATGCACGGTTTCCCCCCTTCCCCACACTGGGAGGGTGTTGGGGCAACAAGGGTGTCCCCCCTGAGGCTCTACCCACTCCCGAGCTCCCCATCTCCCACGAGGACCCTGGGGCACACACCCACATACTCTGTCTCTCATCCTTCTCACACACAGTGCCAGAGCCCACGCGACTGAGGAGATCCCTGGGCCCTCTAGGCCAAGGGTCTGCGGTGCCCCACGAGGGCCGCTCCTGCCCTCCAGCCACCCCCATCCCTCGGTGCACCCACCAGCAGGTGCCCTCTGGGGACGGAGGCCTGGAGGAGACTGAGTTGTGACACCTCCAGCTCTCCACTGCCGGCCTCGGGGATGCTGCTTCTATAAACAAACCCGGGCAGAGGCACGAGGCCAAAGTCGAGAAGCAGCAAGAACCCAGGAGGCTGCCATCTCGAACAGAAGCCTGCAAAGAACCAGCTCGTGGGCGAAGCCCACAACAGTGAGGGTGACGGCCCGTGAGGACACCAGGCAGGGGCGGGACCCGGGAGCCAGGCCAGCCAGGCCCAGGAGCAGGCGCATCCACATTGCCAAGAGCAACCTCAGCGGAGCCAGGGCCAGGCTGCTTGCCTCACTGAGAGGAGCCCGAGGAACTGGGGGAAAGGCCTGGTAGGCAGGATGCCCGGGCCCGACCAACTGAGTCATGGGGCATGTGTGCCCAGCAGTGCAGGCGGTGCCCAGGGCCTGGGACCCCAGACACAGTGGGCCTGAAGGGACCGATTTCAGGTGTACCCTGGCCTTCTCCTCCAGCACTCACCGGGAGAGGAGGGCCAAGGTCAGGCACTGAGGCCTGGCAGGAGCTGACAGAGTATCAGGGTCTTTACCCCCTATGTCCTCCCACGACCCTTACCACTGTGCACCCAGCTCTGCCAGCTGGGGATGCCCTCGTCCATTAGTGTGCCCTCTCTCAGACTCCCCTGCCCCAACCACCTGGCCTCCAGTCCCTGCACTGCACAAACGGGGTGTCTCAGAAACCAGGGCACCCACAGGACAGGAAGGGATCTCTGCCAAGGGCTGAGGAGTGGCCAGGCAGGGCAGCTGCAGCCCACAGCCCTTGCCTGCTTGCCTGGCATGAACCTTGGGCAGGGACAGGCAGGCTTCGGGGTAGATGGAGAGAGGCGAGGACCAGTCTCGGGGTGCTTTCAGCTGCTGCCGTACCCAGTGCCCCATGACTCAGGGACACCTTAGGAACTGGAAGTTCGGGCTCCACAGGGGTGCATGCCAGGGGCTAGGCTTGAGGCTGGGCCCTCTAAAGGGTCCCCCAGGTAGGAATTAAGGTGCCCCTCTGCCTCCCCAGGCTCTGCCTTTGCCCCAGCCCCACTTCGGATTGGCACAGATCTTCCTGGGTGGGCACTCTTGGATGGAGAAGTTCCAGTGTCACCCAAAGTCCCCGCCCTTCCCAAATTCCTTTAGGAGAAGGGGCAGAAGCTCTGGGCAGGGGGCCAAGAAGCTGGGTCCCTCCCGGCAGTGCCCTGCAGGGCTGTAGCCCACCGCTCTCCCACCCGTGCCCACCTGGGCACCCTCTCGCTGTGGGAGAGGCACCGGAGGCTTCGGCGGATGAAACGGAATTGAAAAGAGTCACGGTCTCAGCCAGTGGAGCAGACTCTGACGACACCAGGGATTGGTGGGAAGGCAGATGGGGAAAGTGGGGTGGGTGGATGCTGCCATAGGGGAGGGGAGTCCCAGAGGGGGAGGGGGCAGTCTGGAAGGCTCAGGGGCGCAGCAGACAAGACGGGAGCACAGGGGCCATGGGGCCATGGCAGGATCAGGCCAGATGTCCCTACAAGGACCAGGGAGTGGGCAGGGACCGGGCTCCAGGGAGAAACCAGGATGACAGTTTTTACAGTGTGTGGGGAAGGGAAGGGGCTCCTTGGCATGGCTGTCCCCACCCCCGGATTAGAGAGCCAGGCAGGTGAGAGGCCCTCAGCAATGGTTGTGCCTCCCCAAGTGGTATTTTAGGAATTAAAGGGAAACGTCAGGTGTTGTGGTAATGGGGGTGCTATGGGCATTGTCAGTAGGGGCCTGGGATGTGACAGGGGAGAGGGCGTCCTGCTTGGCAGCAACTTTCTTGTGTCCTACACAGTGTCTTAATCTTCCACCGGACACTTGGACAGGTTGGTGGTTCCCTGCTGGGGGCGGTGTTGCCCCTGGAGGGAACTTTGGCAACGTCTGCAGACGTTTCTGATCGTCACGACCGGAGGTGGGGGTGCTACTGGCACCCAGCGGGTAGAGGCCAGGGGCGCTGTCAGCATCCTACAGCGAGGACGCAGCAGCAGGCCAACTACGCTGGGGCCGACGTCCATTTCGCACGGTTTCCAAAGACTTATTTTCTTAGGAATATTAACAAGCGTGAACATCGAGGGCTGCGTGGAAGCTCGTTTCGTTGGGAAATTGACCAATGATCATTGGCCATTTGGGAAAGTCGTGTCCCTGAGATGGCACAGTGGCTCCCGCGGGCGTCTGGGCCCCGCCTCCACCTGCTGGCCGACCGGCCTCGGCTCTGAGGACGGACCGGCATCTGGGTGGTCCCCACTCATTGTTTACCCAATACACACTATGGGGTTCTAAATGACTCCTTTTATTTCTCTCCCTTTTTAAAGTTAGGACATTATATTCATTTTTTTAGACTATGATGGCAGATTAAATGATCTATGACTTTTATTTTGGAATAGCAAGAAGGCATTACAGTCGTCCCTCGCCACTTCATGCTTCGACTCTCGTGGCTTCACTCTATGGCGGTTTTTTCAAATATACTCATTAAAAAGTTGATCGAGACAGTGAAAGTGACACAGCGCACGCTCGGTTGTCTGAGTTAATTATACAGCCCTGCATTACAATTACAATTACAATTACAATTACAATTACAATTATTACAATTACAATTACAGTGCATATGGACCGTGGGCCTATGTATCCGAGCACCCCAGGAATCCTTCAACGCCAGGTGCAACCGCTAGCGTCTGGAACGGCTTAACCGCGATAAACGAAGGACGACTGTATTAGATTCTTTCTAGAAGGGGCAATGAGTCTGCTTGAATTGACCACATTCAGGTGCCATGGGAGGTGAGGGAGAGCAAGGAGACAAGGATGAACTCCCAGGGTTCTTGCCTGAGCGGCAGAGGGAGGGTATCCCCTGGATAAGGGGAGGAGGAGGTGCCTGGGCATGGTGTTCCCTATGGGACCCTTGGCTTGAAGGGAGCTGAGTGGGAGTGGACAGCAGAGTGGAGAGTACAGACCCACGGCACTAATTGCAGAAAGGAGGACCCTGGAGGACGTGCCAGGGGTGTTGGGGGGCAGGTGGAGGCAGGGCCATGGAAGGGCAGAGAGTGGACGGCAGTAGAGCCCAGGCAGCCTGGAGGGCAGGGGTCTGGGGCAGTTCCCTGAGGGAGGTCTGAGCAGCAGGGGCCAAACATCCTCTGTCCTACTTGGAGGCCTCCCTTCAAGACCACAGACAGTGTGGGGGGAAAAAAGCCACCTGGCCCCACCTGACCCCACGAGGTTGGCCACATAGGGGCATCAGCAGACCAGGGCCTCTTCCCATCAAACTGACAGGTCAGGCAAATGCCAGGAGGGACCCTGGGGCAGGATGCGGGTGAGAAGCCCCAGGACCAGGAGGCTCCTGCCCTCAGGGGTCACTGGGCCGGGATCTGGCCATCCCAGCTTCCCATCGCATCAGCTCTGTGACCTGAGTCATGGACTGAATATTTCCACCCTGTGCCTCGGCTCTTCCCTCTTTGAAATGGGGACATGACACAGTACCAGCCCTGCTCCCATCTCCCTCTGACAATGCCGCGGTCCCACCCCGGGTCTGGCCAGGCCAGCACCTCACCTCCTGGCAGGGACTAGTCTTGGCAGGCTGGATCTGCTGGAGGTGCCAAGAATCCTGACGCCACATGTCTCCCTTTAGTAAGATGGGCCCCAGAGGACGTATCATCTTCCTCTTGAGAAAGAGTCCCAGCAGATGGTGTCCTGAAGGCCCTTGGCAATGGTGCTGGGTGGGCCCAAGGCTCCCAGAACCACTGCTGACTTGTATCAGGACGGAGGTGGCAGAGCCAGATTCAAACCCTCCTTCAGTGGAGATTTCAGCCCGGAGAGGTGGCCAGGGGCTGCGAGTGGGGACACCCTCTAACACTGGGACCATGCCCCTCAGACCCTGCTGAGGGCCTCCAGGCCTCTGCAGGCCCCCTCTGGACAGGGTCCGCGGACAAGTGGGCTCCATTTCTCCAGGGTGGCTCACCCCCACAACCCAGGAACTCAGATCCCATTTTCCTGGCTGGCTCTGTCATCAGTCCTCACAGGGGTGCCCCCACCGGAGGGAGCTCTAGCTGTAGATGGGGAGGGGACACCCAGAGGACAGTCCACATCCGTGGAATAACTGTCTGCGGTGACCTGGTGTGCTAGGAGCCTGTGTGTTCTCAGATCCAAACAGTATCTGGTGGTGTGCAGTCTTGTTTTCACATGGAGAGCATTCGTTTGTTAGAAACACAGACTCAGATTGCCCCAGTTCTTTGTCACTGGTTGGGCTGTTGTTGGGGTTTGGCACCTCGGAGGGGCCTGCCTCAGTGCCCAGCACACTCAGCCGCCCGCGTCTTTCCCAGGTGCTTTGCCTCCCTGCCTGGTAGGCAGGTGGAGAAGCTGGGCCCTGGGGCCTGCAGAGCCCCTGCCCACCAGGTCATGGTTGACCTGCCAGTGCAGCTCCACTCAGCTGTGAGAAAGGCCGGGTCCCATCAGATAAAGCTCTGGGCCCTCCCCACACCACCGCCACCGCAGGAGGCTCGGCGCCTCCCCACCCCTCCCTGGCTGTGCACTGAGGCAGGTGTGCTGCTCGGAATGAATTTCACTACGAGACCTCTCTGGTTTCACTATGAGTTTCCTGACCCAGGCCCGCCCCCATGGCTCCTGGGGCCTCCCCTGCACCTCTCGGGTCAGGACTCAAGCCTCCCCTTCAGGCAGCAGCCGGAGGATGCCTGGGCAGCCCTTAGGAAGGACTTCTCTGGCTTTCAACCAATCCCAGAACAGGCTGAGTCCTGGTCCCAGGAAGCCTGTCCTGCCCTCCCCAACCCTTAGGACAGGGTCCAGCAGAGGCCTGGATTCCTTGCCCTCTCAGAGGTAGGCTTCCAGCGTCCATCCCAGGGACCAGGAGGCTGCCCTCTGGTGGTGTCTTACAGAATGACACCACCAGAGGTGTCCTTGAGTGAAGCCAGGGCTCAAGGGTGTCCTGGTCTACCAGGCTGGCCAGGCAGAATTTGGGGCTCAGACAACCAAGAAAGAGAAAAGAGCCCATTTTCAGAGCAGAGGTCCACACCCCAGTCTCTCATGTCCCCTAGTGGTTCCTGCTACCCACAGCCCCCACCATCACCAACAAGGGGCTACACAGGGCTGTGCCTATGGGGTGGACATAGTGTAACACAGGAAGACGTGAGATTCCTAGACTCCCCAACAGGTCACTCCCCCCCATTTTTCTCTTTTGACCAGTCGGCCTAAAACCCTACAGTCTGGGCAAGCTACCCCCACAATAGCTGTTGGCACTTTGGGATCATGTACCCACCCCGCACCCTCCACCTCATAAGGGTGAAGTGACTCATCCAGTTTACAAGTCAGCCACAGAGCTGGGACGAGAACCTGCACTTCTTGATTCCCAGGTCAGACACCTGGGAATCTTCACTGAGGACCTACTATGTGCTGGGAGGAAGGCCACGTCTCTGCCTTCGAGGAGCACTGGCCCAGTGGGAAGAGAAGCAGCAAGGACAGGTGGCAACATGGGCCCAGAACAGGCACATCCAGCAAGGCTTCCTGGCGAAGGTGCCAACCAGGCTTATTCACGGGAACAGTGAGCACGAAGTGTGAGGGGAGTCGGGCCCGGGAGGCAGCACAGTCAAGGCAAGGTGGGGTTGACCTGAGCGTGCAGAGCTGGGCCATGGCTCCAAGGAGAGCGATCACACACCCCAGTTTGCTCCAACATCCTGCTTCGTATCTGTTATCCTAGTGTAATTACCAATAGCACCTCCTTTCATTTTCAAAAGCATCCCAGTTCGGATCCTAAGTTTAAATGATGTCCCGACTGTGGGGGGATGATCCTCCTGTCCAAGGCTGTATGACCAAGGATTTGCACTTTGGAGCAATCCTGGGGAGGCAAAGAAGCCGTTGTCAGCCTGGAGGAGAAGGAGGGCAGTGGAGACTACTGGGCGAAGTGTGCGGTATGAAGTGGTGAAGGGCAAGGGTGGGAGCAGCTGAAGCTCTGGGAGGGGAGCCCGGGATAGGGGACCCAGTCACGCAGGGAGTGGGTGAGGGCTCTGTGTGGCAACATCATCTGATCATTCTAGAATCGCTGAATGTGCAGACTGGGCCCTTACGACTGGGCAAGGTGGTCCCTTGGAGAGCCAGAATGTCACCAGCACCAACTACAAAGGGTTGTTTTTGTGTGTTTTCTAATTTAGTCTCAGAACATTTTGAAGCTTGATAACTAGTTGAACACAGGTGAAATGTGGGAGAGAAACAAGTGTAATACACGGGACCCCCAGGCTGGAAGAGCAATGAGTATGTGTGTGGGGGGGAAACCAAGGGGGAAAAAAGATGCTTTTGTTTACAGCTGGTGACCCCAGATCATCAAGAGGGTGTTCAGGCAGCTCGGTTTCTCCATAAATGTGCTTCCTCCACCCTCTCTTCCATATGACATTTCAAGAGCACATTAGAATGGCCTGGAAATCCCAGGTTGGAAAAGTGAGGTACGGGGAAAGGGCTACCAGGCCAACCCCCATCCCAAGTGTGTGCTCAGGCCCAGGAGTCTTTGACACTGTCCCAGCTTTCACCAGACACTGTGAAGAAAAGAGCGAAGAAATAAAATGGAGTCACTGTAGTCAAGTTGCTAAATCACTAAAATCAAGTAGGCTGAGGCAGAGGAAATGATTCTACTCTTGGTCCCACTAGCTGCGGAACTTAAACTTTTGAACTTTCCAATTATGCCCAGAGATAAACCATATCTTTATATCTATACCTATATACATAGATAGATAGATAGATAGATAGATAGATAGATAGATAGATAGATAGATAGATAGATAGAAATCTCCTATAGGTGATGCTCTGATTACCTCTTAAAGAATTTGTTTCCAGCCAAAGCCTTCTGATTCTCTTGGTCAACACCTGCCTCGGTTGATAGTGACCATCAGGACTGGCCTGGGGAGAGCATGCTCCAGGGAGTATGGTACAAGGCCAAGATATGAATGAGGACTGGGCCATGGCAGAGTTTCATTTGTAATCTCTAAATATTTAGGCATATGGTGTGTGGAGCCGAGGCTTGTACTCTTGCCCAGGGAGCGTTAGGACTGGACTGTAGGGCTGTCCAGCCAGGGTCCAGGAGGAGGAGAGAGAAGAAGACAAGAGAGGGCAGCGATACTGTCCAGAGCCAAGAACCCCATAATACAGAAGCAGAGAGGGGTCCCCAAGAGCCATCGATAACGAGATGCTTGAGACTTTGACAGGGAGTGGTTTGGGACCAGGATGGTGGAAATCAAGGAGACACTGAGGCTGCCTGAGTGGAGACCTGGGCTGGAACTGCGGGTAAGGAGAAGAGAGACTGAGACCCGAACCGGTGTGGGAGCGCCGAGTGGGTTCAACGCCATGAGGAGCTGGTGGGGAGAGCAGGCCCAGAGACACCCCCCCACCCCCAGCGCAGATCCCGTCCCACCCAGGGACCATGTCCAGGACATGTTTAACTTTCTATTCTTGTTCAAGTGAACGTAACCTACATATAAAAAATTGCACAAATTACTGGTGTTTAATTTTGAGTGTCCCAGTGGCTGTGCAGTGGTACCTCTTTCTGGTTTTCATTTGCATTTCCCTGCTGACTAATGAGGTTGAACACCTGTTCAGGAGTTTACCAGTCTCTTGGACATTCTCTTTTTCGAAGCACCTATCTAAACTCTTTTTCCTACCGATTTGTAGTAGGTTTTCATATGTTTTAGATACAAGTCCTTTATCATATATATGTATTGATATCGCTTTCCTCGCATGTGGCTTACTTTTTTCCTCTCTTAATCATGGCATTTGATTAACAGAAGTTTCTAATTTTAGGAAGTCCAATTTATCGCTTTTTTACTGATAGTGCTTTTTGTGTCCTGTTTAAGAAAATAAATCCAGCCCTAGCCGGTTTGGCTCAGCGGTAGCACATTAGCCCATGGACCAATGAGTCATGGGTTCAATTCCGGCCAAGGGTACACATCTTGGTTGTGGTTCGTCCCCGGCCCTGATTGGGGTCGTGTGGGAAGCAACCAGTCGATGTGTCTCTCTCACGTCGATGTTTCTCTCTCTCTCCTTCTCTCTCCCTTCCACTCTATCTGAAGATAAATAGAAAAATATCCTCAGGTGAGGATTGAAAAATAATAATAATAAAATAAGTAAGTCCATTCTCTCCCCTAACTCTTCTTCTAGTAACTTTGTGGTTTTACCTTTCCATGTACATTTCCCTTCCCCATTCATGCCCATGGAATTGGTGTAGGGTATGGTGGAAGGTACAGATGAAGAGTCTTCTTGTTGTTGTTTTTTTAGTATGGATACTCGATTGATCTAGTACCATTTATTGAAAAGTCTGTCCTTTCTCCACTGCCCTGCGATGTTAACTTTGTGATGATAAATCAGGAGTCCATAGATGGATGGGTCTCTCTGCATTTTTTTGTTTTGTTCTGCTAGTTGCTTTATTTATCTTTGCATTGATACCAAACTGTCTCTCTAACTGGTATAAGACCTCCAACTTTGTTCTTCATCTATATTTTAGACTCAGTTTGTCAAGTTTCATGTTTTAAAAAAATCCGAGCAAATGGCAACAAAACCCTTTGGGTCTATGACTGTGAGTGCGATGGATCTATAGATCAATTCTATGGTTCAACTTAGAGAAAACCAACATCTTAAATTCCAATTCATGAATAAAGATGATCCCTCAATTAATTTACATCTTCTACAATTTCTCTGTAATGGTTTGTGGTTTTCTGTGTAGAAATTGTACACATAATTCACTAGATTTATTTTTAGGTATTGACTTTTTCTTGCTATTATAAATTTTATTTCCTAATAGTTGCTGGTATATAGAAATATAACTAGCTTTTATATATATATGTATATATATATACACACACACACACATATATTTATACATATATACATATATATACAGTATATACATATATACTATATATATATAGTATATATATTAAACTTGTATCCAGTGCTAAATTAACCAATTAACCTGGTTTACTTATAAATTTTTTTGGATTTTCTACTCAGTCATGCCATATGATAACAACAGTTATATGTCTTCCTTTCCTATCATTATTTCTTTTTACTGCTTTTCAGACTGGCTTTTTTCACTTAGTAACATGCATTAGGCTTTTCTCCATTTCATTTCATGGTTTGATAGCTCATTTCTTTCTAGCACTAATTTTCCATTGAGTGGATGTACCACAGTTTATTTATCCATTCGCCTACTGAAGAACATCTTGGTTATTTCCAAGTTTTGACAATTATGAATGAAGCTGCTATAAACATCCATGTGCAGGTTTTTGGGTGGTTATAAGTTTTCAGCTCCTTTGGATAAATGCCAAGTAGCATGGTTGCTGGATTGTATGGTAAGAGTTATTTTAGTTTTGTAAGAATTGTCTTCTGCCCTGGCTGGTTTTGGCTCAGCAGTAGGAGCATCGGCCCGAGGACCAATGAGTTGCAGGCACGTACCTCAGTTGTGGTTCATCTCTGGCCCTGGTTGGGGTCCTGCGGGAGGCAACCAGTCGATGTGTCCCTCTCACTTCGATGTTTCTCTCTCTCCCTCCCACTCTATCTGAAGATAAATTTAAAAATATCCTCAGGTGAGAATTAAAAAAAAAAAAAGAATTGTCTTCCAAGGTAACTGTACCATTTAGCATTCCCACCAGCCATGAGTGAGTTCCTATTGTTATACATCCTTGTCAGCATTTGGCATTGTCAGTGTTCTGGATTGTGGTCACTAAAAAGTGTGCCTTTACTTCCTTTTCTTGCCTTATTGCACCCACTAGGACTTCCAGCACTGTGGTGTATATAATTGAAGAATGCTAACACTGCCCTGGCTGGTTTGGCTCAGTGGTTGGAGTGTCAGCCTGCGGACCAGAGAGTCCTGGGTTTGGTTCCCGCTAGGGGCACATTTTTTTCTTATTTCCAGTCTCAGTGGAAAAGCATCTAACATTTCACCATTAAGCATGATTTTAGCTGCAGGGTTTTGTGTCTTGGTGGGGTCTGAGTTTGGGTAGATACCTTTATCAGACTAAGAAAGTTCTCTTCTGTTCCTAATGTGTTAATAGTTTCTGTTTATTTAAATCATGGGTGACTGTTTTCTGAATCTATTGAGAAAATCCAATGATTTTCCTTGTTGTTCTCTGTTAATGTGGACAAATGACTTCAGGATGGTAAAGCAATTTTACCAACATTTTCTTCCCATTGGGGTTTGCAAGTTCTAGTTCAGTTCCACTAAAATGACCTTCTGAGCTGTGGACCTGGATAACAACATGCAAATCCATCCTGTGCAGTGCGCTAAAGTCAGCCCCTCTCAAACACATACTCCACATTTCAGGTGCCCTGAGAGGCTCACCCTCGAAAACCACACTGGCCAGTGAGACTCAGCCAACCCCAGGGTGCACTCGCCCTGGCTGGGCTCTAGCGTTGAGAGGGTAACTGGACGTGGAGAGTCCAACCAGCAGGTGTAGATTACCCTGGATGATCAAGGGTCTCCAGAACTCTGCTGCCTCCCCCCACCCCACCCCTGTGCCAGGCTCCTTTAAGTGAGCCAACCATTGAATGCGGTTCAGCGGGCTGAGGCGGAGGGCGCCAAGAATACCCACTCCGACGGGACCGGGAAGGCTGAAGCTTCTCCGGGTGGCCTCCCTTCCCTGTCCCCCCAGCACGTCCACCCAAGGTGATCCCGCTTCCTACCCCCAGATCCCAGCCCCCAACTTCGAAAGTCCCTTCTCATCGGATTAACTCCGTGAGCACCACCCTTGCACTTCATGCTCGGAGCACAGCCAGGACCGGACTTCAGTCCCCGCCCCTCCCCGGGTCCGCCCTCTGGCCCTCGGACCCCAGACAGGGCCCCCTCCAGCCGCGGGGCCGTGGGCGGGGGAAGGACAGGGCGCCTGGAGCGGCCTCATCCACATGCAGGGGACAGCGCGTCGCGGTGGCCGCCAGGAACAGACAAAAGCTGTTCCGTCGCTGGCCGCACAGTGCCAGGCTCGCCCCGCCCGCAGCCCCGGTGGCCCCCGACGCGCCCCCCTTGTGTCTGCTTCGCGGGCGGACAGTCCGGACGGCTTCCGGGAGGAGGCAACCTCCCTTAGATCCCGCAAGCCGACCTTCTCCTGCGACCTCAAGGGCCACCGCCCCTTCCTCTGTGTCTCCTGGCAGTTGAGGTGGCCTCGTCTCCTTGAGCCAGGCTGGACTGCGGGGTCCGCCGCCAAAGACCAGAGTCCTAGCCCACTGATCCCCGACTCTAGCCTGTGGCTAGGCGCAGCCCAGAGCCCAGCCGGGGGTGGGGCGGGGAGGGAGGGTGGCGGAGCAAACCTCTTCCACGCTGTGGAAGGGTCTCCAGAACTCAGCTGCCCCCCACAAGGCAATGATGATTGGGGGCTCCAGGATCTTCACCCGACCCTGTCTCTCCTGATCCCTCGGAGGGATTCCTGGACGCGCCTCCAACCCTCCTGAGGGCGGGCCCACACCCCTCCATCACCGTCTGGAAGACAAGGCGCATCAGACAGGGCTGGCAGCTCCGTGAGCCACCTGCTCCTGAGAATCTCTGGGCCTCGGCTTCCACCCAACCCCCACTCCCTCCCCCACACTCTCGCGGGTCGTGCCAGAATTTAAGGAGTATGGAAGCGCTGGCACACAGTGGGTCCCAATACATAGGCAGTCGTTGGTTTGCCAGCTTCCAGTCTCCCTGAGGGCAGGGACGGTCTTGCCTTTAAGTTCTGCTCCCCCACCCCACCCCTCGAGTGGATGTAGCTCGAGCAGCAGAAGGGCCCTTCCTTCTCTCAACTAGGAAGTTCTCAGATCTGCCCCAAGTCCTCTCCTTCCCTCCCAGGCCGGGACTGAGGAGGGGGACCGCGGGGGCAGTTTCCTTTAAGGAAGGTGGGGGAGGGGGCTGCCCGCGGCCCTCCTTCCGCCCCTCCCTGGCCCCAGCCACGGGGGCCCACGGCCCGGGCCCCGCGCCAGCGCATGCGCCCGCCTGTGAGCGCTGTCCGGGCTGTGAGGGTGGTGCGCTCACCGACAGACGGACTGACCGACGGACTGGCTGCCGGTCGGATAGACGGGACAGCGCAGGGAGTCTGGAAGTGGCTGGACAGCGAAATGGCCGGCCACGCACAGCAGCCAAGCGGGCGCAGGAACCCCAGCCCTGCGCCCTCGCCTTCCCCCGGCCCAGGCCCAGGCCCAGGCGCCTCGGAGCCGGTGACGCTCAAGAAGGAGATCGGGCTGGTGAGCGCCTGCACCATCATCATCGGTGAGCCGGGTCCCTGGCGGGTGGGTGCCTGGGGCGGAAGGCTTGAGGCGCACAGCCGCTTGGAACAGGGAGCCCCCCTCTCCTTGAGACGGGTGGGACCATAGGCGAGAGGATGGCCAGAGCACCTGCAGTGTCGCCGCTCACACAGCGGCCGAGCGACCTCCCCCAGCGCCTCGAATTTCTGTGCCTGAGGGAGGTGTGGTGGAATCCGCATCCTGCCTTTACTGCTGTGGGGCTTTGGCAAGGCGATCGCCCGAGGTTTCTCATTTATGGAGAGAAGATTATGGTCCTGCCTGAAGTTCAGGAGCCTCGCAAGGGTGGGGGCTGGGCAGGCTAGTCTGGATAAGGCCTCAAGTTCTGGGCTGTGGCTCAAGCTAAGTCCCTACTATGTTCAGGGTCCAAGTGCCATGCTGTGTGAGTGATTTAGTCTTCAAAAGCAGGAGGGACTCTGGGTAGACTGGACAGACAGAAGGAGCCAGCCCAGTGGGGAAATAGGTTCAGAGTATATTTATTGCAGTTTGATGACAGGGCCCTGGGGGAGGGGGCAGAGCAGCCAGTGACTGGAGGAAGCTCCGTTGGGGTGGGGCAGACCAAGCCTGCAGAAAAGCCAGCTTTGCCCTGCGCTGGGATCCCAGCAGGCACTCCCAACCTCTGGCTCTCTGGCCCCAGCTTCCTCACCTGAGAATGGGTCCATGTCTCCTGCCCCCATGTGGGGACTTCTAGGTAGACAGAGGGCTCAGGGGACAGTGAGAACAGTGGTAGGATTTTCCTCTTTCTGTCCCAGCTCACGAACACTGACTTCTCAGGAACTGGCTAACCCAGACCTGTGCCTGTGTCCACACCAGGTACCTCAGAGACCCTCCTGTGTCCCAGGAGTCATGGCTGGAGGAATGAATGACAGGGGTGGTGGCTGCTCTCACTCTATCACCTGTCCAACCAGTGAGAGCTGCTGGCACATCCACTGCCCACCAGTCCCCAGACGCCTGGGTATGGAGAAAGTTGGCGGCTCAGGAGGGCAGACCAGGATCTTCGCCTCTTCCTCTGCCCCCACGTTGGGGGCTCCTGGACCTGGCTGGGGCTTGGCTCTTGGCTAGCCCCTGCACGCACACTGAGGGTTGCCCCAGAACACAGCTCCTGTGTGTGCTTCCCCATGGCCCCTGGAATGGCATCTTCGAGGAGCAGGCCGTGACCTGGCCCTGAGACCTTCTTGGCCTAGGGTGCCCCTACTTGACTGTCTGCTGGTAGGAAGGACTGGTTCCAGGGACTTGGCCAGGATCCTGGTTGTAGCTTTGTCCCAGTCCACACTCTCCCCGGGAGCTTTGCCCCAGGAAGGGGAAGCTCACACATCATGGATGGGCCAAGAGGCCTGTCTGGAGCCCACTACTTCCTGGGCCACCTCAGCAAATCCATATCCTTGTGCTGTAATTCTACCCTGCCTCTTCAGGGATGACTTTCCCAAGGGTGGCAGACTCAGAAACAGAACAGATGACCTGACCCCAGCCCAGGACACTCAATGGTGGTCCAGCAACCCTGCTTGGGAAGCTTTGAGAGGTAACAGCAAACAAGAGGCTGGAGTGGGCAGGAGTCAGAACAGTGGAGCATCAACTTGAACCAGAAGGTGACAGGAGATGAGGGAGGAGGCAGGCATGGACTGAGTCGGGGTCTGCACTCTCCACCTGATGCCCTGGAGAACCTGGTCAAAATTTAAAATGTCTGTAAAGTATCATATTTTACAGACCTTATATCATACTCCAGAATCTGTCTTGTTTGTTACCAGCTACTGAACCTATCTCCAAAACTTCCAGCTAGACTTCCCAGAAGATCCTATTATCCTCTTCCCTTGTACCTCCTGCCCCGACCCAGGCCGAGGAGTGGGGTTTTCAGGAATGGAATGAAATGAAAGGGCTTTGGGCTGGAATAAGACCCTACCCAGCATGTTTTGGACAGCACCTGCTGGCCTCTGAGAACACAGCTGGATGGGAACAGGCCAGCCTGGAGGGAAAAGAGCCAGCTGGGGCGGGGCTGTGCGAGCCAACAGGGCATCCCATATCTATTTAGAACACCACCACCTCTTATTACATTATGAAAACGTGTTCTCCTCTCATCTCATTTGATTCTCATGCCTGCCTTGCAAGATGGGAATTTGTATACCCATTTTACAGATGTGGAAACAGGCTGGAAGTTGCATGACTGCTGCTGGTGGTAGACTCGGGATTTGGGAGCAGATTTGGGTTCATTTTCCAATCTACTGCACGTCTTCATACTGCCCTGGTTCTGAGTAAAATTGGAGCCAGATTCATAGTCTTTAATGGGGAAAGGTTAGGACTGAGCTGAGATCTCATCCAACCGGGATTTTTGAGCTCTCCACTCCACTGTGAATGAGTAGACAAACAGATGGACAGAAATCTCCCCAAACTCCTGCACTCCCACCCAGGGCTATATTCTCAGGGCATCTTGTCCTGCCTCAGGGACTTCAACCAGCTCCCTCTCAATCCACACCCAAGGAAGGGATGTGCCCAGGTCCAGCAGAGTGGGAGTCACCCCTGGGTCTGCTGACCAGCTGACTCAAATACCCAGCCCATGTAGGTCTTTGTGGATCAGGTTCAAGTATGTTCATGGACTTGGGATCTGCTTCATGAATCTCATCTCCTTAGGAGCTAATCCCTGCCCATCTGGCCGTGCCCAGGCCCCTCTTTCTGGGTCTTTGGGACTGGAGGTGGTTGGGCTGTTCAGAGGATGGCTCCCTCCAGAGCCCCGGCCCCTCCTCACCAAGACCCCGAGGGGGCATAAAGCACACAGGAGCTGGTCTGTGCCTCACCACAGCCCCCATTTATAGAAGAGGAAACTGAGGGCCTGAGGCTGCAATCAGTTAGATGCCCTGTGTGCTCCGGGAGGCTGTTGGGGGCCAAGGCAGCCCTGCCAGCCCTGGACACACTCATTCATCTGTTTAACAATTAGGTGCTGAGCAGGGTTGGGCACTGTTCTAGGTGCTGGAGACACAATGGGAGCAACACGGACAATAACCTTGTCCTGCTGGAGCTGACATTCCAGCATGGAATCAAAGGGCAAAGATAAACGAGCTGACTGTTCAGCCCACAGGGTAATAAGTGCGCTAAGGTGAGAAAATTAAGGCAGGAGGGGGCGTGATAGATAGCAGACAAGTCAGGAGTGAGTTGGGGTCCTTTTTTTTTTTTTTTTTGCCTTCTTCTCTTCTTCTCTTGGTGAGATGGGAGTCCCAGGAGGGCTTTGGGTAGAAAAGGGATGGTGTGAGATGGGAGGGGTGGGGAGGAGCAGGGCGGGAGGGTAGGTTTGGGTGGGAGGGGAAGGGAGGTGATGCAAGGGATGGGACGGGATGGGGTGGGATGGGATGGGATGGGGTGGGGTGGGATGGGATGGGATGGGGCTCACTATGGCTGTGGGCAGCTGGGGCAGCAGCAGAAAGCCTGCTCAGGAGGGCACTTGAGTCACGTGAGTAAGAGATGACAGTGGTCATGGTCAGAGCAGGGGCAGCCATGGGAGTGCTAGGAGCAGATTCGGTGCCGGGAGGGCTCGGGAGCTGGAGCCAAAGGGTTTGTGCGATGAAGGATGTGTGAGGACGCGGGATGTGGGGAAGGAGAGGAGGCAGGTGTGGCACCAGGGGTGGGTCGGAGCAGGCGGGAGCGCGGTTGCCGGTTACTGACCCAGGAAGACTGCGAGAGGAGCAGGTTCGGGACAGAGGGCTGACGCAGGAATCCGTTCTGAACGTGTGAAATGAGAGATGCCTATTTGTTGAGCAATCAATTGGATATACTGTTTAGTTCAGCAGGGAGGTCCGTGCTAGGGATACAAATTTGGGAGTTGCCAGCAAAAGCTGGGGTACTGGCTGAGGTCTCCAAGGGAGTGAGTGTTGAAAGAAAAGGGAAGAGGCCCTGAGACTAGGCCTGGGTACCTGCTGTCTAGGGTTTGGGAGAAATGAGAAGGGGCCAGAGGAGTTCAAGAAGGATGTGGGAAGAGGGCCAGGAGGTGCCCTGTGGGAGGAAAGGGGCAGCCTGCAGCCGCTGACCACGAGACAAGTGCAGCGAAGCCTGGGGCTGGGCTGCTGGTGCAGCCTGGAGCTCGTCGGGGACCTGGCGAGGCTCAGTCTAGATCAGGGCACAGGAAGGCTCTCTGGACGAGGCCAGGCTGAGCTGAGCAAGCCAGGCGGAGGGAAATCCACACTCCTGCTCATCCTGCTCTCAAAAGGAAAGTGGGTTAGACCGGACATGCATGCTGGCCAATTGGCATTCCAGGCGTGTCCTGGTAACGTCCCCACTCACCTCCCTAGAGTTCTGCCAAGACCTCAGCAGGAGCTTTTGTCCCCCTAGAGGGGTGCCTGACACATGCTCACTGTAAGGACGTTCATGTGCTTAGAGACACAGGATGATGGCAGGGCCCCCAAATCAAGGCCCTGGCTTCTGACCCCAGGATGTTGAGCTGTCATGGGGGTCAGGTCTTCAAAGGCCAGATAGGGTGGCCTGAGGCATCTTTGAGGTGGATGGCACCTCCTGGAGCCTCCGATGCACCAGGCCAGGTGGGCGCCTGCCTGCCTCACAGCCTCATCCCCCCATCTGATGGATGAGAAGGCTCAGAGAGATGAAGTATCTTGTCCACAGTCCCCATCATGAGAGGTCTGGGATTTGAACCCAGATCTGGGAGTTCTCAACTAGTTAAGTGCCATTGCCTATGGCCCAGGGGCCTTAGGACCTACCAATGGGAATTTGGAGCTCCTTGGAGCTTTTGTATCTTCCAGAGAATTTGGAGGCCAGAGGCCTCATAGGTCATGCCCTGAAGGGAGGTGCTGGGACTCACTGCCCAGAGCAAAAGAAGGCCCAGCCATGGCCAGCCCCTGCTCAGGCCCAGCGGGGCAATGCGACCTTGCTCGCAGAAAGTGTCAGGGACAGGTAAGGTGGTATAAGGTGGGACAAGTAAAGAAACCACTCCTGGATGTCCTCTAGACACTATGGCCACGGAGCAGGGTCCTGGTTATAGAGGCCAAGGTGGGGAGTCAGGGAGGGCTTCCTGGGGGTGGTGTTGCCTCTGGGAGGCCACTGAGCTGGGGAGAGACCTGCAGTGGGGGGAGAGGGCCCTGAACAGACTGTTTCCTTGAGCCCCATGCAGAGGTACAAGACGCATGCACCCTGCCCAGCAGTGCCTCCGCCAACGTCAGGGTTGGCCCAGACCTCTGCCCGCTAGCCCAGTAGCCCTACCTGGCAGAAGGGGAAACTGAGACCCAGAAAGGCAGCACTGGCCTGAGGCCACAGAGCCAGCTCCTGAAAGTGTTTCTAGGGCGGAAGGGTGGCGCTGGCAGCCTGACAGGACCTCCCTGCCCCCTCCCCAGGTCAGACTGTGCCTTCCTCACACACACACCGAGGGCAGCTGGCTCTCTCCACCGCCACCGTTCACCCCCGTGACCTTCATGGTCGGCTGCTGCCTCCCAGAAATAGGTCAGTGTGCGCCGCAGCCGGCAGGGGAACAACGGCCCTTTCTTCATCCCTCCTAGGAGCCGGGTGAGCCCATCAGGCCGAACATCTTAATGTGATAAAAACCACCCAGCACGGGCTGAGGGAAGAAGGGCGGGAGGAGAGTGGAGGGGCCTCCTCGCATCCTTGCCCACCTGCGCAGGCACTGCAGCCCCACTGAGCACCTGCACGGACCACAGCAGCTGTGCCATTGGGTGGATGGGAACGTGGAGGCCTTGGAACCACATTTCTCCAGCCCAGCATCAGTCAGACTCCTGAGCAGACACTCGGCAGTGTGTCCCGGCCCATCCCTCGTTCCCTGGTTCCTGTCCCTCCTCCTCTTCCCCAGAGCAGCATCCCTCAATGGCTGCGCTTGCCCACTGCTCTTCCCTGAACCAGGCAGAGCTGATTCTGCTGGGCCTGCGCCCCCCACCACCAGAGGGCTGGGCAGCACCCCTCACAGCTCCATGGCCCCTTCCCCACACCTCCTGTAACCATGCAAGCCCTGGAGGCCCACCCCATCCCCATCGCCCTCCCTCCCTCTGCTTGCTCTCTGCCGCTCACCCCAGCCCACAACCCCTGATGCTTCGTGCAGAGCCCTTCCCAGCCCTTGTGGTGCAGCGTCCAGAGCAGCCCTCCACAGGGCTTTCTGCCACCTGCCAGCACACACCTGCGGCTGTCCAGGCCCAGAAAGATAGGCCCCCAAGGGCCTGAGATGTTAGCTGGCACACGTGTTCCTTTGAGGCACATGGAGAGGAGTCCTTCACTGTAGCCTGAGGCCATGTGTCCGGAACAGTAGTGACCCCTCACCCCCAGCCCAGCTACTGGGCACAGGCCAGCAATAGGTCCCTTTCAGACCCCAGCCTCGAGGACAAGGTACCAGGTGTGGCTTCCTGGAGGGCTATGCCCATAAGGCCCTGCCAGGCTGAGTTGTGTAGAGTGGCGGGGTCCCCACCGGGCAGGTGGCTCGGGGCTCTGCATTCCCCAGCCCACATGCACCTAGCTCTTTCCGAGGCCACCCAGCCCCCGCTGGCTTCCAACCTCATTGGCTTTTGGCAAATCCCACTCCACCAGGTCCTGAGAACAGAGACTCTGCTGCCGGGCAGAGCGAACTCAAAGGCCCTTTAGAAACCCCCCAGCCCACCCAGGACCTGGGCGCCCGTGGGAGGTGGGGGAGGTGGCTCCTCTCCCCCTGGAAGCAGGCCAGGGGCGCAGCTCACCTCTGGGGGCCGGAGAATAGGAAATCTTCCGTCCTTATCTGGATGTATTTAGGGCTCCTGGGATGTGACTAGAAAACCAAGTGGGGTGTCGTGGCCGTCCAGACTGGAAATCTGTGTCGGCCGGGGGTGGGGTGGACGGTAGCACCGTGGACAAGGAATGCATGCAGATTGGCAGCCACAGCTGTGTCCTCTTCCAGACCCGCCTGTGGGCCTGGCAGGTGGAGCGGGCAGGCTCTGCCCCGAGGGATGTGCACTCCCCCGCGGGGCCCTGGCAGGTGGGGGTGATCTTGTTGAGAAGCTGAGCCCCAGATCCCAGCAAGGTTGCTCTTTTATTCATATGGCCCCTGGATTCGGGATTATGTCCTCTGGGGCGGGCCCTAGCGCAAATCGCCGGTGACGTGACCTGATTCATTAGCACAGACGGTGAGACCCACTGCCCCCTCTGTGCCCTAACTGGCAAGGGGCTCAGGGCTAAGTTGGCTCCGGAGTCTTGCTTATGCTGGGAACCTGCCCCGCAGTGATGGACGCAGCTTGCATGCACACCGGAAGCTTGGAAGCCAGCCACCCTCTCTGCCCACCTCTCAGTGCCCCTGCCGGAGGGCCGAGTGGACAGTGCTGCCCCCACTTCACAGATGGGGATAGCAGTCCTTTGCAGCAGGGCACGGGTGCCATTTGGGGCATCAAGCCATTCATTCACCCGTTAGTTTACCAGCAGACGTGCCGAGGAGGGAGGTGAGTGAAAGCCGGTGAGGCTGCAGCCAGTACACACAGTTTGCAAACGAAGACGCAGTGCACCTGGGTACAGCTGAAGGCGTCCCTCTGGTGTCTCGCTGGGTCCTCACAATCACCCCGTTGTACAGACAGGACTCCAGGTGACCTGAGCTGGGAGAGGTCCCCAGGTGTCCGGAGCCTCAGCCAGGGTTTCCCATTAGGGTCCTAGGATGAGAGCAGTGACCTGTGTCCAACCAGTGGGCTGTCCCAAGGCGAGAGGCAGTCCGTGTCCAGACCCCAGGCCGGGCCGGGAGTCCCGCTTCATCGCCCTGTCCATTCCTTGCATGATGGCTGCTGGCCAACCCCCAAGCCCTGAAAACGGACCCCACCGGCCCTTGCCCAAGACCTGAACCATTTCAATGCCAGGAAATAAGGTCTCTTCAGGGCCTGTGTCTGCAGCCAGGGTCCTGGGTCAGGGAAGAGCCCAGAAAGCAGGCAGAGGAAAAGGGGAGAGGGAAGATAAAGAAATCTGGGGAACCAGGGGGCTTTGAAGTGGGAGGAGGAGCCCAAACCAGCATAGTCAGGAGGGCTTCATAGAGGAAGTGCCGCTTCCTGAGTCACTCCATGATTTTGGACTTCAACCAATAGGAAAATGGCAGGAAAGCATCGTGGTCAAGGTCTTGCTTTAGGAGGCCAGCTTGGGCCAGCAGGTTGGAAGTGGAACAGGTACCTGGAGGCTCAAAGACCTGGAGGCCTCAGCCGGCGACAAGGGGCTGACCCAGGCCCTGCAGGAGTGCACAGGAGTGGCCGCCACTCTGCCACCACTCACGTGGCTGAGCCTTCTTGCTTGTGCTCACCCCATCTCGTGGGAGTAAGGGGAGGGGCAGGACCCATCTGTGGTAGGGGAGCCTGGCTGAATGGACAAGGTGCCTCTCCCATGCCAGGGACTCGGAAGGGGAGATGATGAGCCCAGAGTGGGGTTGCAGGGTTTGAGGGGCCCAGTGACATCCACATGCCTCCAGGTCCGCCCCCCTCCTCCTCCAAGGAGCAGCCCGGGTTCTCTTCCTCACTGCAGCATCCAGAGCCCCACAGAGAAGGCTGATGCCCCTCCATCTCCCCTACAGGGAACATCATAGGCTCCGGCATCTTCATCTCCCCCAAGGGGGTCCTGGAGCACTCTGGCTCTGTGGGTCTGGCCCTCTTCGTCTGGGTCCTGGGCGGGGGCGTCACGGCCCTGGGCTCCCTCTGCTATGCGGAGCTGGGAGTCGCCATCCCTAAGTCTGGCGGGGACTATGCCTATGTCACGGAGATCTTCGGGGGCCTGGCTGGGTAAGTGTGGGGCCCCAGCGGCTTGGTAGTGGGTGGGGAGCCTCTCCAGAATGAATGGCAAGTCGGGCCTGGACCTGGGTCTCCTGCTCTGTTTCTCACATCACAGGAAGGTCACGGGGGTGGATGGAGGGAAGGGGTTTGGGCTGTTGGGCCACCTTCCAGGGCCAGGGTGGGCGAGACCAATTCCCACCCAGTTCCCACCCCACTCAAGCTATCCAGCTGGCCCCTTATTTTTCTTTTTTAAAGAGAGAGAGGAAGGGTGAGAGAGAGAGAAACATGGACGTGAGAGAGAAACATCGATTGGCTGCCCCCTGCACACCCCCTACTGGGGATCAAGCCTGCAACCCCGGGCATGTGCCCTGACCAGGCATTGAACCCGGACCTCTCAGTCCATGGGACACCACTCAGTACACTGAGCCACACTGGCTGGGCCTTGTTTCCTTGTAAATAAAGCTGTCTCTGAGCCTTACTCCCCACCCAATGCTTCTGGATGGGAGGCCCTTACTATCTGAAACTAGCATCAGGCAAGGATGGCCTTGAGTTTAGCAAGCCCACAGGAAGGCATGATACTCCAGTCAGTACCCTGCAAGGGCTCCGCTTTAAATAGCTCCCAATGTTCCTTTATTTACCAGCGAACATTAGCTGAACACCTGCTGTGGGCTGTGGCCTGGGGATGCTGTGATAAAAAGATGTGTCCCTGCCCTCACATTGTTGTGCAGAAGGAAAACCACCCCTCAAACGTGCTTACAGCCTATAGGGTCCCAGCTTTGAGGGTGTGTGCAAGAGGCAGTGGCCCAGCAGCCAAGAGAACAGGGTGCCAACCACCTAGGGAAGGCTCCCAGGGAAAACCACATTTGCACCAAAGCTTGGGAGAAGAGTGGCATTTTCTCAGCCTAACAATTGGAATATGTACAGAGGGTGGTGACCTGGGCCACCTTGTCAGTTCCACAGTAGGCAGTAGGGCTTGGAGGGGAGGGGCTGGGGCAGCTCAGGGGTGGAGGGGGCTCACAGCTATTGCAGTTGTCCAGCTGAGCCATGCTGAGGGCCTCAGTAAAGGCACAAGGAGATTCCAGAATAGTTTAGGAGCCTGGTTCGGGAGGACGTGGTAGCCAGCGTGGCCTGAGGGGGAGGTGGGTGCAGCCAGGGTGACACTTGCTTTCCCACTGGAGAGGCTCCATAGGTGGCCATTCCTGGGACCGGGAGGGGGGGTGGGTGGGGCTTGTTACCTTGGTGAGGTCTGTGGCACATCTGGAGAAATGCTCAGTCAGGTCTTGGTGGGGGTGGGGTCTGGAACTCAGAGGAGAAGTCTAGGCTGAAGTACACAAAGTTTGGATCAGAGGACGTTAATGGGGCAGCTGCTGATGTGGCCCTGGCAGGGCATGCACACCCCTGGGTGTCCTCCTCTGGGGATAGGGTCCTCAAAGCGGCCTGGGACCTGAGAAAGCAGAATTGTGCTGTGCAGCTGGAAAGAATAGTAGAGAAGGGAGGAGGGAGGAGGGGGCCCAACACCCTACCTCCTGACTGGACACCCAGCATCGAGGGTTTGCAGAGGGGAGCACCCAGCATGGGGGAGGGTCAAGGAGTCGGGCTGCCCCAGAAGCCAAGCGTTTGGGGAAGGGTGCAAAGCAAGGGGTAGGAAGCAGGGCTAAGAACAAGGGTGAGGACCAAAAGGAAGCCACCAAACTTGGTGCCCCAGAGGTCGATGATGCCTCCGATGAGGCAGTCCTCACCCTGAGAGCTGGTCTAGGGGCTAGGACCACCCACAAGCAGGCCCCCCCCCGGGTGCAGGCAGAGCGCCCAGGAACAGGTAGGGCCTCACAGTTGGAGCAGAGCCCTCACTCCCAAACACTGTATCCTGCAGAGGCAAAATTGGGGAAGAAGGGACATAAATGACTCCCCATCCCGCCAGGGCTCTGCAAGGGCTGGTCCTTCCGGGCATCAGAGCTGAGTCAGCCATGCGCAGCCACAGGACTCTGCTGAGAGCTGCAGCTGGAGCCTGAGACTGCTGATCCCAGGACAGCCCCCTCCCCCACCCCACCTGAGCGGGAAACAGCATGTGGCCAGGGGCTGTGTGGCCATCAGAAAGATGGTTGGCTCCCCAGTCGGTTCTTGACACCTGCCCAAGGGCAGCCAGTAGCTTTTTATTTTATTTTTATTTGTATCCTCACCCAACAACATTTTTGCATTCATCTTCAGATAGAGTGGGAGGGAGAGAGGGTTGCCACAAACACACAACCCCAACTGGGCCCGGGGACAAACTGCAACTGAGGTACGTGCCCTTAGCGGGAATTGAACCCGGGACTCTCTGGTCCACGGGCCGACGCTCTAACCGCTGAGCCAAACCGGCCAGGAACCAGCTGCTTGTTAATTGTGCTGAATGCATCTCTATTGAAAGCTGCCTCCCCGGACGAAGCCAGCCTGGAGTGCTTCCACCGATCCTGGGGTTCCGGGACCCAGAATGCAGCCCCGCGGGAAGGCAATGGGGTGACTGTGCCACTTGGGCCCTCACTCATTTCAGCTTCCTGCTGCTCTGGAGCGCAGTCCTCATCATGTACCCCACCAGCCTGGCCGTCATCTCCATGACCTTCTCCAACTACGTGCTGCAGCCCGTGTTCCCCAACTGCATCCCCCCTGCTGCGGCCTCCCGTGTGCTCTCCATGGCCTGCCTGAGTGAGTGCCCACCAGGGGCCAGGCTGGGCCTCTGCTGCCTGCCCTGTGTGGGAGGACAGGGGTCCCCTCCAGCGGCCAGCCCGGAGAGGTGGGGCTCAGGGCGCAGCTTGCACTGTGGCTGCTGCAGGGTATGCCATCCTCCTGCGGGCAGCTTGGGCTGCATGCGGCTGTGCCCACCCACCCTCTCCACTTTCTCCCCAGTGCTTCTGACCTGGGTGAACAGCTCCAGTGTGCGCTGGGCCACCCGCATCCAGGACGTCTTCACCGGCGGGAAGCTGCTGGCCCTGTCGCTCATCATTGGCATGGGCTTTGTCCAGATCTTCCGAGGTAGGGCCAGGGTGGGGCTGTGCCCAAGGCTGGGGAGATGACACTGACCCTTGACCTCTGGATCCCCAGGACACTTCGAAGAGCTGAGGCCCAGCAATGCCTTTGACTTCTGGATGACGCCCTCCGTGGGTCACCTGGCCCTGGCCTTCCTGCAGGGCTCCTTTGCCTTCAGCGGCTGGAACTTCCTCAACTATGTCACCGAGGAGCTAGTTGACCCTCGAAAGTGAGTGGTACACCCCGCTGAGCCCTGGGAAGGGGTGGGGCCGGGAGAGGGGAGAAGCAGCCTCCCTGCACAGATCAGCTGTCACCTGTGACTCGGTCTGGTCATCTGCCTGACCACGCCACTGCCCCAGGAACGGCTCTGGAAAGATAGCCAGGAAGCTTGTGTTCCAGCCTGGTCCTGCATGGCTATGGGCAAGTCCCAAGCCCTTGCTGGGCCTCAGGAACACTGAATAGCATTGTTCCGCTGTAAATGGATCCAGCTATTTGCATTTGGCAAAAATGATACATGTGTGCACAACACGGTCCCTGCAGATGAAGCCAGTGGCTCCATCTGATGCTCAGCCAGGGACCCCATAGTGAGCAGCTCCAGCTGGGCTGGCAGGGAATCCAGGGGCACCCTGGCCTATGGACTGAGCTCTCAGGGCACATCTGGGATTGCAAGGCTGATTTGGGCTGTGTGTACGCTGTTTTCTCTTTATGTGCGGACATTAGACCCACCCCTTAGGGTATGATGCAGCCCCTCCCTCGTCTGCCCTTTCTCCCACTGGCCTGTGCCCAGGCTGGGGTCAGGGAGTTGGGGGGGCGTGTGAGACAGACAGTAGTGTGGTCCCCTGCCCTGCCCTCAAGGCCCCCAGGGAGACAAGGCTGCTCCTGTTGCGGGGTCCCCACCTCCTCCCCATGCCCAGGCCACCCCCAGCACCCAGAGGGCCAACACTGATGCCCCTCACCACTGCCCAGGAACCTACCTCGAGCCATCTTCATCTCCATCCCACTGGTCACCTTCGTGTACACCTTCACCAACATCGCCTACTTCACCGCCATGTCCCCCCAGGAGCTGCTGGCCTCGAACGCAGTGGCCGTGGTGAGTGGGGCCCCGCTCGGTCCCCAGCCCTGCCTGGCCCCCACCCAGCCTCACGCGCTGCCTCTCTCCTGTGCTCACCCAGACCTTCGGGGAGAAGCTGCTGGGCTATTTTTCTTGGGTCATGCCCGTCTCCGTGGCACTTTCCACTTTCGGAGGGATCAATGGCTACCTGTTCACCTCCTCCAGGTGACTGGACTGGGGAGAGGGTGGCCCAGGTGAGGCAAGGTAGGTGCCCTGCAAGCAGTGCTGGGGGCCAAAGGAAGAGAATCCTGCTGGTGGGGGCGGGCCTTGAAGCTGGGACAATGAACACCCCAGGACCAGATATCTGATCCCAACTCGGAGGAACAAAAAGCAAGAGGGAAGCAGGCTAGAGGGAAGAAAGAACTGCCCAGCGGGGCTGTTGGGACCTGGAGCAGGGATCAGAGGTGACAGCTCAAGAGAGACATCAGGGCTAGAGCTGAGGTCCAGGATCTAGTCAGTGGCCCAAGGCCAGGCTCACAGTCCCCCCATCTCTGTTCCCCAGGCTCTGTTTCTCTGGAGCCCGAGAAGGGCACCTGCCCCGCCTGCTGGCCATGATCCACGTCAGACGCTGTACCCCTATCCCTGCCCTTCTCGTCTGCGTAAGTTGGGGGGCCCAGGCTGGTAGGGCAGGGAGCCCAAGCCACCAGCAACGTGGGTAACGGCAGGAATGAGCCCTGACCCCCGGGGGCAGCCCACGGAGGGAGGGGGGAGGGCCAGGGCTCACCGACCTCCCAGGGCTGACGAGAGGCAGGTGGGAGGCCAGCCCTCAGCTCAGTCCTCTCCCAGTACGGGGCCACGGCGGTTATCATGCTTGTGGGAGACACGTACACGCTCATCAACTATGTGTCCTTCATCAACTACCTCTGCTATGGCGTCACCATCCTGGGCCTGCTCGTGCTGCGCTGGAGGCGGCCGGCGCTCCACAGGCCCATCAAGGTGAGAGCTTCACCCACGGGCATCCGTGGCCGGTGATGACCGCAAGGGGATTCCAGCTTCTACCACATGCTAGGCCCTGCTCGGTCCTCGTAACAACCCCACGAGGTGGGCGCTTTGAACACTCCCAGACTGCAGGCAGGAAACTAAGGCTAAGACACTCCCTCGTGGTTGCGCAAGGTGCCACGAGCCCACACCAAAACAGAAGACCCAGACTGAGCTAAAAGAAAAGTCCTGTTTGCACATAAACGCTTGAGCTGGAGAATTGTTCAGTGCCCGAAATGGGACCAAAAGAGGACTGACCTTCGGCCAGCGCAAGCCGCAAGCTCACATACAGTCGCTGTGTGGAGCTCAGACCTGCTGACCGTCTGACAGATCCGCAACCATCTGGCCACGGGCCACCCAGGGTGGGCTTCCAGCACGCCCAGCTGCTGCCAGAAGGGGGCCGGGCCCTTGGGCGGCAGCTCCCAGGAAAGGGTGGAAAGCGAGGGGCCCCCAGGGTGGTGAGGCGGGAGAGGGGGTTCCTGCACCATCGGTGCGTGGCTCACTCTCCGCAGGTGAACCTCCTTGTCCCCGCCGCATACTTGGTCTTCTGGGCATTCCTGCTGGTCTTCAGCTTCATCTCAGAGCCCATGGTGTGTGGGGTCGGCGTCATCATCATCCTCACCGGAGTGCCCATCTTCTTCCTGGGAGTGTTCTGGAGAAGCAAACCAAAGTGTGTGCACAGACTCACAGGTGAGCGGGGCAGCCTCCCCCAGGTGCTGGGGCTGGAGATGGGACCCTCTTGGGGGCTTGCTTTGAGCAGGGTCTCACAGCAGCTGCGCCACAACGCGAGGCCTCACCACCACCAAGTGTCTCCCCACGACGTGGCTCAAGTGTCCAGGACCCACCACAGAGGGAGCAGCTCCCCGAGGACCCCTGTCCCACGGGGTCAGACCCCAAGGTCCACCTGTCTGTCTGTCTGTCTGTCCTCAGAGTCAATGACACGCTGGGGGCAGGAGCTGTGCTTCGTGGTCTACCCGCAGGGCACTCCCGAGGAGGAGGAAAACGGCCCCTGCCAGCCCTCCCCACTGCCCTCCTCGGACAAGCCCTTGAAGACACAATGAGACGCTTGTGGAGCCTGAAGCAGCTATTTCTGTTTACATGTTGTTGATTGAGGAGGTGTTTTGCAAAAATAAGTTGTTTTTCTGGGAAAAGAAAAAGAGATCCCACTCTTAGAGGCCTGTGAGATCAGGAAGCCCTAAGAGGTGGACTGGGTTCCCTGCCAACACTGCCCAGCAGGCTTTTCCTGAAAAGAACTATGAATAAAACAGGCTGTGGTGCACCGGTCTCAGGTGAGTCCCCGGTGGGCACAACTGGGGCACGTGTGGAGCTGGTGGGGAAGGTGCGGCAGGCTCCGGGGGAGGCCCGAGGCTCCGGGGGAGGCCCTTGGCCCTGGGGGCTCTGCCACTTGAGCCAGGCACTCCCTTTTCAGGACTGGCAGTCGGGTCCAGAGCCACCCCTGCCCCAAAGGGACATTGAGAATTGGGAAGTGGCTGGTGGGGCCCTCCCCAGGCTCAGCAAGGCCAGGCCGAGGTTCAGCCCCGCCGGGAGAGTCCAGGGAACGGATTTCCTTCCCATACATGCCCCAGGAGTGAGAGTCAGGACTCCAGAGCGTGCCCTAGTTTACAGGTAAGGAAACTGAGGCCCTGAGACAGGATGGGATGGATTCGGCCACGGTCAGTTTATGCCTCGGCCTCTGTCCTCCAAAAAAGCATCAAGCAGCGTCTCCCAGGGCCTCAGTACCTGCAAGAGACCCACGGCCTTCTTCGACTCCTTGCCCACATTTTTAGTGCCCAAGTGCCCAGGAGATTGACCCGCTCAGCTAGAGGGCAAAGGGTAGAGGTCATCAGTCTGGCCAGGCTCATGCTTTCACCACAGGCATGAGGATGGGGGCAGAAGCCTCCTAGCCCAGTTCCTCCAGGGCCTGCTGGGAGGATGGAGAGGAGCTCAGTGCCCACAGAGCACCCACCATGGACTGGGTCCCACCGGCACAGCCATGTTCAGTCCAGGCACAGCTCTGGCGCCCCCTAGTGCGAACGAAGTGAGAAGCCACAGACAACATCCCGGAGAGCTCTGCCCTAACCCTCCTGCTTCTCTGGAAATGGGCTCCCAGAATGGAGAAGGGGAGGTAGAAGTGAGACTCCAGGTGCCTGTGTGGACAGAGGGGCTCACTGTCCCACTGTCCTCCCTGCTGAAGCGCCCACAGCCCCACCCGCCTTGCCCACCAGGAATGGGGGATGCTGATACGGCAAAATGAATGGGATTCTGGGTGGGCCACACCGCAAGAAAGAAAGACTCGGAGGCAGGGTAGAAACAACTGTATATTCCCTGGTTACAAAGCGGGGCTGTGGCAGTCACCAGCGCGTCTGGTGGGTCAGCAGACCAACAGGGCCTCGTCATCACTGGCGTCCAACGTTGGGGAGCAGGAGAGTGGGGGGCTCCTGCACACACCCAGTGGCTCTGGTGGGTGCGAGCTTAGGGTGCTGCTGGCAGTGGGGGCTGGGGGGTGAGAGTCCTGGGTGGAGCAGGGCTCCCGAGGCATGTCCACAGGAGCTGGGCCGTCCATCAGAGGGTCCCTGTAGGCCTTTCTGTCCTTGTCCACTGGCCTGTATTCTGGGTCCTGCAGGCCCGAGGGGGGCAGCACTGAAGGTCCAACCTCTGGTACGTGGCTGGGGGCACTGGGGGGCCCGTCTCCAGCGGCCCCAGGGCTGCCTGTGTCCATAAGGGGTGCTGGGGGGTCCAGGGCGGCCCCTGGTGCAGGCTGGAGGAGCCCATCACCCAACACTGTCTGTGAGGCGCGTGCAGCAGTCAGCAGCGGGATCTGTCCGCGTGGTGCCCGAGGCCGGTGAAAGAGCCGGTTCCACAGGCGGCCGAGCCTGCGGCGGGAGGGTCCTCTGCGGGAGGCGTGCCGGCGCATCTGCCGCCGCATGGCCGTGCGGAGGTTCTGTAGCACGGAGGCCTGGAGGGTGGGGCGGCGGCTGAGGGGGCAGAGGTCAGCACGACCCCCAAGGGACCTGAGACCCCAAGAGACCAACTTGTCCCCCCATCTGGCCCTGGCCCCCATGTCACCCTCCCCAGGCCTCACGTCGCGCCTCCCTCTACCCCACCTTGACTCAGCATTCTCAAAGGTCCAGTTGGGATCTGGGGACCTGTAGGGTCTCATGCCCTCTGGAGCTCACCTGGGATGCACTGTAGACAGGAAAGTCCTCCACAGGCGGAATGAGGCCCTGTGCAATGAGCTGCCCATAGGACGGGGGCGCCTCCCGCCGCACAAACTCGGCCTCTAGGCGTGTCATCTGGGTCTCGAAGGCCCTGAAAGCAATGGGCAGAAGGGCAGCATAGCAGGGCCGGCCAGGACCCCACACTTCCCACCGCCCCCGGGTCCCTGCGCAAGGGCTCACAGCAGGGTGTGGGGCCCTGCCACTCCCTCTGGACATCCTGAGACGCCTGGACCTTGGATGCATAAGAGAAGTCCCTCGTGGATGGCCCGAGCCCCGATTTACGAACCCACAGCTGTAGGAACCGGGAGCCCAGAGCCCGTCTCCAGAGAAATGAAGGCACCGAGGCGCGTGGCCTGCAACCCCAGGCAGGGCAGCGGCGAGGCACCCGCCCACCTGTACTCCTGCGTGCGCAGCGAGTAGAGCTTGAAGGCGCAGCCCAGGGCAATGACGAGCAGCAGGCCACAGACCAGGCTGCCGATGAGGGCGGCGGTGATGACCTTTCTGGGCACGGCCGCCAGGCAGCCGTGCTCATCGCTGCCGTCCTGGCAGTCCTCCTGGCCGTCACAGCGCCACGTCTCAAAGATGCACAGGTTGGTGCCACAGTGGAAGGTGCCAGGCTGGCAGGAGAAGCAGTTCTTCTCGTCGGCGCCATCAGGGCAGCTTTTCTGGTTGTTGCAGCGGTCGGCAGGCGTGTAGCACAGGCCACTGCCACCCTCACAGGGGTACTGGTCGGGCGGGCAGGTGGGGCAGCCCTGCTCATCTCGGCCGCTAGCACAGTGCCACCAGCCGTCGCAGCGCTGCGGCTCCGAGAAGCAGCCCTGCTCACCCGTGTCCCCCACGTCGCCCTCAGCGCTGCTCCCACAGGGCTGCTCCCACGGGAGGCAGTAGCCCTTCACCTGGTAGGTGGCGTTGAAGCCGTGGCCGGCGCTGCGGGCACGGGCATGGTAGGCCACAGTGAGGCGGCCCTGAGCAGCCTCGAGGCTCACGGGCCGGTGGTTGCTGCGGTAGGACAGCGTCTGCAGCAGGCGGTCCCCACGCTCACCCAGGCCCTCGTACACCTGCACGTAGTCGTCATAGCCCAGCCGCAGCTCCAGCTGCAGCAGCACACGTCGCGGGTCTTGTGTGTCCACCAGCCACGTGCAGTGAAGGTCCGAGGGCCCTCGGGCTGCACCAAACAGGTCTGGGGAAGCAAAGGAGCCGTAGAAGCTGCCCAGCCGCCGGCCACAGGCTAGGTCAGGGCAGCCAGCCTCATCGGAGCCATCACCGCAGTCCTGCGTCCCGTCGCAGCGCCGCTCGGCAGGCAGGCAGCGCGTGGAGCGTGCCCCGCTGCAGGGGAAGGTGCCGCCGGGGCACAGGCTGCCCGGTGGCTCGGAGGCAGGTGCTGAGCAGTTGCCCTCATCGGAGCCATCACCACACTCATCCACGGTGTTGCACTGCCACGGGCCCGGCAGGCACTTGCCGTTGTCACAGCGAAACTCGTCTGCCTGGCAGGACGCCTGGCCCAGCTTCCCTGTGGGGTGAAGAGCGCAGGGGAAGACCGTCAGGGGAGAGCAGAGCCCCCTCCAGCATGGGCCTGAGGCCAGGAGCGGGCAGGGTGGTTCCGTCGTTCCAGCAGGGCCTCTGCAGGGCCCAGGAAGAGGCAGGAGACACAGAGAAGAGCCCCTGGCCTCTGCATGGCCACCTGAGCGACAAAGAGCCCTGGAATGTCAGCGTAAGCTAAGTCCCTGACCTGAGGGTAAAGGGTGAACTGAGGTGAAGGGGTGAGCCCCTGGGGTCAGTGACCTTGGACTCCAAGGCACCCTGAAGCAGCATCATGGCCAGTCCTGGTCCCACCCTGTGCTCAGACTGATGGGGCTCCTGGAGGAGACCCTGCAGGGAGCGGGCGGGTGGAGGGTGCTGCTCTGGCCCCGGCGCCCACATGGTGCACTGAGGCTCTGTGATGCCCTGCGATGCCCTGTTGCTGGTGTCACCTCGGATGTAGGAGAGACGGAAGCCCTGGGCCTGGCCGGAGCTGGAGGCATCAGAGTGGAAGAAGATCCAGACGTGGTCCCGGGCGGAGATGAAGGCAGGCGGGATGGCGGAGCCGCAGAGCCGGAAGGCCTCCTGGCGGGGCGGGGCCGCTGGGCCCAGCATGAGCCAGTCCAGAGAGCACTGGTGGGACTCCTCCACGTCAAAGTTGCGGAAGCTGCAAAGGGTGGAGGACGGAGACGTGGGGAGGCAGGCAGGGCCCACGTGGCCTAGGACCAGCAGAGGACCATCAGGCCTGAGCGTGGAACAAGGACAGCCAGCGCCCCCCCCCCCCCGCCGCCCCTGCTCCACCCCCAGGCACCCAGGTGTCCGAGGGGAGCTCCAAGAAGGATCGGAACAACTCTGAATAGCATCCTTCACATCGGACCCCTGCAGCTCTGGGAGGCTTTGTCAGCACACACACAGCACCCCTACCCCAAAGCCAAAGGGGAGGCCCAGTCAGGAGCCCCATTATGGGCAGTTCCCTCCCCTGACACTCTCCCGAGTGGGGAGACCCAAGGGCCCAGATCCCTCCCACACTAGGTCTGCTGGCACAGACCCAGCACAAACTCACAGACCTGTGCACTGTGCGGGAGGGGGGTGCCCACTGACCTAGCCTAGGCTGGGACTGGGTAAACAGCTTGTCACTTGGGGAGAAATGTGCTAGCCCTGGACCACCGGCCCAGGCTGTGGGATGAGCAGGTCACAGGGCCTGGAGTCTTTGACGAGCGTGTGCCTGACAGCCACGGCCCTGTGACCACGGGAAAGCAGGCACAGACACTAGGACAGACCCCGGTCATGCCAATCACATCCCGAGCTTTGGAGCTCTGGGCATTGACACTTAGGGGCGTGACTCCCCAGCCCAATATTTCCATGGCCACCCGGGCCAGGGCTTCCAGCCTCAGCTCCCCCATCTGGTCGCCTCACCCCATTTCCCTCTGCACGTCCCTGCAGCTGGAGCACCTGGGCTCCTGCCTGGCTCCCTCTCCTGCCGAGACTTCCCTGAGGACTCTGGAGAGAACTGCTCTGGGATCCATGCCAGCCTAGCCTCAAGCCACCCCTGCAGGACAGAGAAGACACCTCTGCCACCTCAGAGAGAGCTAGGCCATGCCCACCAGCCCCCAGGACTCCCCTTCTGGCAGGCCTGAGGTGACAGACAGCCCCAATGGCCCCTGAGAGAGAGGCTCAGGACAAGAGGCGGCCCAGCTCCATGTAGCCAGCCACAGAGGCCCCCAGAGACCTGGGCGCACACACATGCTCACAGGCACTCATATGCTTACAGCTCACATATGTTCACACCTGGACTCTCATACATGCACTTGCACACACATACCTGCTCACACGTGTCCTCCGAACTTGCTCAGACATGTGCTCATGTACATATGCATGGGCTCACACACACTCACACATCCTTTATACTTGCTCAGATTGGGCTTATACACAAACACACGTGTGCTCACACATGTATAATTGTACATCTGCTCGCGTATGTTCTGTCCATATATGCTCACACGTGCTCACACACACACTCACACGTGCCCTCCATGCCTGCCCACATGTGCACTCATGCACATACATCATCACTCACACACACACAGCACTTGCAGGCCATAGAGATTCCCTCGGACACCCCCTGGGACTCCCATACCTGATGGTGATCATATCCTCGCGGTCGCCCTGGATGTACCAGCTGCAGTTGGTGCCGGGCGGGTAGTTGAGGGGCCAGGCCGGGCTGTAGATGACGCCACGCCGTTCCGTGTGCTGCTCCAGTTTCCCGCTACAGGCGGCTGTCAGGGGAGGATGCGGAGTACTGGCCTCCCCTTCGGGTAGGAAGTAGGAGGGGTGGGAGGGGGGCACTTAAGCCCCATAGCTCGAGTCCAGGCCTTTCCAAGGTGGGATGAAGGCCAGCCAAGGGTGGGCATGGCCAAGGGCAAGGCCACTACTCAACACTTCATGGAAGCAGTGTGTATGGCAGGCAAAGAGCCCCCCCATGGACTCAGGGCAGCCATAGCCCGCAGTGCACCCTATGAGCCTCTTATCTCCCACCCCTGGCCGGGCTGAACGCGTGCTCACCAACCCGGGTGCAGCCTCTTAGCCTTGGAGCCTCCGTTCAGTTACGAATTCTGTGTCCCTAGGCCTGCCTGCCCTCCCCGCTGCTTGACAGATACAGGCCTGCCGGAGCGGGGAGGAGCTTTGCTCAGCCGGCACAGGTGTGAGCACCTACTACGCGCCGAACAGCGCCAGCATGCTGAGTGAGACAGGCAACACCCTGCTCTGTGGAACTCCCGGCTGCGGGCGGAGGGAACCAGGCCGGCTTTACATAGATCCCGAGTGCAGCGAAAATAATAAACAGGCCTGAAGGGAGGGGCCCGTGTCCAGATGGGGCTGGAAACACGGGCTGGGCCTGATTACACCTTGTACAGAATTTGGGTGTTACCCCGAGCATACGTGGGAAGCCACTGGAGGTAGATCGTGTAACCAGATGAGGAAACGGAGGGAGGGTAAGGGACCAGCCCATGGCCACACAGCCAGCAAGTGGCAGTCAGAGTCCACCCTGTTCCTCTGGTGGGCTCAGCGCTCACTGCTGTGCCTGTGCCAACGCATTTATGAAGTGTCGACAGTACACTGTCAGGGACCGGCGCACAGCGTCACACCTGCCAATCTGAGGGGCCACCAGGCCCAGCCCACGGGCTCACTGTACCCACTTCATTACACATGCCCTCTGCTTCCCAGCTGAAGATGCAAAGGCCGCCCTGGCGTGCTCTGGCCTTCCCAGGACCAGGCAAGGGCCCTGCACTTGGCTACCCGCCCCTCACTGCCCCCTCAACCCTTCACCGCACTGCTTCATGGCATCCTCCCAACAGCCTGTGGCGAAGGCAGGGCCCATTACACAGACAGGAACTGGGAGACTCAGAAAGACAAAGGATGACCTGCGTCTAGTGCCATCCCCTCCTCTCTCCCACTGCCTGGCACCCTCCACTGCTGCCCTGCTGGCTCTCAACGTGGCTGCACAAAGGCGAGGCGGAGCCCTCTGACCACCTCCCAGGCCCTTAGGGCAAGAACAAAATTCCTCACGGTGGCACCAGCCCCTCACCTCTTCTGCCTCACCTCCCCCTACACCCCTCTTTCCACTCACACCTTCTGTGGTACCTCCCATGGGAGGGAGACTTTGCCCTGCGGCTTCTGGCAGGATGTTCTCCCAACCCGTTCCTACGGGCTTCGGCCCAGAGGCCCCTTCCCAGGGACCCTCCCCACGCTGCACCCCCTGGGGCTCCGGTGCCCCTCTCCTCCCTCCACAGCACCTGCCGTAGCAGCGATTTCGCTTCCAGCTGTGCTGGCTCAGGCTCCACACTGTGTCCCCAGGACCCCACGCAGGGCCTGACACACGGTAGGTGCTCAGTAAATATGGACCGACGAGTGAACCGGTGATTCCAAGTTCCTGCTTAGCATTTAGAGGTATGAAACCCTTTCCGTAGAGGTCCAGCGACCCAATCCTGTGACTGCCAGAGAGTCAAAACCCCTCTTCGACAGCTCACAAGAAATTCAAAGAACTAGAAGCGAAACACCACCCCCGACCCTAAAGCAAGGCTGCCCACGCTCGGCTCACCATCAGAGCCTCAGCGGGGCCAGGTCAGAGAGGCACCAGCCGGGCCTCTCCCCCTGGCACTCACCCGTGGCCTGGGAGGCCAGCCCCGCGGACTTCCGATTTCTGGCCCAAAAGCGGGAGCGGTGGCTCTGGCCGCAGGCCGGGAGGGGAAGGGCTGAACAAATGGAATGGCCTGGCCGTGCCTCTCACAGGTGAGGCCACCAGCTCTGTGGACCTCACAGGGACCCTGGCTGCTGGCCTGGGGGCACCCTGGGAGGGGAGGGGCTGTGCAAACCAGAAGAGAACTTCTCTGGAAGGTGCCAGGTGGGGGGGTCACAGGCAGGGAGGGCCCAGGCTGAGAGGCATCTTCCCCCCTCGTGGAGTCTCTGAAGCATAGACTGAAGCCCTGGCCCCTGGGGCAGGCAGCTCTGGTCAGTCAGGCTGGGAACCCCTGTGTCCTCAGCCCCCTGGACAGGATACGGGGCTGAGTAGGGCCCAGCCGAAACCTGTTGTGGCCTGGAAGCCTTCCCTAGAGACAAAACACTCAGAGGCCAGGTTTCTCGCCCACACAGGCTGGGGAAAGCCAGGCCCACACACAGGGCCTCTTAGCTGGACGCCTCCTGGTGGTGGGCTTGGAGGGTGCCACCAGCTGCGACAACCAGCCCCAGGCTCTCCGTGTAGCAGGCCTCCCCCACCCAGCACACCATCCCAGGACCCAGGCACAGGTGGGAGAAGGGGGCTTGTAAGCCCAGTCCCAGGGCCTCTGCTTGTCCATCAGCAAAATGTGGTCAGTGGGTGTACTTCTCTGAGGGTGGCTGGGAAACTGGAAGAAAATGGTAGACTCTAGGCAGACATTCATGTGATGGGGTGAATGGGGGTCTAGGCCCCATAGGAGGTGAGGGTCGTGACACGGTATGTGATGGTGGGCCAGCAGTGAGGGGAGCTGGGAGGACTGTGTTTGGGGAAATACTAAGGCAAAATAGAAGGTCTTGGGGGTGTTTGGGAGGCACCCAGAGAGGTTTGTCTGAGCTTGCACTTGGTGAGCTCTGTTCACTTGGGCAGAAAATTCCCTCAGCCCTCGTGGCCAAGCAGCCGGCTCAAGTGGGCAAGGGATGACTGAGCATTTTTAGACCAGCGAGCGTCTTTCTTTCCCGGTCCAAAGACTCATCAGATACTCTTGAGAGGGCCTGAGCGTGATGAAGAGCACTGGCAGATCCGGTTCCTGGAGGCAATCAATACTCCAGACAACCTGCCTGCTGTCACCGGACGACAGGAAGTGGGGACCCCCCCCCCCAGGAACTCAGGGAAACTGCCAGGTGAGTGGAGAACAGCCTGAAGGCTCCACCCAAGCCACCCCCAGGTCACAGTGGCTGCATGGCAGAGCCCAGAGTCCAAGGTGCAGAAGGCATCAGTCAGGGCCTGGGGCCCCACGGGGGCTGAGATCCCAGAGCAGCTCGGCCAGGCCCTCCGGAGTGTCTGAGCCCAGTGAGAGCTGGGAAGGGGCAGGGGAACAGGAGTGATCCAGGATCTTCACAGTGGGAGTCAAAGAGAAAATCCTGAAAATGCAGTCATGGAGCCTTGGGTCGGGGGGGGGGGGGGGGCTCAGGCAGCCAGCAGCTGTCTCTTAGCAGTGCCAGAGACGTCAGGGCTGGACTCCAGAAGAGCGAGGGCCCAGACCACCCTGTGACCACATGGACTGCATGCAGCTCAGGAGACTGGGGACACCGAGCACGGGCACCATGATGTGAACAGTGGCCCCTGGCGTTGGGCAGTGTGCACCCTGCTGGGGCCTGAAGTCTTGATAGCTAAGAACAACCAAATGTGTGGCCCTGGGTGGCTGTCCTTCTCTCCCTGGCTCTGTGGGTGAACCTCGTCCCTGGAGCATCACTCTTCCAAACCCAGGGCACAGGCATGTGGCAGACATATCAACCCGCCACACCAGCAGGAGGACTGGCCTGGGGCTCACTTCTGTAAGACCTGCCACCCCTGTCCCGCTCCCTCACAGCCGGTCAGTCTTCTCCGGGAAGCCAGGACTGAAGCCGGCTCCATGCTGAGCAAGGCAGGCCCTAGGCCAGCAGAGTCAGCAGCAGAGGCCAGGCTGCAGGGAGCCAGAGCTAGTGTGCAAGGAGAATCGGGAGGGAGACTGAGAGGCAGGCCCGTGAGAGCAGCTTCTGTGAACCCTGGGCCTCCCATCCCAGCGACCCTGGCTAGCAGAGACTCCTGTCTCTGAGCCAGCCTCAGTGAGTTTCTGCTATAAGCTGAGCCCTAAGCAGCACTAGAAGTCCCATACCTCCTGTCCCTCCGTGCGGCACAGCAGACAGCAAGCAAATCAGCAGGCACTCAGACTGGGGACCGCACATTCTCCCAGCTTCCTGAGGCCCTTCTTAGATGTCTTCTGGTGGCACAGAGGGCCATGAGGGCCGAGACTTATGCATTTGCCAACACCTGGCAACCCCCTCAGCAAAGAGCAAATGTTCCAATGGCCTGGGCCACCTTTCCCGCTCCTGACAATTTTTGCTGAACATGGCACTGGGCACAAGCACAAAGATGGCCAGTGGATAGACAGACCCGGTCTGACCGGCTAAAGGCAGAGGCAGAACTTCAACCGTGTCTTCTCAGATTCTATATGTCTACTGGGCATCCACTAATCACAGAGCCAAACTATCCGTCGAAGTGTTTATCTGTCTCCTGCATGCCAGTGTGTCTAGAACCTGACTTTTCCCAGGCCGGCAGATCCAAAGCTGAGCCCCTACCCACCTTCTTCTCTAACTCATACACCAAACCAATATTCCCCTGCCTGAGACTGTCCTAGGGCCAGAATTATTCAACCTAGCCAATCCTAAACTGTTTCCCTTGCCCTGCCTCGACTTTCCCACAGAAACTCTGATTGATGCTCTGGCCCAGGCCTTCCCTGCATCAAACCTGATCAAACCCGAGGCCCTGCATGGTGTAGCCAGTGTCTCTTCATCTCAAGACACATATGTAACAACTTCTGCCTTCCGGTTTAGGGACCTTTCCATGTCATCACTCTGTCACACCTTTAGAAATTAAATCACAGGTATAATTTAAAAACAGGCAGTAGCTCATGGGCCTGGGGGAACCCCACAGCCTACAGGAAGTACAATCTGTCAGATATACCAGGAGTATGACAGTTTGCTAGTGGTATTAGGCCACCATGCGTCAACAGCATGCTGAGTACCTTGCCTCACTTGCTCATTCAACCCTAATAACAGGCTCTGAAGTAGGTCCTATCATAACACTCATTTTATAGAAGAGGAAACAGATTCAGAGAAGTTTACGCTTGCCCAAGGCCAAACAGCTCCTTTGGGATGCAGGAAAGATGTACAAGCACTGATTTCAGGGGTAGAACCGGGACCCTGAAGGCCTGTCCTCAGAGGTCACTAAACCGGAAGGCGGAGAACAAGGAAGGAAGGAGGGAAGCATCTTACTCACCTAAAGCAGGAACTGCGCTGCTGAGCCGGCCCGTGAGAACGATGTTCACTGTGGAGAACACAAAGAAGGTCCAGTGGAAGGGGGAGGGGCATCCCAGGACCCAAGCACCTGCTGTGGGCCAGCAGCAGCCCTTTCAGAGGCACAGGACAACATAACCCAAACTTCAGGCTGGTTCTATTCCTCTCACAGGGCAAAGCCCAGAGCACTGCCATAGACTCCTGCTCCCAACCTGGGCCTGCCAGGACCCCAGGGGGTCTCAGAACCCACCTGCACACCTACAGCAGAAGACAGCAGTGTGCAAGCCTGGCCGCACCAGACCACTCCTGCCACCTGGAGGGAGTATGTTCTGTCTCCTGTCAGGCTTGAGAAGCTCAGGCCTGGACCACCCATCAGAGAGAGGCCCTGCCTGTCAAGGGGGGTTCCTGCCTTCTTGAAGGGCTGCCTCCCTCTGGGGGGCCTTGCCAGCCACCTCATCCACTGGCAGCCAGGGAGGTAGGGATGCCGTTTTGATTATCCCATTGTACAGGGGTGCACGGCTAGCAGAGTTCAGGGGCGTCCTCACTGTGCCATACTAACCTTAAGAAGGGAGGCAAAGAACTCTCCTACCACCCACCCCCTCAAGTACCCACCGCCTGGGGTTTGCTCTTTGCCTTCATTTACTCCTTTCCCGCAGGGGAACCAGGAGAAAGATATGGGAAAACCTAACTTCACAGTGGTTCAGGTTGTCCCCTCCACCCAAAGCCAAGTGAGCCAAGGAAGGTAGAGGGCATCACTGGAGGGGTTAGCCCCACCTGGTGAGGAAACAGGGGCAACTGTCCCCTCTCACGACACCCAGGCTCTGGGTCACATCTGGGCAGGGAGGGCCTTGGAAAGACAAAGGTCCTGACCCCCTGCCCTGCTCACCAGGGAAGCCCACCCAGCAGCTTACAGTCCAGAGCACAGGACCACCAAGAGATTGGGGAGGGAGCACTCTGAGGGCCACGGCCCTTACTGAGACCAGCTCACACAACAGAGGCAGGTGCCTTCCTCCCATACGCAAGCACCCCGAAAGAATCGGGGGTAAAGGATCATGTAGCTTAAAACCTCAGGTTTCTTTTTCACTGTCATTTCAATGGCTTCAGCAAACCTATGTAGTTTCAGTGCCTTCTCAGTGACACCACAGGGTGTTCAGTAATGACCCCAGGCTCAGATAATGGCCTCCCTCCTTTATCATGGTAAATAAGGAGCCATGTGCATTGAGGATTTAACTCTTTCCTTCATTCCCCCACACAGGGCCCGGAAAGGTGAGCAGAAAAACTCCGGGATAGGGTAGGAGCCCTCCTGCCCAGGTGCCTGGCCTAGACAGACCCCCCCGCAGACACACCGCTCCCAACCGAACCGGCCAGCCCCTGGGTCCGAGAAGATACAAAAGGGAGACAGGAGCCTTCTCGAAGCTGCCTCCTGCCTGGCATCCTGAGTCCAGGCTCCAGCCAGCACCCGCCCCCACCCTGACTCTGAGCAGAAAACAGAGACTTCCCCCGGCCTCGCCTTTGTCCGCTGCTCCGGAGGCCCCGATCGCCCAGCGCCTCCAGGCTCAGCGCGGCGGGGCGGGAGGAAAGCCGCTGCCTGCCCAGCCGGCCGCCTGCGCACCCGGGCCGCCCAGCGCACGTTCACCTGCGCTCGGCTCCGCTATTCCGCGCCCGGCGGCAGCCCGGGCTCCGCGGCCGGAGTCGCCCTCCCAGGCCTACGACCCCAGCAGGCCCGGGGCTCTCCCAGTGCCGGCTCCGGAAGCCCCGCCGCAGACCAGAGGGCGGGGCGGGTGGGTCCGGCGAGGGCGCGGCGCGGGTGTGCGAGGCGGGGGCCCGGACCCCGCGGGCCTGCGCGGCCCACTCACCCAAGCAGACGACGGCCAGCTGCGCGCGGGCGCCCGGCGCCCCCTCCGGCCCCGCGACCGCCCGCTGCTCCATGCCGGGGCCGGCCGCCCGCGGGCGCCGCCTCCTGCCCCCAGGTCCCGCTACGGCTCCGGCTCGGGCTCGGGCTCCCGCGACAGCTGCGGGCCGGGTGCGGGTGGCGGCTCCGGCGGCGTCTTTGTGAGGCGGCGGTGCAGGCCGGCAGCGCGCGGGGCCACATCGGCCACGGCGTCACGGGCCCCGCGGGGGCTCAGCGGCGGCCGCCAGGGAGGACCCCCGCCCGCCGCTGCCCCCGCGCCCCGGGCGCCCAGCCACGGCCGGCCTGTGCCCGGGGGCCCCCGGCGCGCCCATGCCCCGCGCCGTGCGCGCAGCCCGCCCGGCCGGTGCCGTCGGTGGTGGGTCCGTGGGTCTGTGGGTCCTCCCACCAGCCCCTCGCCCGCCCGGAGCTTGGAGGCCGCGCCGCGCCAGCCACGTGACGCGCCCGCGGAGCCGCAGTGGCGCTGGCAGGGCGGGAGGAGGCGGCCGGGGCGGGCCGGGGGCGCGCGCCCCGCCTCGAGTGCTGGACAGCTCCGCGCCTGCGGCTCGGCCCGGTCCGCGCCCTCGGCCCCGACCCTGGCGCTCAAGGTGGGCCTTTGCCCGGGGCCGGGTCAGCGCTCGCTGGACTCCTGCTGGCGAAGGAAGCCAGGTGCCTCCCGGAGCCCGGCAGTGCTGGGCAGCGCAGGGGAGGGAGCGTTGCTAGAAGGTGGCAGCTAGAGAGAAGGGGCTACCCGGGGCTGCTTGGAGGACCTGAGGGCAGGACAGCATGTGGTGACGCAGGTTCCTGCCCCTCCGAGCTGACACAAGGAACCATGTCACATCCCTGAGATGAATCCCTCTGTGCACAGCAAGGCCTGCGATGGGATATTTGGTGCCCACTCTAAGAAGCTTCTGGAAACACACCCCTCCCAGGGCTAAGCCCACCCAGTCATCCCGACTGGCACTGGGAAATGGAGACTAGGCCTACTTTTCAGGATTAGGGCCACCATCTAAGAAAGCAGTCAACAGAGGGGGCTGGGCTCAGAAGAAGCAGAAACCTGGAGAGACATAAAGAAGGATTGAGGAAGCCATTTCAGGTGAAGCAGGTCAGCCCTCCTTCCTCCAGACGTCCCCAAAGTTTCCCTAATATGGAGACTTGGTACGGCCTGCCCGCCGACCACTGAGGTCAGGACCCTCTATGCCCCCCCCACACCTTTGATCATGGCGTGTTAAGAGAGAAGGTAGAGGGGAACTGGTGTTATGTTAGTAAAAGTTGTAGACAGAGTAACTTTCACTGTGCAGGCCATCTGGATTTTAATTTAAAAACGGGGGGGGGGGCACCTTTTAGTTTTTCTGGTTTTTCTTGTTCACTCCCTTGTAATTTCTTTAGTGATTTTTCCAAAGCAGACTTCTTCTTGGGAGATGCATTAAAGGATTTAAGAATCAAATAACAAGATAAACAATTCATTTATGGTAAAGAGCACTAACCTGCTGCAATTTGGTTTCAGAATTTCCTCAGACAGCTTACTGCCCGTGTGATGGGCATTTACGCATGGCCAAATGTTTGACTGGGGTAGGGGCACTGGCAGGGACGGTCTGCAGCGTTGCTTTCACTTCACTGTACATAATGCTTATATAACAGGAATCCGGGTTTGAGACTAATACCATGGGGAGTCCTACTAAGAGCCGGAGGTGAAAGGAAAAATGTGAATCCCAATATACACTCATCAAAATATCCTCCCATCTTTTGAACCAAATAGAAAAGGTTAATTAAAGCTTTATAATCATGGGGGGGGGGGGGGAGACGGACATCTGTAACAAAAATAAATGAATTAAATAATTTTTTAAAACTCCCATTCCCAAATGCAAAAAAAAGCTCTATAATCATAAAACATGACTATATTAAAGCTCTAAGTTGCCCAATGTGTTCACACCTCATTGTCAACCCTCATAAAGCCACAAGGCAGGGGACTGCCAAGCTACCTGAGAACCACAGGCTCATTGAAACAACTGTTCCCATTGCACAGCAATGTAGGGTCATAAAACAAACAACAACAATGTATCTTTATTTAAATGTTTGATCATTTGTTCATCGTGGATTTTTTGCATGCATTTATTTATTTTTAAACATAATTCATTTTGCCACTGATAGTGCTTCCATGGATCTGTTGGTCCTCCTTCCTGGAAGGGTTTTTTTTTTTTTTTTATCCTCACCCGAGGATATTTTTCCATTTTTTGTACAGATAGAGTGGGAGGGAGAGAGAGGAAGGGAGAGAGAGAGAGAAACATCGACGTGAAGGGACACATCGAGTGGCTGCCACCCTCACGACCAACCAGGGCCGGGGACAAACTGCAACCGAAGTACGTGCCCTTAGCGGGAACCGAACCCAGGTCTCTCCGGACCGCAGGCCGATGCTCTAACCGCTGAGCCAAACTGGCCAGGGCCCTGGAAGGTTTTTTGACACTAATTTAAACCCTGCCCATATTTAGACTTTTGACTGTCTGACACCCCATTTCTGGTTTAGTCCCATTTCTGGTCTAGTGGCCTCTAGAGGCTGCCACTGCAGGCAGAGGTCTTGCTGGGAGTCCCCAGTGGAGCCCTGACCCAGCCCTCTCCCCCAACCCATCTCACCTCTTCTGAAACAGTTTCCAGCAGCCCAGTCTCTGCTGCAGGACTCCACAGCCTGGCTCCCCTCCGCCTCTGCAGCCTTTTAACAAACATCCTGTATCCGCATGAGCTATATTCAAGAGGTTTCCATCCCACACAACCCATAATCTTCCAACTTGTGGAGAACTCAGTCCTGAAAGAAGGTGATACAAGTAATAGACCATGAGAGCGTGTGGACTGGTTAGGACAGATGAGGGAGAGGCAGGGCAGAAGGGCCCAGGCAGGGACCAGGGTCCTCCTGGTGGGAAGTTGGCCTTCCTAGTTAGGAAGAAGCAAAGATGCTGTCACTCGTGTGTGTCCCATGAGATGTGGACCGTGGGCCATTGAGTAAGCCACTGCCACTGGAGTTCCCCCCACCCCACCCGCCTCTGTCATTCACCTGCATGCAGATGCAAACTTAAGCCCTCTCTTATCCAACTGGTTGCTGGACACTACATAGAGGATGCTGAGTTGGATGGTAATCTTTCTTAATTTCAAATAGTTAGAATGTATTTGATGGTCAAAGGCCAAAAGTGGCTTTGGCAAGTAAAAGTGAAATAAGGTCCTACAACCACCTGGTCCAGGTTTAGTGCACGTGCCTCCCAGGAAGGCAACCCCTTCATTGTCCCACCTGAACTCCAGGCCAGACACTTCCCACAGTCTGCACCTTCCCTGTTGTACCCAGCTCAGTTCGTGGCTATATCACTTACTGAGTCAATAACCTCTATTCCAATCCCCCCACACGTCCATCACTAAGTCCTAAAAGTCAGTCCCCACATGTATCTCAAATCTGCCCACTTCTCTCCATTACCACGGCCACCTCCCTGGTCCCAGCCACCATCTCCTCTCTCTCGGACCTCGGCAGAAGCCTCCTATGTGATCACCTGCCTTCCAGTCAACGGCTCATATTTTTAACATGCAAAATCAACCATGCCCCCTGCAGAAAATGCTCCAGAACAGATTTCAAAGTTTGTAACTTGAGCTTCATGATTCTATGGGACTAGCCCTGCTTGCCAAGCACCCCTCTCCACCTAACTCCTTCTGTCCTCAGATCATTTCCACTCTTCCCAGGGCTAATTTCTACTCTTCCTCTCTTCTGCCAGGACAACGGTCAAGAAGCAGAGCCAGGTGCATTTGGAGAGCTGTGAGTAGCTGTATGAGCAGCCTCCCCCCACCCCACCCCCACCCCCCTGGGCCCAGGGCCCTCTGGAGAGGAATAGTCCAGGTGCCCAAGGCCAGCCAATGGTGAGAGGACAGCTCTGTCTGCATCTGTGAGCCAGTTTCTGCCTGGGCAGGACCCATCCTTGGATGCTTTATAAAATTTCTTTTGGGCCCCAGCAGATGAGATTCACAAGACAGTGTCTTCTAAAAGTCTATTTTTCTCTCATATGCATTAAAATTCATGTTTTTCAAATAATGTTTTTTTGTTTGTTTCTTTGTTGTATTACTATTGAATTTTTTTTTTTTTAAATCTTCACCCGAGGACCTTCCTCCATTCTTTATTCAGACAGAGCAGGAGGGAGAGAGAGGAAGAGGGAGAGAGAGAAACATCGACATGAAAGGGACACATCGAGTGGCTGCCACCTGCACGACCCAACCAGGGCCGGGGACAAATTGCAACCGAGGTACGCGCCCTTAGTGGGAACCAAACCTGGGTCTCTCTCAGCCACAGGTCAATGCTTCAACCTGAGCCAAACCAGCCAGAGTATATTACTATTGATTTTTTAGAGAGAGACAGAAACATAAATATGAGAGAAAAATATTGATGTGAGAGAAATACATCAATTGGCTGCCTCCTGCACACACACCTCCCCCCTGCCCCCCAACCAGGGATCCAGCCCACAACCCAGGCATGTACCCTGACCAGGAATTGAACCGGGACCTTTCAGCACATGGACCAACATTCAGTCCACCGAGCCACACCAGCCGAGGTCAACTGATGTTTTAAAATCTCAGCCATTTATTAGGTAGAAACAAACATGAAAACCTGTGACTATGGGATTTCTGAATGGCAGCTAATATGGTACAATTCTGAAATAAGATGGTGGAAGGACAGGAAAAGAAGAGAAAAATAGCTTTAGGGAAAGGAAATTAAGGTTTATTTGAATTAAAAATACTAAAAATATCAAAACCACAATGAGATATCACTTTACAGCCATTAAGATGGCTATTAGAAAGAAAGAGAGAGAAGAAGAATAACAAGCGTTAGCGAGAATGTGGAAAAGTTAAAACCCGTGCACATTGCTGACGGGTGTGTAAAATGGTGCAGCTGCTATGGAAAATAGTTTGGCAGTTTCTCAAAAGGTTAAACATAGAACTACCATATGACTCAACAATTCCACTTTTGGGCAGAGAACCAAAAGAATTGAAAGCAGGAACTTCAGGAAACACTTGCACACTCATTCATAGCAGCATTATTCACAATAACCAAAAATTGGAAGAAGCCCACATACATTGACAGACAAATGGATACAAAATGTGGTATATCCATCCCATGGAATATTATTCAGCTTTAAAAAGGAAGGGCATTCTGACACAGGCTATAACATGGATGAACTTTGAGGACATTATGCTAACTAAGTGAAATAAGCCAGTCACAAAATGACAAATACTGTATGACTCCCCTTACATGTGGTAGCTAAAGTATTAAATTCATAGACAGAACTTAAAAGGGTAGCACCAGGGGCTGGAGGGAAGGGTGATTAGGGAGTTCATGTTTAATGGGTACAGTTTCATTTTGGGGGGAAAAAAGAGTTCTGGAGACAGATGGTGGTGATGGTTGCATAACAATGTGAATGTACCTAGTGTGGTGGAACCACACACTTAAAAATGGTTAAAATGGTAATTTTTATGTTATATATATTTTACCACAATAAAAATACAGTAAAAATAAACTGGTAAAATTCAGGGTTGTCTCAACATTTCTACCTGAGCTCTGAGGGAGGAAGCAGCCAGTCTGGGTTGCTGCTTTGGGTTTAGGGTGGCTTCGTAGGGTCCCTGCCTTCCTAGAGCCCTGTTCTTTGGGGGAAGCGGGACAAGGCTTGATGCTCAGCGCTTGCTCCACCTTGTGAGAGGCCCAGGCACCACCACCTCCACCCTCCACCCCTCTCCCACCACCACCCACGGATCCAGCCATGCCTCATCTGCAGATATATCCATGGTGATGGGCCCCGTGTGGCCACGCACATCCAGCCATAGACACGCTCCAAGCCATTGCTGGTTCTCACAATTTTAATAGACCAGCGGCAGTAAAATCATTTCACCTTCAGTATTAAGTAGTAATTTAAAAATTATAAGCCTGGAACAGTGATAGTATATGTGTCGTAAAAGCACCATTCAAAACAAGAAAAAGGCTTTCATTGCAATAAAAATGTTAGCACCAGGTCACCCCCTTGGTTTACAGAACGCTCTCCACAGTAATTTTGGATGATGAGTGCAGTTCCAATCAAAAGCTCCCCTCAGCCTTGCTGAAGCACTCAGAAGTACCCTGTAACAATAATCATTTGTGTATTGATTCGGGAGAAAAATCAATCCGATTCAGTCCACCTCACTAAATTATTAATGGAGCAAAGCACGTCAGAAGCCCGAGGTAGATTAACAGATACGGTTTGTTTCTTAACCCTGTTGCTGCCACAGGAATAAAAATGATAGGTTGAGATTAGCCTGAGTCCAGAGACACACATGCAGGTCTGGGACACCCAAGGCTGGAGGGATGGTTAGGAAAGCCACTGGGACGAGCCTTCACATTTCAAGGACCACGGGTGGCAGATGAAAGCAGCCTGCTAAGGTGGATCCTAGTGAGGCTGCCTGTCCCTGTTAGAGCTCCTAGGACTCCATGGGGGACATGTGGTCCCAGCCCAGGAGTAGTGCACCACTACCCACCCACCACATCACCCTCCTCCACCATGGTGGGCAGCGAACCTTTATATTATAGAGTTAGTGATTGTATTAAAATCAACTCATTTTTATTTTATTTAAGTAGTCCTACTTCAAAAGGAAAGTTTGTATCATTACCTTGAATGTATATCCAGATCTCTAGCCATCCATAGGTAATCATAAATATGTAAATAAAACATTGCATTCTGTTGCCTGCATCCTTTTTTCCATTTCTCTCTCTCTCTCTCTCTCTCTCTCTCTCTCTCGCTCACTTGCTTGCTTGCTTTCTCTCCCTCTCAATTATTCTCCACCAGGGAGACTTAAGAAGTGGTCTTAGAGCCTGGTTGGTGTGGCTCAAAGTCAATAAAAACATATTTTTTAAAGTCACAATTTAAAAAATAATAACCTATTAGAACTAATAAACAAGTTCAGCAAGGTTGCAGGATATAAGATTAAAACACAAAATCAATTGTATTTCTATGCATTTGCAATGAACAATCCAAAAATTTCATTAAGAAAGCAATTCCATTTACAGTACCATCAAACAGAAGAAAATAGTGATAATATTTTTTAAATTTTGAACGAAATTAAACACCTTCCCTTGGCCACCAAATAGGCAAATGCTCAAAACTGACCTGCTATACCTCAGGCTAGCAGTAAAGATGTGTCAGAAAAATACCTGCCCCACAATGACTCAAGCCCTGTTACCAATAAACTCATCTCTGATGTTCCTATCAGAACTGCAAAACCTCCGAGTTTTTCTTTGCAATGTCAATCAAAAACAACCAAGCTGCAAAGGGCAAGAAATTGACCCCAAAACAAAATTTAAAAGACAGATAATAAACCCAGCCCCACGGGAGCAACATAAAGAAGAGCTGCCTCTGGGGCAGGTGAACTTGACTATTGGGGACTCACACTGATGTCATAACTGCAATTTCTGCAGCTTGTTGAAAGAGGCCTGTTGGGACTGACATGCATTTTGTTGCGTCGGACATGGGCATTCCTGGGTCCCTATTTTTGTTGTTCCAATGCCTCACCGCGCCATCACAGAGACTTCCACGCAACTGCTCTGGGTCAGGCCCCCCGACCGTGTGCTTCCACGCAGCCCGGGCCTCGGGAGAAGCTGGCTGCAAACCCGGACTGCTGCGTGATCCGTTCCCTCCCTGGAGTGTGCAACACTTGGATTAGCCTGGGGGGCCCGCTGGCGGGCTCCATCCCCCGCTCTCCCCGGCGCCCCTGATTTAGGGTCTCACTTGACCTCGCCAAGCCCCAGTCTTCGATCTGTGAAGTAGTGACAGCGACCGCAGGGCTGAGACAGGAGAAAGTCAGCAGCCTGAGAGGCTCAAGGCACAGTCCCGTCGGCCGCTGCCCGGAGGAACCGGCGGAGGGGACCAGGGCTCGACCTCCCCTGAGCAGGCCGCGGGGAATATCCGCCCTCGCCCCCACGGCCACTCGCGCACCGCCACAACCCGGGAGCCCCGCGCGGCCTCGGGGGGTGTCGGCTCAGCTCAGTTGCCGGAGTCTAGGACGCGCCGCAGATCTGAGACCAGAGGGGGTGGACTCTACTAAGCAGGGCTATGGCCCCACCCCGCTGCAGGCAGGGGGGCCCGCCAAAATGACTTCTCAGAATCACCCTCACACCCCCGAAATGGGGGAGAGAAGGGTAGAGGCGCGAAGCAAAATCGAAAATGGGCAAAAGGTAAGCGAGATGCTCGGTTAAGGCACCGCTGGGATTCGAACCCAGGATCTCCTGTTTACTAGACAGGCGCTTTAACCAACTAAGCCACGGCGCCGCCCGCACGGGTACCGCGAGAATCTCTTTCCCATTACTATTTGTTCCAGCACTCTCACGCATGCGCACAAATTTTAACGGTGCCTAGCGCATGCGTGGTGTAGGTTCTTATTCACACAGGTGGCTGTGGTGAAGTAGTGGGACCGGAGCTCCGGCGAAGCGCAGTGGATGGGACCTGAGCCGTATTCTCTTCCCGGTGTCTGTAGTGTCCGCGTCTGGGCTTGGAGCCATGGGGACTTCCTAATTTGGGGGATGCTAGCGCACGGTCCCGGCCTTCTGCGCTCCAGAGTGGGCGCCAGGAACTCCACCAGGAGTCGGGCGAGGCCGAGTCCCTTCTCGCTCCGGAGATCCTCGCCCCGCCAGCGCGGCGGGCTGCCGGCCACCCCGGCTGTGGGTCAGGGCGCACACCCCGAGGTGGTCCCGCGGTGACCGTGTGGCGCCCTCCTCGGCGGCCCACCTCGGCCGCACTCTGGCCATTGGTATCGCCGGCCCTGTCATCCTGGAGGCTCATCTGCCCGCCTGTGGAGGCCAAACCCATTGCTTCAGTTGGGCCGCTCCTCCGGCGGATCCTGAGAGGGGAAGAGTGCGGAACACGGGTTGAGAGCTTCAAAGGACCCAGGCTGCTGGCCTTGGAGCAACAGCACCATTCATGGGAAGGGTTCTGCTGCAAGGCAAGGCCCTGCCCACCCAGGCTTCTCACTGCCCAGTCGGGGACTCCTCACTCAGCACATCAAACACTTTGTCCCAACACATTAGAGGGCCTTTTTGCAACAACAGAACTATACACAGCTAATCCATTCATCCAGCAAGTCCTCTGGTGGCCGAGTCTCATTCACAGGAATGTACGCTTCTGCAAAAATATATGCACAAGAAGATTCATTCCAGTATTATTAGTAATAGCAAACGAACGAGAAACAATCTGAGTGCTCATCAATGAGGATGATGTTGGTGTATGGAGTCCACTCATCCTCCACAGCAGAGGGAAGAAAACATTTATGCATATATTCTTGTGTCTGAAAATGTAAACCAGTAGCAAAAGGCTTTCTCTTTCAAGGAGAGATGAATTACTGAGAGAGCCTGTTACAGTTTTGACATGTGTAAATAAATGGATGACTACTGACCAGCCAGCTCGAATCTGAGCAGTCACCAGGGTTGTGGCTGAGGAGGGCATCATTAAATGCAGGACTTGCCCAAAGAATGGCTATCAGGCTATGGTGCTCCTGAGCAGAATTATTGAATGCCAGTCAATGGACACTAAATAAATCGGCCCTGTAATTATGTTTTTAAAATGGACCAAGGGGTATACTAATGATATTTGACATGTGAGCAATATCAATGTCAACTGAAACCTTCACTTCTGACGTAATTATGCTGTAGAAGCAGGAAGTCACAGCAGTCCATGTAAACAGGCATTCTGGAAATTGAAAAGCCTGTGGTGGAAAGCATGAAATATTCTGTGATGGAAATGCTCACCACTTGCCTGTCTAACTAGACCTTCCTCTGCTCGGGGCAGGTGGCCACCTGGGAGCATTAGACAGGGAGGCACCCACAGTCTCCTCCGCAGAGGAGGCCCCACACATCTTCATTTCACAAGCCCTTCCTCTGGAGCTGCTAGTGCCAGCCCCCAAGGTCTGCCTTTCAGGGCAACTCCAGAAACCAGAATGGGAATCCAGATGTGTCTGGATGAACACCAGGATGTAGAGCTTACAAATAGCAAGAATGCTTCTGGAATTCACATACACACTCGTTTTCCAAAAGGATCTAGGTTTATTCTACCTGAAAACTAAAAACAAAGTATCTAATCCCATTCAATAGGGTGCTGAGAAGATGGCACGGTGGTGGGAGCCCAGCAAGGGCATTGCTTCTGTCCCAATCTGACAGGCCCAGCCAGCCAGGGAAGGGCCCCAGAGAAAGGTCCCTGCAGAGCCCTGAAACCTACATGACAGCTGGCCTGTGCTCAGGTCACTCAAAGGGCCCAGTGGCCATCAGTGATCCTTGTCCAGGCTGCACTCCATTGCTGGTGAGTCCTTTTCTGGTGCTGATAAGTTCTCTGTTGAGAAATCTTTTTCCTGTGTTCGGCAGAACATACATCTGTTGACCATTTCAGAAAAGCAGTCACTTTCATAGGTGGAAAAAGGCCTCTCACATTCTTCGCACTGACATGAAATATGTGAAAAGAGCAGAAAAGAGCTGCTAGTCAGAGGGGATCAAAGCACGCAGTTAGAATTCTCCCACCCAATCCAACCACCTTGGGTTATGTCAGGCGAGAGCTGCCTCTCCTCTCTGGAGTCTCTACCTATATAAGGGTGGAAATTGCAGGCCACTAAGAGAGAATGAACACAGATTTCTCTCTCTCTTCCCCCAAAAAAGCTATGCAAGGACTTCCAGCTCATGTCCCCTGCCAGGGGTTCCTGGGGACAGGAGTGACAAGCCATTTGACAGTGGGGAGGACAGGGTGGAGGGATCTAACCCCATCCTCTGCTCTGTGCAAAGCAGAACTATGGGGCTAAGGGGATATCCTAACTCCTTGACATCCTGGGCACACCTCATTTTTACAGAACGATGAGAAGTAAATAAGCACAATTTCTGAACAAAGCAGGAATATTTACTAGATATGAAGGTGCTGAACATCCTCCTCTATCTCAGAGCTTGTTTCTGGCCAAAGCACACAGAGAACGGTGGATACGGCAACACAGCTCACTCACTACATCTGCTTCCCGCAGGAAAAGTGAGCAACACCACATGGGGCCGGGAGGCTCTCAGGCAGAGGTCTCTCAGGAGTTCCCACCACCCAACACAACACAGTCCCCTGAGACAAGCCTGTGAGGTGTCATGCCCCTGCCCTGGCACCCCAAACCTCTGTGCTTTGCCACCCTTGCCTATTTCAGGACACTAAGGCCTGCGGGAGAGATGAGGCAAACCCTGTATCGGGTGCCCTCTGGGAAATCTGGCCTCTGAGAAAATCCAGCCTTTTTTGTTTTTGTAATTAAACCTTCTTTATTCTACGGTATAATTTCTCACACCAAACCCAGAATGACAGGGCTCTGAAGAGGCAGCTCCTGCTGGCAAGTGGAGGATATGGGCAAGCACTGCTCTGTAGCTAGTCATCTCCCAGGGCCTGAGGGCCAACATGGCCACAGTGGCTATGAGAACCAGCTGGCCACAAAGACAAGGTCTATGTGGATCCCACCCTTTACTTCCCTACCCTGCAGTGCTGTTCCCAAATTAGTCATTCCCAGAAGTAGTGGCTCCCAGCCAGAACTTCTGAGAGGAGACAAGCCTAGGTGACTGTGGGATTCCAAGGGGAGACTCAGGAGGGCCCAGCGCAGACTCCTTGGGTGTCTGCTCCATGGTCCTAGCAGACACAAGTCTCCACTGCCCAAGGAGAACCTCTGTGGCCAGCCCTGGCTGCACCTGGTGAAGCAGAAGATGTGCCCACTCTACCACCAAGATCTTTCACTAGAGAAACACAGAAAGGGTCTGCTGCCAGAGTATAGGAGACTAAGGCAGTATCCAGCTCTGTGCCCAGTGTTCCCTTAGGCCTCATTTCCCAGTCCCCCTAACTCACTCCACTACTCAAATACATACCAGGCTCACTCCTGCCTCAGGGTCTCCACACTGGCTGTTCCCTCTGCAGGGAAGTTCTTCCCGTAAACATCTGCACATTTCACGCTCTCGCCAACTTCAAGTCTTTGAACAAGTGTCACCTTCTTAGTGAGACTTATCCTGTCTCCCCTTTGAACAGAGCAACCTCCAGGATGCTCATTCTCTTCCCTATGTTATTTTTCTCTAAATTACTTATCACCCTGTGACTCACTAAATATTTTTTGCATTTCTTTGTTTTTCTCCCCTTTTACAATTTAAGCTCCCTCAGGGCAAGGATTTCAGCTTGTTTGTTTATGTTACTAAATCAGTTGCTAAATCAATGTTTGTTCAAAGAATAAATTAATTAATAGTGGTAACTAATGAAAGCCTTTATTGGGCTTAATTTTACCCAATACCAACCTGTTTCACCTTTAAGCCCAGGGCATTTTTGTTCTTGATTACCAAAGGAATTTGGTCAATTTCTTCAATGTTCCATAGTCTCATGGTCTTATCCTTAAAAAAACAAAAACAAAAAAAACGTGAAACAGCAAACCAGCAGTCACAAAGTGGGTTCCTTAGGCTGGGTGGACCCAGGGAGGCGTCACATCAGGTTACCTGTGGAGAACCTTGACCTGCAGAGGAGCAGAGTTAGGGTGACCAACTGTCTCAGTTTCTCCAGTACCTTTCTAGCTTTGTCCCAGAAAACTGCTTTCAGAGTGCAAAAAATCCCATTTTTCCATAATCCCATTATGGAAGTTCATAATAGGAGCTGAAAGCAGACATTTTTTTATGCCAAATGGATATGCATAGATGATAAACCTTCCAGCAGTCAATCACTGTTTTTCACAGTTTGCAGTTCACAATAATAGATTATCCATTATTATAATTCAATCCCAACTTAACTGCATTGTAATTCTGAGTTTTAATTGTTTGCCTTTGATTCGACCTATGGATTAACTGTTGAGTTTAGGGAGAGGGGAAAGAGATAGAACATAAACGTGATTGCTGCCTCCTGCACACCCCACACCCCCTACTGGGCATTGAGCCTGCAACCTGGGCAAGTGATCTGATCAGGAATTGAACCAGTGACCTCTTGGTGCCTGGAACGACACTCAATCCACTAAACCACACTGTCCAGGCATGCTGGTAGAATTTTTTAACATTGTGAATATGGTGATCTGTTTTGTAAAAGTTAGGATCATTACAAGACCAATGCCAGTATGACCCAGACGTCACCTGAAAAGGACGCTATACAACTGTGTTTAATGACAGAGAAACAGATTCGCAAAACTAGGTTGGGGGCCCTGGCTGGGTGGCTCAGTTGGTTGGAGCATTGTCCAAAACACCAAAAGGTTGCAGGTTTGATTCCTGATCAGGGCACATACCTAGGTTGCAGTTTCAGTCCCTGGTCAGGGCACATACAGGAGGCAACTGATCAATGTTTCTCTCTCACATAGATGTTTTTTCTCTCTTTCTCTCTCCCTCTCCCTTCCTCTCTCTGTAAAAATCAATTTTTAAAATCTTAAATAAATAAGATAATAACACAGTCATTGAATGTTTATTATGTGTTATTTACTATAGTTTTTCTGTCAGGTATAGGAGTAGCCTGGATTGACTCCCAAATAAGTTGGTCATGGTAGGAAGAGTCTTATCCACAGTCTCATAGATCTAGAAACTCTCAGCCTAGAGAATGACATGTCTCTAATAAAGGTAGGGGGCAAGGTGATTCCCCACTTCTCTGATCCTCACACCTGGAGGGAAGCCCTCAGATATCTGGGCTAGCCTTTATGTGCCACTGAAATGGGAATCCCAGGATGTAGTGAGGTACAGAGGGAATACCCCGGGACCCTCAGGATGGTCTCTGCTGCTTGTCTAAAAGTTGATTGATGCCTTCCCCTCCAAGGCCCCTTGTTGGCTTTAATTACTCTCCAATCTGGCCAGGCCCTTACTCCGATAAAACTCAAATGTCAGTGGTGTAGACACAGAAATGCCTGGCAACTCCTCACATGAGCAGACAGAGGGACCTGCTTTCCACTTACAGGCAACTTTCTGGATAGGGATGGCCTGGCCAGGAGTGGCCCTCAGACTGAGCCTGTGCAAGATGTTCACTTGATAATAGCACTTCTGTTATCACCAATTCTCACAAATGCAATAGGGATTTTAAGTCACTCAAAGGTTGGCCACTTTTACCTTTGAAGCAGACAGTATCCATTTCTTGTTGTTGCTCATGGCAACATCCATCACCCAGTCATCATGGCCCTGAAGAAAAATAGAATTTCAACAAGGACTTAAAGGAAAAGCTTTTGTAAAAACAACAAAAACAAAGAAAACGGAAGAGCCCAGTGTTGCTCGCATTTAAGAGTAACTAATTGTGCTTCCCTGGCTGCACCAACAACATTTACGGTGGAAAACGGCATGTAAAGGTTTGTGATACACGTGGATGTCATGGTATATCGTGTGTGTTTTTAAAAACAGCAGGATGAGGGGGAAATTATTATATTCCCAGCTGGTACCAGAGCACCTCTTACAGGTTTTTGCTTGCTTGCTTTGTTCTAGGAAATACTACTCAGAGGTTCGACTGGTGAGAGGACTTTTGGCTTCAAGCGACAGCAAATTTAAGCAAATGGGGTATTGTTTTCCTCAGATACAATGCAGCTCAGAGATAGATACCATTGCTGTGTCAGACATTTGATGACATAAGGGCTCTGTGTCAGCATCCTTATCTTTCTTTGACCTTTCCCTTATGGAAAGAGGTGGACAGTGAGGCAACATGGTTTGGTAGGAGGACAGGGAACCAGAGAGAAGGTTAAACTACTATGCATAACAAAAGGACAAGAATTTGAAGGGGGAAGAATAGAGAGGAGAGAGGGGGAGAAAAGTGAGTAGAACAAACTAACAAGAGGACAAAGGAACTAAATTTTAAGCACAGGGCATTTGCACATTCAATTTTAAGCCATTTATTTGCTATGATGTAAACTCCCTTGGCCCCTCCAAACCCTCGGAGAAGAGAGCCCAGACAGACCAGCCCATGGGGGGCTGAATGTTGTAGTGATCAAGGAGACCTCATCTACATTTGATGACAGGGAACAGAGAGACCAAGACTCATGGATACAAGCATTCCCAGCCAAAGGTGGCCATGCAGCCATAGGATTGGAGAGCATGTAGAAATGTTAGAGTGGAACAGAGACACCGAGGAGCCAGTCCTGGGACGGCCTGCCCTCTGGATTCTGGCTGTTGGATAATCCATTCCCTTATTGTAGAGCTACTTTGGGTGGAGTCATCTCTAACTTACAGCCAAAAGCATTCAATTGACACCTTCCATTTCGGAGCTCCACAGCTTTCTGTGCATGCCTCATTGTGGCATTCAGCCCTCTGCACAGTGATTTCTGTTGTTCTTAAACACTTTCCCGCTTCTGAGTTTCTGCACTCGCTGTTCGATCGGCCCGGAATGCCCGCCCCCGAGGCCCTCACTCATCCAGTCCTTCCTTGCCATCTGCTTCTCAACTCGAAGGCCACCTTCTCCATGAGGCCACACACTGAGGATTAGTCCCTGCAGTCTGTTTCTATCACATCACCCGTTGTGGTTTCTCCATTTCACTCATCACTGTTGATGATTTGTTTGGCTTCCCCACAAAGGACATCTAGGTCTGCTGTCTCCCCAGCACCCAGCATGGAATGACTAAGGAACGAGGCTCAGATGCTCTATCAGGTGCTGGCATTGATACCTTCAAGGAGATCTTCCGGTAGCCTTCTCCTACATCCCAGATAGACACGGACTTGTCGAACCCTCCAGATACGAGAAAAGATGCTGCAACACAAAATGAAAGAGTCTGGAGGGGACATCTTCCCCAGCCAGCTGCTTCCTCCTGTGGTGAGGTCAAAGCAGGCTGGGGCTGTCCTAGTGAGCTGCCCCATGGCTCACTCTGAGGACACTCTAACCCCTTCCTTGTGGCTCAACCACCCTCAAGTACAGTTGATCCTCATTATTAATGGTAGGTAAGTTCTGTCAAGTCATGGCAAACACTGAATGAGCAAATACTGAACCATCGCTCCTAAGGAAAATGCAGGGTTAGTTTCCTGTGAGCCTCTGGTCACAACTTTTCCTTAACTGATTGATACATAACCTTGTTTTACGTCTTTTCTGTTTAAAGACGCTGTATTTGAAATATATATTGTTTATTCATTAACATTGAATTCATGGCCATCAGTTCTGTAACTCAACTTCTCTCACGTGTGTGTTTTCCCCATAAAGCACCTCGCAGCCTTCTTGCATTTAGGAACGCTGGTAGCCCTCCAACACTATGCCAGGGGGCCGGTCCACACAGCAAACTCACCAACTAAGAGCTCAGATTGCGAAACGTGGCCCTAAATAGACCACAGGAAATGCACGTTATGGTAAGAGAGGTGAAACAAGAAGTCACCTTGTTCCACTCCAGCTTGGAATGTGTGCATAGTGTAACTCCAATTTTTCCACGAGTGACCACTGAAGTGCCATGGGTATTGACTTTAGGGTTACAGATAAATTTTATCCTGTAGGCGAATTAACAAATACGGACTCTGCAGGTAGCGGTGACTGACCGTGTGCAACTCTGAACCCAGCAAAGCCAAGGACAGAAACTGACAGGGTGCCTCGTAGCGGGATCTGACTTTCGCAGAGGCTGCTTCTAAAGAGAAAATGTAATTCACAAAAACCCTTGCATTTCTCAAGTCAGACCCTGATTGTGTTGGGTACTGGCTGGGTGCTCACCATACACACTCCATGAGGATAGATGAGTGTAACCTTTGGCTCCTGGGTATCAGGAGCAGTCACTTCCCTCACTGGGGTTAGCTGCCATGGCAGCTTCCTGTCATTGCCTTTGCTCACAGCCATGCCCCTTCATCTGGAAAGCGCTCCCTAGTTTCCCTCACTTATTATCAATCCCTTTAGTTCAGAGGTACTGATCTTAACTTCTAACTGGGGGTGAATAAGTCACTCAGACCTGGCCAATCAGTACCTTGCATCCCCTGCTAAAGTGATTGGTTCAGAGATGGGCATGTGACCCAAGCTGAGCCAATGGGAGTCTTCTATGGGACTTGTGCTGGCACCATCAGAGGAAGCTTCTTTCTCCAGGAATTGCCAGCAGCCAGAACGGCTGTTGACCTGAACCAACAGAGGCCACTTTGCCTACTTGGGGAGATAGACCAACAGCAAAGAAGCTGATCTGAGGGGCAGAGTAGAAGAATTGGCTCCCCTGACATCACTCCCTGAGCGTCTGGACCCATCCACACCTGAAGTGAGACCTGCTCCTGGACTTTCCCATTATAGGAGTTAATGAATTTATTTTATTACTTAAACCTCATTGAGGTGAGTTCCCGTCACTTGCAAACTTGTACCTGTGACTCTCCCTCTTGGCTTTTTTGTTCTTGTGGAAAATAAATCCACCCTCACTGCCAGCAGCATTGAAAATCATCTCTCTGTGCTAAGGCAAGTCCAGGTGAATGCAACATGAGGAACTCTGCCCCAGCACTCCCACGGGTGCCGAGTCCTGTGTGTTTATTACTCACTGTCTCTGGCAAAGTGGCAGGAACTCACAGAACCTTCGTGGCCCTGCATCAGAGTTACACAGGCTCCACGGTTTCGAAACTCCCCTGAATGGATGTTCCATATTTTTAAAGTTTTATCCCAAGAGCTTGTACAGAGGAAATGGCCGCTGAAGGTAAAACAGCAATTTGAAATTGCATTGGTATGTGCCCTGAAACAGAGGTGGGAAGGTGCACACGTTAGCACTTGGCTCCTGGAAAAGGGGGAGAGTGTGAAGGGGGAGGCATTGGAGCTGCTGCCCTGTGACCTAACGGACATCGTTCCTTCCATCACTGCCTACCATGGTCCAGAGAGTAATTGCTCCAACTATGTCACACTATTCCAGGATCTCTCCATCATGGCAAGGCTGACATTTTGTGCTGAATAACTCATTGTGATAGGGAGCTGTTTTGTACCTTGTAATGTTTGGCGGCATCTCTGGGCTCCACCTGCTAGATGGTGGTGGTCCTCAGGCCTAGTTGTGACAACCAAAAATGTCTGCAGACATTGCCAAATGTCCACTGAGGTACAAAACGATCCTTGGTTGACAACCACTGCACTATTCAGAGCTGCTGGAGGCTTGAGGGAAAAGAGCAGCTAGAAAAGCTGTCAGTAGTGATTAATGGAGTAACAGCCCTTCAGGTCTGGTGCTGCATCACCCAAAGGGGGCCACCCCCGTTCGCTCTCCACCTCCCTTCTCTCCACGACATGGAGGCCTGGCTGCTTCGCCCCTGCCCTCCTCCCCCACGCCTCTCTCACTGACTCCTCACCCCAACTGCTCTCTCTCTCTGTCTCCCCCTCTCTTCATCTGTCGTCAGTGTCATTAAGGCATATTTTAACAGCGTGCATTTAATTAAGATAGTTTTAGGTTATCTATTCTCAATTTTTAAATGTCTTCTAGTTTTGGAAGACAAAGACATCTGTCAGCATTTTGCTTCTTCTTGTTTGTTTGTTTGTTTGTTTATGATCCTCAAAGTATGTTTTCCCATGATTCTCATCTCCTGTTATAAATAGAGTTTTCAAGCAAACCTACAAACATCAGTGAGCATCTCTGAGTAGCCTGAATCATAAAATCAATCATTTTACCCGAGGAAAAGTTTGGACAAAACTTTTTTCCAGAGCTCAGGTCAGAGTTTTGGACTCTGTTCCAGTTCTGTGAAATGCACAGACTGAGCAAGATGAAAGCGGGGTTGGGGGGGGTGGAGTCCACCTCCCAGGGGTGTCCAGGTTAAAACATTCCAAATTCCTATGCCTACTGGGCTGAGAACCATCTCTGCACCCACACACTGACAATGGGGTTTAAACTTGGAGATAGAAAAGAAAAAAAGCCCTCCCTAGAATCTAGTCACTGTCACTAGGGTTCAAACCAGGGCCATCTCTATTTTCCAAGATGAGTTCTCATTTCAAATTCATTCCACTTCTCATAAAGGACCATTGTTCTTAGTACCAATGTTTGAGGAAAGTGCTTGTGTTGCACGTGCATGACAAGAGGGAGTCAATGCACTTTCCTCTATTCCTCCTAAGTACAGCTAATAACCCTGGGCATTTATAGAGCAAACAGACTATGAAAGGTGGAGAAAAGAAGTCAGACCAGCCAGGGCTCTTGGGCCCCACCGAGGGCATGCTGTGAGTCCGTAGGCTTTTCTTTTTGCTTCATGTATCCTGGACTGTGTACTGAAAAAGCTTGTAACAACAACAAAAAAATGGGGAACAGAAAAGAAAAGGTCTCCAAGTCTCCAAGTAAAATCGTTCTCCCTAGCCAAAGGAAGAGCCTAACAAAACAGAACACCTCTATGTATATTTTTTCCTTCATTGATTTTAGAGAGAGAGGAGGGAGAAGGAGAGAGAGATAGAAACATCAATGAGAGAGAACATCGATTAGTTGCCTCCTGCATGCCCCCCACTGGGTATCGGGCCCACAACCTGGGCATGTGCCCTGACCAGGAATCGAACTGGTCACCTCTTGGTACATGGGTCGACGCACAACCACTGAGCCACACCAGCTGGGCAAAACAAAACACCTTTAGACAATACCAATCTTACTCCAGTGAATATCTTGGGGAAAACTTCAGTCCCATTTCCGCCAAAAGCCAAGAGGGGAACCTAGACTGCCACCCTTGCCAGGCTGTAATGAGGTGGCCTGCTAAAACACTAGATTTAAGTAGGACGGAGTCTCATAATGTAGTATCCCAAATGTCGAGGATACAACTAAAAAGCACTCATCATTCTAAGAACCAGAAAAATGTCAACATAAATGAGAAAGATAACCAACAGATGCCAACACTGAGATGACACAGATATTAAAATGATCAGACAAGGATTTTTAAGTAGCCATCATAAAGATGATTTGATGAGCCCGGCTGGTTTGGCTCAGCGGTTAGAGCATCAGCCTGCAGTCCAGAGAGATCTAGGTTTGGCTCCCACTAAGAGCACATACCTCGGTTGCAGTTTGTCCCTGGCCCTAGTTGGGGTCGTGTGGGTGGCAACCACTCAATGTGTCTCTCTCACATTGATGTTTCTCTCTCTCTCCCTCCCTCCCTCTCTCCCTCCTGATCTATCTGAAGATGAATGCAAAAGTGTCCTCGGGTGAGGACATTAAAAAAAAAAAAAGGATTTAATGGGCCCTGGCCAGGTGGCTCAGTTGTTTGGAGCATTGTCCTGTGCACCAAAAGGTTGTGGGTTTGATTCCCAGTCAGGGCACATACTTAGGTTGCATGTTCAATCCCCAGTCAGGGTGTGTATGAGAGGCAATCAATCGATGTTTCTGTCTCACAATCTCTCTTCCATATAGTGGGATCCCATTTCATCTGTTTAGAAGATTTTTATTTTGATGCGGTCCCATTTGTTTACTTTGTTTGTTTTTCTTGCCCTAGGCTTGGCGATGCACCAGTGAAAATTCCACTCTGTGTAATATCTGAGATTTTGCTGCCTACGTATTCTTCAAGGATTTTTATGCTTTTACAACTTACATTTAAGTCTTTTATCCATTTTGAATTTATTCTTGTGTATGGTGTAAGTTGTTGGTCTAGTTAAATTTTATTTATTTATTTTTGCATGTACCTGTCCAATTTTCCCAAGACCATTTATTGAAGAGACTATCTTTACTCCATTGTATGCTCTTGCCTCCTTTGTCAAATATTAATTGAGCATAATGGCTTGGGTCAATTTCTGGGTTCTCTGTTCTGTTCCATTGATCTATATGCCTGCTTTTGTGCCAGTACCAGGCTGTTTTTATTTCAATGGCTTTGTATTATAGTTTGACGTCCAGTATTGTGATCCCTCCTACTTTGTTCTTCTTTCTTAAGATTGCTGCAGCTGCCCTAGCCGGTTTGGCTCAGCGGTTGGAGCACTGGCCTGCGGACCAGAGTCCCGGGTTTGGTTCCTGCTAGGGGCATGTACCAAAAAAAAAAAAAGATTGCTGCAGCTATTCAGGGTCTTTTTTGGTTCCATATAAGTTTTGGGGGTATTTGTTCTATTTTAATTTTTTATCCTCACCCGAGGACATTTTTTCATCTTTTGTTCAGACAGAGGGAGAGGGAGAGAGAGACAGAGAAACATCGGCGTGAAAGGGACACATCAAGTGGTTGCCACCCGCATGACCCAACCAGGGCCGGCGGGGGGGGGGGGGACAAACTGCAACTGAGGTACATGCCCTTAGCGGGAACTGAACCCAGTCTCTGTGGACCGCAGGCCAATGCTCTAACCGTTGAGCCAAACCAGCCAGGGCTGGAGTATTTGTTCTAGATATGTGAAATATGTGACATGACAGTTTTTAAATGCTGGAAGAAAAAAAACAAAACCCTGTCAACCCAGATTTCTATACCCAGCAAAAATATCCTTCAAGAATTAAAAGGAAATCAAGACATTTTCATATGAAAGAATACTAAGAGAATTTGAGGCCCTCAGACCTACCCTAAGAGTGACTAAAAGAAGTTTTTCTAAATAGAAAGTAGAAGAACCTTGGAACATCAGAAAGGACGACAGAACACAGTAAGCAAAAATATGAGTAAATACACTAGACTTTCCTTCTCTTGAGTTTCCTAAATTATGCTTGATAGTTGAAGCGCATATATATATATCACAAAACATTTATGTTTACTCCTTGCATGCTTCAAAATCAGTTGAGATTATGTTGGCTTACATTGAAACAAATGCACCTGATGCCTATCCCAGCCCAGAGACCACAGTTGGTGGTTTCCCCAGCCTACCCTCTTCCTTCCCCTTCTCCCTCTCCAGCCTCCTCATAGCACCCACAACCCAGTTGGAAATGCCCAACATGGATGCTGGCTCACAAGCTGAAGGTGTACAGCCCAAATCCAGAAGAGCATGGATGGGGACCCTGCCCACCTCCCTGCTGCAGGATGCTGCCTGCTTCCTGGGGCCCCTCCTCACTTGGTGATGGTGAGTAGAGTGGCCTGAGATGTAACATCCCAGATCTTGATGCTCTTATCCAACGAGACGGAAGCCACCTTCTGGCTATCAGGGTCAAAGCAGCAACGTGTGACTGATTTTTTGTGATGATCTAGGCACAGGGAACGGGTCTCATTATGCATAGTCCACATTACAAGCCACATGCTTCATGCCACCCAGAGACTCATACTTACTCCCCCAGACAGTGACAATATTCCAGAAACACAACTCTGGTTTTGTTCACTACTAGGGACTGTTCACCCACACATTGCTGAGTGCCCACCACATGTGCCAGGCTTTGAACAAGGAGTAAGGCCGATCTGCTCCCTGTCCAGCAGAGCTTCCAGTCTGATGGGGATTCACCCTTGGGTGGGCAATGCCCCACAGCATGCCAGGGGCCATGAGAGGAGAGCAAGGTACCCCCCAGCCACTGGCCAGCAGAAGCCCTGAGAGGTCAAGGAAGGACCCAGAAGTTATCAAGGGAAGCAGGCCGGGAAGAGTGCTCTGGGGAGAAGGAACAGCATGAGCAAAGGTTTGGAGGTGGGACAGGGCATGGAGCAGCACGGTGGGCAGCTAGATAGAACCTGAAGAGTGAGGAGAGCTCGAGTAGGGTGTGATACCTTAAGGGAAACATACAAGCTTTAGGACACTGCACGTATCATGGTTCCATGTTGATAAACATGGGCATAAAGTACATATGGGAAGTAGTATTGTGTGTGCAAACACACACACACACACACGTACACACACACACACACATTTCAGGAAAGCCACCCAGCAACATATTGTTTATAATAGGCATCTCTGGGGAGGAGGCATGACAGGTATAGCAGCCTTTAACTTTTGACTTTACCCAGTTACCAAATATTTTTACAAAGATTATGTATTTTTTATTACTAATTAATTTTGCCATAACTGTCAGCTGACATGCAGTTACAAGGATAATACAAAGAGATCCTGAATGCCCAGTTTCCCCCAATGGTAGCCTCACAACCAGGAAACTGACATGCAATGATTATTATTTTAATATTTAGAAAATACAGATAAAAACATTACGAGGGCTGAGCCTCCACTCGACAGAAGATTGGGCTTTAAATATCCACATGGCTCTGGCTGGTTTGGCTTATGGTTAGAGCGTCAGCCTGCACTCCAGAGAGACCCGGGTTTGATTCCCGCCAAGGGCACGTAACTCAGTTGCAGTTTGTCCCCGGCCCTGGTTGGGTCGTGCGGGTGGCAACCACACGTCGATGTTTCTCTCTCTCTCTCTCTCTCTCTCTCTCTCTCTCTCTCTCTCTCTCTGTCTCCCTCCCACTCTATCTGAACAAAATATGGAAAAAATGTCCTCGGGTGAGGATAAAAAAAAAGAAGAAGAACATATAAATGTCCACATGAGTTAGAGCAGAACATTGTTTCATTCATTACAAGCACAAGACTGAAAGAAAAAGTTTAACTGATGAGGACCAATCTTGGTATTCACAGTAGGTGTTTTTATCAATCAGTGTCCCATCTTTAATTATGTGGCTCATATCAAGACAGTTTCACCAAATAAAGCAATCGAACGCCAGTCGGTCAAGTAGCAAGCAGCTGTTACCGTGACCGACAGAACAGAGCAGGGAGCCCATGCCAACTCACCTTTGAGGTGTGAGACAGTCTTGGCATTTCTTGCATCTGTTATGCAGATTCCGTGATCCACATCCAAGCCTGAGACCACATATTTACCATCAGGAGAAAAGTTACAGGAGGATATGAAGCTTTCATGACTGATCTTCCACTGAAATAGGGCAACGATCAAAAGGTGGTTTTCTCTTTAGCCCAGCTGCTCAGTAGAGCTTTCTGTGATGGTGAAAATGTTCCATCTATGTGCTGTCCAATGTCCTAGCCACTGGCCACAGGTGGCCAGTGAGCACTCGTAGTGAGCTAGTGCAAATAAGAAACTGAATTTTTAAGTTCGTTTGGTTTTGATGAACTTATTCAATTAATAAATGTAATTGATTCATCTGAGTCCAGGATAGATGGACAAGGATAGGGAGGGCACCCAGCAGCACCGGCAGCAAGGTTCTGGTAATGACCAACTTGATCCCTGTTCACTGTGGTAAGCAAGTGGGATTGCCTGGCCCCATAGATGAGATGCTACAGCCCCAGTCCCCCAAGCAACTCTCAGTCCTCTGGAGAAGGCTGGCACCAAACCACAATAAGGCGACAATGAGCTGCTCAGCATTCTGGGAAGGGGTGATCGGCCTGTCTTTAACAACTGTGGTACTGCCATTGTGACAGTGTTAACAATGCCCACCAGCTCTTGGACAGCCCTCCCTCTAAAAGGCGGAACCGAATTCCCTGCTTCTTGAGTGTGGGCTGGATGGACTTAGTGACTCGCCTCGAATAAACAGAATATGGCAGAAGTGACCGTGTGTGACTAGGTCATAAAAGAAACCACGGGTTCCTCTCCTGGCTCTCGGATCACTTGCTCTGGGGGAGTCAACTGCCGTGTCCTGAGGACACTCAAGCCCCCTATGGAGAAACCCACGTGGAGAGGAGCTGGCCCCCTGCCCATAGCCAGGTGAGGACACCATCTTGGAAGGGGATCCTTCAGCCCCAGGTGAGCCTTCAGATGACTGTAGCCCCACGTGGTATCTTCACTGTGACCTCACAGGGGACCTGAGCCAGACCCACCCAGCTAACCTGCTCCTAGATTTCTGTCAGAAACCGTGTGAGATAATAAATGTGTGTTGTTTGAAGCTGCTAAGTTTTGAAGTAACGTATCAAGCAGCAGTGGAATATTAATTCAGCCCTATAGTGGGCAAGTGGCACGGATGGTGTGTACAACAAAAATACATTAATGCACTGAAAAAGGTTAAAAGAAAGAAAGCATCCAACAGAGAGAAACTGGCAGGAGACAAGAATAGGCCATTTACGAGAGAAGAAACAAACATTTGGGAAAATGCTTCAAGATCAATGCTAGTCTCGTTGTTCACATACAAAATTGACCACATTTTTTTAAATGATGACATCTGGCATGTGCTAGTGGGCTCTCCTCCGTGTCTGAGCTATGTCTTGCCACAGATCTCTGGAGGGCAGTTTAAAAATCACCATGTTTCGAGAGACAGCGCCAGGGCCAGTGCGAGCCGGACGGGCACTGGGTGACTGTGCTCGCTGAGGAAAAGTAAACATGGGCAAAGGAGATCCTAAGAGGCCGAGAGGCAAAATGTCAGCATATGCTTTCTTGGTGCAAACTTGCCGGGAGAAGCACAAGAAGCAGCACCCAGATGCTTCAGTCATCTTCTCAGAGTTTCTAAGAAGTGCTCAGAGAGGTGGAAGACCATGTCTGCTAAAGAGAAAGGAAAATCGGAAGACAGAGCAAAGGCGGACAAGGCCTGTTATGAAAGAGAAATGAAAACTTCTATCCCCCCTAAAGGGGAAGCAAAAAATAAATTCAAGGATCCCAGTGCACCCAAGAGGCCTCCTTCGGCGTTTTTCTTGTTTTGCTCTGAGTATCGCCCAAAAATCAAAGGAGAGCACCCCGGCCTATCCATCTGTGATGTTGCGAAGAAGCTGGGAGAGATGTTGGAATAACACTGCTGCAGATGACAAACAGCTTTATGAGAAGAAGGCTGCTGAGCTGAAGGAGAAATACAAAAAGGATATTGCTGCACGCCGAGCTTCAGGAAAGTTCGATGTGGCCAAAAAGGGAGTTGTCAAGGCTGAAAAAAGCAAGAAAAAGAAGGAAGAGGAGGATGATAAGAAGATGAAGAGGATGAAGAGGAGGAGGAGGATGAAGAAGATGATGATGATGATGAATAAGTTGGTTCTAGCGCAGTTTTTGTCCTTGTCTATAAAGCATTTCACCCCCTTGTACACAACTCACTCCTTTTAAAGAAAAAAAATTAAAATATAAAGCTGTGTAAGATTTGTTTTTAAACTGTACAGTGTCTTTTTTTGTATAGTTAACACACTATCGAATGTGTCTTTAGATAGCCCTGTCCTGGTGGTATTTTCAGTAGCCACTAACCTTGCCTGGTACAGTACGGGGGTTGTGAATTGGCACGGAAATTTAAAGCAGGTTCTTGTTGGTGCACAGCACCTATTAGTTATATATGGGGATGGTAGTTTTTTCATCTTAAATTGTCTCTGATGCAGCTTATATGAAATAATTGTTGTTCTGTTAACTGAATACCACTCTGTAATTGCAAAAAAAAAGTTGCAGCTGTTTGTTGACATTCTGACTGCTTCTAAGTAAATACAATTTTTTTTTTTTTTTTAATCACCATGTTTCACCCAGCTGGTGTAGCTCAGTGGATTGAGCGTCGTCCCATGGACTGAGAGGTCCCAGTTCTATTCCCAGTCAGGGTACATGCCTGGGTTTGGGGCTCGATCCCCAGTAGGGGGCGTGCAGGAGGCAGCCAATCAATGTTTCTCTCTCATCAGTGTTTCTCTCTCTCCCTTCCTCTCTCTCTAAAAAATCAATAAAAACATACTTTCAAAAATAGCACTATGTTTCTATACCAAATTAGCAATAAAATCCAGCTATCTATGCAAAAACAATATTGGTACATATGTATAAAAATTTATGCAGCCTGGCCGGTGTGGCTCAGGGGTTGAGCATTGACCCATGTACCAAGAGGTCACTGGTTCAATTCTCGGTCAGGGCACATGCCCAGGTTGTGGGCCTGATCCCTAGTGGGGAGCATGCAGGAGGTGACCAATCAATGTTCTCTCTCATTGATGTTTCTATCTCTCTCTCCCTCTCCCTTCCACTCTCTCTGAAATCAACAAAAATTTAAAAAACAAAATTTATGCAAACTTCCCTCATTGTATCACTGTTTGTGATAAAGTGAAAACAGCTTTAATGCCTGTAACAGAGAATGTTACAGCATGACCTATTTGCCCCATGGAACCCACACATCCATTAAAAAACATGATGTTGATGTGTACTTAAATGATATGATGTTCTTAACAGAACATACTTGTCTGTGTACATGTGTAAACAGGAAAAGAGACAGTAAGATGTTAAGTATAATCTTTGCAGTTTTTTATTTTGTTTTTTAAATCTTGGCTTATCTTGTCTTTCTAAAATATTTTTACGCTGAATATAAATTGATCTTTGCACTAAGAGAAAGATTGGTTTTTTTAAGGAGAGAAAAGAGGAGGAAGGGAGAGGAGAGGCAATGGGGAGCTTCTGGGGAAAGGGCATCGGGGATGGGACAGGAGACCCTGAAGAGATGCCTGAGCAGGGCGGGGCTGCCTGGGCACTGGGCAGGAGAGAGAGGGGATCTCGGAGTGGTTTGGATGGATGGGTGGTGGCCCTTCCAAGATGGAGAATAGATTGGGGAGGAACCAGAATCCTCATGCTTTGGCCTGGGGGCCTTTTCCTATGGCCTCAGCACTACTTCCTGCCTCATCAAATCCAGACACCTCACAGGGGAGGATCCCTTTCCCTCAGCCCGAAATGCCATGACCCTTTACCCCCACCCCACCTCCATCCCACTTCTTCCTGAGTATCCATCCTTCAAGCAGAAGCCCTCCTTCTGCCTGCTTTCCTTCCCCAGTGCCCACCCTCCATCATCTTGGGTCCCCAAGAAAATTCTCTTTTCCTGGAAGACTGGCTTCTCGTCCCACCCCATGCCCAGCCCAAGACCCCTAAGGCCCAGTCAAGACCCTGTGCTGCGACATCTCCACGGGGCGGGGCATGCTTACCAGCAGCTTGCCTGTTTCAAGGTCCCAAGTCCTCAGGGATTTATCATAGGCTGCTGCCGCAACTCTGGAAACAACATGGCAGGATTGGGTCTTTACAACAGAGACAAGGATGCATTTGGTTTCCTCATGGAACATTTTGATAATTTAGGACCGAGATTGCAAATACTGCTGAACTCTCTCTAAAGATGCTCCATGACGCCCCTGGAGAGCAGTGGTTCTCCATGAACACAGCGGGAACCTGACTCAGAAGCACTCCAGCACCCCTCTCTTCCCTGCTGCCCCCCGCCGGCCAGATCTGCCCTTTCATCTCTTCTGATCTCCCACTGACCTCCTCCTTCTTCTAAGGTGATATCTACGAGGATCAACCACTTCTGCTCACATGTCTAATTTTTAACAGAAAAAAATACTTTAATAGACAGCTCATGTTATTCCGAAATGTTTTACCGTACACATCGTAAGATAACAAAAATGTACATTTATTGTGTTAGGCTGCATGTTTCCATGGCAACCTTTGTCCGCTACCTAAGATAGATTCCCATGTTGCTTTTACTCGGCTGTCCCTGGTGTGCTGCACCCTGGCCTGCCTCTTCACTCTCACCATCCCTGCCCAGGGTGAAGGAAGGGAAGGTCACCTTCTGCTGTCTGCCGTGACACTGCACTCTAAAACAGGAGCTTGGGGCCCGTGCTCAAAGTTCCGAACAACAGATCCATCCTCAGCATCCTCGAATCAACAGGAGAAAGGGATAAAGAGCGAGAGGTCACTGAGACATTGACTGAAGTTGTGGACTGAGCTCCACCTCAGCCCTGAGCTTGTTGTAACAGCCGAGGATGAGACCCACAGGGTCCCATGACTCTTGTCCAGGTCGAAAGGGTGAAAAAACATCACCCAGGGTGGCACAGCTAGTGGGTCCCAAATATGGGGCCTGAAGCACTTGGACAGTTCCCAAATCCTCCTGCCTTGTCTGCCTGGCCTTGGTACCCACAATGACACAGAAGATGCTCCTCTATGCTATCCTCCACCCGGTTACCTGAACCGGGACCCAGGCACCAGCCCTGACTCATTCCACCCTGACCCTCTCCTGTCCCTGAAGCCAGAGGAGATGACAAGACTCAGAACTGACTGTCCTTCCCCATGAGCCCAGCTCCAGCCACATGGTCATCTGTGGCCATCCATCCCCCAGCCCTGCTCCTGACTGACCAGCAATGGCCCTAAACAGGCCTGCCAGGGTCTGCTGGCTATGCCCAGAAGGCTTCGGAAGAGCCCTGGTGAGCCCCTCTCTGCAACCTTGTCCCGTTCCTGGCTTCCTGCACCTCGGGACACTGATCTGCCTCTCCAAACCCCCTCACAAACAGGTCCCACTTTTCTGTCCTCTGTGGCCAACAAGGCCTGACCATACCGTCGCTGTGGACAGAACTCAGTTTTCCAAATAAGAAGGAGACTCAAAGAGATGACAGAGCTGAGACACCCCAGGTAGACCCTCCAACAAAAAGTGAGGAGTTTGTCCTGGCCGGTGTGGCTCAGTGGTTAAAGTGTCAGCCCTTGCATGAAGGGTCACAGGTTTGATTCCCGGTCAAGGGTGCGTACCTGGGTTGCAGGTTCAATCCCTGGCCCCAGTTAAGGCCATGGCAACCAATCGATGTGTCTCTTTCCCATCGATGTCTCTCTCTCTCTCTTTCTCTGTCCCCCACACCTCCTTCCCTTCCACTCTCTCTAAAAAATAAATCAATGAAAAAAATATTCTCAGGTGAGGGCTAATTAAAAAAAAAAAAAAAGGTGAGCAGCTCCCAGTCCAGTGGTCTCTATCCCCTGCCCCCACTGCTTCCAAACCAACAGTCTAACAGCAGCTACACTAACCTCCTCTCTCTCCAGTGACTCGACACTAGTGTGAGCCCTCACTTGGCTTAAAAAGGCCTCTCTAGCCTGGTCGGTGTGGCTCAGTGGTTGAGTGTCAACCCATGCACCAAGAGGTCGCCAGTTCAATCCCCGGTCGGGACACATGCCCAGGTGTGGACCCGATCCCCAGTAGGAGGCATGCAGGAGGCGGCCAATCGATGTTCTCTCTCATTGATGTTTCTCTGTCTCTCTCTTTCTCTTCCTCTCTCTCTAAAATCAATAAAGGACAAATAATTTTTTTTTAAAAAAAAGGCCTCTCTAAGACCCGTGATCCTTGAGAGCCTGGACTCAGTCTGGGGAAGTCTCCACAAGAGGTGACGAGCTTACAGGATGTGTTGGTTCCTCCCAACACGGGGCCACCTACCCACAGCTTCACGGTGTAGTCAAAGGAGCTGCTGAGGAGCTTTGTGTCATCCACACAGAAGTGACAAGAACTCACAGTTTGCTGGTGTCCGGTCAGAATTTGAAAGGGAATCTGAGAAAAAGATAGACTGAACAAGTTCAGCAGGGTGCAGAATACCAGATCAATATTTTAATAATCAATTGTATTTCTATACATTAGCAATGAATGATCTAAAAAAAAAATCCATATGTAAAAACATCAGAATAGGAATAAATTTAACAAAAAGTGTAAAACATACTCTGAAAATTGTTGAGAAAAAATTTAAAAGACCTAAATAAATGGGAAAACATTCTATGTTCATGGATTAGCAGACCTGCTCTTGTTAAGATAAAAATACCCTTAAAAATTATCTACACATTTAACACTATCCCATCAAAAAAATCCTAGCTGAAATTGACAAGCTGATCCTAAAATTTATATGGAAATGCAAAAGAAGCAAAATAGCCCTGGCTGGTGTGGTTCAATTGGTTGAGCGTTGTCTCATGCACCAAAAAGGTTGCTGGTTCAATTCCCAGTCAGGGCACATACCCAGGTTGTGGGTTCAATCCCTGGTCCAGGTGCATGAGGCAGGCAATTGATCAATGTTTCTCTCTCTCCTTCCCCCTTCCTCTCTCTGAAATAAATAAATAAATAAAAACATATTTTTAAAAAATAAAAAAAGTAGAATAGCCAAAACAATCTTTTTGTTGTTGTTGTTACTCCTCACCCGAGGATATTTTTACCATTTTTTTTTATTTATTTATTTATTTATTTATTTATTTATTTATTTATTTATTTATTTTAGAGTGTGTGGAAGGGAGGGAGAGAAGGGGAGAAAGAGCGAGAGAAACATCTATGGGAGAGAAGCACATCTATTGGTTGCCTCCTACATATGCCCCAACTGGGACTAGGGAGCCAATCTGTAACGCAGGTACGTGCACTTGACCAAGAATCGAACCTTTGACCCTTTGGTGCATGGGCTGATGCTCTCACTACTGAAGCCACACCAGCCAGGGCCAAAACAATCTTGAAAAAAAAGGGTGGCCCTGACTGGGTAGCTCAGTTAGTTGGAGCATCGTCCTGATATGTCAAGGTTACGGTTTTGATCCCCGGTCAAGGCACATACAAGAGCCAACCAGTGAGTGCATGAACAACTGGAATAACAAATCAGTGGGGTTTTTTTCCTCTCTGTCTCCCTTCCTCTCTCTTTAGAATCAATGAATGGAAGACATTTTTTTTTAAAAAAAGAAAGAAAAAAAAGGTGAAGATCTCACAATTCCCAATTTCAAAACTTATTAATCAGGATAGTATAGCACCGGCATAAGATAGACATATAGATAAAATACAACTGAGGGTCCAAAATAAACTCTCATATTTTTTTTTGTCAATTGATTTTGGCAAGGGTGCCAAGATAATTAATGATGGAGAGAGAATAGTCTTTCCAACAAATGGTGCTGGGACAAGTAAATATCCACATGACAAAGAATGAAGTTGGATAACTTACCTCACACCATATACAAAACTAACTCAGATGGATCAAAAACCTAAATATGAGAGCTAAATTACAAAATTCTTAGAAGAAAATATAGGCGTAAATCTTTCTAAACTTGGATTAGGCAGTAGTTTCTTTATTTATTTTTTTTAATATGTTTTTATTGATTTTTTAGAGAGAGAGAGAGAAACGTTGATCAGCTGCCCCTTCTAAGCATGTCCTCAGGTGAAAATTTAAAAAAAATTTTTAAGTGCAAAAGGCGTCTATAAGGTATGCCTCAATTTATGCAAAAATGAGGACCCCTGGCTGGTTTGGCTCAGCGTTTAGAGCATCAGCCCAAGGACCAGAGAGACCCGGGTTCAGTTCCCGCTAAGGGCACCTACCTCAGTTGCAGTTTGTCCCTTGCTCCATTTGGGGTTTTGTGGGTGGCAGCCAATGTGTCTCTCTCATGTTGATGTTTCTCTCTCTCTCCTCCTCCCTTTCTCCCTCCCCCTCTATCTGAAAACAACAGCAACAACAACAAAATGAGGAGATATATATGTACGTGCTGGTAAATGCATAAAACATCTCTGTAAGGATACAGAAGAAACTGGAAACATTTGTTGCCTCTCTAGAGAGAAACGAGGTAGTTGAAGGGCAAGGGTGCCAAAGGAGACTTTTAATTGTTTTTTAAAAAAACGTTTATATCTATTGAATTTGAATCTTGGGGATGTTCTGTTGAGAATATTAATTTTAAAGCAATACAATCTGTGCTCACCTTTAACTTTACTTTTAAAAAATCAGAATAAATAGTAAAACTCAAAGCACAGAAAAGTGCTGGTACACTCTTTGCTTTCTCTTCAGACTTCCCCATGGAGACGCCAGTGCAGGGCGGTGGGGACAGCCAGCCAGTGGATAATCCCAGTTGTGGACTCTGCTCTGAGGACAGCGGGAGAAGCCTAGATCTTAATCTGATTCCAGGTTTTTCCATCTGTGTGTAGGACAGCCTTGCTCCTATCCTTGCAACAAATGTAGTTATTCACCAGGTGATGGCTATATTTCTTTCCGATCTTTCGTTGAACTTGACCATCTCTTTCCATGAGAGCACTTCAGTCTTTCTTCAGCCTGGGAAGATTGTCTTCATTCCTTCCCTCCTCTCTCTCCCTCGCCCTCGCCTCCACCTCTCATATGTACATTGGTTCTTCTGGATTTCTCCTGTGAGCCCCTTATCTTTTCCCTCATGATTATTATTCCTCTCTCTCTCTCTCTTTTTCTTTTCTCTGAGCTCTCAGAGAATCCCATGAGCTTGTTTCTCTCTTCTTCTGTTTCAGGTCTCCTCTCCGATGTTAAAGCCTTGATGGAGAATTTTGGTTTGGAAATCCTCTTTATCATCCCCGAGAATTTTCTCTGTTTACAGATTATTTCCTCTTTCCAGCTGACAATACTTGTTTTATTTTATTTTTTTCAATCTTTATTAATTTACTTTTTTACAGATGTTTCTCCTTTTCCCCCCTAGATACCCTCCTCCGGATCCTGCCTACCCACCCCCCAAGCATTGTTGTCTGTCCTTTGGTTACGTATACGTGCATATAAGTTCTGTGGTTTATCTCTTCCCTCCCCCCTGTCTCCCTCTTCTGAGGTTCGTCAGTCTGTACCCTACTTCTATGTCTCTGGGTCTGTTTTTTTTTTTTTTAATCCTCACCCGAGGACATTTTTTTCTTAAACTTTTTTTTTTTTTTTTTTTTTTTATCCTCACCCGAGGATATTTTTCCATTTTTTGTACAGATAGAGTGGGAGGGAGAGAGAGAGAGAGAAACATCGATGTGAAGGGACACATCGAGTGGCTGCCACCCGCATGACCAACCAGGGCCGGGGACGAACTGCAACCGAAGTACGCGCCCTTAGCGGGAACCGAACCCGGGTCTCTCCGGACCACAGGCCGACGCTCTAACCGCTGAGCCAAACTGGCCAGGGCAGGACATTTTTTTCTATTTTTGTTCAGCTGGAGTGGGAGGGAGGGAGAAGAAGAGAGAGAGAAACAGTGATGTGAAAGGGACACATCGAGTGGCTGTCACCCGCACGACCAACCAGGGGCGGGGACAAACTGCTACCGAGGTACACGCGGGTACACGCCCTTAGCGGGAACCGAACCCAGGTCTCTCTGGACCGCAGGCCGACGCTCTAACTACTGAGCCAAACCGGCCAGGGCTGGGTCTGTTTTGTTCATCAGCTTGTATTGTTCATTATATTCCACAAATGAGTGGGATCATATGATATTTGTCTTTCTCTGATTGGCTTATTTCGCTTAGCACAATATTCTCCAGGTCCCTCCATGTAGTCTCAAAGGATAAGAGATCTTTCTTTCTTACAGCTGCATAGTACTCCATTGTGTAAATGTACCACATCTTTTTTATCCACTCATCTACTGATGGACACTTGGGCTGTTTCCAGATCTTAGCGATTGCACAGAGTGCTGCTATGAACATAGGGGTACATATATTCTTTCTGATTGGTGTTTCAGGCTTCTTAGGATACATGTATTCCTAAAAGTGGGATCACTGAGTCAAATGGCAGTTCAATTTTTAATTTTTTTGAGGAAACATCTCAATAATTAATAAACACATTTATCAATGCAATGTCTCTCAGATATCACTGAGAATACAAAGTAGTGTTGTTAGGTTTTTATGTTTTTACTTTATTATTGCTATTCTGTGTTTTCTGTTGCTGCTGGTGCTGTTTAATGGGTAGGGAGAGCTCCTTCCTTGACCCTCGGATATGCACTTGGGAACGGCACCGTGGAAATATTTCCAGGCTCAGCTGGAGACCGCAGCGTCTAGGTGGGTCAGGGTAATTGCTTTGAAACACTGTCCTCCTGGCCCACTCCCTTCCCAGGACAGTCCTGTTTCCCCAGAGGCTGCAGCGGAAGCCCTGGGGGCCACCCTGGCCACTTCTGAGCCTTTACCCACTAGGTGTGCCTCAGGCAGAGGGCTGGGCCCAGGGCTTCACTAGGGGCCCTGGGGAAGCCAAGTGTGTCTGTCACCGTGCCCAGGCAGGCTCTTGCCTTCCCCATGTGTGAGGAACAAGCTGCCCCCTCCCAACCAGGGCAGTTCTAACCTTGGAGAGGGGCTCGTGGTTACCCCAGAACTTCTTTTCAGGCATCGGGTACTTGTGCTTCTCGGACAGTTTCTGGTCTATGGCCAGAGGGTTGAAGCGGGACAGCATGTGACTTTGACGTATGTCCATGATCGACTGCTTGAAGTGGCTGATGACCTTGACCAGGGTCGCCCAAGGTAGTTTTCTGGGCCCAAGTGCGCCATCGGCTACTGGGACCAAGATTGGCTCCATGCTCTTTTCTTGGGGAGCTGTCTTCCCACCCTTGTCTGAGTATTTTGGGGAGCTACAGGTATGCGGTGGCGGGGAGGCCATCTTAGAGCCTTGCCTGCCAGTAGCCAGCACCAGGGCCTGGCTGCAAACGGTGGCACCGCGCGCCCACGCCCCCCCTTCCCCGCAGCGCGCGCAGCCCTGGGGTCTGACACGCCCCCACGCTGGGCCGCAATCTCGCAATCTCGCTGCCTCCTCTCATCGCAGAAACGCGCTGAAAGCGGCGGCCCCATCCTGCAGACTTTGCTTTCCGTCTTCCTGGCTCCCTCTCCCAGGAGAGTCTCCCTGCGCCCTCCGCCTCTGTAGGATTCTCCGCCAACCCACTTTATTTCAACAACAGAGAAGTGGTCAGTAAGCCGGGGAATAGGCTCTGGATGAAGACGTAATTATTAGGGGCGGGTACACACAGTATGTAAGAGCATGAGGGAATTAGCTGTCACAACGCCAATGAAAATAACAGAACAAAATGTCAGGGCTCCTCGGGTAGCAGTCCCACGGCTAGAAAAAGACTGGAGCCCTGGCTCGCTCGGTTCAGCGGTTAGAGCATCGCCCTGGGGCCAAAGAGTCCCGGGTTCGATTCCGGCCAAGGGCAGGTACCTCCGTTGCAGTTTGTCCTTGGCCGGGTTGGGGTCGAGCGGGTGGCAGCCAATCCATGTCTCTCTCTCACGTGGATGTTTCTCTAGTCCTTCCTCTCTCCCTCCAGCTCTGTTTGGAGATAAATGTAAACATAACCTGGGGTGAGGATAAAAAAAAGAAGAAAAAGACTGGCTAGATATTACAAAATATCAAGGGTTGTCATCTCCGGGTGGGTAGAAGTGCTTTCCTTTCTTCTTTCTCCTTTTAAAATTGTTCTGAGCTTTCTATGCTGTTATTTTCATAATGTAATAACCTCTATAATTTACTTTTGTCAAAAGTCCCATCAGTGCAGATAAGGCAGCCTCAGAGCAGGGAGCAGGGTGGGCGCCTACTCTCCGGCTCTTGGTGCCTGGGGTACGTTGGTGACATCCACCCTGACAGGCAGAGGCCACCAGCCAGGATCCTGGCACTATTCGGCCCACTGGACTGGCTGCCACCATCAACCACCAGAGGGAGGAGCCAGACCCTGGAGGGAAAAACTGCAGGAGCGGAGAGGAAATGACCATGCCCCTCTTGTACAAGTTCTTAGGGAAGTCTAACTGCCCTGATGTGGACTTGGCCTTTTTCATAACAAAACCAGAGAAAATCGTCACTTTTCATTTCTTTTTCAGGAAATAAAAAAAAAAAAAATCAAGAAGGAAATAGAAAAATTCCATTTTAATTAAACTGTACAGTCGGAATTTTTTTTCCTTGACATTAACTGAAGTTAAAAATAGAAACCAATTTCTGCAACCTTCCAAGGCAGCCTTTGAAATGTCAAGGCTTTAAAAATTATTTTACAGCACGAATTTACATATAAACACAATCTGTACAATGTATTGACTGAGCAATCAATGGGCTTCCATCACGGAGGAGATCGGGTTTTGGAACAGGCCAGGGCAGAGTTTGGTCACTGCCTCCTTAGGGGGAGATGTTTTAGCCTGGAAGAGGAAGTAAAAGAGACAGAGAAGAAAAGTTAGACATGAACTAAATGACCAAACAGCTCAGTTTTACTAGTGCTTCACTGTGCCGCGACACTGGGATGCAGGGGTTCTGTTCATCGCTGCTGGCTAACTCACCCTGACCAATATGACCGGCTATTCATTTGGAGAAAGATAAGTTAGATACCTACCCCACTCTCTTTGGAAAAAAAAAATTACAAAAGCATGAAAATAGTGTGTGTGGGTGTGTAAAATCTTGGGTGAAGGAAGGCCTTTAAAAGACAAAAAGGTAAAACATACTAACCAAGAAAATTGGTAAAATTGAATGCACCAAAGATGAAAGCTTCTGTACAACAAAGGCAGTTAAAATTACATGACAGGCAATACACTGAAACACAAAGGATTACTATCCACAATTATTTTTTAATTACTAAAACCAGTAAAACAATCGAACAGAAAACAGAACACTGTGCGGGGGACATGAGCAGCTATTCACAAAAGGGCACATGGCAAAGGCTGAGACACATAGGAGAGGACGCTCAGCCTCACGAATAATCCAGGAAATGCAAGCTAAAATGAAATGCCATAGCCCGGCCGGTATGGCTCAGTGGTTGAGCGTCAACCCATACACCAAGAGGTCATCGGTTCAATTCCCGGTCAGGGCACATGCCCAGGTTGTGGGTTAAATCCCCAGTGGGAGGCATGCAGGAGGCAGCCAGTTGATGTTCTCTCTCATCGATGTTCTCTCTCATTGATGTTTCTATCTCTCTCCTCCCTTCCTCGCTAAAATCAATAAAAATAAAAATAAAAAAACTTTTTAAATGAGATGCCATTCTTTACCCATCATACTAGCAAACATTTTTGTACCATTTATATTTGATGTAAAATGCTTTTATACTTTGAACTGATACAACAACTGTTGGAAACAACTGGGCAGTATTCATTCATTCTAAATGTTCATACCCTATTAATGCTACATAAAATTTTGTTATTTATAACAAAAGCTTGTAACAAAATGTGTGTGTATGTATGTTACAGGTGTATAGTTGTGCAAAAAATTTTTGTAAGTTACATATGAAACTGACAGCAGATTTTACTGTGGAAAGAGGAGAAGTTTGGGGAATTGGTCAAGGGCCACTTTAAGTTTTTTCTCTAAGGCATAAATTTTCACAATGATAATATATTCACATATTACTTCTGTAATTAAAAATTAACATTTTTATATGCAAGTTTATCATTTCTGACATTTTCCTCTAAGCAAATACATTAAGATTTTAACGAGTCTTTGAAAGGTTTCTGCAAACCACTGCCTACCGTCTCAGCAGTTCCTGGGGTGACATGTCTGCAGGACCTTCTTCACTCTGGCTGTCACTGCTGTCGGAACTCTCAGAACTACTACTTTTCTCTGACTTTTTATTCTTTTGCTTGCCTTTGTGTTTGTGCTTCCGGTGTTTCTTTTTCTTAAAAAAAAAAAAGAAGAAGAGTTGCTGGCACACACACTCACACAGGTGTTTCCCTCCCTAATGCAGTGCAATGGCAGGCTAATGGGCATTTGATTGCTGGAATCCTTCAGAAACAAAAGCAACACCTCATTTGGGGTGAGCTTTACCTAGTGCGGGACAGACGAGGCACACACAGCCGTGCGCTCTCCCTGGTGCCCCCACTCATACAGCTGTTCTCTGGGAACAGGCACAGCAGAGCCAAGCTGATGTAGCAAGATACTGTCTTGACACTTAGCCCCCATCTTATCCAAGGTGACCCCTGCCACTTCCGTGAACCTGACTGGTCCATCTTGTTAGGCATATGTGATAAACTGTACATCAGGATGGCAAACACCCTGAACATGCACAAAGAAGAAACTGGCTGAAAATCAGAGAACAGCAGATACACTGGTAAGAAACAAATGAATTTGGTTTCTGAACCTGTCAGCACCAATTTTTTCCTTTCACTACAAGTGAACTTTCCTCATCTCCTATGCTCAGGAATCCTTTTTTCTGATGGTCAATAAGGGATCGGTTGCTAATCAATTCTACTACTTTGGATACCCAACACTGACATTAGCTGAATGAAAAGCCTGTGCCTAAATGAAAAGAAGACGTGGACAATGAGATGACAGATGTCAACAGTAAGCACACTCCTCATCCAGGTTTTCTTTACTTCAAATGCCAAGCTATGGACCAACATCTCTATGTAATGATGACAAAGTATTTGAGAGATTTTCAAAAGAATACCTTCATTTAATATTGAATGAATAATCAAATAAAACTTTTATTATTTAATAATCAACCATTGCCCTGGCCGGTTTGTCTCAGCAGTTAGAGCATCGGCCCATGGACCAAAGAGTCATGGGTTTGATTCCAGTCAAGGGCACGTACCTCAGTTGTGGTTAGTCTCCGGTCCTGGTCAGGGTCATGCAGGAGGCAACTGGTCAACGTGTCCCTCGCTCATCGATCTTTCTCTCTCTCTCCCTCCCACTCTATCTGAAGATAAATAAAAAATATCCTTGGGTGAGGATTAAAATAATAATAATAAACAATTACTCAAAGATACTTAAATGTCCTTTTCCCTAATTTTTTTTTTTTTATCCTCACCCAAGGACATTTTTCCATTCTTTTGTTCAGATAGACTGGGAGGGAGAGAGAGGAAGAGAGAGAGAGAGAAACATCGATGTGAAAGGGACACATCGAGCGGCTGCCACCTGCACGACCAACCAGGGCCAGGGACAAACTGCAACCAAGGTATATGCTCTTAGCGGGAACCGAACCCAGGTCTCTCTGGACCGCAGGCCGACTCTCTAACCGCTGAGCCAAACCGGCCAGGGCTCCCTACTTTTTAATGCTCACAAATTAAACACTTTTTAAAGTACAACTGAACAAATGAAAATATTCCATCTGAAAGATAGATGTCGAAAAACCCATGTGCCTCCATTTTAGCCACGAGATACTCTCTTCAATGTGTGACACCTGGGGGCTTGTCTAGACAACAGACGCAGGAGCCACAGACCCCCACACACTGACCCCGGGATGCCCAGAAGTTACTCACCTTCTCTTTCTTCCGTCTGTGCTCTTTCTTGGTCTTATGTTTTTCTTTGTTCTTTTTATGTTTCTCTTTTGGAGGAGACTCAAGTTTCTGACGAGCATCTAAAACACAAATGCAATAAACACACGAACTATAGGGGGAAATAAAGGCTAAATTCTTGAATTAGGAGCCTGCCTTAGATGGAATGTTTAACATTAAGGCAGAACTCCTGCCCTGCCTCACTGACATACAAATGGATTAGCACATCATATTTAAACACCGCCAGAAACATAAGACCTGTGTGATCCAACCAGTGTCCTGCCAGATGAAGAAAGAATCAGATGAGAATGCCCACAAGCCTTTGCAATTTAAAATCCCAGAGCAGCCCAGCCAGTGTGGCTCAGTGGTTGAGCATTGACCCATGCATCAAAAGGTTGCTGGTTCAATTCCTGGTCAGGGCAGATGCCCAGGTTGTGGGCCTGATCCCCAGTGGGGGGTATGCAGGAGGCAGCCAATTGATGTTCTCGCTCATCAATATTTCTATTTCTCTCTCCCGCTCCCTACCTCTCTAAAAAAAAATTTTTTTAAATCAATAAAGAAAAAATTTTTTTTAATCCCAGAGTAAGCTCAGGGTCTGAACCCCAGCCTGCACTCCAACCACTGAGCCACATGGGCCAGGGCAATAATCTCATTTTTTAAAAAGATATGACTGTGTTTAAGACAGATAAAAGTAGAAAAAGTCTGGCACCTTGCTTAACCTCTTTAAGTCTCAGTTTCCACTCCATAAAACTGATATAAGAATCCCTATCTTCTTAGGGACACAGAGAGGATTAGATGGGACCACACACACAAATCCCGTGGCCTGGAATCTGGCCTATAAATGTCAGCTCCTCTCACATCTTTCCCCCTTTGCAAAAGCACATTAAATATGAATTTGTCATATAGGTGGAAACACTAAAAACTAGCATCAGAGCAACGTAATATATGTAATCATTAAAATAATAAGTTGCAGGCACCTAAATTCTCCATCTCCAAATTCTGACTGAAATGTTTTCATAGGTCATTCATTTCCTGGTACCCATACCAGTAAATATTCACAATAGTAGAAGCAGTGTAAATTATTAAATCATCTTTTTCCACTTAAATAAAAGTTCCAAGGTATTTCAGAAGTGTGGATAGTTCCCAAACCCAGTTAACAGGTGTCTGCAATTTTCTAGTCCTATAGTTTGGTCAGATATTTCAAAAACAGACCTTCCCAAACCTTTTTTTTTTTTTAATATTAATTTTTGGAAAACCATTTTCCCTCAATAACCCATAGGCCAAATTAAGTTATTAACTATTCCCAGGCTTCAAAGGACAATCTGGGAAATGGGCATACATAACTTAGCTTTTAAGAGCTAACACACTTTTTCCCTGGCTGGTTTGGCTCAGCGGTTAGAGCATGGGCCGGTGGACCACAGAGTCCTGGGTTTGGTTCCGCTAAGGGCACATACTTCGGTTGCAGGGGCGTGTGGATGGCAACCAGTCGATGTGTCTCTCTCACGTCAATGTTTCTCTCTCTGTCCTCCTCCCTCTCTCCTTCCTGCTTCATCTGAAGATAAATGCAAAAATGTTCTCAGTGAGAATTAAAAAATTAAAAAAAAGATCTAACACACTTTTAAGCTCAAGATCTGAACTAAAGAAAATAAATACATTCACGGAGGGGCGGGGGGGGGAGAAACATCGATGCAAGGGAGACACATCGAGTGGTTGCCACCAACACAATTCCAACTGGGGCTGGGGACAAACTGCAACCAAGATGGAGTCCAGGGGGGAGAGAGAGAGAGAGAAACATTGACATGAGAGAGACACGTCCAGTGGCTGCCACCCACACAGCCCCAACCAGGGCCGGGGACAAACCGCAACCGAGTGGATCTAAGTACAGGCACCATTTAAAGAAACTGAAGAGCCAATTATCCAAAGTTGAGAATCATCAAAGATACAATGCCATTGGAAGAGCAGATGGATAATTTTCAGAAGAAAGACCTTGTTTAGAGGTTCCATCTCTCCATTTCATTCCATTAGAAGGAGATAGCATTTAAGTGATTACAATGTACTTCAGCAATTTTCAACTGGTGGGCGGCAGGAAATTTTAAAACATGCAACACTTAACTATTTAGTCAGGGGCACTGACCTCTTTTCCCTTAGATTGTCAAATTTAAAAAATGACAACCGCTAATATAACAATAGCTGTCTGGTGTGAATAAATAAAAAATATAACTTTTGTTGTCAAAAAAAAAAGAAAGAAAAGAAATACATTCACTACAACTTTCCAAAACTTCACACTTTTTTTTTTTAATCCTCACCCTAGGACGTTTTTGCATTTACCTTCATTCAAATAGAGCGGGAGGGGGGAAGAGAGAGAGAAACACCACTATGAGAGAGACACATTGAGTGGCTGCCACCCACACGACCCCAACCGAGGTATGTGCCTTAGTGGGAACCCAACCGGGTCTCTCTAGTCCACAGGCTGACGCTCTAACTGCTGAACCAAACCAGTCAGGGCAAACTTCACACTTTTTACTCCTATCTGCTTATCATCTCTTTAAAGGCTGGGTTAATTGACTAAAACAGTATTTATGCGTGAGCACTATAGGAAACTATAAAGTAGATAACAATTATTTATTATTCATAAACCTGGATCATGTTATCAGAAGTCTGTTAACCAAGTCTTCAAAGAGATGATTAACCAGTCTAAACATTTTACGTGAGGGTCCATTTCGGATGGCACTGAACAGGAGTTGTGAACAGCCCCGGGTGGAGGAAGATGGCTGTATGTACTTCGACCAGAATTCACTCTATTTTATCTGCTACATTGGCCAAAGTATAAAAAAGTCTCAGATTACCCTACTCCATGCAACTCCCCTCCCATCTCAGTGTCCTAGATTTTTACTTTTTTATTTCTATTAAGTGACAACATTTGAGATACATTACTTAGGACCCCACTGCAAATATCCGAACGTTAAAAAGAAAAGAAAAAAGATCGAAGGTCTCTGAGGCTGTAGAGCAACAACTATCATTGAGGCACTAGGTGGAGCAATGGGTTTCAGAATGTGGCTGCGAACAGCTGAACCAGAAACAAAGGTATGTATTTGGATGGCCTCATGCTGGATTGGCTGGATGGAAATAACTCAGAGTTGTCATATTTCAGGCGACACGTGGGTGCCACGACACACAGGTGGACTAAGGAGCTCTCGACTCACTGGGGCAGAAGACAGGAGGCAGCCGCGGACCGAACTCTTCTCTTTCATCTATCTGCATCTTCTGTATCACGAAGGAAGGGGCGGGCTCCTGCCGGGCCGGCTCACTCGCTGAAAAACACCAGGGCATTCATTTCATATATCTGCAAATAGGAATGGGTTTGAGTCTTTAACTAATGTCTGTTGCCACCAGATAACATGTGCCTTCCTTCACCACTCTGCTTAACTAGCTCACACCAGATGCTGAGGACACAGGTGCTGTGAACACATGGACCTGACCTCCCACCTCATGGGCATTCGAGCTGGGAAGTCAGTTACACAGGGCACCCGCAACCAAGTGTGCCAGTGGCTGTAACACAGGAGTGTGTGTAGCATCCCGATCACCTACTGCAACCTGAAGGGTTGAATGGTGTCTTCGAAGAAGGGCCATCTGAGAAAAAAAAAGTTTACAAACAGGGATGTAAGACTACATTCCAGCTCAGAAAGCTTAATTTCATTCAAAATGAGTCACTAAAGAGAAAAACTGAATATAAACAAATGATCACGTTCACATTAATAATCTCTTCTTATGCCCAGCTGGTGTGGCTCAGTGGTTGAGCATCCTCCCATGCACCAGGAGGGCGCTAGTTTGATTCTCAGTCAGGGCACATGCCCAAGTTGTGGGCTCGATCCCCAGTAGAAGGCGTGCAGGAGGCAGCTGATTGATGCTTCCCTCCCATATCGATGTTTCTCTCTCTCCCTTCCTCTCTCTAAAAAAAAAAATCAATAAAAACATATTAAATAATAATAATAAAAATTCAAGTATACATAACTTTGTAATAAAAGTTGGGTTTCCCCCCCCCACAGAAATAAAAAAGAAGGTGACATTTGCAATCACCTAAGAACAAACAGTATTTTTATACCACTATGTAACTTTTTGGTTAAAGGCCCTCAAAAATTATACCCACGTCCATCACAGACCGATAGGGCAGGCAGAGCACTATGAGACCGAGATGAGAAATTTTGTCCACACCCAGCCCAAGCATCTGAAAAGTCTTCCACCCCCGCAAAGGCAAGATGGACTCCTTTTCCTGCGCCACGACTCCTCGCTGGGGTCAACAGAACACGCAGGGCAAGCTGCAAACCAAGTGTTAGACTCATGGTAATGAGGACAGACCCCATCCACCAAATGATGGTTGATCCAGAGCATTCAGGGTGCCCTGCAGAGAGGAAAACTGGAAGAGCCCCTGTATACTTACTTCACAACTAAATGTTATCCAGTAATTCTAGCACCTCCTTATCAATTAGGTTAAAAAAACACCACCACCTCAGTTGGTTAGAGCATCGTCTGATACACCACAGGTGTATCCCCGGTCAGGGCACATACAAGAATCAACCAATGAATGCACAAATATGTGGAACAACAAATCGATGTTTCTCCCCCACCTCCCCATGCTTCCTCTCTCTCTAAAACAAATAAATAAAGCTATTTTTTTTTTATCCTCACCCGAGGACATTTTTTCCATTTTTTTGTTCAGATAGAGTGGGAGGGAGAGAGAGGAAGAGAGAGAGGGAAACATCGACGTGAAAGGGACACATTGAGTGGCTGCCACTCACACGACCAACCAGGGCCGGGGACAAACTGCAACCGAGGTACGTGCCCTTAGCAGGAACCGAACCCGGGTCTCTCTGGACCGCAGGCCAATGCTCTAACCACTGAGCCAAATTGGCCAGGGCATAAAGCTATTTTTAAACAAAATTTTTACTATTCTTAAATTCTTCTCAACTAGGATAATTAGGAAAGTCAACCTTACCAACACAGCTATCCTAAAAATACAGAGATTTAGCCCGCTGGAGCCGCCACTGCCAGCGACATGTTCATGGTAATTCAGAGATCCGTGGGGCCGGCCAGTCTGAGTCTTCTCACCTTCAAAGTCTATGCATCACAGAAAAAGGACTCACCTCACAAAACTTGCGTGAGGGTTAATGAGCTTTCACTCTACTCCGTTCCCGAGGGTCAATCTAAATACGTGGAGGAGCCAAGGACTCGACTTGAAGAAAGCATCTCACATCTCCGAGAGTATTGCAAGCCATATACAAGAAATTGCAAGCCATATACTCCCAAACTGAGCCCAAGATGCAAAGTTTGGTTCAGTGGGGGTTAGACAGCTATGAATATCTACAAAATGCACCTCCTGGATTTTTTCCAAGACTTGGTGTTATTGGTTTTGCTGGCATTGTTGGACCCCTTTTGGCTAGAGTTATAGGTAAACATTGGAAACTCCATACAATAAACCAGTATTTCTACAGAAAAATGGAAGAGGAGTCAGTATTGAATATAGTAAACTGTCTTTCTTCTTCAGGAAAAACTAGTCTAGGCCTCTTTGTTACCTTGGGTGATGCCATACTATAAAGGGACTAATCTGAAATCTTTTCACCTAAGGATGATGTACAAGCCTTAGAACTTCTCGTTCTCATGTTGCTATTTATGTACATAATTAAAATTCCAAGTTAAAAGAATAAAAAATATTTTTAAAAAAATACAGAGATTTAGCCCTGGCCGGTTTGGCTCAGTGGTTACAGCGCCTGCCTGCGGTCCGGAGAGACCCGGGTTCGGTTCCCGCTAAGGGCATGTACCTCGGTTGCAGTTTGTCCCCGGCCCTGGTTGGTCGTGCAGGTGGCAGCCACTCGATGTGTCCCTTTCACATCGATGTTTCCCTCTCTCTCTTCCTCTCTCTCCCTCCCACTCTGTCTGTACAAAAAATGGAAAAATGTCCTCGGGTGAGGAAAAAAAAAAATACAGAGATTTATACCAGCCAGATAAAATAGAACTCTGGTCTACCCCAGTTAAAAATGTGAAACATTAAAACACCATTGATTGCTGATTATCCTGGTTTAAAATTATACACTAAACAAAACAGCAGCTTCTCCAGAGACATTGTCGTTTCTTCTTTAGATCCCAAAGTCTGAGATACTGACGTACTCTGTGCCACGGATGATGTTTCCACCAAGCCAGCCTCCTGGGAACTTTTGAAACCAGCCTCCCCAATATCCTCCTGATCATCCTCGCTGTCGCCCTGCTCATCCTCAGAGGATGAGGACTTTTCTTCCGAGGAGCTGGCAAAGATGGCCTTGAATAAGTCCATGGATGGGCGGCTCTCTTCTCCTTCAGTCTGTGAATCCACACCTTTGTTTACCAGCTGTATTAACAGTGAAGCAAGAGTCAGGAATGAAGAAGCAACAGTGAAAGGAGCCAAGCATTCTAGAACACACACACACACACACACACACACACACACACACACGCTGTTTGTGTTCATTACGTGGGTCTCCCACATCCTGCATAACTAAACAGTTCTCACACATGGCATTTATTTTTGTGGTGTTTCTGATTCAACAACTGCAGGATGTGTTGAATGGGAGAAGCAGCTGAAATCTCTCATGGAGACAGGTCATTAATCAGAATTGCAGAGAAAAATGCAGTAGGAAATAGCACAGTGCCTCTGTCCTATTTCCAAGAGTCTCTCTGAGCCTTCGGAGGCCCAGTATTGAAGGGGTTGAAGACAGCCTACTCACATGAAAACGCTGGAGAGAAAACTGGGCCCTCCACACCATGGGGAGGGAGCCAGGAACACACTGATAAAATGGCCACAGAACTTCTCTTTGCAACTAACTACACATCGCCCTTCCTAAAGGAAGCCCAGATATGGACATTCATGTTAACCAAACAGAGCCAGTAACTTTGTACACACTCAGTTCAATAAGCAAAAAGCAAAGGTATGAAGAAGACACAGTTCCCTCTCTCCAACAGCTTATCACCAGCCTGACACTGGGTCAACTAATGTGTTAAGCAATATAAGAAACCCAGAACTGGCCTAGGTCACAATCCACTTTGTCCTCCCAATATGCCACTGGAGAGCCTGGGTCAGAGATGAGAGGCCCAAGGAGCGGACCTGGACTCTGTAACCCAGCCCTCCTCACTCTCATCCAGGGGCCACTCTGCCATGCCTCACCACCTTCATTTTCTGGAGCAAAGTTACAAATACCCACATGAGGAAAACTGGTACAAGACAGTGGCATTTGTGGTTTTAAAGTAAACTCTTTGCCCTGGCCAGTTTGGCTCAGCGGTTGAGCATTGGCCTACAGACCAGAGAGTCCTGTTTTGGTTCCCACTAGGGACAGGAACCACAAAGGAAGGAGGGAGGGAGGGAAGGAGGGAGGGAGGGAGGGAGGGAGGAAGGAAGGAAGGAAGGAAGGAGGGAGGGAGGGAGGAAGGAAGGAAGGAAGGAAGGAAGGAAGGAAGGAAGGAAAAATCAATAGCCCTGGCTGGTCTGGCTCAGCGGTTAGAGCATCAGCCTGCAGTCCAGAGACCCGGGTTCGGTTCCCACTAAGGGCATGTACCTCGGTTGCAGTTTGTCCCCAGCCCTGGTTGGTTGTGCAGGTGGCAGCCATTCGATGTGTCCCTTTCACGTCAATGTTTCTCTCTCTCTCTCTCTCCCCCCCTCCCACCCTATCTGAACAAAATATGGAAAAATGTCCTTAAGTGAGTATAAAAAAAAAGAAAGAAAAATCAATAAAGAGGAAAAGTATACCATTCCTCACTAAAAATAACCAGGGCACCTTGAAGAAAGAACTGATTCTAGAGCTGGAACTGAGACAAAAAAGGAGTCCAGAAAATCCTTCTGCGTGAAAAAGCAAGGCCATGCTCAGGGAGTAAGAGGGTTTGATATTAAAAGAACACAAAAGCCAACTTGAAGGGGCCCCAACTAGCCAAACTATACAATCTGAGTATTAAAATAAATATTGATAGTACCGCCCTGGCCGGTTTGGCTCAGCAGTTAGAGCATCCGCCTGTGGTCCGGAGAGACCCGGGTTCGGTTCCCGCTAAGGGCATGTACCTCGGTTGCAGTTTGTCCCTGGCCCTGGTTGGTCGTGCAGGTGGCAGCCACTCGATGTGTCCCTTTCACATCGATGTTTCCCTCTCTCTCTCTTCCTCTCTCTCCCTCCCACTCTGTCTGTACAAAAAATGGAAAAATGTCCTCGGATGAGGACTAAAAAAAAAAAAAAAAAATATTGATAGTACCAAAGTATCCTTTTGCATACAATAGAAAACAAAGATAAACTTTGACAAGAAACTATTTCAAAGCTCCTAAATACTTAATAAAAAATAAGTACAAATTAATAAAAATGAATACATAAAGGTATTTATTCATTAGAAAGAGGAAAAGACTAACTTTATAGTGAAAAACCTTGGCAGGCACCACATTACCCAAATGATCAAAGTGAACATCACCAGTAATGGGACAAACCGCCATCCTGCACCCCTGACAGGGTCAATAAGAGCACACCAGCATCCCTGCTGAGGAATTCCTATCAAAGATGCAGACCCTCAGGTAACATCAGATTAGCCCAAATTGAGGAACATTCTTCAAAATTCTGGCCTGTGATCTTCAAAAGTATCAAGATCATAGAAGTCAAGGAGAAACTGAGGAACTGCTCCAGACTGAAGAAGACTAAGGAGACCTAACACTGAATCCTTTTTGCTGCACTGAAATCTTTTTTGCTATAAAGGATTTTATCAGGACAACTGGTAGACCATGAATGGCTGAGAATTAGATAGCAGTTATGTATCGTTGTTAATTTCCTGATTTTGATGGATGTATTCTGGTCATACAGGAGAATGTCCTTTGAAAGAAACATAGGGGTGATGGGGCATCTTATGCTTAAGCATTTCAAGAAAAAAATTTATCTGTACTGTATTTAAGGTTTTGAGATTGTTTCAGAAATTTTTCTAAATCATACAAAAAGTCAGGAGAGAAAGCCTAACAGTGAGACACAGGAAATCATGGTAGAAATTCCCTAGAAAAGTCATGAATCTGATATATTTAGGGCAAACCACATCCATGGACATAAACCAAATGACAGCTGGCTGATATCTGTGTTAATAGACATTTCTGACCTTTAATGGTGTCAGTATTATTACATTTACAGGCAGAATACATGAGACATTCTACTCTTAGTTATACAAGCTGATCTTTTTGGTTTTTATTTTTTCTGGGATATAATAGGAGCTGTACTGGAATTAATAACAACCACAACACACACCAAGTACCCGGCATATACGTTTGCACACCTTCTTCACCACACCCCCCACTCACATACACCCTCCACCGAATGGTATGAACATACACCTCTGTGCTGACTCAGAAGTTTCAAGTAAAAATTATTACCCATCCAAATTGGCTTCCTTGGCCCTGGGCTGAGTGCTCAGGCCACCGTGACCCAGCCGTGAGACATGAGAGGGTTGGGGATGAAGCCCCCAAAAAGGATTCCTTAACATCTTTATTTCAGATGAAATCCATGATGGTATGAATGCTGCTTTCTTATCAGTAGAACAGAATTCCTTCCCTCTGCCCTGCCCGCCCCTCCTCCCTTCTCCCACTCTCACCTCCCCCCACACACTGGTATAGATATGCTTGTTTTTAAAAAGTCATGTTGATAAAAACTTAGAAGCAGAAAATATATATTAAATAATGCAGATGAAGAAAGAGCCTTTTAAGGCCTCAAGGCTAACAAGTGAAAAAGCAAGAAACAAAACTTTCCAGGAAAAATTACCCAATATTGCATCAATGTTATTTTTGAGAAAATCTAGAAGGCTTTCTAATCTAATGACCATATCACAGAGCCAGGATCCCTGAATAGGGTTTTATGCCATTAAGAAAAGTAATGGTAAAAGGGAGACCCAAGATGGTGGCAGATCAGGTGGAAACTACACTCTCCTCCTCCAGGACCAAACTGGAATTACAACTATAGCACAGAAAAATTATCCAGAATAACCAACTGAAGACTAACTGGAGATAAGCCTTATAACCCAGGACTTACAGAAGAGGCCACATCAAGACTGGTAGGTGCAGAGGAATGCGAGGGCTGGCCAGATGAGTTCCAAAGGGATATATATGCTGCAGGAGGTTCCCCCTGAGAAGTGTGGGATCTGAACCCCAAGCTGAACTCTCCAGCCCAGAGTACCAGAACCAGGATAGGCACCCACATCTGACTGTGAAAAAGAATGGGGTCTCTGTCCACCAGGGAGAGAGAGCTAGAAACGCAGGCACCCTCTTAAAGGGCCAACGTACAAAATTTCATTCACAGCCACTCACCCTAGACTCCAGCAGAGGGAGGGCAGAGCAGATTAGAGCTGCATGAGCAGAGTTTGGGGTTGGTGACTCTGGGGAGAGAGCTGAGAGGTCAGCCACCAGGACCCCTGTGCTGAGTCAATCCCCCATACTGCAGAAATCATCTTTCACAGGCAGAGCATTCCCCTCCATGCAGAATCAGCCTGGGGGAATCCTCCTCAATCCCCAGTAGGGGGTGTGCAGAAGGCAGCTGATTAATGTTTCTCTCTCATCAGTGTTTCTATCTCTCTCCCCCTTCCTCTCTCTGAAAAATCAATAAAAACATATTAAAAATAATGACTGAAAACTTCCCTAACCTAGTGAAGGAAAAAGGCAAGTCCAGAAAGCACAAAGAGTCTTAACAACAGGGACCCAAAGAGGTCCACACCAAGACACATCATAATTAAAATGGCAAAAGTTAGAGACAGAAAAAGAATCTTAAAAGTTGCAAGAGAAAGGTAGTCAGTTAGCTACAAGGGAGCTCTCATAAGACTGTCAGCTGATTTCTCAACAGAAACATTTTAGGCCAAAAGGGATTGGGATGAAATATTCAAAGTGATGAAAAACACAGACCTCCAACCAAGGCTACTTTACTCAGCAATGCTATCATTTAAAATGGAGGGAGAAATAAAGAGCTTCCCAGACAAGAAAAAGCTAAAGTGGTTTGTTACCACCAAGCCAGTATTACAAGAAATGTTAAAGGGTTTGGAAGAATGAGAATGAGAATGAGGAGAAGAAGGAGAATGAGAAGAACGAGGAGGAGGAGGAGGAGGAGGAGGAGGAGGAGGAGGAGGGGGAGAGGAGGAGGGGGAGGGAGGAGGAGGGGAAGGGGAGGGAAAGAAATAAGAGGGGGAGGGAAAGGGGAGAAAGAAGAGGAGAAGGTGGAGGAGGAGAAGACAAAAAGACAGAGGAACATAGTTAAAAAAATAAGACAGCAATAAATATGTACCTAAGAATAATCACTTTAAATGTAAATGGCTAAATGCTCCAATCAAAAGATATAAGGTAGCTGAATAGATAAGAAAACAAGACCCTTGTATATGCTGTCTTCAAGAGACCCACCTCAGAATGAATAAAACACACAGACTAGAAGTAAAGGGATGGGAAAAGATATCTCATGCAAATGGAAAGGAAAAAAAAGCTGGGGTAGCAATACTTACATCTGACAAAACGGACTTGAAAACCAAGGCTATATGTAGTAAGAGACAAAGAAGGATACTACATAATAATGAAGGGGGCAATCCAACAAGAGGATACATTCTTGTAAACATTTATGCACCCAACATAGGAGCACCTAAATATGTAAAGCAAATCTTGATAGACATAAATGGAGAGACTGACAGTAATATAGTCATAGTAGGGGATTTTAACACCCCATTGACATCAATGGATAGATCTTCCAGACAGAAAATCTATAAGGAGACAACAGCCTTAAATGACACACTAGATGAAATGGATTTAATTTTACTGACATTATTGGAAATAAAACCAACTTTTTTTTATTAAGTTCAATTTTTAACTATTAAATCAGTGATTTTTAAAAAAAAACTTGGTGGTGTCTCTAACAAAAGAAAATATTTGTTACGTAGAAAGTTCTATTTTCCAATAGAAGTACATTGAATGTTGTTTCAATGGTTAATGCTAAGTGAAAGCCATTCTAGGCAGAGTTTATAACCTCTCCTCAAATGATTTAAGCTATGATTCAAATTGTTGGACTGTAGAGCAGGTATTAGCAGACTAGTCCAGGGGCCAAATCCAACCGCTGCCTGTTTTTGTAAATAAGTTTTATTGGAACATAGATGCACCCAATTGTTTTCACATTGCCTGTGGTTCCTTTCACACTCAACAACAGGGCTGAATAGTTACAAGAGACAATGGCCCACTGAGCCTTTAATAATCTGGCCTTTCACAGAAAAAGTGTGCTGAACCCTGCTCACTATAAAGACAAAGGCTAGCCTGGCAAAGAGAACTGGGAAGCTCAAATACCTTATTTGAGAGTGATTCCTTCACAGGCTCTTCCTCTTTGTTTCCTAATGGACTAGACTCTTGTTTAAGTGGACCAACTTTTGATCTAGCCAAACTTAAGAATTCACTAATGGAATCTTCTTTCTTTTCTTGTTTAGATGTATCCCATCTGGATGGTTTTCTTGATTCTGAAAATTAGGATATAGACACAACAGAATTAACAAGCAGAAAACAAGTTCTTCATTACAGCTCTTTAATTCATTCAAGAACATCTGTGAATCTACTACAGCCCAGGCTCTGTGCAAAGTGCTGGGCATGTCCCAGATGCTGAGGCAGACTACCAGCCCCAAATAGGATACATGTGGACCATTACAACATGAGCTAAGGTATCCTTATAAGCAATTCTGTTAATGGAGGGAGAGTTTACATTATGTGTATCCTTTTGATTAGATTAGATTACCCTTTATTTCTGTCTTCCCAACAGACTAGGGATTGAGATCATGGTCAGCACATGGACCCGAGGAAGCCCTACTCACTGTCAGGACCTCGGTGCTGCAGTACTTTTTCACTTGACGCTTGAGTTGTAGGCAAGGAAGCTGTCTCTGGGAGTGTCAGAAAGTTGAAGACTGAGTATTTGTCACGTTTCACTCTTGGTAAGCCAACTAAAGTTGAACTGGGGGGTTGAAAAATATATATATAATTTTAATAACAACCGTGAGAATAAAATCTAATTCCTATAAAGCGTTGCTTCTTATGTTTTTCACCAGTAGCTCTTCTACTTGGCTAAAAAGATCACCTAGCGCTGGCCGGTTTGGCTCAGTGGTTAGAGCATAGGCCTGCAGTCCAGAGAGTCCCGGGTTCGGTTCCCGCTAAGGGCACATACCTTGGTTGCAGTTTGTCCCCGGCCCCAGTTGGGGTCGTGTGGGTGACGACCATTCCATGTGTCTCTCACACATCGATGTTTCTCTCTCTCTCTTCCTCCCTCTCTCCCTCCCGCTCTATCTGAAGATAAATGCAAAAATGTCCTCGGGTGAGGATAAAAAAAAAATCACCTAAGATGTTTTCACTTGTTAAAGCAATTAAGAATTTATAAAGGGTAACTTTAGACCCATTAGTTTTTTCCTGATTATACTAAGAGCTAGAATTTAACTTTGAAGATGAATTTCCATTAAGGAAAAGTTCCACTGCTAAAAATACAGTAGACCCTAAACAGCATGGGTTTGAACTGTGCAGGTCCACTTATACACAGATTTTTGTCAATAAATACCATAAATGTATTTTCTTTACGATTTCTGTAACATTTTATTTTCTCTAGCTTACTTTATTGTAAGAATACAGTATGCAATACATATACCATACAAAATAATGTGTTGACTGTCTATGTTATCTATAAGACTTCTGGTCAAAAGTACTATTAGTAAAGTTTTGGGGGAGTCAGAAGTTATATGTGGACTTTTAATTGCATGGCAGTAGGTTGGGGGTCAGAGCCCTTAACTGTTGCATTGTTCAAGGGTCAACTGCATATCTAAATTTTCAGACCAAGTCTCGGATTCAGCTGTATATGCTTTCTTGTGGTGTTTTTAATCAAATAAGAAGTAGTAAACTTTTATAAGAAAATATAAGTAACTTTTTAAATGTAAATTGTATATGCATCATTGAACATGTGGCAAATTAAACAAGCATCAAGTTTTTATAACTTGACATATCTGAGGTTTATGTCTTCAATATGGAGTAAGTTTGCCATCTGGATGGTTGTTTATGTTTTTACTAACAAATTCAAAGAAGTTAAACCTGCAAAATTTGCAACTCAAATATGTACAAGTAAGTTCATCTAGAAAAAGGGAATTTATGTGAGTATGTAAGAAGAACATTAACTTTAATATAGAGAATAAGTACTAATGGAAGGTCAGGTTTATCCAACTTACTCTGGATAAGGGTCAGGGACATTAAACCTCTTACATAGAAGCTTGTCAGGGTGCCATTCAAACGTGTCTCGGGTGAGCTTCCCAAACATCTTCATTTTCACAGCTGACTGCTTGTCATTGACATCATTCTGGAAAAGACATTCATTCTGTTTCATCAAGTGGTCACATATTGACCTGACTGCTCTTCCATTCAGAAGTTTTCAAGCAATCTTTCAAAATTATAAAACTGCTTATGCTACACTTTTGCTAAAGTACATTGGAAGCTAAAAGCATAAACATAACTTCTAATTCTTCAATGCCATGTATATTTTTATCTTTCACTGAGGGATTTAAAATATTTGGCTATGTAGTGTTTTAATTTTGAAATGCACCAGGTAGGCCCAGGCTGGGTAGCTCAGTTGGTTAGGACATTGTCCCAATATGCCAAGGTTTTGGTTCAATGGCCGGTCAGGGCACATACAAGAATCAACCAATGAATGCATAAATAAGTGGAACCTCAAATCAATGTTTCTCTGTCCCCCATCTCTCTCTGAAATCAATACATTTTAAAAATTGTTTAAAATGCACCAGGTAGAGCCCGGCTGGAGTGGCTCAGTGGATTAAGCGTCATCCCATAGACTAAGAGGTCCTGGTTCTGCCCTGGTCGGTTTGGCTCAGCGGTTAGAGCGTCGGCCTGCGGTCCAGAGAGACCTGGGTTCGGTTCCCACTAAGGGCATATACCTCGGTTGTAGTTTGTCCCTGGCCCTGGTTGGGTCATGCGAGTGGCAATCACTTGATGTGTCCCTTTCACATCGATGTTTCTCTCTCTCCCTCCCTCGCACCCTATCTGAACAAAAAATGGAAAAATGTCCTCGAATGAGGATAAAAAAATAATAATAATAATAAAAGAGGTCCTGGTTCAATCCCAGGTCAGGGCACATACCCAGGTTGTGGGCTCAATCCCCAGTAGGGGGCGTGCAAGAGGCAGCTGATTGATGTCTCTCTCTCACATTGATGTTTTTATCTCTCTCTAAAATAAATAAATAAAATAAAATAAAATGCACCAGGTAGGGACAGGATGGTGACAGACCTCTTGGTCTCGAGGAACTTCCACTTGATCTGAATCGTCTTCCTCTTTGGCATGAGTGAACCTGGAGGACAAGGTCGAATGGGAAGATGCATACAGCAGGGCTGCCCGAGAAAACTCCTCCCGTTCTCGGCCTCGCTCCCACTCTGTCATACTGGGATCCAGACAGTGCTCCAGAGCATCTACAGTACAGAGAACAAGAAACTGCTTCACTCTTAGGAGAAACATGAGCTTAACGGAGAACATCTGGTGACACCATTGGGTCCCCATAGATTTCATCGGAGACAAATCCTCATCCTGGTTTTTAAGAGCATAGTGGGGAGGTACTTGGCAGATAATATTGCTTACTCCCTCAAAATGATGCTTCTTTCGAATTCCACCCCATATATCAGAGGAAAACATTTGGGAACCAATGCTCGATTAAGTCTTCGAAGCATAGAACCTGTTACTGCTCAACAGTAAGTTCATCCCAATTCGATTCCTAAATGTTGGCAGAAAAACACTCCTTTCTTTAACTTTATTTTTTTATAACTTTTTTTAAATTTAACAAATAAATGTTAGGGGTATGGATTCTTAGTGGAGAGCTCAAGCACAGTACACAAAATCTGCTTTGAAAAATGAACCCCTCTAATTGCTACCTCTCACAGCGACTACTGCAGATGACAGCCAGCCCTCTCCCCAGTCTTGCCATATTTACTTCATAGATCACAGAATGATTTTTTTCTCTCTGTGTAATGAATAATTCAACAGCCAACTCTCTCTATAAGTCAAATTGTAAACTATGATTTAGAGCTGGACAGTTAGGACCTTAAGATAAAGTAGGAGATGACCTCGTTTTCTCGGTATGAAATGCAGCACTCTCAGAAGCCGAGCATTTGCGAACAGTAAATGGTCTGTAACTTAGCATTAGCCACCACCCGGCATGTACTCTAATTAAACCACTAGCTTTGGGACCTGAGATATACAGAAACACGAGCTACATGCACTCGCTTTCTAAGGTTAAAAGCCGGGGCCTGAAATCTTCGCGCTGTTTGCAGCAGAACGAAGGGTGCTCCAACTTTAAATTGGGGACAGGGGTCAGGATACCAGGAACAATGGCCCTGGCTGAGACGTGGGAGACATAGGCCTCGCACCCACCTTTCTGTCCCTGTTTCATCTTTACTAAAAACGTCTCGTATCGTTTTTGCTTCTCTGGATCTTTGGCGAAAGGTTTGAAGTTGCTGGCTTTTGTGGTGGCTGTCCCGCCACTCAGTGCCGTGTGCCAAGAGTGGTGCCCGACGTCTGCAGAGGAGGGCTGGGTTCTGCTGCTTGAGGCGTTCTGGGCCAGGCTCCTGGCCTTGAGTTGAGCTGCTTTAAGGTCAGTGGCTTGCTTCATTTCTTTGAATCTCTCTTTATCTTTTTGGGATAGAAATTCTAACACGGACGTAGCTGAACCTAAATAAAAACAATAAAAGAGAGGGAAAGTATCATAAGACAAATACAATAACACTTTTCTGTACTTTCAATACCACAAAGTGTTATTGTATTTCAATACCACAAGTTTATGTAATTGGAGTATTTTACATTTAGTGGTTCATCTGTATTCATACTACCCCTGGAAACTAAACAGTAATAACATAATGAGACTCCTATTTTACAGCTGGTAAGAATAGACGTTCATCAGGCCAGCAAGTGGTCCCAGAATAAGGAAGCTGACATCTGGAACTCTGGACCACCAGTCCGTGGTGGCCACCATTTTCCACTGTCCTGCCCGGCATGAGCCTGGCTCAGAGCACAGCTACCCATCACACACTCACTGAGCACACTCCATGCCAGACCCTGGCTGGGGCCGGGGGGGACAATGAAGACAAGATTCTGCTCTCGATAATGAGAGAGAAGGACATTAAAGAAGCCAAAAATTGCCCTGGCTGGTTTGGCTCAGCGGTTAGAGCATCGGCCTGCGGTCCAGAGAGACCAGGGTTCGGTTCCCGCTAAGGGCATGTATCACGGTTGAAGTATGTCCCCTGCCCTGGTTGGGTCGTGCAGGTGGCAGCCACTTGATGTGTCCCTTTCACGTCGATGTTTCTCTCTTCCCCTCTCCCCCTCCCACTCTATCCGAACAAAGAATGGGAAAATGTCCTCGGGTGAGGATAAAAAAAAAAAAGAAACCCAAAATGAATGCCAGAGGATTGCTGTGAGAGGAGGACTGTGGGAAAAGAGGGTCATGTGACTGAGGGTGACTCAGGTGGGAAGGCTGGCTGTGGGGATGGAGGGAGAGATAACCAGCTTATGTGGTGGGCAGGGAAGGCCCAGAAGGTCCCTCTAGAGAGGTAATATTTGAGGTAACTTCAAAGTAAAAAGAAGGAGCCAACCTACAAGGGAAGAACAGAGGTAGAGAAAACAGCAAACATAAAGGCCCTGGGGTGGAATCTTGGTTGCCTGGTTCACGGGGCAAAAGGAGATCGTGAGGTTAGACCACAGTGGGCTAAGGGAAAGTAGTATAAGACGTGGCTTGAAAGGTATACAGGTCTGGATCCATAGAGTCTTGTGGAGAGTCCAGATTTCTCTTTAGTTAAGAAGTACTGGTGGCCCTGGCCGGGTAGCTCAGCTGGTTAGAGTGTCGTTCCAATAAGCCAAGGTTGTGTGTTCAATCTCTAGTCAGGGCACATACAAGAAGCAACCAAAGAATGTATAAATAAGTGAAACAACAAATCTATGTTTCTCTCTCTCTGTCTCTCAAGTCAATTAAGAAAAAAAAAAAAAAAATCAGCCCAGGCTGGTTTGGCTCAGTGGTTAGAGTTCGGCCTGTAAACAAAAGAATCTTAGGTTCGGTTCCGGTCAAGGGCACACACCTGGGTTGCAGTTTTGATCCCTGGCCCCAGTCGGGGTTGTGCAGGAAGCAACCAGTCGATGTGTCTCTCACTCACATCCATGTTTCTGTGTCTTTCTCTCCTTCCTTTCTACTGTATTGAAAAATATCCTCAAGTGAGGATTAACAACAACAAAAAAAAGAATCAAGCAATGAATGCATAAATAAGTGAAACAAATCTAATGTTTCTCTCTCTCTCTCAAATCAATAAATAAAAATAAGCCAAAAAAAAGTAATGGAGCATTTTAAGGGGGATAGTGATATATTTGGTTCATCTAGCTACTGTTGAGGGGAATGGACTGCAGCGGGCTAATAAGGAGACCAATCAGGAGGCTACTGCAATAGTCCAGGTGAGAGTAGATGGGTATTCAGACCTTGGGGGAAGCAGAGGAAATGCAGACCCCGTGCCTATCAGGGGTAGAAATGAGAGGACTTGCTGATAACTGGGTAGGGTCAGGGGACGAAGAGAAAGAGAACAGCTAAGAATTAGAATTCCTACATTCTGATCTGAGCAGTGGGTCACTGGTGGTACCGTTTACTGAGAAAGGGAAGGCTGGAGGAAAAGCCAGTTTGGGGAAAGAAAAGGGAACCAAGAGTTCTGCTTGGGTCTATCATCTGAGATACCTGTTGGCCCCTCGAAGAGCAAGCACAAGTTCCTCTCTCTCAGTGGGTCTTTCTGCTCCAACGTGGAGGACTCCCCACTCCTGCCGCACTTTCACAGGCACTCATTCCTTTCAGGCTTTCAGGGAAAGCGCTACAGTACCCTTTCCGCCTGAGGGAAAAGTCCTGTGTTCTGAGGCTATACTGCTTTAGAAAGTGAAGGTGCACATCTTCCTGGCCCTTGCCACAGTCCTGAACAATGAGTAAAATCTAAGAGCTGCTCAGCTTAAGACAAGGGTTGTCATTTCAGTGACACAATTCACACTGATGGTGGGAAACAAGTGTTAGGAACTAAAGGATGTACACTTATGTGCGTCATTCCCAATAAATAATGTTATTCATACAAAATCATGGGGAATTTCTCAGTAGGAAAACATCTTTCCATTTTCTTTTTTAAAATATTTTTTATTGATTATTTTGGGGAGAGAGAGAGAGAAAAGTCGATTGGCTGCCTCCTGCATGCCCCCTACTGGGGATTGAGCCCAAAACCCAGGCACGTGCCCAGACCAGGAATTGAACCGGGACCTCTCAGTCCATGGGATGAGACTCAATCCACTGAGCCACACCAGCCAGGCTCCATTTTTATTTTGATCCCTCAGATTATTATAAATTTAATGATTTCAATCCTCTCCATGACACATACCTTGAATAGGTGTTTCTCCTAGCAACTCTCCCCGCTTGGAGGCATTCAGTTGGTGCCTACTATGTGTCCCTGGGTCATGTATTTGCTTTCCAGATGATTCTGATAACACCTGAAGTAAATGGGAGTTTTCTGAGGTTGCAGCCACGACAGGTCTGAAATAATGCACTGGTCGATAGCCTCTTGGCAATTCAGGTGGTGGATAAATCTTAAAAAAGAAATAAAAACAGAACAAAACTCTGAAAATACAGGCTGCAAGATGATCATGTTTGATTTAACTGAGAAAACCCATTACTTCTGAGCATTGAGCATTATTGACCTCAGCCTATCCCAGGCTAACATGCAGCAGGTAAGTAGGCAGCACTGGGAATAGACTGTCCAAGTGCCCAGGCAACACGTATTCGGTATCTGGAGGGTCACTAGAACCACACTGTTCTAACAACCAGACATTTTTAATAACACCCCTGACCACTTCTACACGGAGATGCTAATATGCATGTTTCATATGATGAGAACAAGAATGATGACAACCATTGACATGACGTACAGGCCCACATGCAGAACTGGCTCACTGTAAATCAGAACTTTTAGAAAAGTATGATTCAAGGTATAGAAAAAATAACTTTAAATAAGTTTTTTTAAAAATATGATTTTAATTATTTCAGAGAGAGGAAGGGAGAGGGAGAGAAAGAGAGAAACATCAATCAACTGCCTCCTGCAAGCCCCCTACTGAGCTTCAAACCTGCAACTCAGGCATGTGCCCTGATCGGGAATCGAACAGGTGACCTCCTGGTGCATGAGATGATGCCCAACCGAGTCACACCAACCAGGCAAAATAAGTTACTTTTAAATTCAGAAATGTTTTGCCCTGGCCGGTTTGGCTCAGCGGTTAGAGCATCGGCCTGCAGTCCGGAAAGACCAGGGTTTGGTTACCGCTAAGGGCACGTACCTCGTTTGCGGTTTGTCCCCGGCCCTGGTTGGGTCGTGTGGGTGGCAACCACTCGATGTGTCCCTTTCACGTCGATGTTTCTCTCTCTCTCTCCCCCTCCCACTCTATCTGAACAAAATATCAAAAAAGAAAAAAAATGTCCTCGGGTGAGGATAAATTCAGAGATGTTTTTCTGGTTATGTTTCAGTTCCTAATTGGAACTTCGGCCTTATTTTTTGATCTGAGGTATTTTTAATTAAAAAACTGATTGATCCTTGGCCAGTGTGGATCAGTTGGTTGGGCGTTACCCGGTGCACAGAAAGGATGCTGGTTCAACTCCTGGTCAAGGCACATGCCTAGGTTATGAACTTGATCCCTGATAGGGGGCATGTAGGAGGCAGCCCATTGATGTTTCACTCTCACAACGATGTTCTCCCTCTCCCTTCCTCTCTCTCAAAAAAAAAAAAAAAAAAAATGTGGCATCTAGCCCTGGCCAGTTTGGCTTAGCAGTCAGAGCGTTGGCCCTCACACCAAAGAGTCATGGGGTTTGATTCCGGTCAAGGGCACATACCTGGGTTGCAGTTCAGTACCCGGCCCTGGTCAGGGTTGTGCAGAAGGCAACCAATTGATGTGTCTTTCTCACATCGATGTTTCTTTCTCTCTCTCTGTCTCTGCCCCCCACAACTCCCGCCTACTTGAAGGTAAATGGAAAAATATCCTCAGGTGAGGATGAACAAAAAAAAGAATCTGACTGAACTGAAATTAAAATATAGTATTTGGGAAACTCAGGTATTAATGATGGCAGAATAGATAAGTTAAAAGGAAGTGTTAGAGAAGCATTTGAGATCTTGTTTCCTGGCATATGTCATTAGTTTGGGCTCAAATAAATTCTTTATAAAATTTTTTTTAAGTATTAGATAAATTTTAATTACTGCACTAAATGGTCTCTCTTGCACTTGGTCCAACAAACATATTTATGGACAGTCCTATGTGAGCTATTTTCTAGATTTTCCTGCCCCGAAGCCCTGAGCTCGGTAGCCCGTGAGGCTGAATGCTCTCTGGCAGTTCGCAGCCCTAGCTGCTCACCTGAGGCTTTTAAGGGTAATGAGGCCTGTGTCCCACCCCACAAAGTCGGCAAAAATCGGAGTTTCCCAAGCTTCCCAGGTGGTTGTAAGGTTCCCAGGTGGTTCCCTCGGGGGGAGCACCTGGCACGAGGAAAATCCATAAAAGAGTGGTATTATCACTGTTAGCAAATCACATTTTTCATCTTAGCCTGACACCTTCTTTGAAAAACAGACTCCCCCAGCAGCCAGCAAATATTCTCATGTTACCAAGACACAAAAATCCGGCGGAGCGTGGCAGAAGAGGGGTGCGCACGCACACGTCTTCTTCAAATCCTCTATCAGATTCAAAGCATTTTAGAGGTGGATTTTTTAGCCACATATTTAGAAAACTTGCCTGTCTGAAAAACCAGGTGAACACAGCCCTTTTCTGAATCACTCACGCTCAAAGCCCTACTCCAGCGAGGAGCACCTCGGGACCCCGCTGCCTATCTGTCCACTATGGCACTCTGCCTGCCAGTGAATTTGTCTGTCTGGCACCCTCACTGAATAGGAGCTACTTGGGGGTCAGGACTTTGTCCTATTTATTCTTGACCCCTGAGTCAAATGAGTGCTTTTCAACCATCTTTATGCTCCCCTTTCATAAATGTAAAAAACTTGAATTCTCCTTTGACATATTTCACATTTCTGTTCATAATAGTGGCTGAGTACCCACACTGTTTTAAATATATTCTGCTCACTATTACAACACATTAACTATTACCACTAAACCAATCACAGCCACTGTGATTCTGAATCTAGTTTCTCAGGCTGTACTGCTCCTGGCCCCCCATGTTCTGCGTGACCACAGGCCAAGCCACAGAGGTACTCAACAAATGTGTGCTGAATGAAAAACGAAAAGCTCATTACACAGTGGGGGACAACCTAAAAAAAGGATGCCATCAAGACAAATGGCCAGGCACCCCTCCTGAGTTATCAGCACCCACAACTAACTTGCGATGTCCAGCTAGGAACAGGTGACTCTGAGGGGTGTTAAAGAGCCATCTGGCCTAACCTGCAATAAAGTCTCATAAAAACAGCACTATCTGGAAGAGCACATGGACTTCTCTCCAAGACTTGACCTGCATGTGCCTGGCTTCCCTCCCTTCTGCTTGCCCAGGCAAGGAGCCCAGGGAACCACGCCCACGTGCTTATATGCCTCACCGCTGGAGAACTCTGGGCTGTGGGTCATTACAGCTTTTTTACAGTTTTCTACTTTCCCTTAAGTTACATTGTCCCTAGAATGTTAGCAATTCCATTCTCCCACCTGTTTCTAATAAAATTCTTTTTTAATGGAAATAACCACTCACTTGAAGTTTGACTTTAAAAGATCAACAATCAGCTGTTTTGAATACAATGTGGCTAACCACTTCTAATACAGAATACCTTTGCCTCCACAATCACTAGTAAGTAGGCAGGTGCTTTTGAAAACAGAATTTACTTATCATTCCAGTTGTTGGTATAATAACTCGGATTACAGATTACATAGCAAATATTTTAAGCATTAAACCAGTGAAAAATTTTTTTTCTTACTTTCTTAGAAGACAAAGGTTTAGAAGCCAAGGAAAATCCATCCAATATTTTGCCAATGTATCGAAGATCTTTCTCTGATTCTATAAAATGATGTCATTGATTAATTTCAGAAGGACAGATAAGAATAAGACAAAAGACGTCAGTTTTTTATCTCTAAGAACACAAACACTACATGTCACATGTGATGTCACAGAGATAGCAGTAAAGGAGGAAATACCTCTATTGACTCAGGCAGTCCAGCCCACACCACCCACAGCTGATTAGGCTGCCCAGGACCCAAGGCTATGGCCCTCCAAGACAGAAAAAGAGCTTGAGGTCCTAAGATAAGGGGCACCAAAAAATATACTCTGTGGAGTAAAATATCTCAAGTAAAAGCATCAAGAGAACAAATATGGATAAAAGCAAAAATCATAATTGTGAGAGGGTCATTTCTAAAACTAGGTGAAGAACCATAAGGAGACTACCTCCCAATTTCCTTAGCAACCATCCAAATGAGATACAAAAGGCAACATACAACCAGGTCAGCCGGTAATCTAATCTTAGTACAAATTAAAAGGTAGTTTTGTCTTTTTTTCAAATAAAATTCTAACAAGAGATAAAGGTCACTGCTTCAGGAAACAAAAGGACCAACGCCCTCTGACTAGAAGCCAGGGACCATGCACTGGTGGCAGAGACAGCCCCATTGACAAAGGCTCTTTTATTATCAAGGATTTCTTGCGAATAGTGGTTCTGTCAAGACTCCATATGCAGCCCTGACCCTGAGTGGCTCAGTTGAGTATCATCCCATGCATCAAGAGGTCACTGGTTCAATTCCCAGTCAGGGCACATGCCCCGGTTTCGGGCTCGATCCCCAGTAGTACAGTGTACAGGAGGCAGGATGTTTCTCTCTCTCCTTCCCTCTCCCTTCCACTCTCTCTCTCTCAAAATCAACCTATAAATTAAAAATTGAAATATTACCTAGGGTCTGAATCACTATAGACTCTGACTTGAAATTCTAGTTGTGTTGACAGATGTCCACCTGTCTGCCCAATAAGAGCCAGAGACACAAGTAGAAGACAGGCTGCCAAGGTCCATCTTGCTACACAGTACTCCTTCCACTGAGTCACTACACTTGACCTTCAGACCTGCTGCTTGAGTTGGCCTACTCTGACCACCTGCCTACCTCCTTGAGCTGGAAGTGCTTCCCTCTGACCCAGTGCCAGCTCTTACCTGCCCACACACGCTCCTTCCCTGATTCCAGACCTCCTCTTCCTGCCCTCCTTGACCTTGTCTTGATAACTGGCTTTGGTTTTGACCCTTTCTAAATCCTTCTTCTATCTTATTTCCCGCATTGGGCCTCTCTTCTTCCCACTTTGTTTCTCACTCTGCATCTTTGACCAACACCTCCCTACTCCTTGAGGTTGTCAGAAGGGATTGCAAGGTTGACACAGTATCAACCTTGCAATCCCTTCTCCTGATAACCTAATGTTGGTCCAACTATGAGTTGCAGGTCTATGGAATCACCTTTCTGACTTTGATATTGCTTGGGCGCTGTCCAGCCGTAGAGTCCATCTCCAGGCTCCTCATCCTTCAAAATGGTGTCATACTTGGACAGAGTTTCTGTGGCATAGATATCATCATCTTCATCTTCCAGGGCACCGACACCAAAAGCCTTCAAAAACAAAGTTTCGAATAGCAATCACAGATTCTAGGGCATGTCTGCACTGCAGGAGAAAGCTGCTTTAAGGATGTAATTGAACAGACCACATTCGCAATGGAAGATCACCAAGACAGAAGCAAATGGGAGACCCAGACTAATACACAGACTCAAGTCCTTTGGATTACAGTGACCAGAAGAGAATGCCATGCCCAGCAGCAGCTATGGGTCTGGGTCCTAGCATGGGCAGAGGAACGAAGACCTCACACAAGCAACAGTGCAGGAGAAATGGGGCCTCCAAAAGGAGAAAGGAAGGATGCTCATCTACTGTTCAATATGGCCTGAGGACAGAGCTGGTGACCAGGGTCTGAAGACCACCCTACTCTAATAGCTACTATAAGAATTCCTAATCTTTGTGGGAAATGATCTCTAATAAGTATCTCTTTTATTTGTTTTTAATATTTTTTCTTTATTGATTTGAGGGAGAGAGAGAGAGATAGAAATATCGATGAGAGAGGACATTGACTGACTGTCTCCTATATGTCCCCCATTGAGGATCGGGCCCACAGCCTGGGCGTGACTTGACTGGGAATCAAACTGGCGACCTCTTGGTGCATGGGTCAATACTCAACCACTAAGCCACACTGGCTAGACAGTATCCCTTTTTTGTTAAAAGAACTGGAAAAACCCTAGCCAGTTTGGCTCAGCAGTTAGAGCATCAGCCTGTGCACCAAAAAGGCCCGGGTTCGATTCCAGCTAAGGGCATGTACCTTGCCCCAGTTGGGGTCATGCAGGTGGCAATCAATCAATGTGGCTCTCTCACATCAGTGTTTCTCTCTCTCTCTCTCTCCCTCCCACTCTGTCTGAAGACAAATGTAAAAATATCCTTGGGTGAGGATTGAAAAAAAAAGAATTGAAAAAAACCAAAAAACAATAATGGCCCTGGTTGGTTTGGCTCAGTGGTTGGAGCGTTGGCCTGTAGACCAGAGAGTCCTGGGTTTGGTTCCTGCTAGGGGCATGTACCAAAAAAAAACCCAAAAATCAATAATGACATTTTTCTAAAAGTAACTTGGAAAGAAAAGGTAATAATGATGTTTTCTAAACATTATTTAGGAAAAAACCTCTGAATCAACTGGAAAGAATAGGCAATCAGGAAAAGTTCTCCATATCCTCAGAGGTACAAAGCAAGTCACCCAAGTGAAACTCATACCGAAACGCCCAACTTAGGGCTGGCAGCTCCAGGAAATAGTCCAAGAGGTAGTCAGACTTGGATCTGAACTCAGAGAGGCAAACTGAAATTCAACTATTAACTAAGCCAAGGGGGTAAGTGTGGTTTTCTGCTCGGTGCCACAAGGTGTGAGAAAGCAGTCCTCACTCCTGGGAACACACAAACTCCACCAACAACGTAGGTCACAGGATCTCAGGAGTAAATACTAAAATCACATAGGTATACTTCACATGTCTTCAGAAAAGGAAAATATAACTACTTCAAAATCTTCCTATTGTCAATCAATAATAAGTGCCTACTATGGGGCAAATATAATAAGGAAAGTACTCTCATTTGTCAATGGTTCCATGTTTATAAAACTGAAACACTTGTACCTGGCCTGAAATTCCCAGTTTTCTTCCTTTATTCATTCCAATATCTCCAATAAGATTGCTGGTCCCCTCAGGTCTCCCACTGAAAAGATTAAGATGTTCTCTCGAAGTTCCAAACAACGCTTGGTGGGGATCCAGGCCCTTGTAAGCCAGTCCATGTACATTATCTTTAGGTGTGAAATCCACAGGCATGACATCTTTGGGTGCAAAGGTCACATTTTCTGGCAGGTAGTCATCATCTTCGTCCTATTTAAAAAATGAAATGAAAGTGAGTCACTGCCTTGCAAAACGGAAGCCTATAAAATACTATTTTCAAATGCAGTGATTAATTCCAAACAGAACAATGACCAAACTATCATTGCCACTATTACAAATCACTAAATCAAGTCCCTGAACAAATGAAACCAACACAAACAACTCCATTTTAAGAATCTAAACAGACCTGAAATATCTATGGTGCTGAATACAGCATTTGCCATTATGAGAATAGTTTTAGGGTACGGGTATTTCACTATAATGGGATGTGATTGATTTAAAAAATTGTTTCGATTGTTTACAAATGATGTATTGTAGAACTGTACACCTGAGAGCTGTATAATTTTATTAACCATGTCATTTTAATAAATTCACTTAAATAAAGACAGACAAGTTAAATAGTAAAAAAAATTGTTTCCGATCAGAAAATTTTACATCTATAAAGTAACAAATGCTACTGTACCACACTGAAGGTCAACCATCCCATACAATACCTCAGATCCTTCAGAGCCTCCAGGAGGTAATGCACAGCCATAGATTTTTACTCCAGGATCTAGAAAAGAGATTTCAAATGCATCAGTCATGAGCAACTGAAAATACAGAAACTGAGCAACTGAAAATACAGAAACCCGAGTTGCTGACACTCTTCAGAGGTACATGGCCGCACTTGTAAAAGGTGCTAGCTTTAGGGTCCAAGACTGATCTCTCAGGAATGTTTTCCGCCAGCCCCTGCCAAACCCACACTCTGGCAACACTGTGCTAAACGAGTAACCACTACTGCTCCAGCACCAGGGAGAACCAAAAATAATTATTGCTGCTTCCAAGAGTTCACAGACTAGGTGGGGGAGACCCCAGGCAAGAAAGAGAAAATAATCATGTTAAATTGTAACATACTTCTGGCAGAACTAGAAACAGTTTCATATGCCCCTAATGGGAATATTAACTAATACAATTCTTCCCAAAAGCGATTTCACGTTACACACAAGACACCTTAAAATACGTGCATACCACTCAGCAATGTTACTGCTAGAAACAGGTAGCCATAAAAAAGTATTAGGATTAGGGCTGATGACAATCAATATACATACCAGGTTTTTGTCGGCGCGGTCTTCTCTTTACTCGAGGACCAATTCCTTGTCCTTCCTTCCAACCCATTTTTCTTAGCAATTCAAAACCAACAGATAATCTAGGATAGCAAGGCATTGAAAATGAACTTCTTTTTACAACACCAGAGAACAGTAGGAAGTAAGCAGCCTTTGAGTTCCTGTCCAGCTCATATACGGGTTGTACCTGAGCCCCCTGCCCCCCATTCATGTTAGAACTGCATGGCTCTGCCATTCTGGACATGTACTTGATGACTCAACTTGGGGTGCATGTCTTGCCTGGGGAAGTCAATCAGATGTCTTTTCTCCTGGGCCCGGAATGGGCACATAGGGACTCTCGATGGTCCTTGTCAAGCACGCAGCCCGGGAAACCCTGAAGGGCTGAGGCTGCCACATGGGGCCACAAGCTCAGGAGAGAACAAGGAGGTATGCAGAACGAGAGAGCAGAATGAGGCTGGAGCTCTAGAGCACTCCATGTAATACCAGTTTTTTGGGAAAAACCCCTTTGCACTCAAGTTAGGCTAAGAAAGCTTGTCCTACTTGCAACCAAGTAAGTACTTGGTTAGTTACTTCCCTAAGTAAGATCGTCACACATGTGCAAAGCAGTGATTTCAAGATCAGAAAAGTCAAAATTAGAGTCTTCTCACGTGGCTGATGTTATGAGGTCATCAAGCAGAGTGGCTCCAGGAATAGGGGCAGTAGCAGCTGCCAACTGCCTGGCCTTTTCTCGTATTCTATCTTTGGTTTTGGAAGCAAAATCATCTGTGGTAACAATCGCTTTAGGTGCTATCCCAAATTCACTAAGATCCTTAAAAAAAAAAATTTAAACAAAGTTATTTAGATGATTTGAAAAGTGATTAAACATGATACATCACATAGCTTTAGTTCTTTAAAAAAAAAAAAGCAAAAAAAAAAAAACTCCACAAAACTGAGTTTGGGATCAGAGGATCGGCTGACTTTACACAATGACTTTGGAACCCTCACATAAATTAAGGCCAGTGACCAAGAGCAAAGACATTATAGTGGCTACTCAGTAAGGTCACAAGGGGCACTGCCAAGCTAGGAAAACAGGAAGGGCCTCATTCTTCTCAGGCAATATTTCAAAGGTCAGTGCGAAGGGTGCACATCTGAGTCACAGCCAACAAACATTCGTGGGCACCTATGTGCCAGGCCCTGAGTTAAGCGCTTTTGTACTTACTGTTGGCTGCCTGTCCAACAGCCACTGCCCCTTCCCCTTGCCTCAGAGTCCTGAGATTATACAGGTGCCTGCCTTCCTCAGTGCCACCATACACCTCTGGAGTGGTGTCCCCTGTGTGGGGGCTGTGGTGGGGGAAGGTTAGGGAATGGGGGTTCATGTCTTATCTAAGCCAGTCATTTTGACCCCAGTTCCCTTGTTTTAGAAATGAGCATGTAGCCCTGGCTGGGTAGCTCAGATGGTTAGAGCATAGTCCCCAAACACCAAGGTTGCAGGTTTAATGGTCAGGGCACATACAAGAATCAACCACTGAATGCATAAATAAGTGGAACAACAAATCGATGTTTCCCTTTCTCTTTCTCTCTCTCCCTCCCTATCTCTCTCAAAAATCAATCAATAAATTTTTTTTTTAAAGGCATGTAAAACAATTTGTCCAAGCAAATGGGAGGAAAATATCACTGGAAGATTTATGTAAATAGTTTCTTTGACCTAAAGAAAAGATACCACCCTAGCCCTTTGGCTCAGCAATTAGAGCGGTGGCCCTAGGACTAAAGGGTCTCAGGTTGATTCTGATCAGGACACATACCTGAGTTGCAGGTTCTATCCCCAGCCCAGGTAGGGCTTGTGCAGGAGGCAACCAATCAATGCATCTCTCTCACATAGATGTTTCCCCTCTCTCTCTCTCCCCCACCCCTTCCTCCCACCCTATCTAAAAATCAATAGAAAAATATCCTCGGGTGAGGATTAAAAAAGAAAGAAAAGATATCAAGAAGAAAGTCTCTTCCACTGAATAATATCATCCTGGGTGTGCCCCTGGAAACTATGAGGGGATCTAGTGCAGGGACAGGCCGACATGCAGAAAATGACTGAGAAGAGAATCTGGGGCCTTGCTGGCATTTAGACTTCTTGTTACATGAGATATGTTTCCTTATGGATTATGCCACTCAGATAGGAAGGGGACCTCCCCTTGCCTCTTACCTGAAGCCTAAAGCACGCTGATGTAAGTATTTTACTTAATCTGTATCAACAATGAATCCATGATTAGGTTTTAAGAGGAGTTTACTTTTAAAACAAAATGCAGCACACCCAGTTTAGAACCACCCCCACCAGCCTCCATTTACCCCTGAGAAGTTTACAGTCATTGTTGCTTTAACAATGTGCCCAGATGCCTGCACATGGCTTCCTCACTCCTTTCTCCAGTCACCCGCTGTTCTTTATATATATTCATTGACTTTTTAGAGAGAGAGGAAGAGAGAGATAGAAACGTTGATGAGAGAGAGAAACATGAACTAGTTGCCTCCTGCACGCCCCCACACTGGGGATCAAGCCCGCAACCTGGGCATGTGCCCTGACCAGGAATTGAACCGGGACCTCCCACTAAGCCACACCAGCTGGGCGCAACTGAGGCTTTTTCAAGTAAAATTTCCTGTACAGGTGTTCCTTGTTTTATTGCACTTCGTTTTGCTATCCTTTGCATACAATTCACTTTTTACAAACTGAAGGTTTGTGGCAACCCTACACTGAACAAATCTATCAGTGCCATTTTTCCAATAGCCTCAGATGATGGTTAACATTTTTGAGCAGTAAAGTTTTTCTCTTTTTAATCCTCACCTGAGGATATTTTTTCCTTTTTGTTCAGTTAGAGTGGGAGGGAGAGAGAGAGAAATATCGAGGTGAGAGAGACACATCGAGTAGCTGCCTCCCGCACAACCCCAAGTGGGGCCGGGAACAAACTGCAACCAAGGTACGTGTCCTTAGTGGGAACCGAACCCAGGTCTCTCTGGTTCGCTGGCCAACATTCTAACCATTGAGCTAAACTGACCAGGGCAGTAAAGTATTTTTAAATTACGGTATGTACTTATTTTTAAAGAAATAATGCTATTGACCCTTAGACTATAGTAGAATATAAACATAACTTTTATATGTACTGGAAAACCATAAAACTCACATGACTTGCTTTATCCCAATATTTATTTCATTGCAGTGGGTCTGGAACCAAACCCACAGGTAACAGCTCCAAGGCATGGCTGTATATGACTTTCCTCTACAATATTTTTTTAAAAATTTATTGATTTAAGAGAGGAAGGGAGAGAGGGAGAGAGAGAAACAGTGACTTGCCACTCCACCCATCCAAGAACTGTAATGGTCAACTCTGGTATGTATCCCAACCGGAATGGAACCTGAAACCTTGGTGAATCGGGACGATGCTCAACCAATTGAGCTATCTGGACAGGGCTCCCCTATACTCTCGACTTTAGAAACTACCTCCAGCATAAGACATTACTCTGATGAACACGAATCCATTGATGTACAGGGCAATATAATCTAAATACTTAAAAGATAAAGTCTTAAATACAATGAGCAAATCAGACATTGAACTTTCTGAGGAAGGACAAGGCTCTACAACAACCAACTACTAACTAACTGGCAATTAAAGTTCTACACACCCACCTCTTCATCCATAAAATCTTCAGGACCAAGAACAGATTTGTCTGCTCTGTTCTGTCGTGAAGACACAAAGGAAGAAGGTGTCCATCCTTGAAAGAAAAGAGTTTAGAACATTACAATCATAGGTGGCATTTTGGTTTATAACTAAATAACTAAACAGCATGTATGGACTTGAAAGCCCCAATAACTACAAACTTCTGACTACTTCCCATCTCACTGTTCATATAGACAAAATTATTCCACATAAACTTATTAATTCCCATATTCCATTGTTAAAATGTAGTGGATACAATGAGACTTCCCCATAAAAATTTGAAACCCAGTGAAATCAAATTATACGTCGAAAGTTAAACTGTGAAAGGAACACAAGTAGATCTCAGCAGAAAGATGCAAGGTCACCTTAAAAGGCAGGACCACTCTGCCCTGGCCAGTGTGGCTCAGTTGGTTGAGCATCATCCCGTGAACTGAAAGGTTCAATTCCGGGTCAGGGCACACACCCAGGTTTTGGGTTTATCCTCAGCAGGAGGTGTGCAGAAGGCAGCCAATAGACATTATGCTCTCATATTGATGTTTCTCTCTCTCTCTCCCCCTCCCTCCCTTCCACTCTATCTAAAAATTAATGGAAAAATATCCTCGGGTGAGGATTAACAAAAGAAAATAACAATAATAATAAATTTATTTTCCAATTATAGTTGACATACAATATCATATTAAGTTTCAGGTGTACAGCATAGTGGTTAGACATTTATATAATTTATGAAGTGATCCCCCAATAAGTCTGGTATCCATATGACACCATACATAGTTATTACAGTATTATTGACTATATTATATTATTTTCTTAAATATATATAAAAGATCTGCCCTATTTTGTTCTTAATAATTCCTACATGAGTTAATCAGTTCATCTTCCATTCATATCTGTGATATATAAGTCATTTTTCTCCCAGTTTCTATGTTGAAACATTAAACAACACGCATTGCTTTAATCAATGCAGATATATTGTGTTGCACCATGTGAAAAAAGTTAATAGATTTTCCTCCAGGTCAAGAGCATATACTGACAAGTGGAGGCTTGGTCCCAGGTCAGGAGAGAGCAGCTCTAATCCTCCAAGGCTTCATCTACAAAATATGACACCTGCCCTCCTTAGACACTGAGTCGTATGACACAATTATTACCTGAGTAAATATGTGTGAAAGTACTTTGTGTGTGGCAAAATGCAATATAAAATGGAAGTCGTTATCATTTAATCATCCGGTTAGAAGTTTGTTTGTTTTTTCTTTCTTTCCTTTGTTAATCCTCACACAAAATATTTTTCCATTGACTTTTAGACAAAGTGGGAGGGAGGGAGGGAGGGAGAGAGAGAGAGAAACATCGATGTGAGAGAGACATATCAATTGGTTGCCTCCCGCACAACTCCAACCAGAGCAGGGGATCCAACCTGCAACCGAGGTATGTGTCCTTGACCAGGAATTAATCCTGCAACCCTTTGGTCTGAGACTGATGCTCCTAACTGCTAAGCCAAATCAGCCAGGGCTAGAGTTTTTTTTAAGTGAAAAAAACTCTTTCATCTTCAGGTAAACACACACACACACACACACACACACACACACACGTTGACTCCAGAAACATTCCTAATATTCAGAGATGACAAAAGTGTACAATGTATGTACTAAGACATTATAAAAAGTTTTTTAAAAAGGGAGAGGTGGGGCCCTGGCTGGTTTGGCTCAGCAGTCCAGAGAAACCCAGGTTCGGTGTCCGCTAAGGGCACATACCTCGGTTGCAGTTTGTCCCTGGCTCTGATTGGGTCGTGCTGGAGGCAGCCACTTAATGTGTCCCTTTCATGTCGATGGGTCTCTCTCTCTCTCTCTCTCTCTCTCTTGCTCTCTCTTCCTCCCACTCTCTCTGAACAAAAAAATGGAAAATGTCCTCGGGTGAGGATAAAAAAAGGGAGAGGTGGGGCCCTGGATGGTGTGGCTCAGTTGAGCATCATGTCATGCACCATGAGGTTGCTGGTTCAATGGTTCAATTCCGGTCAGGGCACATGCCCTGGTTGCGAGCTGGATCCCCAGTGTGGGGCATGCAGGAGGCAGCCAATAGATGTTTCTCTGTCATCAATGCTTCCTCTCTCGCGCGCACGCTAAAAAATAAAAACATATTTAAAAAAAAAAAAACAAAATAAAAAGGGAGAGGTGGGGAGGCAAGAATCTTGTGATATTTCAATCACTTGCTTTAGCAATATTACAGCTACAAGTAGGAAAATCATACCTTCTTTTGAGCCAACAGTGTTGAAGTACCCAGCAGAGAACCCTCCACTAAAGGCTCCATGAAACCGTTTATACCTTCCTTTTTCATCTCTGACAGTCTGATCCTGAAGAGGAATTGGTTTCTTTGGTCTTTCACCTAAAAAAAAATATTTTGAACGAGAAAGAGAAAAGGGGATGGTGGATTAGGAAAAAAATTAAGGAAAATGTCATTTCTTAAATATGACGAATTATTCACTTCCTCTAACTTCAAATGTAATAATTTTAATTAAGATCCTATTCCTAGGCTTCACTAGCTTATGTAGCTTAGGAAGCAATCAATTTTACCAAGCTTCCTTATAGGTCTAAAACAATTATAGATATTTCTTATTTATATTAGAGACATGTTTTAACAAAAAATGGCCTGCTTTTCCCACTAAATCCCATTATGAAAACTGAATTACACTGGTCAGGAGGAGAGTTCAAATAGATGGAAGTGAAATGTGCGGGCAGTGAAGGAGACAAATTGCTGGGGTGGCACATGGCATGCAGAGGTTTGCAATAAAAGAAACACTTCTTTATCTCTCTAGAACTTCATAGCATCCCCGACTCCAGAATTTTTCCCTTTGGTATTGCCTATTTCTCTAAATCTTACGAGTTTCCTTATTTCTGGGAATCTTCTGATTCTTTAGTTACTATTACTTCAACGTATTCCATTTCCTATTTTGCTGAAAGGGGCTGGGTTGCTACATCACACAAGCAGAAAGGAACTCAATACATTTTAGCCTAGTCTAAAAGTTCTATCAACTCCAATTCAAAATTATGAATCTATTTAAAATAAAAAGAAGCATCTTCAAACATTCAATACAGAAAGCAAGTTATACAATAGTTTAGGGCAAAGGGTTGAGTCACAACACTCTGGATTTTAAAACGAACTCCATCTTTACTAGCACTGGACTTTAGTTATCTTAACCTCTCTGTGCCTCAATTTCCTCATCTGTGAAATGGGGATGACACTAATAGAAATAACTATTTCATAGACTTATTACGCAAATGAAATAATGCCTGTGAAATGCTTAGCAAGAAGAGGGATGCACACCAAATATTTTTAAAGTACTAGCAATTATTATTAGTATATACAATAGGTAAGATGTGTCCTAAGGTCCATGTGTACCTATTACTTCAATAATTAAGCCAGTTACTACTTCTGGAAGATGGAACAAAAAGTAAAGGAACTTCCAGTCTCATTGTCTCAAATTCTTACTTGTAGCTTACAAGGTCTCTAGGTCGTTTCTGGAGTAGAATCCACAGCAGGGTAGTCAAGAGCTCAGGTTCTGAAAACCAGGAGATCCGGGCTCAAATCCCCAAACTCTAATACTTGCTAGCTCTGTAAACTTGAGCAAGTAACTTGATCTCCATAAGCCTTAGCCTCCAAAAACTACAAAATTAGGGTGACAACAGAGCCTGCCTTGTGGAGAGGTACTGAGGATTAAATACTACATTCAGAGATCTATGCACAGTGCCTGATCTTAGCGAAGCTCAGTTAAATCAGCTATAATTTCATTTCACTCTAAAGAACTGAATTACAATGTAGAACCCATAATCCAAGAAGTTCACCATTTCTTAAAAAGGCAGTACACACTCCATTAGGGTACGTGCACCTGGCACGAGTCTTGGCTAAGGTCAGAGTTCCTCAGCCTTAGCACCTACAGCCAATTTGTGCTGGATATTTCTTTGCTGTGGGGAACAGTCATCAGGTTAAAGAGAGAGAGGGTAGTCCTGCCAATGCTAGGTGCTGTTCTTGCTCCGTTCTCCAGGTGCATCCGATCTGAAAGGGAAGGTAAGATCTGCGGACAACCACTCAGAACCCGCAGCAGACGACGGGCCACCCACGGGGCTCCTGAGGAGGTGCCACCTCTAACCACAGCATGGGAAATTCCAGGGAGAAGGTGACATTTTAGCCAGGCCCTGCTATAATTATTGCTACTAATAACAACTAATCCCTTTTTGTCACACATAGTATCTCACTTATCATACCCTGATAAGGATGCTTTCATTAACTGCCCTGAGGTCCACAGCTAATAAGCACAAAGCTGAAATCAGATCTCAACTCTACCTCCAAGCCAGGGATGCCACCCAAACTGTCCTTAACTCATTCCTGACCAAAAGTTTACTGAGGGTCTTACATGGAAGCAGCCCTGTTCTATATCCTGCATATGGAAAATGAAACACAACTCTATCCCTGCTCCCAGGGTGCCCGGAGCCCAGCAGAGGAGACCTGCATGTATAGGAACTCTTCTGACAATGTGTAAGACCACAGCATCACAGTCACTCTAGGCAGGAGCAGAATTTGAAAGCTGCAGGTAGGGACACAATCCCATCAGTAAACAGGAGGCCTAAAAGGGTAATGTCAGATGTTTTGAGAAAGTAGTCTAGTTTGACTAGATGGCAGAGAAGAAATGGAAGATGCAACCAGAAGGGAAGCCCAGCCAGTGTGGCTCACTGGTTGAGCATCGACCCATGCACCAACAGGTCACCAGTTTAATTCCAGGTCAGGGCACATGCCCAGGTTGTGGGCCCGATCCCCAGTGGGGGGCACGCAGGAGGCGGCCAGTCGATGTTCTCTCTCATCGATGTTTCTACCTCTCTCTCCCTCTCCCTTCCTCTCTCTCTAAAATCAATAAAGAAATAAAATTTTTTTTAAATTTTCACTTAAAAAAAAGAAACCAGAAGGGACGATCATGTAGAAGGCTTTGAACATGGTACTGCAGGGTCTGGGGTATGTCTTGTGGGTGATGGAAGCCACAGATAGCTTTAAGTGGGAGAGTCACAGCATCAAGGAGGAAGAAACTGGTCCTAAAATTAATCCTTGTACAGGACTGAGGCAGGAGTCAACTAGGAAAATTCCTTGACAAGTGAAATAGGGGACTCTAAGACAAATAATTAGACAAGGCCATATCATTTGAACAATGTACAGCCAGCTAATAAATGACAGTTTTATCTTCCCTAACCAAGGACACTTAGGAGCAAATGGTTTACACATTCCAGACCATCCTGGGGCAGACCAGCCTCAGTCCCACTCCCTTTCCAATAATGTTCCTTAAAAATAAAACTAACCAGAAAATAACCCACTCTTCGCACATTTTGATGAATCAACATATTGAAGGACACACCTGAAAAGCTCATGAATATTCTGTGAAGACCCTCTCCTTAGACCTCCCCTAGGATTCCAGTCAGCCAAGGAAAGATAAAAAAAGCCTCAAGGCAAACGATCCACAATGTGCTAGCCAGAGCACACCCACACCTTGTATCTTTGCTATTTTTCTCTTAAACTTGAAGGAACCTCACAAGACTTGCAACCGGGGAAGCAGTGGGTAGCAGCAGCTTGATCTGGGCTTACCCCCTGAACCTGTCTCCAAGGCCCTCCCTTTTCGCACTTTCTCCTGTCACTTCTACCTTAAGCCCTTCCTTTCTTTCACTGTCCCCAGCTTTAATGAACATACTCTCATAAGCCACCTGGACTCCTGTTGTGAAATCTTTCCTACAGGAAGTCAAGAACATACCCACTACCAGCAGGCCCTAGGCAGACCCACTGTAACAGGATGAGATGGAGGTGAGAATTCTAGAGTCAAGTGAAAGTGTCTAAGGAGCCCTGGCTGGTTTGGCTCAGTGGTTAGAGCATTGGCCTGCGGTCCCAAGAGACCCACATTTGGTTCCTGCTAAGGGCGAATACCTTGGTTGCAGTTTGTCCCTGGCCCTGGTTGGTCGTGCGGGTGGCAGCCACTCAATGTGTCCCTTTCACGTTGATATTTCTCTCTTTCTCTCTGTTCCTCTCTCTCCCTCCCATTCTACCTGAACAAAAAATGAAAAAATGTCCTCGGGTGAGGATTAAAAAAAAAAAAAAAAAGCGTCTAAGGAAAGGGTAGATAAATAAGCGCGGGCGCCCACTTCCTTCCAGGCCAGAGGGCCTATGATGTCTATGGGTCTATGTGTAACATTGCAGTCAATAACTCTTTCTATCAGGGCCAGCCACTTTAATTAAGTAGTGAAGTCCTTCCTCTGACAATGTTGTTCTAACCTGTCACTAAAACTTCAAAGCAGGAAGCAAAAGTGATTACTGGTCTAGTATGCTATAATGTAAAATCTACTTGGAGTGCATTTAAACTTCAAAGTGCTTAGGAAAAAATGAACCAATACTCAAAACTTCTAGCCCTGGCCAGTAGTTCAGTTAGTCAGAGCACTGTCCGTATATGCCAAGGTTGTGGGTTCGATCCTCGGTCAGAGCACATACAAGAATCAACCAGTGAATGCACAGCTAAGTGGAAGAACAAACTGATGTTTCTCTCTCTTTCTCTCTTTCTTTTTTCCTCTCTCTCTAAAATCAATAAGATAAAATTTTATATATATATATATATATATATATATTTCTTTTTTCTTTTTTAAACTTCTTATAATGAGAAGTTAAAGTCCAGGGGAAACAAAATCTACAAATCAAATGTCCCTTCCTTCCACTTTGAAAGCAAGGTTAGACCACTAGGCTTCATTTCAGATTTTGTGAAACATCAAAACAGGAAGATATAGTCCTGGCCGGTTTGCTCAGTGGTTAGAGTGTCAGCCCACGGACCAATGGGTTGCATGTTCGATTCCGGTCAAGGGCACGTACCCCGGTTTCCGTTCGGCCCGGCCCTGGTCGGGGTCCTGTGGGAGGCAACCAGTCAATGTGTCTCTCTCACATCGATGTTTCTCTCTCTCTCTCCCTCCCACTCTATCCGAACAAAAAGAAAAATATCTTCGGGTGAGGATTTAAAAAATAATAAATAAATAAATACATACATACATACATACAGGAAGATTTAGAAAAATATAGGTTCAAGCAGTTGATAACTTACATACAATACGTCACCTCACAAGGAAATAACTGTGAGGCCAGAACTATAGAACATATACAAACAGCTGCCTATTGTGGTTATAATGAGTACCACCCATGCATGTTTAACCCTTGCCCTCTTCCTGTGTAGCTATATTCTAACCAGTTTCCAAAAGATCCCGTGCTACCTTCTCGAGGTTCCTGTTAGCGTGCATAGGTTATTTCCTGTCTACCATCACATACTTTCGCACTTGTGAACCTTGTACCTTTGATCTGTGGATAAAAAGGGGGTTCTGCAATAAATCTGACAAGTCCAGTGACATCACAGGGCGATGTAAACATAAATTCCTAACAGGTAGGTAGGTCATGGTGGGTAGTCACACCCAAGGCATATAACTTTTCTAGAAAAAGATTTATCTTTGCCTTAAGCAAGCCCTACCCATTGTTTTTGTGCATCTAGTTTAACACATTTTTGAAATGCCAGTCTTTTTCAGACCCCTCAGAGGTAAAACCACCCTCAAGGGAGCACTTAATCTTACTACCCTGTAATCTAATCTCCACCTTGCTCTCTCTTACTTTCATTTAATCTTCCTTAGGTCCCCTCTTTAATTCCAAATTCATTTTTACTTTTTTTTAAAATATATTTTTATTGATTGTAGAGAGAGAGGTAGGGAGAGGAAGAGAAAAAGAGAAACATCAGTGTGAGGGAGACTACATGTTGCCTCCCATACCCACCCTGCCCAGTCGAACTGGCAACCTTTTGGTTGTACATGGGATTTGCTCAATCATCTGAGCTGCATCGGCCAGGGCCAAATGCATTTAAAAAAAAAAACTTGTAAACTGTTAATTTTGGGAGGCATTTTTCTTAGTCTGTTGTGATCTTACTTCCAGGAGTATCACCTGTTTGACTCAAAATAACAAACTCTTAAAAAACTCTCTACAAGTCGACAGCTCTCAACTAAATTTGAAACTCCTCAAACAGAAGATCTTTGCCAACAAACTCTTTGAGATCATGGGGTGATGTATTTGTCAGTGAAGCTAATGTAATCTTAGACTGGCCGGGCAGTGTGGCTCAGTGGATTGAGCATCATCCCATGGGCTGAAAGGTCCCGATTCGATTCCCAGTCAGGGCACATGCCTGGGTTGCGGGCTCGCTCCCCAGTGGTAGACATGCAAAAGGCAGCTGATGGATGTTTCTCTCTCACATGATGTTTCTATCTCTCTCTCCCTTTCCCTTCTTCTCTCTCTAAAAAAAAAATCAATTAAACTGGCCCTAGCCAGTTTTTCTCAGTGGTTAGAGCATCTGCTCATGGACCAAAGAGTCATGGGTTCGATTCTGGTCAAGGGCACACAACTCTGTTTCAGTTTGATCCCTGGCCCTGGTTGGGGTTGTGTGGGAGGCAACTAATTGGAGTGTCTCTCTCACATCAATGTTTCTCTCTCTCTCTCTCCCTCTGTCTCTCCCTCCTTCCCACTCTATCTGAAAATCAGTGAAAAAATATTCTCGGCCCTGGCCGGTTGCTCAGTGGTTAGAGCATCACTCAAGGACCAAAGAGTCCCAGTTCGATTCAGGTCAAGGGCACGTTTATCCCCAGCCTGGTTGAGGTTGTGCAGGTGGCAACCAATTCACGTGAGCAATGTTTCTCTCTCTCTCTCTCTTTTCCTCCCTCTCTCCTTCCAGCTTTATCTGAAGATCAATGTAAAAAATATCCTCAGGTGAGGATTTAAAAAAAAAAAGCTTTCAGGAGACTAGCCTTTCTCTTTTGTAAGCAGAGAATGGAAGCAGGACCAGTATATGGCAGAAGTTTCTAGTGATTAGAACTGTTCATAGGAAATAAAAGGGTCATCAGTGGAATTGTCCCAGAAGTACAACCAGCCTGTTAGGATGTGGTCAGTGTAGGAAAAAGATCTCACCAACAGGAGGTCTGCAAGTAACTCCTAGCCTACCATGCTTCCTTTGTGTTTCCCACAGGGAGGACTGCCATCAGTCCTTACTGGGCATGCAATACATTCTTTGCTGAACATATCAAGTCATTAAGGGGATCAGACCAAAACATGGGAGAGAACCTTCTTCATTTTGCCCTCCTCTACATTCCACCAGCAAGTCTGGTCAGCTCTGCTTTCAGCGTCTATCTCCACCCAGAACAGTACTTCCCACCGCCACTGCTAACACTCCAGTCCCAGCCATCACCATCTCCCGCCCTCTTTTTGCTGGTCTCCCTGCTTCCCTCCTGCGCACCCCCAACCCGACCCCTGTTCTAAATCGACAGAACAATCTTTAAAATAGGCATCTCTCACTTGTGTAAACTCCCCAAGGACTCGCCTACACTTCGTATACAAACCCAAACTCTCTGCTCCACCGACGCCAGTCCTGCCTGTCCCTCAATCTGCCAAACTGGCTCCGACTTCAGACCCTCTGCACTCGCTGTCCGCTCTGACACGCTCTTCCCCCCAGATCTTCGTAGGGTTGGTTCCTTCCTCTGAAGTCTGAGCTCGAACGTGCTCTCCTAGTAAAGACATTGCCTGACACCCCCCACAAGCCCCGCTCTCACACAAGCTTGTTTCGTCAGCTTTCTATTCCCCATCCCTCTGAGACTCTCCTCCGTCCCTCCAGACGTGAGCACCCCGAAAGCGGCGCACACGCCTCTCTCTCATCGCTGTCCCCAGCGCCCCTAGTGAGGCGTCTAGGCCCTGGGCCAGCCACGGCCCGGCACAGCGTTATGCGTGTCGCCTCGAATCCTGAGCCCCCGGCCTGTTTTCCACAGGCTCGCACCTTCTTCCAGGGGCTCCAAGCCTGTCCCATAGCTGACCAAGTCCTCGTCGCTGTCACTATCCAGTGCCGCCATCCTGCTGCCTTCCGGGCCCCGCCCCCTAGCTACGGAGGCCTAGACAGGCCAAAAGCCTTCCGCTTTGCCCGCTCTTCTGCAGCTAGGGTTTCCCATACTCGTCCGCGGGAGGCGGACTCCAGCAGGCGTTGCCTGGGAGACTTCGGAAGACACAACAGCCCACCCTGGAAGCCGACTGAGAGAAGCTGGAAACCACCCGGTTGTGGGCCTCAGGGCGGGGTCCCCTTCTTCTCCTGCCAGCAGACACTGCTCCCCTCAGTGCCACCCCAGCACCTGCGGGGAAAGTCCCTGTGATTCCAGATGCACGCACACGGTGTAGTGCAGTCTTAGGTTTGCATAGGTGGAGTCCCCTTCCAGATCTCTGGAGGGGTGCACAGACGCGGAAACCCCGATGATGCTCGTGGCGAAGGCAGCTCCGGACCACACTTGAGCAAAGAGAAAAATAAACAAGAGAATAAAAGAAAAAGAGGCAAAGAAAGGGTAAGGGAGGGGGGATAGAGAGAGAGAAAAGGAAAAACCTGAAAAGGGAAAGGAAACCAAAAAGGGGAAATTAAAAGCAGGCAGGGAAGCAAAAGGTTGCTCTGAGGTGGGTGGGGGATGCTGAGGGGTCCCTCACTAAAGCTAAAGAAACAGACACCTGTCAAATGGGGTGCTGTTATCCTACCCCCAAACTCTCTTTACAGAAGAGAAAAATGAAGCTCAGCTAGTAAGGAGTAAGGCTGAGCTGAAAATCAGACCTGGAAGGCCAAGTTTTCAAAATGAGGGTCAGAAAACTACGTGAATCAATCACCAGGATGCTGTTAAAATGTCCCTCCCACCCATCCCCCAGACCTCCTGAATCAGAATCTCTAGGAGTGGGGCTATTCCTTGAGCACTCCAAACTCATCTGACCTCGGAGCTTTTGCAGTCCCTATTCCCTCTGCTGAGAATATTCTTCTCCCAGATACCACATGACTCATTGCCTCACCTTCTTCAGGTCTCTGCTCAAAGGTTAGTCTCTCAGTGAAGCTTTCTCTGACCCTATTTTAAAAACAGTCCCTATCTGCTACATTCCCTCCCTCCCTCAATCTACTTCATATTTTTCCACAACATTTATTATCTTTAACACACTATATATTTTATTTATCTTATTGTATCTATTGTCTTTCTCCATTGGAATGTAAACTCCACAAGAACATAGATTTGGACTAGGGATTTTTTCTTTGCTGTATCCCAGAACTTAGAATAGTGATTAGCAGATAGTAAGTATTCAGTAAATAACTTGGAAAATAAGAATGAGGCCCTGGCAAGGTAGCTCAGTTGGTTGGAGCATCATCCCATGTACCAAAATGTTGTGGGTTCGATTCCTGGTCAGGGCACATACCTAGTTTGCGGGTTTGATTCCTGGTCAGGCACATGCAGGAGGCAACCAATTGACATTTCTCTCTCTCTCTCTCTCTCTCAAACAAAACAAACATACCCTAGGGAGATGATTAAAAATAAATAACCTCAAAAGTTAAAAAAACAAAACAGGTTTTAAGACATAGCCCCAAGCCTGGCTGGTGTGGCTCAGTGGTTGTGCATTGATACATGCACCAAGAGGTTGCTGGTTCGATTCCCAGTCAGGGCACATGCCCAGGTTGTGGGCTGGATCTCCAGTAGAGGGCATGCAGGAGGCAATCAGTCGATTTTCTATCTCTCTCTCCCTCTCCCTCTCTCTCTCTCTGAAAGCAATAAAGAAAAAATATAATTTAAAAAAAGACATAGCCCCCAAATTGTTTGACAAGTCTTCCATCAAGAAGTGAAGTCTATGTCTTCTCCTCTTGAATCTATGCATATATGGTCTTTGGTTAATCTTTTCCCCCATCCCTCACGGGGGTGGTATGTTTACAGGGCAATGGATCAATTAGGATGACTGACATGATAAAATTAGCTTGATACTCATAACTTCTGACCCTAAGAGAGAAGGAAAGTTTTTTGCATCTGCTAGTTTTCCCATACACCTGTCCCAGTGCTGAGCTGGTTAAAACTCTCCAGGTTCTTTAAAGAATATATTTATTTTTATTGACTTTTAGAGAAAGAGGAAGGAAAAGGGAGAGAGAATATAGATGCGAGAGCGTAACATGAATAGGCTACCTCCTGCACGCCCCCTATCAGGGATGGAGCCTGCAATCCCTCAACCCCTTCCCCTCCTCCCGCCGGGGTTCTCCAGGTTCTTTCTTAAAATTAACACTGTCCTTCTTGGAAACGCCTTTTCTTGTGCAGCATCTTGGTATTAGCAGTGACGGGTGGATTTTTTTTTTTTTTTGACATTTACTTGGTCGTTGCTACTCTTTATTTTAAAACTTTCAAACTCCTAACGCACCTCCTTTTAAATTTTTTTATTTTATTTTTTAAGAGAAGTAAACGCTTGGCTTGTTTTGAAAGTAGATTGGTTTGTTCTACCTGTGGCATCCATCGCGACCCGCCAAACGTAATGGCAACTGGGTTTTATAACTCCAGGACGGTGGCCAGGAGGGGCATGCCTTCCCACTCCTACCCTTCCACTGGGGTCTTCGGGCTCCGGCGCCAGGTTTTGGGGCCCTGTTCTGTCAAGCATCTGTCTGGAGTCTACTGTCAGCCGGAGGCGGGTGAGAAAGTAGTGCGAACCCCGTCTCCAAAGTCCCACTTTGGCTAAGCCAGGCGCGTCCCGCCACCTAGCTATGAGCTCTAACACGCACTTTGGTTGTAATACTTTCGACCACCCAAAGAGAGGGTGGCCGGGCCCCAATTTGTAGTTGAGAAAACTGAGGTTTGAAGTGGTGGTTTAAAAACATGCTCAAGAGCGTCCGCTGAGTCAGGCGCAAAACCCTTTCTGGGGATCCTTTCATGGGCGGACCCCATCTCCCAGGGCCGTCTGCATCTCCCAGCGGATCCGCCAGTCTCTGCAGCGAGGGTGGGGGGACAGGGAGTCGACCACCGCGCCAACCGGTCTGAGTCACCCGGACAAGGCCCTCGGTAGTGCAGCCAACTCTCACTCAGCGCCCCGGACTCGGCCCCGGGGTCCCTTCCGGCGACAAGCTGTCCGGGACCACTTGGCCCAGAGCCCAGCGCTCCAGCCCCGCTTTTGACGTGGCGTCAGGTCTGATCACCTGCGCTGGAATCTGCGCTCCTCCGGGGAGGAGCTGCGACTTTACCTAGCTCGCTGCATTTACCCCCACGGCTCCAGACGAGGGGCCGGGTCCCCAGCCTGGGCCTAGCTGCGGAGACCCCGGCCCCTCCCTGGACCGCAGGGCTGGGGCAGCCACGACGCCCAGATTAGGTCCCCGAGGCTTGGAGAGCGCGAACGACGCGCTCAGGGGGTCCCAGCGCTCCGCGCGGCCAGCCTCCCGCCGGGGGCGCCGGTTCCGCCCCGCCAATCAGGAGCCGGGGCGGGGCACGGGGCGTGGTCTCGGCGCGCCTGGCTGGGTCTCCAAGGCTCCGGGCCTGGCCCGGGGGCGGGCGAAGGGGGCTGGCTGGGCGGCCGCGCGGGCGGGGCGGAGCGGGGCGGGTCAGGGCGCCCTCTGGGGCTGGAGCGGCTGCTCAGCCTCAGTCGGCTCTCCCTGCCCGTGCCGCCAGCATGACTGACGCTCTGCTTCCCGCGGCCCCCCAGCCTCTGGAGAAGAAGGACGACGGCTACTTTCGGAAGGTTGGTGGCCTCGGGCGGGCGGCGAGCTGCGGGCTGCAGACCTTTCCCCCAGACTCTGGAGGGGACTGCGGGAGATCGCGGCTGGGGTCGACCAGGCCGGAGGGGGAGGGGGCGCGCTGGCCTAGGGCGGGCGGGCGTGAGGCTGGGGGTGAGGAGGGGTGGGGCTGTCGTGTACCCGGCCGCCGAGAGCAGGTGGCTTCCGGAGTTGGGAAGGGGGAAGGGTCGCCTGGGGCCGCCCCGCGCAGGTGCGGGCAGAGGATGGGGCGGGGAGGGTGGGCCTGGGGAAGGGATCCGTTTCTCCTCTTCGCCGCGCATTAGGACCCGAGAGCTCGGCGGGCCACGGGTGGAGATGGAAGGACCGCTCCAGGCGGCTTGGCGGTCCTTTTTTGCCTCTAGAATGCTTCCAGTATCCGCGTCTTTGACTGTTTAGAGGGCAGGAGAGAGCTGCTGGTGGGAGGTGACCTCGGGCGTCGCCCCCTCTCCTACCCCAACTTGCCCAGGAGGGCGTGAGCGCGGCAAACCTGACTTCTTTGATTGTTGGAGAAACTCGCGGCGAGTGCGGGCTTCGCGGGAACTTGGCACGTCCAGGCGACCCCCGGCACACACACAGCCCTCCTGCCCTGGGGAGAGCAGCCCACACAGCCCAGTCCCTCAAAAACGACCCCAGCCCGCGGAGAGGGGGTGCTTGGGTGCCCGCAGGTGGCGAGGCCTGGGCTACAAAGATGCTTTTGAGTCACAAAGACACCTTCCACTCTACCTCCTTGCAGGTCCCCACCAGTCTAAAAATAGCTTTTGGCGCTTGGCCAGGTTTAACTAGGTGGGTTGAGAGATTGTTGTTTTTTTTATAAGACATATGACCGAAGGTAGAGTGTGTAATTATAAATAGGGAAGTGAAACTATTTCCCACAGAGCAATCAATTCTTAATTGTTCAAAGCCTAATGATCCAGTGGCAGATGGACTTGGCATCTTCCTCCTTCCTTGTGAGGCTTTTGCTTTCTGGTGAGGAGCAGTGGCCCCAGGGGATGGGCAGGACTCGAGGGGAATCGAAACAGGTGAGAACAGAGTGGGAAATTTTTTTCAAGTGGATTGCTTTTAGCATTTTAAAAAAAGAGTAGTTTTAAGGTATATTTAAGTTCAAAGATGTCATCATGGAATTACAGGAGTATAACTTCTAATTATGTGTGGCATTTGGGACAGAGGATCACAGGCCATGGAATTGCCGAAGGAGGCAGGGCCTGGGAATCACTAGATCTCAGTCCTAGGGCCCTGGATCCTGACTGCCAACCCTATAAAATTGCTTTGTAGCCTCTTGCAAGTTGCTACCTCTTTCTGGGACATCATTTCCTCCCTGAATTGTTTCCTTGAACAGGTGGAGGTCTGGAACTCCAGCACCATCTGGAGGAAATGACCTAGGGAGGGACAGAAGAGATGGACAACAAACACCTGTGAGGGTTATGTTCCCAGTTCTTCCAGAACAGGTTTCCCAGGGGGAGGATGTGCCTGGGAAAGAGTAGCTAGCCAGGGAGCCTTGAAAGGATGCAGAGTTGGATCTTTCTTAGATGCAGTTACTGTGGTGGTAGATAAAAGAATCACGGGTGCAAAATAAGATAAATCACTGGTTTACCCTGAGAAACGTCTCTTTTGAAAAGGAGACCTTGTAGTGATCATTGTGCTATGTCATATCAGTTCAAAGAATGATTTTTGTATAAGGATAATAAAAGGTGCTGGTATTGCCCTGGCCGGGTGGCTCTATTGATTGGAGCGTTGTCCCCTACACCAAAAGGTGGCAGGTTCAATTCCCAGTCAGGGCACATACCCAGGTTGTGGATTCAGTCTCCAGTCAGGTCACATATGGGAGGCAACCGTTTTATGTTTCTCTCTCTCTCTTTTCTTCTTCGTTTTCTTCTTCTTGTGGATTCAGTCTCCAGTCAGGTCACATATGGGAGGCAACCGTTTTATGTTTCTCTCTCTCTCTTTTCTTCTTCTTCTTCTTCTTCTTCTTCCTCTTCCTCTTCCTCTTCCTCTTCCTCTTCCTCCTCCTTCCTCCTCCTCCTCCTCTTCCTCTTCTGCCTCTGCCTCTCCTTCTCTCTTTCTCTCCCTTCCTCTCTGTCTAAAATCAATAAAAACATATCCTTGGACGAGGATTACAAAATAAATAAAGTACTGTTGAACCCTTCCTGATCTGTGATAAGGAGCCAGTTTGATCTAAAGCAAATGCTCTTTGAATGAAAGGTGGAGAAGGATGAGATTGGCCAGGGTGGGGGGTGGGGGGGTGAGCACATCAGGTAGAGGGAATGGAATAGGCAAAGGAGTGGAATTGTGAATGCTTGTGAGGGAAGCTTCTGGGATGTGGAGTTTGGGAAGAGAGACAGGGATCCATCAGTGTTTTGTGCAGGACCAGACATGTGAGATTCCTGTCACAGAAAGACCACTTTGACAGCTAAGTTGTTGGTTGATGGGAGATGGGGAGAGGCAGTGGTAGAGCCAGGCAGGGGGGAATTAGAGTCGGAGGCCTAGGGCTTAGCCCCCTGTGATCGCCATTATCTCTGCCCTTCCTACTCTGATACAGACTATTAAAGGCTTTTTAGTCAATTATATAAAGTGCTGTGTAAAGCCTCAGCACCCATCCTTCCCACCAGCTTGCGCCCCTAACTCAGACTGAAGGCATTGATTCAGTGAGGAGCGCGAAATGATGAGGGCCTGAGCAACAGCAGTGTCAGCAGGGAAGGGAAGAACTAAGGGACAGGATATGGTCGGGCAATCTGCTTAGGTGTCTGAGCGGATGGTCATGTCCCTCACTGACGTGGGGAACCCAGGAAGCTGGTGTGGGGGCAGGTGGACTTGAGGCCCCCATGTGGTAGTCCCAGTGGGGAGTTTACTCCAAGGACTTGGCAGCTCCAAGAGCACCCTGGCTGGAGATGTGGCTTTGTGGGGCACCAGTGTGGAACATTGACAGAAGGGAATAGTACCTCCACTTACAGGACAGGCAGAGAGATGGGAGGCACTCCAGGAAGGTGGCATTCCTGTTGAGGAAGCTGAGAGAGACTTTTCAGTGGAGAAGTGAGGTTGTCAAGTCAGAAGACTTAGTCTTTTAGGATTTAGGACTTAGTCCTTTGGGGGTTGTTAGTAAATGAGTGAGTGGAGAGGTGAGGTCGAAAGTCTGTGTGCAGCTGCAGGGGGAGAATGGCAGAGAAGATAGTTGTTGGAGGGAGATGGGGCTAGTAAAGAGAGAATGAGGCCATATAGAGCCATTTTAAAGCTGAAGGCGGGTGGGGTGTGTTTGTTGAAGATTCAAGAGGGAGAAGAGAAGCTGTGGGGCGAGTGGCGAGCGAGGATTGGAATAGCTGCTGCACTGTTGGGTGCAGCCAACCAGGAGTGCTGAGGACCCTCCAGGCTAGGAATGTAGTCAAGGCATCGTATAGCTGCCCCCAGCAGGCTCCTCCATCTTGTCTTTGAACTTTTGGAATTTTGCGCACCCTTATGGGACCAGATTAATGTCTGCTAAAGTCCAGCTTCTCTTTCATCCTGGTCTCTTTATCCTACCTTCTCTCCCCTTCCTTTTTTTTTCCTCACCCGAGGACATTTTTTTCCATTTTTTGTACAGATAGAGTGGGAGGGAGAGAGAGGAAGAGAGAGAGAGAGAAACATCGACGTGAAAGGGACACATCGAGTGGCTGCCACCCGCACGACCGACCAGGGCCGGGGACAAACTGCAACCGAAGTACGTGCCCTTAGCGGGAACCGAACCCGGGTCTCTCCGGACCGCAGGCCGATGCTCTAACCGCTGAGCCAAACCGGCCAGGGCATCTCCCCTTCCTTTTTTCTTGAAAATGCCATTCTAGCCTTCACCAGTTTGGCTCAGCGGTTACAGCATTGGCCCATGGACCAAAGGGTGGCGGATTTGATTCCGGCCAACGGCACCTTACCTGGGTTACAGATCCTTGACCTGGTCAGGGTTGTGCAGGAGGCAACCAATTGATGTGTCTTTCTCACATCAGTGTTCCTCTGTCTCCCTCCCTCTCTCCCATTCTCTCTAAAAATCAAAGGAAAAATATCCTTGGGTGAGGATTAACAAAAAAAGAAAATGCCATTCTACTCCATTCATGCCAAAATCATTTATCTAGTGGCAGCTCTAAGCCCGATGGCTGTCAGGTTCTGGGGGCATACTCCACCCTGATTCAGTATGGCTTCTGTTCATAGTGGGCCTCTCGTTTCCTGAGGTGTTGGTGCTTTGTCCGATAGCTTGGTCCATGCTTGGATAGGAATCAGCTTTTTTGCTTTAGACCAGAGAGCAGAAAATGGGGGTCCACAGTCCATATTCACAGCTACAGTATATTTTGTGTGACTTATACATACAATGTGAGACTAATTGCTAAAGTCCATTGTGCTGGCTGGGCCTGGCCCCTGAATGTGTGAGATAATCACTGGCAGAGAAGGAGGCCCCTTCATAAATCAGGGTCTTCTTGGGGTTTTACAGGATTTGGCTGTACAGGGTCCAAGGACACGAACACAACTTGGCCCCAGGTCAGGCATGGGCACCCCGCAGCATGGAGGGGGGTCTTTGGATTAAAAACAAACAAAAAATAGAACACTTTCTGGTCTATCACAATATGTTTCTTTCTTCTCTGGCTTCTCACTGCTTTTTCTTTCTTTCTTGCCATTCATGTTTACATAAAAGTACAGCTCTGTAAGATTTCTACTACAAATTACTTTCCAAAAAGAATGACCAGTGGAAATGGAGCTTTTCCCCCCGAACATATTTTTGCACTCATCCTAATGAAGGTCTTTGAAGAACGTGTGTTCTGGCCCGTTGTTCAAGCAGTGTCATGCACGTTTCCGACACACTGCGTCCTGAGAGCTAAAACCTGAAGGAAAACCTGTTCTTGGCCCAGAGAAAAGCAGCTGGAGAAAAACTAGAGAAAGCTGTTCCCCAGGACTGTTGAAAGGCCCGAGTGAAAGGTCGTGCTGTGTGGAAGAAGAGTCGCCACAAAGTGCGGCATTGTTAGCGCTTATCTCTGCCTCTGCATCCTCTGGGAACGCTAATGACCCAAAATGGATTTAGCGCCATTGTTTTTACCCAAGAGCCAGAGAAGTGGTTTGTTCACAGAAACTCCAGGCTGGACAGGGCCCCAAGGTCCACAGTGTCCTGGTTTATGGTAGCTGTTTACTCTGGGCCTCCTGGAGGCGCCAGCACAGAAGGCAGGAGTTTTTTTTTTCCCCCCACAAACCCAGAAGCTCCTCCTAGTTCCTTCCCTGCACCATGCGTCTCAGTGGGGTGTAATTTCACGTTATGCACGTGTGTGGGGGGAAGCCTTCTGCTGGGCCGATCCACAGAGTACAGACCGTGGGGACTCATCAGCTCCAGCTTTTCTGGGTAGTGATGATGTCCCTCCAGGTATTTGGACCCCTCCCCTTGGAGCCTTGACTCCTTTCCCGTGGGGAGGCGAGGGAGGAGGAGGTATGTGAAGGTTTGTGATGCTGCCTCCTCCCCACCCCAGACCCCACCATGGCCAGAGACAAGTCCTGAAGCCCAGGTTGCATGTGCCCAGGGTGGTCATGGCCTCGGTGAGGGTCTGCCTAGCTGCACTGGTACACACTGGCAGCCTAGAGGGTGTGTCTGACAAATACCTTCTCACACAGTGGGATCCTGGCCAGGAGGGGTCCCCTGGCAAAAACAGAATTTTCATGGTGACTCAGAGGAGAGTCAGGGTGATGAGCTGTAACACTGAATGTCCCTTGCTTCCTGAGGCTATTTGGACAGATTCCAAGAAACCACCTGATGAGACGAGGCATTGGCTTTAGGTTGGTTACCACTTCCTTGTTTGGCTCAGGTGCCAGAGTCTCATGACAACAAAGGCTACATTGGAGGCGCCACAGAGGACAGTGAGGCAGCAGGTGCAGCCCAGCCAGAGGCCCGAGTGTCTGCTGTGGCGGGCGGCAAGGGGTACCAGCAAAAGCGAGGTCTCCTGCCTGCGGCCCCAGAGATGGGGAGAGATACAGGTCTTTCTGGCCTTTCTGGTCAGACCCACGGAGTTCACTGCGGCCATATGCCCTCAGAAAGTCCCAGGGTTCAAGCAATTGTAAGGAGAGAAAAGGAAGGTGATTGAAAGCCATTTCAGAAATATACTGTGGTTTCTTTTTCTTCGATATTATTTGTATTATAAAAGTAACATAAATTGTTGTAAAAAAAGGTAATCACAGAAGTATACAAAATCACACACACATACCAGTCCCCACCCCATCCCATACAGTCACCTTCTAGATAAGGACTATTAACTGTCAGTGACGACATCCTACTGGTTGAAATAAGCAGGTCATTAGTTGGGTCTGGAAATACATTTGATTCATAGAAATTTTAGTGATTGTAAATCTTTGTTATTCATTCAGCATGTTGGAAAAATAACTGAATGGCACACAGTAGATGTTTATAAAGGTTTGTAGAACTGACTGAAGGGAGCCTCTAGTTAAAGGTTGTGGCTGAGTGTTGATTTATATTGTGGGTAAATGGGTTGGGATGCTGGAGGGAGGCAACTGAACCTCGGCTACAGCCCTGCTGGAGATCTGGGAAGGGCAGGAGGGCTCTGCACAAGTGCCAGATTCATGCTTTAATTTTTATGGGTGTGGAAAAGCTGGGTTCTGTTCATCCAACCCGTCCTGAATCTCTAGCGTGGTGAAGAGTTAAAGAAAACATATGTGTGTATTGCAGGGTGTTGCATGCTATTTCTGTGCTTTCTGGTTGACAGCTTCTGGCTAACTCATAAACAAACAATTCTGTTTTCCAGAGTTTGCTGTTTGAGTGAGGAATTACGTAACTAGGAAGGAATGAGAAAGGCAGAGAAATAGCTGCGTTAGAGAAGCAGCAAAAAGCACCTGCTCTCCTGTGCCCCCTGTGAGGATTTCTAGCCATCCCTCACTCAGTCTTACTTCTGACCTGGAGACCCCAAGTTCACACCGTGTCCTCATTTTTCTTGAAACACATCTATGTGAATGGGCTTTATCTATGACTGTGTGTAAGAAGGACCCCACTGGTTCTTTCAGTGGAGGGGTGCCAGGCACCAGGCACTGCCCAGAGCAGGCTCCCAGTCTGGGAGGAAAGACTGATCCGTACCCCCTGTGTCTGCCTTCCCGGTGGCCTGGCCTATCCGCCAGTTCAGTGCCAGTCTGCAAGTGTAAGTCAAGTATCCTTCCCTTTCTTTCAAATCAAGTGCCTCCAGTTTTTTCCTATGTCCTGCTCTTTAGTACTTGCTTTCCAGCTGAACAGTCTGAATGTACACTAGGGCGTGCAGGTGTATGTTGACAAATGAAGTTTTCACTCTCGGTTAACTTATTCTAAGTTAGGACTGACTGAGTTGCAGGCACCAGGAAAATCCAATCCAAAATGACTTAAGCAGATAAACACCGGTAAAACATCCCTACCATGGAATTCTACTCACACTAAAAAGGAAAAAAAACACTGATAAGTACAACAACATTGATGAATCTCAAATATTGGGCAAAAATAAGTCAGACACAAAGAATACAAAGAATTTCATTTATGTGAAATTCTAGAACAAGTAGAAGTCTATGGTGATAGAAACCAGGGTACTGGTTGCCTGGGGGTGATGGAAATGTTCTTTTTTTTTTTTACTGGAGTGGTGGTTACACGGGTTTATACATTTGTCCAAACTCAGTGTACTATGTACTTAAACTCTATGTATTTTACTATATGTACATTATACCTCAATTTAAAAAGTGAACACATTGGACCCAGCCGGTATGGCTCAACGGTTGAGTGTTGTCCCATGCACCAACATGTTTGATTCCTGGTCAGGGCATATGTCCAGGTGTGGGCTTGATCTCTAGTAGGGGGTATGCAGGAGGCAGCCAATCAATGGTTCTCTCTCACATCGATGTTTCTATCTCTTTCTCCCTCTCCCTTCCTCTCTCTCTAAAAATAAATAAAAATATATTTTTTAAAAAAGTTAATGCATTGGTTCCTGCAACTCAGAAGTCCATAGGAATGGCTTCAGGCCTGGCTTGATCTAGGGCTCCGATGTTGCCATCAAGACAGCTTCTCAGCTTTGCTCCCTCTGGATTGGCTTCATTTCTGAGAAGACACTCCCCTGCTATGGTGAGGTAGCTACAGCTGCCTGGTCTAACATCCCCCTAGATTCACAGCTAATGGGGGAAATGAAGCCTGAGGGGTTCTGATTGTGCAGTGTCAGGTGCTCCCCCTGAACCAATTTAAAGGCCAGGGGCCTTTGATTTTCCAAATGGCCAGGCATGAGTCAGAGGTTCTTCCTCTTGGAAGGGAGGGGTAGGAATATAGATTTACCATGCCTGACTATCCTGGGCTATGAGGAGGGAGAGTGGGACACAGGTCACTATGTCCCAAGGATGTGCAGTGATGCTGGGCAACCCTCAGCCAGGGAGCATGTGAGGGGTGGCTGGGGATGGGCAAGCAAGCTGTCCCAGCATTCCCACACATTCCACACATTCTGCTGCTCAGGCTGCCTCACAGCCCATCTTAGAGTACCAGGAAGGACGTGAGAAACATTCGCATGACAGACACACATCGGTTCGTCGCCTCCCGCATGACCCCGACCAGGGCTGGGGAATCAAACCTGCAACCCAGGTACATGCCCTTGACTGGAAATCAGACCTAGGACCTTTCGGTCTGCTGGCCAACGGTCTAACCGCTGAGCCAAACCGGTCAGGGCGCCGCTATGGTCTTGAGTAGCTCACTTAGCCTCTAAGCCTCAGAGTGTGGGATCTGAGGTCCACATCAGCCACCTGACACATAGGAGACGCCCACAGAGCTAGTGATGGAGCTCAGGTGCGCTCAGTACTTGCCCTTGAGTGTTGGCTGTTGGACCATTCTTTCACTTTCTGAAACTAATGCAAGTGCCCAAACTTTAGTCTGGTAAGGGAACTGACAGACCCCACGTAAGGAAAAGACTCACTTCAGCCTGGCCGGTGTGGCTCAGTGGTTGTGCATTGACCCATGCACCAAGAGGTTGCTGGTTCGATTCCCAGTCAGGGCACATGCCCAGGTTGTGGGCCCGATCCCCAGTGGGGAGTGAGCAGGAGGTGGGCAGTCGATGTTCTCTCACCGATGTTTCTCTTTCTCTCCCTTCCTCTCTCCAAAATCAATAAAGAAAACATAAATAAAGGATGTAAATATGACCTGTTTAAAAAAAAAAAAAGACTGACTTCACCGAAAGCCGTGCAGACAGTGGCCCTGGAGGCCAGAACAATTCAGTTGCCCCCTTCCCAGGCCAAGCAGGTGCTGCCCTGGTCCCTGACACAAACCCTAGTTTTAGAGCAGCTCTACATCCTGTTGTGAACCAATCAAGCACTAAGTTGTGGGCAAAGATTGTGGGTTTCCACTAGCAGAGAACCCCTGGCAGGCACCAGTGGACATGGATGGCCAGTGATGTCAGAGGGGTCCTTCTCACTGTCTTGCCCAAATTTACCTCTCAGGGCCCTGGGGAGTTTCTCAGTAACCCCATGGATGTTTCTAGTGTTCCCAGCAGGACTAGCATTCTTACTTGTTAGGAAGAAGTAATGTCATTTGGAGCCAATGACTCAGTCAAATCTAATCCTAAACATTCCTATGTCTTATCTAGAAACTTGACCCCACAACTGCGGGCTGGTTAGGGTGTAGCAATTCCCAGCCAGCCAGAGAAGTTGGATAAAGTATAGACGCAAGAAAAGTTCTTATCCATGAGCTGGAATGGCTGCTTATCTCAGCTCTGAGAATGTACATTAAAAAATTAGTCATTAAACCTTCTCTGTCAGATGGAACACAGCTTTGATGAACCATGTAATTTTGAGTCAGATTGAACTACTTCGTAGTAATTTTAGGAAGTGGAAAGGAAAGAGGCTGGCAATTATTTTAGCCCTTTAATATTGAGCTAGCTTGCCTGGCCAGTGTGGCTCAGTTGGTTGAGCATCATCCCATGCATTGAGAGGTCGCTGGTTCGATTCCCAGTCAGGGCACATGCCCAGGCTGTGGGCTTGACGCCCCCCCCTCCATGGGGGCGTGCAGGAGAGAGCCAATTGATGTTTCTATCTCTCTCTTCTCCCTTCCTCTCTCTGTAAAATCAATAAAAACATATTTTAAAAAAATAATAAATTACCTTAATATTAAAGATACCTTCATCATAGCTGAAAAGACAGTTTTCTGATTTTTATTTTGAATCAGGGATCTTTTAATAATTTGAAAGATGTTAACTGTGAGATCATTCCAACTCAAATTCTTAATCTCTGTGTAATTTGAAATTGGAGGGTTGTGTAGGGGACAGGTGAGTGGCAACCTGCAGGGAAGTGAGAATGAGAAATCTTTGTGGAAGGAGACATGTAACTCATTCCAGACTTGCTAGTCCAAAGGCCACTGATATGGGGATCTCTGAGAAGCTTGGGGCTGTAGATAAACCATTCTCTCTCCTTCAAGGGGAAGCCAGGTGTGTGCAGAGCTGCCCTTGGTAATGACGCAGCTAGAAAGAAAAGGCAGTCTTTTCGCCAATACTGCCCACTAGCCACTCCCAGGGTGTAACCACAGCCCCATCAGTGAGCAGAACCTCAAGATAATGGAGCCTCCACTCAGATCCCAGTGCTTCTACCTGCTGGGTGGGAAGAATACCATTAGGTTAAAATGAAACTGTTATTCAGATCTTAAGCTTTTCAGAATGAAACATTGTAATCCAAATATCCCAGGAAATAATGGACAGAGAACACAGATAACTCACTAACAAAGAAATTCAAGTGATCAATAATATATGGGGGGGGGGGGGGGGTATTTACCTTCACTAATAATAAATGCAAATTTGAAGAATAGGATACCTGTTTTTGCATAGCAACTTGGCAAAGACTAAAAATTATACTTTTCTGCTCTGGCCGGTTTGGCTCAGTGGTTAAGAGCATCATCCTGCAGACTGAAGTGTCTCAGGTTCGATTCTGGTCAAGGGCATGTACCTGGGTTGCAGGTTTGGTTCCCTGGCCCTGATCGGGCCCATGCAGTAGGCAGACAATTGACGTTAGAATCTATCAGACTGTTCTAGAAATGTACTTAAAGAAAAAACTTGAAATTTATAAAGCTTCATGTTTACAAATGGGCATTGGATACTTATATAATAGCAGATGCTTGGAAACAGTGTAATTGTCCAACTATAAGGAAATGGTAAATCCTAAAGAGGGGGCAGCCCTGGCCAGGTAGTTCAGTTGGTTAGAGCATTGCACCAATGCACAAGGTTTCAGGTTTGATCCCAGGTCAGGGCACATATAAGAATCAACCAGTGAATGCATAAACAAGTAGAACAACAAAGCGATGTTTCTCTCCCTCCCCTTTTCCCTCTAAAATCAGTCAATAAAAATTTTTGAATATGTTTTTATTTATATATATATATATATATATATATATATATATATGTTTGAATCCTCACCCAAGGATATTTTTCTATTTATCTTCAGACAGAGTTGGAGGAAGGGGGGTGGGGAGAGAGAGAGAGAGAGAAACATCGATGTGAGAGAGACACATCAATTGGCTGCTGCTTCCCACACAACCCTGACCAGGGCTGGGGACCAAACCTCAACCGAGGTACATGCCCCTGACCGGAATCAAACCCATGACTCTTTGATCCATGGGCCCACGTTCTAACCACTTAGCCAAATGTGTCCGGGCTGATTTTTCTTTTTATCCTCACCCGGGGACATTTCTTACATTTTTTGTACAGATAGATTGGGAGGGATGGAGGGGGAGAGAGAGAGAGAGAGAGAGAGAGAAACATTGACATGAAAGGGACACATCGAGTGGCTGCCACCTACACGAATCAACCAGGGCCGGGGACAAACTGCAACCAAGGAACGTGACCCCAGCGGGAACCGAACCCAGGTCTCTCTGGACCGCAGACCGACGCTCCAACCGCTGAGCCAAACTGGCCAGGTCCAGGCTGATTTTTTAGAGAGAGAGACACATCAATCGGCTGCCTCCTGCACTTCCCCTACTGGGGATGGAGCCCACAACCTGGGCATGTGCCCAGACCTCTCAGTTTATGTGATGATGCTCAGTCCACTGAGCCACACCAGCTGGGCAATAAATAAAAATTTTAAAAAGGGAGCAATATTATACAATCATTTAACTCATTGTTTTGAGGAACATTTCATAATAAAGGAAATTTTTGTGATAGAGTATGAAGTGAGAAAACATGATAACCTTTCTGTACCCTGTGCGGAAAAGGGTTAATGTAGCAGGCCTGAGGCTGCTCTCCTTAGGAAGGCCTGCTTGCAAGGTTGGCCCCAGCCTGGCCTCAAGGAACCTGGCTCTTGGCGTGTTGCCTCCACCCCCTCGCTGATCAGGTTGGTGTACTGTGCCTACACTGGTGATAAACCATGTGGCTTGTAATGAACACCTGCTTTTCTGCTGGGAGCCTGGAATTTTGGTATGTGCTAGGTAGAGGGTGCCTTTGTGATCAGCCCCCTTAACTGAACCCCTGGACGTTAATTCTCAAACAGGCCAACCTGGGTGCAGACACCGCGGACATAATGCTGGGAGAAGAGCGTGCTCTGTGTAACCGACCCCTCATGGGGGAGAGAGAGTGCAACGAATCCTGTGCAATGATTCCTCCAGACTCCGCCTCTGTCTTTGCTTCTGTGATCCAGCTATGCACCCTCACTAAGTCACTGTCATAAATCTTAGCCATGAATGAAACTACATGCTGAGTCCTGTGAGTCCTAGCAACCCGCTAGACATGGGTTTGGTCTTGGGGGCTCCCGACACAGCCACTAATGTGGAAAATAGCAACATGTATGTAAACTACATGGGGAGGAAAGAAACCATTTCACAGTGGCTGTTTTGGAATTGTATTATCAAAGTGACTTTTATCTTCTTTTTTATACTTTCCAGTATTTTACATATTTCCCATGTTGTTGTTACTTTTATTTTCAGAAAAGTTTACTTTTAAAATCCTTCTCTCTCATATTAAACGTTGCCATCAATTTTAGAGTGGCTGACCTCTGATGGGGCATCTCTCCTTTTCTTGTAGGGTTGCAATCCCCTTGCACAAACTGGCCGGAGCAAACTGCAGAATCAGAGGGCTGCCTTGAACCAGCAGATCCTGAAAGCCGTGCGGATGAGAACGGGAGCAGAAAACCTTCTGAAGTAGGTGTCTGCTGGCGCCACGGCCTCAGCTGGGAGCCCAGCCTCCCCTGTGGCTTGCCAGCTAGTCCCCAATCTCCTAGGCCTGCCCAGCTTTCTCTCCAACTCTCGGTTTTAGCTTTGGGTTTCCTTCTCATTTCTGGCACCTGGAGCAGGCCCTTTCTTGGCCAGAGCATGGTTGTGTTCGAGACAAGTATTTTCCCTAGCCTGTCCATGTGTTTGGGGATATGGGGACACTGGACAATGTCCAGTGATTGTGTTCGTGTTTCTTTTCTCTGCTACTGTGAGATTCGTCTACTTTCTCCCCTGCTTAGCACTGTGCCTGGCCTAGAGTCACTGCTTGGTATGTGTGTGTTGAATGTATAAAGGAAAGGAAGGCAGAAAGGAGGGAAGGGGGGGTCTTTCTATTGCCAGTGTCCCTCCCTCTAATGAGAGGGGCCCAGTACAGCCCCATACCCCTGGGACACTCATTATTAAGCTCTGTTGGTAAAATAGCCACTCATGAAACGTAGAACTCAGTGAAGCCTTACCTGTGTCACAGGCAAATGTAAGCCCTCCCCATCCCCATTGTATAATGCGAGACCATGTGCCAGCTTCCTCTTCTGAACTTCCTTCAGAGTTCTAGGGGTAACTCCTATCAGCCCCGTGCTTCCTTCTGCACTGGGTGGTTGAGACATGCCTCCTGGAGCCTCAGAAAGCGATGTGGAGTGCTCACAGGAACCTGGAAACCGGAAGGCTGTGCTTTCTGGGTGTTCCCAGTGGGTCAGCCGTAGGGAGCCCAGGCGGCTCAGAGGTTGCTGGGAAAAGCAAATATGCCAAACCGCGTGTTTAGAAAGGAACCACAGTGCTCTGGTAGTCACAGATTCATATGGTTGACAGGACCAGCTCCTCCACGTCGGGGCCGCTCACCTGAGCACTCAGTCAACAGGAGGAGGGTTTCTGACCATGAACTTGGACTAAATTCCTTTCTGAATCAGTCTGTATTTGCTCCTTAGGAAAGACCTCGGAGATATAAAGGGGGGTGAGGTACAGGACAGCATGCCTTGTGTTTATTTTAAAGGATTTGTACATATGCTTTTGGTGTGCACAGAGAGGAATGAAAAAAGAACCTGTTACTGGAGTCAACTCTTGGGAGCAAGATCAGGGTTGGGGGGTCGGGGTGACTCTCCTTTTCATTTTACTCCCTTCAGGGTTTGAATGTTCTTTTACGAAGTACATGAATTACTTCCATTCATTTTTTTTTTTTTTTTTTTTATCCTCACCCGAGGACATTTTTCCATTTTTTGCCCAGGTAGAGTGGGAGGGAGAGAGAGGAACAGAGAGAGAGAGAGAAACATCGACGTGAAAGGAACACATCGAGTGGCTGCCACCCGCACGACCGACCAGGGCCGGGGACAAACTGTAACCAAGGTACGTGCCCTTAGCGGGAACCGAACCCGGGTCTCTCTGGACCGCAGGCCGACGCTCTAACCACTGAGCCAAACCGGCCAGGGCCCATTCATTTTTATTGTGAAATACGGCAAAGGCCCAGAAGAAGAATATAAGCAGGCCCTGAACCTACCACCGGTGAGGAACAACAGTGCTGTGCCTGTGTTGGTTTTGTTACTCAAGGATTAGCAGACGGCACAGTCCTGGGGTGGCCAAGTGTCTGGGAACCTCTTCTCCAGCTACTTCTGTAACAGGGTAAAAGCGGGATTATTACTGGAGGAGACTAGGGAAATATTGTAATGTTTCACCTTTTAAAATGTCTGACAGTGTCCCTGTCCCCGGAAAAGTGTGGGAATTAGGTCCACAGCACTGCCACGGGCAGCCAGTGCAGCTGGCCCCGTTCTTAGGATGCCCACTGTGTGCGGGCTTGCTGTGCGGGGAAGGCTGCAGGCACGTCCCCTGGTATGTTGTGGCTGCAGGTTTTGGTTGACACTTTGACAGGCCAGCTCTGTGGCCCAGGAGACAGCTGGGCAGCCCTGACTTTATAGTTTTCCCAGAAGTGGGCTACTGTTGATTTGCCTGTTCATTTACTCCGCCAATGGATTTGTTGAGCACCTACTAAGTGGCAAGCAGTGCTTAAAGTGCAAGGATAAGGCTGCAAGCAATTCAGATGAGACACTGCTTTCATGACACTTAGTTTCTTGTTGAGGGGACCTTAATACCCATGTAAACAAATGCAGTCATGCTAGGAAGTGATGTTTCTAGGATGTTGAAGAAAGGGAAATGTGATAGAGGTTGAAGAAGGGTGGTCAGGGAGCCCTCTCTGACCGGGAGTCTTGGTGTTTCCATGGCGGGACCTAGGGCGGTTTTGTCTCTCTTGCTCTGTTAATAACACCAGCAAACAGCTTCTCTCAGGTCCAATGGCTCAAGCTCATTGTCAGGTTGGCAGTTGTAGTGCTGGCAGGGGTGGGGGTGGAAGGGGGTTGTTAATGATTCTCACAGTGACCTAGAGGTTCAAAATGCCCCTCTCTGGAGAATGTTGTAAAAGGAAACCCTGAAGGTATTCATTAATCTGACTCAACTGGCGCCAGCAGTTTCCCAAAGACAAATAGGGCGTTTAGCCAAGCCCAGCTCTAGCCCCGTGGGTGTAGCTGGGTGGCCAACTAGGTGGCTGACCCTGCCAACAAGGGGTAGTTTCAGTTATAAATTGGTTCCTGCTGTCTGTCCATTTGTCTGTTTTCAGGTTCCCACATTACCCATCCCAGCCCCCAGATGAAGGTAGAGCAGTTGGAGTATGTTTGGAGGGAGGGCATTTGGGAAAATGTCCCCAAAAATGCAGACATGCAAGGGGTCCCAGTCCTTACCTGCACTGGGAAAGGGGCTTCGAGGCTGGGCAGGCACTGTGAGGAGCCAGGTTTTATACCCCTTCAAGGTCTCCAGTCGGTATCAGCCAAAGGTCCATGAGCTTCCCGGAGACTGATTAGGAAGTTACTGGCTATTGTAAATGTACTCTTTCAGGCTAAGCAAGGACAGCATTCTCTCTCTTTTCCCAGCTCCCTTCCCTCCCTTGCAAAAAGCTGGGGTAGAAATATAGTGACATTGCTCTGAAATAGAATCAGTCTTAGTGAAATATAAAGCAAATTGCCATATAGTGGAGTTTTAATTAACTGGTTCTTTGAACAAGGGTAAGTCATTTAACTTCTTGGGACTTCATGTTCCCTTCTCGTTCTAGTTGCTGTTGGACTGCAGCAGGGTGGCCCACTCTGAGGCCTCCAGGGGCCTGGTGGGCAGGGAGAAGAGTTAAGGGCTGGGACAATAGGGAGTGGTAGGATTGTGGCAAAGTGCAGGACATGCCCTTTGGAGGGGGCATCCACAATTTGTCCTAAGTGGAGGGCAGGGCTACAGTTGCTAGGTCTTCAGACTTTTTTTTTCAGGAGATGCTAGAGATCTGACTTTTTTGTTGTTGTTTTTAATCCTTTAATAGTTGAATTTGGCAACTAGTCTAAGGGGGGAAAAATAACACCTTGAGAGCCAAGTGAACAAGTCCCACAAATCTCTAGTTTGTGACCTCCAGGGCAAAGGGTCATGAAGTTCTGGGCCAGGGCTAACCTGGGGTAGCTTTGGCTGTAACGAGAGTGACTTGAGGTTAATGACTGCTCACACTGTTCTGAGGGGAGCTACTGCCTGTCTGTGCAGGGGCGTGTGTGAGCTCTCCATGGCCTTTAGGGCCTGCTCCAACTCAGGCTTGCCTTCCTACATTGAGAGATGAGGGGGTTGATGTCCTGCAGATGGGCTGATCTGCTGCTGTAGCCTGGTGCCTGCATGAGGGCACCAGGCAGCACTTGCTCCAGCCTCTCTGAACCCTGGCAGAGCAGGATTTGGGGTAAGATGGACCGAGGTCAAGCTGCTCCAACAGGGCCTCTGAAGCTGGTGCAGGCCTGTGGCGCCTGTTCCTGGGGGGACAATTTTACTAGAAGACTTGACGGAAAGAATTACACTAAAACAAATGGAGAAATACAGGTCAGAATGAGAAATTCAGATGCATTTTTATTTTGTTTTGTTTTTTTTCTTTTTTATTCTCACCCGAGGACATTTTTTCCATTTTTTTGTTCAGATAGAGTGGGAGGGAGAGAGAGAGAGAGAAATATCAATGTGAAAGGGACACATCGTGTGGCTGCCACCCACACGACCCAACCAGGGCCGGGGACAAACTGCAACCGAGGTACGTGCCCCCAGCGGAAACCGAACCTGGGCCTCTCTGGACCGCGGGCCGACGCTCTAACCACTGAGCCAAACCAACCAGGGCATTCACATGCATTTTTAAAGATAAAACATGGGAATGTGGAAGAAATTTTGGACTTGGGGCAGAGAAGCCATCATCACATAGGGACTCTTGGGGTGGAGAAGGCCCAGAAGCTCCACATTGAGGGGAACCGTGTGCAGATGTGATCAGTAGCCTCAGGAAATAGCTGAATGGGTCTTTCCTTCCCCTGTTCACACGTGGTGGATTGAGCACTCAGACAAAGTAAGTGGCATGCTTTCTAATTCTGGACTTTTGCAGTCGGTGCATGCTCTTCATGAAAAACCCAAGGACCTTCTCTTAGGAGGCCGTGGAGACCGGGCAGGAAAGGGCTGAAATGCCTGCCATCTCATCCTGGTCAGACTCAGGCCTCTTGGCTGGAACATCAGTTACCAGACCACAGGGCCTCAGAGAAGGTGCACATCAGGGAAAGTGAGAAAAGGCCTGTTCTAACAAGAAGGCCCATAGAAGCCACTCATTTTTATCTGGAAAGGCAACTCACATGCAGGCATCAGTATTGAGGAGACCAAGGCTCTGGTCTTAATTTTTTAAAATTAATTAATTAATTAATTTATTTATTTATTTTTATTTTTTTCTGTTTACCTTCAGATAGAGCAGGAGGGAGAGAGGGAGAAAGAGGGAGAGAGAAACATCAATGTGAGAGAGACACATCGAGTGGCTGCCACCCACATGACCCCAACAGGGGCCGGGGACAAACCGCAACTGAGGTACGTGTCCTTAGCGGGAACTGAACCCAGGGCTCTCTGGTCCGTGGGCTGACGCTCTAATCGTTGAGCCAAACTGGCCAGGGCTCTGGTCTTAATTTTGAACTGAGCCAGCTGGTTTCTTTTTTTTTATATGTATGTTTTTATTGTTTTTTGTTTTTTTTTTTAGAGAGGGGAAGGGAGAGGGAGAGCGAGAGAAACAGCAGTGTGAGAGAGAAACATTGATTGGCTGCCTCCTGCATGCCCCCTACTGGAGATCAAGCCCCCAACCCAGGCATGTGCCCTGACTGGGAATCGAACTGGTGACCTTTTGGTGCATGGGAGAACGCCCAATCCACTGAGCCACACTGGCTGGGCTGATTCTATTCTTGTCTGTTGCTCCAAGCTATTCCTCCAGTCTGGACACAGGAGCTGAGCACATGCACCATATTGAATTGGTGTGCTGTATTCACAAAGCCCTTTCCACCAGTGAATCAGTGACAAATCATGACCCGTACTAGAAACAGCTCAAACTCTATAGTTGATTTCTGAGTCATCAGTGTGCCCAATTTTCAACCAGTGTGCCGCAAGAATATTTTAAACATTGCAATACCTGACTATTTAGTCAGGGGCACTGACCTCTTTTCCCTTTGATGGCAAATTAAAAAAAAAAAAAAAAAAAGACAACAGCTAACACAACAACAGCCGTCCAGTGCGAATTCCCTGTTTTGAACCATAAATATATAGATCATATCTTAGAGTTGTGTCTTATTGATCACATCGCATAATAAGGTTGCATCTGATTGGTTAATTCTTGGTTCCAGAAATCTTTATAAACAAGGATAGGTACCTGATTTCTTTTTGTTAATCCTCACCCAAGGATATTTTTCCATTAATTTTTTTTTTTTTTAGGTACAGTGGAAGGGAAGAAGAGAGAGAGAAAAAAACATTGATAGGAGAGAGACATATCCAGTGGTTGCCTCCCCCACGACCCCCTCTGGGGCCAAGGATTGAACCTGCAATTCAGGCACATGTCCTTGACTGGGAATCGAACCCTCAACCCTTCTGTCCATGGGCTGATGCTCTAACTACTGACCCAAAGTGGTTAGGGCTAGGCACCTGATTTTTTTAAAGTCACTTTGGAGCAAAAAGGGTAGGTAATTACTATTATTATTTTTTTTTGTAAATCAATCAAAATTATACCTTTTTTTTTTGTCAGATTAGCAAAAAATATATTTCTTGGTGTGTCACAGAATTTTAATAATTAGTTTATGTGTGCCATGGGATGAAAAAGGTTGAAAATTGCTGGTGTACCCAAAGGTCAGCATTGTGGGAACCAAACCCTGCCTGGCCACCAGCCTTTTCCAGAGTGACCCACACAGAGAAGTCTACCTCCAGAGAGCAGTTCATTGATTTGTTGCAAATCCTAATTCTCAAATTGTTGCCAAGTTGAAAGGGAGGAGATGTGGCAGATCGATATGTGGAGGTGGGAAAATTGATGGCAACTTTGAAGTTCTCCAGATATTTGGACAGGGGCTCTTAGGGTCTAAATTGTGATGTTTAAATTGGACCCACTCTGCTGCAGAGAACCAGTCAGCACCTCCTTTGCCCTTCCCCTGCCCCCACTGTTGCTTCTAGAGAGTGGTCTTTATTGTCAACTGAAATTTGTTGAGCCCCTACCATGTGGAAAAGACTATGCCAGGATCCAGGAGAAATACAAAGAAATCAAAGGCATAGGTCTCATCTTCCAAGAGTGATAATTGCTTACCTTATCACATTCCAAAATGGATTTGAGGCACCTTAACACACTTGTACATGTAAGATTAAAACAGGAGTGAATGAGGATGTAGGGGCAGAAGGAATAAGAATAAAGGAGAGATTTAGCCAGACGTAAGGCTAGTACACGTCACAAGGCCCTATGTACTTTATTAAACATGGGCCACAATTTCTCTCTGAGGTTCCTGGAAGGCAGAATGAAGAAGGGAATGTGATTTGGAACACATTCAATACCCAGTAGCCTAAAGCAAACCAATTGCTAAGAGGAAGGCATTCCCAATACTGAGGTCTGGGAGAAGTTTTTCCAAGCCTCCTTGTGGTCATTATCAGCTAGTGAATCAGTCATGTTCCCAATAATATATGTGTAGGACAGGTTTTATAGGCAACAGATTGTAACCCATGATATGTAATGAAATGAAATAGGTTGCTACTATGGAATAATAAAAAATAAATATTTGGTCTCTGTGTACCTGGTTCCTGCCACAGAGCTCCTGAAAGTCCTGGACTCTGCGGAGTGTTTTGTAGGCCGGCGAGGTGACTCCTGATGGGAGAGGGGGACCCTCAGGATGGAGATTAGGGGCGAGATTAGAGGTTTAGAACTTTCAGCCCTGGACCTCCCAGGAAGGGAGAGGAGCTGGAGATTGAGTTCCCTCACCAGTGATCCGTGATGTAACCAATTATGAAGCCTTTGTAAAACCCTGCACAGTGGGGTTTGGGGACCTCTAGGTTGATGAACACATCGAGGTGCTGGGAGGATGGTGTGCCCAGAGAGGATATGGAACTTCCATGCCCTTCCTTGGCCTATGGAACCCTTCCGTCCGGCTGTTCCTGAGTTGTGTTCTTTGAAATAAACCACAGTAAATCTAAGTCAAATGTTGTCCTGAGTTCTGTGAGTTGTTTTAGTGAATTATCTAACCTGAGGAGGGGTTGTGGGAACCCCTGATTTATAGCTGGTTGATCAGAAGAATAGGTGTCCGGTACTTGCAACTGATGCCTGCAGTGGGGTGATCCTTTGGCACCAAGCCCGTAATTGTGGGGTCTGTGCTAAACCCGGGAATTGGTGTCAGAAATGAATTGAATTGTTGGGCACCCACTTGGTGTCAGAGAATCAGAATTGGAGAGTTGCAGACACCATTGTGTTGAATAAAACAAGCTATTAGAGTAGAATAGACTTTATTGGCATGTATCATGTGTATGGCAAAGGAGGGTTTTGTGAGAATTTTGTTGTAGGGGTGCGTGTACCTGCACTGCATTGAGATGTATTTGTTACCTGTGATCCTGGTCAAAAAAAAAACCCCAAACCAGTGGTAGTCACCAGGCCGAGCTTTCACGGTCTCATTGCCTGGCTGGGGAGCCAAGATGGACACGTGTGAACATTTTACTGGGCAGTGAGAGGGCAGGTGACATTATATCTGCAGCCAGGGTCCGGTGGCTTTTCTGAGGGGGCAGGGCCAAACCTTGTTGGTTCCTCAAGGAGGAGTTTGGTGAAGGGAGGAGGACAGAGGGAGAAGGGAGAGAAGAAACATACATACATCATGGAGAGAAACCGGTGGGCTCGGATATGCAGTGAGGCAGAGGAGCGCCCAGGGGGAGGGCAGCCCGTAGGGCAGCACCTTGCTCTCTGCAGGAAAGGTGAACAGGTGTTGAGCAAAGCAAGCTGTCAACAGGTGGCTGGCTGGATTTTCATTAGTGAGGAGTGGGTGATGGTCAGGCACCTGGCTCAGTACTCGGTTTCCATTCACACTTATTTTTGTAGTGATTCCTAATCGGTATAAAATGAGGAAGCACCTGTAAAGTCTTCACGTCTGTAACAAAACCTCTGCCAGAGAACTTGGGGCAAGTTCTTCCCTTTGTATTGCTTAACACTATTCCATTCTGTGGGCATACCACATTTTGTGTATCTGTTCGCCAGTTAATGGATATCTGGGTTGTTTCCACTTTGGGGCTATTATGAATAATGCTAATATAAACATTGACATACATGTCTTCATTTGAACATATGTTTTCATTTCTCTCATATAGATTCCTGTCAGATGGGAAGTTTATGTGTAACATTTCTAGAAACTATCCAGTTGTTTTCCAAAGTGGCTTTGCCATTTACACTCATCAGTGTATGAGGGTTCCAGTTTCTCTGCATCCTCATTAACATTATTGTCTTTTTTATTGTAGCTAATCCCGGGGTATGTATTGGTATCTCATTATGCTTTCAATTTGCATTTCTTTTTTTTTTTTTATCCTCACCTGAGGATATTTTTTCATTTATCTTCAGGTAGAGAGAGAGGGAGAGAGAGAAATATCGACGTGAGAGGGATACATCAACTGGTTGCCTCCCACACGACTCCAACCAGGGCCGGGAATGAACCGCAACCTAGGTACGTGCCCTTGGCTGGAATCGAACCCGGGACTCATTGGTTCTCAGGCCAGTGCTCTGCTGCTGAGCCAAACCGGCCAGGGCGCATTTCCCTATTAACTAATAAACTTAAGCATCATTTCATGTGCATATTAGTCACGCATATATCTTCTTTAGTAAAATGTCTATTTATATCTTTTGCCCATTAAAAAAAACTGAGTTGTTGTCCTGGCCAGGTGAGGCTCAACTAACTGGTTGAGCATTGTCCCGTGCACCAAGAGGTCACCAGTTCAATTCCCAGTCAGAGCACATGCCTTGGTTGTGGTTTGATCCCCAGAAGGGGGCATGCAGGAGTCAGCCAATTGATGTTTCTCTCTCACATCTATGTCTGTCTGTCTCTCTCTCCCCACCCTGTACCTTCCTCTCTCTCTAAAATAAATAAAAACATAACTTAAAAAAATTGAGTTGTCTTTTTGTTATTTAATGAACAGAACTCTATTCTAGATACAAATTCTTTATCAGATATGTAACTTGTAAATATTTCTCCTATCCTGTGGCTTATCTTTTCTTTTTTATGGTGACTTTTGAAGCACAGAAGTTTTTTAATTCAACAGTCCAATTTATCCACTTTTTTTTTTTTATGGATTGTGCTTTGCTTTGTAGTTAAGAATGCTTTGCCCAATCCCAGGTCATAAAGATTTTCTTCATGTTTTCTTCTAGAAGTTTTAGAGCTTTCGCTCTTGTGTTGAGTTTTCCCTCTTTCTCTTATTCATTTTGACTTAGTAGTTGTGTGTGATAAGAGACTTAGATTGAGGTTTCTCTTTTGCCCATTGTGCAGAAGAGTTATCATAGCAGACCTGAGATGACTGTCCTTAGAAAGTTGGCCTTTGGCCACTGTCAAGATTTTAGGAGAGTTACCACTGTTCCCAGAACTGGTAAGAGGGGCTCTTTGAACAAATAATGTTTATACTGATTTATACTGAACACTTGCTTTCTTTCTGGAAGTCTGGAATTCAATCTGGAACTGAATCAGCAATATCTTTGAGGTAGGCCTACACTTTAAAAAATTTTTTTGATTGATTGATTGGTTTTTAGAGAGAGAAATAGAAACATCTATTTGTTGTTCCACTTATTTATGCTTCATTGTTTGATTCTTGTATGTGCCCTGACTGGAGATCCAACCTGCAACCTTGGCGTATCAGGATGACTCTCTAACCAACTGAGCTTCCCAGCCAGGGCTGCCTGTATTTTTTATTGCATTTATTAAGGTGACCATGTTTTTTTGTCCTTGTTCTATTAATGTTACATTAATTGATTTTCAGTTATTAAGCCAACCTTGCATTTTTTGAAATGAATTCCTCTTGGTCATGGTATATCATCCTTTATACACGTTGCTAGGTTCAACTTGCTAATATTTTGTTGATGATTTTTGCATATTTAATTATGAAGGATATTGGTCTCTCATTTTGTTTTTTTGGTGATGTCTTTCTCTGGTTTAGGCAGGGTAATATTAACCTCATAGAATGAGCTGGGGAGTGTTACCTTCTTCTCTATTTTCTCATCCATTTCCTTTTGGGGAATAATTTCTTATCCTTTATGGGTGTCTAGGAACAGTTCTTCTCTTCTCTTCTCTTCTCTTCTCTTCTCTTCTCTTCTCTTCTCTTCTCTTCTCTTCTCTTCTCTTGGCTAATTCTTTGCAGAGATGTCTTAGAATTTATGCCTGGAAGCTCAGTGTCATTGACTACGTCCAGGTCCATTTACTGGTAGGTGTGACTCAAAATGGGGCAGGTGCCAGGCATCGTCGAGATACCTTTTCTGATCACATCTGGCACTCACATCTGCAGGTGGACTCTCGGAGCTTCCCTACAAGGATTGGGGGGTCTGCTCACCCAGCAGCTGGGATACCTGCTGAGGGTGCTTCTCTCCCTCCCCCCTCTTTTAACAGAGCAGCCACAAACCACAAGGTACGTGAGCAGGTGCGCCTGGAACTGAGCTTTGTGAACTCAGACCTGCAGATGCTCAAGGAAGAGCTGGAGGGGCTCAACATCTCGGTGGGAGTCTATCAGAGCACAGAGTAAGTGGCGGTAACACTTCTTCCAGGTACTTTCTGAGCCGCAGAACTGCCGCACCGGGGAATAGCCCTGAGGGGGTGGCAATCCCCACTTTGGGAAGCAAAGAAATAATTAGGTTTGGGGTTGAGCAAGGTGCCAGGGATGAACCTCTGGAGTTGGGGACACCTGGAGAGTTGGACAAAAGGATATTTATTTGTCCTGGGACGCTTGGAACATAGTTTTATGGGAGAACTGCATGGCTTGGGTCCAGGCGAGGAGATGGCCTCTCTCAGACGAGCTGTGGCTCGGCCATCAGGATGCCCCGGAAGTGCTTGAGAGCCAGCCTGCCAGGTGGGGCCAAGGGGCCCTGTCTCCCTCACCACCATGCACAGGGCCTGACTCTGTATAACTTTGTTGACAGAATGCAAAAATGACTAAACTGCTTTTTATATCAAAGAATAGGGGACTCATGCGAGTTCCCTGAGGAGAAGGTGCCACTGAAGAGACTTCAGAAGTGTACCTGTTCTCAGAAGCGTCCCATAGGGAGTGTTTGTGGGAGGCAAGATCTTGAGGTGTAGCCTTCAGAAGAGCTCAGGGAGTCTCCCCAACGTGGGAAACGTCCCTCTTTCAGGAGAAATCACTTTGAGGCGCTCCAGAGAGGAGTTTGCCTACTTTCCTGTGTGGGGAAGTGAGACTTCTCAAAAGGTCGGGAAGCCCCAGGGCAGACTCGGTCAGAAAGCCCTTCCCTGGACTAACAGAAGGATGACATTTGAGAACCTCGAGTCATCTTTGGAATGTGCTTTTCCTGATCGTCCCCAATCCTCTGCACAGGCGGGCTACTTTCAGAGCCGGAGGGAGGGCGTAGCTCGTGGAACCTGTGGGGCCTCTGCTCTTCCCTTGGTGGCGTCGTGTGCCCTGGCTCGCCCAGCTCTGGGCTCTCGGACCGGTCTTGGACACCCAGTCAGAACCAGTGACAGGTTTCTCCCAGCCTGCACTCTGGTATTAAATTCCAGTGTTTTGCCCAAAAGGTCGAAGTTCCTCGAAGAGGCGAGGCAGAGCCAAACGTTGGTGCTAAATGGAGGTTGTTTCCTATTCCCACGTGCTGTACTGGCGCTCGGGGATGTCCATTGTGAAGGCCTCCCACAGAGACATGCGGTGAAGGCCCCAGTGTGGCTCTAGAGTGGCCAGTCGTCCCCTGGGCCATTGGCAAGAGGGGAGAGGTGTGCATACATAATGCCTCCTTGCATTTGTATCTGCCCCCTTCTGTTTTCAAAGCAGATTGCTTCTTTCTTAGCACAGTTGATTTTTAAACACGTCTGTGAGGTAGGCAGGGAAGAAACCATCTCACTGTGCAGGTGAGAAAACACAGGGAAGTCGGTTAGCCCAAGAGTAAGGTAGGGGTGCCCTGGCCAGGGGCCTCTGGATACTGGCTGCTCGTGGGTAGTCACGGAGGAGCAGACCTCGCCTCCAGCCCTGTGTGGGGTGAGGACAGGAGGGCGCTGGGGACAGAGGAGAGGGGCATGTTCCGTCCTCATCTCCTCCCAGCAGGGCCCAGCTCTCCCTGTGAGCTCTGGAGTAGCCATACACGCCCGCTGGATCTCGCCTGCTTTGAGCACAGCCCCTGTTTTCTCTCCACCACAGAGGCAGCTGCAGCTCACAGCTGCATTGTCCACTCGCCCTGCTCAGCATTCCTGGCCTTCACCAGGGCTGGGCTGAGCAGCCTCAGAAGGTCTCCTGTTACAGGTCAGGGAGCTAAATCCCTGTTTGCAGAACAGCCTGAGCAAGGTTCACTTCCTGTTGGCCCTGCCCTAAGAGCTGGGCTCTGGGTGCATTCCCAGGACAACCTGTGGGGTAATCAAGTGGTCAGTTCAGGGAGAGGAGGTAGAGGGGAAGCAGCTGGCCAGGGCCTGACCCTGGGCTGGGAGCTTGGAGCTCGGAGCACTTAGTTGTCAAATGGGGCCTCTGTTCTCAAGGCCTTCCTTGTGCAGGTGATGAGATATCTAGAGAGATACACCCCAAGGAGGAGGCAACTGAGAGCCCAGGGTTTGAGCGCTGGAGGAGAGGCAGGACCCAGGTGCAGGCCCTGGGTAGGTTCTCAGCACAGTTACTGAAGGAAGGGTTGAGACTGGAAGGTTAAGGTGATGGTAGGCCCTTCTGTGTTATCCCGGGACTGGGACCAGTTTTAGAACAGAAACAGGGATGTGACCAAAGTCACCTTTATGGAAAATGAACTGGTGTGAGGAGGGGTGGGGACCTGAGCTGGGCAGCTGGGGGAGGCTGCAGGTGCAGAGTGGCCAGTATAGAGATTTCATAAACCTCACTGTGCTTCTTGCAGGGAGACATTTACAATCCCACTGATTCCGCTGGGCCTGAAGGAAACCAAGGATGTGGACTTTTCAGTTGTTCTCAAGGTAAATTTCAAAGCAATGGGAGCCGGGCTCATTGCTTAAGAAAAAGATTTAGAAATTTGGTATCCCTTCCAAGTGGCCTTAGGCTCAATGGGCCACATGTCAGTTGATTTTATAGGGCCACACAGAGAACCTGGTCCAGTCCTCTTGCATTCTCTAGTCACTCATGTGCCTGGGGAGGGGGCATGGAAACCCCCACCAGCCCACCCAGGAGGCCAAGTCAAAGAGGGTCTGTGGTGGATATGCTTTGGAATTTAAAAACTGTGTCCTGTTTTAGTATCTTTTTTCTCTTAAATTTTGCAACTGATACAGGCCATATTTTTGGAAGAATAGCTAAATATTTTGTCTAAACATTGTTATGAAAATGTCCAAATTTACAGAAAAAAATGAAAGAATTTTACACCGTACTCCCATGTATTCACTACCTAGATTCTACCATGAACATTTTACTATAGTTACTTTATCATAGATATATCCATCTCTGCATCCCCGTGTCTTATTTTTTGATGCATTTCAAAGTAAATCAAAGATGCTGGTTTATGATCCTTGAATAACTAGAGTTTATGGTTGTTTTTACCCCATCCAGTTCCTGGCGATCGGGCCTCCTCTCCCTCCTTCTCTCCCTTTCTCCCTCCTTCCTTTTCTCCCTTTCTCCTTTCCTTCCTTCTTTATTTATTAAAAAGTAATTGCTTTATTGAGATATAAATTATATGTAATTTATATAAATTATACCATATAATTCACTCTTACAAGTGAGCAGTGTCTGGTTTCCTCTTAACGGTGTGTATCCCTGGCAGGCAGCTGATACTTGTAAGCCCACCTGCGGCTGTCCCTGGGCTGGGTGCTGGTGAAATCGCAGGCCCCTCAGGGTTCAGGTGGGAAGTGGGAGAAGCGCTAGGATTGGAGGCAACAGGAAATGCCAGGCCTGCAGGCTGGGGACCAGGAGAGCCTGGAATGCTCCCCTGTTCCTCCTCTCCCCAGCTTCATCTGAGTTTTAATGAATCACCTCAAACTTCCATTTACGAGGAGAAAGTGGAGCTGGTGTGGATGGTCGTGCCTGTCTCTGAGCTTCCCGGCACAGGCATGATATATAGGGATTAATCCCAGCATCATGAAAAATGCCTCAAAGAATTATGTTTCTTTCTGTAATAATCCTGTCAGTTGACTCATTTTGGACTACTTTTAGTTTAGAAAAGAAAAAATTATTATATGGCATTTTGGGCAGTATAGAATTTGTCCTTCTAAAAGCAGTTGGTTAGCCCGGCTGATATGGCTCAGTGGTTGAGCATCGACCCGTGCACCAAGAGGTCGCTGGTTCGATTCCCTGTCAGGGCACATGCCCAGGTTGTGGGCCCGATCCCCAGTGGGGGGCATGCAGGAGGCGGCCAGTTGATGTTCTCTCTCATCGATGTTTCTATCTCTCTCTCCCTCTCCCTTCCTCTCTCTAAAATCAATAAAGAAAAAAAACATTAAAAAAAATAAAATAAGCCCTGGCCGGTTTTTCTCAGTGGTTAACGAGTCAGCCGGCGGACCGGAGAGTCCTGGTTCGGTTCCCGCTAAGGGCATGTACTTCAGTTGTGGTTGCCCCCGGCCCTGGTTAGGGTCGTGTGGGTGGCAATCAGTTGATGTGTCTGTCTCACATCGATGTTTCTCTTTCTCTCTTCCCCCCTCTCTTCTTCCTGCTCTGAAGATAAATGCAAAAATGTCCTCGAGTGAGGATAAAAAAAAAATAAAAAAAACTTTATAAAATCAATCAATAAATAAAATAAAATAAAAGCAGTTGGTTAATGCCCGGCTGGTGTGGCTCAGTGGTTGAGTATTGAGCCATACACTAGGAGGTGGCCAGTCAGTGTTCTCTCTCATTGATGTTTCTGTCTCTCTCTCCCTCTCTCTTTCTCTTTCTAAAATCAGTAAAGAAAAAAAAATTTTTTTTTTATTTCTACCAAACGCTCAGTACTGTTCTGACATTGAAGTAATCTGGCCGCACACGACTGAGTAGACACCAGCTGTGTGTCTGCAGTCATTTCAATATGTCGCTCTGCTAAGGGCTTTCACTGGGACAGAAGACCACTGTTCCCCTAGTAATGTAGGAGGTGTGTGTGTGTACCTGCACGTGCACACACACACTCTCTCCATATCCATTCTATGTAACATTGGCACACAAGTGGCACTGGCCTCAGGCAGAATTGGTGTCACAGAGCGTAAGGCACAACTGAAGCAGAGAGCAAGGATCCAGAGACAACCAGATTTACCAATTTCTGGTATTTCAAGGGAATTAAGAATGGTAATCCATAGGTGTGTATGTGAGAGAGAGAATATAAGAATAAAGGACAACTGAAACACTGCCTTGAAAAGTTCAAGGAAAGCAGGAGGACAAAGGACAGTGGGTACCAATAATTGAATGAAACAGGCATAGATGACCTTGACGTCCGTGGTGAAGGTGAGCCAAAGGCAGTAGAAAAAGGGAAAGAAAGAAAAAATTTTAAGCAATCGGTTAATGCTTCTAAAGCTTCTGCACTTGACTCCTTTGTGGAGCAGAGACTGCACATCGCTTGACATAAGCCCTTTCCCCCAGGGCCTTTTTGCCTGCTGCCTGGCTTAAATCTTGGTGCCGGTCCCTGTGACTTTGAGGTTTCTTTGGGAAGTTGAGAAGGATGTTGATGGTCTTTCGGGACCCAGGATCGCCCACGATGGGATTTTCTGAGTAGAACACAATTCAGGAACCATCGCTTTATGCCAGCTGTTCACAGGCTACTTGAACTTGGAGATGTGACACTGTTGCAGGTCTGTGAGACTCAGATCGTCTGTCTGTGGAAAGGTCTTTAGTTGCTTTTGTAGAATAGTATCCTTAAGACTGAATTTGTTGCTCGGAGCCAGAGCTGCAAGAGTGCAGGCATTTTAAAGGGAGAGCCTTGGAGAAAGTTGGGAATTTTATGGGCATCTGTGAGGATCCAAACGTGTCACGTGCTGAATTCCACATTAAAGCCAGTGGAAAAAATCACGTGTTGTGGGCATGGCCAACTACTATTCAGCTGAGGCTTCCAACCATGTCATTTTAGCCTAAAAGGGACTCTACAGACGTCAGTTATACAAAAATGAGAACGTTTGGGGACATTCTGTTTTCTCCTTCCACATTTGTGCTTCAGACAGGTGCCACAGAAGTCGTTTGCCTGGCTTAATTAGGGAATTCAGATTGTCTTTCAAATCAGATGTGTGTGTCTGTGTGACATTTAATGGTCAGTGAAGCCTCACGATGTGATTTAGCTTTATTTTAAATAAATGATCTTTAAAATAGCCTCATTAAAATGCACCATCAGAATACATTCTCTTTCCAGAGAATTCAAGTTGTTTTTACTCTTACATAGAGCTTTATGTATTTTTCTGGTTAAGAACAGTATTCCAAATGTTCAGAAAATACCAAGACGTGCAGAGATCCCTCACAACCCCTCACCTCTCCCCACTGAGCCCCATAGCTCACTCAGCATTTACCCTGAACGCCCATGATCTTCCTCTGATCGGGGGCCTGCCTCCCGAGGGTATGTGGCTCCTCCCTTCCATGGGAGCTTAGCGTGGTGTCTCCTTGTGCTAAACAAGGTAGCTATTAATGTCCTTCTATAGGCATTCCAAATACTGGCTAATGTGAGCAGCTCTCTGTTGAGCATCTTTGCACACTTCCCTGAATACTCCCTTTGGATACATTTCTAGATGTGAATCTGGTAGGTCAAAGGTACATGTTACATTATGTAACTTCCCACCAGAAATGGTCCTGCCTACACTCCTCCCAGGGTGTGACTGCTTATCTTCCTACACCTCTGGTGACACATGGTATCATTCATCATTTTGATTCTTAAAAAATGATCTTTTTTATTTTTCTGAAATCAGGCAAAAGTGATCTTATTATAGTTTGCATTTTTTAAAATCAGAAATAGAGTTGAATACATTCTCGTGTATGTTTATATACCCCTTATATTTCTCCTTTTCTTTTTTTAATTTTTATCCTCACCCAAGGACATTTTTGCATTTATCTTCAGATAGAGTGGGAGGGAGAGAGGGGGGAAGAGAGAAAGAGAAACATCGATGTGAGAGAGACACATCGACCCCAACCGTGGCCGGGGACAAACTGCAACCGAGGTACGTGCCCTTCGTGGGAACCAAACCTGGGACTCTCTGGTCCGCAGGCCAATGCTCTAACTGCTGAGCCAAACCAGCCAGGGCCATGTCTCCTTTTCAAAATGACAATTTCTGTCCTTAGCCTGCTTTCCACAGTGTTGCTCTTTTACATAAAACAGGTATTTTTAACACGTGCAGGATAACCTTTGGTGTTATATATTGCAAATGTTTCTCTCAGTATATTCTTTCCTTTAACTTTCATTACAGAAGCAGTTTAAAAAGCATATATCTATATTTTTTTCTTCGTACAGATTTTATGTTGTTAAACTTATCAGTTCTTCCCTTCACAATTCTGCCTTGCTGATATCTTCAGAAAGGCATTTTCTACACCAAGATGTCATAAATATTTTGCTATTGTTTCTCTTAGTGCTTTGTTTCAAAATTATTAACATCAAATCTTTAATCTATCTGGAATTTGTTTTGGGGTAAAACGTGAGGTGTGAGGCTTTAATTTTTTATTTGCACCAAACAGGCAGCCAGTTTCCCCTGCACTGTGTATAAAGAATCCATCTGTGGTGCTGGGTGGAGTCTGCACACACACACACACACACACACACACACACACCCGTCCTGCTCTGTGCCAGGGAGGCAGCTAGGCCTCTGTGGTTTCCTACTGGGTGTGGCCAAGGCTGAGGAGCACTAGCAGGAGATGAGAGGGTAGGAGGAGAGGGAAGTGTGGGGCATTTATTCCCAGCTCCCTCCACTGGCTTCCTTTTGCATTCCCACCAGGAAGGTCTTGGTGGCTGTTCAGTACTCACCTCAGATAGCCACCTCTCTGGGTTTCCGAAGCTCCTTTTCCCCCTTGACCTTTCAGCTCTGGGATCCTAATGGCCCTGGAGGTCCCATACCACCCACAGCACTGTAATAGGCCTTTTCTTTTTTTCTTCTTCATATATATATATATATATACATATATATATATACACATACACACACACTTTAATTGATTTTTGAGAGAGAAAGATAGAAACATCAATGTGAGAGAGAAACAACCATCAGCTGCCTCCTACACGCCCCCTACTGGCGATCAAGCCTGCAACCTGGGCATGTGCCCTGACTGGGACTCAAGACCATGACCTTTCGGTGCATGGCATGACACTCAACCAACTGAACCAAACCGGCCAGGGAGGTTTTTTATTTCATGGTGTTATCTTTAATTGCAAAACTTACAAATGACTTTAAGGTCCAACAGAGTGGGTGAAGACTATCATGCTACATATTGACTAGCACATAGTAGGTGCTCAGTTTACTTGTTGAATAAATGAATTGCACATTCATTACATTGGATGGTTGTTATATATGACCTTTATATTAAAGGTCATATTATAGAATGTTTTATGGTATATGAAAATGTTTGATGCATTGCCAGTTTTTTAAAAAAGCAAAGCTGTATATTCATTCAGTAGTACAATCCTATTTTTGTAAGATGACGGTCTGTGGGTGTGTGTAGATACGCACTGACTGGACAAAAAGCAGGAGGAGCTTTAATGTAGAAAGTTGTAAAGAAAATCCTCACGCCCTGGCCGGTTTGGCTCAGCGGTTAGAGCGTCGGCCTGCGGTACAGAGAGACCCAGGTTCGGTTCCCGCTAAGGGCACGTACCTCGGTTGCAGTTTGTCCCCGGCCCTGGTTGGTTGTGCAGGTGGCAGCCACTTGATGTGTCCCTTCACATCGATGTTTCTCTCTCTCTCTCTCTTCCTCTCTCTCCCTCCCACTCTATCTGAACAAAAAATGGAAAAATGTCCTCGGGTGAGGATAAAAAAAAAAGAAAATTCTCACAGACACTTGGGAAACATAACTGCACAATCTCCCCTCATCCTTCTTTGTAGCCCAGGAGAGCCAGCGCTCCTGGAGGATATTACGCAAGAACGTGTTCTCCATTTCCCTACACTGCCCTTGTTTTTCCCTTTAATACTTGCCATCTTCTAATATACCATGTAATTTATGAAGTTGTGCCTGCCGCTTGTTGTCTGCTCCCCTGCGAGAACACATGCTCCACCGGGCAGGATCTCTGTTTTGTTCACTGTGTAGCCCAGGCGCCGGGAGCATGGCCGGCGCAGGTGCGTGCTCATCGGTCTGTGCCGGATGGCTGAGTGAGCTCCCAGAGCGCCTAGAGTGCTGGGCTGTGGGCCCGGTAGGGGTCTCATTGGGGTGCTTCATTTGTAGAAGTGCCAGAGCTGCTGTCACAAAGATTCATATCGCAGGGCCTGAGGGTAGCACCTGTAACAGTCCCCAGACACGAGTTTCCTTTTCCAGGAAGAACCTGTGCCCGGGGCTGAGGGCAGCCCAAAGGATGCAGGTCTGAGCCCCTGAATATCTGTCACGTTTACCAGAATCGTTTAATACTTAGGTCACTTAACTGTGTTGCAACGACATTTAAAAACATAATAACTTCAGCTTTCCTTTTTATTGAAGCAACAAAAGCAAAATTTTAAAATATACATAAACACAATTAAAAGAAAATCCCACCATGTGGAAATCAGCATAGTATACAATTGCCCATAGGTTTCTTTGTATTCTACATGTATTTTAAAAGTGAGCACATTAGACTTCTTTATGGTTTTGAGTCACACCTTATCTCCATTTTATCTTATTCCATTTTTCTTACAGGATTTTATTCTGGAACATTACAGTGAAGACAGCTACCTGTATGAAGATGAAATAGCAGATCTTATGGATCTGAGACAAGTACGTTTCTGCAGGCAGCAGGCAGGGGAGGATGGCTCCTGGCGCTTGCTGAGTCTCCAGAGCATCTTACTGTTGCACTTGAAATTTTATAGACTTGCAGATGTGGTCAGTAGGGGCTGTCGCAATCAGGTGTTCCACTGGTCACATGAGACCACAGAAGGGAAGAGGCGTGCCACTGGCATGGCGGGGGCTCGACTCTGGGACTCCTGAGTTCATCCCAGTCCCTTCCACCCCTCCTGGAGTTCATGCTAGCAGTAGCAGGGCCCAGGCTCCACAACAATAGCTTGTGCAAGCACCTTCCAGCCCGTCTGCTCTGTGCTCACCCCCTCACTCCCTCTGTGTTGGTTCCTTTCCTCTCAGGCTTGCCGGACACCCAGCCGGGATGAGGCCGGTGTTGAACTGCTGATGAGTTATTTCCTCCAGCTGGGCTTTGTTGAGAGCCGATTCTTCCCGCCTACCCGGCAGATGGGGATCATGTTTACGTGGTAGGTGCCTGGGGCCTATGCCTCACCCCAGTCACAGCTTGGAGCACCCCCCTGCACTGCGGGCCCCTCTTTCTAATTGCCCCGCATATACAGGATGTGTAGAAACCGGTGTTTATTTGAGAAGGGGACCCTTCAACAGACCTTGCCTTTTTGCTTCTCAGAACAAGTAAGCAGAGGAGAAGAGGCATTTTTTCATGCTCATGTTATGGAAACAGCGGTGCTCTGGGGTGGAAGGAACAAGAAGCAAGATTCTTGTCCCAGATGGGGCGGGCCTGGGGGTCAAGTTCTGGCCCAGTGATACAGCTGCAAACAGAAATAGATCAAATTAAAAAACGAAGCAGAATATTTAAGATGAGTATTGCTGAAATATTTGAGAGATGTTGCGCCTGTTCGGAGCGTGGGTAAGAGGAGACTGAGCGCCAACAGTACGGATGGAATTCAGAGTTACATTGTTGCACAGCAGGCCCTTGTGATGACTTTTTGTCAGGATGTATTAGCTGCCTGCTCTGGTGAAAGTTCTGAGGGTGGTTTCACCTCAGTCTTGAATTGAGGAGAAAGCTCCATGTCTACCTGCTGGTTGATGTGTGAGCTTTAAAACAAATCTTGAATCTTTTAGACTTGAGCAAGAATTATGAGGGGTCTGTAATTGCTATATTTCATTTAGAAGAAGCCTTATGTTTTCTTAAACACATATTTTAAAGCAGTTTTAGGTTCACAGCAAAATTGAAGGGACAGTACAGAGGTTTCCCATATACCTCCTGCCCCCACACATCAACAGCCTCCCCCAATATCAACATCTCCCACCTGAGAGGTACATTTATTTTCTACAGTTGGTACATTTTCACCTAGAGTCCACAGTTTACAGTAGGATTCACTCATGGTGCTGTACATTCTATATGGGTTTGGATAATGTATAATGACAAGTATCTACTATGACAGTATGCAGAGTATTTTCATTGCCCTAAAAATTTTTTGTGCTTCACCTGTCCTCCCCCCCCAAAACCTTGGCAACTACTGATTTTTTTTTTTCTTTCTCCGTTGTTTTGCCTTTTCTAGAATTTCATATAGTTGGAATCATACAGTATGTAGCCTTTTCAGATTGGCTTCTTTCACTTAGCAATATGCATTTAAGGTTCCTGCATGTCTTTTCATGGCTGGATAGCTTTTTTCTATTTAGTGCTCAATAAATATTCCACTGTATGGCTACACCACGGCTTGTTTATCCATTCACCCGCTGCAGGACATCTTGGTTGTGAAGCCTGACTTTTGTGTGCTGTTGTGCGTGTCTTCAGTGTGATCAGGCCCGTCATCCTGTTTGGAAATGAAAGGCTCTCTGCATGTGCATCTTTGAATTTTATTCAAGAAATAAATTTTGTCCATTTTTCACCCCGAAATGGCATTAACTAGCCAAGTAATCTGTAAACTCACAACACATTTCTTTTAAATAGGTATGATTCCCTCACTGGGGTCCCGGTCAGCCAACAGAACTTGTTACTGGAGAAAGCCAGCATTCTGTTTAACATCGGAGCCCTCTACACGCAGATCGGGACCCGGTGCAATCGGCAGACGCAGGCTGGGCTGGAGAGCGCGGTGGATGCGTTTCAGAGAGCCGCAGGTGTGTCCCGAGAGGGCTGCTGGCACCGAGTGCTGGCCCTGCTAGTTGGCACTGGGCATCCCGGCTGAAGTGGGTCTGCGGGTCCTTCCCAGGCCCACGCTTGGCTTCACGGGCCTGAAAGGGCCAGGCCAGGTTCCAGCCCTGGTGTAATTTCTCACCAGGAGAATGACTAAATGGTTTAAACCCTGTTGGCTCAGTCTGGGTCTGGGTTTTGGCTCATGTACACCGTGAATTTTATGGTTAACGATTAATCTTTTCCAAATGAGTGGCCCTAAGGATGGAAGTGAGTGAAGTATTCCTTTGAACGCTGTATTAAAAACAGAGTAAGTTTTTTTGAGGAGTGAAAATGTAGCTTTTGAGAAATCATGTGTGCCTCATTGGTGCCTATTACTTTTTATGCCTTTATATTATGCTGATTCTAGGAAGCCGGCCCACCTAAGGTTACTCTTGGCCGTATGTCAAGCGACACTTAGCACCAACCTATGGAGAACCAGGGCTCAGAGGTCTGGTGCAATGGGTGGGCCTGAGCTGGGTGTCCAGGGGTCTTGCCTTGCTCCCCTCTAGCAGGGCCTGTGTCTAGTATACTCAGGATGAACCAATATGCTAAGATTCCACGTAGGAATTGATTTCTTTCAGGGTAAATCCTTTTTTTTTTTTTTTTATCCTCACCTGAAAACATTTTTCCATTTTTTGTTCAGATAGAGTGGGAGGGAGAGAGAGGAACAGAGAGAGAGAGAGAAACATCGACGTGAAAGGGACACATCGAGTGGCTGCCACCCGCACGACCAACCAGGGCCGGGGACAAACTGCAACCGAAGTACGTGCCCTTAGCGGGAACCGAACCCGGGTCTCTCCGGACCGCAGGCCGATGCTCTAACTGCTGAGCCAAACCGGCCAGGGCTCATTGGTTGATTCTTGTATGTGCCCTGACTGAGGATCGAACCTGCAACCTTAGTATATTGGGACGATGCTCTAACCAACAGAGCTACCTGGCCAGGGCCGATTCTGGGTACTCTTGAGCAGGTGTACTTTGTGACCTGTCTCTGAGATTATAGACTTGGACAGAATGCAGCCTGAGAACAGAGTGGAGGAACCCAGAGGGGAGCAGACTGCCTGTGGCAGTTGCCATCCTTGTACAGAGCATCTGTGCTTTGTGGCAAAACCAGAGAAACCAGTCAGATGGCATTCGTGGTGGACATTTTGTTTTAGCGCCAGGTCGATGTCTATTTATGTTGTGACGGTTAATTTTCTAAAGCATAAAAAAAAATGTCAGCTGAGGGCCACAGCATGAAAATGTCCATTGGAATGGGCTGATCTGATCTTTTCTCGGGTCCTGGATAAAAGCCCTGAATTTCTGAATGACCTGGGTGCTAAGTGTGAGTGTGTCCCCTGAGAGCCCCTCAGTCATCCCGCCTGCTTTCTGCTTTGCCTTCCTTAATTGACTGGTCATGTTTGGAATTTCTCACAATCGCCTGGGAGAGACAGGAGTGGACGGGAGCGGGCTGGTTCCCTTTCTTGATACAGACATAAATGTTTTGGAAAAGAGTCTCATCTTTTTTTAAAACTGTTGTAAAAGATACATAACAAAATTACCATTTTAACCATTTTTGAGAGTCCAGGTCATTGGCATTAAGTACGTTCACATTGTTGTACAATCAAAACTGAAACTGTGTTTCTATTAAATAGTAACTCTCCACCCCCTGGCAAACACCATTCTACTTTTGGTCTCTGAATTCCAGTCTATTCCAGATCATCCATCTCAGTGGAATCATACAATATTTGTCCTTGTGATTGCCTTATTTCTCTTAGCATAGTGTCTTCTTCCATATTGTAGCATGAGTCAGAATTTCCTTCCTTTCTAAGGCTGAAAAAGATTCCATTGCGTGTTTATCACATTTTGTTTATCCATTAATCCGCCAATGGACCTTTAAGTTGTTTCTGCCCTTTGGCTATTGTAAATAATGCTGCCATGGACATTGTTGCACAACTACCCATTTAAATCCCTGCTTTCACGTCTTCGGCGTGTATCACTAGGCGTGGACTTGCTGGACCTTACAGTAATTGAGAATCAGATTTTTAAAGATGCTCCAGGATGCCAGTTTTATTTTTTTACTTCTGTCATTCTCTATATTCTCAGCAGTGTGGTGAAATAAATATGACCTCCAACTAATGTGCAAAAATTTTCCAATTGTAGGGGTTTTAAACTATCTGAAAGAGACATTTACTCACACACCGAGTTATGACATGAGCCCGGCCATGCTCAGTGTGCTGGTCAAAATGATGCTTGCACAGGCCCAGGAAAATGTGTTTGAGAAAATCTGCCTTCCTGGGATCCAGAATGAGTTCTTCATGCTGGTGAAGGTGGCTCAGGAGGCTGCCAAGGTAAGCCTTCGGGTCCTTGTGACTTTCAGAGTGGGCAGGATGCGTTGGTACGAGCCCACTAGAAGCAGAGGGGGCTTCCCACGGCAGCTTGCCTGTGACCTGGGCAGCATGACCACCCTGGCCAGAGTGCTGGCTTGTATTTTGTTGGCAAGTACTAGTGTTTTAGATATGGATCACTGATTTCATCCACAGTTTAGCCTAAAAGCCAACATAATGACAGTGGCCTGATCTCCCTGTTAGCTCTGACACTGACAGCATGAAGCACTCTTGGAGTCGCTCCCAGATTCTGGAGCGGCCTCTGGCAGGGGCTGCCGTGTGGGAGAAAGGGCTCTTTTTTGCAGCCCCGGTGCGTGAGGACTCCTGTGCCAGGCTCTCCCTTCTGTTGCAGGTGGGAGAGGTGTATCAGCAGCTGCACGCAGCCATGAGCCAGGCACCAGTGAAGGAGAACATCCCCTACTCCTGGGCCAGCTTGGCCTGCGTGAAGGCCCACCACTATGGAGCCCTGGCCCACTACTTTGTGGCCACCCTCCTCATTGACCATCAGTGTAAGTGTAAGGCTTGGGGGTCTGGGGGCTCTGGGCTTTGGTCAGGGCTGTGGTTTTCCTGCCAACAGGAGATTCTGAGCTGCGTGGGGACTGTCTGCCTGCCTGGGGATGGAGAGTGGGACATACATGTTGGCCCAAGCAGCTGTCACATAGCCAGTGGGATTCGGTGTTCTGTGTTTCCGCTGTAAGGAAAAGGGGAAGTGTGCGTTTTGCGCGGGATGGAAATTAGAACAGGGCGAGGACCAGGAGGCGTGGGCCTCAGGCACATCATCTGAGGGAGTGCTCCAAAGCCCAGTGACCAAGGTGAAATTTCAGTGACAGTTTACATGAATCAAAATTAATGCAAAAAATTTCATGATGATAAAAATTTTAAATTGATTTTAGAAAGGAAGGGTCGGGGAGAGAAACATCATTGCGAGAGTGAAACATCAACTGGTTGCTTCCCACACATGCCCCAACCTGGGCACGTGCCCTGACTGGTGTACTGAACAACGCTCCAACCAACGGAGCCACACCAGCCAGGGGTGATCAGAATCTTAAATAAAGACAGGGAGCCCTGGTTGGGGTGCATACTGGAGGCAGCTGATTGGTGTTTCTCTCTCACATCGATGTTTCTCTCCCTCTCCCTTCCTCTCTCTAAAAAAAGTAAATTAATAAATACTGGGATTGCTGTGCTGAGCCACATTGGAGCTTGAAACAAAAGGAAATTTAGATTTTTTTGCATTGATTTTGATATTTAGAAACTTGTATTAAATTATTATGCATCTCGACTATTGAGTTTTTGGCACACACACACACACCCCCTTCAGTTTTCAGCTAGAGGTGAGTGCATCACTTCCTCACCCTGGCCTTGGCTCTGATCTCAGATTGGGTAGGGCTTTTGTTGTAATTAGTACTAATCAAGGCAGCCCCCAGCTTAATGAAAAGGATAACCTCTGGAGCCAGACTGCCTGGCTTTGTATCTCAGCTTTGCCATTTATTAGCTGTGTGATCTTGGGCAAGTTACTTAGCTGCTCTGTGCCTTAGTTTTCTCATCTCTAAAATGGGGATATGAAGGGAACCCATCTCACAGGGCTGTTGTGAAAACAGTGCCTACATGCAAAGCTAAAGTGCCTTCTACCTAGGTGGGCTCTCTGAAAGTGTCAGCTGCTACTGCTAGTGTTACCGTGTGGTCTGCAGGCAGGGCGAGGCGTGGCAGCCGGCACGAATACAGTGCTTCGTTAATTGCAGTAGAGACAGCAGTGAGGCCACAGCTGAACTGTTTGGTGTAGTCTTGGACACTTTTTCATTTGAGTTGGACTTTGAACTCTGAGGAGACCTTTTCCAGCTGATCAGGAAAGGATAGGACAGCCAGAGCAAGAACAGTACCTGAGCTCTGGGATGGAGGCCAGAAGTGTTGAGCCTGGTGGTGAGTGGCTTTAGTGATGTCAGAGGGGAACACGTGCCAGGGAGGTGCAGGCACAGGGGCCACCAGAAGTTTGAGGCGGGACTGTACTGAGGAGGTTCTAGGAAGTAGGTGGCTTGGAGGAAGTTAAAAGTGGGACCTCAGAACCAAATTACGAGCCCCAAGTATGCAAAGACTTGTGGGCTGGATTGCCGGGAGTTTGTCCAAGGACAGAAAGACCTGTTGTCCCAAGTGCCTTGTAAAACTGGAGAAGAAAGGAACCTAAAGATGTGGTTGGAAGAGAAATCTCTAAGTGCATCTGTGGCGCCATCTCGAGTCCTCAGCCATATCCACGAGCAAGGACTTACCTGTGGTTCTTGTTGCAGTGAAACCTGGTGCAGACGAAGACCACCAGGAGAAGTGCCTGTCCCACCTCTACGACCACATGCCGGAGGGGCTGACTCCCTTGGCCACGCTGAAAAACGTTCAGCAGCGCCGACAGCTGGGTGTGTACTGGCTCTCCTGCTCCCTCCCTCCTTGTCCCCCATTTCATGCCCAGCTGGTCCTGCTCACAAACAACCCCAGACATGTCCCCAGGGCAGGGCTTGGAGAGTAGGGGTCCAGAGCCATTGTGGCCACTCTGGATTCGGAAACCATGAGGCATCGTCCTCTCACCCACATGGGCTTCCAGAGTTGTGTTCTCCTGGGTTCTGCAAGGACCCAGGCCTCCCCAGGGGAGCCAGAGCTTTGACAGTGTCACCACCACCCCCATGTGGAAGGACTTGGTGGTTTATCTTCTCAGGCCACACCTGGGAACTGGTGATGAATTGTCCTGGGTTGGTCTCTGCCAAGTCTCAGAGTGACTAGCTCTTTCCATGTGCAAACACCCCTGTATCCCCCACCCCACACACACACACAGTTTCCCCATCTCATTGATGGCAACTGCACCCTTCCAGGTAGACAGGCCAGAAACCTTAGACCCTCTCTGTGCCCTGTCTCCCCACAATTGATTAGCAAAACCCATTGACTCTACCTAGAAAACTGACCGCTTCTTACTTTACCACCCTGGTCCAAGCCACACTCATAGAGTGCTTAGTCAACTGACGCTGACTTGCTGAAACCTCACTCAATCCTGTGAGATAGGAATGGCATGACCCCCATTTTTCAGTTGAGGAAATAGGCCCAGAGAAGTCACACAATTTACCCAACTTTTTGCAGTGCCCTCATAGCTGGTCTTCCTGCTTTCCTCTTTGCTCCTGCATAGTCCACTCACATGGGTCAAATCACATCAGTCCTTTGCTCACACCTAATGGGCTCCCACAGTAGGAACATAAGTCCTCACCCTGCATGGTTGGACATGCTCTGGCCCCTGGTCTTCTCTGCCCTCATTCGCTACCCTTCTCTGCCTCCTGGTTGTTCTTTTTTTTTTTTTTTTTTTTAATTAATTAATTTATTTTTTAATCCTCATCCGAGGACATTTTTCCATTTTTTGTACAGGCAGAGTGGGAGGGAGAGAGAGGAAGAGAGAGAGAGGGAAACATTGATGTGAAAGGGGCACATCGAGTGGCTGCCACCTGCACGACCAACCAGGGCCGGGGACAAACTGCAACCGAGGTACATGCCCTTAGCGGGAACTGAACCCGGGTCTCTCCGGACCGCAGGCGGACGCTCTAACCGCTGAGCCAAACCGGCCAGGGCTGGTTGTTCTTGAACACAGTCATGGTCCGGCCCCAGGGCCTTTGCACTTGCAGTTTCTTCTTTCAGGAATGCTCTCTTGTCAGATATCATCATAGCTGCTTCCTTACTTTCTTCAGGGCTCTATTCAGAAAGGCCTTCTGATCACCCATCACAGAAGAGCAACTTTCCATTCCCAGTCTTCTCTTGCCACATCTACCTACCGTTTCACATTTCTCCATAACCCGATTCCCACACATTCCATTTCATACGTCTTTGCTTGTTAATTATCTGTCTTCAGCCACTAGCATGTAAACTCCATGAATGCAGAGGCAAGTTTTTGTTCATTGCTTTATCTCCACTGCCTTGAACATTCAGTAAACATTAGCTGAATGGACATCCTGTGGACGTCAGTGAGCATATCGCATGGGCATTTCAGAGGGACTTAGCTGTCTGGACAGATTCTTCAGAAAAGAGAACATCCCCCTTTCTGGGCTGATCCTTGAGCACTTTGGTTCTCCTTGATGTGCTCATGTTGCAATGTAGGACACATGTCCCATGGTGTTGCTTTTCTGCTTGCAGGCAAGTCCCATCTGCGCAGAGCCATTGCCCATCACGAGGAGTCGGTGAGGGAGGTGAGCCTATGCAAGAAGCTGCGCAACATCGAGCTGCTGCAGGAGGTGCTGACCGTGGCACACCAGCGATCCCGGCTCAAGTACACTCAGCACCAGGAGGACGACGACCTGCTGAACTTGATTGATGCTCCTGACATTCTTTGTGAGTGATCTGGGTGCCTGTGCCAGGTGCCGAGTCCGCCCTGTGTAAGAGGCAGGGGCACTTGGGGTGAAAAGCCTTTGTATGCTCATTCTGCAGAGGCTGGGCAAACCCTTCCAATGCGCTGGGCACTGGCAGGGGGCAAAATGCTGTTCTTGCTCATCTCCAGTGCCCGATTCCAGGGGTTTCTTTATGATCTTGTCCTTGTCAACCCCTTAGTGACTTCTGACTCCCCTCCTGCCCCTTGATACTCCTCCCTTGGTGTTGGGGTGCGCTGCCACCTTGTTCATTCCCACCTCCGTCTTCATGCCTGTGCTGACTGTTCCTCTTGCCCAATCCCACCCACCCTTCATGGTATTCTGAAGGGTCTACTCTTCCTGGTTCAATTCCTCTAGATTCCTTTCCTTAAAGCCTCCCAACCTCCTTTGGGCTTCCAGCCAGCACCTTTGCTCAGGAGACCTTTTGCCTTGACGTTTTTGCTGCACTTCACACCTACCCACGTTCCATCTGCCTTCTGGGAAACTGCACTTTGTCATTTGTCTTTACAACTTGGGCTCCATGGTTTGAAAGCCAGTGTATCCTTGTTCCCTCTTCTAGGCTTGCTCGTTCCCCTGTTTATTTCATCTCTTATTAGCACCAACATGTTTTTTCTTCTAAGACAAGTTATTTTTATTATGAAATGGGAAGTAAAACTTTCACTGATATAGTGGAACCAGGGATGCAGGGACATTCTTCAAAACCTAGTTCATCTTGCGTGTGTGTACGTGCACATGTGCACATGTATGTGAGAAGAACACTTAAGATCTACCTTCTGCCCTGGCTGGCTTGGCTCAGCGGTTAGAGTGTAGGCCCACGGACCAGAGAGTCCTGGGTTCGGTTCCCGCTAAGGGCACGTACCTTGGTTGCAGTTTGTCTCCGGCCCCAGTTGGGGCCGTATGGGTGGCAACCATTCGATGTGTCTTTCTCACATCGATGTTTCCTTCTCTTTCTTCCTCCCTCTCTCCCTCCTGCTCTATCTGAAGATAAATGCAAAAATGTCCTTGGGTAAGGATAAAAAAAAGAAAAAATGATTTTACCCTCTTAGGAAATTTCAAGTATACAATATGGTGTTGTTAACTATAGTCACTATGCTGTATGTTAGATCTCTATAACTTATTCATCTTGTATAACTGAAACTTTGTACCTTTGACCAACATCTTATTTCCCTCTCCCCTACCCCCTGGCATCCAGCATTCTGCTCTCTGCGTCTATGAGTGGACTATTTTAGATCCACATATAAGTGAGATTGGGCACCACGAGCATTTTCGAAGGATCTCATAAGTGTTGAGCACTGTGCTGGGTTCTGGCATACGGAGGTGGACTGGGCAGTTGCTGCCCTTGGAGAAGTGGCAATCAGTTCTGCCCTAGAGGTCTGGAGTTGGGGGGACCTCCCTGAGAGGTGACTTTACAGTGAGAATGAGTAGGATCTTGCCAGGAGTTAGGGGATGGGGATGGGGGTGGCCTAATCGAGGGAACCCTCTTTGGCTGTACCCCTCCCACCCTACTTCCTAAACCTCTGTCACCAGTCTCTGGAGTTCCTCCCCCAATTTTCAGGGACCAGCTCCTTAGAATTAAATTCTAGCTCAGGCTAGAATTCTGGGCTTGTCTGTAGTAATGTTGACAGATACCTACTGAGCACTTGCAGTCTGCCAGGCACATTAAGCACCATTTGTATACAGAATCTCATTTAACTCTCCTTCCAACTGTACGAGGGAAGTACTGGTATTACCCTTATCTTAAAGACGAGACGAGGCTTAGGGGGATCCAGGTCCTTGCTCCAGGTGACCATCTGGTTGGTGAGAGGAGGAATGGTGCTCAGGGAGTCTCCTTCATGGACACTGTGGCCACCTCTTTGGCCCCCTTGTCCACACCACGTGCTCTGTGGCTAGGAGGTAAAGACATAACCTCCTGAGAGGAAGAGACATGGCTTCTGGTGAGGTCCAGGGGTGGTGGCACCCCTCCTAGTGGATGAGCAGCCTGTCCAAGCCCAGTGCCGTATCCGGCAGTTTGTAAGAAGCCACAGGGTCATCCTGGGAATGGAGGGGTGTGATCTACCTTGGCAGTACCAGTCTGCTTCCTCAAGTTTTCTTTTTATACTGTTGTTCACGTGTACTTAGCCTGCTCTGGGATCCTTTGTGAGAAGCCGGCTAGCCTCATGGTAAGGGCGGGTTGGGCCTGCCACAGATATGTGGAGATTTGAGCTATTGATGGACACAATTTGACAAACCCACTGCTCACTGTGAAATCCACTACACACACTGATGATGAAAAGAAGCACATCTCCTCCAGGACTTGTGCTATTAGACACGGTACTTCCTTCCATCACAGCCTTGCCTAAAACATAGATTACTTCCCAGTGGGGCTGTATGAGTGCCAAAGGAAGTCCACTAGAATATAAATAAGCTATTGGAAGGCAGGGAATGTGTCTGTTTGTCACTACTGTGTCCCAGCCCAGAGCTGGGTATGGCTTATAGTAGATACAGGTCACACTGGACCAAGGGGTTGACCAGCAGTCCATTTTCTGCAGCAGGACACATGACTAGGAGCAAGGTTTGCTTCTTCCCTTCAGAGAGAAGACTTAGACCTGAGTTTTTCTTTCTTTCTTTTAAAATTTATTTTGAGAGAGAGAAAGACACATCAATTTGATTTGCTGTTCCACTTATTTATGTATTCATTGGTTGCTTCTTGTATGTGCCCTGACCGGAGCTGGAACCCACAATCTTTATATCAGGACGATGCTCAACCAACCGAGCTACCTGGCCAGGGCCAAGGATCACTTTCAACTACAGAAACATCTAAGCTTTCCCTTTTAATCTTATTTTCTAGCTAAAACCGAGCAAGAAGTTGAAATTATAGTGCCACAGTTCTCCAAGGTGACAGTGACAGACTTCTTCCAGAAACTGGTATGTTGAGTGCTTATTTCACAATGGCCTAAGGGACAGCTTGTACATGTTGCAAGTATATACAAGGCTATTTTTAGATATTTTAGGTTTTTAAATGAGAACATTTTGAGATTTTTTTAAAAGATAATTTTATTTAAACTGTATTGGCTATTTTAGAGAAAATGGCAATCTTGTTCTTGTGTGACCGCTATAGCATGTGTCATCCCAGACAGTGTCATTACGTTAGTCTCTGAGCGAGGCCAAATGGCATGTGGCAAGGACCACAAGATAACATTTCCTTTAGCTTTCAAATGCCTGATTCAGCCCTCAGATCCTACAGCTAATGATGCTCTGTTCCAAAGGGCCCTCTGTCCATGTTTTCGGCTAACAAGAGATGGACGCCTCCTCGAAGCATTTGTTTCACGGTGGAAGAAGGGGACTTGGGGTTCACCCTGAGAGGAAACTCTCCAGTCCAAGTCCACTTCCTGGATCCTTACTGCTCTGCTGCGGTGAGTGTGTGCCGTTCTAGGCTGGGGCAAAACTCACAGGCATCTTTGCAGGCAGGCAAACTGGTAAAATGCAAAGAAAGCTGCCCAAACAAATATATCTGGGTGAATGAATTTAGGGGTCCTTTATGTGAAAGGCCTCTCATGGGTGCTACATGGCCAAAGAGGAAAAGATTAATTTTTGCATTCGTAAAGCAAACTTATGCAAATATGTATTTTGTTACTGAACTTGGAAACTGACTCTAGGAATCTAATGAACAGAATGTGGACCTTTATTTGTATCATGCTTTTGTAGCTGGCAGGAGCCAAGGAAGGGGATTATATTGTTTCCATTCAAAACGTGGATTGTAAATGGCTGACAGTGAGCGAGGTGATGAAGCTGCTGAAGAGCTTCGGCGAGGGCGACGTTGAAATGAAGGTTGTGAGCCTCCTGGACCCCACTTCATCCATGGTGAGTGCTGATACCCCGGCAGTAAACTGCAAAGTGGGGTGAGGTCGGTGTGAGTCCAGCCCCAGATGTCTTTTCCGGACCCTCTTCCTCCTGTGTTTGTAACATGACACAGATGATGGACTCCTCAGCTTGTCATGGCTGCGACGTGCTTGCCTTGGGTCAGAGAGCACTGGATAGACAACAGTAATACATACTCATGGTAAAGACATATTCACGCGGTACAGAAGGGCTTGTCATTGGAAAGAACCTCTCCGCGTGTCAGACAGCGTTAGCTGTTCCCTGTGAGATCTGGGGCAGTGTTTACTACCTGTACACGTGCACGTGCACAGTTATATCCTTCGGTTCCCCAAGTGGGAGGAATCATTTCATACATACTCTTTCACACTTTGCCACAATGAATAAGGTACCTTAGAGATGTCCCTCTACATTTGTTCATTTGTTCAACAAATATTGAGCATTAGCTGTGTGCCAGGCCCCTCTGAGGTGTTGGAGCTGTAGCTGGAACTAGACAGATAAGGTCCCTGCCTCGACAAAGCTGGCACTAAATAAGCAAATAAACGGTCGTGATTTTTTTTTTAATCCTCACCTGAGGGTATTTTTCTATTTATTTTCAGATAGGGTGGGAGGGAGGGGGGGGAGAGAGAGGGAAACACCAATGTGAGAGAGACACACCGATTGGTTGCCTCTCGCATGACCCTGACCAGGGCTGGGGATAAACCACAACTGAGGTTCGTGCCCTTGACCGGAATTGAACCTTCGACTCTTTGGTCTGTGGGCCGACGCTACAACTGCGGAGCCAAACCAGCCAGGGCAGTGGTTGTGATTTTGATAAGTGCTGCAAAGAAAATAAAAGGTGACCTGGCCGGTGTGGCTCGGTGGATTGAGCATCGTCCCATGGACTGAGGGGTCCCGGTTCAATTTCCAGTCAGGGCACATGCCCGGGTTTCAGGCTCAATCCCTTGGGGGGGGGGCATGCAGGAGGCGGCTAATTAGATGTTTCTCTTGCATTAATGTTTCTATCTCTCTCTCCCTTCCTCTCTCTCTCTAAAAAATCAATAAAAACATATTTTTTTTATTTTTTTATTTTTATCCTCACCCGAGGATATTTTTCCATTTTTTGTACAGATAGAGTGGGAGGGAGAGAGAGGAAGGGAGAGAGAGAGAAACATTGACGTGAAGGGACACATCGAGTGGCTGCCACCTGCACGACCAACCAGGGCCGGGGACAAACTGCAACCGAAGTACGTGCCCTTGGCGGGAACCGAACCCGGGTCTCTCCGGACCGCAGGCCGACGCTCTAACCGCTGAGCCAAACCGGCCAGGGCAATAAAAACATATTTTTAAAAAAGAAAAGGCATAACAGAATAGAGTGCCTGGGAGAGGCTCCTTTAGATAGACCTTCCACAGAGACTGAGTGACGAGGAGCCTCTTGTATTTGAAGAGGAGGTATAAGAGGAGCATTCTGGGCAGGGGGCCAACAGGTGCAGAGACCCTGTCTGTTATATTTAGCAGCCAGACAAAAGGACAAAAGGAGAGATAGCAACAGAAGTCAGATTAGAGAGGGTTGGAGAGTGAATGGATTGTGTGATTTCACTGATAAGAAATGTGGGGAATAGGCAAGTCCGTAGAAACGAATGCAGATTCGTGGTTGCCAAGGCTGGGGCTAGAACACTGGGGAGTGACAGCTCAGGGGTACAGTTTCTTGGAGGGATGGAAATGTTTTGAAATTAATTAGTGGTGGTGGTTGCACAACTGTGAATATACTAAAGACCATTGAATTGCACTAAAATGGTGAATTTTATGGTATTTGAATTACTTCTTAACTTAGAAAATAAAGAAGACAAAGATGTCGAGACTCAGAGCAGCTTGGGAGAAGGGATCATGAGAAATGGTACTTGTAGGGGCAGAATCCATAGAATTGCTGGACACGTGATCAAGGTCCCAACCAGAAACAGAAAAGAGGTTTGTCCAATAGGAGGATGAATAAAGGGCTGGGCTCTGGGCGGAAGGGCTGGAGCAGATGGTACTGCCAGGGAGAGAGGGTGGCTGAACAGAGTGGCCCTGCCCCTATGCAGAGAGAATCTTTCAGTCCTGTCATATCTTTGAAGGAGGCCAATGGATATGATGGTTAAAAGCAAGGATTCTAGCCCTGGCCCGTTTGGCTCAGCAGTTAGAGCATCGGCCCGTGGACTGGAGAGTCCCGGGTTCAGTTCCCACTAAGGGCATGTACCTTGGTTGCAGTTTGTCCTCGGCCCCGGTTGGAGTCATGGATAGCAGCCACTCGATGTGTCTCTCTTATATTGATGTTTCTTTCTCTTCCTCCCTTTCTCCCTCCCACTCTATCGGAAGATAAATGCAGAAATGTCCTATGGTGAGGATAAAAATAATAAAAGCAAGGATTCTAGCCCTGGCTGGGTTTGGCTCAGCAGTTAAAGCATCAGCCTGCAGACCAAAGAGTCGCGGGTTCGATTCCGGCCAAGGCACATACCACAGTTGCAGTTTGTCCCTGGCCCTTGTCGGGGTCATGCGGGAGGCAGCCAGTTGATGTATCTCTTTCACATTGGTGTTTCTCTCTCTCTCTGTCCCCCCCTCTCACTCTATCTGAAAATAAATGGGGGAGAAAAAAAAGGCAAGGATCCTTGGGCATTTCTGGGAACAACTCAGCTTCAGGAAAATGGGAAAAACAGTGCCTGACATAGGGTATGTTTCCATTCATAAAGTGTGTTATAACCATAATGTGGTTATTCTTTTCCCCCAGCAAGGATTCTAGATAACATCTGAGCAAACCAAATATTAAGAATAGAGCTGAGTTCTCATGCTGGATTGATTACCTGCTTCCCCACTCTCTCTGGATCACAGTGGGATCCCTAGGGACTCCTCTGTGGAGCACATTTTGAAAACTGCTGATGCAGTGGAATCCTAGGCGTGGAACCACAAGCCCTGGAGTCAGGCCTTCTCTGCCATTAACAAGCTGTGGGGCCTTCAGCAGGTTAATGCCCCTCCCTTGGCCTGTTTCCTCATCCATGTAATGTAAAAGTTGACTAGGCCTGTGGTTTCAGACTGCTCCATAAAGCCCTAAGAATTCCAGAGAGGTGCCCCAGGAAGATGTGAGTGGGAGCATGCTGGATAAGGACAGGAAAAAGTGAATGGGAAGAAGGAAGATCTGTGAAAGGGAGCAGGGACATTGGGGTGGTAGCTGGGGGTGGGGAGACGGACACAGGGAAAAGAAAGGCTTTTCAAATAAGGTGGTGTTGTGTGTAGGTAACACAGCAAGCTTGCGTGCTGGTGGGAAAGGTGTGGGAGACAGGAGTGCAAAGAGGGAATTCCTGGAGGGGGCAGGACATCAGGTACACCAGAGAGCTTGTCTTTGGGGACAGATGCATTAAGTATAAGGCAAGGATATCAGGAGGGCAAGTGAGGGGCTTGAGAAGGTGTTTAGGAGAAAAGGAATAAAGTTACCAGGGAGATGTAGGAGTGCCAGGCAATGGGGGGCCCAGGAGAGGTTTGGGGTCAGAGGTAGAATGTCAAGGGAAGCCAGTCAGCTTGGTAAATATCCTCCAGTAATGTGCAGCTGTTTAGATGCAGGCCTGGGGGAGGCAGCGGGTGAACTAGAGTTGACATTTGCTGATCAAAGTGGGTTAGAGAACTCAGGGTGTTTGCAAGGGAGGGGTTATTAATATGCATAATGGACTCTTAGCAGATGAAGGTTGAAAATGTTTTATTTAAAAGGCATTAAATCTACCTCTAGGAGTTTGTTTTATTTTTAATGAGCACATGGGATTAGTGGCAGTTTTATAGAAAAGGGAACCAGATTTTATCCAAAGGAGCCACACTCAAGAGGGACATTTTATGGTGGATACCCTCCTTTATTGCTGCCTCACTCAAGTTTCTTGATTTACGTTATGAACACTGTACCAACCCCTTGGCTGTACCGTGTGTATGCTTATACAAACGGCCTGGTTTCGGTGCCTGGAACGCAGATGTTCAGTAAACATTTCGTGAACAAAGCAATCTCAGTGTTAGGCAAGCCTTACGAGCAGGTGGTAACTCATGTGGAAATATTTAGAAAACAGGTTTCTTTAGTGTTCCTATTTGAGTCCTACACGATCCTTTAAGTTAATAGTCAGGTTTAATAGGTGGGATTTTGTTTGACGAAGATGACAAAGCTCTGGAGATGAATGGTGGCGATGGTGGTCGCCCCACCACGTGAATGGAGAGCCCACTGGACTGGATTGCTTAAACGGGGAAAGATCATCATATCCTCACCGTGGACTCTGTTGTCTTTAAAGAGAATGAAGTTGAGCTACACCTAATGGCATAGACCGAAATCCAAGATACATTAAGTGAAGAAAGCAGGGTGCAGACCAGTCAGTGTGTAGTATATTCCTTTTAAGGAGAGAGAAATGGTGACATATGGTTATGCACGTACATGAACATTATCTCCAAAAGTGTGATAAGAATCATGTCTAACTCAGAAGGGCCTGGAGCCAAGGTAGGAGGAACACCTACTGTTCATTGTGTATATTTTCATATTGTTGACCATGAGTATGTATTACTTTTTCAGATCTAATAAGAACCTTAAAAGTGAGTATGGGCAGTGGTCCTTAGCCTAAATTACTACTACCGAGTATATTCCTTAAAAATTGTCCTTGTTTTTAAGAACCTAATTTTATGTGTTAGTCACCTGAGTTTCAGAATCATATCAACTTGATTTAAAGAGGATGATGGAAGTGCAGGATGTGAGTCTCAGACTTTGTGATCACTGATCAGATAGCCTGAGGATTTCTAACACCCTTTTCTTGCTTTTCTATGTGCAGCATAATAAGTGTGCCACATACTCCGTGGGAATGCAGAAAACTTACTCCATGATCTGCTTAGCCATAGATGATGATGATGATAAGACTGATAAGACCAAGAAAATCTCAAAAAAGCTTTCTTTCTTGAGTTGGGGCACCAATAAGAACAGACAGAAGTCCGCCAGCACCTTGTGCCTCCCGTCGGTTGGGGTTGCCAGGCCTCAAGTCAAGAAGAAGCTCCCCTCTCCGTTCAGCCTTCTCAACTCGGAAAGCTCTTTATACTAATGGGAGAAAACGAAACGTTCAGGCCGAAAACATTTCCAGTGCTGACGAGGCATTCATTTTTGTGCCATAATGGAAAATTTCTATGTATTCTTAAGTCCTGTTTTCTCACAGTAGAACCTTACAGTGGAAGTCAATGAATGAAAGTAACAAGAAACCTCTAGAAATGTGTGGAAAACAAATGTATTAAGGAATGTCACCATATTACTGCAAGTTATTTATTATATAAAGTATTGTAAATAGAATAGTGATGAAAATACGGCTATTTTTAACAGTTACAAGTATGACTTTCAGTTACTATCAGAGTTAAATTGGGGTTACCTATATTGGTCCTATTTTTAAGTTTCCAGGCTTGGGTAATCATTCTTTAAACCAAAATCCAAATGAGCCTAAATTAAGGCAGGTCAAGGGATTATAATGGTAGATTTAAAATAGTATTACTAAAAAGTTAAGAGCTGCTTTCTAAGGGGAATTCATTAACCTAAAATGACATGGTTTTACTATTATTTCTACGTAACATGAATACTCTTTCCAGGTACAGTCTAATGTCAAATTTGTCATGACTTATTAGATAAAACTATTTCAGAGTAGCTTTTCTCCTAGTTACATGTCATTTAAAAGTTGCTAACACAGTGGCAGTGTTAGATGAAGGTGCTGTCTACAAGGTAGATCATATACTGTTTGATACTCAAAACATTTTTCATTTTGTTTAAGGTAGAAAGTACATAATTGTATATTTTAACGATGTAAATGATTGAAGTTTAAAGCTCTATTTGACTTTTTAAAGTGACATTCTTACCAGTTCTCATGCTATAAGTTGGATGATACCGTGATTCTAATAAGATTCACTGTTGACATAGTACAGGTTATACAGCTTAAAAATATAGTGTTGAGATCTAATTTTGAGAGTTAACAAGAATTTATAATATTCTCAGTGTGCAATATCAGAAGGGAAGCAACACCTTTGGGAAAGTGTATCCACTACTCTTAGAGCCATTTTTGTATAAATATTTAAATAAACACATTCATTTGTCTGAGTTAATGTTTTTTACTTTTTCACTTTAATTCCCTCCTTTCAAATTATTTCTACCCTAATGCACAAATTGTTTTATTGTTTGATTTTTTTAAAATTATGAACATAATAATAATTTATTATGGACTTTCAAGTTATCTTAGTATCTTTGAAAACATACGGCATCTTTAACTGTACTTATTTTTTGAATAGGCAAGTGTGCCTTGTGCTCCCCAGCCTCCCCCCAGCTCTTCTGGATACAGGTGCCCCTGCCACTTTCCCGTGTATCTTCCCATTGTTTGGCTACACATTCACAAACACATTCTTTTTCTCCCCCTTACACATGGGCTTTTTATCCTGTAAGTGGGTACTCTGCACTCCAGGCTTTCTGTGTTCAGAGGTGCCTAGTGATTATAAACAAAGTGCAGCCACCGTGGAGGAAGTGAGGGATGGAGGAAGCACAAAGGCTGTACAATTGTTTATTTACACTGGCAGCAGCCCTCAAAGCACAGGTACATTAAGATCAGGCCTGCAGAACAGGCCTGCTGCCACCAGGAACAAGGGGCTTATGGTACACAGTGCTTCATTGTAGGTTTGTTTCCTTTAGACGGTCATACCCACCCCCTGAAACTTGATGAGACCTTTCCATGATAGATGCACGTCAAGGTCACACATTCACATCTGTTCAAGATGGCTTTTTGATAAATCTGAGTCCCTAATTCAAGTGACATTCTTAGGAAGACCTCCCCACTGGCCCTCTTCATGGCAGCAGAATCAGGGCAGCACCATCGCGGCCCACTAACTTCAGTGCCTGCACCCAGAGAGCAGTGCAGGATAACTGGCAGGTTCCACTCAGGCCTCACCTTGTCTTTCTCTGCGAGGAAATCATTTTTCTCGATTTTTAAATATAAAAAGAGAATAAGATCCTGTCACCTGGACCGTGTGAAAAACGCATAAATTTGCTGCGCTACTGCTGGTCCAACGACCTGCTCCAGTTCTTGGATGGAAGCGTTACTTAGTTGCTGGATACTTGGGAACTTCTGAAGCAGAAGAGGAGCTTTAACTTTCCCAACTCCCGGGATCTGTTGCACTGTTCGAAGTAGGGACGGCTCAGAGATCAGAGCCTGTTTCTTCCTGAGAAAAGGGTTCTTATTGGGCTCTTTGATTTGCTCTTGAACCTGAACAGAGAGATTAAAGAGCATGTGAGCACCCTCTAGAGGACTAGCAGGTTTTCTATTTGGTTCAACTTGCCTTACTACTACAAATATTTTTATATAACACGAATATAATTTTTCATCAGCAAAATTATTGAAAAATGAATCATATGACTTACAAGGAGTAAGAGATACATTTTTAAAAAAAAATAAAATCTTGGGTTTCCAGAATAGTTAGGATGAAAACATACTCTGGAGAATTCAAACATGTTCCTAGGAACCACTAAGAAGCATTTCGATTGTATGTGATCAAATGATGACTACACCTAAATTGGACCTGCTTGATCTAGGACCTGGAGGGAACTTGCCTATCAAAGGAGAAACCCTTCAGTTAGTTGTGGATACAGAAAGGCAGAGAATAGTATTACATCAAGGGAAGTTAGGAACAGTAAAGCAAAAAATGTGGCAGAGAGCTGTGGAGGGGTCTGTGAACAACATACAACTGCATTTCCAGTTTGGTCCTCAACCCAGGCCGCACATCAGAAGGGAAGATTTAACACCAACAAGGAAATAACACAATTTGATGCGTAGGCCCTACTCCCACAGTCTTATTTTTAATTGGTCTTAAGTAAGGCTCATGTATTACTATTTTGAAGAGTTCCCCCACAAAATTCTGACATACGATCAAGGTGAATAACCTTGAACTAGGTTTAAAAACGACACTGCCGCCCAGGCAGTGTGGTTCAGTGGATTTAGCATCATCCCATGGGCTGAGGTCCTGGTTTGATCCCTAGTCAGGGCACATGCCCAGGTTGCGGGCTCGATCCCCAGTAGTGGGTGTGCAGGAGGCGGCCAATCAGTGTTTCTCACATGGATATTTCTATCTCTCTGCCTCTCTCTCTCTAAAAAAAAAAAAAAAATCAATAAAAACATATTAAAAAACAAAACAACATTGCCCTGGCTGGCGTGGATCAGTGGTTAGAGTGTCAGCCCGCACACCAAAGAGTCTCAGGTTTGATTCCAATTCCCGGTCAAGGGCACATACCTGGGTTGCAGGTTCAATCCCCAGGCCCAGGGCACATGCGGTAGGTAGGCAACCAATCGATGTTTTCTCTCTTTTCCCCTCCCTCCCTTCCAGGCTCTAAAAGAAATCAACGGAAAAAATATCCTCAGGTGAGGTTAACCACAACAACAACATAAACTTGCACACAGAGTGCTGATGCTTAAAAGATAACACCGGGATGAGGCAAAGCAGCTGCTGGCTGACATCTTCACCAGCGTCAAAGCAGAATAATGATGGAGAGAGCCATTTCAGCCTTGAAGTCTAAAATCAAGTCTCCAACTTGTTCACTTTGTTACACAGTTGCCTAGAATGGGTATCAAGCTCAGCTGGTTGGGGGCCAGCTTCTGAACTTAAATTCTCAGAAAAGTTTTATAAAACAACACAGAATGATTACATTGGATTGATGGACTCAGGAAGAAACCCTAGCAAGGAAGGTCAGCTGAGAGACCTTAAGACAAGGCTGTTCTGGAGGAGTAGGAATCAGTACTTACCAACTGGATAATGAGGCAGGACGCTTCCATCTGGCTGGCCACTGGAAGCAACACCATCCCAAGGTCCAGCACAGTAAACTTCTGTATGGAGCCGAAGTACTGTTCAGTCATCCGCGTTTTTTCAACTACTACAATTCCTTGAAGATTACCGGACTTAACGGAGAAATAAAAAACAACAGTAAGCCATTTTGTAACAAAATTCCTTTCAAGTTTAAGAAAGCGATCACCCCAAGAGTGCTTGGGCTGGCCAATGGTTTCACATAAATTATTCCAAACAAGCGGTAGGGGACCAGACAATGTCAGTTTCTTCAGTTCCGTTACTTACATTTCTAACGCGAACAAGCCTCTTTCGGTAGCTATTTCCTGCCACCAGATCGGCTTCTGTGATATAAAGAATGCAGGATCTGGCAGACAAGTAAAAATCTACCGGTGCCAGGCCATCCTCAAAAACAAGTTTAATTTTCCCTTGAAATGCAAACAAGAGAATAAGTTCCGTGAGCTTTGAATGAAAAGGTAGCGATTAGTAGAACGTTTTGTAAAAGCGGGGTGAGGACAGACAGGGTTTATGCAGAGGGCAGCCCACCGACCTTGCATTCCCTGTGCCAGCTGCGACCCACGCCATTTTTCATTGGCAACAACGTGCCCAAAAGGCACGTGCACGGGGCCTGTGCCGTCAGGAAGGTTCCTTTCCATGGCGGCCTGGATGCAAAGAGGGAAATGCAAGACGGCACTTGAGCAGGCTGTCCTGAACGCGGCCCCACATGCCACTCGAAGCCGGAGCCTCTTGGCAGGAATCGGTCTTCAGTGCTCTCCAATTATTTGCCAAAGTCTAAAAGCCAGGCGATTCCTGTCCTGGTAGCCCCGACCCTCCCTTTCATCACCAGCCTGACCCCCGATACCCCAGCTCAGACCGCGCCGAGGCTCCGCAGTCCAGTCCTTTGTCTTGCCCGCCCTCCGCCTCTCAGGGCGTCAGATAGGCTATGGCGTCAGAGATCGACATCTCCTCTGGCCAATAAGAGAATGGACAGCGCGTACAGTTTCCGCCTCGGAGGGGATTTGAGTGGGACCCGCTGGTTGCCAAGAGCGACGGGTGTGCAGTATCCTTGGCTGTAATTGGCCGGTGAGAAAGCAGAGCCAGTAGCAGACGTGGTTGTTGCGGAGTCTCCCAAGTAAAAAATGCGTCTGGGGCCAGCCCTGCGGGCGGGGGCCAGGCTTTAGGGAGTGGTCCGGAGGAGACTGGCTTGTGGTCCAGAGCCGGTGTGACCACTCCCCACAGCAAAGATGTTCCTGGGGGTTCGGAGAGGCCGCAAGAGCCAGTTTGTAAGTAAATTCTCGCTTGGCCTGCGCCCCGACCTGGGGGCCAGGAGTTAAGGGCGGAGGGCTTGGGATTTGGCCTGAGATCGAGACCAGGTAGCGGCGCCAGAGGAAGTGGTTTTCCATTCGAAACGCCTGTTCTTTCGCGTTCTAAATTCATTATCCCAGGGTCCGCCCCAGTCGGACAGGAATCGCCCTGTCTCCCCCACAACATTCGCTCCGGTGTCGGGGGGTTCACTCCTGCCCGGCACGGACCTGCTCCACTGCGGGGTATCCCCAGTGGGGAGTCATTCTTGATCCCTCCCCGACACCCTGTTGGAAGTTCCATAGATTCTACGCACCGAATACACCTGGCGGCGGTTCCCGCCCCTGCCCTGGCCTCCAGCATCCACCTGGATTGATGCAGCAGCTCCTCACTATTTTATTTCTCAGCTTTTGTTGCTATTTACTTCCTCTAGTATCCTGACGCCATCAATCCGTTAACACAACCCTCCCACTCACCTCCCATCCCGCACAACCAATCTATTGATCTTACCGGTGTTCTTACTGCCTTCGTTTCCCGCCCTAGTTTCTAATTCCACAGTCCATCATTGTAATCACTCTCCGTATACACCTTCAACTCCCGTGCTGCTGTCTCCCTTGTCCATACTTGCCTCGCAGAGCTCCAAACCCCTGTTTATCCAGTTCGCTATAAAAGTAATACTTTAAGTGTGGAGAAAGCATTTTGATGAGGGCATTCCTGAACTGTTTGAAATCGAGCTTAGCTAGCATGTTCACTTGGCTACCTGTTCTCAGCCCTCCCACCGGCGGCAGGCATTTTACACGGGTTGAGAAGTAGTGAAGACATACTTGAAGCATATTTTCGCATTGCAATGTTGCTAACTCAGCGTGGCATTATTGAGATCCTACTCTGTGTCCAGATACCCACAAGTGATTGACAGCCTATATCCACACTGACTAAAGGATAGACAGACCCATAAGTAATTCAGCACAAAATGGTAAGACCAAAAACTATTGGTAAGGCGTGTACTCGGGAAGAGGCAGCAAAGTCAGCCGGGAGAGTTGACCAGAATCTTGGAGTGGGGGGGAGAAGGAAAGAGAATTCCAAGGGGATGGGGAATCCAGGGAAACATCATATACAAAGGCCTGAAAAGGAAAGTATTATTTGCTTGTGGTAAATGGAAGGCACTTCTGAGTGCTAAGCTTAGAATATATGTGTAGAGATGAGGAAGGGCAACAAGAAATGAATCAGGGTTCATTGGTAGGAACCAACAGACAGCAGTTTCGCAGCCACACTAGATGATGTATCAGCTATCAAGAAGGTATGGGCGCCCTGGCTGGTTTTGCTTAGCCATTAGAGCGTAGGTCTGCGGACCAAAGAGCGTGGGGTTTGACTCCCATCAAGGGCACGTACTTCGGCTGCAGTTGGACCAATCGAAACATCCATGTTTCTTTCTCTTTCTCTCTTTCTGTCATTCTCTCCCCTCCCACTCTATCTGAAGATGTTTAGAAAAATATCCTTGGGTGAGGATAAAAAAAAGAGAGTGGGGCTGCCCATGAGGGTTTTCCAGCTGGGTTGAGATAGGTTCATCCTGTTTTTTAGAGGCTGAGGCAGGAGGACCACAGTTAAGAAATAATTATAGTGACACAGTGAGAAATGTTTAGCATATGATGGAAGATTCACTACATATTAAAAAAAAAAAAAAAGTGAAACTCATGTGGCCTTTTTGGAGGCTATGCTGGATGCTAGCCCCTAAAGATTCAAAGGTGAGGAAAACCCTCTTTTTCTCCTTGAGCATCTCCCCAGTGTGGGGGAGGAAGGTGGGGAATGAGGAAGAGACAGACATTAAACTGTCGAATTGCTGGACAAATGCAAAATGGTAGTGCTACACAGAGAATAGAGGGATACACAGACATGGCTCTGGAATGCCTGTTCTTGGGGTTGGGCATGCAAGGGAAACTGGGGGTCCCGGGCAGGGCTGCAGTAGACATTTGGAAAGTTTATTCCTCACTCCTGAAGGATGCCTAAAACTCTGGCTCTTCCCCTTGGTTGTACCTCCTCTTCCCATGCCTTATGCCTACTACTGCCTCATTAGTGTTTCCAGGGGCCACTTTCAGTGGGTGCTCCTCCCTGGGCCACAGGATCACCTTAATCTGGTATCAAAACTCTTAAATGGAAGAAATCCCCATTCTTACCCCCAACCCATTGTTCAAGCCTCTCCCTCTCAGATGCCTCTGTATTACATATTACAGCAAACTGGATACTTGTCATTTCCAGAGCATCACCACGAATGTCTTGTTTCATTCCTTTGTTAATGCTGTTGCCTCTTCCTATAATGCTTTTCTTCGTATTCCCCAAATGTGAGAGCAACGGCCATCTTTGAAGACTTAGTCTAAATACCTCTGTAGTTTTCTCCAAGGGGCATAAGAGGTCCCCTTGCTGACCCTCAGACCTGACTGCCCCCTTCCCTCCCTGGGCCAGCTCAGCACTTTGTCTTTGCCTTTCCCTTGGCACATTCCATAATTCCGTGTTATATAATATGTACTTGGGTGTTTTCCTCCGTGCTCTCCCTCCATGAGGATGAGGACAAGGTTTCTTCATTGCCATCATGGCATTTCACTTCTAATAGGTGTGAATGAATGGCTGGTGCACAGAAAGTGATTGGGCTGTACTCAGAACCTTCTGAGAGACTCCCAGTTGCCTAAAGCAGGTTCCCCTACTTTCAATGTGTGTAGGAACTAGTTCTTGTTATTCTGCATCAACAAAACTATCTAAAATCTCATTAAGCGCCGACCAGGTGTTGGGCAATGTGCTAAGTTGTAGAGTTCAGGGTTGATAAAGACAAGACAGTTGCCTGCTGTCAGGAAGCTTCTGTTCTGCAGGGGTTTGCAAGTGAGTGAGTAGGGTCATCAGAGGCAGTGCTGTAAGACAAGTGGAGGTGCTACCGGGTAACTCTGGGGGTCAGGGAAGCTGTTCTGAGGCGGGAAGGTAGGAGGGCCCCACTATGGGCAGCTGTAATGGTGCTCCCTGGGTGGGTATGCTTGCCTGGCCAGATGGGGATTGGAGATAGGAAGGGGAGGAGTGGGCCTCCTGGTGGGTCTAGATCCCTGGGCTGCCAGTGCAAGTGTCCCTTGAAAGGCCCAGGGAGGGGTGGTGACAGGACCCAGTGATTCCTTACACCAACGACCTGTTCTGGGTTTTATTTGTGCAGAAACACATCATCCATGGCCTTCTACCTGCAGCCAGCATTGCACCAAAGCCAGCTGTGCCCCGCACACCTCCTCCCCGAAGCCCCAATCCCTCTCCAGAGAGACCAAGGTGAGTCTCAGGTGAGCAGGCACTGAGCTCGGCCACCAAGTGGTGAGTCCTAGAACTGTTTGAACTGGCAAGATTACAAGTAGGGTAATTAGAATCATGTCCTTTGAAATATTTATCACAGTTCCATAATTTAATATGATTTCTCTGTGGGATAAGGATCTATCCCTTTCAGGTATGGACTTCTCACATTTTGTAATTGAATGCAGTTAGTATTTTTCAAAATATTAAAGCCGAAATATTTCAGTTGATGGTATGTTAGAAGGAATTTGAATTGTGTACATAATTTTCTCTTTAAACATAAGTCTGCCTTTCAAAAGAATTGTTTTGTGGGAAGGAAGGAGAAGCAAGTTCACTTCCCAGGGCCTGGGATTTCCCACGTCCTCCAGTGCTCCTAACACATCCGATAGATGACTTTGTTGTATACCTAAGACCCCTGCCTATGCCCTCTGAGACTTTAGACGTAGAAGAATTTTAGACTATTTTTTATCCATAAGATACCTGGATATATGACTTGACTATTAGCAGTAAGAACAAATTTCATTCAAGGGGGGTACCTTCTTTTTAGTGTTCTTTGAAACTAGAACAGTGTTTGCCTCCTCATAAAAAACACTGAACTATTCTGTGTTTGTTTTTTCCTGTAGTATAATCATGATACTTAGAATAGCCATTTATTAATATTTACTCTGTGTTAGGTACTCTAGTGAGTGCCCTAGAAGTATTATTTCATCCTCTCAGTGACCCTATGAGAGAGGTCGTGTTGGCATCTCTCCTTTGAGCTCAGGTGTTCAGCGTTTGCCTGAAGTCTCACAGCGGGCGAGCGGTGGCATCGCTGCGACGCACGTAAAGGTCTGTCCATCTCTCCAGTGTTTGTAGGAACAACCATCAAGTAACGTCATTAGAACTTAAATGTTTATGTAGCAGCAGCAATAGTGAAAGGGTTCACTTTACATTTCATTATAAAGCAGAAAAACCAGAACACGTCATGTCATGGCAAGCATGCTATGGACTCATTAGAAAATTTCTGTGGTCTCTATGCTTAACAAAAATACCTTCCTGATTGTAATCTTTGTAAAACCCATACAAACAACATGGCTTTGGCAAACTTGGCATACTTTTAGAACTTTTTATTTTTAAAAAACGTTTAAATTGATCTTTGACATTATTTCACATTGTGTGTAGTGTAATAGTGTAAGAATCTTTTTCTACTTCTATTGCCTCCTTCCCATCCATTGTGCAACTGTTGTCATATATTTTAATTCTACATGTTATAAACTGTGTAATATACTACCGTTTTTACTTTAGAGAGTTGTTTATCTTTTTAAAAGTTGTTTTTTAGGTATAATGGACTACGATAAACTGTTCATATTTAAAACTTATAATTGGTAGATTTTGACATAGATTTACACCTGTGAAACCATCACCACAATCAAGAAAATAAATATATTCGTCATCCCCCAAAGTCTTCTCATGCTCCTCCCTTCTGCCTCCCATTACCCCGCCCACCCTCACCCCCATTCCCAGGCAACCACTGATCTGCTTTCTGTCACTATAGATTAGTTTGCATTTTCTGGAATTTTATATAAACAGAATTATACAAAATAATTAAGCTGGCCTCTTTCACTCAGTATAATGATTTTGACATTTATCCATATTGTTGTGAACATCAATAATTTGTCCTTTTTATTGCTGAGTAATATTCCATGTTTTGAATATGCCACAATTTGTTCACCTACTCACCTGTTGGTGAATATTTGGGTTGTTTCCATTTTGGGGTTGCTAGAAGTAAAGCTGCTGTGAACATTTGTGCACAAATCTTTCTTTGGATATATGCTTTCATTTCTTTCAGGTAAATATCTAGGAGTGAAATGCCTGTATCATGTACTAGATGTATATTTAACTTACTAAGGAATTGACAAACTATTTTCCAAAATTTTTATTCCATTTATGTTCCCACCAACAGTGTATAAATTCCAGTTTCTCCACATCCTCAGCAACATTTGGTTTAGTCAGTCCTGTGTATGTGTGTGTATGTGTTTATAACTTTATTTGACAATCAAGCATTAGTTCTCATTCACATTTACTGCCCGTATAATTTTTGAAAGTGGTGACAGGTACATAGGTAACAATGTATAGAGCTTGTTTGGTGTGGGAGCCATACTGTTAGGCCCAGGTAGAAGAGGAAGAGCATGAGGCATGAGAGATGGTCTTGGCCAATCTTTTTTTTTGGTGGTACGTGCCCCTAATGGGAACAGAACCCGGGCTCTCTGGTCCGCAGGCCGACGCTAAACCGCTGAGCCAAACTGGCCAGGGCTTGGCCAGTCTTTTTAATTTTGGACATTCCAATAGGTGTATAGTGGTATCTTGTTGTGGTAGTATTTTGCATTTCTCCAATAACTAATGATATTGAGCAGGTGCTTATTTGCCATTTGTGTATCTTCTTTGGTAAAGTGTCCATTCAAATATTTTGCCCACTTTTAAAAAGTGAGTTGTGCCCTGGTTGGTTTGGCTCAGTGGTTGGAACATTGGCCTTGCGGACCAGAGAGTCCCAGGTTTGGTTCCCACTAGGGGCATGTACCAAAAAAATAAAATAAAATAAATAAAAAATAAAAATAAAAAGTGAGTTGCTTGTGTTCCTGTTATTATATTTTGAGAATTCTTTAATTATTCTGGATACAAGTTCATCAAATATGTGCTTTGCAAATATTTTCTCCCCATCTATGGCTTATCTTTTTATTCTCTTAACAGTATCTTTCAAGGAGCAGAAGATCTTAATTATTAAGAAGTTCAACTTGCCAATTTTTTCTTTTATAGATTATGATTTCAATATAATATCTCAGAAATCTTTGCCTAACCCAAGGTCACAATGATTTTCTTCCAGATGATTTTTTGTTTTAGGGTCTACATTTAGATCTAATATCCATTTTGAGTTCATTTTTATATGGAGAGAGGTATGGGAGGTATAGATTCAAGTTCCTTTTTTCGTATATGGGTAACCAATTGTTCTGGCACTGGTTGAAGGCTATTATATTAGTTATCTATTGCCATGCAACAGATTACACCAAAACTTAGTGGTCTAAACGATAAAACAATAGCAGTCTTTTTAAAATTTTATATCTTACTATGTTCTCTTTTTTGTTTGTTTTAGTCTTCCTCTCTGTATTTCATTTTGGTTAATTTCTGTTGTCTTACCTTTAATTTCACAAGTCTTTTCTGGATGTGCCCTCTCCAGTGTAATTTTCATCCTTTTTTATAATCTTCCATGTCTCTAATTAGCTTTTGAACATATAGAATACAGTTATAGCTATTTTAATGACCTTCTCTGGTAATTCTAACATATGTGTTCAGTTCTGAATGGATTTTTATTGGTTATTCTTTTCACTGTGGGTCATGTTTTTCTGTCTCTGCATGCCTGGTTATCTTTGATTGTATGCTAGACATTGGTATGAGTTTTATGTTGAGCGCCTGATATTTTAGTATTCCTGTAAGTCTTCTTGAATTTTGTGCTGGTATGTAATTACGTTACCTAGAGCCAGTTCGATCTGTTGGGTCTTGCTTTTATGATTTGTTAGGCGGGGTCTGGACCAGTGTTCAACCTAGGGCTAATTATTTCTCACTACTAAGGCAAGACCTTAGAATATTGTACACAACATCCCATGAACTATACTTTTTTCCTGTCTGACTGCTGGGAACACTGACCTCAACCATATGTAAGCGTCTGCCGCTGTTCCTCTAGTCCTTACGAGTGGTTCTTCCCCCCGTCCTGGGTAGTTTCCTCATACTTGTGCACTGAGGAGCATTTTGCTAAACCCTCAGTGGGGGGACTTCTTCAGAGTTCCAGAGTTTTCTCAGTTTAGCTCTCTCCTTTCTGGTACTCTGTCCTTCAAATTCTGTCAGCCTTGGTATTCCCAGACGCTCAACTCCACCTACACAACTCAGCAGTCTGCCTGGCCCCACCTCAGTTTCTCTTTCCTTTGCTGTGGCCTGGAAATTCTGGCAGCAAGCTGGGCCATTTGTTAATTCTATTGATTTATTTTTTCAGTTGGGAGACTAAATCTGTTATTCTCTCTTTCCTATATTACAGTTTTGAATAATTTGCAAGATTTTAATATGCTTTTTAAAATCTTTTATATCTTTTTATACCTCTTTTTTTTTTTTTTTAATCCCAACCTTTTATTTTAACAGAAAAAAAACACTTGAATATAGATTCTCTGAATTAGAGACCTGGTTCCATATCCTATTGGCTAAGAACTCTTGGGCAAGTAATTTAATTTATATGAAAAATGGAGGTGACATATCTACTCATACAGGTGACGTGAGAATGAAATGAGCTTGTTTCATGGCTGCAGGCCTGTGATCAGCACACTAAACCTCGTAGAACAGAAGGTATACCTTGATTAATTCATGTGTCCTGCTGTTTCACTTTTCCTTCACCATCTACTGGGATGCTTTTGTCCATAGGTCTGCTCTGGCTGCGGTAATTCTAGCAACGACATTGACTGGCCGGACCGTTGCCCTTCCTCAGCCACGCCGGAGATCGCAGTCCGAGAGCGACACCACCTCCATCGAAAACAGCTGTTTCTTGGAGCCCTATGCCACCACCTCAGAGCTGAGGTATCAGTAAGGACCATATCTCTGGTTCTGCTTCCTCTAGGGGCAGAGGAGGAGCAGCTCATGTGCATGTGTGTGCGTGCGTGTAAGCGTGTGTGCATGCATGTGCTTATGACTACAGAGCTTAGTAGAGAGGTTTTCATCACCAGTGTCAAAGGAACATAGTTCTGGACATCAATTGTTCTTGAATTGCATCAGAATTTTTTCTAGAGTGGACCTTGTGAGTGCATTGGTTGTTTTCATGGCAGCACAGAGCCTGTGAACTTAGTGCCGCTTCTAGGCCTCGGTAGGATTCTCTGTGCCACAACCTAGAGGGTGAGAGTATCACTCACTCCTCATGTATCTCCCCTCTGGACATTCCTACTGATCTGACCTTTGTTAGCATCTATATTATAATTTTTCTTCTTTTTTGTTTAATCCTCACCCGAGGACATTTTTTGCATCTATCTTCAGATAGGGTGGGAGGGAGAGAGGGAGTAAGAGAGAGAGAAAAACATCAACGTGAGAGAGACACATCGAGTGGTTGCCACCCACATGACCCCATCCAGGGCCGGGGACAAACTGCAACCGTGGTATGTGCCCTTAGCTGGAACCGAACCCGGGACTCTCTGGTCTGCAGGCCGATGCTCTAACCGCTGAGCCAAACCGGCCAGGGCTAACTTTTCTTCTTCTTTAATATCATTTCTTTCATTGCTTGAGCTGGGTTAATGCTGATGTCAATGTAAGAAACATTCAAACCTGTAAAGAATTTTTGTGAGTTTATTTGAGCCAAACTGACCACAATTGCCAGGAAGCAAAAATCTCAACAGATTGAGATAATGCTCCGGAGAATGGCAGTTTTACCCCTTATTTATGTATTTATTTTTTAAATTTTCACCTGAGGATATTTTTTCCCATTGATTTTTAGGGATAGAAGGGAGGGAGGGAGGGAGGAAGGGAGAAATATCAGTGTGAGAGAGACACATGGATTGGTTGCCTCCCGCATGCACCCGACCAGAGCCGGGGATTGAACCTGCAACTCTTTGGTCTTTGGGCCATCGCTCTAACCCTTGAGCCACACAGGCCAGGGTTATACCTTATTTTATACATTACAATCAAAAGAGGAGACATAAGTGGGTTACATGAAACTCATTGGTGCCCTGGCCGGTTTTGCTCAGTGGTTAGAGCGTCGACCTGCAGTCCAGAGAGACCTGGGTTCGGTTCCTGCTAAGGGCACGTACCTCGGTTGCAGTTTGTCCCCAGCCCTGGTTGGGTCGTGTGGGTGGCGACCATTCAATGTGTCCCTTTCATATCGATGTTTCTCTCTCTCACTCTTCCTCTCTCTCCCTCCCACTCTATCTGAACAAAAAATGGAAAAATTTCCTTGGGTGAGGATAAAAAAAAAAGAAACTCATTGGTGATATATTAGGGAGCTGGAAGAAAGCATATCTTTTACATAAGTGGGTACAGGATAGTTAATAGTCAACAATGAATACAATAACAGTAACAATGAGAGGATTTGTGTTCCCCGCCCTGGTGCATTGGTTGTCCCCTGAGGGTTCTGGAAAAAGAGAAGTTACCCTGATATTGCAAAGGTATGTTATAGATGCAAAAAGACAATAGGCTCAACTAACCTTAGTCAGGGATTTTAACCTAGGACATGACTGCCCACCAAAAACTGCTTTTAGTTTTAAAAGTTTTCATTTCAGACCATCCTTTGCAGTTATTTTAGGTCTTAGAGTTTGCAAGGTTGCCACACAGGTCTTCCCTGACCTTGTCAGGTTAGCATGTGGCCCCTTTTCGTCCACATTAACACAGGGCTAGGCGGTCAGGAAGGTTTCCTCCTGAGGAAGAGAGCACTGAAGGGGTTACTGAGGAATTTACAGGAATTAGGTGGGAAAGGCTGGAGGGTTGGGGGATGGTCACTGAGGGCCTGGAATGAGCTTTCTAGACAGACAAAGGGAGCATGAGCAGCAGAAGGAAGATGTGTGTCTGGGAGAACTTGAGTGAGGTGAGGATGAGACAGGCCAGTGAGCCAGGACAAGTGCAATTGAGAAACTGAGGCAGACAGCTGAACAAACTGACAGAGCAATTTACAGCAGATACAGAAGAAATAACATCTCCCTTGAAATAACATCTGGGCCTCAGGTGTATTTCAGCTCCAGACCCAGAAAAGTAACAAAACCAGGTGGGTAAACCAGGACCAGCTGCAGTGACTGTGAACCCCCTGCCCTGACACTGGCCAGTCAGTGAAGATGACCCTAAAGGAGCTCATCTAGAAGGTGTTGAATATTCTGTTGAAACCCTCCACTGAGACCTTCCCTACGAATCCTACCTGCAAGAGAGAAATAAAAGCCTCAAGGCAAAGGACCCAGCGCGAGCTCTCCTTCCCAGGAGCTCGCCAGCACGCCCACTCTTCTCCCCGCAACAGGCATGCATCTCCTAGACTCTAGGGGACCCCATGAGGCTTGCAACCAGGGCAGCAGTGGGAAGTAGCATTTCATCCCAGGCAAACCTCCTGAACCTGTCCCTAAGTCCCCCATTTCTCTGACTTCTCAGTGAGCCAAAGCAGACCAGCCCAGGCTTATTTCCCAGCCCTTCCTTATTTCACTGTCCCCAGCTTTAATGAATGTCCTCTAAAATTCACCCAGACTCGTGTCATGAAACTATCAACCCGGCCCTAGGCAGACCCGCTCAGGGTCAGGTCCCCTTTCTGGTAACAGACCCACAGAATGTTCATACCACTGATTCATTCGTTTGCATCTGGTTGTTTGTTTTACAGGACTAATCCTAAAAACAGAAGAGATTATTTACATGTAGACATCCATTACAGGGTTATTTATAACAGTGAAAATTGGGAGGGAGACTAAACTGGTATAACTACTTGAGTTTTTACCTTATAACATTTTGACTTAGAAGCTTGTTAACAGTGAAGCAGATTGTATTTGCAGGCAGTGATTAGAACTGTGAGAATCTGGGTTAAAACTAGACAGACATTTTAAGAGTGTGCGGAGAGATGTGATAGTGGATGACTTAACCCTTTAGTTTCTATATGTTTTGTAATGTAGTTATAATAGTTTCATGGTAGGGGCTCAGAGGCAGTGCATTTAAGACATGTATTTATTTTAATGTGAAGTAAGTGGCTGGTTTAGTTACTTATTTTTCTCTTTAATGTTCTAATACAGACCAAATTGGCAGAGTGGGACAGGAAGGAGAACTTCTTTGCCATCCTTTGAAACGCTGGGCTACAGGGAGGAAGAGGACACTGACTCGAGCCTGTCATCCAGCTCCAGGGAGGCAGGGGAGGTCAGCGCTCGGAACGAGGAAGGAAGTCTCGGCGATGCTGTGTACGCCGTGTCACAGAGAAATCAGGTGTTGGTCACGTTCCAGAACTTCGTCTGCACCTTGACATTAACTCACAGTAACTTGTGCATGAATAAGGACTTTCTTTTCTCGCTCCTACCTCTGATGGCTTTTGTTTTGGGCTTATTTTTTTAATTTGTCCAGTCTCATTTTCTATCTGGTTAGGCTAAAATTTAAAACTTTTTCTTTACCTTTTAAAGACGAGCATCTTAACATTGGGAGTATAGACTTTCTTCCCATGCTAAGTAATCTTGCTCCTTTGTTTGACACAGAAGCTAATTTTTTTATCACTTTGCCAACATCAGTGTGCATAGTTGCAACCTTTCTTCAAATTCATGCCTGACAAAGGAGTATCATCATCTTCTCCATAGTAGCTGACATTGTTTGGGTGGTTATCGTGAGCTTGTATTTCAAGCTCTTACATGTACTTATCTTCACAATCTCAGTGAGGTAGATTCCATTTATGACGCTATCACACATGGCAAAACCGAGGTACAGAGAGGTTGAAGGAGCCCATTGCTCCACCACTCCCCAACTGCTCTGGTTTCAACTCTGTGCACCTAGGGTTTTGAAAACTGGATAGTGCCATTTCTTTAATTGCAAAAGACAGCACTGTAATTTCTTTTCCCTTTCTCTTTTTCACCATCATTATAACATGTGTTAGAGTACAGACTGGCAGCTTCAAAGTATATTAAGCCCAGCTGGTGTGGCTCAGTGGTTGAGTGTCATCCCATGTACCAAAAGGTCACCAGTTCAATTCTCGGTCAGGGCACATGCCCAGGTTATGGGCTTGATCCCCCGTAGGGGGCATGCAGGAGGCAGTCAATCAGTGTTCTCTCATCAATGTTTCTCTCTCTTCCTCTCCCTTCCTCTCTCTCTAAAAAAAAAAATCAACAAAGTATATTCATATTGATTATGTTATATTACCCTCCACTATATTGACTCACATTTTAAATTGTCTTAGGGAGCTTATTTAGAGGAATCCATATGTGAGCATTTTATGACCTAACCATCACCTTCTAACACATGTAGACTCTAACATGCAGAGTTGGGTTTCTCTACAGCGAGGAGCACGGAACAGGCAGACAGCCGCAGGAGCCCAGGGGAGGGGCCCCTGCAGGGCTCCCACAGGCCGAGGTGAAGCCCAATGCCCCTCTGTCTGCAACTTCCTGGCAGTATTCTGGACTGATGTTGACAGAATTATAGTTTGAAGTGAAACTTGCTACCATGTTTCCCTTAGGAGAAAGAGATTGTGGAGACCTATATAACCTCCTCTGTCATTAGCAGGACAAATATATTTTGTGTGTGTGTGATGTGTTTTTTTTTCTGTTCTTGTAAAAGTGGGACAAATATTTTATTTTTAAGGCAAGTCTGTCGTGGTGCTTCTAGGAACTATGTGCAGTAGGGCAATTTTTCTTTTTTTTTTAATCCTCACTCGAGGATATTTTTCTATTTATCTTCAGATAGAGTGGGAGGGAGAGGGAGACAGGGAGAGAGAAACATCAACGTGAGAGAGACACATCGACTGGCTGCCTCCCACACGACCTGGACTGGAGCTGGGGACAAACCGCAACTGAGGTACATGCCCTTGACCAGAATCGAACCCGAGACTCATTGGTCCGTGGGCCAATGCTCTACCGCTGAGCCAAACGGGCCAGGGCAGGCAATTATTATTATTTTTAAATGTGAACGGTAGAGCACAACTAACAATGTCAAGGATTGGTGAGGCTCTGGAGGAACTCCAACGCTGGGGGCAGTGTCAGTTCGAACCACCACGTTGGAAAACTGTTTGGCTCTATCTACTACGGGTGAACACATATGTGTGTGTGCTCTGTCCCGGCCGAAAAAAGAAAGCTGAAAAGTAGAATGAGCAAGTATTGACATCATACCTTTTTTTGTTTCAGATTGTTAAAATAAAATTACAGTTAGGGTTGAATTTCTCTGTCTCTCGTTCCCTCTGCATCCCTGGAAGGCCTTCTCTTGGATTTGGAATGCATTCTAGAAGTCTGTGCTTTTATTCTGTTACTATAAATAAGTGTCAGTAAACAAATATACTATTTTTGTGTGTGTGTACAAAGGTCACGATACTGAACCAATCATTTTACTTCTTGGCTTTTTTACTTGACATTGCAGTTTAGAGATGGATCTGTGTTATTTTATCTACACACCCACCAATGAACATTTAGGTTATTTCCTCCTGCATTTGGTACATGTACGTGTGTGCTGGTTCACACTGGCAGACATCGCAGGTTGTCCTCCAGAGCAGTCGTTTCCCCGTTGCCTCGCCCCAGCAGTGTGTGTACCAGTGTCCACATTTCCGTACCAGTAAGGAGCCAGAGGTGGAGCTTTGGTAACTGATTACAATGGAAAGGTTTCATCGTGACCTTTACACTGCTCTGGCTGACGGCATGAATGCAAGGGCCCGGAGGCTGGGAAGGGATTTCAGTTTCCCACAGCCTTGTGATTGGTTTCTTTTCGGGGAGGCTGGAGGACAGTAGGGGGAGGAAGACACATTGACCTTTTCTTAGCACTAATATATGTTAGGCATCTTACATGTGCCGTTTTATTTACTTCACACCATTGAGGATAAGCATGTGAAGAAACAGGATAAATGACTTGCCCGAGGTCTGCCAACCAACCATCTGGTGGCAGAGGCAGGATTGAGACCAGGGCGACCGATTTTCCCTACTAAGAATGAAAATGTGTAGTTATAGTCCTTGTGCCTATCAAGAATATTTCTTAGGCATAAAGCTTTATTTTTGAAACTGGCCAAATATTCTTAAATTTATTATATGATTAAAATATATATCTTTGAAAAAATGGGTGTGGCGCATGTAAAACTGCGATTTAATCACTAGGTGGCACCAGCTCTGAAGGAGATATTGCCTATTGGGTACATTTTATTTTATTTATTTTATTTTATTTTATTTTATTTTATGTTTATTGATTTGAGAGAAAGAGAGGAAGGGAGAGGGAGAGAGGGAGAAAGAGAAACATCGATGTGAGAGACAAACCGATCAGTTGCCTTCTGTATGCTCACTGACCGTGGATCGAACCCACAACCTAGCTTTGTGCCCTGACCAGGAATTGAACCTTCAACCTTTTGGTGTACGGGACGATGCTCCAACCAAACCACCTGGCCAGGGCTCTGTACCCTTTTTTGGGGGGGGGGGCTGTAAATAATGGAATAGGCAGACATAAGGCTTAAATATTAGACATTTAACACTCTCACATAAAGTCAAGAGGTAGAAGATTCCAAAATTGTTTCAGCTGCCCATCAAAGGCTGGAGCCTGCCTGTCCCTTGGCTTCCTCTCTGTGGCCACCAGCGGGTACGGCAGGTCCTGGCTCCAAAGCAGAAGGAGAAAGTGGGGTCCTTTTCATCAGGGTGCTCTGTGTTTATTAGGGAGAACGTTTCACTGGCTAAGGGGAAGAGGATTATCATGATGCATACCCTAGGGCTGGGCCATTCACACCAAAGAAAATCATCCTGGTAGCCAGGTGGAAAGGGGGCACCGGCTGCGCAGTGGGCACTGCGGCCGTGCCTGCCATGGCCTGCCCCCGGCAGTCTGTCTGCGTTTACATGCACACATCCACGTGCATGCAGATGGATGTGCCCACTGTCCGTTTACTGCATGCAGACTCTGACTGCTCTCAAGGCAAGCACCTCTGCATGGACTTGACACCTGTTGGTAGCAGTAGAAGCCAGGATGGCAAGTGACCAAGCAGTCACTCCAGCCAGTTTGCAGAAGCCACCAAGAGAGTGAGCTCCGCTATCTTCCGTGTTGGGGTGTCCTCCATTGAACAGATGAGGAAGCATAAATTCACAAACCCTTAGTTGATGTCCTCTAACGTACCAAGTCAGGGAGTTCCAACATGTTTTTGGACCTACAAAGGTCCCAGTGTAGGCCCGAGCGTTTCTTCTACCTTACATATCAGAACTGCCCCTTCCAGAGTTATTCCTTGGTTTACTGCACATTTTTATCACACTCCTGCCTGAACTTTACCCTGAGGTAGAGCCAGCTGGCACCTCCTGTTGCTGTACCTCTAAGGACTGTGTAAGGTACTTTGGGTGGGGTTTTTCTGTTAGCTCCATTAATATGAGGAGAGGCGTCTGGGAAGGGTCCACTCTGGGCTGGGCCCTGTGCAGGATTACGCTTAATTACTGCTGGATCTCAGAGTCATCTCCCTCTTGAAGTCACAAGGATCTGGACACCAGCTTCCTTGCTGTGTTGTCAGGTTTTCCAATACCACTTTCACCTTCAAGTATTAGAATGTTTCTGATATCACAGACTGGTTTTGCACATTTTCAACTTTATATGCATGAAATCATAGAACATGTATTCTTTTGCATCTGACATGGTTAGGTGTATACACATTTAAAAATATATCTTCCTGGTAAATTGAATGTTCTGTCAGTATAAAGTGAACCTCTTTGTCTCTAAAAATGTATTTTGCCTTATGTTTATTTCGCCTGACATCCTCCCCCTTTCTTTTGTTTGATATTTGCGTAGTCTATTTTTTCCATTCTCTAATTTCAATCTTCCTTTTTTTTTTCTTTATTGATTTTTAGAGAGAGAGGAAGAGAGAGAGAGATAGAAACATCGATGAGAGAGAATATCGACCGGCCGCCTCCTGCATGCCCCCCACTGGGGATCGGGCCCACAACCTGGGCATGTGCCCTGACTGGGAATCGAACCGGCAACCTTTGGTGCATGGGTCGACGCTCAACCACTGAGCCACACTTGCTGGGCAAATTTCAATATTTCTATATTCTTATGTTTAGCTGTGTCTTATAAATAGTATGTTGTTTTTTAGAAACAAGTTTTAAATATATAATAAATGTATAATTCACATACCACACTATTCGTCCACTTAAAATATACAGTTTAATGTAGCATATAGTTTTGTTATGTTAACCGAGTTTGACCGACTTTTCCTTTGTCTTTTCTTGTTTCTTTGGTTGTTTTAAATTTATTTCAGAGAGAGGAAGGGAGAGGGGGCGAGACACAGAAGCATCAATGAGAAAGAAAAATCAATTGGCTGCCTCCTGCACAGCTCCTACTGGGGATCAAGCCTGCAACCCGGGCATGTGCTCTGACCAGGAATTGAACCCATGACTTCCGGGTGCATGGGATGACGCTCAACCAACCGAGCCACACTGGCTGGCCATCCTTTGTATTTTTACTGGACTATTTAATACTTTTGTATTTCATGTCCTGACGGCCTTAACTCTTGCCCCTGAAATGCTCCAGTGCATCTTGCTGGTCATTGCCCACCTCCCTGCCAGTCTTGGGGACGGCCCTTCTTTGCCTGCAGCACAGCACAGCTAAGCTTGGATTGCATCTGTCCCTGCTTCCCAGAGCCCTGCTCAGCAGACTGGTCCCATTACAGGCCCATGGTCTGGAAGAGACAGCACTGCAGCCCAGCCACCCTTCATGAGCTCTACACAGGAGCTGCTCAGTGGGCTCACATAGCCAGCTAACGCGAGAGTTCTCACAGGGCAAGTTGGCAGCTCTCGTCTCATGTAGAGATGATAACGGTATCAGTACCAGGTTAGGGTGCTATTCGGTGCTGTGCACAGCAGGCCAGATGCAGCCCCTTTCTCTGGGTTGGTCCCTGGCAGGAAGGAGAAGGAGAGGCTGCCCAGGCAGCATGGGTGGGATTTGAAGTTGTGGATGGCCTCAGTGTAGTTTGAATGTCATTGCCTTTGCCACGGGGCTCTTCCCGAGGAAAACTTGCCAGGGGTAGTACTTTTGTGTCCCGGAGAGAGAGGTGGCGCTGGAGAAAGCGTGAAACAAGCCTTTTGAGTTTACTGGCAGGAAATTTGATCATACATTTACTTCTTTGTCTCTTGTAACAAAAGGTTCCATTGTCATGTGGGGCGGACAATGAAGACGAAGGAAATATTTCTGAGCAAAATGGGTTTCCAGGCTCACCGTTGACACCACAGCGTACACAAGAAAAAGGTAAAATAAAAACCAGCAGGGCTCTGGTGCCAGATGGGCCTGCCCCCTGAATATGCGCTGGTGGAGGTGATCGGGTGGTGCTCTAGTGTGGTCTGAATCTGTCTCTGGAGCTTTCCAGGAGGTACAGGCCAAGACCAGCCCCTGCTTGTGCCATGCCTGGGGCCACCCGCATGAGCTGCAAAGCAGACTACAGATTGTTACCACTTGGCTGGACTTGGAGGTGCCTGGGAGATGCCAAGCTGTGAGGCTGGTAGCCACTAGTACCAGGCTTGGGGCTGCTTAGCAAGAGATACGGGGCACACTGAGGCCAGATGCTGCTTGTTTGGGGTTTGTGAACCTTTGGGAGATTTTAGCGAAGTCTGAAGTTCGAGCACAGATAGGCTGTTTTTATGAAAAGGCAACTGGGTGGGTCTGAAAGTTGGGTGGGGATCTCAGGGAATCACCAGGGCCCAGGGAACAGTGTTAACCAGGTTGGTGGGGACTCAGATACGGCACCTGCCTGCCGTCAGTGGGGAGAGGGCTCAGCAAAGCAGCATGTCTTCTGCCAGCACTTCTGTCCGGGGGAAAGCTGCCCCTTCTGTCCTCGCCCCACAGCCAGACCATTCAGTTCCTACACCCGTGTCTCTGGCTCCTTTAGAGCTTCTGTCCCACAGCTGGAGCTCAGAGCAAGTGAGTCTCAGTAAGTCCATGTGCGGGCCCTTTAAGAGGAACTGCCTGGTACCCCAGCAACTCTTGTCTCATTCAGACTCAACTCCTCTGGTTTTCACAGCCAGAAGTTATGGGGACTTCTCTTCATGGCACTGGTGCCCTGGGCTGGGGCCTCTGGTGTGGGGTGGGACCCCTGGCTACCTTAAGTGGGACCTCTGCAGACAAGGTATCCCTCCTGATTTTTTTTTCTAATTTTTTTTTCTTTATTGATATTTAGAGAGAGAGGAAGGGAGAGGGAGATAAGAAATATTGATGAAAGATAAAAATGGATTGGCCGCCTCTAGCATGCCCACTGGGGATTGGGCCCACAACCTGGGCATGTGCCTGACCCGGAATCGAACCGGTAACCTCTTGGTGCATGGGTCGACGCTCAACCACTGAGCCACACCAGCCAGTCAGGAGCAATGACTTTTCTGACCAAGTCGGATGCTACTTCCAGGCAGGGTAGGCCCGGCCCATGTGTGGAATGGCGGGAGGAACCTGTGGAGAGAGCACAGGAGTGGGGGGGTGTTGGAAGGCGGGGAAGAGCCCTGGATGGAAAGGGCTCAGCATCACACTGAGGAATTGGCCTTGGTTCTGCAATCCTGTGAGCAGCCCTGAAGGTGTCAGGAATGATAGTCAAAGACAAGCAGTTCAGAGTTGGGCTCCCCGCCTCGCTCCAGGACCCGCTTGCCGTGTGGCCTGGCCAGGCCTCTTACCGCTCCCTGCCTTGTTTGCTCACCTGTAGAAGGTGAGTTTCTGTGATTGTGCCCTCTTGTGTTGTCAAACGTCTGTATCTGTTTTAAAATATTGTTCTCTTCTTTTTAAAATCAGATGGTGAATATTCTGTTCTGAATTTAAAGGTAAGACTTGTTTTTTAAAAACTGGTTTTCTCTCAGCCTGGCCAGTTTTGCTCAGCAGTTAGAGCATCAGCCTGTGGACCAGAGAGTCCCAGGTTTGGTTCCCACCAAGGGCACGTACCTCGGTTGCAGTTTGTCCCCGGCCCCAGTTGGGGTCGTGTGGGTGGCAACCAGTCGATGTGTCTCTCTCACATCGATGTTTCTCTCTCTCTCTTTCTCCCTCCCTCCTGCTCTATCTGAAGATAAATGCAAAAATGTCCTCGGGTGAGGATAAAACAAAAACAAAACAAAACTGGTTTTCTCTATAGATTGAAGATCTGTCATAATTTTTAAACAACTTCTGTGATTTGTGGGGAGAAAAACCTCCCTTAATCGGCATTCTTTCCAACTGAATGTTTCTTTTTAAATATTTAAACAACTTGAAGAAACATGTTTTCCATAGTTTAAAAATGAAAGTAATATATTGAGAGGTTAGAAATCATTTACAACTTGTAGAATGAATAGACGATAACTAATTTGCAAACACGGAAATAGTTCCACCTTACATTTTGAATTGTGTGCTGTCATAGGAATTTAAATATTAAACATTTCTCAGTAGAACTAATTCATAACCTCATCTACCTTTTTAGCAGAAATGAGAAACTTAATATCAGACTGATGTGTAATGGAAAAATTAACAAAAGTTCAAAGCTTTCCCTTTCCTCAAAGTTTTATGTCGAAAAGCAAGATCTTACATTCTTTTCTCAGCACCCTGAAAACACACTTCTCTGCAGTTTATGGAGGCCTCTTGCACAGCCCCAGGAGAAGAGGCCCAGTTGGAGTTTGCTTTGCGTGTCTGTGCTCAGCGCCTATGGCCATATCACATGTTTAGAATGTGAACTGATGGCCTGCTGTTACCCGTGGGACCTATATATAAAGACACAGTGACTGACTGACACGGGCAGAGAGGCAGAAAGAAAGTTTGAACAGAAGATGCTAACACTCTCAATTCTTTAGGCTCATGGCTTTTTCCCCCCTAGGATGAAAAACCACCGTTATGTGGAAAACCTCCTCCCTCCCCAGGTATTTGCCTTTTGATTTTCATTATGATTGGAAAGCTTGAATACCCAGGAACCTGTGGGATGTGCTGAGACACTGGGAGGGCGGGCATATGCAAATAAGGGCTCTAACTCTGGGGCCAGAGACAGAGTGTGAGGTTGCAGATGTTTTCTGGGGTGCTTTCCCCTGTAATGTTTGTGCAGCTTTGGTAGCTTTCAGAGTGAGTTTTGTCATTCTTGCCTGCTGTGTTGCACGTCACTATTGAAAACCATGTTGGGTATCAAGGCTTTTCAGTCTGTCCTCCATGTAGGACTGACTTGACCTTCACCCACTCTTTCGTAGTGCTTTTGATGCTCTGTTGTGGGAGTTTGCTAGGGCTCTAACTCCTAGCCCACAGGCTCAGCATAATTGTATGTGTTCTACCACTCAGCCCATCCTTTGCATTTACGCATTAATCAAAATGTTTGTTTACATAATTTCTATGAAGTACTGACAAGTGTCTCTCTGAGAACATTAAATATACTCATTCCAAAATCGTGCATATTTTGCGCCAGCCACTTGCTTCTCTCTAATTTGACTTGGGTGCTTCTCTTGGCTCAGACACTTCATGGTTGTTGGTGGTGTGCCTACCTTGGTCCTTGAGAGTCCCCGTGGGTCTGCCTGGGGATGCTGTGTCTGCTTACTGCAGGCTGCTCAGATGGGGAAACCAACCAAGCTGCCAGTAACAGCCTGTCTCCAGTGACTGACGAGGACAGGCAGGCTCTGTGGCCAGCCAGGGGCTTTGGGGCTCCCTCTTCCTTCTGCGATTCTCTAGCTCCTTTGGGGCTGCCCTGCCTGTCGGACCTCAGTGTCTGTATGTACTGCCTGTCAAGGGGCATGCATCTCTGCCTGCCCAGAGGGTTTGAGCCCCATCTGGTGCTCTAACCGGACACCTCATCAGTCCTCTCTAGGCCACTGCGGTTCCTACCACCTGTCAGGGAAGCATCCCGCCTTTTGTAGCTGACGTCTCCTGGCGTATTTTAGGCTGCAGCTTCTGTCTTCCGCCTAATCTCAACTGTTTTCTTTCTGGGGTTCCTAGGGTCCCCCTCTTGTGCTCAGTGTCGCTGTGGAGTTACTCATTTCTTAGCCTTTCCTTTCATGTTTTAAGGACTGGGTCTATGTGCAGCAGGGGTCAGGGGGTTATCTGGAGTCACCAGTCCCCTCCCTAGCTTATGCCTGCCCTTGGGGCCACCAGCCGGGAGCCACCAGCCCTCCCACCCGTGTCTGCCCACAGAAGCTCTGCTTCTGTTTCCACCTCCACTGGGAGGCGTGCCCTGGCCACTGTCGTGTTCACCTTTTCTGACCTCTCTGAGCATCTCTCTCCAGGGAACATCGCTTTCTGTTTTCCTCCTGTCTTCCTTGCTATTTCTTCTTAAATCCTATGTGAGCTCTGGTTTTTGTCTCTCCATGGTGCTGTCGGGCACTGCCCACGTGCCGGCGGCTCCCTTTCTGCAGCTAAAGTTGCCTTCGGAGCTTTGGGCCTGTGTCCTAACCCAGCTTCCCTTCCCTTGCTGCATTTGTTTTCTTGTCTGGCTGAGTTCCACTCAGCCTTGATGTGCCCCACCCTATACAGCTCCGTGGGGTTTGCGCCCCTGGGTCTTTCTCCCACATATCCCTTCCTCTCTGTCCCCAGCATGCTGCCGCCCCTCTGGTCTGGGCCTCGTTCATTCAGGTTGTTTCCTGCTGGCCTGAGGGGCTCATCTGAGTGGAGACTTCACACCTCCGCCTAAAAGTCTTTCTGGTTCCTCTGGCCTCAGTTCTGCATATTAATGATGTGCAAGGGGCTGGTTCCTGCCATCCACTGTCCTCTCATCAGGCCACTCCTCCTTCCTGGTATAGGCCATTCTCTCCCAGGACCGCAGAACATAGCATGAGGCCTGCCAGGAAGAAGAGCTCACATGGTTTTTCAAATGCAGTCTCGTGAATGTTGATGTAAAATTGTAAATGTCAGTTAATACTTTGAAATGTTTTCCCTGTGCCTTTTCAGACAGAACTTCTAGAACACCTCAACGATGTGTCGAAATAACCAAAGAAAAGTTTGAGGAGTTAAAAGAAGAAAATTTGCTTCTGAACAATGCAAACCAAACCCTGACTCTTGAAGTGAACACACTAAAGCGAGCAAGGAAAGAACTACGGCTCAGACTTGAGAGAACAGAAAAAGAAAGCGGGAAGCGGAAGGAGGCTGAGCGCCCGTCCTCTCAGGCAGGTGGGCGCAACTGCAGTTTAATTAAAGGGACAGATAGGACTTCACTCGTTTTCGTATTTATTTTGAGAGTTAATGTTTCAGGTTGTAATATTTGTTGATTTTAATGTTGATATTTTGCGTTATAATATTTTAGTTTCTTATTAATATCTGGATGCTTGTTGAAATTTTATTTTATCTGCTATATCATTATTGTTAGGCTAAAGACATTTCAGTATGGTCTGGCTTTGATATTTAGGAAAGTCGTTTTATATGTATTTCATACAGGTTTTTACCCTGCTGAGCAGCATATGAAAGTGCCTTTTTACCACCTATCTACTGATCATGAGGATTATGTTTTTCTTGCTAATTTGATAGAGGAAAAAGGAATCTCATTTTAATTTGTATTTCTTTTATTATCGATGAGCTGGAATATTTTTTTCATATCGTGCAGGTCATTTTCTTTTATAAATTTCCCCCCTTATCATTGAGATACTTGGCTTTTTCTCATTGGTTTGTAGGAGCATTTTATGTGTTAAGGATGTTGGCCTTTGTCATGTATGTCATATTTTCTTTTTGTTGATAATCTAACTAAATCTAAAGGATATTTTGTTTTTAAGACTTAGCCCTGGGTGTCGAGTCCTTTTTACCTTTAAGGTTATATAAATATTCACTGATTTTCATTTATCTATTTGTATAAGACTAATATTATTGCCTGAAGAAAGATGATGTAATATAGACACTGCATATTTCTTGTCTTAGGCACACTTATTTCTAGATACTTTATATTATTTGTGTTATTATTTTGTGGGATCTATTTTCTTTTCTTTTATTTTTTAATCATCTTTATTGATTTTTTTTTAGAGAGAGAGGAAGGGAAAGGTAGAGAGAGATAGAAACATCAATGAGAAAGAAAAGCATCAGCATCGATCTGCTGCCTCCTGTACGCCCCGTACCCGGGCCTGCAACCTGGGCATGTGCCCTGACTGGGAATCGAACTAGCGACCTCCTGGTGCATGGGTCAATGCTCACCCACGGAGCCACACCAACTGGGCTGTGAATCTATTTTCTATTTTGTTTTCTAATATTTGGGAAGGTTATTTTAATACATTTTCATTTATTCTGTATGATTTGCAAGGCAAATATTTATATATCATTGGAAACAATTACTTTTCCTTTTCAATCTAAAGTTATTATTTTACCTTAATTAATTGTACATGTAAAAATTTCCACAAACTTCCAAAGTGTTGACTAGTGTTAAAAAACCCAGAAACTTTTATTAATTTATACCTATATATTTGTCATTCAGAGCCTCTATGAGCCTAAAAGGAAAAGAAGGGAAGATGTTAGCAATTTATATAAAATCTTAATCGATTTGATATAAATTCTTAGAGTATAATGTTAATTTTTTTCAGTAGTTGCTGCACCTGAACTACTTTATCTAAGAAAACAAGCTCAAGAACTGGTGGATGAAAATGATGGGTTGAAAATGACTGTCCATCGTTTGAATGTAGAACTGAGCAGATATCAAACAAAATTCAGGCATTTATCCAAGGAAGAGGTAATGTTTCCGATTAAGAACATTTAGTTTTCAGATTTTTTTTTTTTAGCCATTCCCGTTGAATTGATTTCCAACCATGCGGGGTTCATATTTATTACAGTTTGGTATAAAAAGACACACATGTACAAAGCACAGTATTTCTAGAGGACCTTTCCATCTCCTTCTTCTCCCCTCCACCTCCTCCCCTCCTTTTCTCTCCTCCTTTTCTCCCCTCCTCTTTCCCTCTCTCCCTTCCTCCTTCCTCACCTCCTTATTCATAATGAAGGCAGTAAAGGCTCTTCGTGAAAATTGGGACAAAACAGAGATTATATATAGTAAAGGAGTGAGAGTAACCGTCAGCTGTTCCCTCCTCTGCCTCGTTCCTCCAGTTTACAGCTGTCACTTGAAAGTGGTATCACGGCAGACTTTCCTAGCTGCTGCCTGGGGCTCTGGCTTCTAATCATCCTGCATCTAGGTGCTGACTGCAGTCCCCCTCGTGGGGACACCAGTGGGTCCTAGTACACCCTCGGCCACTGGGAGCCACTAGGAACAAAGACAGTGGACAGTCACAAAGGTTTGAAAGGCAGCCAGGAACTCCGACTGGGCTGATTGATGAGGTCCATCTCCTGTAAGAGAGAGTTCTGTCAAGACTGGGAGAGGAGGCTGCTTTATCTAATCTGCAAAACCAACACCAAGGGTTAAGGAAAAGGAAGAAAGGAATATGTTTCAAACAAAAGAAAAAAGTTAATCTTCAGAACCAGCTTTAATGAAATGGAGATAAGAGATTTACTCAATACAGAGTTCTAAATAACAGTCATAAAGATGCTCATCACCCGGCCGGTGTGGCTCAGTGGCTGCGCGTCGACCCATGCACCAGGAGGTCGCTAGTTCGATTCCCGGTCAGGGCACATGCCCAGGTTGTGGGCCCGATCCCCAGTGGGGGGCATGCAGGCGGTGGCCAAATGATGTTCTTGCTCATCAATGTTATTCTCTCTCTCTCTCTCCCTCCTTCCCTTTCACTCTATCTGAGAATCAATGGAAAAATATCCTCGGCTGAGGATTAACGCAAAAACAAGAACTCATAGAAAATATGTGAAAGTTGAATATATTCTGTAGATTAGAATATAGTAGATCATTATTGATTTTTTTATTTTTATGACAGTATAGTGTGGTTGAGTAAGTGAAGGCTTTTCTTTTTAGGAAATATACACTTAAGTATTATAGGAAAATAGGATTTATTATTCTCAAACATTTCAAAAGAAATTGTTCTCATATTAAGTGCCTACACATATAGATACACAGATTGCTGATTCACGATAGATTAAGAACACCTTAAGGTTCGAAATATCAGAAGCGTAGTTTTAATTTGTTTTCAAAATGTGCTTTGTTCTTAGAGTATGAATATTGAAGGCCTACCGTCCAAGGGCCCTATACCACCCTGGTTGGTAAGTGAAAGCTATTTCATTTCAGTCCCATATTTTCTGGGCTACATTTGAAGAGCTATTCAAATCCATTCCAAATCCAGTGTATTTTCCACCTTGTAAAAAAAATTTGCTGATTGTGTTTAAATGTAAGAAATATATTAACCTTCCTTGCCCCACTGTCTCCAGTTGGATATAAAGTATCTGTCACCCTTGTTGCTGGCTTATGAAGACAGAATGAAAGAAAAGGACGAGCTCATTGCCGCCCTTCAGGTAGGTTGGCAGATGTCAGAGGAGACAAGGTTTATTCAAAATAAGACCATTTCAAACCTTGAAGAAATATGCCCAACACCTAGTAGGCACTCAAATGTTTGCTAAAGGAAAGGAGAAAGGAAGGACGCAGTGTAGCAGAGTAGGAGGGGGGGACAGAAGGAAGAGGGGAGCCGGGTCGGGAGTGATCAGTGGAGCAGGGGGTGGCAGTGTTAGATGTGGAAGGTATGCAGGGACGGGGGGACTGCATTTGAAGTTTCCCAGACAGGCAGCCCCACGTGGGCTGGCATCTCACTCAGGGTGCAGAGAGGGCAGCAGTGGGAGGCATTTCTTTCCTGGGACTCTAGCTGCAAACACCATGGTTAGAAGGGGCATTTGGGCAGACCCAGGAAGGTAGTAGGCCAGGAGTGTTTTAGAAGGACTTCTTAATTCAGTGAAGAGCCGACCCCAGGAAAGTCCAATTATTGAGCTGTTGGAAGCAGTGAGGAAGTGAGGTTTTTATTCATTTCTGCCTTGTGCACCTCTGTTTTATGGGAATGGCTTGTAGCAGTGGAGCTTGTTTGAATGACACAGGAGACCAAGGCCACGTGGATGTTGTAGACTCACCCATACCTTTGCATGCTGCGTACTCTGTGTTCCTCCTTTAAGTGGCCAAAGAGATCTCTGCAACTGGAAGGATCCAGAGAGAGAAGTGTTTGTTTTTCTGGGATCCCCAGCTGGAAGGGTCTCTTAAGGGTCACCCAGCCTGTTCTTATGATACTGTCCCATGTAATGCAGTTTGTTTGTTTGTTTATTTTAGAGAAAGAGAAACACTGGTTTTTGTTGTTTCACTTGTTTGCGCTTTCATTGGTTGATCCTTGAATGTGCCCAGACCAGGGATCAAACCCAGTGAGACGACGCTCTAACCAACTGAGCTAACCAGCCAGGGCTGTGATACAGTTTTGAACATTTTCTTCTAGAGGATGAATAAATCTTATACTAATTGATGAAATATCAATCCTAATAATTATTAAAATTACTAATTTGATGCTCTTTCTAAAATGGGCAGGAACCCTGGCCTGGTAGTTCAGTTGGTGAGAGCATCATCCTGAAATGCCAAGGTTGCGGTTTCAGTCCCTGGTCAGGGCACATACAAGAAGCAACCAATGAATGCATAAATAAGTGGAACAACAAAACTCTCTCTCTCTCAAATCAACAATTTTTTTTTTTTAATTTAAAAAAGAATAAAACGAGTCAGGAAACATTTTCTGTAAAGGGCCATTTAGTAAATCATTTAGGCTTTGCAGACCATGCAGTCTCTGTTGTACAACTACTCAGCTCTGCTGTTACAGCAGGAAAGCAGCCATAGACACCCTGTAAACACATGGGCTTGTCCGAGTCCCAGTGAAACTTTATTTACAAAACAGGCAGCTGGACTGCAGGCTTTAGTTTGCCTGAAACCTGTTCTGAAAAAGAGCAGGTGGACCGCCAGCAAGTGGGAGTGTGTCTGAGCAGAATGGTGAGGAGAAGTTACCTGCCATCGTAAGTTAAACCAGTATAAGCAATAAATGTCTGTTAGCTGGGAGAAGAAAAGTTAGAAGCATCCCCAAATAAATATTGACACCTGAGATCCTCACTGAAGACCAGCACACCACAGCTGGCCACGGGCTGGCTGAGAAAGGCTGTGATGGAGGAGGCCCCGCAGAGGTGCCAGCTATACACCTGAAGCTAATATAAAATAACATTGCGTGTTAACCATAATTACACTTTTTTGAGTGCCCCAAACACAGACTTAGGGGTCAAAAACTGAGACCAAGCACCAGTCCTCGAGTTGAGGCTAATGGCCTGATGCTGTGCTGACTGATGGCTTTCTTGTGACTATAATGGAGCCAAATTAAGGGATGCCAACCCCCACACACACTAGTCTCTTGAAATGTTCTTAGTTTGAAAAGCTCCATTTTATCCTCCAAAGGAAGGATTACAGTGTTTACAGGCATCTCTTTTCTTCTGCCATTTTTGTTTTTTCCAGTACTTGGCAGTTACAGAGAAATGTTGCGAAATTAGGACTTGAACGTTTAAACCCTGAGGTTCCATGTGCCTTGTGCTCAGCATCGGGTTTGCCCCTCGTGTTTTCTCACTGGACTGTGAGCTCCTTGAGGGCGGGCTCTCGTGCTGGTGCCAGAGGCCAGGCTGCTAAAAAGCTGTTAGCCGTCGATCTCAGCCACAGCCACAGCCCTGGGACTAAGACATGGAGGAATGCGTGTATGTGTGTCTTACAGTTTACGTACGTTCCGTTTCAGGAGGAAATGAGGGTGTTCAGGATGCGAGTCCAAGACGTGGTGAGAGAAAATAAAGAATTGCACCAACAGTTAAATAACAGCAGTCCTATCACCAGTGAGGAATGGCAAGTGGTGTTCTGTTTCTGGTATTTTACTAATTTTAGAAAAACAGATAATAGGAATACACATTATTAAATCATCAAATACAATTTATTTATTTATTTATTTATTTATTTATTTATTTATTTTAAATCCCGTTTTCCCTTTATTTATTTTTATTCTATTATTATTTTTTGTAATCCTCACCCGAGGACATTTTTCCATTTTTTGTTGAGATAGAGTGGGAAGGAGAGAGAGGAAGAGAGAGAGAGAGAGAGAAACATTGACGTGAAAGGGACACATTGAGTGGTTGCCACCCGTACGACCCAACCAGGGCCGGGGACAAACTGCAACCGAGTTACATACCCTTAGCGGAACCGAACCCGGGTCTCTCCAGACCGCAGACTAACGCTCTAACTGCTGAGTCAAACTGGCCAGGGCTACATTTTATTTTTTAAACTAAAATATTTTAAAGGAGAGTTTCTAAGAAATTAAACCTAGCCGGCCAGTGTGGCTCAGTGGTTGAGCGTGGATCATGCACCAAGAGGTCTCTGGTTCGATTCCCAGTCAGGGCACATGCCCAGGTTGTAGGCCAAATTCCCAGTGCGGGCCATGCAGGAGGCAGCTAATCGATGTTTTCTCTCATCGATGTTTCTGTCTCTCTCTCTAAAATCAATAAAGAAAAAATAAATAAATAAAAAGAAATCAAACCTGTTGGGTCACATTTTTTCTTCGACCCCTCTGTTCCTCCGGCTTTAGCACAGTGAGCCCAGGACGAGGCCTGCACATCCAGCTCCCTTCCACTCTGCCCTGCCCTGCCCTGCCTGTTCCTGCACGCCTTTCATGCCCTGACAGCTAAGCATTGCCTCCCTTCCATCCGTTGCTGATGCTGCCCCCTGCCCCCCAATACCCCCTCTGCACAAATGGCCCTGGTCAGTGCAGCTTCCTACAGGCAGAGTTCATTGCTCTCTGTCTGTTTCTACCCTGGCCGTAAGCACACGTCCTGCGCTCTTGCTTGCCACACAGTGGCTTCCTGTGTGTTCCACATCTGTCTCCTCTTCTCTTATGGGCTCCTCAGGGGCAGGCGTGTCCCGTTTGTCCACACAGTGGCAGCAGATGTCTCTTCACTGAATTAGAGAAAGTCAGTGTCTGCAAAAGTCTAAAGGGAGCATCCAGGCAAGACTAAGAAAGCAAAAACTGCTCACATGTATCTTTTTTGCTTTGGGTAGGTTTGTCATGTTTAGTATTTTTTTTTTTTTTTAAATATATTTTTATTGATTTTTTTATCCTCACCCGAGGATATTTTTTTGTTTTTTGTTCAGATAGAGAGAGAGAGAAAGAGAGAGAGAGAGAAACATCGACGTGAAAGGGACACATCGAGTGGCTGCCACCCACACGACCCAACCAGGGCCGGGGACAAACTGCAACCGAGGTACATGCCCTTAGCGGGAACCGAACCCGGGTCTCTCTAGACCGCAGACCGACGCTCTAACCGCTGAGCCAAACTGGCCAGGGCATGTTTAGTATTTTTTAAGTATGTTGACATTACTGGGAAAAATTAAATCTTTTCCATATGAAACTGAGAAATTTGGAATCAAGTCAACAGTGTTCTTACCGGTGGGTCCGTTCTCCCTGCTTTATGGTCACTGACATGTCAGTTGGGATTGGCCTGGGCAGCTACTGGATCCTGGTGCACTGTGGCTTCTCCTGGGGCACTTGGGTTTTCTTCTGTCCAGTAGCTGCCTGGAAAGCAGGTCAGTTAGACTGGGCCCATGTGCCTCCAAGATTCTTTGTAAGAAACTGGAACCTCCTATACTTTCTCTAACCTTGTATATAGCTGTAAGTCAAACCTGCTTACTTCTCCTTAAAATAGAAATATACAGCCCGGCCAGAGTGGCTCAGTGGATTGAGCGTCATCCCACGTGCTGAGAGGTCCTGGTTCAATTCCTGGTCAGGGCACATGCCTGGGTTGTGGGCTCAATTCCCAGTAGGGGGCGTGCAGGAGGCAGCTGATCAATGTTTCTCACATCAGTGTTTCCATCTCTCCCTTCCTCTCTCAATAAAAAATATTAAAAATTTAAAAATAAAATAAAAATATATAAGTAAATAAAAGGAAGAAGGACATATCCTGCTTTCAAATTCATGAGCTGTATTCCTCAATTTCATGTTTATTGTCATTTGAAATCTGCACCCGGCTCTCGTGTGGTGGCCTGTGCCATGGGGGGCAGCTCTCAGGTCTGTGCAGTGCCTGTTGAGGTCCCCAGCCAGCTTCCCACGTCCATGGAGTTGCCTGTCCTCCATCCGGGGAAGGGAACCCTGGGCTCTGGAGCATCACGCCCCTGAAGCCTCTCACAGTCGTGCCCTCCCCTGCGCCGCCTCGGCTGCTGCTCCCTGTGCCTGCTCAGGTGTGAGGCACAGGACGTACCCTCCACACCCTCAGGCACACTGACTGCACTTCAGTAGGAGCTTTCTCCTTCGTTTCCAATGCAGGCGGACCAGAGAGTCCTGGGTTCGGTTTCCACTAGGGGCACGTACCAAAAAAAAAGATTGGCCATTTGACCGTTGTTTAAGCTGAATGTTGTGTGCATGGGAGTTTATCATTCTGTTCTTTCCACTTTTGTGTATGTTTGAAATTTTGCATTTCAAAAAGTTACTAAGAAGGTCATAATTCAAACTTCATACTGTCCTTTCTCCCAATTTAATGCACATGGTGCAATTAATGCGTTAATGTTTCACATTAAAACGTGGCCAGAGATTCATTCCCTGCAACATCGATTACTTTCTTTTATTTTTTTCTTTATTGATTTGAGAGACAGAGAGAGATAGAAACATCAATGAGAGAATATCGATTGGCCGCTTCCTGCATGCTCCCCACTGGGAATCAGGCCCACAACCTGGGCATGTGCCCTGACTGGGAATCCAGCCGGTGACCTCTTGGTGCAGGGGTTGCTGCTCTACCACTGAGCCACACCTGCTGGGCTCAATTACTTTCTTTTAGACTCGCACTGTCTCTGTAATCATTCAGCACCTGAATGGCAATATTTAATTTTGTAAATCAATTGTAGGCATCAGCTTCAGACTCAGGCGGAACTGGTTTTAGAGGAAAACAGGTTGTTGATAGAGCAGTTGGAGATTCAGCAAAGAAAAGTCAAGGACACGCACCAGGAGCGTCTCCAGGAAGGTAAGCTGTCTTTCCAGGGAGTCGGCAAAGCTGTGATGTTGTTATGAGTTTTACACCTGTACCCCCTTCTGGTAGGGTTCCCCTTCAAACTGAAAACAGATAATCATGTTTTTTAGAATATTTTTCTTTACTGAGAATGCAGCTGTTTATGTTATAAGATATCCAGCTATTACCCATAATGCATTGATTGCTTTCTCTTAGACTCCACAGAGTGGCTTTAATGATTCTATATATTTTATAAATCAGTTGTAAGTAACAGGTTTAGACCCAGCAGAACTGGTTTTAAAGGAAATAGCACCATATAAATGGGAAGAATCATTCAAGGTGAGTATTTGAAACAACGCAAAGATGTATACCGAATATTTGTTGAATGAGTAAATCAGTGAAACTATTTGGTCTCTGAACAGTTTCTCTGTGCTCTTGCCCTTCTCAGCGCTGTGAGTGCTGTCAGGGGTTAAACCTCTGTCAGATTACTTTCATATCTGTCCCTCGGTGCTTACAATATATAACAGTCAACTTTGAAGTGGGCCAGATGAAGTCATTTTGTCCACTTTCATTAAAACCAAAATCTATAAACAAAAAGATAGTGACATCTTTCCCTTTTGTTTTACTGATTTTCCTTTTCCCGTGAAGAATGTATAGGACAGGAGGCTGAAATACAAGCTGCCTTGCATGAGCTCATGTGACCCCTCCTTTGTTTTTCCCTCTGCGCCTGATTATTGAGCCAGTCCCTGCCAGCCTCCTGTTGCTGAAGCTACCAGGGTAGCACTTCACTTGTTGCCGGTAGCCAGGTCATGTTTAAGTCAGAGCATCTCTCAAAGAGCCCAACAGGCCTTTCCTCAGTGGGACTTCCCCACGCCCGTCTTTGTGCGGGCACAGAAGGATGTGTTCCTGCTCTGGCCTTACTTGTGGGGGAGGGGCAGAGAGTGAGTGTTGTTGAGTCTGCTATCTTAGCTTTCAAGATTAGAGGTAATGGGGAAAATTAATTTTGTTTTTACAAAGCTTAATTTTCTCAAACAGCAGATCTGAACAGCTGTGATTCTTCTGGTCAAAGGACCAGCCTTTGGTTTTGGGAGTTTTGGCAGGGGTGGGGGGTGTTGTTTTGTGTGTTTTTTTGTTGTTATTAATCCTCACCCAAGGATATTTTTCCATTGATTTTTATTTTTATTTTTTTATCCTCACCCGAGGACATTTTTTTTTTTCATTTTTTGTTCAGATAGAGTGGGAGGGAGAGAGAGAAACATCGACGTGAAAGGGACACATCGAGTGGCTGCCACCCGCACGACCAACCAGGGCCGGGGACAAACTGCAACCAAGGTACATGCCCTTAGCGGTAACTGAACCCGGGTCTTTCTGGACCGCAGGCCGACGCTCTAATCACTGAGCCAAACCAGTCAGGGAGCATTGATTTTTTAGATAGAAAGACTGGAAGGGAGAGAGAGAAACATTGATGTGAGAGCAACACGTCAATTGGTTGTCTCCTGCACAACCCCGACTGCGGCCAAGGATCAAACCTACAACCCAGGTACATGCCTTTGACCAGGAATTGAACTCGCAGCCCTATGGTCCACAGGCCAATGACCTAACCACTGAACCAAACGGGCCAGGGCAGGGTTTACAGTTTTATGCTATAATACTTTATGTACTAGTTTCAGCAGATGCCCAGGAAGTATCTTATTATTACATACTACTGTGTCAAATAGGATGCAATATTTATGATTTACTTTAGATACAGGACATAAAACATAAAAACTGAATGAGAAAAGGGTAGAAAAATAATAAATTTGGGTCATATTGTTTGTTACTGTAGAGAAAGAGCTTGTCCACCTGGTGCTAGCAGAGCCAGACACTAACCACTGAGAACTGCAGTGGAAAAAGACTGGTCGTTTATTATGAATGGTGCCGTGCCGGAGAACGGACAGCTAATAAGCTAATGCTCGAAAATCTAGCTTGGTGGTTTACAGACAAGGGGTTTTATGGAACAGGATCACAAGTCATCGTGAGTAAGGGGTTTGGGGTCATGGATCTTGCTCATTGGTCAAGAGTGAGGTAAGGAGCCCTGGCCGGGTAGCTCAGTTGGTCAGAGTGTCATCCTGATATGCCAAAGTTGCTAGTTTGATCTCTGGTCAGGGCACATAGAAAAAGCAACCAATGAATGCATAAATAAGTGGAACAACAAATCGATGTTTCCCTCTCTCTCTGTCAGATCAATCAATAAATATTTTTAGAAAGAATGCAGCCCTGGATGGTTTGGCTCAGCGATTAGAGTGTTGGCCCATTGACCAGAGAGTCCCAGGTTCGGTTCCTGCTGAGGGCATGTACCTTGGTTGTAGTTTGTCTCTGGCCCAGGTTGGGGTTGTGTGGGTGGCAACTACTCAATGGGTCTCTCTAACATTGATGTTTTTCTCTGTATCTCTTCCTCCCTCTCTCCCTCCCGCTCTATCCGAAGATAAATGCAAAAAATGTCCTCGGGTAAGGATAAAGAAGAATGCAGTTGTATGGGTAACCATGGACATAGACAACAATGCTGGGGGGACAGGATTGGGAGGAGGGCATCAATGGGGAGAAAAGGAGAAACATCTGAAACAAAAATAAAATAAATTGAAGAAAAAAAAAAAAAGAATGTGGTAAGGTCAGTAAATCATAATTTCCTATCTTGAAGGGAACTTTGGGGTCCCTCAGTCTGGTTTCATAGGGACATGGCCAGAGGTTATTCTGCTTTAGAACTCATAAAGTGAAACACAGCAGTAGGCCATGATATTATCTTTTTTTCCCTTTAATCCTTATCCAAGGATATTTTTCCGTTGATTTTTTTTTTTTTTTTGGAAAGAGGGAGAAAGAGAGAAACATGGATGTGAGTCAGACACGTCAATCAGTTGCCTGCCGCACCCGTGGATCGAACCCGCCACTCTTGAGTCTGCAGGCCAACGCTCTAACCACTAGCCAGACCTGCCGGGGCTATGATATCATCTTTAGCTTAATGGAAACCCATACCTTGTAACCTTTAGTCAAGGCATGGCCACTGTTTCTGGCTGCCTCAGCGGGTTAATGACTAGTCATGGAAAGGGCTAAGGCTTACCGGGTGTGCTGTGAAGAAACGGAATGGAGGGCTGGGGCTCTACAGTAATCAAGATCCGACATTAAATCAAGATCCTTGGTTTCATTTAACCTTGAAAATCTTGCCGTTTTAGGGACAACATCATGACATATGCTCGCATACCTCATGTGACTTACAACTTCAGTCTTTCGAAAGTTCCTTGAAGGCTGGAGTCACGTCTGTTAAATATTGTATGTTTAACAATTATATCAAGATATTGAACTTCAATAAGAGAATTTATATTTAGTGAATGCTCAATATAGGGACAGTAATTTCTAAGTTTACAAAGACTTTGGTATTAATTTATAAATCTCCAAAAGATTCTTAAAAGATCATTTTTTATAAGTTGGCTCTCATTAGTAATCAATAATCATGTATTAAGTTTCTTGTACCAAGTCTTTATTCATCTCTATTATTTTTCAGTTTCTAAACTGACTAAACAGCTAATGCTTCTGGAGACTAAAACACAGAGCCAAGAAAAGGAGCTGACTAAAAGCAAGAAGCAACTGGAAAGTTTATGTGCCGAGTGCCAAGAACTGAAAACGCAGTTGGATGGCAAAATAGCCATGGAAGTTCATGCTTCGATTGTAAATGAATTACAGAGGTAAGGACTTGCTGTCTTTTCAGGGTTAATGCATCACAACGCATGTTGTGATAGGCAGAGTGGAGAGCCTTTGCTCTGTGTGTGTCCCCCCCCCCCCCCGCCCTGTCTTTTTCTGAGTCTCTTCTTGAGTCATTTTATTTGCATAAGACAGGTGTCTGAGTCTAAGACTGGTAAATATATATTTTTTTATTATTAAAGTAGAATATGGTTGTCCCTGAGGACTACACTCTGCACTTTATATATATGTGTGTGTATGTTTCTCTACTGTTTCAGTCTTCTTGATTTCAGAACCAAACATAATTTAAAGGAGTAGACCAGAAGCCTAGATATCCAGTAATAAGGAGCTGGTTAAATGAAAGGATGCAACCATAAAATGGAATATAACACAGCCATTTAAAGTAATGTCACGAGTTGCTTATCCAGGGCTTTAGGATGGTGGTCTCAGCAGCCAGTCCTGGTGACTCAGCCCATAGCTATAGTTCCAGTGAGAACTAAAAAATATTTCACACCTCCTACTTACCAACCCAAATACAAATCAGAAAAGGAGTTTATAGAGCAGGAAAACAGAGTGGTCATTACTCCAGAATGTTTGGAGCGTCCCATACATCTGGCCTGTACAGCTGGTATCTTTGACACCTATTTTCCTCCAGAGGGTGATGCTCGGGTGTCATCTCTTTCAAAGGATGGACTGGCACAAAAAACTGAGCGATTGAAGAAGAATGTGGCATCATAGTTGTCAATACAGAAGATAAGAGAATATGATGCTAATTTTAAAATAAAGGACTTCCCTGAAAAAGCTAAGGATATCTTCACTGAAGCTCACCTTTGTCTAAACAACTCAGACCATGACTGACTTCATACCTTGGCAACTGAAAACTGTTTTCCGGACATGGTCTGGGACCTCCAATATAAGACCATCCACTGGAGCTTTGTAGAATCTTTAGAGCCAGCCCAAGTGGTTCAGGTTTGCTGTTCAAGTATGGTGAACCAGGGCAACATATATGGCCAGGTCACCATCCGCATGCATACCCGGCAGACTTTGACTATCTATGACCGGTTTGGCAGATTGATGTATGGACAAGATGTGCCCAAGGATGTCCTGGAGTATGTTGTCTTTGAAAAGCACCTGGCAAACCCTTATGGAAGCTGGAGAATGCATGGCAAGATCATCCCTCCATGGGCACCCCCTAAGCAGCCTATCCTTAAGACGGTGATGATCCCTGGACCCCAGCTGAAACCTGGAGAAGACTATGAAGAGCCACAAGGAGAGGCCCATAAGCCTCAGCTAGCCTGATGGCAAAAGTGCCTCCTGGGGTGAAGTATGGGTCATGAGGTGGCTGGGAGCTGTGAAGTCATCCATCTCCATCATGCTGCAGAACTACCTTTATTCTCTCCTGTCCTGCTTGGGTGTTTACAGAAGTCTCATCCTCGATGACCACAGCTGATAGCTGGGCCCAGTGGGTGGCTGCTATGCACAGCTCTGGACCTACTTCTTCTTCACATTTTATATCTACCTTCTGGGTCTGGATGAAAAACACTGTTTTAGAGAATATATGACACCAGTTTTTTCTGCAGCAGGGACTGTAAGAAGCAAACTAACATAAGTTTCTTTCTTATCACAGGGCAGGGATCAGCATTTGAAATAAAACACTTTTGGGGTACTGGGAAAAAAATAAAGAAAGAAAGAAAGTAATGTCACGGCCCTGGCCCATGTGGCTCAATGGTTAGAGTGTCAGCTCAAGCACTAATAGGTCTCGGGTTTGATTTCTGGGTCAAGGGCATGTACCTGGGTTGCAGGTTTGATCCCTGGCCCCGGTCAGGGTCATGTGGGAGGCAACCAATCGATGTGTCTCTCTCATATCAATGTTTTTCTCTCTCTCCCTCCCTCCCTTCCATTCTTTCTATCTAAAAAATCAATGGAAAAGTATCCTTGAGTGAGGATTAACAACAACAACAAAAAGATGAATTTAATTCAAACATCAATTCTGTGTTTTTTGTCCAGGTATGTCCCCTGCTCTTTGACTAACTATAACTAGTAAACTAGAAAGCAGTAGGCACTCTCTGGAATATTTCTGACTGGATGTTCAAAGAACCAACCCAGGCTGAAGTTACTGAATTTGTATGATAAGTGAGGCAGACCCCAAACACACACAACCGGAGGCTTGTTCTCCAGCCAGCCAGCTAGCCAGGAAGTAAACCCCACCTGTACACAGAGACCCCTCTCTCAGGATGCTGGGCGGCCTGTGTGTGCGCAGCCCCACCTGTTTATGCCTGGTTATTACATGCAAATTGACCAAGACAACCAACAAAGAAATAACTTATCTTGAGCATCATTTTGCCAGAATTATATATTAAAATTGTATGCCCTTCTTTTGTTTCTTTTATCATAAAAACATAGTGACTTTAGTATGATATACATTTGTTCTAGCCTTAGAATATGAGGAGGAGCAATTATAACTATGTAAAAAAAATGAGCTGTCTTAAATTCTTTCCGGAAGGAATAGGGTGTAAAGTATATATACACAGATATAAGCAACAACTATGGGCAGAAAAAGGGGTTGTTAGATTATTACCATCAAAGAAGTGTGTGCCCTGCCCTTGCTGGTGTGGCTCAGCTGGTTGGAGCATTGTCTCATACAACAAAAGGCGGCAGGTTCAATTCCCGGTCAGGGCACATACCCAGGTTGTGGGTTCCATCCTTGGTCACCGTGTGTGCGGGAAGCAACTGATTGATGTTTCTCTCTCACCTCTCTCTCTCTCTCTCTCTCTCTCTCTCCCCCCCCCTTCCTCCCTCTAAGATTAATTTAAAGGAAAAAAAGAAGTGTGTGCCCAGCCGTGGGCTCTCTCCTGTCTTCTAGGAGTTCCATCCCAGGTCCTCCAAGGGCTGGGGGGAGACCTTGTGCAGAGCCCTCAGGGAACCCGCCATGGGCTGGAGAGCTGGGCTGTGTATCCACTTGCCTGGCAAGTGGCTGCCTCATTGTAGCCTGTGTGTCCTGGATACAAGCCTGTGATATTTTTGTTATCAGCCGGCTGCAGAAGGAAGATGAGAAGGAAAACGCTGAAATGGAGCAGCTGATGGAAAAGTTGACAGTCCTGCAGGTGGAGAAAAAGAATCTGCTGTTAGAGAAGGACAGTCTGACAGCTAAGAACAAAGCACTGGGAGCTGAACTCCAAGGGGCACAGAAAATAAATAGGTTTTTATATATTTTTCCTTAAGCTTTTTTTAATAGTTAAAAAAAGAAAGTTGAAAAATATTCTTTATCTTTTCTTTTTCTAATATTGGCTATAAGATAGAAAAGAATATAAGTACAGTAAAAGCTTTTCTCTTTAACCAACGTTTTTCTAGTCTATAGTTTGTTCGCATATCGCTGATAGTTATGATGATGATTCTAAGAGTCGGAAACTTATAGTTCTTTCCTAACGATTTCCTAAAAGTCTACTTTGGGGTTACTGAGTTCCTTTTCAAAAGTCTCTTTTAGAACATAAGCCTAAAAATCAATAGACTAAAATATAATTAGCCTATTAATTGTGTTAAAGCATTTCGTGATTTCTATTGGCTTGACTCTGACTCAATAATTATGCTTGACTTAAAATTAAATTCAGTTACCATTTCTCACCTTGAAAGTTACAGATTCAAATTGCTGAAGAGTAACCTTTAGATGCTAACATAATTTTATAATACAGATATTCACTATGCCCTTTAGGTTAATGAGTTTTTTATTCCACCTTTTGGGGGACTCTTTAGGAGATCACAAAAAAAAATTGACGTCCTCAAAAAGCAGGTGGAAAAAGCCATGGAGAACGAACTGTCTGCTCATCAGTACCTGGCAAATCTTGTTGGCCTGGCAGAGAACATAACTCAGGAACGTGACAATCTTATGTATTTGGTGAGTATCCTCGGTTACTTCAGTACTGAAAGTTAATATGTAAACATAATTTGAGGAGTTTTTTTAAAAAAACATCTCTAAACAGCTTCATCTTTTAAATTTTGACAGCAAATTTTCAAATTCTCCAAAATTTTATATTTCAACCATAGAGGGAAATACTTTTAAAAGGCAAATAACCCTAACTTATAAATAATGGCAAATGATAATTTAGAAGGTAAATTAATGGAGTTAGTCCATTTGACTAAATAGAAACAGTAGTTACCAGGTGTATTACACACAGGTGCACCTTTATGTTCTCTCTGTAGGGCTGACTTAATATAGTCCCTGTTTGACGATGAGACATAAGAATCACAGACAGGTTAAATAGGGTTCATTCTAAGGACAGAGCTCAAAGGGCAGTGTATGCACCCCACATTGTTTCTAACAGCGCGGGCCCCAAGGAAGAGCAGTGAGTCAGTTACTGGTGGTCCCAGAGGGCGGCGCTTTACATAGCCAGCAGGAGTGACGCCATGGACATGACCCCTGGTGTCTCCACCCTGATTTTAAAACAGATGTACAGTGAAGATAGATGCTATGCCAAGCTATATGTGTTGAGAAAATCTGATAGGATTTACTGCAGAATGTTACAGAGATAGTCAAGTGGTAGAACTACAAGAAATTTCTTAAAATCGTTGTACTGATCTGCGTCTTATGACATTTCTGCAATGAACACACATTGCTTATGTGCATTTGAACATGTTTATTTTAACAATGTTAATAGTGTAGGGTCAGAAGTAACAATTTAATGGATGTCATTACAAAAGAGACCCGAGGACTTTCTGAGAGCCAGAAATGGGCAAACTTGGAAGTACCTCGGCCCTCTCTAGCTGAGTGAGCTGTGGAGTCTGTCAGGATGCGTCCCAGGCTTATTCCCTTTTGCTAGAAAGATGTTAATTCCTCCACAGGAAAATGCACATAGATTTTAACCATTGTTTATATAGGAAGAAATATAAATAGTCTCCAACTCTTAGGGGGAAATGTTGATTTTTTTAAATCTGTTTTTAAAAATTGATTTGGGAGAGGAAGGGAGAGAGAGAGAGAGAGAGAGAAACATCAGTCGGTTGCTTCTCACACATGCCCCTGTGGCATCAAACCCAAAACCTGGGTATGCGCCCTGATCAGGGATTGAACCAGTGCCCTTTCAGTGCATGGGATGAAAGTCCAACCTACTGAGCCACACCAACCAGGACAAAATGTTAATCTTGACTTGTGATCAAAGAAATGTTAATTTACCAGTCTTGAGATACCGTTTTGAACTTTTATTAATATTAGAAAAAAATGTGGTAAGCCTGGTTATACATTACTGGTGATTTCTAAGTCCTTCTCTGAGCCTTGTATAAGCCATTTGACAGGATGGTAGGAACATGTAGACCTCCTGACCCAGTGATCCCTCTCCTGAGAAGTGACTGTCCCAACCCCAGTGCTGAACTTTGGCACTCTCTGAATCCACGCTGAGAACGTTTGGGGCTTGTTGAAAATCATAAACTGTCAAACAAACTCATTCATCTAGCAAGCATTCATGGGGACCCAGCTGCCATGTGTCAGTGCCACTGTTTGCAGGGCAGGACACGGGTTCCTCCAGGATGCAGGCGCACGTGGGCCAGAGAACATCCCAGGCTTCCATGGTGATGTCAAGATTTTCCCTGACCCAGAAGCGGTCCCCCTGAGGTCCATCCCTTTATGAGCCCAGGGTAGAAATATAAATGGAACCCTGACTGGTTTTGCTCAGTGGTTAGAGCACTGGCCTGTGGACTGGAGAGACCTGGGTTCGGTTCCTGCTAAGGGCACGTACCTCGGTTGCAGTTTGTCCCTGGCCCAGGTTGTGTGGGTGGCAACCAGTTGATGTGTCTCTCTCACATCGATGTTTCTCTCTCTCTCTCTAGAAAAAATTAAAAAGAAATATAAATGGAGGCTACATACTGTGTGTTCAAATACTTAAAAGTTACAAATTATGACTGTTAATCAAATGTGTTTTCTCCTTCTCTCCTGACATTTATTACTATGGCCTAAAAGCCAGGTCTGAGTTGAGAGTCTTCAGACCCTTCAAATGGGGGTGGGGTGGGGGGTCCTCTCATCTCACCCTGGCCCACCCACCTGTACACAAACACTGCTGTCCCCTTGGCCCCACAGGGTCCTTCCCCTGTGGAGCCTCAAGGCCAGCCCCTCTAGAAGGGGTTCGGGGGTGGTACTGGCTGCTGTTGCTCCCACCTGACCCCTTGCCAGTCTCTTGGGCCTTATGAGAGCCCCTTGTATTAATATCAGCATCTTAATATCTAATTCTGCCTTTCAGATAGGTTTTCTATGTGACTCGTGGCTAGTTATTTAACTGTCTTTGTCTTATTTTTCCTTTCTGCTAATCAAATTGCCACTACTAGCCTACTTTAGAAGAAATGCTCACTTTTACAATTTTTTTTTTTTTTACCATTTGAAATAGTTAATCTATAGGGCATAGTAGTTCATGTCCCATGTAGATATTAATCTGAATCATTCAGCTTCGAGTGACATCCATCTTGGAAATAGTGCCTGGCACCTTTGTTTGCAGAACAGCATAGTGCATTCGTGTTATGTTGTCCTTAATTTTGTAAGTATTCAAGTAAGTCAAGTTACCCTGGCTGGTTCTTCCTTGCAGAAGATTTTTGTTTTGTTTTTTTGTATACTCACCCGAGGACATTTTTGCATTTACCTTCAGACAGAGTGGGAGGGAGAGAAGGAGGAAGAGAGAGAGAGAGAAACATCGATATGAGAGAGACACATCGAGTGGTTGCCATCCACACAATCCCAACCAGGGCGGGGACAAACTGCAACCTAGATACGTGCCCTTAGCAGGAACCGAACCCGGGACTCTCTGGTCCATGGGCTGAGCCAAACCGGCCAGGGCACAGAAGAACTTTTTATTCTTTTCATTTTTCTGCAATACTGAGCCCATTGTGTTTCTTTTCACCTTTCTCCTTAGGCCACATGTTTAGAAAGTGAGAAACATGGAGTTCTCAACAAAATTATAAAAGGCAATATTCGCATCGGAAGGTTAGAGGAAAAAGTCAAGGTAAGTGGTCATTTAGCCTTTAAGATTCCTTTTCAAATGGGAACAGAGTCTTACTGCGTACAGATTTCCATGTTTAAGAAAGTGACACAGCCCGGCCAGTGTGGCTCAGTGGTTGAGCGTCGACCCATGCACCAAGAGGTCGCCAGTTCGATTCCCGGTCAGGGCACATGCCCAGGTTGTGGGCCCGATCCCCAGTGGGGAGCATGCAGGAGGCAGCCAATCAATGTTATCTCTCATCCATGTTTCTATCTCTCTAAAATTCAATAAAGGAAAAAAAAAATTTTTTAAATTAAAAGAAGGTGATGCATTTTGCAGGTGTATGACACTCATAGAGAAAAGCAGCACAGAGTTTGCTGGCAGAAACGGCACCTCTCCAGAAGCAGCATCTCTCCACTCATTAAACAAACTACGATTCATCTGCACAATAAAATACCATGCAGATGTTTTAAAAATTAAAAGGAGCCCTGGCCAGTTTGACTCAGCAGTTAGAGCGTCGGCCCACGGACCAATGGGTCACAGGTTCGATACTGGTCAAGGGCACGTACCTGGGTTGCAGTGCATCCCCAGCCCTGATTGCGGTTGTGTGGGGAGCAACCAGTCAATGTGTCTCTCTCATGTCGATGTTTCTCTCTCTCCCTTCTTTCTCTCCCTCTCTCTCCCTTCCACTCTATCTGAAGATAAATAGAAAAATATCCTTGGGTGAGGATAAAAAAAAAAGCCCAGCCAGTGTGGCTCAGTGGTTGAGTGTCGACCCATGCACCAGGAGGTCACCAGTTCAATTCCCAGTCAGGGCACATGCCCAGGTTGTGGGCCGAATCCCCAGTGGGGGGCATGCAGGAGGCAGCCAATTGATGTTTCTATTTCTCTCTCCCTCTCCCTCTCTCTCTCAAATCAATAAAGAAAAATACGTTTAAAAAAAACACTTGCCCTGGCCAGTTTGGCTCAGCGGTTAGAGCGTCGGCCTGCGGTCCGGAGAGACCCGGGTTCGGTTCCCGCTAAGGGCACGTACTTCGGTTGCAGCTTGTCCCCGGCCCTGGTTGGTCGTGCAGGTGGCAGCCACTCGATGTGTCCCTTCACGTCGATGTTTCTCTCTCTCTCTCCCTTCCACTCTATCTGTACAAAAAATGGAAAAATATCCTCGGGTGAGGAAAAAAAAACCAAAAAAACAAACAAACAAACAAAAAAAAACACTTAAAAAATTTTTTTGTATCCTGCTATTGAATTCATTGATTAATTCTATTAATTTCTTGGTGGATTCTTTAGGGTTTTCTAGATATTGCATCATATCATCTGCAATTAGTGACAGTTTTACTTCTTTTCCAATTTGGATGCCTTTTAAAGTCCCTTTTTCTTTTAAATTTTTTTTTTTTTTTTATCCTCACCCGAGGACATTTTTCCATTTTTTGTTCAGGTAGAGCGGGAGGGAGAGAGAGGAACAGAGAGAGAGAGAAACATCTACGTGAAAGGAACACATCAAGTGGCTGCCACCCGCACAACCGACCAGGGCCGGGGACAAACTGCAACCGAGCTATGTGCCCTTAGCAGGAACCGAACCCAGGTCTCTCTGGACCGCAGGCCGACGCTCTAACCGCTGAGCCAAACTGGCCAGGGCAAAAGTCCCTTTTTCTTGTCTGTTGCTGTGGCTAGGACTTCCAATATTGTATTGAATAATAGTGGTGAAAGTGGGCATCCTTGTTTTGATCTTGATCTTAGAGGAAAAGCTTCTAGCTTTTCACCATTGAGTGTGATGTTAGCTGTAGGCTTTTGATATATATTGTTTATCAAGTTGAGGTGAGTTCCTTCTAACCCACTTTGTTGAGAGTTTTTATCATAAGTGGATGTTGAATTTTGTCAAATGTTTTTCCTGCATCTATTGAGATGATCATAGGATTTTATTGCATTGATTGTTTGCAGATGTTGAGCCACCCTTGCATCCCTAGTATAAACCCCACTTGATCATGGTGTATAATCCATTTTTAAAAATAGGTTTTTATTGATTTTAAAGAGAGAGGAAAGGAGAGGGAGAGAGAATGAGAGAGAGACAGAGAGAAACAAACATCGATTGGCTGCCTCCTGCACGCCCCACCACTGGGGATCTAGCCTGCAACCTGGTCATGTGCCCTGATTGGGAATCAAACCAGCAACTTTTTGGTGCATGGAATGATGCCCAACTAACTGAGTCACACTGGCCAAGGCAGTATATAATCCTTTTAAGGTATTGTTAAATTCTGTTTGCTAGTATTTGGTTAAGAAATTTTGCACCCAGCTGGTGTGGCTCAGTGGTTGAGCATCAACCCACACACCAGAAGGCCGCCAGTTTGATTCCTGGTCAGGGCACATGCCCAGGTTGTGGGCCAAATCCTCATTGAGGGGCATGCAGGAGGCGGCCAATTGATGTTCTCTCTCATTGAAGTTTCTCTCTCTCCCTTCTCTCTCTAAAATCAATAAAGAAAAAAATTTGAAAAAAAAAAGAATTTTGCATTTATGTTCATCAGGTATTTTGGCCTGTAATTTTTCTCTCTCTGTCTCTCTCTCAGTGTATTTTTCTGGTTTTGGTATCAGCATAATGCTGGCCTTATAGAAAGAGTTTGGAAGCCATCCTTCCTCCTCGGTGTTTTAGAATAGTTTGAGAAGGATCGGTATTACTACTTCTTTAAATGTTTGATAGAACTCACCTGTGAAGGGTCTGGTCCTAGGATTTTGTTTGTTGGTAGTTTTTTTATTACTGCTTCAATTTCATTTACATTTAAAATAATTATTGACAGGTATGTGCTTATTACCATTTTGTTAATTGTTTTTTATTGTTTTTGTTGTTTTCTGTTTCTTCTCTTGATCTCTTCTATTGATTTCATTTTCTTGTGTTTTTATTGGATTCCTTTCTCCTTATTTTTTCTGTATTCTTTGTAGGTTTTTGGTTTGTGGTTATGAGGGGTGTGTGTGTGTGTGTGAATAATCTATTTTAAGCTGATAAGTGTTTAAGTTCAAATGTATTTTATTTTATTTATTTATTTATTTTAATCCTCACCCAGGGATATTTTTCCATTGATTTTCAGATAGAGTGTGGGTGAAAGAGAAAAAAAGAGAGAAACATTAATATGAGAGAGACACATTGATTGGTTGCCTCCCGCATGACCACGACCAGGGCTGGGGACAAACCACAAGCAAGGTATGTGCCCTTGACCGGAATCAAACCTGCGACCCTTTGGTCTGCAGACCAATGCCCTAACCACTGCGCAAAACCAGCAAAGGCTCAAATGCATTTCAAAAACACTACATTTTTACTCTCCCCTCCACTCTTTATGTTTTGGGCATTATGATTTATACTTTCCTTTTTTTGTATCCCCTATTTATTGTAGTTATAGTTAATTTTGCTACATTGTCTTTTAACTTTCATATTTGTTTTTAAGTGGTTGATTTACTGTTTATTATATATTTGCCTTTACCAGTGAGAATTTTTCTTTCTTGTATTTCCTTATTTCTGGTTATAGCCCTTTTTTTTCCTGCAAAAGAAGACCTCTTAACCTTTCTTGTAAAGCTGGTTTAGTGGTGGTGAATTCCTTTAGTTTTTACTTGCCTGGGAAATTCTTTATCTCTCCTTCAATTCTGAATGACAGCCTTACCAGATACAGTATTCTAGGTCATGGGTCCCTTTCTTTTAGCACTGTAAATCTGTCCTGCCCCTCCCTCTGGCCTGCAGAGTTGCTTCTGAGAAGTCAGCAGGTAACTTTTATGGGGTTTCCCTTGTACAGGACTTGTTTCCTTCTTGGTGTCTTGCCCCTTTCTTCTTAACTTTTGCCATTTTCATTATGATGTGTCTTGGTGTGGGCCTCTTTGGTCATCTTGTTTGGAACTCTGTGTTTCCTGGACCTGAATCTGTTTCCTTTCCCAGATTAGGGAATTTTTCAGCCATTACTTATTCAAATATACTTTCTGCCCCTTTCTCTCATTCTTCTCCCTCTGGAATCCCCGTAATGCAGATGTTAGAGCATTTATATTGTCCTAGAGGCCTCTTATACTATCCTCACTTTTTATTTTATTTTTTTTTCTTTATTGATTTTTAGAGAGAGAGGAAGGGAGAGGGAGAGAGAGATAGAAACATTGATGAGAGAACATCAATTGGCCGCCTCCTGCATGCCCCACACGGGAGATTTGGCCCACAACCTGGGCATGTGCCCTGACTGGGAATTGAACCAGCAATCTCTTGGTGCATGGGTCGATGCTCAACCACTGAGCCACACCGGCTGGCCTTTCCTCACTTTTTACAATTATTTTTTCATTTTGCTGTCCTGATTAGGTGATTTCCAATATTCTGTCTTCCAGGTTGCTAATTCATTCTTCTGTATTAACTAATCTGATTTCAGTTCCTTCTGAAGTATTCTTTATTTCAGTTATATATTCTTCATCTCTGATTGGTTCCTCATTACATTCTCTAACCCTTTGTTGAAATGCTATCTGAGTTTGTCTGTTTTACTCTCAAGTTTGTTGAGTATGCGTATGACCATTTCTTTGCATTCTTTATCAGGCAAAGTTATTTATGAGTTATTTCCAAGATAAGTTATTACTATTTCATTAGAGTTTTTCTCTGGAATTTTTTATTGTTCCTTCATTTGGAACTTTTCTTCTGTCTCCCCATTTTGTTTGACTTTCTGTGTTTGTTCCTATGAGGCAGATGAAATAGCTCTTTCTTGCAATCTGTATACCAGATGTTTTTGATAGTGCAGTTGTAGTTGGGACAGGTACGTACAGTCCTGGTAGCCAGAAGGAGTGAGTTCCAGGAGGGCAGCCTGGTATGGGAGTGCTTCCTTGTCCTTCTGCTCCCGGCAGGGCTGTCCTGTGTGGGTTGTGCTGCCCAGTATGTATGCAGTGTGCCCTGTTGCTTTAATCATCTGTGGCCTGAACCTGACCTGGGCAGGGCTGCTCTTGAGTGCATGTATTGCATTGTCCCACTGTCTCCACGCTTTCTCCGCACAAGGCAGCCCCTGTGCATGTGCAGGAGCTCCCCACGATTTCTGCACTTTGGATGGGACAGTTTTACACATGGGCACCACAGCATTTTGCTGGTTCAATGCTCTGAGCGGGGGTTTCCCACATTCACATGCAGCCCAGTAAGTGCATGCTGCAGCACCCTGCCACACCCACTGGACCAACCTCTGAGTGAAAGGGCCCCATCTATGTGGACTGTGGTGCTGTCCTGTTTCTGTGGGATCTAATTCTGCGAGGGGGGCTGGGGATGTGCTACAGTAGCGCGCAGATTGACCAGAGAACCTGGCTAAAGCTGCCACTTGCCAGCCAGGTGCAGGAGAAGTGTGAACAATGGCCCTCACCAGTTCCTCCACTGACGGACAGTTCTCTCCTGGAGAGCACTCGCCATTCCCGGCCTTCTCTGTGCAGCCCTCCTCTCTGGTTTTTGTGCAGAAGCTATTCAGGCAGCTCTTAGGTGTCTCCCAGAGGAACTGCTCTATATATAGGTATAAATTTAATGTGCCCTTCAGAGAGGCTGAACTTAGAGTCCTCCTGCTCTGCCATCTTGAACTCGCCTCCAGAATGTCATAATTTCCAAAGAGAATTGAATCTGTGTAAACTATAAGTTAAAATTTATGTGACCACACTTTCAGAGGTGCTCAGAGGGAAATTTGTAACCTTAAATACTATGCAATAAAAATGTAATAGGAAAATAATGGAATTAGTCTTTTATCTCAGTCATCTCTTTACCAATAGAGTATGACAAATCTTGCCAGGTTCTTCTGTCTTAATTTTACTTATAGCATATAGAAATAATTTATAGCATGATATAAATTAGAAATTTGATTTTATTATACTTGAAAAATTTTTATTACTTTGTATGACTTTTATGATCTAGACTTACCCTCCCAGATCAGACCTATCTGGGCTCACTCAACTCAGTGGTTTCTGACAGCCCAGGGAGGTGGGCAGGGAATGAAGGCATCCATGGGGTCACTGACCTGGGCAGCAAGCAGCCTCCCCTCACTCACCCGGCCCCTCCTCCTCCACCAGGGGTACAAGAAGCTGGCTTCACTGAGGCTGGATGACATCAGTCACTGTCTGACAGAGCAGCAGGAGGACTTTGCTAGCAAGGCAGCTCAGTACCAGCAGGAGATGAGGCACCTCCACCGGATGCTGCAGGACAAGCAGGATGTCCTGGACGAGGCGCTGCAGCAGAAGAGGTAGGACCGCCCCACCCCACTTCAGGTGTTTGCATTTTAAATGCTGGTAGAATGTTTTAATAAAACCCTCTAGATCTGTTTTGTTTATTTGATTGCTTATTTTGTTTTTTTCATTTTAGTTTTATCTGAATTTAATATTGGTCTTGATTTTTGTTTGCTCTTTCATTTATTTTCTTTTTTAAAATTTCCCCAGCAATTGATGTATAACATTGTGTAAGTTTAAGTATACAACGTGATGATTTAATACATGTATGTATTGCAAAATGATTACCACAATAAGGTTAACACATCCTTCACTTCACTTACTACCATGTGGTGTTAGTATAGTGAGAACATTTAAGATCTACTCTCTCGCCCTGGCCGGTTTTGCTCAGTGGATAGAGTGTCTGCCCGTGGACCAGTGAGACCTGGGTTTGATTCCAGCCAAGGGCATGTACCTCAGTTGCGGTTTGTCCCCGGGCCTGGTCATGGTCGTGCTAGAGGCAACCAGTTGATGTTCTCTCTTGCATTGATGTCTCTCTGTCTCTCTCTCTCTCTCCCTCCCTCCTACTCTGTCTAAAGATAAATGGAAGAATATCCTTGGGTGAGGATAAAAAAAAGATCTACTCTCTTCTCCACTTCCTAGCGTACAGTACAGTATTGTCAACTATAGTCACCATGCTGTACATTACATCCCAGTTCTTTGTTTTCTTTAATCCTCCTTGAAAAATTTCTGTGGTTTGAATATTGGACTTTCTAAATCAATCTAGTCCTCTAATTGTCCTTCCCTTTTTTATTCTTTTCCATCTCTATGATATTTTTGTTTTATTCCATTTTCTTGGGAGGTACTACTTTATATTAAATGTTTTATTCCTTTTTTTGTTTCTATTGCCAGGAGAACATTAAAACCCCTCTTTTTAGAAGATTGTAATAATATCAGAGGTGCATTATGTCTCTGTGGAAATAAGGTACTATATCAGTTATAGCTTTATCCTTTAAATTTATAGAGGAAACACTGCCATTGTATTAAAAACAATGGGGAGCCCTGGCCGGTTTGGCTCAGTGGTCAGAGTGTTGGCCCGCGGTCCAGAGAGACCTGGGTTTGGTTCCCGCTAAGGGCATGTACCTCGGTTGCAGTTTGTCCCTGGCCCTGGTTGGGTCATGCGGGAGGCAGCCACTCTGTGTGTCCCTTTCACGTCGATGTTTCTCTCTCTCTCTCTCCCTCCCACTCTATCTGAACAAAAAATGGAAAGATATCCTCAGGTGAGGATAAAAAACAACAACAACACACTGGGGAATATTGAACGCTTTGTGAAGGTGAACTTGGTGGTCCCCCCTCGGACAGTGGCTGTGTTGCCTCTGGCAGACTGGAATGTGCACTGATGCCTGCGGAGGAAGAAGAATGACGCTCAGATGTGATTTTCTTCAGGTTTCAGTAGGATCCCCTACTAAATAGGTAGTATTTGATGCCATGCAGAATGCAGTTATCTGTCTGTTTTCCATCAGCCAGATGCGTCTTAATGCCAAGCAAAATGAAGTCTTACCTAACATGGTTTCTGGAGTCACAGAAGTTTCTATCACCATGAAGAGTCACTTTGTAAAAAGTTGAACCAATACCAAGTTTCTTGCCAGACAGGAGGTTTAGAACTGCATTAATAGCCCTGGCTGGTTTGGCTCAGCAGTTAGAGTGCAGCCCACCGACCAAAGGGTCTGCACGTACCTCAGCTGCGGTTCAATTCCTGGCCCTGGTCGGGGTCGGGTGGGAGGCAACCAGTCAATGTGTCTCTCTCACATCAGTGTTTCTCTCTCTCTCTCTTTCATCTCTCCCTCCCTCACACTCTATCTGAAAAAGCAATGGAAAAATATACTCAGATAAGGATTTAAAAAACAAAACTGCATTAATAGAATAGAACTTTATTTTTCACTTTCTCCCCATTCCATTTTTTTGCCCTTGTTTAAAAATTATACATTCTGTTTCTGTTCTTTGAGTGGTTACCCTTGAAATTTCACCATAGATATTTGACACTAAAAAATATAAATGTAGCCTGGCTGGCGTGGCTCAGTGGTTGAGCATCGACCCATGCACCAGGAGGTCACCAGTACTATTCCCTGTCAGGGCACAAGCCCAGGTTGTGGGCCCGATCCCCAGTGGGGGGGCATGCAGGAGGCGGCCAATCGATGTTCTCTCTTATCAATGTTTTTATTTCTCTTTCTAAAATCAACAAAAATTATTTTTATAAAAAAACATAAATGTAATCATCATCTCTACATTTGTCCCCCCAAATGCTCAACATCAAATGCTTTAATCTAATTCTTTCCCCAGTTTATATGCTGTTATTATTTAGTGTCATTAGATATAACTAATGAGTTATATAACTAATGAGAACTTGAGAGATCTTTTTTATGTCATTAGCCACTCCAAATTAAATGTTACTAGTTGTTTTTTATTTCTTTTTTCTTTTTTTATTCCTCACCCAAGGATATTTTTCCATTGACTTTCAGATAGAGTGGGAGGAAGGGAGAGAGAGAAACATCAGTGTGAGAGAGACACATCGACTGGTTGCCTCCTGCATGACCCCAACCAGGGCCGGGGATCTAACCACAACCGAGGTACGTGCCCTTGACCGGAATTGAACCCGCGACTCTTCGGTCAGCAGGATAATGCTCTAATCTCTGAGCCAAACCAGCCAGGGCTGTTGTTGGTTTTTTAAAAATATATTTTTATTGATTTCTTAGAGAGAGAAATATCAATGTGAGACAGAAACATCAATCAGCCGCCTCCTGCACGCCCCCTACTGGAGATCAAGTCCACAACCCAGTTATGTGCCCCAACCAGCAAGTGAACTGGAACCTCTCAGTCCATGGGACAACACTCAATCCACTGAGCTACACTGGCTGGGCACATGTTACTAGTTTTTATATAGTTGTTTATTTTTATTTACCTACAGTTTACCAATTTCTTTGCTTGCTCATTGTTAAAATCAAGACAATAGGAGTTGCTTATGCAACCAAACCAAGACTAAATTTACAGTGTCAGCTTTCCCAGAAGTGGAGTCTTAAATTAGTCAGGCAGGAGTCACTTGATCAGCACTAGTTACATAATCTACCTGATAGGCCCTAAAGGAAAGTGACCTTCCAGTAACCAATCTACTTCTTTGCCTCATTTAACTTCCTTGTTCTTGCCCTCTTCTGCCTATAAAATCCTTTTATTTTATACAGCTCCTTGGAGCTCCTTTCTATCTGCCAGATTGGATGTTGCCCAGTTTGAATTGATTTTTGCTTCAAAAAACTCAAAAATTTTAATATCTCAGATTATCTTTTTACATATTCTTTCTTGCATCTCAAACCTGATTTCTCAGATTAGTTTCCTTCTTCCTAAAATACATTCTTTAGAAGTTTCTTTAATGAGAGCCTGTAGGGAGTAAGCTCTCTTAGTTTTTGTTTATCTGAAAACACTGGATTTTGATGCCATTCTTGTAAGATGATTTTTGCTGGGTATAGAATTCTACTTTGACAGGCTTTTTTTCTCAGCATATTCCGTTGTCTTCTCTGTTTCATTTTTGTTGTTATGGTGTCTTTTGTCTTTTTTTTTTTTAAGGTCCATTTTTCTCTTGTCTTTTTAATATCTCTGCTGTTTGTTGTATCCTGCAGTTTCATTATTTGTTTAACTATGAATTTCTTTATACTATCTACTTTGTAAAGTTAATATATCTGTAATTTTGTGTCTTTTATTACTGTAGAAAGGTGATTTTAAGGGGGGGGGGTGAGAGAGAGAGAAAAACATCAATGTGAGAGAGATCATTGATTGGTTGCCTTCTATAGGTGCTTCGACCAGGGATCAAACCCAAGACCTAGGTATGTACCCTGCAACCTAGGACTGGGAATCGAACCTGCAACCTTTCAGTATATAGGACGACACTCCAACCAACTGAGCCACACTGGCCAGGGCTGTGCCTTACCTTTTAAGTTTTCCATCTCCTCATTTTCTAGGTCTACATTCTGGGTCATTACTGTGCTCAGTATTCCTGTTCATTAATTCTCTCTTCAGCAATGTCAATCCACTGTTTAACCCAGCCACTGAGTTTTTTATTTCAACAACTGTATATTTTACTTTCAGAACTTCTATTTTGTACTTTTGAAAATCTAGCCATTTTAAAAATAAATTCTTTGTCTTTGCCTATTTTTAATATATCATTTTTTATCATTTTGTTCATAAGTTGTTATTGTTATTTTTTAATCCTCACCGAGAATTTTTTCCATTGCTTTTTATTTTATTTATTTATTTTTTTTATTTATTTTTTTTATCATCCTCACCCGAGGACATTTTTCCATTCTTTGTTCAGATAGAGTGGGAGGGAGAGAGAGGAACAGAGAGAGAGAGAAACATCGATGTGAAAGGAACACATCGAGTGGTTGCCACCGGCACAACCAACCAGGGCCGGGGATAAACTGCAACCGAGGTACATGCCCTTAGCGGGAACCGAACCCGGGTCTCTCCGGACCGCAGGCCGATGCTCTAACCACTGAGCCAAACCGGCCAGGGCTTCCATTGCTTTTTAAATAGAGTGGAAAGAAGAGAGGGAGGGAAAGAGAGAGAGAAACATTGATGTGAGAGAGACACATCAATTGATTGCCTCTTGCATGACCTCCACCAGGGCTGGGGATCAAACCTGCAACCCAGGTACGTGCCCTTGACCAAGAATAAAACCCACAACCCTTTGGTGCACAAGCTGACGCTCTAACTGCTGAGCCAAACTGGCCAGGGCTTATAAGTTATTTTATATTCTGTATGTGGGTTTTCTAATATGTGAAATTCTGGGGAGCATTAACCTGGTTTTGTTGACTCTTATCCTCTGTGGCTTATTTCCTTGTATATACAGTAATTTTTTTAAAACTCTGAAATCATATATTGAATTTAATCTGTGGAATCCTGATGGTCTGGATTGAGGATGTTTTTCTCCAGAGATTTGCTTTTGCTTCTCTTTGGTGACAGAGAGTATTTCCAACCCAAAGCCACTTCAATTATATTAATAATTTTTTAAAATTTTTATTGATTGATTTTTAGGGAGAAAGAGAGAAACATCATTTTGGTGTTCCACTCATTTATGCATCATTTGTTTATTCTTGCATGTGCCCTGATTGGGGATGGAGCCCTCAACCTTGGCGTATGGGGATGATGCTCTAACTAACTGAGCTACCCAGCCAGGGCTATTCATTTTCAAAATAGACTTTTCAAGCAACAATGTCAGCAGCATGGCAGATGAGAGGACCTCCAAGTCTCTCTCCTGAAAGTTGTAAGTTGAACAGCTACAATTCAACACAGCATTCTCTGCACAACACATAAGCATGTCTGAACTATTGCACAGAGACATCTGAAGGTGAATGAACAGCAGACAGGTCTGGGAGGGAGAAGGACAGAGACAGATGCCACATGCAGCCCCATGCTTGCTGCAGCCCCAGTGAGCGTGAAAGAAGTGAAGAGCTGGGGTGCAGCCTGCACTGGGCGGACCAAACTGGAGGGGAAACTTGTAATCAGGCCTGGATGGTTGACACACATTGACATGGCCCTGGCTGGTTTGGCTTAGTGGTTGGAGCATCGGCCCGTGGACCAGAGACGCCCGGGTTTGGTTCCCCCTAAGGGCACTCAAAGCCCACGAGCATTGAACCAAGTTTTCCACATTCGGGTAATCCGCCCACCCCATATCTTGGAGGCCTCCCAGGCAACAAAATCTTCACTCAACAGATCACAAAAGGGCTGAGAAAAACTTTCTAGCGTGAGTGGTCTATACTCATTGCAACTAAATCCACAAGGAAGAACAGAACCAGGATGGGCAAACTCACTTCCCCCTTCCTCAACCCGCCCAGGCACAGCCTAGTAGTAGCATTTGGGTCGACTCAGAGCAGCCCTGCAGCAGCTACTGGTTATAGGAAGGTGGCGCCAGGGCCACACCGGAGACCGTAGTCTGCCCTGTCTAGCCCATGGCAGTGGTGGCCCAAGGCAGGCAACCAGGTCATAAAGGGAGCACCACCTCCTGGGGAATAGGAGCAGTTCCCACAGCTGAGGGGACAGCTCTGTGGGGGACAGCCCACAGAGATCCCAGAAGCCCCAGCAGTGCAGGTAAGACAAAACAGGAAAACAAAGAAAGACTTCTCTACTTATCAGCCTGCTAAATAGTGTAAAATTCTTTAAAAAGCAGATTTTATTCCCACAAGTGCCTGGGCAGAGAAACAGTCCATTAACACAGTGAATAACGAAGGTAACAAGGGAGTTCAGAAAGAAAATGAAAAAGTCTTCAGAAAGTAAACTTCAAGACATAGAAGTATGCATTTTAAATCACAATTCAGGATTGCAGTTCTGAAAAAAACTCAATGTGAAAGAAGAAACTCAGACAATCTAATGAACTCAGAAATCAAATCAATAAACCAAAGGAGTACTTCACCAAAGAGACTGAGACGATAAAAAAAAATACACCAAAAAAAAAAAAATTCTGGGGCTGAAGAACTCAACAGAAGAGATGAAGAATGAACTCGCAAGTTCAGGAAATAGAGCAGACCAGATGGAGGACCATATTCATGACAGAAGGTAGCGATCTGGACATGACTCATGTGGAAGAAGGGAGAGAATTGAGAGCAAAAAAATAAAATGAGCCCTGCCGGTTTGGCTCAGTGGTTGGAACGTCTGCCCATGGACCAAAGGGTCTCGGGGTTGATTCCTGGTCGGGGCATGTGCCTGGGTTGCAGGTTCGATCGCCGGCCCCAGTCGGGGTCTTGCAAGAGGCAACCAACCGATGTGTGTCTCTCCCCCTCCCTTCTACTCTATCTAAAAATCAATGGAAAAAGATCCTCAGGATTAACAAAAAAAAAAAGAGAGAGAGAGAGAGGAAACAAAGGGGGGGGGGACCAGAGAATTCCTCTAAATTAAAACAACAGATGAAAACACAAGGGCAAAGAAACAGCGGGGACACAGAGCCCAAAGATAAAATGGCTGTAGGAAGTCCTTGTATGCCAATAAATGTAAATGGACCAAACAAAACAATTAAAAAGCACAGACTAGTGGGTTGAATTGCAAAACAAAATCCACCTATATGCTGCCATCAGGAGACACGTCTCAGCTGCAAGGACAAACACAGACTCAGGGAAAGGACGGAAAATGATTCTCCAAGCAAATGGCATCCAGAGAAAAGCAGGGGTCGCCGAACTTAGATCAGACAAAATAGATTTCGAGATAAAAAGGGTAGTGACACAAAGGTGGACATTTTATAATGATAAAGGGAACTTATCAATATATATGCTCCCAACCTGGGAGCACCAAGATATATAAAGCAATTACTAACAGAAATAAGAGAGAAACTGACAAAAACACAATCATAGTAGAGGACTTAAATACCCCATTGACAAAAATAGATAGATCATCCAAACAGAAAATGAATAAGGCAGCAATATTGGCCTTAAATAACGCATTAGACCAAATGCACATAACTAATATTTTCAGAGCTTTTCATCCCAGAATATACATTCTTTAATGCACATAGAACATTCTCAAGGATAGACCATATATTGGGACACAGAACTAGCCTCAACACATTCAAGATTGAAATCACACTGATCATTACTGAAACAAACTGTTTATGGTAGGAGAAAAAAAAAAGAAAATAAAAGAGCTCAAAAGATACATAGAGACATATAAGGATGATATTTAGGGAATATATCAAAAGTGGTAATAAGGGGGAAATTTATATCATTACAGGCCTGTCTCAAGAAACAAGTAAAAACCTCAAATGAATGACCTAACAATTTACCATAAAAACTTGAAAAAGAAAACCAAAGCCCAAAGGCACGTGTGGTCTATGCCAGTGTTCTGTGTCCTCAGTTATGAGGCCCACTCCTCTCTGGCTTCCTTCTTCCCGCTCACCCGTAAGTGGCTGGCTGGCTGGGTGCCTGTGAAAGGGGCCCGCGTGCCGTCCAGGTCGCAGAGGGGACAGTGGAGCAGCCTAGAGGGCCATGCCACATGGGTGCCCTCGGCCAGGCCATTCTGCTACCGGTCAACCACTTCAGTTACATTTTATTTTTAGGCATGTTAATCCTATAGAAAAACAAGGTATGGCCCTGGCCGGTTTGGCTCAGCGGTTAGAGCGTCTGCCTGCGGTCCGGAGAGACCCGGGTTCGGTTCCCGCTAAGGGCACGTACTTCGGTTGCACTTCGTCCCCGGCCCTGGTTGGTCGTGCGGGTGGCAGACACTCGATGTGTCCCTTCACGTCGATGTTTCTCTCTCTCTCTCCCTTCCTCTCTCTCCCTCCCGCTCTATCTGTACAAAAAATGGAAAAATATCCTCGGGTGAGGATAAAAAAAAAAAAGAAAAGAAAAAAGAAAAACAAGGTATGTGCATTGATGCCAAAATAAAGGAAAAGGCAACCTTTAGAGGGGAAAGGTAGGGAGTTGTTTTCAGCCTGTGCCTTAGTATTTCTTTCTGTTTCCAGGGGACCTGGGTGTTTCCTTCAACACTGGGGGTCCTGGCTCCAGAGCCTGAGCCCCACAGGCTCTGCTCTCTGATGTTAAGCATATTCCATTTGAGTTCTTGCCACTTTAGGATTCCGGAGGCTCTCGCCATATTTTTTCATTTTGCTATTTTAAACGTTTCCTTTGCTTTGATTATTTCTCTCAGAACAATAGAAGGAGAGCTCGAAGTTGTTTGGGAGTCCACCTCCAAGGAGAACCGAAGGATCCGAGAACTGCTGCAGGCCACACTGGAGAGGACAGGCGTGGGGGACAAGGCGCGAGCTCGCGAGGACCCCTGCCTCGCCGGCCTCTCGCAGGGAGACGTGCTAGGGGGCCACTTCAGCTACTGTGACATGAAGCCGCCTCCCACCACCCGCCGGGGCCTGCGGGAGCCCCTGGGCTAGGCCCCTGCCGGAAAGGTCCCCTTGGCCGGGGCAGGGAACGGCCAACTGCCACCTACCTGCAGTGTGTTTTCTACTCAGGGCTAGGAAGAAATAAACTGCCTCGGAATGTAATCCATTGTCACATTTTGCTTTATTTTAATAACGTACCACTAACCTGTATTTTAACCCCCGCATGTCTTCTGGCCACACAGCCATTGAGAAAGCTTCGCGAGACCCATTGCTCAGGCTGACAGGGGACCTGATGAGCTGGCCCCTCTCTGGGCTCCTGGAAGGCACCAGAGGGGACGGCTGGCGGGGCGCTGGTGGGACCGGGCCGTCGTGCGGTGTGTGAGGGGCCGGCGGGACCGGGCCGTCGTGCCGTGTGTGAGGGGCCGGCGGGACCGGGCCGTCGTGCCGTGTGTGAGGGGCCGGCGGGACCGGGCCGTCGTGCCGTGTGTGAGGGGCCGGCGGGACCGGGCCGTCGTGCCGGGTGGGAGGGGCCGGCGGGAACCGGGCCTGTCGTGCCGTGTGTGAGGGGCCGGCGGGACCGGCCGTCGTGCCGTGTGTGCGGGCCGGCGGGACCGGGCCGTCGGGCCGTGTGTGAGGGGCCGGCGGGACCCCGGGCCGTCGTGCCGTGTGTGAGGGGCCGGCGGGACCGGCCGTCGTGCCGTGTAGTTGAGGGGCCGGCGGGACCGGGCCGTCGGCCGTGTGTGAGGGGCACGGCGGGACCGGGCCGTCGTGGCCGTGTGTGAGGGGCCGGCGGGACCGGGCTCCCGTGCCGTGTGTGAGGGGCCGGCGGGACCGGGCCGTCGTGCCGTGTGTGAGGGGCCGGCGGGACCGGGTCCCCGTGCCGTGTGTGAGGGGCCGGCGGGACCGGGCCGTCGTGCCGTGTGTGAGGGGCCGGCGGGACCGGGCTCCCGTGCCGTGTGTGAGGGGCCGGCGGGACCGGGCTCCCGTGCCGGGTGTGAGGGGCCGGCGGGACCGGGCCGTCGTGCCGTGTGTGAGGGGCCGGCGGGACCGGGCCCCGTGCCGTGTGTGAGGGGCCGGCGGGACCGGGCTCCCGTGCCGTGTGTGAGGGGCTTCGGGCAGAGACTAACACCCTGGCCTTGCAGGAGGGGCTGGGGCTCAGGAGCTGGAGGACAGAGGGAGGGGAGCAGAGGCAAGAACTCAGGAGCGGAGGAGGGGCTTTGGGCCTGGGGTTTGGGGTGGGCAGTGAGGCCAGACCGGTCCACGGTCCACGGAGACCTTGGACTGCTCAGAAGGGGGCACCTGTTCCGATTCGTCATGCAGGTGTCTGGTCAGAGCAGGACCCGTTCCACTCTTTCTTGACCCTGGGGAGGCTTTATCTGGCTGGAGAAAGGTCCTGGTCAAGCTGAAAGTGACCCCAGGCACACAGCGATCAGACACGACCCAGGAGCTCGAACGGCCCCGCTGCCTTTGGTACCACTGAGCAGCAGTCCTGGGGAGGACTGAGTGGACAGAGCAGGTTGGGGCACAATTTTGGGTTTTGGGGTGTGAGTTTGGCGTGAGAGCAGGTGAGAGGCTGTCTGTCCGCAGTTTTTCATCTCGGTCTCTGAGAAGAAGGGGAGACGCCACCCTTTCCCAAAAGTTTCCTTCTCTTTAGAGTGGTGAGGTTATCGAACTCTAAGGAGAAAGGAGACACTTCTGAATTCTGTTGGTTTTGATTTTTTTATTGCACAAATGTACCATCAGTGCGCATCCCTGCGCTGCTTGTTGAGAACTGGGATGGCAAACAGATGTAGTGACAGCCCACGTGCGCTCGGAAGAGAACATCTGGGCCGGACCTGAGCCCTGAGTTTCCAGAGCCAGTGGGTCTCTGCCCAGAGGAAACCTTAGAGCCCATGCGAACACGGCCTCACTCTTCTACAGATTTTATGACGTCTAAATATTGATCATTTCTGATGAAAATAACCCAAAGTGAAATGTGCTATAAGCATAAAATATACACCATAATTTGAAGACTTAGTATGAAAAAAAGAATGTAAAATATCTCACTAGTAATTTTTTGTTGTTGTTACATACCCGAGGAGATTTGTTCATTGATTTTTATTTTTTTTTAATTTTTATTTTATTTTATTTTATTTTTTTATCCTCACCCGAGGATATTTTTCCATTTTTTTGTACAGATAGAGTGGGAGGGAGAGAGAGGAAGGGACAGAGAGAAAAACATCGATGTGAAGGGACACATCGAGTGGCTGCCACCCGCACGACCAACCAGGGCCGGGGACATACTGCAACCGAAGTACATGCCCTTAGCGGGAACCGAACCCGGGTCTCTCCGGACCGCAGGCAGACGCTCTAACCGCTGAGCCAAACTGGCCAGGGCTCATTGATTTTTAGAGTGGAAGGGGGTAGGGGGGAGAGAGAGAGAGAGAGAGAGAGAGAGAGAGAGAGAGACGTCGATTGGTTGCCTCCTGCATGACCCTGACCAGGGCCAGGGGATTGAACCTGCAACCCAGGTATGTGCCCTTGACCAGAATCAAACCCGTGACCCTTCAGTTTGAGGGCTGATGCTCTAACTGCTGAGGTAAACTGGCCAGGGCTCACTAGTGATTTTTATGTTGGTTTTATGTTGAGATATTTTGTATCTACTGGGTTAAATAATTAAAATTGATTTCACTTTTTTTTTTTTCACTTTTAATAAAATGTGGCCACTAGGGATGTTTACATTACATACGTATGTGTATTTGGTGTGCCATTGAGTTGGGCCCGACTCCCGCGGACCCTGTGGATGAGTGATGTCCTCACAGCCCTGCTCAGCTCCGGTGGGCTCAGGCGAGTGGAGTCTTTTATGGAGTCGATCCACCTCGTGTTCGGTCTTCCTCTTTCCCTGCTGCCTTCTGTGTTTCCCAGTATTTTTGTCTTTTCCAAAGGACCCTGCCTTCTCGTGATGTGCCCAAAGTAGGACAACCAGTTGATGTATCTCATATCGATGTTTCTCTCTTCCTCCCTCTCTAAAAAATCAATTTAAAAAAATCCTTCCCTGACCCAAAGTTATGAATTATCTCCTAGGGGCTTAGTGTTGTTTTCACATTTCAGTCTATATGGCACTAAGAGGAATATAACGTGAGCCAGACTGTGCTCACCTGCAAGTGGAGACAGCAGCCAAGAAATCCCCAGAAGGGGGAGACTCGGAAGGGCAGCAGCGGAAGGAGGAGGACAGACACCAAGAGCACAGATGTGTCATTAGAGACCAAGGCCAAGCTCAGCCCACCCCCGTGTTCCTAATCGCTGTATGAATGTGAAGTTTGGACAATGAAGGAGGCTGATAGGAAAGAAGTCGGTTTATTTAAAATAGGGTGTTGGAGTCCAGCCGGTGTGGCTCAGTGGTTGAGCGTCGACTCATGCACCAGGAGGTCGCTGGTTCGATTCCCAGTCAGGGTACATGTCCAGGTTGTGGGCCCGATCCCCAGTGGGGGGCATGCAGGAGGCGGCCAATCAGTGTTCCCTCTCATTGATGTTTCTATTTCTCTCCCTCTCACTTCCTCCTCTCTAAAATCAATAAAGGGGAAAAAATAATAAAATAAAATATGGTGTTGGAGGAGGGTTCTGTGGATACCCTCGACTGCCAGAAAGATGAATAAGCAGTTCCAAGAGCAAATGAAACGTGAAACTTCACTGAAGGCAAAGATGACAAAACTGAAGTTGTCCAGAGAAAAAACCTGCCAGCTCCGGGGGGAGGAAGGAGGCATTACTAGCTGCCCCGCTGGGGGTGGGGGCAGCCGGGACTGCGACCCTGCCTGACTTACCCGCCTCTTCTCAGGCTGTGCACCTGCAGAGCCTGAGTCCCCGAGGATCCGCAGGAGACTCCGCTCACTCCATGGTGCCCCCGCAGCCCACACAGCCCTCCCTCCCTGTCTCTCCACCTGAACGTGGGTGAACATTTCACCATGCAAGAGGCCACTGTTCTCTAGAGCTTCCAGGAGAGGGCGAGGTATGTTCACCCCTGGTCGGCAGGCCCGGTCAGCCTAGTGGAGGCCAAGCCTCTGTGGAGGGAGTGCTCCCAGGTCCCAGGACAAACCGGCTTGCCCTGGGTGTGGACTGCTGCTGGGCAACAGGAGGCATCCTTGGTGGGGTCCCGGGGAGCGCATGCTGGGCCAGGCAAGGCTGACATGGAGAAACCGCTGATCGCATTCAAAACCAATGCTGGGAAGGAGCAAGGTGAGTCCCCTGTGAGGAATAAGTGCATTAGTGTTAAAGAAAAGGCTTCTGCCTGGAAGAGCCTTTGCAATCCAAGTAGAACTGTTATAGGCGAGGGCCCAGTGTCCTGGCTGGCGGGGGAGGAGGCGGGGAGGGGTTTGAGGGAACCTGAGGGCAGGGAGGGCAGATGTCGCCTTGCAGGCCCCTCCAGCTTGTCCCCTGCCTCAGCCAGCCATCTGTGGCTGCTCTGTAGGGGCCCTGTGATGCCCAGGGTAGATGCAGGCTTTTCAAAGTGGGACCAGCAGAATGGGCAGAAGGCAGGAGAGAAATAAGTGGACCCCAGAGATTTAAAAGACTGGACCCTGAGATGAGCCAGCACCAGAGCTCAGCAGAGAGAGAGGAAAAGGGGAGGGAGAGAGAGGGGGAGTGAGAGAGGAGAGAGGGAGGAAGAGAGGAGACAGGGAGGGAGGAATGGGGCAGAAAGAGATTGAGAGAAAGAAAAAATGAGACAGAGAGAGGATAGAAGAGCAGGGGAGAGCCTCAGGGTGGGCTCCCCAGGCCTCAAAGGCTCCCAACCCCGTTTCCCATCATGCAGAGCTTGTGAACTGTCCAACATAGACTGGTTGTCCCCCTCAGTTCAGAGATGACCGGGTGACCATCACCTCAACTCCTCAGCAGCTGGGCTCAGTGGGAGGGTTACCTTCACGCGGAACACAGGCACACTCCTACACACTCCTAGACTGACACCTGGGTCACTCCGGGCAACCCTCAGGTTCTGCACAGCTTCCCATTGGCAGTAAAGGCTCCTCAGGTTCCTGGGCCCCACGTTCCACGCTGCCCATGGAGAGCCAGCCCCTGCCCACCCTCTGCACCAGCCTGGCTACTGCCTGGCCCTCTGGCGCTGCCTACACCAAGCAGCCCTGCCTGGGCTCTCTCCTGTTGCTTCTTCAATCCTCAGCCGTTCCTGTGTCACCGTCCCCAGCTGTGAACACACGCTCTCAAAATCACCTGCACTTGGATTGTGAAATTGTTCCTGCTCGAAGTCAAGAACCCAGGAACTACAGGCTGACCTGAGGCAGTCCCGCTCCAGGCAGGTCCCTTTCTGGTAACAGTGGGACTCACATCACGTCACACACACACACCAAACTCATATAGAGAGATGATAGATAGATATAGATATAGATGATGTAGATACATAGATATAGATATAGCTATAGATAGATATAGATATAGGTATAGATATAGATATAGATGATATACATATATAGGCCGGGGTGGAGGAGTAGGAAAATGGATGCCAGGGTTCAAAAAGTACAACTTCCAATTATAAAATAAATAACTCCTGGAAATGTAATGGGCAACATGGTGACTATAGTTAGTAATACTATATTGTATATTGAGAGTTGCCAAGAGAATAGATATTAAAACTTCTCATCACACAAAAATTTTCTCACTATTGATTTGAAAGAGACTTATTGTGATGATCATTTTGCAATATATACAAATATTAAATCACGTCCTGCACCTGAAGTGAATATAATGCTGTCGATTATATCTCAAAATTAAATGGGCAAAGTTCAAAGGCAGTATCACACTGTTCCAACAGCTCCCAGAGATACATAGATTTTGATTGTTTCCCAGATGAGTTTTTAAATTGTGCTTTCCTTGCAGATTGTTTTATGGTTAGACTGTAAATCCTTGATGCTGGGAGATGTTGCTTGTTCCCCTGACTCCACAAGTTCCTCTGGTTGGAATTCAGATAAGTGAACACCTGCTACCTGGTCTTTTGCGTCCCCAGAAGCTCTGAACTACAGCCAGCACCAGTGGGAAGGAATATTAGACCCATTAAACCAGGAACAGAAGAAAGGTTAACAACTCAGAAGCAGGTCTGGATCAATTTTTTTTTTTTAATGCTCACTCAAATACATTTTTGCATTCATCCTCAGATAGAGCAGGAGCGAGAGAGGAGGAAGAGAGAGAGAGACACATCGACTGGATGCCATCCACACAACCCCAATCAGGGCCGAGGACACACTGCAACCAAGGTACATGCCCTTCATGGGAACCGAACCTGGGACTCTCTGGTCTGCGGGCAGATGCTCTAACCGCTGAGCCAAACTGGCCAGGGCTGGAACAAATTTTTTATCCTCACCCGAGGACATTTTTCCATTTTTTTGTTCAGATAGAGTGAGAGGGAGAGAGAGAGAAACATCGACGTGAAAGGGACACATCGAGTGGCTACCACACGCAGGACCCTACCAGGGCCGGGGACAAACTGCAACCCAGGTACATGCTCTTAGCGGGAACCGAACCCGGGTCTCTCGGGACTGCAGGCCGATGCTCTAACCGCTGAGCCAAAATGACCAGGGCTGGAACAAATTTTAAGTGGTGAAGGAAGGTCAGCACTGTCTGGGGTTTGACGGCCTTCATCGTGGAGTAGGGCAAAGCAGAGGACTCGAGGCCAAAAGGCTGCGAAGAACTGGATTCACACCACCACGCTGACATGCACCAAGTAAAATAGGATAAAATAAAATGCTGACGGTGTTCATATCTTCAAACCACAGGCACCTTTGCAATTGGAAAAAGCACAATTTGAAAGTGCTTCTTAAAATATTTTTTTTTCTTCATTGATTTGAGAGAGAGAGGAAGGGAGAGGGAGATAGAAACATTGATGAGAGACAACATTGCCCCACACTGGGGGGTCGGCCCCAGGAATTGAACCGGGGACCTCTTGGTGCATGGGTCGATGCTCAAACACAGAGCCACACCATCCTGGCAGTCAAGGGCTTTTTTAGCAGAAACGTTACTAATGGAGTTTATGGAAAAAAATAACATGAAACTTCTTAGGAAATTAGCTGTAAGAGGGGCTTGACCGCAATGAGGTAAAACTTCAGCTGTGTGGTAGAAGAACAAGACACAAAATAAGTCAAAGATTTTGAAGAAGATGGGGGGGAGGTGTTTTTAAAATACATTCAGATTATTTTTTTGGGGGGGAGACTTACAATAATTGGTAGAGCTCTTGTTCTATTGGGAAGGGGGGGACAATGGCTTTAAGAAAAGAAATGCCCAGCCCCAGCCAGTTTGGCTCAGCGGTCAGAGAGTCGGCCTGCCAACCTATGACTTGCGGGTTCGATACCGGTCAAGGGCACGTACCTTCATTTTGGTTCGTCCCGGGCCTTGTCGGGTCGTGAGGGAGGCAAGCAGTCAATGTGTCCCTATCACACTGATGTTTCTCTCTCGCCCTCCCACTCTATCTGAAAACAAATAGAAAAATATCCTTGAGTAAGGATTAAAAAAAAAGAAAGAAATGCCCACAATGGACCAATAATTAACTGAAATATACTTCTGACCCTCAACAGAGGATCCTCACCCCCAGATATTCCAAACTCAGGCCATGACAGAGGCACAAGAAGAGAGGGGCGCCTCTGGGCTAACTGGGCTGGCATAGACGGGTCACCTTCTGGAGTCCTTGCCGGTCCACGAGGGGCGTGCCCCTAGCAGCTGCATCATACAGATTCAGAACTTGGTGCTTTGACAGAGGCTAAATAACTCTGAAGGCACATGTCTGGGGACAGAGCGGGGGGAGGGGCTGCGGGGGTTTCCATCCACCACCACACTCTGCCTCCTCTTTTGGTTCTGTTAGAACATCAGCCCTCTGGAGGCAACCGTGACCCAGGGGTATTCTGCAGTGATTTGGCTGTGTTTGAGTGCAGCTGCCGGGGTAGCCAACACTCCGCTCTGCAGAGACTTCAGCATGCCTGTGAGCAGGTCCTGTCTCAGGCTGGCAGGTCCCCCCTGGCCTGGGCCTCTGCTCTCTGAGGAGCAGCCCATGAACGAGCATTCTGCTGGGGGCTCTGGCCTTGGCGGGCACCCTGATGAGCATGGGTCCCCTCACTGAAGGGCAGGCAACAGACTTCTAAATCCGGACCCTGACTCTGGAATAGCGAGGGTCCCACATTCTCCAGGAGAGAGACAACCCTGAGAAATCTGCCCTTCTCTCAGATTAGCCTGTTCCAAAACGCTTCCTGAATGGCCCCTGGTCACTAGCTCTGTCCTGTGACCTTTGGTCTCATCTGGATATCTGGAATGCAGTTCAATTCACCCCAACAGGAAACTGCCTGGGGGGGGGCTGTGATAGCATCAACAATGCTTCAGACTGGGGTCTCCCACCTCAACCCCCCAGGAAGGTCTTATCTGAGATAAAGGACTAGAGCCTTCACCTGAACCACCTGTGGTGGGAAGGGGTGAGTCTGCCCCCAGCTGGAGGCACAGCCGAAGCACCTCTGCCCCTCAGAGAGCCTGACCTCCAGTGTGTGCGTGGGGTGGGGGGACAGAGCTCTGTGGCCTTTCTCAGGGCCTCGGTTTCCCCATTAGGTAGGAGAGTGTGGAGCAGATGACGTTTTGTGTCCCTTTTCCACTCCACAGCGGCAAGCACAGGACAGGGCTACTTGAACAGCAGCGTGGAACTGAACCGGCCAGCAGGTGTGGGTGCGGGTGCAGGTGGGCTGGGACCTGTGGAGGCCCCATGCTGTGTCTGCAGGTGCCAAACTCTCTTGCAGCTCCAGGTGGTGCCACACCCAGTCCGTGGCCAACCTGAGTGGCAAGGACTCACCACCAGCTTGGTGGCCTCCAGGAGGAAACTCCTGGCTGAGGGGAAAACCTCTGCCCTGACTGGTGGTTCCTAGGTGTGCTGCCTGACTGTAAACAGAGCCCGTTAAGGTAATAAAAGAGTTGGTTAAAAAGGTTATTTCCTCTGGTTCCAGTCCTTAGAGAGATTTCTTCCTACAGGATGTAGCCAATTTGGGGGAATCTAGTTAAAAGAAAAACAATCATCTAGACAGAAATGAATAAAACAAAAATGTTTCTGGAGAGAAACTGGCTTGCCTCACCTTTTGGGGTGGTTTATCCAAGCTTCATTTATTTATTTTTTTAAAAGTGATTAACTATTACCTTTGTTGACCTCTGTACCTTCTGACTCCCTCCGCTCTGGGGCACAAGACATGAACATTACTGCAGACGGGCACGCATCCTCGTGGGCAGCTTCCTGGGCTCTGCAAAATCACAGAGGTAAGATGATGCCCCTCTCCTGGCAAGGACTGGGAGGGACTTGATTTCGAGAAAGGACATAGGACATCAGCTAGTGAACGCGTGTACCGGGTTTCTGCAGCATTTTTTCCACTTCTTGCATCCTTCAATGGAAAACATCCGCATGGCGGCAGTTATGTGCCTTCATCGGGGGAAGTAATGAGAAAAACATTCGACTAAAATAAAACCTTGGACTAAGTATACTCCATGTTGACTACTAGATACAATGTATCTTTTTACTTTGGGAATAAATGAAGTGGGACCATGGTGGCAGTGGCTTTCCAAGCATGTCAGTGCTGTGGTTAGGAACCCAGAGGTGAGGCATCTGCCAGGGAGGTCCAGTTCCCAAGGCCTGAACGGCAGTCATGCAAACGTGTTATTCAGTGGCCTGAGCCAATGATCCCTAAGGGGTCGACACCTTACTCTCCTGAAACAGTAGCTAATAATTTGATTTGGAGTCCGGTCCCACTGCCCAAGTGCGTTAGCAGAGCCTGGCCGTGCCCTTGGCACCGTCTGCTGGAGCATTTGCTCAACAGTCCATTGCCCTCCTCGCAGCCTCCTAGAACGGGCAGGAGGAAACGATGGAGGAGACGAGCCTGAGAAAAAGGACAGGGGATCAGAAGTCCATCCAGAGTAATGAGCCCAAGACCACCAGTCTCCAAAGGGAGGTAAGGCGGTCCTTCTGGGCGGGCACTCTGGGAGGGTGTGTTCATGGGGAGCAGCCTGGGAAGTCCCTGCTGACCTCTGACTTGCAAAGAGGGTCTCTAAAGGAAAAAAAATTTTTTTGAACTTAACATCCCTCCCTGCTGATAGCAAGCTCAGCATTTTCCTGTGAAGGTAATCCATGCATTCTGTGCACTGGGCAAGCCTGGAGGAGCTGGCGTTCGCTCAGCCCGATGTCCTCTTCAGGGACGGTCAAAGTGGACCTTGTGTTTGAGTCCCCTCTGTTAGCGTCTTCCCCAAATATCTGTCCCACTAGATCCAGCGATATGAAATTCTCACGCCTGCTTACTGAGTGTAGCTGGGGTGCCATAGGTGAGCCCCCTGAAATGGAACACAATAAGGGCTAGACTCAGGGGAGCTTGCAGCCTTGGGGGCCCAGGGCTGTGCAAGATACAGGTGGCACGAGGGGTGGGGGAGTAAGGGCAGAAAGCAGCTGGACACTCCACCCTGAGCAGCCCTAGTCCACACTGAGCTGGGAGCTCCAGCTTAGGCTCACAGGATGAAGAGTGAACAAGATTAGGATGGGATTCCAGAGCCCAATGAATAGGCTGAGCCCTGGACCGAGGCTCAGAGAGTGGGGGCTCCCCCACCTGGCAGTACATGGGACAGAGAGAGGAGGGATCTGAGGATTGACAAGAGGGGTGGCCTGGGATCTTGGGTCCCCAAGAGTCAGCTGATAGGCAGCAACAGCCTCCCTTTCAGCCATAAAAAGCACAACCGAGTTAACCCCCAGTGAGTCCTAAACTCAGGAATTTGGGGTGAATGCAAACCTCAGCAGGAAGAAGATTCTGCAGGACTCCAAGGTTGGTGAGCCAACCTCCATTCGAGGAGGGCAGCTGAGACACACGACTCTGGGGGCTCACCCTGGCCCTGAGGCCAGAATGGAAGCTGACTCTGCTCCTCGGGACCCCTCCTTCAAATGTGTGTCCCTGGGTGGCAGCTTTGTTCTATGGGCTCTCACCCTGAGCGCTGCCTCTCCAGACAGGCAAACACAGCCCTGTTCACCTGGGGCTCCAGAGACAAGGAAGGTGGCTTCTGAGGGTTGATGTTAAAAGCAGGGGCGTGAATCAGACATATTCTTCCTTAAAAAAGTGTTTTTCTTACTTGATCCATGTGTAATTAACACACAGTAAAATGTACAGATCTTCAGTGTTCAGTTTGATGGGTTTTGACAAACTGATCACCCCCAGAAAGTTCCCCCTTACCCCTTACCCCGCGGGCCCCACCCTGAGCTCTGTGCCTGCAGATTAGTTTTGCCTGTTCTGGAACTTCACAGGAATGGAACCAAGCGCCGTGTGCCTGAGCTGGGTCTTGCTGGTAGGAAGCACATGACCTATAAAATGACATCAGAGTCCGGCCATGTGGCTCAGTGGCTGAGCATCGTCCCATGCACCAAGAAGTCACCAGTTCAATTCCCAGTCAGAGAACATGCCCAGGTGTGGGCCTGCAGGAGGCGGCCAATCAGTTTTCTCTCTCATCAATGTTTTTCTCTCCCTCTCCCTTCCTCTCTCTCTAAAAATCAATAAAGAAAATGATGATGATAATAAGTAAAAGGGCATCAGAGAAATTTCACAGCCCCCCGGTGTCTCTGTCCTGGGAGCCTCCATTGCTCCCTCCCATCCATCCTGTGATACCCCTAACCGAGGCTCCAACCCTGATTTTGCTATCATTTCTTGGGGTGAAGCTTTGTTCTGCTCTGCCCGGTTATTAGGCATGTCCCAGAGCCGCCTTCTTTTTTTTTTAAATTTGTCAATTACAGTTGACATTCACATTATTTTAAGTTTCTGGTGTACAGTCTAGTGGTTAGACATTTCTATAGTTTACGAGGTGATTCCGCAGCATAAGTCTGGTACCCACCTGGCACCGTAGACAGTTGTTACAATATAATTGACTATATGCTGTATTTGACATCCCCGGGACTATTTTGTAACTCACTGCAATATGTGTAGTTCTTAGCACCTAGAGCCTTTGTTGTTGGGGACTGTTTGCTAAATCAGCCTTTACCATCAGACCCTCTGGTCAGGGCAGCGAGGGCAGTACTGGGACCTGCACCAGGTCTGCCCGCACTGGCCAAATGACCCTGGGCAGGAGCATTACCTTTCTGAGCCTCTGTTTTGTCTTCTGTGAAATGGGTGTGACATGGTGTTCCTGCCTCACGAGGCTGTTGTGAGGGTTAATGGACTCTAGGAGCAAAGCTCCAGCAGCAGCATCCGGGTGTCCTGCAGCAGCCCGGCGAAAGCACCTGGGAGAGGGCTTCCTTGGGGCTGTGCTGACCCCAGGGAGGAAGGAAGTGGGCTCCAGCTGGCCATCGGGCTGGATCCGGTGCAGCATCAACTCTCCTCTCCTTCCTCTACATCCCAGGTGGGCCTGCTCAGTGGCATCTGCATCATCGTGGGCACCATCATCGGCTCCGGGATCTTCATTTCCCCCAAGTCTGTGCTCAGCAACACGGAAGCTGTGGGGCCCTGCCTCATCATATGGGCGGCGTGTGGGATTCTTGCAACACTGGGTAACAAAGATGCTGCTTCCGGGCCCGGTGTCCTGTTGAATGTGGGGCCAGGCTATCTGAGCACTGTTCTGTGCCCGAGCCTTGCTGCTGCTGGGTCCCCTTCAACGCTGATAAATAGGAGTCAATCAGGCTACACCCAAATGTCCAATGGCAAGAACTCAGTCAGATGAGAGCACCATGGTGGACCTGTGAGCATGGGCCACAGAGGGGGGAAGGGCTCCCTCCATCTGGCCACACCTCACCTGGGTGCTGGGGGCCCCTCCTATCTGTGTTCCAGGTGCTCTGTGCTTTGCGGAGCTTGGTACGACGATCACCAAGTCGGGAGGCGAATACCCTTACCTGATGGAGGCCTTTGGCCCCATCCCTGCCTATCTCTTTTCCTGGACCAGCCTGTTCATCCTAAAGCCCTCATCCTTTGCCATCATCTGTCTCAGCTTCTCTGAGTACGCGGCGGCGCCTTTGTACACAGGCTGCAAGCCTCCCGAAATCGTTGTCAAGTGTCTGGCTGCTGCTGCCATCTGTGAGTACGCTCGTCTGGGACCTCCGGCGGGAGTCCGGAAAGGCCGGGCACAGATGAGGACACTTTTGTCTTCCCTGCTCCTCCACGTGGGAGCTGTCAGGGCGGGTGGCTCTGGCTGAGCACTCTCGGGCTTCAAAATCATCATGAGAGGAGGTTGGGGGGATGGAGAGGAGCCTCCCTCCTTCCAGGCTTGAGAATGGAGGTGTTGAGCCCTGACCCAGCACGTTGTGTCCCTTTCAGGGCTCATCATCATGGTGAATGCGCTGAGTGTGCGGCTGGGCAGCTACGTCCAGAACGTGTTCACAGCGGCCAAGCTGGTGATCGTGGCCATCATCATCATCAGCGGACTCATCCTCCTGGCCCAAGGTGACCTACTCGGGAAGGGGTGGCCCTGCAGGCACTTGCCTCCTGTCCATCAGGAGGTCTGACTGAGGAGCGTGTCTCGAAAGCAAAACTCAACAGAAAGACTCCCTAGTGTCCCAGCGTTTGCGAGTTTGTGTAATAACCTGAGGTCCTACATCTTCTTTCACACGGAAATAATGCCATGTCCCACCCTGGTCAGAAGACACCCACTATTTGCTGTCTGACTTCATTACAGGAAATACGAAGAACTTTGAAAATTCTTTTGAGGGCACAAAACTGTCCGCGGGCGCCATCGGGCTGGCATTTTATAATGGACTCTGGGCGTACGACGGATGGTAAGGCGGCCAAAGGTGGCGTGTCTGCGTGGGGGTTTCTTAGGCTGTCATCACTGAAACTGGGTGGACAGCAATGGCTTCTCCTTTCTGGGCTTTGCTGGGACCCTAAAATTCACCTTCACGTCTCCCTCCTGTTCTCCTGGGACCACAGACACACCTGCCCCTTTCCCATCCCTCTTGTGGCACTCGCCCTTGACGCAGTGGCCTGCAAGCAGGCCCTGGTGGGGCCCCATACCAGAAGCTTCTGCAGAAACACACAGGCTCCGCCCATCTGGAGGGAGTCAGGGCAGCCCCGGCACTCGACAAGGCGAAGATATTCAGCAACACTTCTATCTCTCCCTCGAAAGGACGAGGTTTCCTAGATGAGATTCCATTTAGGCCCTTTAAGGAAGAAGCGGGGCCGTGCACCGTGCTGTCTTTCCCTCCCATACAGCTGCTCAGGTCTCATTCTCTTTTCAAAGAACTTTCCATTTTTTCAAAGCACCTTGGGGACGTACTACTGCCGGTAATTCTTGAAAATTCGCGTGATTCCGGTGGAGGGCAAAGACTTAGTGACTGGGAAATGAGCAGATCTTGTAGCCCCGCCGTCAGGGCTCCTTCTAGGGAAATGCCACGGAATTCCCGCAGGAGTTCCCTATGGTGCAGGGTCTGAAATGAGGCCAACATCTATTGTGTTGTATTTCACAATCTCAGCAAGTCAGGTTACCTTGTGACTTTCCTTTCTGTAGGAATCAACTCAATTACATCACAGAAGAACTCAGAAACCCTTTCAGGTGAGAAGAGCAGTTAGGGCAGGAGGCTGTGGGCTGGCAGCTTATTTCTCTTCTTCCAAGAAAAAGGGGAGCTGCTTCCTCCTGTTATCCCAGTCCCCCTACCGGACGCCGAGTGGTTTCCTATAAGCTCATGTTCACTCGTTAGACTTGGGTTGGGTTGGGTTTGAGTAGTGGAATGGTTGCTGAGAGGAAGAACTCCAACTTGATCTCTGGCTTATTTTGCCTGCAAACAATTCAATTGTCCTGCCTGGGAGTCAGAGAGAGGGAGAGTTCTTTCTCATTTGAAGACGGCACAGGTGCCGCTGGGACTGTGCTGTTTCACTAGTCGCCCGCTGCCTGGGCCTCAGGGGCAGCTGTGTCCCCAGCCCAACAGGGAGCAGACGGAGGGCTGGCCAGGACAGGTGGGAAGAAAAGACCTGATGAAAACACTTGTGAGTCTCAAGGGATGCTCTGATCTGACCCTGGGCCCCCGGGGTTCCCACCCTCCCAGAAACCTGCCCCTGGCTATCATCATTGGGATCACGCTAGTGACAGTGTGCTACATCCTCATGAATGTTTCCTACTTCACTGTGATGACAGCAACCGAGCTCCTGCAGTCACCGGCAGTGGCCGTGGTGAGTGCCCAGGGCTCTGGGGAAGGGTGCTGCGTTCTGTGGGAAGGGACAGGCAAGCTATACATGCTGAAGCTGAAGACCCTCACAGGGGAGGAGGGACGTCATCTGGGAGGTGGTGTCCAGAGAGAACAGGTTAGGGCAGCACCTTTAAAGACCCACCTGAGCCATGCTGGAAGGTACCCACACACACACACACAGCAGGGCCCTGGGGGCAGGGCTGGGGCTTTGACAGACAAGTATAAGGGAGAGAAATGCAAGGGATCCACTGAAGGAGGGAGTTGTAATAATACATTGTGAGTAAGGAGGGAAGGGAAGACTGTGTGAGGGACAGTGGAAGAGGTGTGCGGGATCCATGTGCTGGAGGCCTCGTAGAGTTGGGGTACGACAGGAAACCAACTAGAAACAGACGCTGAGGTGACAATGATGGGGAGCATGGGGAGATGACTTCACCCAGCTGCGGCGGGAGGGAGAACAGGTCATTCTGAAATAGGGGCCAGGGTGTCCAAATGATCTGCTGATGACTGAGAATTAGAGAGAGGAGGAGGAGAGATTTCTGAGACCATCAAAGTTGCGGGGACACTCTGGAGAGCAGAGAAGAGGCCCAGTTGACCCCTCCAGAGGGGCTCATCCCTTTTCTTCTCCAGGAGTCAGGGCTGCGCGCACCTCGGGGGTGGGGGCCGGGCCCCCATGGCACAGCTGCTTTCGTGGGACCCCTGGCTCTCAGAGGCCACGCGAGACCTTCAGGACTCATCTCGCTTCTCTCCCCAGACATTTGGTGACCGTGTTCTCTATCCGGCCTCTTGGGTGGTTCCCCTCTTTGTGGCGTTCTCCACCATCGGTGCCGCGAATGGGTCCTGCTTCACAGCCGGCAGGTAGGGGACCCGGACACTCATCCCCGGGACAGGGGCACCAGAGATGATTTCACACCCAAGGAAGACAGCCTCGGGGCCCACATCCTCAGGGCTCTGCAGGCTAAACCCCTCAGGGTACAAGCAGAAACCTGAGGTCCAGGGAGGGGAGCAGAAAGCGTGGGCCAGCTGGCACACTGTCCCTGGACGGCCCACCGGAGAGAGGCCCTGGGTTTCTCCAGCACTAGGCAGTCTGGTGACACAGGGTGAGCAAGGCATTGGGGCGCATGTAGTACTTTTCACCTTGTACTTCTTTCCCACCTAATGATAGTTCTTGAACATGGTCTCCTGTTCATTTATACACAGTCTAGACCCGGGGATGGGCAGACTTTTCCTTAAAGGGCCAGGCAGTGAGCATTTAGTCTTGCAGGCCATTCCAGTCTGCACAACTGCTCAGCTCTGCTTTGCAGACTGAAAGCAAAGAGAGGTTATGATTGGCACAAACCCAAGGTCGCAAAGAGTTTCTCTTCTGCTTTATCCTAGAAGTGTTACAGGTTTGTCTTTTACATTCAGGTATATGACCCATTTTGTTTTATCCTCACCCGAGGACATTTTTTGATATTTTGTTCAGATAGAGTGAGAGGGAGAGAGAGAGAGAGAAACATCGACGTGAAAGTGACACATCGAGTGGTTGCCACCCACACGACCCAACCAGGGCTGGGGACAAACTGCAACCAAGGTACGTGCCCTTAGCGGGAACCGAACCCGGGTCTCTCCGGACCGCAGGCTGACGCTCTAACAGCTGAGCCAAACCGGCCAGGGCATATGACCCATTTTGAGTTCATTTGAGATAGTTCTGTATTGGGGATTGGAGAGGGATTTATGCTATACTTGGTTATGTTGGATATAATTTTTGAGGGGTCAAATTTAAGTTCTTAAATCTGGTTTTCAGTGTTCTATCTCACACAGACACGCCTTCTTCTCTCCATCCAGGAACACCCACCTGCTTTCTCCCAGAAGTTTGGTGTAGCTCTTTGACCAATCTGGAATATATATATATATATATATATATATATATATATATATATATTTATATATTTATATTTATATTTATATTTATATATTTTTTTGAATCCTCACTCAAGGATACTTTCCCCCCATTTATTTTCAGATAGAGTGGGAGAGAGACAAGGAGAGAGAGAGACAGTGACATGAGAGAGACACATTGATTGGTTGCCTCCTGCACGACCTGGGCCAGGGCTGGGGACTGAACCAAGGTACGTGCCCTTGACCAGAATCGAACCTGCGACTCTTTGTTCCGTGGTCCGATGCTCTAACCGCCCAGCCAAATCGGCCAGGGCTATCTGGAATATATTTAATGTGAGGCATAGATCTCACTGCCCCCACCCCAAACCTTTACCTGTCGTCCAGTATTTCTTCCTGAATAGTTTACCCTTTCCCCGACTGGGCTGAAATGCCACCATCAGCGTTCCCAATGTACGTGGTTCACTTCGTCCCATGTACAGGTCTCTTCCTGACTATTATCACACTTAGACACCCCGCAGCTTCAGTCAGGGTAAATCTGGTAGGACCGGTGTGCCCATGTCAGACTGCTCCCTGACTGTTTGGCATTCCAGATGCACTTGCAACATCTTGTCCAGTCCCGAAAGTCCCACTTGAATTCATAGATCGATTTGTGGAGATCTGAGGGGATTTGAAGAGTGAATTCACGGCACCTTCCTGAGTGCGAGTGTCCCAGCTCCCTCTAGCAGCTCCTTTCCTCCCACTTTCACTGACTGTTCTGGGAATTAACTGGAGACCATGTTTATATCTTTTCAAAGTTCCTCCGTGAAGTTTTGAATAGATGGTCCTTTTTGGCCTTTGTTTTCCTGACTTCTAATTTTACTGGGTTGTAGTCAGAGTATGTGCCCTTCATGCCATCACTTCCCTTGTAAATTTTAAGATTTCCCTTGTGGCTTCCTGCAATTTTGGTAAATATTTCCTATGGTCTTGGAAATAACGGGTATTCTATTATCTTCTTCTAGATTGTTGTAAAAATCAAGGTTGTTCCTTGGCTGTTGAAATCTCCCACTGTCATAGTTGTCCATTTTTGCTTTTCAAGAAATGTTATGTATCTTCTTGGTAGGCTGTCCCCCTTTTCAGTATGAACTCTTCGCTCTCTTTGCCTTAAATGCTATTCTGTCTGATGTTGTACTGCTCGATGAGCCTCCTTTAGGCTGCGGTTCCTGGTAACATGTCCCACACCTCTCATCTGCAGCCTCTCAGGGTTCCATCACCATGGCTTGTGTCTCTTTCACCAAACCCCACTCTAACCGGGCCAGGTGCATCGTGCCACATTTAATGTGATTACTGATACAGCTAGATTCACGTCTAACAAATTCTTTAAGTATTCCTCGTTTAAAAAATATATTATCCTGATTTATTACGCATCAAATTATCTTTATTCCTTTTCTCTTCTACTGATGTGGAAGTTACAGTTCTATTCTTTCAGCAATCACCCTTAAATTTTCACATGAGTACCTAACAGAGTAACAGAATCTCAATCCTCTTCCCTCCTACGAAGGCTCTGCCTCGCATATCATCTAGTGCATCAGCTACATGGTGTTTATAAACCCATTCCTCCATACAGAGCTCATGACAAACGTTAAAAATCCCATACTTATACACATACATGTCTTACTGCTGTTTTTAACATTGCTTCTTCAACCATTAACGACTGCATTCAGTTACTTTTTGTGTTCTAGTTTTTTAAAAGTTTCCAAAGAGGATTGAAGAATAGTAAATGTCTCCTAGCTATTATTCACCTAAAAATGTATTGATTTTGAATGATAGCTTCGCTATAGAGATTTTTAATCTGAAAATCCACTTACCTGTTCACTGAAGAAGTGATTTTCATGAGATGTCTGCTTATTGTTCTGATTGTCCTAATTTTGTAGTTGTTTTAAATTCACTAGCTTAAAATTAATTTCCCCCACCCAGCCGGTGTGGCTTAGTGGTTGAGCGATGACCCATGCACCAAGAGGTCGCTGGTTCAATTCCCGGTCAGGGTACATGTCCAGGTTGTGGGCCCTATCCCCCGTGGGGGCCATGCAGGAGGTGGCCTATCGATGTTCTTTCTCATGGATGTTTCTATCTCTCCCTCACCCTTCCTCTGTCTCTACAATCAATAAAGGAGAAAAATTGCCCCCCCTCACCCCCTGGAGCATGCTTATATCTGAGTATATTTCTATTTTTCTAGAACTGGGTTCAATCTGAACCCTCTGCCACCTCTGGGAAAGCTCTTCTCTCAATTCACCTGACCCCTGCCAGTGTATTTGAGCTTCTTCCTGTTTCCTCTCTCAGCTCCATCCACTTTCCATTTCTCTGTGCTTCATGCTTAGTCTCGTTTTTCACTTGTATCTGTCTGTTGTCGATTGCATTTTTAATTACAGCAACATTCTCTCTTTGGGAAATGGTTTAGCTCTTCTTCCTTCTCCTCTAACATTTTACATCCAGTGTCAGATCTGAGCCATCAGGAGTCCGTGGGTGGAACCAGGCCGTTGTTTGCATCTGCTGACTTACCCTGACTTTGCCTGACTTCCTTCAACATGGAAGTTCTGGATTTAGAGAGTGCAAGGCCCTTCTGTGTTTGCTTCTGTCAGGTGTTCCAAGCACTGGGGTCACCTGGCCCTGGACTACCTTTTACATTTATTTCTTGTGCAACTTTCAGGACTCAGCTAAGGTAGCTCCTCTTTGAAAGAGCCTCCCCCAGCCACCCCTGCCCTTTCCCCAGGTTAGGTGACGCACCTGCACGGGATGCGGTTCTCTCGCTCATGTCTCCAAATTCCCCCACCTCCAGAGGCCAGCCCCTGCCTGAGCACATCAGGGTCACAACTCAGTCCTTCCCTGTGGCCTCGGTAGTATAGCCGAGAACACACCTGCCCAGCGATGGTGCAGCGGCCTGCATGCTAATCCACTGGCTTCCATGTTTTCCAGACTCGTTTATGTTGCAGGCCGAGAAGGCCACATGCTCAAAGTGCTCTCGTACATTAGTGTCAAGCGCCTGACGCCAGCCCCTGCCATCATCTTTTATGTAAGTATAAATTCTGCCATGAAAACACCCCCTTAAAGGCAGAGGGTCCCTAATTTGTTTGCTGCAGTAAACCTGTGTGGCTAAGCCCAGTGGTTTCCAAATGACTCAGGTTCGCTTAGTCCTCGAACTGACAGTATATAAAAAAAGCCCAAGGCCTTGGCCGGGTGGCGGGTTAGACCATCATCCTGCTATGCCAAGGTTGAGGATTTGATACCTGGTCAGGGCACCTACAAGAATCAACCAATGAATGCATAAATAAGTGGAACCACAAATCAATGTTTCTAAAATCAATCGATAAATAAAAAGAAACAGCAACAAAAAAGCCCAAGACAATTCAAACAATTTACTCAACCTCTGGCTCTTTGCTCTGAATTTGTCTGAGAGATACCTTTGCACCTTCCAAGCTGTACCCTCTATGCATCTTTCATGTACATCTGTATGCCCTGGGTCCCTGGTAATAAACCACAAACTTATGGGGAAGGAGAGTCAGGCATTTTACAAGGAGGCTACTGGCAACAGCGTCCCATGACGGCCCAGTAATTTAGAAGCCGTGGGATCCTTACACAGTAATGGCCCTTTGACCGCTTCTCAGTGGGGGATAGGCCTTGGTTGTGTGCGACAGTCTTGGGTGCCCCCAAAGTATCCTCCTAGCCTCAAGGCCAGACTCCTCCTCCACCCCCAGAGGAGAACTACTGTTCTCTGTCAACCTGCTCCCTTTGAAGATGAAGAAACAGCAAGGTGCAGGTATTGCAGGTGAAGACCAGAACTAGACAGCCTGCGTTTCAGAGCCCAGGGCCCTTCCCCATGAGGAAAACTCTCTGGGAGGAAAATTCATCCTCAGGAAGCTGATGCAATATACACACCTTTACATTTTATTTCCTGCTTAAAATCACCACTTCAAAGAATCACCGATTTCCCAAATCCTTTCCATCAGGCCTCAAAGAGAACACCCGTCATAGCCAGTCCAGCCTAACCCCCAAAACAATGGGGTACAGTTCTCTCCCACCCTGAAGTTTTTATCCACAGGGAAAACTGCTTCTTCGGTCTTGGGAAGGGACAAGGATGGTGTTTTTATGTACTAGTGACCTAAGAATTCTTCCTCTTTCTCCTAGGGTATCATAGCCACTATTTACATCATCCCTGGTGATATCAACTCATTAGTCAACTACGTCAGTTTTGCTGCGTGGTTCTTTTATGGCCTGACAGTTCTGGGGCTGATCGTGATGAGGTTCACGAGGAAAGACCTGGAAAGGCCTATCAAGGTAGGTTAGTGCCCCAAATGGTACATGTGCCTTTGACTTCTTGAAATGAAGGACAGGTCACTATTTTAAACTCCAAGGGTATGCTGTTTCCAACGCTACTCTTCTCTGGAATAATGTGGTTTTTGTTAATCCTCTCCCGAGGACATTTTTCCATTAGTTTTTAGAGTGTGGAAGAGAAGGAGGGAGTGAGTGAGAGAGAGAAACATAAACGTCAGACACATCGATTGGTTGCCTCCTGCATGACCCCGACAGGACCTGGAGATCGAACCTGCAACCCAGGTATGTGCCCTTGACCAGGAATCAAACCTGAGATCCTTCAGTGCCCAGGCCAGTGCTCCAACCATTGAGCCACACAGGCCACGACTGGAATAACATGTTTTAAAGTGGAGTTTGCTCTTCATTTCATATAGTTTATGATCCAGGTAGCTATCTAATTATTAGGTTGCTAAGTTCTCAAGAATACCTGTGGCCTGTCTAATCTGAGCAAGATATCCGGTTCTGACAGTTCTAGTATCTATCAAGCACAGGCTTTTCATAGACTGAGGGAGACTTCAGAATTCTGGCCCCAGACCCAATCCTGTGCTCGCGACCACAAATAGTCACATCTGCACTATTTGGGCCCCCTCCCACCTCCCTGCATGGCCCCAGGAATCCATAGCTGGCAGACTGAACTCCCCCGGCCCTGAACCTACTGATGGACCAGAGACACAGAAGTAGGACAATCAGACACTTGGTGCCCCTGATGTGACGCCAAAGGAAGGCAGCGCCAGCTCCCCAGTGTTCTCGCCTCCAGCTCTTCCCACCAGCTTAAGGAAATTCGAGGGATCAGAACAGCAAGTTACCAGGCAAAGGTGGAATTAAAGCGTTGCATAGAGCCCTGGCTGGTTTGGCTCAGCGGTTAGAGCGTCGGCCTGCGGTCCGGAGAGACCCTGGTTCGGTTCCCGCTAAGGGCACGTACCTCGGTTGCAGTTTGTCCCTGGCCCTGGTTGGTCGTGTGGGTGGCAGCCACTTGATGTGTCCCTTCACGTCGATGTTTCTCTCTCTCTCCCTTCCTCTCTCTCCCTCCCACTCTATCTGTACAAAAAATGGAAAAATATCCTCGGGTGAGGATTAAAAAAAAAACAAAAAAACGTTGCATAGAGACTTCCGGTCAAGATGACGGCGTAGGGAAACGCAGTATCGCGTCCTCCCACAACCACATCAAAGTTACAACTAAACTACAGAACAACCATCATTCAAAACCACCTAAAATCAAGCTGAATGGAAGTCCTACAACTACAAAGTTAAAGAAGCCACATTGAGACTGGTAGGAGGGCGGAGGCAGATGGGCTGGTCCCACACCCACATGTGGTGGATAAAAATCAGAAGGATACCTCGGCTGCGAAGGTCCTCCCTGAGGACTGAGGGGTCACCATCCTACACCAGGCACCCCGCCCAGGGTTCCAGTGCCAGGAAGAAAAGGCCCTATAACTTCTGCCTGGGAAAAACCAGCGGGAACTGAGGCTCAGGGAGGCTGAGGCGGCTGGGGCCCCAGGCAGCTCCTCTTAAAGGGCCCACATATGTACTTATTGGACGCACTCCCTCTAAGCTCCTAGGGGAAGCAGCTCCAGGGGCGCCAGAGACCTACATGGAAAAACTGAGCTGTTTGACATTGGAGCGAGGGCTGGAGAGGGGCTTTCACCGGGACAAACTGCTGTCAGAGGCCTTTGTTCCTTTGGTGAGCCCTTCCCTGCTGTGGCAGCAACCTGGCTCATACGGGTTGCCCTGCCCTGTTGATTCCCTGAGGCCCTGCCCCAATCAACTTTCAGCCCACCCAGGCTGTTGCCAGTTGTTTAACCATAGGATTGACCTGTCTTGGATCCTGCTTCAGGTTTTCCTAAATTCTTTCAAACAAGCAGCATCTGGTCTCAGCGAGCCCCATACCTCTCATTAAGTAATACACAGAAACAAACACAGGGAGGCAGCCAAAATGAGGAGACAAAGAAACATGTCCCAAATAAAAGAACAGAAAAAATCTCCAGGAAAAGAACTAAGTGAAATGGAGATAAGTAACCTAACAGATGCTGAGTTCAAAATACTGTTTATAAGGATGCTCAATGAACTTAGTGAGAACCTAAGTGAACTTAGTGAGGGCCTCAAGAGCATAAAAAAGGACCAGTCAGAAATGAAGGAGGCACTAACTGAAATAAAGAAAAATTTACACAGATTCAATAGTAGAGTAGGTAAAGCCAAGAAGCAAAACATCGATTTGGAATATCAGGAAGCACAAAACACCCAATCAGAATAACAAAAAGAAAAAAGAATTCAAAAAAATGAGGATAGCGTAAGGAGCCTCTGGGACAACTTTAAGCGTGCCAACATTCGCATCTTGGGGGTGCCCGAAGGAGAAGAGAGAGAACAAGAAATCAAAAAACTATTTGAAACAATTATGGCAGAAAACTTCCCTAACTTGGTGAAGGGAACAGACATACAAGTCCAGGAAGCACAGAGAGTCCCAAACAAGATGAACCCCAAGAGGCCCACACCAAGACACATCATCATCAAAATGCAAAAGGTTCAAGACAAAGAGAGAATCTTAAAGGCAGCAAGAGAAAAGCAGTTAGTTACCTACAAGGGAGTTCCCATAAGACTGTCAGCTAATTTCTCAAAAGAAACTTTGCAGGCCAGAAGGGAGTGGCAAGAAATATTCAGAGTGATAAAAAGCAAGAACCTACAACCAAGATTACTCTATCCTCAAAGCTGTCATTTAGAATCGATGGCCATATAAAGAGCTTCCCAGACAAGAAAAAGTAAAAGGAGTTCATCACCACCAAACCATTATTATATGAAATGTTGAAGGGTCTTTTTGAAGAAAAAGATAAACTATATGAACAAGCAAAATGGCAATGAATACATATCTATCAACAATGGAATCTACAAACAAAATGAACAGGCAGAACAGAAACATTCTCCTAGATACAGAGAACATTTTGTTGGTTGTCAGATGGGAGGGGGTTTGGGGGAATGGGTGAAAGAGGTGAAGGGATTAAGAAGTACAAATTGGTAGCTAGGCTGACAAACCTCAAAGACAAGGGGGTTGGAGGATAGGAAGAAATAAACCAAAGAACTTATATGCATAACCAATGAACACAGAAAACAGTGTGGGAAAAGGCGGGAAGGGGGCGGGAGTGGAAAGGAGGGGGTCGATGGGGGAAAAATGAGGAACATTTATAATACTTTCAACAATAAAGATTAAAAAAATAAATTAAAAAAAATAAAAACATTGTATAGGGCCCTGCCGGTGTGGCTCAGTGGTTGAGCGTTGACCCATGCACCAAGAGGTCACCGGTTCAATTCCTAGGCAGGGCACATGCCCAGGTTGTGGGCCTGATTCCCAGTGGGGGGCATGCAGGAGGCGGCCAATCAATATTCTTTTTCATCGAAGTTTCTCTCTGTCTCTCTCCCCTTTCCTCTCTAAAATCAAATCAATTAAAAAACAACCACATTGCATAGGTTAAATTCCTGACACAAATCCACGACCAGATAAAAACAGAAGGGAGTAAACATGTTAAAAACAAAGTCCTCACCGGTTAGAGATGTATACTGAATATGTTGTAGGTAAAATGATACGAAGTCTGCCATTTTCTTTGTATTCTAGGGAAACAGAAAAAAAAAAGGTAGATGGGGAAAAATTGGCAAAATTACTTAAATAATATTGAAATTGGAGGAGAGGGGGCATGGAGTTCTTTAATTATTCTTTCTGTATCAATGTTTTGGTTTTGCATAAACGATTTCCAAGAGAAAGTGAACGCACACGGCCAAGTTATGACACCTGTCGCTTTGCCTACAGGTGCCCATCCTCATCCCCATCGTGGTGACCCTTATATCTGTGTTTTTGGTTTTGGCCCCAATCATCAGCCAGCCCGCATGGGAGTATCTCTACTGCGTGATATTTATACTCAGCGGCATTATCTTTTACTTCCTTTTGGTCCACTACAAGTTCCGATGGGCGCAGAAAATCTCAAGTAAGTGTCCACAGAGGGAGGTGAAGCCGACAGGCTCGGCATCCGGCAGCCACGCCTGTCCGGGCTCTGACAGGCTGTCCGGGATCTCAGGAGACCCCTGCCCCTCAGTGTCACAGCTGAGGGCCCACCTGGGGCCTCCTCCTTTGTTTCATCAATTACTGTAACACATAGGCAGGGAAAGCACCATCTTGTTTACATAAACTTGACCACTGTAATCATTTTTAAGTACACAGTTCAGTAGTGTTCGTCTGTCCCCACTGTTGGGCATCATCTCCGGAGAACTCCTCTCTTTTGCCGGATACACAGACAGCATCTGGGAGGGTCAGCAGCAGCCCAAAGATGCCCCAAAAGCAAGAGTTGAGACAAGGGCCCGAGCCATCGATGCCAAGGCTGCAGCTTGCTTTCCACTCTGCAGTCCTGGCTCCTCATCGAGCTGAGAGACAGCTGTTTAAAGGTTTAGCTAGACAGCCACTTCCACTTTGAAAAGTCAGCAGTGGCTCCGAAGTACATGGAGGACTCTGCAGGCCACCTGTGTGGATCCACAGTGTCCCCTGCATGGCACACCCACTGCAGGGAGCTCCATCTAGAAAGCCTCCCGGGCCCCGCACGACCTCCCCAGGCCCGTCTCCTGCTCTCCCTCTTCCTGCACCACAAGCTCCTAGAAAGCAGGAATCCTCTGCAGCCATATACAACAGCCACTTACTCTTATTGAATAACTGTGATTAAAAATCTGCCTCTTCCTTTCTCCTTCAGCTGGTCTGAACAGGGACGTACACCCTCCCTCAGGCACTCCTACGTGGTGCCTAGGCGCAGGCAACCTAGGCAGACGTACAGGGTAGGAAAGAGCGCAACCCAGTGGGAAGGGGAGGCTGCCCTGAGACCTTGTTTAGACTGAGCCAGCAGGGACTGGCTGGGGGCCTCTCCCCAGTGCTGCCAGGTCCAGGTCCTCTCTCAGCCCCATTTTCTCACCCGTGCAGTCAGGTCACTGCTTACCTGACACAGGTGTCATAAGCAAGAGAGCATGTGTTTCATGTTGATTAACAAAGCGAAACCAGAAACTAAATAGAGCTTTATTATTTCCACCAAGGACTTTTTTCCTTTCCTGAAACAGCTCAGCCCACCCCAACCTCTTTGCTTCAATCTAACCCTAAGCTGACAGCGCCCTAGAAAGGAAAGACGGTTTATTACCCTAAGAACAGCAGCTGCTTTATCCCCTGCCTCTGAAAATAAACTTGGATCTCATCACACTGACAGTCTAGCCAAGATGATGTAGAACCTAAGGTACAAGATATGTCTTTTCCCCCACCGTTCCTTTATTTTTTTATTGACTTTATTGGGGTGACATTGGTTAACTCGAAAACTATACAGGTTTCAGGTGTACAATTCTACAATACACCATCTGGATATTGGGTGTTCACCACCCCAAACTGCCTCCTTCCATCCCCATGTATCCCCCCTTTACCCTCTTCTACCTACTCCCCCAAATACGTCTTATTTCATATTTAGCCAAGCTCCTCCCTACAAAAACCGGTAAGAAGTTGGAATTGAGCAGGTGAAAAAAAGTGAACAGTTGCGTTTTAAACAAGGTGAAGTCTTCATGACTTCAGACTAAATATTCAACTCTAGGTTAGTGGTCAACACATACGTATAATTGAGTCATTTATATTTTTCCTATAAATTGGTGACAATAAAACATTTAGCAGGTTCCTAATGCTTTATGGGAAATAATTTGTGCCCAAAGAACCACTGTGGTTGCCAGGATGGTTCTGACGAGCTCCAACCACTGCGTCCCCTGAGCGCCGGCCTAACGGGACACAGCACGGGTGACAACAGCACGGGTGACAACAGCACTGCTCACTGACAGCACGCAGAGCTAACTTACCTGGTGTCCTGACTGCGCCCTCTGACTCTCCCCACAGGGCCTCTCACCATACACTTTCAGATGCTGATGGAAGTGGTCCCAGCAGAGGAGGCTCCAGAGTAATGTGTCTCCTGCAACAGGTCCAGCTGCGGTGGCTGTTTTGTAAGCAATATTAGTAGTTATTTCCTCCTGATGTTTTCTTTTTTTTTTTTTTATCCTCACCAAAGGACTTTTTTTCCATTTTTTTTGTTCAGATAGAGTGGGAGGAAAGAGAGGAAGAGAGAGAGAGAAACATCGACGTGAAAGGGACACATCGAGTGGTTGCCACCTGCACGACCAATCAGGGCCGGGGACAAACCGCAACCGAGGTACGTGCCCTTAGTGGGAACTGAACCCGGGTCTCTCTGGACCACAGGTCGAAGCTCTAACTGCTGAGCCAAACCGGTCAGGGCTCCTGATATTTTCTTAAGAAAAAAAAAATGTATTGAGATGTCTGTAATACCACCTTTGTCGTCCCTGTCTTTTTCCCCGCCTTCTATGAGAACATTTTATTCCTTGAGAAGTGGACATTTTTACTTTCCTGCCTTCAGTTTGTTACACACTACAATGTACTTTGCAAGGAAGGCTGCTTAACAAGGCAGCTGAGGCAGACAAGAGACTGTTGGATGCTCCGGGCAGAGACTAACACCCTGGCCTTGCAGGAGGGGCTGGGGCTCAGGAGCTGGAGGACAGAGGGAGGGGAGCAGAGGCAAGAACTCAGGAGCGGAGGAGGGGCTTTGGGCCTGGGGTTTGGGGTGGGCAGTGAGGCCAGACCGGTCCACGGAGACCTTGGACTGCTCAGAAGGGGGCACCTGTTCCGATTCGTCATGCAGGTGTCCGGTCAGAGCAGGACCCGTTCCACTCTTTCTTGACCCTGGGGAGGCTTTATCTGGCTGGAGAAAGGTCCTGGTCAAGCTGAAAGTGACCCCAGGCACACAGCGATCAGACACGACCCAGGAGCTCGAACGGCCCCGCTGCCTTTGGTACCACTGAGCAGCAGTCCTGGGGAGGACTGAGTGGACAGAGCAGGTTGGGGCACAATTTTGGGTTTTGGGGTGTGAGTTTGGCGTGAGAGCAGGTGAGAGGCTGTCTGTCTGCAGTTTTTCATCTCGGTCTCTGAGAAGAAGGGGAGACGCCACCCTTTCCCAAAAGTTTCCTTCTCTTTAGAGTGGTGAGGTTATCGAACTCTAAAGAGAAAGGAGACACTTCTGAATTCTGTTGGTTTTGATTGATTTATTGCACAAATGTACTTTCAGTGCGCATCCCTGCGCTGCTTGTTGAGAACTGGGATGGCAAACAGATGTAGTGACAGCCCACGTGCGCTCGGAAGAGAACAACTGGGCCAGACCCGAGCCCCGAGTTTCCAGAGCCAGTAGGTCTCTGCCCAGAGGAAACCTTAGAGCCCATGCGAACACGGCCTCCCTCTTCTACAGATTTTATGACGTCTAAATATTGATCATTTCTGATGAAAATAGCCCAAAGTGAAATGTGCTATAAGCATAAAATATACACCATAATTTGAAGACTTAGCATGAAAAAAAGAATGTAAAATATCTCACTAGTAATTTTTTGTTGTTACGTACCCGAGGAGATTTTTCCATTGATTTTTAGATAGAGTGGAAGAGGGAGGGGGGAAGAGAGAGAGAAAGAGAGAGAGAGAGAGAGAGAGAGAGAGAGAGAGAGAGAGCGACGTTGATTGGTTGCCTCCTGCATGACCCTGACCAGGGCCAAGGGATTGAACCTGCAACCCAGGTATGTGCCCTTGACTGGAATCTAACCCGTGACCCTTCAGTTTGAGGGCTGATGCTCTAACTGCTGAGGTAAACTGGCCAGGGCTCACTAGTGATTTTTAGGTTGGTTTTATGTTGAGATAACATTTTGTATCTACTGGGTTAAATAATTAAAATTGATTTCACTTTTTTTCACTTTTAATAAAATGTGGCCACTAGGGATGTTTACATTACATAATTACATACATATGTGTATTTGGTGTGCCATTGAGTTGGGCCCGACTCCCTGTGGATGAGTGATGTCCTCACAGCCCTGCTCAGCTCCGGTGGGCTCAGGCGAGTGGAGTCTTTTATGGAGTCGATCCACCTCGTGTTCGGTCTTCCTCTTTCCCTGCTGCCTTGTGTTTCCCAGTATTTTTGTCTTTTCCAAAGGACCCTGCCTTCTCGTGATGTGCCCAAAGTAGGACAACCAGTTGATGTATCTCATATCGATGTTTCTCTCTTCTTCCCTCTCTAAAAATCAATAAAAAAAAATCCTTCCCTGACCCAAAGTTATGAATTATCTTCTAGGAGCTAAGTGTTGTTTTCACATTTCAGTCTATATGGCACTAAGAGGAATATAACGTGAGCCAGACTGTGCTCACCTGCAAGTGGAGACAGCAGCCAAGAAATCCCCAGAAGGGGGAGACTCGGAAGGGCAGCAGCGGAAGGAGGAGGACAGACACCAAGAGCACAGATGTGTCATTAGAGACCAAGGCCAAGCTCAGCCCACCCCCGTGTTCCTAATCGCTGTATGAATGTGAAGTTTGGACAATGAAGGAGGCTGATAGGAAAGAAGTCGGTTTATTTAAAATAGGGTGTTGGAGTCCAGCCGGTGTGGCTCAGTGGTTGAGCGTCGACTCATGCACCAGGAGGTCGCTGGTTCGATTCCCAGTCAGGGTACATGCCCAGGTTGTGGGCCCAATCCCCAGTGGGGGGCATGCAGGAGGCGGCCAATCAGTGTTCCCTCTCATTGATGTTTCTATTTCTCTCCCTCTCACTTCCTCCTCTCTAAAATCAATAAAGGAAAAAAAATAATAAAATAAAATATGGTGTTGGAGGAGGGCACTATGGATACCCTGGACTGCCAGAAAGATGAACAAGCAGTTCCAAGACCAAATGAAGCCTGAAACATTGCTGGAGGCAAAGATGACAAAACTGAAGTTGTCCAGAGAAAAATCCTGCCAGCTCCGGGGGGAGGAAAGAGGCATTACTAGCTGCCCCACTCGAGGTGGGGAAAGCCGGGACTGCGACCCAGCCTGACTTACCCGCCTCTCCTCAGGCTGTGCACCTGCAGAGCCTGAGCCCCCGAGGATCCGCAGGAGACTCCGCTCACTCCGTGGTGCCCCCGCAGCCCACACAGCCCTCCCTCACCGTCTCCTCTCCACCTGAATGTGGGTGAACATTTCACCATGCAAGGGGCCACTGTTCCCTAGTGCTTCCAGGAGAGGGCGAGGTATGTTCATCCTGGGTCGGCAAGCCCCGGGGCAGCCTAGTGGGGGCCAAGCCTCTGTGGAGGGAGTGCTCCCAGGTCCCAGGACAAACCGGCTTGCCCTGGGTGTGGACTGCTGCTGGGCAACAGGGGGCATCCTTGGTGGGGTCCCGGGGAGCGCATGCTGGGCCAGGCAAGGCTGACATGGAGAAACCGCTGGTCGCATTCAAAACCAGTGCTGGGAAGGAGCAAGGTGAGCCCCCTGTGAGGAATAAGTGCATTAGTGTCAAAGGAAAGGCTTCTGCCTGGAAGAGCCTTTGCAATCCAAGTAGAACTGTTATAGGCGAGGGCCCAGTGTCCTGGCTGGCGGGGGAGGAGGCGGGGAGGGATTTGAGGGAACCCGAGGGCAGGGAGGGCTCCAGCTTGTCCCCTGCCTCAGCCAGCCATCTGTGGCTGCTCTGTAGGGGCCCTGTGATGCCCAGGGTAGATGCAGGCTTTTCAAAGTGGGACCAGCAGAATGGGCAGAAGGCAGGAGAGAAATAAGTGGACCCCAGAGATTTAAAAGACTGGACCCTGAGATGAGCCAGCACCAGAGCTCAGCAGAGAGAGAGGAAAAAGGAGGGGAGAGAGAGGGGGAATGAGAGAGGAGAGAGGGAGGAAGAGAGGAGAGAGGGAGGGAGGGATGGGGCAGAAAGAGATTGAGAGAAAGAAAAAATGAGACAGAGAGAGGATAGAAGAGCAGGGGAGAGCCTCAGGGTGGGCTCCCCAGGCCTCGAAGGCTCCCAACCCCGTTTCCCATCATGCAGAGCTTGTGAACTGTCCGACATGGACTGGCTGTCCCCCTCAGTTCAGAGATGACCGGGTGACCATCACCTCAACTCCTCAGCAACTGGGCTCAGTGGGAGGGTTACCTTCACGCGGAACACAGGCACACTCCTAGACTGACACCTGGGTCACTCCGGGCAACCCTCAGGTTCTGCACAGCTTCCCATTGGCAGTAAAGGCTCCTCAGGTTCCTGGGCCCCACGTTCCACGCTGCCCATGGAGAGCCAGCCCCTGCCCACCCTCTGCACCAGCCTGGCTACTGCCTGGCCCTCTGGCGCTGCCTACACCAAGCAGCCCTGCCTGGGCTCTCTCCTGTTGCTTCTATCCTTAGCCGTTCCTGTGTCACCGTCCCCAGCTTTGAAACACACGCTCTCAAAATCACCTGCACTTGGATTGTGAAATTGTTCCTGCTTGAGGTCAAGAATCCAGGAACTACAGGCTGGCCTGAGGCAGACCCGATCCAGGCAGGTCCCTTTCTGGTAACAGTGGGATTCACATCACATCACACAGACACACACACACACCAAACTCATAGAGAGAGAGAGATGATAGAGATATAGATGATATAGATATATAGATATAGATATAGATATAGATATAGATATAGATATAGATATAGATAGATATACATATAGGTATAGATATATATGACATACATATATAGGCCAGGGTGGAAGAGTAGGGAAATGGATGCCAGGGTTCAAAAAGTACAACTTCCAATTATAAAATAAATAACTCCTGGGAACATAATGGGCAACATGGTGACTATAGTTAGTAATACTATATTGTATATTGAGAGTTGCCAAGAGAATAGATATTAAAACTTCTCATCACATAAAAATTTTCTCACTATTGATTTGACAGAGAAAGGGACTGACTTATTGTGATGATCATTTTGCAATATATACAAATATTAAATCACGTCCTGTACCTGAAATGAATATAACGCTGTCGACTGTATCTCAAAATTAAATGGGCAAAGTTCGAAGGTAGTATCGCACTGTTCCAACAGTTCCCAGATATATATAGATTTTGATTGTTCCCCAGATAAGAGTCTTTAACTATGCTTTCCTTGAGGATTGTTTTATGGTTAGACTGTAAATCTTTGATGCTGGGAGATGTTGCTTGTTCCCCTGACTCCACAAGTTCCTCTGGTTGGAATTCGGGTAAGTGAACACCTGCTACCTGGTCTTTTGCGTCCCCAGAAGCTTTGAACTACAGCCAGCACCAGTGGGAAGGAATATTAGACCCATTAAACCAGGAACAGAAGAAAGGTTAACAATTCAGAAGCAGGTCTGGAACAATTTTATTTTTTTATCCTCACCCGAGGATATTTTTGCATTCATCCTCAGAGAGAGCAGGAGGGAGAGAGGAGGGAGAGAGTGAAAGAAACATCGACATGAGAGAGACACATCGACTGGCTGCCACCCTCACAACCCCAACCAGGGTTGGGGACACACTGCAACTGAGGTACATGCCCTTCGTGGGAACTGAACCCAGGACTCTCTGGTCTGCGGGCCGATGCTCTAACCACTGAGCCAAACTGGCCAGGGCTGGAACAAATTTATTTTTTTTTATCCTCATCTGAGAACATTTTTCCATTTTTTTGTTCAGGTATAGTGGGAGGGAGAGAGAGAGAGAAACATCGACGTGTAAGGGACACATCGAGTGGCTGCCACACGCACGACCAACCAGGGCCGGGGACAAACTGCAACCGAGGAACGTGCCCTTAGCGGGAACTGAACCCCGGTCTCCCAGGACTGCATGCTGACGCTCTAACCACTGAGGCAAACCGGCCAGGGCCTGGAACAAATTTTAAGTGGTGAAGGAAGGTCAGTACTGTCTGGGGTCTGACAGCCTTCGTCATGGAGGAGGGCAAAGCAGAGGACTCAAGGCCAAGAGGCTGCGAAGAAATGGATTCACACCGCCAGGCTGACATGCACCACGTAAAATAGGATAAAATAAAATGCTGACGGTGTTCATATCTTCAAAAAAACAATCACCTTTGCAATTGGAAAAAGCACAATTTGAAAGTGCTTTTTAAAATATATATATTTTGGGAATTCCAAAATGGCGGCGGAGTGAATGGGAGCTACACAGACCATATCCCAGGACCAAACTGGAATTACAACTAGGGATACTGACTCAATCCTGGTAGACTGGGGAGGCATGAGACGGGGGCTGGGAGCCCACACATAGCAGCGGCCTTAGCTGTGAGCAGTGCCCTCGGGTTAAACTCCCACGCGGCTCCATAGCGCAGAGCCGGGACAGACCCTAAAATAGCCACAGCCACTCACCTTGGGCTCCGGCAGAGGGAGGGCGGACTGGACTGGAACTGGGTGGGGACACTCAGGATTTGGAGGGGGCTCAGAGCTTTTGCTGAGATGCAGTCACACAGGACGGTGGCCATCTTGCTCCTTCCCAGGGCTCTGGGGAGAGGCACAGCCACTCCCTCGGAGATTCAACCCCACCCTGTGGGCCATTGAAATGCTAATTGAGGCTCATTAACAACCAGCATCTGCCCCACCCTCAGGAAATCCCCTTATGCTGAGCACCTGAGGGAGTTTTCATTTAACTCACAAAGCAAAACTCTTCAATTGCTACTGATAGCCTCTGGGCAAAAAGTTAGAGGATAACTGTACCATCCCTGGGCTAGCAACTCTAACCAGGAAAGTAAGATTTGACAGTGGTGTTTAACGTGGGTCCTCCCTCGCTCATCCAAACCCAAGAGAGGGAGCCATAAACAGCAGAACACCAACACCCACAGGGAAAACTTGGCAGGCTCCAAAGCCCACTGTGTGATAGCCATAATGGCGAAACACAGAAACAAAAGCCAAATGAAAGAACAAGAGACCTCTACCGAAGATGAGATAAATGTGGAGCAGTTAGGCAAGTTAACAGAGCTAGAATTCAGAGCCATGATCTTGAGGAAGCTCAACAGCATGAGTAAGGACATAGAGATGTTGAAAATCAACTAATTGGAAATTAAAAACCACCAAGAAGAAATCAAGAATGACATATCAGAAATAAAGAACACATTGGAAGGTCTAAACAGCAGAGGAGAGGAAGCTGAGGACCAGATCAGTGCATTAGAAGACAGGGTAGAAAATATCAACCAATCAGAAAAACAAAAGAAAAAAATGATTAAAAAACAGGAAGACAGCTTATGAGAACTGTGGTACAATTGGAAACGTAATAATATTCGCATCATAGGAGTCCCCGAAGAGGAAGAAAATGAGCAAGGGTTAGAGAATATATACAAAGAAATAGTGACAGAAAACTTTCCTAATTTGGTGAAGGAAAAAGGCATTCAAGTTCAAGAAGCACAGAGAGACCCAAGTAAGAAGAACCCAAAGAGGTCCACACCAAGACACATAGTAATTAAAATGCCAAAAATTAAAGACAAAGACAGAATCCTAAAAGCAGCAAGAGATAAGCAACAGGTTACCTACAAAAAAATAAAACCCCATAAGGCTCTCAGCTGACTTCTCACAAGAAACACTACAGGCCAGAAGGGAATGGCATGAAGTAATCAAGGTCATGAAAAAACAAGGATCTGAATCCAAGACTACTCTACCCAGCAAGGCTGTCATTCAAAATAGAAGGTCAAATAAAGAACTTCCCAGACAAAAAAGGCTAAGGGAATACATTAGCACCAAACCAGCACTGCAAAAAACGTTAAAAGGACTGCTGTAATTAGTAGAAGTAGGAAGAAAAATAGAACCAAACTAAACAAAAATGGCAATAAATAAGTACATATCAATAATCACCGTAAATGTAAATGGACTGAATGCACCAATAAAAAGACACAGAGGAGCTGATTGTATTAGAAAGCATGACTCATCTGTATGTTGTTTACAAGAGACCCACCTCACAACAAAAGACTCACATAGGTTGAAAGTGAAGGGATGGAAAAAAATCTTCCAAGCAAACGGAAAGCAAAAAAAAAAAAGGCTGTGGTAGCAATACTCATACCAGATAAAATAGATTTCAAAATGAAGGCCATAACTAGTGACAAAGAAGGCCACTACATAATATTGAAAGGATCTATCCAACAGGAAGATATAACCTTGATAAACATATATGCACCCAATAGAGGAGCACCAAAATATATTTAAAATCTTCTGGAGGACTTCATAGAAGAAATCGACAGCAATACAATCACAGCAAGAGACTTCAACACCCCGCTGACACCATTGGATAGATCCTCTAGACAAAAAATTAGCAAGGAAACAGAGACTCTAAATGAAACACTAGACCAAATGGATTTAATAGAAATCTACAGAGAATTACACCCCAGAACTACAGAATTCACATTCCTCTCAAGTGCGCATGGGACATTCTCAAAGATAGACCACTTGATAGGACACAAACTAAATCTCTACAAGTTCAAGAAAATTGAAATCATACCAAGCATCTTCTCAGATCACAATGGCACAAAACTAGAAATCAATTGCAACAAAAAATGCAAAGACATTGGAACACATGGAGTCTAAATAGCATGTTATTAAATAATGAATGTGTTACCATGGAGATCAAGGTAGAAATTTAAAAAACTTCCTGGAAACCAATGAAAATGAACACACAACACAATATCTATGAGATGCAGCAAAAGCAGTTCTGAGAGGGAAGTTCATAGCACTACTGGCCTACCTCAAAAAACAAGAAAAATTTCTATTTGACTGTCTAACCTAAAAACTTAAAGAATTAGAAAGTAAACAAAAAGAAAACCACAGAGCAAGTAGAAGGAAGGAAATAGTAAAGATCAGAGCAGAAATAAATGACATAGAGACCAAAAAAACAATTCAAAGGATCAATGAAACAAAGAGCTGGTTTTTCGAAAAGATAAACAAGATTGATGGACCCTTAGCTAGACTCACCAAGAAACAGAGAGAGAGAACCCATATATACAAATCAGAAATGAAAGAGGAGAAGTAACAACTGACACCACAGAAATACAAAAGATCGTTAACAGCTACTATGAACAATTGTATGGCAACAAATTCAACAATCTAAGCAAAATGGACAAATTTCTAGAAACACACAGTCTCCCAAAACTGGATCAGGAAGAGATAGAAAACTTGAACAGACCAATAACAACTAAGGAAATTGAAGAAGTAATCAACACTCTCCCAGCAAACAAAAGCCCAGGCCCGGATGGCTTCACGGGGGAGTTTTACCGAATATTCAAAAAAGAACTGACACCCATTCTCCTCAAACTATTTCAAAAAATTCAAGAAGGAAGACTTCCAAACTCGTTGTATGAGGCCAGCATAATTCTAATTCCAAAACCAGAAAAAGACACTACAAAGAAAGAAAACTACAGGCCAATATCCCTGATGAACATAGACGCTAAAATCCTGAACAAAATACTAGCAAATCAGATCCAGCAATACATCAAAAAAATTATTCACCATGACCAAGTGGGATTCATCCCAGGGATGCAAGGCTGGTACAATATTCTCAAATCAATAAATGTGATACACCACATAAACAAAATGAAGAATAAAAACCACATGATCATATCAATAGATGCTGAAAAAGCATTCGACAAAATCCAGCATTCATTTCTGATAAAAACATTCAGGAATGTGGGAATAGAGGGATCATATCTTCTTTTTTTTTTTTTTATCCTCACCCGAGGACATTTTTTGTTCAGATAGAGTGGGAGGGAGAGAGAGGGAGAGAGAGAGAGAGAAACATCGACGTGAAGGGACACATCGAGTGGCTGCCACCCGCACGACCAACCAGGGCCAGGGACAAACTGCAACCGAGGTACGTGCCCTTAGCGGGAACCGAACCCGGGTCTCTCGGGACCACAGGCCGATGCTCTAACCGCTGAGCCAAACCGGCCAGGGCTTTTTTTTTTTTTTTAGAGGGATCATATCTTGACATAATAAAGGCCATATATGAAAGACCTACAGCCAACAACATACTCAGTGGGCAGAAACTAAAAGCATTTCCCTTAAGAAAAGGAACAAGACAGGGATGCCCACTTTCGCCACTCTTATTTAACATAGTACTGGAAATCTTAGCCACAGCAATCAGATGTGAAGAAAAAAATAAAAGGGATCCAAATTGGAAAGGAGGAAGTGAAACTGTCATTATTTGCAGATGACATGATATTATACATAGAAAACCATAAAGACTCCATCAAAAATCTACTAGACTTAATAAGTGAATTTGGCTAAGTAGCAGGATACAAAATTAAGGTCAAGAAATCGACGGCATTCTTATACACCAATGATGAACTCACAGAAACAAAAACTGAAAAAACAATCCCATTTACCATCGCTGCAAAAAAATTAAGATACCTAGGAATAAACTTAACTAAAGAAGTAAAGAACCGACTTCCGGTCAAGATGGCGGCGTAGGTAAACGCGGTATCGCGTCCTCCCACAACCACATCATAGTTACAACTGAACTACAGAACAACCATCATTCAAAACCGCCTGAAATCAAGCTGAATGGAAGTCCTACAACTACGAAATTAAAGCAGCAGCCACATCCAGACTGGTAGGAGGGGCGGAGGCACGAGGGGCGGGGGCGGTGGCGGTGGCGGTGCGAAGGGCTGGTCCCACACCCAAGCGTGGCGGATAAAAATCAGGAGGCTCCCGCAGCTGGGAAGGTCCTTCCTGAGGACTGAGGGGTCCCCGTCCCACACCAGATGCCCCGCTCAGGGTTCTAGTGCCAGGAAGAGAAGTCCCCATAACTTCTGGCTGGAAAAACCAGCGGGAACTGAGGCTCAGGGAAGCTGAAGCGGCTGGAGCCCCAGGCAGCTCCCTAAAGGGCCCGTGCAAGGACTTATCAGACTCTCTCCCTCTAAGCTTGGAGGGGAGGCAGCTCCAGGGGCGCAAGAGACATCCAGGGAAGAACTGAGCTGTTTGGCACTGGAGCGAGGGCTGGAGAGGGGGCTTTCTCAGGGACAAATGTGCTGTAAGAGGCCTTTGTTCCTTTGGTGAGCCCTTCCCGGGGGGCGGCAGACAGTCGCCATATCTGGGAATCCAGCAACCTGGCTCACACTGGTAGCCCCGCCCTGGTGACTCCCTGAGGCCCTGCCCCACCCCACCCAACTTTCAAGCCCACCCAAGCTGTTGCCACTTGCTTAACCATAGGATTGGCGGGTCTTGGATCCTGCTTCAGGTTTTTCCTAAATTCTTTCAAAAGAGCAGCATCTGGTCTCAGCGAGCACCATACCTCTCATTAAGTAATACACTGAAACAAACACAGGGAGGCAGCCAAAATGAGGAGACAAAGAAACAGGTCCCAAATGAAAGAACAGAACAAAACCCCAATAAAAGAACTAAGCGAAATGGAAATAAGCAACCTAACAGATACTGAGTTCAAAATACTGCTTATAAGGATGCTCAATGAACTTAGTGAGAACCTCAGTGAACTTAGGGAGGGCCTCAAGAGCATAAAAAAGGACCAGTTAGAAATCATGGATACACAGTTAGAATTGAAGGAGGCATTAACTGAAATAAAGAATAATTTACACAGCTTCAATAATAGAGTACGTGAATCCAAGGAGCAAACCATCGATTTGGAATATAAGGAAGCAAAAAATGCCCAATCAGAACAGCAAAAAGAAAAAAGAATCCAACAAAATGAGGATAGTGTAAGAAGCCTCTGGGACAACTTCAAGCGTGCCAACATTCCCATCTTGGGGGTGCCAGAAGGAGAAGATAGAGAACAAGGAATCGAAAACCTGTTTGAAACAATAATGGCAGAAAACTTTAACTTGGTGAAGGAGAGAGAGGAAGAGAGAGAGAGAGAAACATCGATGTGAAGGGACACATAGAGTGGCTGCCACCCGCACGACCAACCAGGGCCAGGGACAAACTATTACCGAGGTACGTGCCCTTAGCGGGAACCGAACCCGGGTCTAAGCTGAATTCTCAAAAGAAACTTTGCAGGCCAGAAGGGAGTGGCAAGAAATATTCAGAGTGATGAAAAGCAAGAACCTACAACCAAAATTACTCTATCCTGCAAAGCTGTCATTTAGAATCGATGGACATATAAAAAATTTTCCCAGACAAGAAAAAGTTAAAGGAGTTCATCACTACCAAACCATTATTATATGAAATGATGAAGGGTCTTTTTGAAGAAAAAGATAAAATGTATGAAAAAACAAAATGGCAATGAATACATATCTATCAACAATGGAATCTACAAACAAAATGAACAGGTAGAACAGAAACATTCTCATAGATACAGAGAACATTTTGTTGGTTGTCAGTTGGGAGGGGGGTTGAGGGAATGGGTGAAAAAGGTGAAGGGATTAAGAAGCACAAATTCACTGCTAGACTGACAAACCTCAAATGGAAAGGGGTTAAGGGGGTGGGAAAAATAAACCAAAGAACTTACATGCATAACCAATGGGCACAGACAATAGTGTGGGAAAAGGTGGGAGGGGGACAGGAGTGGGGAGGAGGGTGTCAATGGGGGAAAGATGTGGAACATCTGTAATACATTTTACATCCAACAATAAAGATTTGGAAAAAAAGAAAGAAGTAAAGAACCTATTTGCAGAAAACTACAGGTTATTGAAAAAAGAAATAGAGGAAGATATAAAAAAGTGGAAGCACATACCTTGTTCATGGATTGGAAGAATTAACATCATTAAAATGTCCATATTACCCAAAGCAATCTATAGATTCAATGCAATCCCCATCAAAATACCAACAACATATTTCACAGAACTAGAACAAATACTTCAAAAGTTCATATGGAACCAAAAAAGATCCCGAATAGCCACAGCAATCTTGAAAAAGAAGGACAAAGCAGGTGGGATCACAATACCAGATATCAGGCTATACTACAAAGCGACTGTAATCAAAACAGCCTGGTACTGGCACAAGAACAGGCATATAGACCAGTGGAACAGAACAGAGAACCCAGAAATGGACCCAAGGCAATGTGCTCAATTAATATTTGACCAAGGAGGCACAAGCATACAGTGGAGTAAAGACAGCCTCTTTAATAAATGGTGTTGGGAAAATTGGACAGCTACATGCAAAAAAATGAAACTAGGCCATCAACTTACACCATGCACAAAAATAAACTCAAAATGGATAAAAGACTTAAATGTGACCCATGAATCCATAAAAATTCTAGAAGAAAATGTAGACAACAAAATTTCAGACATCATACACAGCAGAATTTTCACTGATACATCACCTAAGGCAACAGAAACAAAGGAAAAAATGAACACATGGGACTACATCAAACTCAAAGGCGTCTGCACAGCAAAAGAAACAACCATCAAAATGGAAAGGCAACCCACTGTATGAGAGAACATCATTGCCAATGATATATCAGATAAGGGGTTAATTTCCAAAGTATATAAAATACTCATACAACTCAACAAAAGGAAGACAAAGAACCCAATTAAAAAATGGGCAGACCTGGCCGGTTTGGCGCAGCGGTTGGAGCGTCGGCCTGCGGTACTGAGAGACCCGGGTTCGGTTCCCGCTAAGGGCACGTACCTCGGTTGCAGTTTGTCCCCGGCCCTGGTTGGTCGTGCGGGTGGCAGCCACTCGATGTGTCCCTTCACATCGATGTTTCTCTCTCTCTCTCTTCCTCTCTCTCCCTCCTGCTCTCTCTGAACAAAAAATGGAAAAATGTCCTCGGGTGAGCGTAAAAAAAAAAAAAAAATGGGCAGAGGAGCTGAATAGACACCTCTCCAAACAGGATATACAAATGACCAAGACACACAGAAAGAAATGCTCAACATCACTAATCATCAGAGAGATGCAAATTCAAACAACAATGAGGTATCACCTCACACCTGTCAGAATGGCCGCCATCAACAAATCATCAAACAACAAGTGTTGGCGAGGGTGTGGAGAAAAGGGGACTCTAGTACACTGCTGGTAGAAAAGCAGACTGGTGCAGCCACTATGGAAAACAATATGGTGTTACCTCAAAAAATTAAAAATTGAACTTCCATTTGACCCAGTGATCCCACTTCTAGGAATATACCCTAAGAAGCCTGAAACACCAATCAGAAAGAATATATGTACCCCCATGTTCATAGCAGCACTATTTACAATAGCTAAGATCTGGAAACAGCCCAAGTGCCCATCAGTAGATGAATGGATAACAAAGCTGTGTACTACATATACACAATGGAGTACTATGCAGCTGTAAGAAAGAAAGATCTCTTATCCTTTGAAACAACATGGAAGGACCTGGAAAGTATTATCCTAAGTGAAACAAGCCAAGCAGAAAAAGACAAATACCACATGATCTCACTTATTTATGGAATATAATGAACATAACAGTCTGAGGAATAGGGTACACCCAGAAACATGGAAGTAGGGTACAGACTGACAACCCTCAGAGAGGGGATGGTGGGGGGAGGAAAGAGATAAACCACAGAACTTATATGCATGTACACATTACCAATGGACATGGACAACAAAGCTGGGGATGGGGCAGGGGGGGTGGTGGAGAGGAGGGTGTCAATGGGGTAAAAAAGGAGAAACATCTGTAACAAAAATAAAATTAAAATATATATATATTTTTTTTTTCTTTATTGATTTTAGAGAGAGAGGAAGGGAGAGGGAGAGAGAAACATCGATGAGATAGAACATTGCCCCACACTGGGGACCTCTTGGTGCATGGGTCGATTGAACCAGGGACCTCTTGGTGCATGGGTCGATGCTCAAACACAGAGCCACACCATCATGGCAGTCAAGGGCTTTTTTAGCAGAAACATAACTAGTGGAGTATACGGAAAAAATAACATGAAATTCCTTAGGAAATTAGCTGTAAGAAAGGTTCTACCGCAATGATGTAAAACTTCAGCTGTGTGGTAGAAGTCAAAGATTTTGAAGAAGAATGGGGGGGGGGGTGTTTTTAAAACAAATTCAGATTATTTTGGGGGTGGGGAGACTCATAATTGGTTGTACTCTCGTTCTGCTGGGGGCAGGGGGGGAGGAAGAAACATTGGCTTTAAGAAAAGAAATGCCCAGCCCGGCCAGTTTGGCTCAGCGGTCAGAGATTCGGCCTGCCAACCTATGACTTGTGGGTTCGATACCAGTCAGGGCAGGTACCTCCATTGTGGTTCGTCCCGGGCCTGGTCGGGTCGTGAGGGAGGCAACCAGTCGATGTGTCCCTCTCACACTGATGTTTCTCTCTCTCCCTCCCACTCTATCTGAAAACAAAAAAATATCCTTGAGTGAGGATTAAAAAAAAAGAAGTGCCCACAATGGACCAATTATTAACTGAAATATACTTCTGACCCTCAACAGAGGATCCTCACCCCCAGCTGTCCCAAACTCAGGCCATGGCAGAGGCACAAGAAGAGAGGGGCGCCTCTGGGCTAACTGGGCTGGCATAGACGGGTCACCTTCTGGAGTCCTTGCCGGTCCACGAGGGGCGTGCCCCTAGCAGCTGCATCATACAGATTCAGAACTTGGTGCTTTGACAGAGGCTAAATAACTCTGAAGGCACATGTCTGGGGACAGAGCGGGGGGAGGGGCTGCGGGGGTTTCCATCCACCACCACACTCTGCCTCTCTTTTGGTTTCTGTTAGAACATCAGCCCTCTGGAGGCAACCGTGACCCAGGGGTATTCCGCAGTGATTTGGCTGTGTTTGAGTGCAGCTGCGGGGGTAGCCAACACTCCGCTCCGCAGGGACTTCAGCATGCCTGTGAGCAGGTCCTGTCTCAGGCTGGCAGGTCCCCCCTGGCCTGGGCCTCTGCTCCCTGAGGAGCAGCCCACGAACGAGCATTCTGCTGGGGGCTCTGGCCTTGGCGGGCACCCTGATGAGCACGGGTCCCCTCACTGAAGGGCAGGCAACAGACTTCTAAATCCGGACCCTGACTCTGGAATAGCGAGGGTCCCACATTCTCCAGGAGAGAGACAACCCTGAGAAATCTGCCCTTCTCTCAGATTAGCCTGTTCCAAAACGCTTCCTTAATGACCCCGGGTCATTAGCTCTGTCCTGTGACCTTTGGTCTCATCTGGATATCTGGAATGCAGTTCAATTCACCCCAACGGAAAACTGCCTGGGGGGGGGGAGCTGTGATAGCATCAACAATGCTTCAGACTGGGGTCTCCCACCTCAACGCCCCAGGAAGGTCTTACCTGAGATAAAGGACTAGAGCCACCACCTGAACCACCTGTGGAGGCACAGCTGGAGCACCTCTGCCAGAGAGAGAGCCTGACCTCCAGGTGTGTGTGTGGGGTGGAGGGACAGAATTCTGTGGCCTTTCTCTCTCAGGGCCTCGGTTTCCCCATTAGGTAGGAGAGTGTGGAGCAGATGACATTTTGTGTCCCTTTTCCACTCCACAGCGGCAAGCACAGGACAGGGCTACTTGAACAGCAGCGTGGAATTGAACCGGCCAGCAGGTGCGGGTGCAGGTGGGCCAGGACCTGTGGAGGCCCCATGCTGTGTCTGCAGGTGCCAAACTCTCTTGCAGCTCCAGGTGGTGCCACACCCAGTCGGTGGCCAACCTGAGTGGCAAAGACTCACCACCAGCTTGATGGCCTCCAGGAGGAAGCTCCTGGCTGAGGGGAAAACCTCTGCCCTGACTGGTGGTTCCTAGGTGTGCTGCCTGACTGTAAACAGAGCCCATTAAGGTAATAAAAGAGTTGGTTCCAAAGTTTATTTCCTCTGGTTCCAGTCCTTAGAGAGATTTCTTCCTACAGGATGTAGCCGATTTGGGAGAATCTAGTTAAAAGGAAAACAATCATCTAGACAGAAATGAACAAAACAAAAATGTTTCTGGAGAGAAACTGGCTTGTCTCACCTTCCCCTTTTGGGGTGGTATATCCAAGCTTCATTTCTTTAAAAAAGTGATTAATTATTACCCTTGTTGACCTCTGTACCTTCTGACTTCCTCCACTCCGGGGCACAAGACATGGCCATTCCGCAGGCACGACTGCAGACGGGCACGCATCCTTGTGGGCAGCTCCCTGGGCTCTGCAAAGTCACAGAGGTAAGATGATGCCCCTTTCCTGGCCGGGACTGGGAAGGACTTGATTTCAGAAAGGACACAGGACAGGACCATCAGCTAGTGAAGGCTTGTGCCGGGTTTCTGCAGCATTTTGTTTACTTCTTGCATCCTTCAATGGAAAATATCTGCATGGCGGCTGTTATGTGCCTTCATAGTGGGAAGTAATGAGAAAAACATTTGACTAAGTATAAAATGTTGGACTAAGTATACTCCATGTGGGCTACTAGATTCAATGTATCTTTTTACTTTGGGAAAAAATGAAGTGGGACCATGGTGGCAGTGGCTTTCCAAGCATGTCAGTGCTGTGGTTAGGAACCCAGAGGTGAGGCGTCTGCCAGGGAGGCTCAGTTCCCAAGGCCTGAATGGCAGTCATGCAAACGGGTTATTTGGGGGCCTGAGCCAATTACCCCTAAGGGGTCGACACCTTACTCTCCTGAAACAGTAGCTAATAATTTGACTTGGAGTCTGGTCCCACTACCCAAGTGCGTTAGCAGAGCCTGGCCGTGCCCTTGGCACCGTCTGCTGGAGCATTTGCTCAACAGTCCATTGCCCTCCTCGCAGCCTCCTAGAACGGGCAGGAGGAAACGATGGAGGAGACGAGCCTGAGAAAAAGGACAGGGGATCAGAAGTCCATCCAGAGTAATGAGCCCAAGACCACCAGTCTCCAAAGGGAGGTAAGGCGTCCTTCTGGGCGGGCACTCTGGGAGGGTGTGTTCATGGGGAGCAGCCTGGGAAGTCCCTGCTGACCTCTGACTTGCAAAGTGGGTCTCTAAAGGAAAAAAAATTTGTCCTGGCCAGTTTGGCTCAGCGGTTAGAGCGTCGGCCTGCGGTCCTGAGAGACCCGGGTTCGGTTCCCGCTAAGGGCATGTACCTCGGTTGCAGTTTGTCCCCGGCCCTGGTTGGTCGTGCGGGTGGCAGCCACTCGATGTGTCTCTTTCACATTGATGTTTCTCTCTCTCTCTCTTCCTCTCTCTCCCTCCCACTCTGTCTGTACAAAAAATGGAAAAATGTCCTCGGGTGAGGATAAGAAAAAATAAAAAAAAAAATAAGGAAAAAAAATTTTTTTGAACTTAACATTCCTCCCTCCACATAGCAAGCTCAGCATTATCCTGTGAAGGTAATCCATGCATTCTGTGCACTGGGCAAGCCTGGAGGAGCTGGCATTTGCTCAGCCTAATTTCCTCTTCAGGGACAGTCAGAGAGGATTTGTGTTTGAGTCCCCTCTGTTAGTGTCTTCCCCAAATATCTGTCCCACTAGATCCAGCGATATGAAATTCTCATGCCTGCTTACTGAGTGTAGATGGGGTGCCATAGGTGAGCCCCCTGAAATGGAACACAATAAGGGCTAGACCTGGAGGAGCCTGCAGCCTTGGGGGCCCAGGGCTGTGCAAGATAGGGGTGGCACGAGGGGAGAGGAGTAAGGACAGAAAACAGCTGGACACTCCACCCTGAGCAGCCCTAGTCCACACTGAGCTGAGAGCTGCAGGGGGGGAGGGGGAGGATCCAGCTTAGGCTCACAGGATGAAGAGTGAGCAAGATTAGGATGGGATTCCAGAGCCCAATGAATAGGCTGAGCCCTGGACCGAGGCTCAGAGAGTGGGGGTTCCCCCACCTGGCAGTACAGGGGACAGAGAGAGGAGGGATCTGAGGATTGACAAGAGGTGTGGCCTGGGATCTCTGGTCCCCAAGAATCAGCCCATAGGCAGCAACAGCCTCCCTTTCAGCCATAAAAAGAGCACAACTGAGCTAACCCCCAATGAGTCCTAAACTCAGGAATTTGGGGTGAATGCAAACCTCAGCAGGAAGAAGATTCTGCAGGACTCCAAGGTTGGTGAGCCAACCTCCATTCGAGGAGGGCAGCTGAGACACACGACTCTGGGGGCTCACCCTGGCCCTGAGGCCAGAATGGAAGCTGACTCTGCTCCTCGGGACCCCTCCTTCAAATGTGTGTCCCTGGGTGGCAGCTTTGTTCTATGGGCTCTCACCCTGAGCGCTGCCTCTCCAGACAGGCAAACACAGCCCTGTTCACCTGGGGCTCCAGAGACCAGGCAGGTGGCTTCTGAGGGTTGATGTTAAAAGCAGGGGCGTGAATCAGACATTTTCTTCCTTTAAAAAAGTGTTTTTCTTACTTGATTCATGTATAATTAACACACAGTAAAATGTACAGATCTTCAGTGTTCAGTTTGATGGGTTTTGACAAACTGATCACCCCCAGAAAGTTCCCTCTTACCCCTTACCCCGCGGGCCCCACCCTGAGCTCTGTGCCTGCAGATTAGTTTTGCCTGTTCTGGAACTTCACAGGAATGGAACCAAGCGTCGTGTGCCTGAGCTGGGTCTTGCTGATAGGAAGCACATACCCTATAAAATGACATCAGAGTCCGGCCATGTGGCTCAGTGGTTGAGCATCGTCCCATGCTCCAAGAAGTCACCAGTTCGATTCCCAGTCAGAGCACATGCTCAGGTTGTGGGCCTGATCCCCAGAGGGGGGCATGCAGGAGGCGGACAATCAATGTTCTCTCTCATCAATGTTTTTCTCTCCCTCTCCCTTCCTTTCTCTCTAAAAATCAGTAAAGAAAATAATAATGATGATGATAATAAGTAAAAGAGCATCAGAGAAATTTCACAGCCCCCAGGTGTGTCTGTCCTGGGAGCCTCCATTGCTCCCTCCCATCCACCCTGTGATACTCTTAACCGAGGCCCCAACCCTGATTTTGCTATCATTTCTTGGGGTGAAGTTTTGTTCTGCTCTGCCCGGTTAATAGGTATGTCCCCAGAGTCACTTTTTTTTTTTAAATTTGTCAATTACAGTTGACATTCACATTATTTTAAGTTTCTGGTGTACAGCCTAGTGGTTAGACATTTCTGTAGTTTACGAGGTGATTCCGCACCATAAGTCTGGTACCCGACTGGCACCGTAGACAGTTGTTACAATATAATTCACTATATGCTGTATTTGACATCCCCAGGACTATTTTGTAACTCACTGCAATATGTGTAGTTCTTAGCACCTAGAGCCTTTCTTGTTAGGGACTGTTTGCTAAATCAGCCTTTACCATCAGACCCTCTGGTCAGGAGAGCGAGAGCAGTGCTGGGACCTGCACCAGATCTGCCCGCACTAGCCAAATAACCCTGGGCAGGAGCATTACCTTTCTGTGCCTCTGTTTTGTCTTCTGTGAAATGGGTGTGACATGGTGTTCCTGCCTCACGAGGCTGTTGTGAGGGTTAATGGACTCTAGGAGCAAAGCTCCAGCAGCAGCATCCGGGTGTCCTGCAGCAGCCCGGCGAAAGCACCTGGGAGAGGGCTTCCTTGGGGCTGTGCTGACCCCAGGGAGGGAGGAAGTCGGCTCCAGCTGGCCATCGGGCTGGATCCGGTGCAGCATCAACTCTCCTCTCCTTCCTCTACATCCCAGGTGGGCCTGCTCAGTGGCATCTGCATCATCGTGGGCACCATCATCGGCTCCGGGATCTTCATTTCCCCCAAGTCTGTGCTCAGCAACACGGAAGCTGTGGGGCCCTGCCTCATCATATGGGCGGCGTGTGGGATTCTTGCAACACTGGGTAACAAAGATGCTGCTTCCGGGCCCGGTGTCCTGTTGAATGTGGGGACAGGCTATCTGAGCACGGTTCTGTGCCCAAGCCTTGCTGCTGCTGGGTCCCCTTCAACGCTGGTAAATAGGAGTCAATCAGGCTACACCCAAATGTCCAATGGCAAGAACTCAGTCAGATGAGAGCACCATGGTGACCCCTGTGAACACGGGCCACAGAGGGGGAAGGGATCCCTACAACTGACCACACCTCACCTGGGTGCTGGGGGCCCCTCCTATCTGTGTTCCAGGTGCTCTGTGCTTTGCAGAGCTTGGTACGATGATAACCAAGTCCGGAGGCGAATACCCTTACCTGATGGAGGCCTTTGGCCCCATCCCTGCCTATCTCTTTTCCTGGACCAGCCTGTTCATCATTAAGCCCTCGTCATTTGCCATCATCTGTCTCAGCTTCTCTGAGTACGCGGCGGCACCCTTCTACGCAGGCTGCAAGCCTCCTGAAATCGTTGTCAAGTGCCTGGCTGCTGCTGCCATCTGTGAGTACGCTCGTCTGGGACCTCAGGCGGGGGTCCGGAAAGGCCGGGCACAGATGAGGACACTTTTGTCCTCCCTACTTCTCCACGTCGGAGCTGTCAGGGAGGGTGGCTCTGGCTGAGCACCCTCGGGCTTCAAAATCATCATGAGAGGAGGTTGGGGGGATGGAGAGGAGCCTCCCTCCTTCCAGGCTTGAGAATGGAGGTGTTGAGCCCTGACCCAGCACGTTGTGTCCCTTTCAGGGCTCATCACCATGGTGAATGCGCTGAGTGTGCGGCTGGGCAGCTACGTCCAGAACGTGTTCACAGCGGCCAAGCTGGTGATCGTGGCCATCATCATCATCAGCGGACTCGTCCTCCTGGCCCAAGGTGACCGTCACGGGAGGGGTGGCCCCGCAGGCACTGGCCTCCTGTCCATCAGGAGGTCTGACTGAGGAGCGTGGCTCGAAAGCAAAACTCAACAGAAAGACTCCCTAGTGTCCCAGCGTTTCCGAGTTTGTGTAATAACCTGAGGTCCTACATCTTTCACACGGAAATAATGCCACGTCCCACCCTGGTCAGAAGACACCCACTATTTGCTGTCTGGCTTCATTACAGGAAATACAAAAAACTTTGAAAATTCTTTTGAGGGCACAAAACTATCCGTGGGCGCCATCGGGCTGGCATTTTATAATGGACTCTGGGCGTACGACGGATGGTAAGGCCGCCAAAGGTGGCGTGTCTGCGTGGGGGTTTCTTAGGCTGTCATCACTGAAACTGGGTGGACAGCAATGGCTTCTCCTTTCTGGGCTTTTCTGGGACCCTAAATTCACCTTCACACCTCCCTCCTGTTCTCCTGGGACCACAGACACACCTGCCCCTTTCCCATCCCTCTCGTGGCACCCGCCCTTGACGGAGTGGCCCGCAAGCAGGCCCTGGTGGGGCCCTATACCAGAAGCTTCTGCAGAAACACACAGGCTCCGCCCATCTGGAGGGAGTCAGGGCAGCCCCGGCACTCGACAAGGCGAAGATATTCAGCAACACTTCTATCTCTCCCTCGAAAAGACCAGGTTTCCTTGATGAGATTCCGTTTAGGCCCTTTAAGGAAACAGCAGGGCCGTGCACCGTGCTGTCTTTCCCTCCCGCACAGCAGCTCAGGTCTCATTCTCTTTTCAAAGAACTTTCCATTTTTTCAAAGCACCTTGGGGACGTACTACTGCCGGTAATTCTTGAAAATTCGCGTGATTCCGGTGGAGGGCAAAGACTTAGTGACTGGGAAATGAGCAGATCTTGTAGCCCCGCCGTCAGGGCTCCTTCTGAGGGAAATGCCACGGAATTCCCGCAGGAGTTCCCTATGGTGCAGGGTCTGAAATGAGGCCAACATCTATTGTGTTGTATTTCACAATCTCAGCAAGTCAGGTTACCTTGTGACTTTCCTTTCTGTAGGAATCAACTCAATTACATCACAGAAGAACTCAGAAACCCTTTCAGGTGAGAAGAGCAGTTAGGGCAGGAGGCTGTGGGCTGGCAGCTTATTTCTCTTCTTCCAAGAAAAAGGGGAGCTGCTTCTTCCTGTTATCCCAGTCCCCCTACCGGACGCCGAGTGGTTTCCTATAAGCTCATGTTCACTCGTTTGGGTTGGGTTTGAGTAGTGGAATGGTTGCTGAGAGGAAGAACTCCAACTTGATCTCTGGCTTATTTTGCCTGCAAACAATTCAATTGTCCTGCCTGGGAGTCAGAGAGAGGGAGAGTTCTTTCTCATTTGAAGACGGCACAGGTGCCGCTGGGACTGTGCTGTTTCACTAGTCGCCCGCTGCCTGGGCCTCAGGGGCAGCTGTGTCCCCAACCCAACAGGGAGCAGACGGAGGGCTGGCCAGGGCAGGTGGGAAGAAAAGACCTGATGAAAACACTTGAATCTCTCAAGGGATGCTCTGATCTGACCCTGGGCCCCCGGGGTTTCCACCCTCCCAGAAACCTGCCCCTGGCTATCATCATCGGGATCCCGCTGGTGACAGGGTGCTACATCCTCATGAATGTTTCCTACTTCACTGTGATGACAGCAACCGAGCTCCTGCAGTCGCCGGCAGTGGCCGTGGTGAGTGCCCAGGGCTCTGGGGAAGGGTGCTGCGTTCTGTGGGGAGGGACAGGCAAGCTATACATGCTGAAGCTCAAGACCCTCACAGGGGAGGAGGGACGTCATCTGGGAGGAGGTGTCCAGAGAGAACAGGTTAGGGCAGCACCTTTAAAGACCCACCTGAGCCATGCTGGAAGGTTCCCACACACACCAGGGCTCTGGGGGCAGGGCTGGGGTTTTGACAGACAAGTATAAGGGAGAGAAATGCAAGGGATCCACTGAAGGAGGGAGTTGTAATAATACATTGTGAGTAAGGAGGGAAGGGAAGACTGTGTGAGGGGCAGTGGAAGAGGTGTGCGGGATCCATGTGCTGGAGGCCTCGTAGAGTTGGGGTACGACAGGAAACCAACTAGAAACAGACGCTGAGGTGACAATGACGGGGAGCGTGGGGAGATGACTTCACCCAGCTGCGGCGGGAGGGAGAACAGGTCATTCTGAATGAGGGGCCAGAGTGTCCAAATGATCTGCTGATGACTGAGAATTAGAGAGAGGAGGAGGAGAGATTTCTGAGACCATCAAAGTTGCGGGGACACTCTGGAGAGCAGAGAAGAGGCCCAGTTGACCCCTCCAGAGGGGCTCTTCCCTTTTCTTCTCCAAGAGTCAGGGGCTGCACGCACCTCGGGGGTGGGGGCCGGGCCCCCATGGCACAGCTGCTTTCGTGGGACCCCTGGCTCTCAGAGGCCACGCGAGACCTTCAGGACTCATCTTGCTTCTCTCCCCAGACATTTGGTGACCGTGTTCTCTATCCGGCCTCTTGGGTGGTTCCCCTCTTTGTGGCGTTCTCCACCATCGGTGCCGCGAATGGGACCTGCTTCACAGCCGGCAGGTAGGGGACCTGGACACTCATCCCTGGGACAGGGGCACCAGAGACGATTTCACACCCGAAGACATCCTCAGGGCTCACATCCTCAGGGCTCTGCAGGCTAAACCCCTCAGGGTACAAGCAGAAACCTGAGGTCCAGGGAGGGGAGCAGAAAGCGTGGGCCAGCTGGCACACTGTCCCTGGACGGCCCACCGGAGAGAGGCCCTGGGTTCCTCCAGCACTAGGCAGTCTGGTGACACAGGGTGAGCAAGGCATTGGGGCGCATGTAGTACTTTTCACCTTGTACTTCTTTCCGACCTAATGATAGTTCTTGAACATGGTCTCCTGTTCATTTATACACAGTCTAGACCCGGGGATGGGCAGACTTTTCCTTAAAGGGCCAGGCAGTGAGCATTTAGTCTTGCAGGCCATCTCAGTCTGCACAACTGCTCAGCTCTGTTTTGCAGCCTGAAAGCAAACAGAGGTTATGATTGGCACAAACCCAAGGTCGCAAAGAGTTTCTCTTCTGCTTTATCCTAGAAGTGTTACAGGTTTGTCTTTTACATTCAGGTATATGACCCATTTTGAGTTCATTTGGGATAGTTCTGTATTGGGGATTGGAGAGGGATTTATGCTATACTTGGTTATGTTGGATATAATTTTTGAGGGGTCAAATTTAAGATCTTTGCTGACTGGTTTTGAGTTTTCTATCTCACACAGACACACCTTCCTCTCTCCTTCCAGGAATATCCACCTGCTTTCTCCCAGAAGTTTGGTGTAGCTCTTTGACCAATCTGGAATGAATATATATTTTGAATCCTCACCCAAGGATACTTTTTCCCCCATTTATTTTCAGGTAGAATGGGAGAGAGAGAAGGAGAGAAAGACAGAGACAGACAGAGAGAGAGAGACAGACAGACAGACAGCGACATGAGACACACACATTGATTGGTTGCCTCCTGCACGACCTGGGCCAGGGCTGGGGACTGAACCAAGGTACGTGCCCTTGACCAGAATCGAACCTGCGACTCTTTGTTCCGTGGTCCGATGCTCTAACCGCCCAGCCAAATCGGCCAGGGCTATCTGGGATATATTTAATGTGAGACATAGATCTCACTGCCCCCACCCCAAACATTTACCTGTCGTCCAGTATTTCTTCCTGAATAGTTTACCCTTTCCCGACTGGGCTGAAATGCCACCATCAGCATTCCCAATGTATGTGGTTCACTTCGTCCCATGTACAGGTCTCTTCCTGACTATTATCACACTTAGACACCCCGCAGCTTCAGTCAGGGTAAATCTGGTAGGACCGGTGTGCCCATGTCAGACTGTTTCCTGACTGTTTGGTATTCCAGATGCACTTGCAACATCTTGTCCAGTCCCGAAAGTCCCACTTGAATTCATAGATCGATTTGTGGAGATCTGAGGGGATTTGAAGAGTGAATTCACGGCACCTTCCTGAGTGCGAGTGTCCCAGCTCCCTCTAGCAGCTCCTTTCCTCCCACTTTCACTGACTGTTCTGGGAATTAACTGGAGACCATGTTTATATCTTTTCAAAGTTCCTCCGTGAAGTTTTGAATAAATGGTCCTTTTTGGCCTTTGTTTTCCTGACTGCTAATTTTATTGGGTTGTAGTCAGAGTATGTGCCCTTCATGCCATCACTTCCCTTGTAAATTTTAAGATTTCCCTTGTGGCTTCCTGCAATTTTGGTAAATATTTCCTATGGTCTTGGAAATAACGGGTATTCTATTATCTTCTTCTAGATTGTTTTAAAAATCAAGGTTGTTCCTTGGCTGTTGAAATCTCCCACTGTCATATTGTCCATTTTTGCTTTTCAAGAAATGTTATGTATCTTCTTGGTAGGCTGTCCCCCTTTTCAGTATGAACTCTTCGCTCTCTTTGCCTTAAATGCTATTCTGTCTGATGTTGTACTGCTCGATGAGCCTCCTTCAGGCTGCGGTTCCTGGTAACATGTCCCACACCTCTCATCTGCAGCCTCTCAGGGTTCCATCACCAGGGCTTGTGTCTCTTTCACCAAACCCCACTCTAACCGGGCCAGGTGCATCGTGCCACATTTAATGTGATTACTGATACAGCTAGATTCACGTCTAACAAATTCTTTAGGTATTCCTCGTTTAAAAAATATATTATCCTGATTTATTACGCATCAAATTGTCTTTATTCCTTTTTTCTTCTACTGATGTGGAAGTTACAGTTCTATTCTTTCAGCAATCACCCTTAAATTTTCACATGAGTACCTAACAGAGTACCAGAATCTCAATCCTCTTCCCTCCTACGAAGGCTCTCCCTCGCATATCATCTAGTGCATCAGCTACACGGTGTTTATAAACCCATTCCTCCATACAGAGCTCATGACAGACATTAAAAATCCCATACTTATACACATACATGTCTTACTGCTGGTTTTTTTGTTTTTGTTTTTTTTTTAATCCTCACCCGAGGATATTTTTCCATTATTTGTACAGATAGAGTGGGAGGGAGAGAGAGGAAGGGAGAGAGAGAGAGAAACATCGACGTGAAGGGACACATCGAGTGGCTGCCACCCGCACGACCAACCAGGGCCGGGGACAAACTGCATCCGGGGTCGCGCCCTTAGCGGGAACCGAACCCGGGTCTCCTCGGACCACAGGCTGACGCTCTAACCGCTGAGCCAAACTGGCCAGGGCCTTACTGCTGTTTTTTAACATTGCTTCTTCAACCATTAACGACTGCGGTCAGTTACTTTTTGTGTTCTAGTTTTTTAAAAGTTTTCAAAGAGGACTGAAGAATAGTAAATGTCTCCTAGCTATTATTCACCTAAAAATGTATTGATTTTGAATGATAGCTTCGCTATAGAGAGTTTTAATCTGAAAATCCACTTAACTGTTCACTGAAAAAGTGATTTTCATGAGATGTCTGCTTATTGTTGTGATTGTCCTAATTTTGTAGTTGTTTTAAATTCACTAGCTTAAAATTATTTTCCCCATTCCAGCCGGTGTGGCTCAGTGGTTGAGCGATGACCCATGCACCAAGAGGTCGCTGGTTCAATTCCCGGTCAGGGTACATGTCCAGGTTGTGGGCCCTATCCCCCGTGGGGGCCATGCAGGAGGTGGCCTATCGATGTTCTTTCTCATGGATGTTTCTATCTCTCCCTCACCCTTCCTCTGTCTCTACAATCAATAAAGGAGAAAAATTGCCCCCCCTCACCCCCCAGAGCATGCTTATATCTGAGTACATTTCTATTTTTCTAGAACTGGGTTCAATCTGAACCCTCTGCCACCTCTGGGAAAGCTCTTCTCTCAATTCACCTGACCCCGGCCAGTGTATTTGAGCTTCTTCCTGTTTCCTCTCTCAGCTCCCATCCACTTTCCATTTCTCTGTGCTTCATGCTTAGTCTCGTTTTTCACTTGTATCTGTCTGTTGTCGATTGCATTTTTAATTACAGCAACATTCTCTCTTTGGGAAATGGTTTAGCTCTTCTTCCTTCTCCTCTAACATTTTACACCCAGTGTCAGATCTGAGCCATCAGGAGTCCGTGGGTGGAACCAGGCCGTTGTTTGCATCTGCTGACTTACCCTGACTTTGCCTGACTTCCTTCAACATGGAAGTTCTGGATTTAGAGAGTGCAAGGCCCTTCTGTGTTTGCTTCTGTCAGGTGTTCCAAGCACTGGAGTCACCTGGCCCTGGACTACTTTTTACATTTATTTCTTGTGCAACTTTCAGGACTCAGCTAAGGTAGCTCCTCTTTGAAAGAGCCTCCCCCAGCCACCCCAGCCCTTTCCCCAGGTTAGGTGACGCACCTGCACGGGATGCGGTTCTCTCGCTCATGTCTCCAAATTCCCCCACCTCCAGAGGCCAGCCCCTGCCTGAGCACATCAGGGTCACAACTCAGTCCTTCCCTGTGGCCTCGGTAGTATAGCCGAGAACACACCTGCCCAGCGATGGTGCAGCGGCCTGCATGCTAATCCACTGGCTTCCATGTTTTCCAGACTCGTTTATGTTGCAGGCCGAGAAGGCCACATGCTCAAAGTGCTCTCGTACATTAGTGTCAAGCGCCTGACGCCAGCCCCTGCCATCATCTTTTATGTAAGTATAAATTCTGCCATGAAAACACCCCCTTAAAGGCAGAGCGTCCCTAATTTGTTTGGTGCAGTAAACCTGTATGGCTAAGCCCAGTGCTTTCCAAATGACTCAGGTTCCCTTAGTCCTCGAACTGACAGTATATAAAAAAAGCCCAAGGCCTTGGCCGGGTGGCGGGTTAGACCATCGTCCTGCTATGCCAAGGTTGAGGATTTGATACCTGGTCAGGGCACCTACAAGAACCAACCAATGAATGCATAAATAAGTGGAACCACAAATCAATGTTTCTAAAATCAATCGATAAATAAAAAGAAACAGCGCCCTGGCCGGTTTGGCTCAGCGGTTAGAGCGTCGGCCTGCGGTCCTGAGACACCCGGGTTCGGTTCCCGATAAGGGCACGTACCTCGGTTGCAGTTTGTCCCCGGCCCTGGTCGGTTGTGCGGGTGGCAGCCACTCGATGTGTTCCTTTCACATCGATGTTTCTCTCTCTCTCTGTTCCTCCTCTCTCTCCCTCCCCCTCTACCTGAACAAAAAATGGAAAAATGTCCTAGGGTGAGGATAAAAAAAAAAAGAAACAGCAACAAAAAAGCCCAAGACAATTCAAACAATTTACTCAACCTCTGGCTCTTTGCTCTGAATTTGTCTGAGAGATACCTTTGCACCTTCCAAGCTGTACCCTCTATGCATCTTTCATGTACATCTGTATGCCCTGGGTCCCTGGTAATAAACCACAAACTTATGGGGAAGGAGAGTCGGGCATTTTACAAGGAGGCTACTGGCAACAGCGTCCCATGACGGCCCAGTAATTTAGAAGCCGTGGGATCCTTACACAGTAATGGCCCTTTGACAGCTTCTCAGTGGGGGATAGGCCTTGGTTGTGTGCGACAGTCTTGGGTGCCCCTAAACTGTCCTCCTAGCCTCAGGGCCAGACTCCTCCTCCACCCCCAGAGGAGAACCACCGTTTTCTGTCAACCTGCTCCCTTTGAAGATGAGGAAACAGCAAGGTGCAGGTATTGCAGGTGAAGACCAGAACTAGACAGCCTGCGTTTCAGAGCCCAGGGCCCTTCCCCATGAGGAAAACTCTCTGGGAGGAAAATTCATCCTCAGGAAGCTGATGCAATATACACACCTTTACATTTTATTTCCTGCTTAAAATCACCACTTCACAGAGTCAGAGATTTCCCAAGTCCTTTCCATCAGGCCTCAAAGAGAACACCCATCATAGCCAGTCCAGCCTAACCCCCAAAACAATGGGGTACAGTTCTCTCCCACCCTGAAGTTTTTATCCACAGGGAAAACTGCTTCTTCGGTCTTGGGAAGGGACAAGGATGGTGTTTTTATGTACTAGTGACCTAAGAATTCTTCCTCTTTCTCCTAGGGTATCATAGCCACTATTTACATCATCCCTGGTGATATTAACTCATTAGTCAACTACTTCAGTTTTGCTGCGTGGTTCTTTTATGGCCTGACAGTTCTGGGGCTGATCGTGATGAGGTTCACGAGGAAAGACCTGGAAAGGCCTATCAAGGTAGGTTAGTGCCCCAAATGGTACATGTGCCTTTGACTTCTTGAAATGAAGGACAGGTCACAATTTTAAACTCCAGGGGTATGCTGTTTCCAACCCTACTCTTCTCTGGAATAATGTGGTTTTTGTTAATCCTCTCCCGAGGTTATTTTTCCATTGATTTTTAGAGAGAGTGGAAGGGAAGGAATGAGTGGGGGAAAGAGAAACATCACTGTGAGGCACATCGATTGGTTGCCTCCTGCATGACCCGGACAGGACCTGGAGATCAAACCTGCAACCCAGGTATGTGCCCTTGACTGGGAATCAAACCTGAGATCCTTCAGTGCCCAGGCCAGTGCTCCAACCACTGAGCCACACAGGCCACAACTGGAATAAAATGTTTTAAAGTGAAGTTTGCTCTTCATTTCATATAGTTTATGATCCAGGTAGCCATCTAATTATTAGGTTACTAAGTTGTCAAGAATACCTGTGGCCTGTCTAATCTGAGCAAGATATCCGGTTCTGACAGTTCTAGTATCTGTCAAGCACAGGCTTTTCATAGACCGATGGGGACTTCGGAATTCTGGTCCCAGACCCAATCCTGTGCTCAGAACCATAAACAGTCACATCTGCACTGTTTGGGCCCCCTCCCACCTCCCTGCATGGCCCCAGGAATCCATTGCTGGCAGACTGAACTCCTCCCTCGGCCCTGAACCCACTGGTGGACCAGAGACACAGAAGTAGGACAATCACACTTGGTGCCCCTGATGTGACATCAAAGGGAGCCAGCACCAGCTACCCACTGTGCTCGCCTTCAGCTCCACCCACCTGCTTAAGGAAATTTGAGGGATCAGAGCAGCGAGTTACCAGGCAAAGCTGGAATTAAAACACTGCATAGTGCCCTGCCGGTTTGGCTCAGTGGTTGAGAGTTGACCCATGCACCAAGAGGTTGCCAGTTCAATTCCTGGTCAGGGTATATGCCCAGGTTGTGGGCCTGATTCCCAGTCGGGGGCATGTAGGGGGTGGCCAATCAATGTTCTTTCTCATTGAAGTTTCTCTCTCTCTCTCTCTCTCTCTCTCTCTCTCTCTCTCCCCTTTCCTCTCTAAAATCAATCAATTAAAAAACAACCACATTGCATAGGTTAAATTCCTGACACAAATCCACAACCAGATAAAAACAGAAGGGAGTAAACATGTTAAAAACAAAGTCCTAAAAAAAAACAAAAAAACAAAGTCCTCACCGGTTAGAGATGTATACTGAATATTTTGTAGGGAAAAGGACACGAAGTCTGCCATTTTCTTTGTATTCTAGGGAAACAGAAAAAAAAAAAGATGGATGGGGAAAGATTGGCAAAATTACTTAAATATTATTGAAATTGGAGGAGAGGGCGCATGGAGTTCCTTAATTCTTCTTTCTGTATCAATGTTTTGGTTTTGCATAAACGATTTCCAAGAGAAAGTGAACGCACACGGCCAAGTTATGACACCTGTCGCTTTGCCTACAGGTGCCCATCCTCATCCCCATCGTGGTGACCCTTGTATCTGTGTTTTTGGTTTTGGCCCCAATCATCAGCCAGCCCGCATGGGAGTATCTCTACTGCGTGATATTTATACTCAGCGGCATTATCTTTTACTTCCTTTTGGTCCACTACAAGTTCCGATGGGCGCAGAAAATCTCAAGTAAGTGTCCACAGAGGGAGGTGAAGCCGACAGGCTCGGCATCCGGCAGCCACGCCCGTCCGGGCTCTGACAGGCTGTCCGGGATCTCAGGAGACCCCTGCCCCTCAGTGTCACAGCTGAGGGCCCACCTGGGGCCTCCTCCTTTGTTTCATCAATTACTGTAACACATAGGCAGGGAAAGCACCATCTTGTTTACATAAACTTGACCACTGTAACCATTTTTAAGTACACAGTTCAGTAGTGTTCGTCTGTCCCCACTGTTGGGCATCATCTCCGGAGAACTCCTCTCTTTTGCCGGATACACAGACAGCATCTGGGAGGGTCAGCAGCAGCCCAAAGATGCCCCAAAAGCAAGAGTTGAGACAAGGGCCCGAGCCATCGATGCCAAGGCTGCAGCTTGCTTTCCACTCTGCAGTCCTGGCTCCTCATCGAGCTGAGAGACAGCTGTTTAAAGGTTTAGCTAGACAGCCACTTCCACTTTGAAAAGTCAGCAGTGGCTCCGAAGTACATGGAGGACTCTGCAGGCCACCTGTGTGGATCCACAGTGTCCCCTGCATGGCACACCCACTGCAGGGAGCTCCATCTAGAAAGCCTCCCGGGCCCCGCACGACCTCCCCAGGCCCGTCTCCTGCTCTCCCTCTTCCTGCACCACAAGCTCCTAGAAAGCAGGAATCCTCTGCAGCCATATACAACAGCCACTTACTCTTATTGAATAACTGTGATTAAAAATCTGCCTCTTCCTGTCTCCTTCAGCTGGTCTGAACAGGGACGTACACCCTCCCTCAGGCACTCCTACGTGGTGCCTAGGCGCAGGCAACCTAGGCAGACGTACAGGGTAGGAAAGGGCGCAACCCAGTGGGAGGGGGAGCTGCCCTGAGACCTTGTTTAGACCGAGCCAGCAGGGACTGGCTGGGGGCCTCTCCCCAGTGCTGGCAGGTCCAGGTCCTCTCTCAGCCCCATTTTCTCACCCGTGCAGTCAGGTCACTGCTTACCTGACACAGGTGTCATAAGCAAGAGAGCATGTGTTTCATGTTGATTAACAAAGCGAAACCAGAAACTAAATAGAGCTTTATTATTTCCACCAAGGACTTTTTTCCTTTCCTGAAACAGCTCAGCCCACCCCAACCTCTTTGCTTCAATCTAACCCTAAGCTGACAGCGCCCTAGAAAGGATAGACGGTTTATTACCCTAAGAACAGCAGCTGCTTTATCCCCTGCCTCTGAAAATAAACTTGGATCTCATCACACTGACAGTCTAGCCAGGATGACATAGAACCTAAGGTACAAGATATGTCTTTTCCCCCACCGTTCCTTTATTTTTTTATTGACTTTATTGGGGTGACATTGGTTAACTCGAAAACTATACAGGTTTCAGGTGTACAATTCTATAATACACCATCTGGATACTGGGTGTTCACCACCCCAAACTGCCTCCTTCCATCCCCATGAATCCCCCCTTTACCCTCTTCTACCTACTCCCCTAAATACGTCTTATTTCATATTTAGCCAAGCTCCTCCCTACAAAAACCGGTAAGAAGTTGGAATTGAGCAGGTGAAAAAAAGTGAACAGTTGCGTTTTAAACAAGGTGAAGTCTTCATGACTTCAGACTAAATATTCAACTCTAGGTTAGTGGTCAACACATACATATAATTGAGTCATTTATATTTTTCCTATAAATTGGTGACAATAAAACATTTAGCAGGTTCCTAATGCTTTATGGGAAATAATTTGTGCCCAAAGAACCACTGTGGCTGCCAGGATGGTTCTGACGAGCTCCAACCACTGCGTCCCCTGAGCGCCGGCCTAACGGGACACAGCACGGGTGACAACAGCACTGCTCACTGACAGCACGCAGAGCTAACTTACCTGGTGTCCTGACTACGCCCTCTGACTCTCCCCGCAGGGCCTCTCACCATACACCTTCAGATGCTGATGGAAGTGGTCCCAGCAGAGGAGGCTCCAGAGTAACGTGTCTCCTGCAGCAGGTCCAGCTGCGGTGGCTTTGTTTTCGTAAGCAATATTTGTAGTTATTTCTTCCTGATGTTTTCTTAAGGAAAAAAAAAAAAACTGTCCTGAGATGTCTGTAAGACTGGTATTTGTAGATAATCTTAATTTGGGGGTGGCGGGGCAAGGTGTTCTAGACAGGAGAAGTGACAGGTGGTTGCTAAGTTGGCCGGCGCAGCTGACACCAAACAGGCTGATGGCTAGGGGAGGGCTGAATAACAACGACCACCATTACAGCAGCCATGCTTTAACAAGGGGCATGTCACACCCACTTAAACAAAGGGTGCTTTTTTTCTTTTGAAATTATTTTTGTTACAGATGTTTCTCTTTTCCCTCCGCAGACACCCTCCTCCCCATCCTGTCCCCCACCAAACATTGTTGTCTATGTCCACTGGTTACGCATACATGTGTATAAGTTCTTTGGTTTATCTCATCCCTCCCCACTGCCCCCCCCCCCCAACCGAGGTTTGTCAGTCTGAACTGTACTCCTTTCTTTGTCTCTGGGTCTGTATTGTTCATCAGCTTTTTTTTGGTCATTATATTCCACAAATAAGGGAGATCACGTGGTACTTGTCTTTCTCTGATTGGCTTATTTCATTTAGCATAATACTCTCCAGGTCCCTCCATGTCATCTCAAAGGATAAGAGATCTCTCTTTCTTACAGCTGCATAGTATTCCATTGTGTATATGTACCACAGCTTTTTTATCCACTCATCTACTGATGGGCACTTTGTAAATGAACTATGAACATAGGGGTACATATATTCTTTCTGATTGGTGTTTCAGGCTTCTTAGGGTATATTCCTAGAAGTGGGATCAATGGGTCAAATGGAAACACCATATTGTTTTTCATAGTGGTTAAACCAGTCTGCATTCCCACCAGCACTGTGCTATAGTCCCCAAGGGTACTCTTTAAACTTAGTGATCAAAAAGGTACATATTTTTGTATAAAATCGGTGAATCTTTTGTTTTATTGAAAGAGACTTTTAAAATACTAAAGTACAAATGTTGACTACTTACCCTCCTCCTCCCAAGACTATTGCCACCCCCATATGTAACCTGGGGTGTACACTGCAGGCCTGCCCAGGCTGAGTGCGGAGGTCCCCACGGTGAAGCCGACCGGGAACAGGAGGGCCCTGCCATCAGCAGTCAGCATCCCGGGCTCCCTGACCCCCACACTGGCATTTTGGTCAGACCAGAAAGGAGGGTGAATAAAACTCTATTTCTCATTTGGTACTCAGGGAAAATGCTCTCTGAAAAAAATGTGAAAAGTAACATTTCTGTGAAAACACCGTGACTTTATTGATATATTTCAAAAGACATCACACAACTAAATATGTGAGTGATTTTAGAAGCATAAAGACAAAGTATTTCTACCTTGAATTTCAGAAATCTTCCCAAAACATGAACTCAGTGCATATTAACAAAACAAAAACCAATTAGTAATTATTTACATTTCACAAGTCAGTGTCCTATTTCCTATAAACACTATTCAGAACTTCAAACAGTAAACACAAATAACTGAAAACAGAAAAGAATATTAGTTTAAGGTACAGCCCTCCTCCCCTTTATTTTTAATTCTCATCCAAGGACACATTTTTTGTTTTTTATTGATTTTAGAGAGAGAAGAAGGAAGAGAGAAACATCGATGTGAGAGAAAAACACCCATCAGTTGCCGCCCATAAGAGCCCCCACTGGGGAATCAAACCTGCAACCTGAGCACATGCCCTGACTGGAAATTGAACCCACAACCTTCTGGTGTACAGGACAATGCTCCATCCGAACCACCCAGCCAGGCCTCCCATGTGTTTTCATTTAGCTGTCTGTGAACCATACACGAGTGAGCATTCTGTCATCTTTGAGAACTGGGCATGGAAAACACACACCTGTGCAGCTCTACTACTTGCCATTATTATTTGCTGTGCTTTACAAGAGACTGAAGATAACCGAGCATAAACTGCAGGCGGCCCACAAGCCCAGGGAAAGCCACTGCAGCTCAGGAGGCCTGGCCACCAACCCCAAGGCCTCCCCAGCAGCAGCAAAGGCTGTATCTATAGAAACCAACACCTCATGACATCAGAAGGGCTCTGCAGTCAAAACCTTTGTAGCAAGGACATGACTTCCTCTTTCCTGGAAAACCTGCCCCATTTAGCTACTGGAGTCAGGACAGCAGCAGGTATGTGCTCCTGACAGCTGTCCAGGCTGCACTCCGCATCCTCCCACCAGAGGGCAGCAGTCTGACCTCCCGCTACAAGCTGCTGGCACCAGAGGCCCTGACCAGCAGCACTCTGGGTACCTCCTGAGAGGCTGGGTAATGAGCAGGTCTTATTTTACAGATAAGGAAACCGAGCCACAGTGTGATCCAAACCTACACATGGGACAGCCTGGTGACAAGAGTTTACCTCTCTTTCAAATGGTGGCTTCTACCTGGGATATCCACAAACCTGAGCATCTGTGCTTTCTGATGTATAAAAAGAATAAAGACCGTGGGGCCAAGTTACAAAGTCATGCTCTAGCAATGTGCTTTTCCACCTCGAGGCAAGGCTGCCAGACTCATGCTGAAGGAAGATGTGCACAGCATTTGCAAAGTTTTCCTTTCTACCTTTTCCAATTAAAATGAAATGTCAGGCTCTGGGCATTCCCACATTTAAAAAGTAATGACAATACACATTCCTCCTGATTATCTTGTGAAACTGCGTGCCACAGTGCCAGGATGGGGTCATGAATGTTTTTAGGGTCATCACATCCAGGTGTCCTGCAGGCACCCCGCAGGTCTTTTCAGTTTCCACTAAAGGGCAACCTTTATCTTGTTAACCCAGGACTCTCCTGGTTCAGAGGTTCTTCAAAAGCAGCAGCTTACCTCCAGAAAGTCTTGGATGATCTAGCTGGTATTGCTGAGGACACCCTATTTGTTTTTTTTTTAATGTTTTTATTGATTTGTTAGAGAGAGAGGAAGGGAGAGAGAGAGAAACATCGATGAGAGAGAACATCGATTGGCCGCCTCCTGCACGCCCCCCACTGGGGATCGAGCCCACAACCCAGGCATGTGCTCTGACCAGGAATTGAACTGGGACCTCTCAGTCCACAGGTTGACGCTCAATCCACTGAGCCATACTGACTGGGCAGGCCACTCCATTTTTATCCTTGGACTATCTTCATATGAAGTAAACTTACCCAGAGTAGCTATCAATATCTTAAGAATATTATATGTACTACTAAACAGTTATATTCAATCCCAAGTAAATCATGGCTGAAAGGCTCTGTTAAGCACTGCCGAGTATGGATTTATAAGACACAAACTTCAATTTGTATGCATAAGATGTTTTTAGGAATAAACCAAATGTAGGTTTAAATGGAAAAAAATAACAACAAACAAATAGACTAGCTCCAGATAGTTCATTACCCAGATGCCTCCGGGTGCTGTCACCCAGCTGGGGTGTGTCGGGAGAGTTCACGGGAGGCGATGAGCAGGACAGCTCCCGAAGCTGGGCTTCTGTCTCTGCCCCACCTCCTTTCAGTCTCATCTTCAGCCCATTTATTTCTTATTCTTTTTAATTAGAGAGAGAGAACCACTTATTTATGCATTCACTGGTTGACTCTTGTATGTGCTCTCACCAGGGACTGAACCTGCAACCCTGGCGTATTGGGACAACGCTCCAACTGAGCACCCAGCCAGGGCCTTCAGCCATGTTTAAATCGATTCAGAATTTCTCACCATTACCAACCCAGTGCCACAAGATGACACTTAATTATAAAAAGGGTTGAGCACGACTGCTTCTCTTCTTAACGTTCAGTCCCACAGCAACGCCCACTTCTGTTCGTCTGCGGCCGCCCCTCAGGGTCAGAGCCTCCTCATTCACTCTCACTGCCGTCATCCTCTGAGGTTTGGTCGCTGTCCTCAATCACCTCTGCCACTTTGCAGGACGGGTTTTTAGAATACGTAACTAAAAGGGTTTGATATTATTTCAAAACATATGTTAACTATAGACTAATTAGCAAACCTTTTCCCTCCCATTATTTTAGTCAGTGCCAAAATAATGGGTTCTACCTCTATTTTGTGACTTATTTTATATTTTCATTATTTCGGTCTAGAAATGAGCAGGTAAAATTTGCTTACTTATAAATTTTTCTCCTAGGACAATTACCTGTAAAAGTGTTATAAGAAGGCATGTATAACCAAGAGTTGGTGCCTCCTCAAGCCAGAATAGCACCAAGATCAACCATAGGCAGAAAACCAATTCTTAAGGGCTTTTCATTAATGACCCATTTCCACAAAGGCCCCGCTCCTAAAATCAGCTGCGTGGTTATATCTACCCCGTGGCACTCCGAACCTACCCTTCTCTCTGGGGACTGAGCTAACCTCCTCTTACCCTTGGAGAAGTGGCTCTCCTCTTCACATTCTTCCCAGTGATCGAAGTCAAAAGCCACATTAGGATTCTGTGCAACAGAACAGTTTAAGTGAGAGAATAAAACAAACCCAGGTTGTTAGACCAGCCACGGTTAACTCCCACTCACCCTCTGTTTGAGTAGGCTGCACCAAGATTCCCTTCTCTGTTTCGCAAGAGTGATCACAGGCTCATCACCCTCGACCACGCACCTGCAGCCATCCTTCACTATGTTGGCTTGCAGATGCAAATCAGCCAAGTAGAATTTTTCTCCTGCCCAGGCACTAGGTTTATAAAAAGAAGTCATTTTTCCTCTAATATTATAAATTATTTCTATTTTACTTTGTAAGATTTATATAAACCTACCTGAAAATGACTCTATCTCTAAAATATTTACACTTGTAATCTTTTACATTCCTTATTTTTATCTTCAATATGACCACATCGTCCTTTTGGAACCATTTTATTTGTGGGTGGAAGCTAGAGGAAAAGAAAAGGGCTCATATCCTCACCACCACTGACGCACCAGGTAAGGAAGGAAAGGGGACTCCCCAGCGATGGGTGGACATACCTTTGCAGAGGCTCTGTAGTTTTGTTAACGGAAGCATCTGTAGTGTTTTCAGGTGAAGTTTCTGTACAAGAGTCAAATTTTCCTATAGGTTACTTATATGTAACTCCATAATGTACACATATATGTACTTTTTTGTACTTTATACAACTTTTAGCTGAGGAAGTCTTAAGAGTATAAATTTCATAGTAACCCAAGTACACAGGTACAAAGAATAATTAGAAAAATATTAAAATGCATATTACTTAGTACATCTCATAAAAACAGGCTTTGACAAATACAACAATTAAACAGCTGGAAACTAAGGTTACTCTCTGAGAAGTATCCGCACTATAATTGGTGGCCGTAGGATGCCCATGTTCAGGCTCCTCTGCTCCCTGCACCTGCTAGGACCCCAGTACAGATGGCTTCCAGAGTAGGAGGCAGGACACTCGGGAACAATGCTAAACGTAACGTTTTCTAAAGCAATGCTACTGTACTTCTCTCTCAATCTAAAATATTTGAAGCTTCCATCCAAAAATACTCCTAGCAGCTTGAATAACAATAATCAAAAACTGAAAACAACCTCAACATCTATCAATAGGTGAACTGATAAAACTGGGATAGCATAGAATACACTCAGGAATAAAAAATACCACTGCTACAGTAGTCTAGATTAATTTTGCAGACATAACGTTGAATGAAGAAGCCACAGAGTATAAACTATGTGCTTCCAATTGACCAAAACTGATGGTGACAGAAGTGGGAACAGGGGTTACTAGCAAAGCTGCAGCTCAGGAAGGCACCTGAGGACAATGCTGGGTCCTGGAAGTATTCAGTAGCTTGCCCTGGTTAATGGACATACACATGTAAAAAAATCCAGGGAGCTATGCACTTAAGATCTGTGCACTTTACTTAATGAACATCACACCCCAAATAATAAAAAGGAAAAAAGTACCCCCACCACCACCAAGAGGAAAAAACACTGGAAGCTACATAGTCAAAAACAGGGAGTTGGGTAATACCAGTTTATGTCACCTTCTATATAATTCACCTAAAACTGGAAAGCTTACACATTAGAAAATTTCTAAGAACTAATGATTTCATTAACCATCTTTTAAGTAACGAACCATGCTTCTGGTTTTCTGAGTTGGTCTCGGAGTCAGCACCTCCTCCTGCACCCCTGTCCCCTTTCTGTGTGCTCTGCAGACAGGCAGCATCTGCTGCGGCTGAAGTCATCCTGGACAGAAGAGGTGGCGGTTACCTCCGATGAGATGGGCAAAATCTGGCTCTCTCCAGGGACTTCCCAGCCAGAGAAAAAGGCAGGCAATAGATGACTGTGCTGTGCTTACCACGAGTGAGACCCACACAGGGCTTGCGATTCATTCCCAGTCGCCCAGCAGGGCAGCCACCTCTGCTCATTCTGTGCCCCCACCTTGGCACAGACAGCTGGCACCCATTATCAGATGAATGCAGTAACTCACTGACCAAAGTAAGTTCCCCTTCCAATCATTTGACTGGAGAATAGCACGCTGCCCCACTTCAAAGAGGATGAAAGGGCAGAGTAACAGCCGTCTCCTTTCCTCCCACCCTGGTCCCTCAGCTCCTCTTCCCAGAGATACCCTCCGACCAGGCTGGGTCTGGGGTCTGCTTCTAGAAAGACTTGGCATTAAAAAGCAAACACTGTCATCTGTATCTTTCTTTCTTTCTTTTTTTTTTTTTATAGAAAGGGAGGGAGAGAGAGGAAGGGAGAGAGAGAGAGAAACATCGATGTGAAGGGACACATCGAGTGGCTGCCACCCGCACGACCAACCAGGGCCGGGGACAAACTGCAACCGAAGTACGTGCCCTTAGCGGGAACCGAACCCGGGTCTCTCCGGACCGCAGGTCGACGCTCTAACTGCTGAGCCAAACCGGCCAGGGCTCATCTGTATCTTTCTATCTAACAAACATACACACACATGTATTTAAACACATGGAAACCTACTAAATTCACTTTTCTGTCCCTTGATTGTACTCAATAACCAGAGATTAGAGGGCTGTCTCCTTTCTCCAAATATTTTTAAATTGTGTTTCTCTTTTGTTTTTTGAGCAGGTAACCACATTCATATAGTTTAATAAATAAAAAAGTCTACACAGTGGAAAATCATCCCTGTTGCCCAGTCACTCGAATTCCTTCCTCATGGGTGACTACGTAATTCATTGCTTGTGCTCCCTTGGAGAAGTCAAACCTAAAGGAGCAAACTTATGCAAACACATGTGCATACCTACAGGGCAGGGTGTGTATGTCCCTAGGGGACTTGACTGACACCCATGATACTGCATCTACCGGTATGTCTCTCCCTCCTCACATTTACCAAGTGTTGACTCTCCTTCAGCAGCTGGAAACCATAGCCTTCCCCAGTGCTTTCCTGAGTTCTAGGCTCATACCTTCAACAACTTTAAACTTAACAGGTCCAAAAACAACTCAGTGTCTCCTCCTCTCCAATAGGCCAGCTACTCCCAGAAAACATCCTGTAACCGCCAACCATGCTAACATCCTCAGTTATCAGAGCCGAGTCATGCAGTCACACTTCCGTCTGTCAATCACTAAGCCCTCTGGCTTCCAGAGCTTCCAGGTCCCAAGTCTGTCCTCTCCCCCTGTCTGCTGTAAGAACAGTGCCCTTCTCCCCACTCTGACCCAGGTTACTACCAGTGTCCCAACCCAGCTCCTGAAATGGAGCCTCCTCTTCCAGGAGGGCCGCCTCTCGACCCCGGTGGTCCCTGCACTTCTCTACCAGTGTTTACAACCATAGGTGTGTGACACTCCTGAACCACCACGAATCAAGTGTGCACAGGGAGCCCTCAGCATGCTCTGCAGAGAGCTGGGGCTCAATAGTAGTTATGTTTCAGAGAAGTAATCCCTCCTGAAATCTAAGTTGCAAAGACATCTGCAAGATCCGGTTCAGAGGCCAAGCCAGGGAAGAGCTGTCTGTGCTCTTCGGTGCCGGGAGTGCTGCCCTGGGACAGGAGGAGCTGGCTCTGATCTGGGGCTGGTTTCTGAGCTCAGAAAATCCACCAAATAACACTTACGATGTCTGCACTTCTCTGTTTATGTGCTGTCAATAAAAAGCTAATACAAATTCATTCTGTAAGAGATACATAGATCAAATAACATATCTGGTATCTGTTTTAGAATACTCCACCAAAAACAAAAGTGAAGGCTGAGGTTTGGATAAAACAAGACTCCCAAAATCTTGGTAACGACTGACACTGAGTGGTGGAGACATGGACACTCACTAAACTATTCTCCTTCCAAAAAACGTCTGTACACTTGTGAGTTTCATTCGACAAAACAGCTCTTCCAAAGGGAGACAAAAGTCCACTTACAGGGTCTGGCTCGGGCTTTCTTCAACAGTGCGTATCTTTGCTCCTTCGGACAACTTTTTCAGTTGTTCTATATGTTCTGAATTATCAATGCCCATTCCCATTGACAAAATTTCAGCTCGCACATTGTAATCAATGACAGAAGTTTTCAAATTTAAAAGTTTTGTAATGTGCACCTTGAATCAAAGAAAAAAAATACATTTGCAGGAATCCAACTCTGAACTTCAAATGAATCACAAGCATGCTCGTGTGCCCTCTCCATCTGGCTCTGCACTGTCTGACGCACTTGGGCACATGCTGCAATGGGCAAGGGCCTCCCACTCACACCCAGATTGCTCATGACCACGGTCACGACAGAGCCTTCCAGAGCCAGTCCCATACTGCAGAAATAAGTCAGGTCTGGTTTGGGGCCGAGATCGGAGGCTGGAATAGAACCCCCACACGAAACCAATCTGTAATGCTGTGACCACACACAGGAGTCTTAAGACTTCTCTGACTTTTTGCTCCAGTACTTCTACCTCTCTTCACAAGGAAGACCCTAACGCTTGGAGTCTCCGGGTGCCCAGGAAGGCTCTCCGCCAAAGCCCTGGGGCCTGTCTTCTCGACAGTTTCCTCTACATGTCTTTTCTGCAACAAAAACATTCTCACCCATTTCAATTTACACAAAATTAAGTAAAACATGAAAATCTGCAATCGTTTGATTCCCGTTGATGGAAGATGAACACCAGGACTGGGTATCTCTTTCATGGCATGGAGAAGGTGAGCCAGGCTGGCACTGCCTGAGGCCCTGTCCTAAGTGAACCCTGGGAACATGTTACCGTCTGTGGCTGGGGAAAAGCCTTTCTCCGCTCACAATGGGGAGCACCTGGCCTGGGAGGAGAAGGCAGCAGGCATGGCCCCGTCTCCCCCCAGCATGCCATGGACACGGCTACACTTCAGAGCTGTGGGAGCGTACTTGCCAGAGGGTGCGTTTTCACTCTCTTACAGTTTTAAAAACTGGTCCTTAATAAAGTTTCCATTTTTTTCTCCAATAAAGAAGAACCACCATATTGAACCACGGCATCAACTAGTCATCTCGACCTCCTCTTCTAAAAATCATTTCTCCTCTTACTCTTAAATCTCATACCCAACCCAGACTCCTTTTTCAAGTTTTAAGGCATTTCTAATTTTACAAAAATAACTTACAGCAGAAGGTTTTACAAACTGAATTCCTTTAAATCTTATCAATAATCATAATGGCTAAGATTTAAGTCTAACAGAGAACACCTCTGAATTGAAAAGTAGAGTTCTTGGGGCATAGGCGGAAAGGAGATGGTGCCAGCACCAGAGGAGATGCACTGAGACCCCTTATTTGTATGTCCTTGTCTCACAGTCAGCCCACCCCACACACATCAGCTCCACAAGACAGGGGGCTGTTCACTGATGGAACCAAGTGCCCCATACAGGTCCCACCTAGCACACGGTAGGGACTCAATTACTATTTGGTAAAATGAATGAAATAGAAACTGTGAACATAATAAAACCTATTTTTGAAAGTCCAAGGACTGCGGCTCTCAATACTACCAATCACGTGCCAGGACCTGAAGCTCACTTACGACTAGGTGCACGGCTGCCCTGCGGCAGGGGGAGTCTCCCACCCCAGGCCCCCACCTGTGTGGACAGAGGCCTGTGAAACTGACTTAACCAACCAACCGACACCTGAGAAAGTGGAACAGCCAGAACTGTCAGCACCATACACTGCACAGAGCCAGGGCAATTTCCTGGAGCTCCCATCTTGGTTGTGTGTGAGTACACACATGCCTGTTAGCACTGGGTTACAATGGGAAAGATTCCTTTAAACAAAAAACCCACTATCAAATGATTACCCAAACAACATGGAAAAACCCCTTAACTCGGAGCTCCAAATAATCCTCCATTTATGTGAGGCAAAAGTTACGTAAGCAACAGGTCAGAATAATTTGAACTATTTGAGAGGCCCATTCCAACAAATTTCTTTTTAAGAAAACGGCATACTTACCATTGGATCAATCCAAACTGTATTTCCTAAAGCCAATACCACTTTTGCATCATGCAATTTTCCGATAATTTTATGATGAATGTACCTAGTAACCTGAAAAACACACTGAAGTCATTTAGTTCATAAAGCTTTAAGAAAATACCTCATTTGGTATATGCTATGTAGTTCTGCAAAAAGCTCTTCCATGCATTTCATTAGCATCTCCCAACCACCCCATGAGGTAGGTTATAGAGGCCCTCATGCCCCTTTCATCAACAAGAGGAACTAACAGTGGAGTTTATAAGGACGGAAGAGAGAGCTGAGTCCAAGAACAGGTCCATGCCTCTAGACTGCTGATACTACATGCTTCCCACTGTGGACACGTGTCCCCACCTCCTCTGTTAGCTGTCAACCTGTCTTTAAGGTATGGGTGTTTATTTCCTTGGAAGCTCAATGAGAGTGAAGTACAAGTGTCCCTGTTGCTCCGGGGGAGAAAGGCACAGTGACGAAGCTGCTCTGCACCAAGAACCCTGAACTGAGGGCCCTGGTACTCTTTTCTGTACCCTTCCTGTGCACATGGCTGTTCTCCTCCCATGAGGGCCACAGCAGATGAGACCTGTCTGAGCACTCTGTCAGGCACATTTAAAAAAAAAAAATTTTTTTCCTGCCCTGGCCGGTTTGGCTCAGTGGTTAGAGCATCGGCCTGCAGTCCGGAGAGATCCGGGTTCGGTTCCCGCTGAGGGCACATGCCTCCAGCACAGTTTGTCCCCGGCCCTGGTTGGTTGTGCAGGTGGCAGCCACTCGATGTGTCCCTTTCGCGTCAATGTTTTTCTCTCTCTCTCTCTATCTGTTCCTCTCTCCCCCTCCCACTCTGCCTGAACAAAAAATGGAAAAATGTCCTCGGGTGAGGATGATAAAAAAAAAAACGTTTTTCCTGATTTTTTAGAGAGCAAGGAAGGGAGAGGGAGAGAGAGAAACATCGATGTGGAGAGAAACATCAATCGGCTGCCTCCTGCATGCCCCCTACTGGGGAGCAAGCCCACAACCTGGGCATGTGCCCTGACTGGGAATCAAACCGGTGACTTCTTGGTACACGGGACTATGCTCAACCACTGAGCCACACTGGCCAGGCTGTCAGGCACATTTTAACTCCAGTAAAGCAGAACAGGAGGGAGCTGGCTCATCGTGATTGGATTATTTCCATCTCCCTTGAACTCTGTACATTAATTTGGAAGAACACACACAGGAAAACTTCCTCCCATTTCTACAGAAGGCTCCTCTTCAAGAAATCCTTGTGGTCGACCATCCTGACAGACCAAATATTTCTTGAGGGCAAGGACCATGGCTTTTTTGCTAATGGCCACATCCCCAGACCACATATGGCACCAGCACACAGTGGACACTCAGTAAATACTTTAGGTGAAAGAATAATATTTCTATTTAATAAAGGCTATTCTTACTGAACTCACTACAGTTAGGCTGTGTGTTCATCCTGTACTGTGAAATATTCACTTATGTATTTCCTGGATAATGTTCAACCTTGTTTTTATTTTGCCAACTATAATGGCTTATTTCATATCCTACCAGTCAGAGTATACAACATTTAACCTTCCTTTGAAGAATCAGGGCATCGCATGAACAGGACTCACTGCTCTGGTGATGAGGACTGCCTGCCCAGACTGCCTCGCATGACGAGGGCCTGCAGCCCGGCCTGGACCAAGACTACTCTTCTGTGCTCCACATCTTGGGCCACGTTGTTTTCTCTGCCCTCAATGCCTCATCCGGTCTACTTGGTGACATCCTAGTCCCCCATCCCAAAGGGCCAGAGGAAACGTCCCTTCCTTTGGGAGTTTTCCTGGACACTCTTTCCTTATCCATCCTCCCAACATCAATGGAATTACCTGGCCTCTCCAGAAAGTGGCCATCGCCTATGCCCCCCTTTGATAGGGGGACCCTTACACTGTTTCTTCTCCTTAAGCAGACAGCTCATTTATTTTACCATGACACATATTTTAACAGCAATACTCTAAATTCAAATAAACCTCAATTCTGTGTATAGTCTAGGTTAAATATATTCTAAAAGTCAACAAACTAACAAAAGCCAAAATAACTCACCTTTGGATTCCATTCAATTTCATTGTCAGCGGGTTTCACTCTACAAACAATGAACTCCACTGCCTGGGGCGGCAGAATGTGGAAATTTTCCGGGAGATGCAGCAGTTGGTCTCTCGTGACGTGTCCAGTCCTGCCTTCATCTATAAACTTAACGAGGACATTATCCTGGGCCCAAGTGTCTTCTTTTTGGCTCACCTCCAACACCTGAACTCTGAACAACAGTGGCATCAGTTTAACACACAGATTCTAAAATGGTAATAATCTTTGCCTTGACTTACCCATTAAGTGCTAAATATGTAATAAGGCCCCTAACTGCATGGCTTTACTGCATACTATAAATAAAATAACTAGAGCTGTCAAGAGCATGTAGCAATGGTTTATTTAAAGTATACTTCAGCACAAAGAGAGTAAATCCCTTTATTTGACAACACATTAAAAATTAATGAAGTACATTAAAATTTTCAAGTTCTTCAAGCTAGGCTATCAGCAAGTGGTGGCGGGTGTGGACTTTGAGGGATGTAGGTGCAAACAGGCATGTGAGTCAGACTGCCCGGGTTGGAACACTGTGCCATTTATTGAGCTGACCTTAGATGAATTACACAGCCTCACCCAGGCTCAGTTATCTGTAAAATGGGAATAATGCCACATCATTTGTTAAAGATGATGAGTTAAAGATGTATGTGTATGCAGCACACAGTGACGGCTCCGTAATGGTCAGTATGTAAATGCTACACTGTCATCCATGCTCTGTGCTCAGGGGCGTGGGGTCACAGGAGTCCCAGGTATAGAGCTGTGCCCAGGGTCTGGGGGCCATGACCCTGCCACCACCATCCTCAGAGGCAGCAGGCCTATCTTGTGAACAGTGGGCCCAGGGACCAGAGAGGAAAATGGGGATTCACTAGCAGGTAAAGTTACCTTGTACGTCACAACTTTTCAAGATGAAGTAACAGACATTCTACCTGTGAAAAAGTGTTTTTTCTGTTAATCCATACAATCCTAACTTCTCCACCTTTTCAATGGTTGTTTTATTACTGGAATCCTCAAAATACTCCTTCATTTCAGCATTAAGAGTTGCATAAAGATCCACATGTTTATCAACTATACGACCAAAGTAATTTGTTGCATTCAAAATGTAAAAGGGTATTATCTGAAACATATAAACATATACAGAAAATAAAGTCAAGCTAAATCCAAGACCTGTATGCAAAAATTAGCACCTGACCTAAGAGCCCAAAGCACATGAACAGAGATTTAAAAAAAAACTAGAGCCCTAGTCAGGGCAGGAGGCAACCAATCAATGTATCTCTCTCACATCCATGTCTTTCTCTCTCCCCCTCTCCCTCCACCCTTCCCTTCCATTCTCTCTAAAAATCAATGGAAGGGGGAAAAAAATGGCGGCGGAGTAAATGGAGCTACACAGACCATCTCCCAGGACCAAACTGGATTTACAACAAAAATAAAGATGAATTGTCAAAAAGGGGCAACCAAAAGACACCTTGGAGGACCACACAACCAGGGACATCGACTCAATCCTGGTAGGCTTGCGAGGACGCAAGAGGGGACCGGGTGCCCACGGTCCGCAGCGGCCTGGGCTGGGACCAGCAGACTCGGCTGGGACCAGAGGACTCGGCGGGAAGCTGCTGCCGCCTCGGCTGCGACCCCGGCTGAGTCCTGGGAACTCTGCTACGTGCTAAGCCCTCGGCTGGTGCCGCACGGACTCCCTGGGACCAGGGGACTCTACTGGAAGCTGCTGCCACCTCAGCAGTGTCCTGCTACCACGGCTTAGTCCTGTGGCTTCTGCTGAATGCCACGCTCTTGGCTGGTGCCACAGCCGCGGCCGCCCTTGGCTGGAACCAGCACCCTCGGGTTAAAAGTCCCAGGCGGCTCCATGACACAGAGTCTGGACAGAGGCTAAATCGGCAGCAACCACTCACCTTGGGCTCCGGCAGAGGGAAGGCAGACTGGACTGGAACTGCATGGGGACACTCGGGTTTTGGAGGGTGCTCAGAGCTTTTGCTGAGTGCAGCCACGAAGAACTGTGGTCATTTTACTCCTTCCCAGGGCCCTGGGGAGAGGGGGCAGCCCCTCCCTCAGAGATTCAACCCCACCTGGTGGCCATTGAAATGCTAATTGAGGCCCATTAACAACCAGTAGCTGCCCCACCCTCAGGAAATCCTCATAAACTGAGCACCAGAGGGAGTTTTTCAGGCAACTCAGAAACCAAGGTTCTTCAGGTGACCTCTACTAATAGCCTCCAGGCAAAAAAAGCTAGAGGAAAACTAGCATTCCTGGGGCTAGCAACACTAACCAGAAAAGCTAAGACTTGACAGTAGTGTTTAAAGTGGGTACTTCCTGGCTCATCCAAACCCAGGAGAGGGAGCCACAAACAGCAGAACACCAACACTCACAGGGAAAACTTGGCAGGCTCCAAAGCCCACTGTGATAGCCAAAATGGTGAAAAACATTAATAAAAGCCAAATGAAAGAACAAGAGACCTCTACCGAAGATGAGATAAATGAGGTGCAGTTAAGCAAGTTAACAGAACTAGAATTTAGAGCCATGATGTTGAGGAAGCTCAAAAGCATGTGTAAGGACATGAGCACCATGAGTAAAGACATAGAAATGTTGAAAATCAACCAGTTGGAAATTAAAAACCACCAAGAAGAAATGAAGAATGACATATCAGAAATGAAAAACACATTGGAAGGTCTAAAAAGCAGAGTACGGGAAGCTGAGGACCGGATCAGTGAATTAGAAGACAGGGTAGAAAACATCAACCAATCAGAAAACCAAAAGGAAAAAACGATTAAAAGCAGGAAGACAGCTTAAGAGAACTGTGGGACAACTGGAAACGGAATAATATTCGCATCATAGGAGTTCCTGAAGAAGAAAATGAGCAAGGGTTAGAGAATATATTCAAAGAAATAGTGACAGAAAATGTCCCTAATTTGGTGAAGGAAAAGGGCATTCAAGTTCAAGAAGCAGAGAGAGCCCGAAGTAAGAAGAACTCAAACAGGCCCACACCAAGACACATAGTAATCAAACTGCCGAAAATTAAAGACAAAGAATCCTAAAAGCAGCAAGAGATAAGCAACAGGTTACCTACAAAGGAAACCCCATAAGGCTCTCAGTTGACTTCTCACAAGAAACACTACAGGCCAGAAAGGAATGGCATGAAGTAATCAAGGTCGTGAAAAACAAGGATCCGAATCCAAGACTACTCTACCCAGCAAGGCTATCATTCAAAATAGAATAATGACTTTCCCAGACAAAAAAAGGCTAAGGGAATACATTAGCACCAAACCAGCACTGCAAGGAACGTTAAAAGGACTGCTATAATTAGCAGGAGAAAGGGGAAGAAAAATAGAACCAAACTAAACAAAAATGGCAATAAATAAGTACATATCAATAATCACCTTAAATGTAAATGGAGTGAATGCTCCAATAAAAAGACACAGAGTAGTTTACTGGATAAGAAAGCATGACTCATCTATATGTTGTTTACAAGAGACCCACCTCACAACAAAAGACTCACATAGATAGAAAGTGAAGGGATAAAAAAAAATCTTCCAAGCAAATGGAAAGCAAAAGAAAAAAAGCTGGGGTAGCAATACTCATATCTGATAAAATAGACTTCAAAATGAAGGCCATAACTAGAAACAAAGGCGGCCACTACATAATATTGAAAGGATCTATCCAACAGGAAGATATAACCTTGATAAACATATATGCACCCAATAGAGGAGCACCAAAATATATTAAAAATCTTCTGGAGAACTTCAAAGGAAAAATCATAGCAATACAATCATAGCAGGGGACTTCAACACACCGTTGACATCACTGGATAGATACTCTAGACAAAAAAATTAGCAAGGAAACAGAGACTCTAAATGAAGCACTAGACCAAATGGATTTAATAGATATCTACAGAGAATTACACCCCAAAACTACAGAATTCACATTCTTCTCAAGTGCACATGGGACATTCTCAAAGACAGACCACATGTTAGGGCACAAACTAAGTCTATACAAGTTCAAGAAGACTGAAATCATATCAAGCATCTTCTCAGATCACAATGGCATGAAACTAGAAATCAACTGCAAGAAGAACATACAAAGACATTTGAACACATGGAAGCTAAATAGCATGTTATTAAACAATGAATGGGTTACCGAGGAGATCAAGGACGAAATCAAAAACTTCATGGAAACCAATGAAAATGAACACACAACACAATATCTATGAGATGCAGCAAAAGCAGTTCTGAGAGGGAAGTTCATAGCACTACAGGCCTACCTCAAAAAACAAGAAAAATCTCTAATACATTATCGAACCTCACAACTTAAAGAACTAGAGAGCAAACAAAAAGAAAACCCCAGAGCAAGTAGAAGGAAGGAAATAGTAAAGATCAGAGCAGAAATAAATGACATAGAGACCAAAAACACAATTCAAAGGATCAATAAAACAAAGAGCTGGGTTTTTCGAAAAGATAAACAAGATTGATGGACCCTTAGCTAGACTCACCAAGAAACAAAGAGAGAGAACCCAAATACACAAAATCAGAAATGAAAGAGGAGAGGTAACAACTGACACCACAGAAATACAAAAGATCCTTAACAACTACTATGAACAATTATATGACAACAAATTCAACAATCTAAGTGAAATGGACAAATTTCTAAAAACACATAGTCTCCCAAAACTGGATCAGGAAGAGATAGAAAACTTGAACAGACCAATAACAACAGAAGAAATTGAAGATGTAATCAAGACTCTCCCAGCAAACAAATGCCCAGGCCCGGATGGCCTCACGCGGGAGTTTAACCGAACATTCAAAGAAGAACTAATACCCATTCTCCTCAAACTATTTCAAAAAATTCAAGAAGAAGGAAGACTTCCAAACTCGTTTTATGAAGCCAGCATAATTCTAATTCCAAAACCAGAAAAAGACACTACAAAGAAAGAAAACTACAGGCCAATATCCCTGATGAACATAGATGCCAAAATCCTGAAGAAAATACTAGCAAATCGGATCCAGCAATACACCAAAAAAATTATCCACCATGATCAAGTGGGATTCATCCCAGGGATGCAAATCAATAAATGTGATACACCACATAAATAAAATGAAGAATAAAAACCACATGATCATATCAATAGATGCCGAAAAAGCCTTCAACAAAATCCAGCAGCCACTTCTGATAAAAACGCTCAGTAGTGTGGGAATAGAGGGATCATATCTAGATATAATAAAGGCCATATATGAAAGACCTACAGCCAACATCATACTCAATGGGCAAAAATTAAAAGCATTTCCCTTAAGAACAGGAACAAGGCAAGGATGCCCACTTTCGCCACTCTTATTTAACATAGTACTGAAAATCCTAGCCACAGCAAACAGACAGGAAGAAAAAATAAAAGGGATCCAAATTGGAAAGAAGGAAGTGAAATTGTCATTATTTGCAGATGACATAATACTATACATAGAAAACCCCAAAGACTCCATCAAAAGTTTACTAGACTTAATAAATGAATTTGGCAAAGTAGCAGGATACAAAATTAACGTCAAGAAATCGATGGCATTCTTATACACCAATGATGAACTCACAGAAAGAGAAACTAAAAAAAAATCCCATTTACCATTGCGGCAAAAAAATTAAGAAACCTAGGAATAAATGTAACCAAAGAAATAAAGGACCTATTCGCAAAAAACTACAGGTCATTGAAAAAAGAAATAGAGGAAGAGATAGAAAAGTGGAAGCACATACCCTGTTCATCGTTTGGGAGAATTAACATCATTAAAATGTTTATATTACCCAAAGCAATCTATAGATTCAACGCAATCCCCATCAAAATACCAACGGCATACTTCACAGAATTAGAACAATTACTTCAAAAGTTCATATGGAACCAAAAAAGGCCTCGCATAGCCACAGCAATCTTGAAAAAGAAGAACAAAGTTGAAGGGATCACATTACCAGATTTTATATTACAAAGCCACTGTAATCAAAACAGCCTGGTACTGGCACAAGAACAGGCATATAGACCAGTGGAACAGAACAGAGAACCCAGAAATGGACCCAAGGCAATATGCTCAAATAATATTTGACAAAGGTGGCAAGAGCATACAATGGAGTAAGGATTGCCTCTTTAATAAATGGTGCTGGGAAAATTGGACAGCTGCTTGCAGAAAAATGAAACTAGACCGTCAACTTACACCCTACACAAGAATAAACTCAAAATGGATAAAAGACTTAAATGTGACTCATGAATCCATAAAAATACTAGAAGAAACTGTAGGCAACAAAATTTCAGACATCATTCACAGCAGAATTTTCACTGACGCATCACCTAAGGCAATATAAACAAAGGAGAATATGAACACATGGGACTACATCAAACTCAAAAGCTTCTGCACAGCGAAAGATACAATCATCAAAACGGAAAGGCTACCCACTGTATGGGAGAGCATAATTGCCAATGATATATCATATAAGGGGTTAATTTCCAATACATATAGAGTGCTCATACAACTCCATAAAAGGAAGACAAAGAACCCAATTAAAAAATGGGCAGAGGAGCTGAATAGACACCTCTCCAAAGAGGACATACAAATGGCTAAGAAACATATGAAGAAATGCTCATCATCACTAATCATCAGAGAGATGCAAATTAAAACAACAATGAGGTATCACCTCACACCTGTCAGAATGGCTGCCATCAACAAATCATCAAACAACAAGTGTTGGCGAGGGTGTGGAGAAAAGGGGACTCTAGTGCACTACTGGTGGGAATGCAGACTGGTGCAGCCACTATGGAAAACAATATGGTGTTACCTCAAAAAATTAAAAATTGAACTGCCATTTGACCCAGTGATTCCACTTCTAGGAATATACCCTAAAAAGCCTGAAACACCAATCAGAAAGAATATATGTACCCCCATGTTTATAGCAGCACTATTTACAATAGCTAAGATCTGGAAACAGCCCAAGTGTCCATCAGTAGACGAATGGATAAAAAAGCAGTGGTACATATACACAATGGAGTACTACGCAGCTGTAAGAAAGAAAGATCTCTTATCCTTTGAGACTACATGGAGGGACCTGGAAAGTATCATCCTAAGTGAAACAAGCCAAACAGAGAAAGACAAGTTTCATATGATCTCAGTTATTTGTGGAATATAATGAACATAACAGTCTGAAGAATGGGGTAGTCCCAGAGACGCGGAAGTGGGGTACAGACTGACAATCCCCTAAAGAGGGGGGTGGTGGGGGAGAGATAAACAGCAGACCTTATATGCATGTATGCATGAACAGTGGACATGGACAGCAAACTGGGGAGAGGGCAGGGAGGGAGGGGGAGAGGGGGAATCAGTGGGGGGAAAAGGAGAAACATCTGTAACAAAAATTAATTAATAAAAATCAATGGAAAAAATACCCTCAGGTAAAAATGAACAACAAAAAAATTTTTTAAAATAATAAACTAGGAAACTGGCCAAAAAACCAAGTACAATAAAAACATTACCATACCCACAAATAATTAGTTTCACTTTAAATCTAATGGAAGGTTTTTTTTTGGTAAATCTTTTTTTTTTTTTTGCATTTATCTTCAGATAGAGCGGGAGGGAGAGAGGGAGGAAGAGAGAGAGAGAGACATCCATGTGAGAGAGACACATGGACTGGCTGCCACCCACACGGCCCCAACCAGGGCCGGGGACAAACTACAACCGAGGTACATGCCCTTAGTGGGAACCGAACCGGGAGTCTCTTGCCCGCAGGCTGACGCTCTAACCGCTGAGCAAACCTGGCCAGGACGGTAAATCTTATTATTTTAGAACTTCATTATTAGTTATAAGTGTTCCTTTGTTTATTTTCAACTGCACTTTATAAAAATCACGTTAAAAGCCTGGCCAGTGGCCCTGGCCGGTTTGGCTCAGCGGTTAGAGCATCAGCCTGCGGTCTGGAGAGACCCAGGTTTGATTCCCGCTAAGGGCACGTACCTCGGTTGCGGTTTGTCCCCGGCCCTGGTTGGTCATGCAGGTGGCAGCCACTCGATGTGTCCCTTTCACGTCGATGTCTCTCTCTCTCTCTCTCTTCCTCTCTCTCCCTCCCACTCTATCTGAACAAAATGGAAAAATGTCCTCGGATGAGGATAAAAAAAAAAAAAGCCTGGCCAGTGTGGCTCAATGTCGTCCCATGGACTGAGAGTTCCCGGTTCAATTTCCGGTCAGGGCACATGCCCAAGTTGCAGGCTTGATCCCCAGTAAGGGAAGGGCAAGAGGCAGCTGATCAGTGTTTTTCACATTGATGTTTCTTTCTCTCTCTCTCTCTCTCTGAAAAATCAATAAAAACATTTAAAAAGGAAAGAGTGTCAGATCTCACCAAGCTGACAGCCTATAGCCCTCCTCTATGGACCCTCCAACTTCACTGCCTGCCCCTCTCCCACTCTCACTGCCAAAGAGCATTGTGCTGGTCCGCAAACACTCCACATGAACTCCTACCTCAGGGCCTTTGTATGTGCTGGTTCCTCTGCCTGGAATATTCTTCCCCAGATCTTCCTATGGCTGGATCCTTCTTATCTGGCCCTCAGTGCAGCTGACCCCTCCTCAGAGAGCCCCTCCTTGCCTGTAACTTCCAAAGGGCCCCTTGTCCCCTGGCACACTTACACACTGGACCCCCTAATATTTCATTGCATTTCATCCTCTTCATAGCATGTCTTCCCGACTCACCTGTCCACTGCCGACCAACCCTACTGGAACGTCAGCAGAAAAAGGACAGGTAACAAGTTAGTCATGGTTCCTGAGCCATTCATTCTCCAGCACCATGCAGAAAGCTGCCTTAGTAGACCCTCAGTGCTTACTCAAGCCCACCCCACTCAGGCAGGAGTTCAGCAGTCCTTCCTGCCTGGCAGGTGATCCTCTCCCAGGGAGTCTTCTCCCCTACGGTGAGAGGCCCCAGCCGTCTGGCATTCCACTCATTAGCCCAAAGGTGACGCAGTCAGTGAACAGGAGGCAGCGTGGAAGATGAGAGCAGCTCTCACTAATGTTAGGAAAAACGGGCAGGGCACAATACACACCAATAACAAAGTTTTGTAAAACGATGCACAAAGAAAAATGACAGAGAAGATAAAACGCTAATGGTGACTGTTGTAGGATCACAGGAGTAAAAGGGAGAGTTTCTCCGCCCCCACCCCCGTATTTCCCCAAATTAGAAGGCTCTATGTCGAGGACAGGGGCCTCAACAGATACAGGGTAAACCAAGTCCAGGCCTGAGCTGGCCTCAGTCTGCAGCAGTCCCCTCTGTATGCCGTGAGCACATCTAAAGACCTATAGGTTGCTAGAAAGGGGGTAGCAAAAAGCAGCTTGTGGACTGGACTCTCTCAACAGGAGAGCATGAGGCCTCCAGACAGGGTAGGGCAGTCAACTTGCCCTAATTTATCTTGTATTGTCCTAGTTCAGCACTGAAAGTACCACATGCCAGAAAACCCAAGTCCTGGGCACACTGGGAGGGACCCTTCTCACCAACCCCCTCCTCCATATGTTTTTATTCCATTCCCCCCAGTACTCATGCACATAACTAATTCAGTTTGTTATGGTCACAGGATACAAGGTAAGGATACAAAAATCAATTGTATTTCTTAACCAACTAGAAAATAAAATTTTTTTAAATCCTTACCCAAGGATGTGTTTTTATTGATTTTAGAGAGAAGAATGGAGGGAGAGAGAGGAAGGGAGAAAGAGAGAGAGAGAGAAACATTTATGTGATGGAGAAACATCAATCACCCGCCCACCACCTGGGCAAGTGCCCTGACCAGGAATCAAACTGGTGACCACAGAACGATGCTCAACCAACTGAGCCACACCAGCCAGGGCAATACAAGTGTTATTTTGAGTCACCTGGTTTGTGGTATTTGTTATAGCAGCACCAGAAAACAAGTGTAGCACAACAAATATACCTTAAAGGAAAGGAATGGTGAGAAAGGAGACGCAAACAGTAATAGAAAGGATTCAAAAGAAAGTGACAGAGTCTTAACTCGGCAATTCTATCTGCATCTCAGAATTTTCCTCAAAGAAATAATCAATGATTTTCTGAAAAGATTCAAGTAGTCACTGCATTATTTTTAATAATCCCTCGTCCCCCAAAACAACTTTCTTTTCTGAAAATATAATAAAACAATCCCCAGATTGTTGAAAGGGATATTTATCCACTTTTCCGATTTGATCTTGGTTTTCTAAATAAACTGGGGACTTTCTAATGACCAGTGCCTACTGTCAGATTAATGGTGGTAAATTAACCCTGACCACTGGAAGTCATAACTATATTCAACTAAGATTCAGTTGCTTAAAAAATATGTTCATTAAAATGACCCCTAATCATTCAACAAAACAATCTTCAACAGAACTTACTTTAATGTATCCAAATACTGGTATAGCCTGATTGGATAATTTTCTAGGCATGTCTATTTCTGGATTAATATGGTGTCGATCAGGACAGAGCCTTTTGTGTCTGAAAAAAAGTAAATGGATTTTAAAACCAGAAATAAATCTGTAAGAATGTTTACTTGAAACACTTTAAAAGACAAGTAATCAGCCCTGGCCAGTATGGTTCAGTGGTTAGCATGTCGGCCCACAGACCAAAGAGTCTCGGGTTTGATTCCCGGTGAAGGACATGTACCTGGGTTGCAGGTTCGATTCCCATGCAAGAGACAACCAATAGATGTCCCCTGCCCCTTCCACTCTAAAAATCAATGAAAACAATATCCTCCAGTGAGGATTAACAAAAATAAATAAATAAATAAATAAATAAATAAATAAAAAGTAATCATATTAAATACTTGATGACACTAACAATACATAAATACATGGAAAAGGACCCTAAAACTTAACGCTGATTTCTTTAGATATTCTTAAATTAATACATAAATGAACAAAATGGACTTCCAAAATAAAGACTCTGAATCAGAAACACATTACCATAACCCACAACACAGGCCAATTAACCTCTAAACCAGAAGTCATTCCTTAACCAAAACTTAAAAGTAGTTTCAAAAGTCAACATTCTATTTAAAGGCATAATGGAAACTGTTGATAATAACCTGTTTAATGTAACATAAATTTAAAAAGTAAACATCAACAGTTATCTTGAAATTAAAGTCAATCCAATAGATACATTATCAGACACCTACTACTCAGTCCCAGCCATCCATTTAGGTGTCAAGTAATGGCATTATGTCTGGATCAGGGAGAGAGCCCCTATGATTGTTAAGATATCCATGTTCTCCAAATTGATTTGTAAAATTAATGCAGTTGCTATCAAAATTCCAGCTTGGTTTTTTTTATTTTTTATTTTCATCCTTACCCAGGGACATTTTTGCATTTATCTTCAGATAGAGCAGGAGGGAGATGGGGGGGAAGAGAGAGAGAGAAACATCAATGTGAGAGAGACACATCGACTGGTTGCCACCCACACGACCCCAACCGGGGCCAGGGACAAACAAACCGAGGTACGTGCCCTGAGTGGGAACCAAACCCGAACTCTCTGATCCAGGGGTCGACACTCTAACCGCTGAGCCAAACCAGCCAGGGCCCCGCTGGGTTTTTTTTTCAGCAAGTTGATCAACCTGTTCTAAAATGTATCTAGAGATGCAATGGACTTACAGAAGCCAAAATGACCTTGAAGAAGAGCAAAGTTGGAGGACTTAGATACCAGATTCCAAGACTTAGGATAACATCTGCTACAGTACTTGAGAAAAAATAGACTGGTGTAAGCATAGACAAATAGACCAATGCAACAGAAACAGTTCACAAATGGACCACATATACTATCATCTGGATTATGTTAAAGGAACCAACCCAGTGACAACACAACAATGATTTCAGTAAATGCTGCTGGATCAAGGGAGTATACATTTGGAAGAAAAGTGAACAGCACCTCGTATTTCACACTGAACACAAAAACTGATGCAATATAGATTATACACATCTAAATGTCAAAGCTAAAACTAAAATTTTCTAGAGAAAAATATAAAAGACTGTCGTCATGACCTAGAGACAAACAAACAGTTCTTACATGAGGTCACAAAAACCAATAGCCATAAAATACTTCATCAATATTTAAAATGTCTGTTCATCAAAAGACTATTAAAAGAGTGAAAATGCAAACCACAGACTAGCAGAAGATATTCTCAATGCATATATCTCACAAAGCACCTTATATCTAGAATAAATAAATTAACCCTACAAACCAATAAGAAAAAGATAAAACACACCATTTAAAAATGGGGAAAAAGCCCTGGCCAGTTTGGCTCAGTGGTTAGAGCGTCGGCCCGCAGTACGAAGAGTCCCGGGTTCAGTTCCCACTAAGGGCACGTACCTCGGTTGCAGTTTGTCCCAGGTCCTGGTTGGTTGTGTGGGTGGCAGCCACTCGATGTGTCCTTTTCACGTCGATGTTTCTCTCTCTCTCTCTGTTCCTCTCTCTCCCTCCCATTCTACCTGAACAAAAAATAAAAAATATCCTCGAGTGAGGATAAAAAAAAAGGGAAAAAGACCTAAACAGGCACACCACAAAAAGAGGATGGTCTAATGTCCCACACGCATATGAAAAGACATTCAACATTGTTCATTAATAGGGAAACACAAATGAAAATCACAATAGTTTACCGCTACACCCCAGAATACTAGGTGTTGAAGAGGATACAAAGCAACTCAAACTTTCTCACACATTACTGATTAAATGGTCAACTACTTTGGAAAAGTTAAACATATGCTTATCTCATAATCCAGCAATTCCACTTCAAAGTATATACCCAAAAGAAATGGGTTCATATTTCCACAAAAACACAGGTACAAGGATGTTCATAGGAGCTTCCTACATAATAGCTAACACTGGAAACAACCCAGAGGTCCATCAAGAGAAGATGGATATGCCCTGGCCAATTTGGCTCAGCGGTTAGAGCGTCAGCCTGCGGTCCAGAGGGACCCGGGTTCGGTTCCCACTAAGGGCATATATCTCGGTTGCAGTTTGTCCCCGGCCCTGGTTGGTCTTGCGGGTGGCAGCCACTCGATGTGTCCCTTTCACGTCGATGTTTCTCTCTCTCTCTCTGTTCCTCTCTCTCCCTCCAACTCTACCTGAACAAAAAATGGAAAAATGTCCTCGGGTGAGGATAAAAAAAAAAAAAGAGAGAGAAGATGGATATATTCATCGTGATATATTCATCCAATGAAATACTGAGCCGCTAAACAAACAAACAAACAAAACACTGATAAACATAACAACATAGGTAAATGTCACAAACATTGGGTTGAATGTGAAGTAAAAAACAAACAAAAGTAATCAGTGTTGACAGGTATCAGGAGGGTGGTTACTTCCAGAGAAAGGGCAAATTGGGAAGAAGCGTGAAGGGAGCTCCAGAGCGCTTCTGCAGAGCTGGGTGGTGGTTTACATTGGGTACATACACATGTAACAAGTCATCAAGCTGCAAACTGTCCATCTATGCACTTGACTGTGTATCTCAATTATAAAAAAGAGGACTGGCTTACTTGCAAAATCCAAAAGCCTTAAGATATGGACAAAGAGGTTTTTTGGCTTTTTTATCTTCCTTGGCTTCTAGAACCCCTGCAGTAAACTGATACAGCTCTGAGGGAATCTTGGCATCTGCTCTTTCCAAGTAGCGCAGAACACCAACTGCATGGCACGCACTTCTCTCTGTCAGCAGCAAGACAGATTTGGTTCTTTTATCTCCCTGTTTTGCAGGAGAACCCTTAAAATGGGGATGAATAAAGGAAATGGATCATCCACACCAAACTGAACAATAAAACTTGGTAGATTCAGAATTTATAACACAGTGCAATATTTAAAGATAATGAAACGTAATCACACCTGTTCAGGTAAACTCTGAAAATGATCAGACATGCAATATAGGCGTCCACCAAAAATTTTGGGCGAGGAAGGAAAGCTGAAGTGAATCACACATGTGGCATCAGTGATGGCCAAGAGCGGTATGCAGTCATCAGTTAAGGCTAGAGAAAAGGATTCCAACAATTTCAAACGAGGCTAAAGTTTTACTGTACTTAAGTCTACCTAGCAATTCCAGCAACCATACTTCAATACATTTCTTTATTGCATTTTTTTCTTCATTGATTTTTCAGTGAGTGAGCGATAAAAACAATGGTGAGAGAGAACACTGATTGGCCGCCTCCTGCATGCTCCCTACTGGGGATCGGGCCCACCACCCAGGCATATGCCCTGACCAGAAATCGAACTGGCGACCTCTTGGTGCATGGGTCGACACTTAATCACTGAGCCATACCAGCCGGGCTCTTTATTGCATTTATGTTTAGATGCAAATAAACTTCATTCCCTTTTTCTTTCGAAAAAGTTTTTTATTGATTTTAGAGAGAGGAAAGGGGAGAGAAACATCAATTTGTTGTTCCACCTGCTTATGTATTCACTGGTTGATTCTTGTATGTGTCCTGGCCAGAGACTGAACCCACAACCTTGGCATATCGGGACAATGCTCTAACCAACTAAGCTATCCAGCCAGGGTTTCCCTTTTTTTTTTTTTTTTAAATATGTCACAGCCCAGTGATTACATTCCAGAGAAAAGCAGTCTCCTTTTAGCTTAGAAAAATGTCTTTTATTGCACTGGCCGGTTTGCTCAGTGGTTAGAGTATTGGTCTGCAGACCAATCAGTCAAGGGTTCGATTCCAGTCAAGGGCAGGTACTTCGGTTGTGGTTTGTCCCTGGCCCTGGTGGGGTTGTACGGGAGGCAACCAGACAATGTGTCCCTATCACATTGATGTTTCTTTCTCTTTCTCTCTGTCTCTCTCTCTCCCCCTCCCTCCCACTCTATCTGAAGAAAAATGGAAAAATATCCTCAGGTGAGGATTTAAAAAAAAAAAAAAAGTCTTTTATTGAAAATCTAGGCTGCCCGTATCTATTTTAAATGTATGTTATACATTTTTTACTTTTAAATTCCTAATATTAAATTTAACAATCATTTATATGACCTGTTTCATCACAGGCACACGTGTGTATAGAAATGAGACAGTGATCACAGTGATCCTCAAGCTGGGACTCGAGGGAGAATGTCAAGGAAGGGTTGCTGCCTAATGACCCAAGAGCCCTGGAGGACACCTAGATCCACTTGAATATTAATATTTTTTATTGATTTTTAAAGAGGAAAGGACACAGAGAGAGAAACATTGATGTGAAAGTGAAACATCAATTGGCTGCTTCCTGTACGCCCCCTACTAGGGATCGAGCCCACAACCTGGCCTGTGCCCTTACTAGGAATTGAACCGACAACCTCTTGGTGCATGGGACAACACCCACCAACTGAGCCACACCGGCCAGGGCAACATTAAAATCTTAATAGAAGTTAATTTTCATTTTGAAATTAAAATTATTAATAAATTCTCAATAAATCTGGGAAATGAGAAATTTGGAGATGAGATATATAAAAGAATTAAAAGACACAATTCCTAATAGCTCAGCCTCCTCTAAATATAAGTAGAAATTAAAACACTTACCTAATACAATATGAGAGCCAGAACTTAATTTCTTCTTCCATTGTTCTAATACACTTTTTAAATTAAAAACCATTTCCTTATGCATTTTCAAGCAAAATACTGAACTGCTTTCTACTACCTAAAGATGAAACCAAGAGGCCAGTTCACAGTCAAGAATATAAACCTGAATTTAATTGTTCTGTCAATAATTAGTATAAACCATTTAAAAGTATGTGAGGGCATTATCTCACTGATCAAATGATTCTTATAATAAAATGATTGTCAATTTAAATAAATATATTTCCAAAATGTCATTTCTTTGTGCATTAGATCCCTTTAACGCTCTGCCAAGACAAAACAAAAGCCCTGTTCCCTTTGGGGAATGTTGGCTCCAGGGAAAGGCTGTCCGACCTTCTTGGCTCCTTCCCTCAATGTCAGGCTCCTGCTACCCTTTCTCATGGGCACCACTACACTCTGTAGCAGAACCCATTCTGACTGATGTGGACCTTGTAAAATGTTGTTCCCATCAAGTATTTAACTCCCTCAGTCATTCTCTGATGACTCGAGATCCAATCGCAGTTTAAGCAAACAGTAAGAACATTTATGTGTGGAAAGGCTCACCTTACACACTATTTCAGTCTCAGCTACAGAACAGGTGAAGATCAAGGTCTTTTGTGCCTGACTTGGAATTAAGTCAAGAGTTTGGAGTAAAGTAGAGGTTTTTTCACTTTCTAGGCAAAGATGTACTACCTAGTAATGAAATACAGAATAAATGTGATTTTTAGAGTGTTCAAGGTGCTTCAGTTTTACTTTTTATAGGTTATGATTTTAATAGAAAAGAATGTATAAGAAACCAGTATAAATTTAAACTCATAATTTCAGGTTTATATATGAAATTAAAGCTATAATCTTTTCATATTAACCCAGGACACAAAAGTCACTTGCTTGTGTTCATCAGCACCCTGCCACGCCCCCATGGCGCATCCTCACCTGCTGGACGTTACCATAGAGAGCAGCCTCTTCCATGGCCGTGATCACGATGTAGGGGTCATTCATGAACTCTCTGATCAAATGTTCTATGTGTCTGTTCCAACGAACTCCAACTGCAACAATCTGATGTGGGGCAGATTCCCTTTCTTCAACTTCGATATTTTTTTTGAAGTTATCTAATATTGCAAACATCTAAAAAATTTAGTGTAATTTCATTTTTTATTCTCAAAAGAGAATGATAATTAGTTTGACAGAACATAAAAAGGTAAAGGACTGCATATTTTCTGTTTTCGTAGTGGGGAAGAACTTTACAAACATAAAAGTGAAGAAAAAAGATAAAGTGTGGCTCAGTGGACTGAGCATTGTCCCAGGGACTGAGATCCTGGTTCAAGTCCTGGTCAAGGCACATGCCTGGGTTGTGGGCTTGATCCCCAGTAGGGGGTGTGCAAGAGGCAGCCGATCCCTGTTTCTCTCCCACACTGATATTTCCTCCGTACCCGCAGGCCGACGCTCTAACCGCTGAGCCAAACCGGCCAGGGCCCACACTGATATTTCTATCTCTCTCTTCCTTCCTCTCTCTCTAAAAAAATCAATAAAACATATTTAAAATAAATAATGTCCAGAGAATTCAATGCCATATGGCCAGTAGAATAGTGACAATACAATGCCATTTATTAAAAAATGCAAGTTACAAATTAGCAGAGAAAGGTACTAACAGTGTTCATTCCTATAACACAGGAGTTATAAAAAGGAAAAAAAATACTCCAAATGGCAATAGTGATCACCTTTGAGTGTAAGATTGTGGGTGTCAAAGTTTTTCAAGTGCTCTTTTCTCAGGTTTTCTAATACAGAAATTGGTTTCATGGTCAGAAAAGTATTAATTAAATAATCTAGAAAACCTCATAGAAAAGAATTTTCGCTTTTCAAAGAGAAATACAGCACAGGGAAGAAAATTTCAGATAAATGTCTCTCTTCTTAATCACAGAAACTAAAGGGAACATTTTTTAGATTAACCAGCTTCTACCACAGAGAGACAACTTTTCTTGAAGCCTAAACACAGCGAACAGTTGAATTGTACGTACCTCTGAGTGGTGACATTTAAATGGTACCACACTTACCTGTTCGTTAGCTTCAGAGAGCAACACTTCCACCTCATTTTGGCCAAAATGAGGTGACAGAGTCTGAGCAGTAACAAGCTCTGATATTTGAGAAGTCTTAGGAGGCTATGTGGTGTTGTGACAATTACATCACCTATATTTTAAAAGGAAAAAACATTTTAGATTTTCTGCAGGTTTTTCTAACATTTGCTTTCCTAAGATTCCACATACTTCCTAGAAATGCCTTCTAATAAAGAAAAACTGTTTTTCTTCCTCAGGTGGGTGAGACAAGAACTTTACCTGCACAGCTAACAACCCCTGTGACTATCTGATTAAGTACCTGGGCTCCCCCAAGTTCTGCACAACTGAAAGACAGGGAGGGTGTTAGTCAACATCTAACAAACAACAGGTGTTCAGTAGATAGTTGATCAATGAATGAAATCACATAGTTTTCTCTTTTTTTCCACAAAGGTAAGGCCAGACCATCTATACCCACTGGTAACTGACGGGCAATCTGAACTAGTGACCGTCAGCGGCAGCTACACTGTCCATGACACGTGCAGCCCCAGGCCTGCCTGGGTAGGGTTCCGCTGTGCTCTGTAAGGAAAACCAAAGGGCTTGGAAGGATGCTTACACCCCCTTGGAAGCTTCATATTTTTGGCTTCATCTTTGTGGAGTCCAATTGTTAATAACATAGGATGGAGAGGCCTGGAGGATACGCTATAGTCTCCCAATAATTCAAAAATAAATTGGGCCTTTTTCCACCCCGGACACACGATGACTGCCAGAGGCTGCAAAGACAAATTCACATAATTTTGGACAAAAGTTAGGCATCAAACACAATATCTGTGAAGCATGTAGAACATCTTTGTCCAGAGTAAGCACTACATGAATTTTTACCATTATCATCACATAGGTCTGGAAGGTTAAAATATTTCATTAGAATGGATTTAGACACATTGACTCGGATATTCCTGGGGCTTAAACTAAGCACTTCATCATAAGTATTAATTCATCTAGTCCTTAATACACTCTCACAGGACAGGACCTATCACTACCTCATGTGACAGAGGAGGGGTCTAAGGCACAGAGGTGGTCAGCTGCCCAGAGCTGCACACGAGGTAGCAACAAGATCTGAAACCAGGCAGACTGGCTCTAGAGCTCCTTCCTAACTAAGCTCAAGGGTGAACAAACTGCTTCCTGAAAGGTTTAAAAAAGGTTAACATCTCTTCCTTAGGAGACTGAGCTTCTTACAGCACCATCTGAGCCCTGCCCTCCACTGACCCACAGGTATCTCCTGAAGGTACACAGTCTGGCAAACACCTTCCTGCACACCTGCCCTCGATTAACTGAAGACAAGCTCGAGCCTCCCTTTCCTTTCCACAGATCCAGGTGAGCGCCAGCTTCCAGGTGTCAGGCCTAAAAGCAGGCTGACCAGGGAGACGGAGAAAAAGGGCTCAGGAGACAAGACCTGGACATCCCTTCCTGGCCTAGCCAGGGTTCTATCTCCACACAAGCTGCATCCATGAACATGGGTCAGCCGCTAACTAATTGAGGGATATAAATGCATCCATTTAGTTTTATTAAATCTATACATAATGACAGCCAATGCAGATTTCCAAAGGAAAATCAGTGATTTACCTAGCACAATTAAAAACATAAAGTAGTATCTTTTCTAAAATGCAATTCTCAGGGACTTTTCGTACTGCTCTTTTTCACCCTGTAGTGAGTGGTAGAACAATCTGTAGTGTGTCCTTTGGGAGGGGATCTGAGCAAAGGCCACACCCAGTAAAGCAGATGTCACCACCCCACTATCATGTGATCCTCACACCTCATATTTCCCTCCTTTCCATCGTCCTTCTCAGCTCTTTTCAGATTCTGGCACATGGGAAAAATAAAGTGGGTTTATACACCAGTGTGGGGGTGCTATGAAACTATTTGAGAGAATAAGAGATGACAGAAAACCTACATTCTAATCTCACCTCGTGTCACACTTGTCACCTGTTAAGAATTTATACCATTAACTTTCCATAAATTTAATTTTCTCATCTATAAGATGGTGAAAATACATGGCCTAACCATTTCATGGGGTTGCCGTGACAATCAGATAAATTACACCAGTGAAAAAATTTTTTTGATCCTCACCCGAGGACATGTTTGCATTTATCTTCAGATAGAGCAGGAAGGAGAGAGGGGGAAAGAGGGAGAAACATCGATGTGAAAGAGACACATCGAGTGGCTGCCACTCACACGACGCCAACTGGGGCCGGGGACAAACTGCAACCGAGGTACATGCCCTTAGTGGGAACCGAACCCGGGTCTCTCTGGTCCACAGGCTGACAGTCTAACCGCTGAGCCAAACTGGCCAAAGCCCAGTGAAATATTTTTTGTAAACTATATATTTATCTCTAAAAGCTGGACTCAGCAGATGGCTCACAACTGGGGTGCAACAGTGAGAACAGTATGAGAAAATCAAGAACTGTGGTAGAAGTTTCTCAAAGGACAGTTTGTCCTGCCAGTTTGTACACCAAATGATTCATGCAACCTAAATTTTACCAAAGGTAGGTGTAAATTTTAAAATAAAGGTTTAATCCAATTTGTTGTAAAAATTGTCTTCAACTTACTCCGTTTCTACTTGGTAATGACTTGTAGCAGCCTCCTATTTGCAAAATCGTAAGCACTGGTGGAAGGTACAACAAAGGGTCAGTTCCACACTGAGAAATGACAACCACATCACAGCCACGTGCTATGGGAGGCCAAGAGTAAGATTCAGTGTGGCTAGGTCCCAGAAACTTATTTCTTTGAAGAGCCTACAAAAAAACATCAACAACCACAAACCACAATAAAGGAAAGAAAAAGAAAAACCCATTTACCCAACAGGTACACATGGCTCAACCTGGCATTTTCCAAGACCTAACTTTGTAAGCCCCGCTGAATCTTTTCCAGCACCCAAGTCCTGCTCGAAGATTCTTGCATTTCTAGGCTCCAAATTAAAGAATCCAACAGGCAGGCCACTAACCAACCAGAGCGAGGATGTGGCTGCTGCTCCTCTGCAAAGCTATCAAGTGCATCAGCTTCACTTGCAAATCTTTTAAAAACATGCCTTTACTTGCTTGATTTTTGTTACTGTCACTAAAACCTCTCAAATGTTCCAGTTCTGAGTTCTCCAGCCACACTGGTACTCTTTTCCAAAAGGCAGACCTCGTTAGCACCAGGATCTCCATGAAGTGCCCTCCCCAGGCCCTGAACCACCTGCAAGCAGGACTGACCCTGCTCCTCCCCTGGTATGCAGCTGTCATCCTGGGAGCTCCCTGCACCATCAACCTTTCATCTACAACTCATGCTACCTCTCATGCTGTCCTCTTCCTTGTTTACTTTCTTGCGTTGGTGGAGAACACATTTCAGTAGCTTCTTGAGAAAGGGTACGGAGGAAGTACATTTGAGACTCTGCATGCCTGAACATATCTTCCTTCTATCCTCACATTTTGATGGTTTAAGTATAGCCCTCTAAGTTAGAAATCACTTTTTATTAGGATTTTGGAGTCAGTGCTCCCCTGGTGTTACTGTGAAGTCTGAAACCGTTCTGATCCCTGATCCTGAGTGTGGGACCAGTGTCTTCTCTCTGGAATCGTTCATGGTCTCTGAACCCTGCCAGGTTAAATGCTTCACCACCACACGCCTATTGTCTTTCCCTCAGTTGTGCTGGGACTGTGGCAGGTCAATTCCTCAACCTGGAGAGTCACAGCCACTGAGTCTAGAAATTATTCATGTGTTGCTCTTAGAATTTTCTGCCCTTTTCCTTCCTTTCTAGAAATCCTATTGCAGACACTGGAGCCCAAATTAACACTCATTTTTTCTTTTCCTCCCTATTTCTCTCTCTCTGCCTTTCATTCTACTTGCTGATAGTTGACTCCATTTTCTCTCTCAAATCAACTATTGATTTTCATTTCAATAACATGATGAACTTCCAAGAACCTATTTTTTATTCTATTATTTTTCTACAGTGCCCTGTTATTATTAAATACATATACCTTATCTCTGAGGATATTTAATTTCTAATGTTTCCTTCTACTCCCTACATTGTTTATTTACTTCAGGGTTTGTTTGGGTGTTTTTTATTCCTTGGGTGATGGCTTTCCTCAAATACCCAATGATCCTTGGTTCTGTTCACCGTGGAGGAGGAATTAAAAACTGGCTAGCAGCCCTGTGGGCAGGGCAAGGCTCAGCACCGTGTGAGAGTCACAATCACCGAAGGAAGACGGGGCAGCAAGCAGACTGGGAGATTTGCACTGGGAGAATTCCAAACCGCATCATCTAAAGGTCATTCTCTAAAGCCATTCAGTTTCTCCAAAAAGAGCCTTCACTCTCCTTCCTAAGAAACTGTGGATGTTCAGAAAACAGGGCAGGAATGTCCATGACCTCAGCCCTTCCCTGCTTCCCCGGGTGTCAGGCACACTGCTGCCTATTTCTATTGCCCAAAAGCCTGTGCAAAGCTCTTGTCCACTGAAGACTTCACTGTCATTCTATTCACCCTTGTGGTTTTATCTTTTTTTTTTTTTAATATATTTTAAAATTTTTGTGTTATCAAGAAGGAAGCAGATAAATATATATAATCAATTTACTAAATGAAACCACAGGTCTATAAAGCAATTTTGAAAAGAATGCTAAGAAAGATATCAAAATCGCCCTGGCAACTTGTTTCTTCCAAGCCCCCTTCCACAGGCACATTTGAAAACTTATTTCAGAAAAGCACTTACAGTTACACAATGGTTTCTCCATAAAAGAATTAGTCACTTGTAAGAAGTTAACCTGGACTTAAGAATAAATAAGAAATTAGAAAAAAAAGCTTAAAAGAGAATTTCAAAAGCAAAGAAATTATACAAATGCAACTTCAGTAGAAGCGTTTATTGACAGTCCTTCCACACTCGGGCAGGTCGGCAGTCCTCGCTGAGTCTGGTTTTAGGAGCACTGTTACCTTTTTCAGGTCCGCCGAGAGCGGTGCCGTGTCGAGGGAGAAGCAGGGCTCCACCCTGTTCCAAAGCACAGTGGAGGGCTGCTGCGAGCCGGACTTCAACCTCTGCAACTAGAGAATATGCACGTTAGACGGTTCTGCCCTGTGGTATAAGCATCAAGTATCGAGAACTTCATGGAAATGAAAAGACAAGAGTTTGATTTCAATGTAAAAACCTAGGTATGTATGCTTATCAAAAACCACCAAAACTACCAAATGAAAGGAAGATGTTCTATTATCTCCACTCCCAAAAACCCCACAATTTTTCTAAAGGACTAATTCACTAAACAATTTATAAAAGGATGCCTTCAGGTAAAGTCTCCAATTGTAGGGGTTTCTCTTCTCATCTCAAGTTTAGACTTAAAAAATAAAGTTTTCTTTCTTTCTTTACTTTTTTAAGAGTTGTAATACCTGCTGCAGGTCAGAGAGTCCATCAGCTCTCAAAGGATCAGGATTTAAAAACTGCAGTAATCTGTAAAATAATTAAAAGAACAATCTGAAAGAAAAAAAGTGTCTATTTCTTTTAGTTAATATTTGAATTCTTCCTTGAGAGAGGTGAAGTGAACCATGTAGCCCAAGGCACAGTATGAACTTACTGCTTGTTCTGTTTTGCCTGTTCACTGTGCTACAAAGGCCACTGTGGTCATGCCAGTCCCATGCTTCCCCCACCCCCACCCTAAGCCTCAGGCTGTGGACACAGAACTGACCATCTGAGCAAGGAGAAAGACTGCATGATCACCAGGTCATTACAATCTCTAAAATGTCCATTGTGTTCTTCCTTCTTTGCTGTTTAATCTTGAATGCTTCCAACCTCCCTGGAACCCACAGAGGACTGATGCAGTATGATCAGTGGGTTCTACATAAAGGGCATTCAGCCACATAGGAGATAAGATATATCCTTGTAATATAAAACTAGAAGGCAATGGAGTTGTCTCAGGGTTAATTTACTAAGTAATACTTTAATATAATAAAAGAAAGCAATGGTCCAGCCGGTGTGGCTCAGTGGTTGAGCATCGACCCATGCATCAAGAGGTCGCTGGTTCGATTCCCGGTCAGGGTACATGCCCAGGTTGTGGCCCTTGATTCCCAGTGGGGGGCATGCAGGAGGCAGCCAATCCATGTACTCTCTCTTCAATGTTTCTATCTCTTTCTCTCCCTCTCATTTCCTTTCTCTTCTAAAATCAATAAAGGAAAAAAAAATTTTTGAATTAAGAAAAAAAAAAAGCAATGAGCTATATGGATAATGCCAGGTCTTTTGTTCCAAGGAAAATAACCCTGTAGCACCACAGCTTTTAGGAACTATAGTGGAGGGATGCCCTGGGAGGAGGATGTCAACCGAGGCGCCCCCAGATCTGTGGACGCCATGGCAGCCTTCAGAACTCCTGGCCTTGAAACAGCATAGGAGCTCCTGCTGGGTGAGACAACACTACAGGGCCACAGTGTGGCCTCTGGGAAGTTGGGGAGCCTGAATGACTGCATGGTCAACACCCTCCCCCCGAACATCCCAAGCTAATTAGTGAACAGCATGACCTATACCCACTTCTGAACTGCCTGAAATTTTGTCACTCTGGTAGCTTCAGAGTGACAAAGTTTGAAAATCATTAACACTTAAGTATAAAAACCATTTTGATAGCTTCAGAACAACCTCACTACTTAAAATGTAAGACTGTTCTTATTTTTTACTTTTCCATTGATTTTAGAGAAAGAGGAAGGGAGATAGAGAGAAACATTGATCAGTCACCTCCTGTACGCACCTGACCAGAGATTGAACCCACAACCTGGTAATGGGCCCCGACTGAGAATCAAATCCACGAGCTTTTGGAGCATGGGATGACACTCCAACCAACCGAGCCACACCAGCCAGGGCTAGAAGAGTGTTTTTAGGCTGGTATAGTAAGAAATCTTAAAAGTATTAAAATATTTTGTAGATTAAACAAGTATACAATGCCCGGCCAGCATGGCTCAGTGGTTGAGCACTGATCTTTGTACCAAGAGGTCGCCGGTTTGATTCCCGGTCAGGGCACATGCCCAGGTTATAGGTCAAACCTCCATGCAGGAGGCAGCCAATCAATGTTCCCTCTCATCAATGTCTCTCTCTTTCCTTTTCCCTTCCTCTCTCTCTAATATCAATAAACAAAAAATTTTTTAATAAAAAATAATTTAAGCCCTGGCCAGTTTGGCTCAGCAGTTGGAGTATTGGACCATGGACCAGAGAGTCCCAGGTTCGGTTCCCGCTAAGGGCACGTACCTTGGTTGCAGTTGTCCCCGGCCCTGGTTGGTCGTGCGAGTGGCAACCACTCGATGTGTCCCTTTCACGTCGATGTTTCTCTCTCTTCCTTCCTCCCTCCCGCTCTATCTGAAGATAAATGTAAGAATGTCCTCGGGCGAGGATTAAAAAATAAATAAATACATAATAATTTAAAAAGTACAAAATAAAGTTATTACTCTATTGTTAATTTGTAACTGAGTATGTCCTGACTTGGACAGGAGAAAAAAAATTTCCCCAAGTTTTGCACTGCAAATAATTAAACAGTTTCTCAAGCAGGTGATAAGCCTATTTAACATCACAAAACTAGAAAGAAAGCAAACACCAATCCATGTAAAATCAAAACCCAAAAAAGATCAACTTGATCTAATTTGTTTCATAAAATTATTTACTCCACCAAGAGAATCAGGCAGGGGAGGTAGAAAATACCTGTTTACAGTGGAAGGAAAATTAAAACAGAAAAATCTACCCTATGTAAATGAAAAAGAAAAAAAACTAACTTCAAAGCCCACAGAAGCCAGTGTATGTATATTTTTTAATGGGAATGCAGGTTTGAAATGTATAATAAAATTGTATGTAAATTCTTCCTGCTTACAATTTTATCACAACTATTTCAATAAAAAATTTAGGCCAAGAAAAAATTCGTACTTTACACAGCCATTCTTCTCATTATATTCTTTCTTCTCAGCCAGTCTAAGTGGTTTTTCATTTGACTTCTGACATAAAGCACTAGAAATAAAAAAAACATTAAAAATTCTAAACCCATTTACCCCAATCCTGAAAATATCTTTATTTCCTGGGAGAACATCTGAAAGTACCACTGAGGCTGACGGCCTTGGCGGCCCGCCAGTTCTGCCCTCCACGCAGACCGCGCACGCACCACCCCGCGCCTTCACCTGCTGCCCGAGGCCCGGCACCTCGGCGTCGGCATGCCGGCCACGCGCTCGGCCACGCGCTCCCACACGTACCTGCCGCCGCCCCACCCCGGCTCGTGGCTGGCGCAGGGCGGCCCGTTCCAGGCCTGCTCGCCGTCCTACCACCTGTACTACAGCGCACCGGCTGGCTCCTACCAGTTCTCCATGGCGCCCTGCACCAACGCGTCCACCGGTCCGGCGCTGCTCAACCCCAGCCCCCCCGAACAAGAGCGACACCGTGGAGGCCGAGGGCAGCCACAGCAACTGGCCCACCAACATGGCGCCCCTGCGCGCCTGGAGGAGGCCGTGGTGGCCCTACAGAGCGCCGGCCACTGCGCCTGCGCCCGCCGCCTGGCCGTCCCACCACGTGGTCGCGCTGGGAGGCACACAGGAAGATTCCAGAGGGAAACTGTGAATGCTTCTGATTTAGCAATGCTATGAATAAAAGAAAGATTTTTATACCCTTAAAAAATATATATTGATGACACGTTAAAGTTGACAATGGAAAGACTATCTTTATCACGGGTTGAAAGATTCAGTATTGTTAAGAGGACCATTATCTCCAAATTGATTTATAGTTTCAGTATAAGTAATCTCAAGCAAAATTTCTGCACAAAAACTCTGTGAAGAAAAAACAAAGTTGGAGGACTAATGCTATCCAATTTCAAGTAGATAAAGCTACACTAATAAGATAGTGTGGTATTGGCCTGAAGGTAGACAAACCGATTAATGATTCAGTATGGAATGTCCAAATTAGTCTTGTACACATAGGGGCTCTTTGTTTGGTAAGCGTGCTTCTAAGTTTATGTGCTGTATATGTTGATGTCCACCTCTGTTCTGTTTCCTGCTTACAATTTTCTTCTTTTGGGGCTCCTACTGAAATGTTTTGTTTTGTTTTTTGTACAACACTACAACTTTATTCTGATTTTAAATTTTTCCTAGACTATCGCCCTATGACTATTCTCATTCTCAAGGCCAGTCTCACCATGCCCACTACTAGGGTGCATGGATCCCACTGGTGCACTGCTGAGGTGTGTGGGTCCTCAGGCACCACTGCTGCCTACTACTGTGAAGTTGGGTTACAATATGTTTTAATGGTACCGCAACATGTGTTAGATTTTTAAACAAATAGCTATAGAGCATGGGAAGGTAGAGCTCCCAAGACAGACATGCTCACTACCTTTCAGTGTCCTTGCTTTGTTTATAGCACACAGTGCTCATACTTTCCCACAAAACCATGTCCATTAGAAAAAGTTAAAACCCTGAAGGAAATAATAATGATATGCAAAAAAGAATCATGATGCACATTAAATTCAGTTCCTTGCTTTTATACTGTAATAAATTTTATCATAATTTAATGACATATATAGCCAAAAAGGTTTCATTACCTTAATATAATATTTCGATGAATTATTAATTTTTAAAAGAATGGCAACTGAATAGAATTAACTATCTCTTGATCTCTTTTCTTACAGATTAGTTAACATCAAATGTACTTCTGTTTATATACATAGATGTTAATCATCTTGTAGAATGCTGAAAAAATAATTTTGTTATTTTAATTAACTGAATTTGTCAATGATTTAGAGAAAGACATGATACTGCAACTGCAAAAGTATACTTTTTTTTTTGTACATTTGTTGCAAGATGTATGCCAATATTATGTAAATGAATCATTAAATATTTAAATGATGGTATTTCAAAAATATTAGCTTCATAAAAAATAATAATAAAGTACCACTAAGGGCTGGCCAGTTTGGCTCAGTGGTTAGAGTGTCAGTACACAGACTAAAGGGTCATGGGTTTGATTCCTGATTAAGGGCATGTACCTGGCTTCCAGGTTTGATCCCCGGCCCTGGTCAGGGTCATATGAGAGGCAACCAATTGATGTGTCTTTCTCCCATCATTGTTTCTATCTCTCTCTTCCCCTCCCTCCCTTCCACTGTATCTTTAAAAAAAAAAAAAAAAAAAAAATCAATCAATGGAAAAATAGCCTGGCGTGAGGATTGACTTAAAAAAAAAAGTACCACTAAGGAACAAGTTGATCTATGTAGGTAAATTTATGTGGGGACTAGAGCTAAGCCCCTTAAGTATAAAAACCATTTGGACAGTTCGGGTACTTGCCAAAAGGAAGTAAGTCCACCACAGCCCCTCTCTCCTACTGATTTCCGCTAGGAACTCTGGATAAAGTACAAAACTATAGGAGTGAGAAGTCAAAATGTGAAAAACAACCAGAATCATGGAGAGTTTCCTAGGTTTTTACCTTCCACTATCGCTTGGTGTTGAACTGAGGATGAACCAAGACTTGGGACAGTGTAGAAGGTTATAGAAATAAAAATCTCAGAAAAACCCTCCATTTCAAGCCAGAGAACCAGGAAGAGACTTCAAGTAGAGTGTGGAAAATCCCAACTGATTTGACCTCTTTTTCTCTCCTGGTCCTGCCCAAGACCAGCTCTGATCATTGGCAACAGCAGTGTGGTCACCTAAAGCCCTGAGAGAAAACCTCCCCCAGAGGAATTGGGGAAAAGGGACCAGGTAGTCTAAAGACTGTGTGAGGACAAGCCCAATCTTTTCTTCTCTCTTATTTCTATTGCTGTTTTGCTCCATAAGTGGCCCCAATCACACAGAAGCACATGTCAGCTTCTCTGAGAGAAATCATCTACCTAGCACAGGGAGAACAGGGAGAGGGAGCATCAAGAAAATGGTGACTATGAGAAAAATCCTGGAAAAAGAGAGAGAGTCGGGGGGTGGGGGGGAAGGATCCCCTATTATTGTTTATGACCCAAAACATAAACAAGCTCACCCAGCCCTGGCCAGTTTGGCTCAGCGGTTAGAGCGTCGGCCTGCGGTCCGGAGAGACCCCGGTTCGGTTCCCGCTAAGGGCACGTACTTCGGTTGCAGTTTGTCCCCGGCCCTGGTTGGTTGTGCGGGTGGCAGCCACTCGATGTGTCCCTTCACGTCGATGTTTCTATCTCTCTCCCTTCCTCTCTCTCCCTCCCACTCTATCTGTACAAAAAATGGAAAAATATCCTCGGGTGAGGATAAAAAAAATAAATAAATAAACAAGCTCACCCAAGTTGAGCATATTCAGAACAGACCAAAGACTTGGAGACTGAGCTAACAATGCAATCACCACCCACAGAAAGAAAGACAGAACTGAGGTCTGAACCTAAAGGAGTTGTTGACCTCCCACTAAAACAAATGAACAAGAAAAACAACAAAATTAATATTCTACAGAGGATTTTAACAGAAACCAGAGCCTCACATCATAATATTCAAAAGTCCAGAATATAATCCAAAATTACTCAACATACAAAGAACCAGGAAAATCAAATCAATTATCAAGGGAAAAGATAATCAACTGGTGCCAACCTCAAGATGGCCCAGAAGTGGGAATTATCAAGCAGTGATTACAACCATGCTCCATTAGAAAAGGTCAGCACTCTTGAATAGAACAAAAGTTTTCAGCAAACAAATACAAACTATAACAAATGAAATTTTTAGAACTAAAAATATAATATGCAAAAAATTTCACTGGATAGGCTAAATAGCAGAATGAAGATGACAAAAAAAATAAGTTAACAGATAAGTAGAATTACTAATCAGAAGAATAGCAAAAAAAAGTTTTAAAAAATGAACAGATTCTCAGGTACCTTTTGGATAATATACAAAAGCTCTGACCATTTGTCTCATCAGTCTCAAAAGAAGAGGAGGAAGAGATGGGTGCAGAAAAAATATTTGTAGAGTAACTGCTGAATACACCTCAAATTCAATGAAAGACAGAAGCCTACAAATAAAGAACCCCAAACACAAGAAACGTGAGAGAAATGACACCAAGGCATATAATAATTAAACTGCTCAAAGCAGTATAAACAGAAAATCTTAAAAGCAGTCAGAGGGAAAAGATGACAATATATTTTATCCATTCACCCATCCGTTACATCAAGGCAGCTTCAATGGACCCACCTTAGGAAACAACTTTGTATGACAAGGTAACAGGAGACTCCAGAGCCACTACCAGTTTTTGGTCAATTGTACTAACCAGTTATCACAACATATTTCTTTTAAATTAATATATATTTTATCAACATTTCCAGGGCTAGTCTTTTTTCAAAATTGAATACTTCCCTATCACCAATCTTATACACTATATAAGACAATATTATACTTAAGTCTCTAGTCAATTTATACTAAATTTTCAAATCATACCTGGCTGCTGGTATATCTGGATCAGCATATATGGTTATGCCTCTTTTTGTTGGCCAGTACGCTGAAGATTCAACACACTGTTAAAAAAAAAAACACATTTTTTTATGTCAGAAAGAATATGTATGCTAGCAAAATATATATTCTTGAGGAATCAAAATTCCATGGGGCCCTGGCCAGTGAGGCTCAGTGGGTTGAGCGTCATCCCATGCACTGAAAATTCAATGAGAATTTGTCTCATAAACAGCCATCTAATTTTCAGACAACACAGACATGAAGAAACGAAGAACTGATTATGCCATTGCCATAACCACTAGATTGAAGTGTCCACATAGCAGGGAGCTGGCCTTTCAGTATTTAAAATGTCCTGTAATAACTTTCACCTGTTTTATCAAAGGGACTAGAAGGACAGGGTAGTCTTGAATATAACTATTATAGTGTTCCATAATCCCAGAATTTCACACCCTTGTTAAAATGAGGCTCAATACCTGATTTTACAGACAGGCCAGTAGGCCAAGAACAAGGAGGGAGCTGGCGTTCTTGTTCTTTTGAAACAGAGCAAACATGCAAACTGTATTTTTTCATGAATGGAACTATCATAGCCAAAGATTCTTTTAACAGAAAACATACTTTTGGTTCCTAGATTTTAAAGAAGAATATTCTAAAATTAACAGTATATAAAATTTACATTTAATGAGCATTTAAAAATACAACCTTAGGTACATCTTTTAAAGAGATGCACTGTTGTTTCTTTTCAGATATTTTTTTAGGTGAACCACTCAAGGAATCCATTTTACATTTTACAGTTTTATCTGAAAAATAAAGATAGTCATAAAGTGTTATTAATAAGTAGGAAAGATGAAAAAAATTATAATTTTAAAGTGTAATAAAAAATCTTAATACATAAAATTATTATGAAATAGGCTTTTATAGTAAATCTAACTTGAGGAAATTTAAAAATCTAGTTTCAACCCTTATTAAAAAATGCTTTTAAGAATTCCTTTAGCCCTGGCCGGTTTGGCTCAGCGGTTGGAGCGTCCGCCTGCGGTCTGGAGAGACCCCGGTTCGGTTCCCGCTAAGGGCATGTACCTCGGTTGCAGTTTGTCCCCGGCCCTGGTTGGTCGTGCGGGTGGCAGCCACTCGATGTGTCCCTTTCACATCGATGTTTCCCTCTCTCTCTCTTCCTCTCTCTCCCTCCCACTCTATCTGTACAAAAAATGGAAAAATGTCCTCGGGTGAGGATAAAAAAAAAAAAAAAAAAAAAAAGAATTCCTTTAGCCCTGGCTGGTTTGGATCAGCGGTTAGAGTGTCGGCCTATGGTCCAGAGAGACCCGGGTTCGGTTCCCGCTAAGGGCACGTACCTCGGTTGCAGTTTGTCCCCGGCCCTGGTTGGGTCGTGTGGGTGGCAACCACTCGATGTGTCCCTTTCAGGTTGATGTTTCTCTCTCTCTCTCTCTCTCCCCCTCCCACTCTATCTGAACAAAATATCGAAAAAATGTCCTCGGGTAAGGATAAAAAAAAAAAAAGAATTCCTTTACCAGCTTACTAAGAATCAAACATACTTTATTGTCATAACTTGGCACACTCTACTTTCCAAAGAGGGCCATACCATGTCTCCCAACACACGTGCTCTTCCTTTAATGTGTCTTTGACATGTCTCTCATTGAGAGATGGGCTCGACCTTCCTTTCTCGTGAGGCTGGGTGGGCTTGTAAACAACATGGAATTGGCATTATGTGACTTCTAAAGCTAGACCACAAAAATGTCATGGACTGTGATTTACTCTCCTGGCTGCTCAATTCTGAAACACAGCCATCATGATGTGAGAAAGTCCGAGTAACCACATGAAAAGGCCACTATAGGTATTTCATATGACAGCCCAAGTTGAAGTCCCCGCTAAAAGCCAGCATCAACTGCCAGACATATGACCCAATAAATCTTCAAATGAATCCAACTATTTAGTTACCACCAGTCTTCAAGCCTTCCCAGCTGAGACTTCACACACTGTGGAAGAGATAAGGCCTTAATGCTGTGCCCATACTGAATTCCTGACCACAGAATCCATGAGCATTATCAATGGTTGCTTTACACCACTAAATGTTAAAAAAATATTTGTTATATAGCAATAACTAGAATACCAATTACAACTCATTTTCAGAAATGGTTTGGGATTATAATTGTGCATCTTGCTTCTCAATAGCACAATAGATGTAAAAGGTGTCCGAAAACAGGCTGAATTTGAATAAACAGGAGATGGCAAAATTCTGAAGAAGAGTTTTTCAAATATCTTTATTCTCCAGTACTAAAGCTGACTTTTGAAAAGTGACAAAAGTTGTTTAGTGAATAATATGGATAATTAAGATGCGTGAAAAATAAGATGTGACTTCAAAAAAAATAAAAATAAAATAAATTCAACCCAGCAATCATTTATTAGAATATTACAGAGGCAAGTTTGGGAAAGTGTTTACTGTAAGTATCAATAAGAGAAACAAATTAAAATGACAAGGTAACACCAACCAGAAAGAATATATACACCTTTATGTTCACAGCAGCACTATTTACAATTGCTAAGATCTGGAAACAGCCCAAGTGTCCATCCGTAGATGAATGGATAAAAAAACTGTGGCACATTTATACAATGGAATACTATGCAGCTGTAAGAAAAAAGATCTCTTATCCTTTGAGATAACATGGAGGGACCTGGAGAGTATTGTGCTAAGTGAAATAAGCTAATCAGAGAAAGATAGTATCACATGATCTCACTTATTTGTGGAATATAGCGAACAAAATAAGCCAATTAACAAAATGACACAGAAGTAGGGATCAGACTGACAAACCTCAGAGGAGGGAGAAGAGGGAAGAGATAAACCAAAGAACTTATATGCATATATGCATAACCAATGGACATAGACAACAATACTGTGAAAGGGGGTGGGGCGTGGGAGTGGGGAGGAGGGTGTCAATGGGGGAAAAAAGAGAAACATCTATAACAAAAATAATTTTAAAAAAATAAAACTAGCCCTGGCCGGTTTGGCTCAGCGGTTAGAGCGTCGGACTGCGGACCAGAGAGTCCCAGGTTGGGTTTCCGCTAAGGGTATGTATCTCGGTTGCAGTTTGTCCCCAGCCCTGGTTGGGGTCGTGTGGGTGACAACCACTCAATGTGTCTCTCTCACATTGATGTTTCTCTTTCTCTCTTCCCCCCTCTCCCTCCCACTCTATCTGAAGATAAATGCAAAAATGTCCTCCAGTGAGAATAAAAAATAAGAAGAAGAATAAAATGACATATACCTTTCACCTCTTTAGTAACATAAATCACTGAAATCATAAATTATTTCAATGTCATCACAAATGTTTTAAAAAAAAACAAACCCCACGCAAAGGTCTGTGAAAAAGTAGAGATTCACACCTGAGGAAATGAAAATAAAACAGCAGTCTAAAAAGGACTCTAAAATAAATCTATTTAAAATACCCAAGAGATAAAAAAAAGAAATAGTATACATGAGCCCTGGCCAGTTTGGCTCAGTGGTTAGAGCGTCGGCCTGCGGTCCGGAGAGACCCGGGTTCGGTTCCCGCTAAGGGCACGTACTTCGGTTGCAGTTTGTCCCCGGCCCTGGTTGGTCGTGCGGGTGGCAGCCACTCGATGTGTCCCTTCACGTCGATGTTTCTCACTCTCTCTCCCTTCCTCTCTCTCCCTCCCACTCTATCTGTACAAAAAATGGAAAAATATCCTCGGGTGAGGATAAAAAAAAAAAAAAAAAAAAAAAAAAAGAAATAGTATACATGAAACAAAACAGATAGATATGAAAAGATAGACACACACACAAAAGAACCAATAAAACTCTAAGTAGTAAAAAATAATCATACAATTGAAAACTCAAAAGATAAATACTGGGCTAGAAGCAAAGAGAAAAATGGAAATTTAAAGAATTAAGAAAACCTCTCAGAAATCAGTTCAGAGAAATTAAAAATTCAAAACAAGCTAAAAAATTGATGACAAATGAAAAAATACTAATTTATGGATAATAAATTCAGGGAAAAATCTTTGAAAACATTAAAATTTAATACTTTTCAGAAACGTAAGTTAAACATAAATTCTGTAATTGAAAAATTCTAAGTGTTAATAAAATGAATATTGAACCATCCACTCTTAAATACATTTAAATAAACTTCAGAATATCAAGATAAAGAGAAAATCTAAAAAGTTAATTAACAGAACATACCAAGAATTTACAAAATAATTATCAACCCTGGCCGGTTTGGCTCAGCAGTTAGTTAGAGCGTGGGCACGCAGACCAAAAAGTTGTGGGTTCGATTTCGGTCAAGGGCATGTACCTCAGTTGCAGTTTGTCCCAGGCCCTGGTCAGGGTCATGTAGGAAGCAACCAGTCAATGTGTCTCTCTCACGTCAATGTTTCTCTCTCTTCCTCCCTCTCTCCTTCCTGCTCTATCTGAAAACAAATGCAAAAATGTCCTCAGGTGAGGATAAAAAAATAAAAAATAAATTTAAAAAAAGAATAATCAACTGAGTCATAGATCAGAAGAAAATTAGGTACTATCTTTTTTTTAAAAATCTTCACCCAAGGATATGTTTTTATTGGTTTTAGAAAAAGAACGACCATGGCTGGTTTGGCTCAGCGGTTAAAGCATCGGCCCGCAGTCCATAGAGACCTGGGTTTGGTTCCCTCTAAGGGCATGTACCTCGGTTGCAGTTTGTCCCTGGCCCTGGTTTGAGGTCGTGTGGTTGGCAGCCAGTCGATGTGTCTCTCATGTTAATGTTTCTCTCTCTCCCTTCCTCCCTCTCTCCCTCTCGCTCTATCTGAAGATGAATGCAAAAAAAGTGTCCTTGGGTGAGGATAAAAATAAATAAATCAATAAGTACAGAGAGAGGAACGGGGAGCAAGAGAAAGACAGAAAGAAACAACAATGTGAAAGAGAAACATCCATCAGTTGCTTCTGGCACATACCCCAACCAGGGATCAAACCCACAACCTAGGTATGTGCCCTGATCAGGAATTGAACTCAAAACCTTTTGGTGTATGGGATGATGCTCCAATCAACTGAGCCACTGGTCCAGGGCTGAAGTACTATCTTTAATGTTGAGGGAAAATAACTAAGAACCTAAAATGTTGAATCCAGCTTATTACCATATTTTAAACATATACTACTATCCACATCCCCCTATTGAAAAAACTACTAATGTATGTATTGAGGAAGAAGTAAAATAAACCAGTAGTGCAATAATACTAATAATATTAATAACCATCATTTACTTAGTGCATTACTTTGTATCAAGAAGTATTCTATATGTTCATTACAGAGTTATTTACAACAGCCAAGATTTGGAAGGAACCCAAGTACCCATCAGTAGATGAGTGGATAAAAAAGAAAGCCATGGTACCTTTATACAATTGAATATTACCTGACCATAAAAAAGAAGGAAATCTTACCTTTTGCAACAGTATACATACCTAACCACAATAAATTTACATGGCTTTTTACAAAATCATAGGTGGCACTTATAAGAGAAATGGAAACTACTACTTCTCACTTGCAGACTGAAAAAAATCCAAAAACCTGGAACACTCTACTGGTGAGGCGATGGGCAAATAAATACAATCTCCCTAGATTTCCAGTGGGGCTCCAGGATGATATGGCACCTATGGACAGGTACCTGACAATGTCTAATAAAATCAACTTTTTTTTTTAAGTAATCACACAGATATATGACACCAAATTAAGAATCTGGAACAACTTAAGGAGTCAGCAAAGATAGACAACATAAGTATAAATAAGAAAAAACACTAAAATCTCCAAAAAAGAAGAACTGAGGCAGACTGATGGATGCAGAGAACAGACTGATGGTTGTTGGAGGGGAGGGGGTTGGGAGGCTGGGTAGAGAAAGTAAAGCGATGAAGAAGTGAAGAATGGTAGTTACAGAGTGGTCACAGGGATGTTGGGTACAGCATGGGGAATATGGTCAATAACGTTGCAATGGCTGTATATGGTGCCAGATGGGAGCTGGAGGCATGGGGGGAGCACTCTGTGAAGTATGGGGTTGTCTGGCCACTATGCTATACACCTCAGGCTGGTGCAAAATGGCACTGAATGTGAACTGCAATTGAAAAATAATGTTAAGCCCTGGCCGGTTTGGCTCAGCGGTTAGAGCGTCGGCCTGTGGTCCGGAGAGACCCGGATTCGGTTCCCGCTAAGGGCATATACCTCGGTTGCAGTCTGTCCCCGGCCCTGGTTGGTCGTGCGGGTGGCAGCCACTCGATGTGTCCCTTTCACATCGATGTTTCTCTCTCTCTCTCTTCCTCTCTCTCCCTCCCACTCTATCTGTGCAAAAAATGGAAAAACGTCCTCGGGTGAGGATAAAAAAAAAAAAAAAAAAGGAAAAATAATGTTAAAATAACAACAAAATATAAAATGAAAATGGAAAAAAGAAATCTCCAAGAAGAAATAAATGCTATCTTATTTATTTACCAAGTTCACATGGTAAAACTCAATTTAACTTTCAGTTTCAGTTCTGTATAAAATGATAAAATCGCAGGAGAAATGGATGAGTCCACTATTATAGCTTAAAACTTCAAAACTACTCTATTAGAAATGAACAGACAGATGAAAATCAGTAAGGTTATAGCTGATTTCAATAGCAGAATCCCCCTCTTCTCAAGCTTAAATAAAACTTACACCAAGATAGATCACATTCAAAGCCTCAAAACACAACAAATTTATAAGAACAGCCCTGGCAGGTGGATCAGTTGGTTGGAGCATCATCCCACACACCAAAAGGTTGGGGGTTCAATCTCCAGTTAGGGTGAGTATAGGAGACAACCAATAAATGTTTCTCTCTCACATCAATGTCTCTCTCCTTCTCATCTCCCTCTCTCTCTTTTTCAACATATCCTCAGGTGAGGATTGGGGAGGAAGGTAGAGAACAAATTACACAATGTATACTCTCAGACCACAGTAGAATTAAATTAAACTCAGTAACAAAATGATAGCTGGAAAGTCCCAAAATACCTGGATATTAAACACACTTACTATAAATAATACTTGCATCAAGAATAAATCTTAAGCCTGGCTGGTGTGGTTCATTGGTTGAGCATTGACCCATGCACCAAGAGGTTGGTCCCTGGTTCGATTCCCAGTCAGGGCACATGCCCGGGATGTGGGCCTGATCCCTAGTGGGGGGCATGCAGGAGGCGGCCAACTGATGTTCTCTCATCACTGACATTTCTATCTCTCCTTTTCCCTTCCGCTCTCTCTAAAATAAATAAAGAAAAAATATTTTTAAAAAAAGAATAAATCTCTTGCCCTGGCCGGTTTGGCTCAGTAGTTAGAGTGTCGGCCTGAGGTTCAGAGAGACGCGGGTTCGGTTCCCACTAAGGGCACGTACCTTGGTTGCAGTTTGTCCCCGGCCCTGGCTTGTTGTGCGGGTGGCAGCCACTCGATGTGTCCCTTTCACGTCGATGTTTCTCTCTCTCTCTCTCTCTCTCTCTCTCTCTCTCTCTCTCTCTCTCTCTCTCTCTTCCTCTCCTTCCCTCCCACTCTATCTGAACAAAAAATGGAAAAATGTCCTCGGGTGAGGATAAAAAAAAAAAGAATAAATCTCAAGACAAATTTTAAATTATTTTTATCTAAATAAAAATAAAACTTATCAAACAGGACATGCAAATGGCTAAGAGACATATGAAGAAATGCTCAACATCACTAATCATCAGAGATGCAAATTAAAACAACAATGAGGTATCACTTCACACCTGTCAGAATGGCCGCCATCAACAAATCATCAAACAACAAGTGTTGGCGAGAGTGTAGAGAAAAGGGGACTCTAGTACACTGCTGGTGGGAATGCAGACTGGTGCAGCCACTATGGAAAACAATATGGTGTTACCTCAAAAAATTTAAAATGGAACTTCCATTTGACCCAGTGATCCCAGTTCTAGGAATATACCCTAAGAAGCCTGAAACACCAATCAGAAAGAATATATGTAACCCCATGTTTGTAGCAGCACTATTTACAATAGCTAAGATCTGAAAACAGTCCATCAGTAGACGAATGGATAAAAAAGCAGTGGTACATATACACAATGGAGTACTATGAAGCTGTAAGAAAGAAAGATCTCTTATCCTTTGAGACTACATGGAGGGACCTGGAAAGTATTATCCTAAGCGAAACAAGCCAAACAGAAAAAAACAAGTATCATATGATCTCACTTATTTGTGGAATATAATGAACATAACAGTCTGAGGAATGGGATAGTCCCAGAGACGCAGAAGTGGGGTACAGACTGACAATCCCCGGAAGAGGGGGTGGTGGGGGAGAGATAAACCACAGAACTTATATGCATGTATGCATGAACAATGAACATGAACAACAAAGCTGGGGACAGGGCAGGGAGGGTGGGGGAGGGGGAATCAGTGGGGGAAAAAGGAGAAACATCTGTAACAAAAATAAATTAATTTAAAAAAATAAAAATAAAACTTATCAAATTTTGTAGAATGGAGAGAAAGCAGTGCTTAGAGGGAAATTTATACCATTAAATGTGTATATCAGAAAAGAAGATAAAATATCAATAATATAAGCTTCCTCCCTGGCTGGGTGGCTCAGTTAGTTGAAGAATGTCCTGTGCATCAAAAAGGTTGCAAGTTAAAAAAAAAGAAAGGTTGTAGGTTTAATTCCTGGTCAGGGCACATACCTAAGTCGCAGGGCACATACCTGCATATCAGAGGCAACCAATCAATGTTTCTCTCTCCCTCTCTCTTAAAAGAATACAAGCTTCACCCTGGGTAGTTTGGCTCAACAGTTAAAAGCCTTGGCCTTGCCCTGGCCAGTTTGGCTCAGCGGTTGAGCGTCGGCCTGCGGATCAGAGAGTCCTGGGTTCGGTTTCCGCTAGGGGCATGTACCACAAAGAAAAAAAAGAGCCTTGGCCTGAGGACCAAAAGATCGCAAGTTCAATTCCCAGTCAAGGACATGTATCTGGGTTTGATCTCCAGTCCTGGTCAGGGTCATGAGGGAGGCAACCAATCAATGTGTCTCTCTCACATCGATGCCCCCCTCCTCCCTCCCACTGTATCTGAAGATAAGTGGAAAAATATCCTCAGGTGAGGATTTAAAAAAAAAAAAAGAAAGAAAGAAATTGAATCAATAATTAAGAACCAACTGAAAGCACCAAGCCTGCTGGTGAATTCTACCAAACATTTAAGGAAGAAAGTACGTATACCAATTCTCTACAGTCTCTTCCAGAAGATAGAATAAGAAATACTTCTTAACTCATTCTATGAAGCCAGCATAATTCTAATACCAAAACAAGAAAAAAAAATTACAAGAAAAGGAAACTAAAGGCCAATATCTCTCATGGACATAGATGTAAAAATCCTCAACAAAGTATTAGCAAATTGAATCCAACAATGTATAAAAAGAAATTTATACACCATGAGAAAGTGAGAGTTATCCCAGATATTGAAGGCTGGTTCAACATTAGAAAGTCCATCACATTAACAGAACAAAGAAGAAAAAATTACATGATCATATCAATAGATACAGAAAAAGCATTTGACAAAATCCAATAACTGTTCATGAGAAAAATCAAAACAAACTAGGAATAGAGAACTTCCTCAAATGGCTAAAGAATAGCTACAAAAAAAACCTACAGTTAACATACTGTAAGAGAAACTACAAGCTTTCTCACTATGTTTAGGAACAAAGCCATATAATGTTATTTGAAAGTGCACTTAAAGCAGTTGTAAATGTTATGTTACAAACGCTAGGGCAATCATCACTAAAACAAATTTTTAAAGAAATATACTGCCCTGGCCAGTGTGGTTCAGTGGATAGAGCACCAGCCCATGCACCAAAGGGTAACAGGTTTGATTCCTGGTCAAGGGCATGTACCTGGGTTGCAGGTTCCATCCCTGTCCCTGGTTCAGATGCGTGTGGGAGGCAACCAATCAATGTGTCTCTCTCACATCGATGTTTCTGTCTGTCTGTCTCTCTCCCTCTCCCTCCTGCTCTCTCTAAAAAAAAAAAAAAATTCAGTGAAAAAGAATAAAAATAATTTTTTTAAAAGAAGGAAATATCTCATATGTAATGATGAGAAACCTGAAGTTTCCCATAAAAATCAGGTACAAGGCAAAGATGTCTTCAACATCATACTGGAAGTCCTAGCTAATGCAGTAAGACAAGTAAAGGTACAGACTGGGAAGGAAGAAACAAAACTGTCTTTGTTCACAGATGAGATGATCATCTACATAGAAAATATAAAAGAACTGACCCCAGAATTCCTGAAACTAATAAGTGATTACATCAATGTAGTTGGACACGTGGTTAATATATAAAAATGTATCACTTTCCTATATACCAGCAGTAAACAAGAATTTGAAACTAAAAACACAATACCACATACATCAGCACCCCCCCAAATGAAATAGTTATAAATCTAACAAAGTATGTACAAGATCTATGTGAAGAAAACTACAAAACTGATGAAAGCAATCAAAGAACTAAATAAATGGAGAGATATTTCATGTTCATGGATAAGAAGACTCAATACTGTGAGCATGTTAGTTCTTCCCAATTTAATCTATAGATTCAATGCAATTCCAATTAAAATCCCAGCAAAATTTTGTGTGGATACTGACAGCTTGATTTTAAAGTTTATATGGATAGGCAAAAGACCAAAATAACCAACACAATATTGAAAGAGAAGAAGAAAGTTGGAGGACTGACACTACCCAACTTTTAAGAGTTATTATAAAGCTATAGTAATCAAGACAGTATTGATAAAAAAATAAAAACAAAACAAACCAAAAAAAACCCAGACAGATCAGTAAAACAGAATAGAGTCCCTTATAAATATATTCAACTGATCTTTCAGAAAGGATCAAAGACAATACAAGAAAATCTAAAAAAGAAAAGGTAGCCTTTTTAGTAAATAGTGCTGGAACAACTAGATACCTGCATATAAAAAAAATCTGTCTAGATACAGACCTAACATTTGTCAGAAAAATTAACTCAAAATGTATCGCAGACCTAAATGTAAAATGCAAATTTAGCCCAGCTGGTGTGGCTCAGAGGTTGAGCATCGACCCATTCACCAAGAGGTCACTGGTTCAATTCCCAGTCAGGGCACATGCCCAGGTTGTGGGCTTGATCCCCAGTGGGGGGCATACAGGAGACGGACAGTAGAGGTTCTCTCTCATTGATGTTGCCATCTGTCTCTTCCTCTCCCTTCCTCTCTCTCTAAAATCAATAAAGAAAAAAAAATATTTTTAATGTAAATTTATAAAACTTCTAGAGAATAACAGAGAAGAAAAATCTAAATTACCTTGGGTATAATGATGACTTTTTGGATACAACACCAAAGGCATGATCCATGAAAGAAGTAACAGATAAGCTGGACTTCATTAAATTTAAAAACTTCTGCTCTGTGACAGACACTGTTAAGGGAATGAGAAGACAAGCCATAGACAGGGAAAAATTGTTTGCAAAACACTTATCTGATAAAGAACTGTTAACCAAAATATACAAAGAACTCCTAAAACTCAACAGTAAAAAAACAAACAACCCAATTAAAAAATAATGAAAAAGCCAGCCACTTCACCAAAAAGATGGCAAATAAGCACATGAAAAGATGCTCCACATCATATATCATTAGAGAAATGCAAATTAAAACAACAATGAGATTTCCAGCAATTACACTCCTTAGTCTTTACCCAAATGTGTTGAAAACTTATGTCCACACACAAACCTGCACAAGGATGTTTATAGTAGCTTCATTCATAACTGCCAAAACCTGGAAGCAACCATGATGTCCTTCAAAAGTGAAAAGGTAAATAAACTGTGGTACATCCATTCAGTGGAATATTATTCAGTGCTAAAAAGAAATGAGTTATCAAGCCATGAAAAGACATGAAGGGATCTTTTTTTGTTGTTATTAATCCTCACCAAAGATATTTTTTGCCATTGATTTTTAGAGAGTGGAAGGGACAGGAGGAGAGCAAAGGGGAGTGGGGATAGGAGGTGAGGGAGGGAGGGAGGGAGAGAGAGAGAGAAACACTGATGTGAGAGAAACACATCGATTGGTTGCCTCCATATGTATACATACATCCAATGCAGTAGCAAAATCATGCGGGAATTACCACAGAGGATAAGCCACGCCATCAAAGATGCTGGCAGATACACCCTTGTCCAACAGTTCCAATTAATTTACTATCTTGGAGGTTCAAAATTAGACTGAGTATTTCTGCTCTCATAAAGATCTTTTTCTTATTTATATACATCCTATTACTTAAAATAAAAATCAATCATAAATACATATGTCCACTCTGAGGATAAATAATCATCACTGGTCCATATCTGGGCTGGAATAAATCAGTCCTATGTGAACAAGTGCCTGTTATGTTCCCTACATTATAGTCAAATCCTGTAAGCATGGAGTGCAAGGCAAATTATCTTTGTCAGCAAGACATCATAAATTGTTTCCATTACCACAGCCCTTCTAAACAATCCTTATAAACTTCATATCATTAAGACTGTTCTTTTATGCTGCCTATGACATGAAGCAAGCAAGCAGAACTTACCCAGGATCGTGGCCGTTGGCCCTGGGTCACCCACAGCACGCTTCGGCCATGAATGCTGGAGAGACTGTGGCAGAAAAGTTACACCATGTGACTCTGACAAGAAGAATATATTTCTGGATTAAAGCATGAAATAAAACCCAAAATACAAATGTGAATTATTTGATATACTCCTGCTCTTGCCTTTACTGTGAGGTTATAGGTGATACTGCTCCTCAGTGGGGAGCAATGTGAAGGACTAAGGAAAACTGAATGTAGAGAGAAACATGTGAAGTTGTTTCCATTGTCCATGACTGACTCTTCTCATATTTTCAGGCTAATACTAGCTCTTTTTACAAGTATCTAAAACTGTCCTGGCCGGTTTGCCTCAATGATTAGTGTCAACCTGTCAACCAAAGAGTCTCGAGATCATTTCCGGTCAAGGGCACGTACCTTGGTTGCAGTTCAATCCCTGGCCCTGGTCGGGGTCATGTGGGAAACAACCAATCGATGTGTCTCTCTCACATCGATGTTTCTCTCACCAGCGTTCTCCCTCTCCCTCCCTCCCACCCGCGTTCTCCCTCTCCCTCCCTCCCACCCGCGTTCTCCCTCTCCCTCCCTCCCACCCGCGTTCTCCCTCTCCCTCCCTCCCACCCGCGTTCTCCTTCTCCCTTCCTCCCACCCTTCTTCCCACTCTATCTGAAAATCAATGGAAAAATAGTCTCAGGTGAGGATTGAAAAAAAAAGTATCTAAAACTGTCAACAAACAAAACCTTGTTTAGGTAGTATCTTTGATTTATAAACATATGGACTTCTAAAAACATAACTCCACATTAGTAAGAAATTGAAAACAGTTTTCTCCTGTTCTCATAAAAAACAAACTAACAGCTTTAGGTCCTCAAAACTTGTAACAAATTCACTAAGATTAAAATTAAAATATTAAATTCAGAGTTCAAGTCACTGTCTCATATGAGGAAACGTCTACACAACAGCTTGTTTCAAAACACTAAGATTCCTGTAAGACAGTTTAAAATAAATATATATACAGGTGAGAAGCTACTCACTTTCCATTCCTTGAGAATCTTTTCCTTGCAAAAACATTGGCCAAAGAGTAAGTGCTGGGTTGAGTTCATTGGAAAAGGATGCTGACTTTATATTCAATCTTGGTTTCTCTAAACAATCGAGGTTTTTATTCTCCATGGGTGATACATAACAAGCGAAGTTCTTTGCAACCAGATCATCATTAACACAAACCTGTACAATTTCAAACATTGCATAAATAACACAAATATAGTCAAATGACTATTCCAAACTTAACTGCAAATTTCGATGTTCAGAAAAATTATTTTATAGAACGTAATTTGATAGAAACTGATCTTTCATTGCTACACTAGTAATGGTGAACTACATACTCTGACCAACCTTCCTGATAAAAACAATAAGAATCTGTATGAAACATAAAAACTTTTTCTTAAAAGCACTAGAAAGCTAACATGACTTTGCCAGTAAAAGATCTAGGGCGGAGGAGCAAAGACAAAATACAAATCATAAAAGGAAAAACTTGGTAAATCAGACTTTATCAAAAATTTTAAATATGAACAAACAAAATGGCAATGAATATATTATCTATCAACAACTGAATCTGCAAACAAAATGAACGAGCAGAACAGAAACATTCTCATAGACACAGAGAACATTTTGTTGGTTGCCAGAGGAGAGGGGGGTTAGGGGAATGGGTGAAAAAGGTGAAGGGTTTAAGAAGTACAAATTGGTTGTTAGACAGACAAACCTCAAAGGGAAGGGGAGTTGAGGAGTGGAAAGAAATAAACCAAAGAACTTATATGTATATATGTATAACCAATGGACACAGACAACAGTGTGGAGAAAGGCAGGAGGGGGGCGGGAGTGGGGAGGAGGGGGTCAATAGGGGAAAAGTGAGGAACAACTGTAACACATTCAACAATAAAGATAAGTTAAAAAAAAAAAAATGTCCTGGCCGGTTTTGCTCAGCGGTTAGAGCGTTGGCCTGCAGTCCGGAGAGACCCGGGTTCAGTTCCCACTAAGTGCACGTACCTTGGTTGCAGTTTGTCCCCGGCCCTGGTTGGGTCATGTGGGTGGCAATCACTCAATGTGTCCCTTTCACGTAGATGTTTCTCTCTCTCTCTCTCTTCCTCCCACTCTATCTGAACAAAATACCAAAAAATGTCCTTGGGTGAGGAAGGAAGGAAGGAAGGAAGGAAGGAAGGAAGGGAGGGAGGGAGGGAGGGAGGGAGGGAGGGAGGGAGGGAGGAATGGATGGATACTAACTAAATAAAAATATATAATTTCTGCAGCATTCTTGCTAAAAATTTAGAACCTCAATCTAATCATGAGAAAACATTAAACAAACCCAAATTGAGTGACATTCTACAAAAATAACTAGCCAGTACTCTTCCTAAGTGTCAAGGTCTTAAAAGATGAGGAGAGACTGAAGAACTGCCTCAACAGACTGAGGAGACTAAAGAGACATAACAAGAAGATGCCACGTGGGATCTTCGATCAGATCCTAACACAGAGAAAGAAAATTAGTGAGAAAACTGGCACAATTCAAATAAGGTCTGTAGATTTTCTAAAAATAGTATTTTATCAGTGTTAACTTTCTGGTTTTAATCACTACACCACTGCTTTGTATGGTTAACATTAGGGGAACATAGGTAAAGCACATACAAATCTCGGCACTATTTTTACCTTTTGTCTGTAATTGTACAATTATTTCAAACTAAAATTTTTAAATAAATTCATGGTTTAGATGACCTCTGCGGGCCCCAAGCAGCCTAGACAGCACCTCCATCTACCTCCACACAAGTGCAGAGCTGCACCCTGGACCTCCCTTCACAGAGCTGACCAGACAACTGTTAACAGCTTGTAACTGCAGGGGGAAAGCAGGGAGCCACACCAAATATGTATATTTATAAAAACTATGTTCTCTTATAAGAAAATAACATTTCATATTCATCACTGTAGAATAATTTCTTGTCCATTACTAAATAAAATGCTGTCTAAATAAAACACTAAATTATTAACTACTAACTTCTGCTCTAAGCCAGACCTTGAAAGATTAAGAAAATTTCTATGATGTGTAAATGATATTATTTCCCTTGGTGTTTATTCTTTATTAAAATAAAAATTTTAAGTAATAATATATACACACACACACACACACACACATATATATATATTTTATCCTCACCCGACGACATTTTTCCATTTTTTTGTTCAGAAAGAGTGGGAGGGAGAGAGAGAGAGAGAGAAACATCAATGTGAAAGGGACACATCGAGTGGCTGCCACCCGCATGACCCAACCAGGGTCAGGGACAAACTGCAATCAAGGTACATGCCCTTAGCGGGAACCGAACCCGGGTCTCTCTGGACCGCAGGCCGACGCTCCAACCATGGAGCCAAACCGGCCAGGGCAGTAGAAAGATATTTTAAAAATACAACTGTTTCACTTACTTTTTCATTTTTTATAGTTACATAAAGATAAACCTCAAAAGTGTCTTCTTCCACAGCACATAATTTGGCTTCCACCTGGGTAGTTGCTGAGTGGCATAAATGAAAACATAAATTAGCTGGTATTAAAAGTATACTTGAAACCACTTGACTAGTTTCCAGCTATTAATCCCTGCTAACCACTTCCGATTACCCAGCACCACAATGTGCGCACCTCAGGTGGGCTTGAATCAAGAGGGTCTGGGGGTGGGTAAGTCAAGGTGAAGGCTCTCCTGGCCTGGAGTCAGCCTTATATCCTCTGTCCCCATCCACAGCATCCTCCTCCTGCCACCCTATGAACACCTTCTCGAGCCCAGTGACTCACAAATCATCTCCTGTCAGTCTTTCATCTGAGTCCACCCTCCAAATGCCCATGGAGCAGAGCTTTTAACTATTCTCTGATAGACATACTAATCCAGACAGCAGCTCCATGTTTGGGCACCTATCGGACACTATGCTAAGTCCTTCACTCGTACCATAAAGATCACTGTACAGGGACAGAGACCAGGCTCAGAGAAGGCTCCACAGAAGTAGCAGGGCAGTATTCAAACCTAAGCACTCTGTCTCTTCCAAACCTCTGTCTGCCAACATTCCCCAATGGGCTGGCTCACAAGGACCAAAAACTCCAAAACCAGCGACCCCCACACCCAATCTGCTACTTCTCAAAGCATCTCGCTGTCCCTTTACCCAGAGAGTGAGGATGCAGAGGAGAGGGGCCAGGACCCCAACAGGTACAGGCAGGCATTTCACACCCACTACTCCTCAAAACAGCCCTAAGGTAACACAGTCATTTGGCTCTTAAATGCCAGGGTTTAGGACAGAAGCCACAAATGCAACTCTCTGTTACAGTCAACAACATAAAGAGAACACACTACATAGGTGCTCTGAGACATTCTATACATCTTAAAGTAGCAATAATGACACACAATAAATTATGCTTCTCACCAACTGTTGGTTTAGTGAAGTGCACATAAAGTTCATTTTGCAGTCCTTCAGCTTCTATGTAAACTAAGAGATGGGCATTGTTTTTGTGTAAGGGTCCCTTTTCCAACAGCCCCTTTCTAACTTCACCTGCCAATTACTGATGTCCACATCCACCCACAAAATTCCAGAGCTGCAGAATGACTGTGACATTGGGGTGGAAGAAGCTCCAGGTAACTTATGAACCCATACAAGGAGGGTCAAACAGCTCAGCATGCACATCTCAAACCCTTTCCCCAACCGAAGGTTAAACCACGTGGCTGTCAGTTCAAAGCAAGCGACAGCACTCACACACTTGCCTTACCTTTCAGAATGTTTTGAAAGTATTGAATAGCTGCAGTGTCCCACTTCTTGGCGGATCTGGAATAGTGAAGAGATTCAACTTCATTAAACAAAAATCAGAGATTAGTACACTAACATTATTTTGTAAACTATACATTGGGTATTTCCGACATCACATGTTGGCACATGATGCAGGCAATGGGGAGTGTGGCTGTGCCTCTGCTCTGGGTGATGACCCCAGCTGGACGCAACAGGCTCCTCACCACTGCCGCCTGCACCTGTGCAGAGACTCGCTAAGAATGGGTCTAGCATCGTCTGTCCCTACACCACTGTCCCCAGTTACCTCAGACACATCTGCCTCCAAACCAGAACACAAGCTCCCTGGGGCAAGGACACTGCGTGTGCAATGTTCAGCACTGGCTGGCACAGAGCAAGGGCTCCAAACGTGTTGGTCAAACCAACATCCTAAGAGTGGCCACTGTCTCATGCAACCTCACTCAGCCGGCACCCTCTCACTGTTGCCCATTTTCTATAATCTTGCCTTTTCCTATGCTTTGGAAAGAAAATTGCAAAACACTTCTAGTCAGGATGGTGGTGCAGGTAAACACAATACTCACCTGCTCCCACAACCATATCAAAATTCCAACTAAATTACAGAACAACCATCATTCAGAACAGCCTGAAATCTCACTCAAACAGAAGTCCTACAACTAAGAACATATAGAAGCCACACTGAGACTGGTAGGAGGCACCGGTAGAGAAGGAACTGGCTGGTCCTACACCCACGTGAGGCAGATAAAAATCAGTAGGGAGAGATATCTCAGCTGCAGAGGTACCCCTGAGGAGTGAAGGGTCCCAGCCCCACACGAGGCTCCCCAGCCCAGGGTTCCAGTGGCAGGAAAAGAAGTCCCCATACTTCTGGCTGTAAAAACCAGTGGGGACTGAGGCTGAGGGAGAAAGAAGGCTTCTAGAGTCCCAGGCAGTTCCTCTTAAAGGGCCCACGCACAGACTTATTCAGACTCACTCCTTCTGAGCTCCAGTGCTAGGGCAGCACCTTGAAAAGCACCAGAGACACATGGGGAGGAACTGAATTGTCTGTCATGGGGCAAGAGCCAGAAGGGCAGCTTTCTCCCAGACAAAGATGCAGGCAGAGGCGTTGTTCCTTTATGAGCCCTACCCCTTAGGGAGGGGGTGGGCATATCTGAGCCTCCATCAACCTGGCTCAAACTGTTTGCCCCACCCAGGTGATTCCCTGAGGCCCTACCCCACCCAACTTTCAGGCCCACCCAAGCTGTTTCCAGTGGCTTTTCCCTACGAATAGCCTGTCTTGGGCTCATGCTTCAGGGTTTCCTAAAGTCTCTCAAACAAGCAGCATCTGGCCTCAGCCATTATGCAAAAATAAAAAGGCCTGATGATATTCCATGTTGTGTGGGGAAAGCAGCACTTCATATACCCTAATTATAGAAATATATATCTCTAGTACTTCTAAAGGGAAATTTGATAAAATCTATAAAATCTGTAATATGCATATTGAGACACATTCTAGATGAAGGGCACATGTCCAAGAAGGGATCAAAACCCAGTAAGATCACTTACTTAAAGCCCTTCACCTACACTGAGGGTATCCTAGGGCTGGGGTGTGTCCAAGGCTGGGCAGGTTCCAGCAGAGCCCTGTGTGCTGGGAAAGGGGTAAGGCAGCGGGGAAGCAGACTGCCTCTGAGGGAGCGGTGGGTGTGGACAGGTGGGCACCCAAGTCATCCCAGGAAGGGTAGCAGCTGGCTGATCTGAAAGAGGGACAGGGGAGGAGGGAGGGTTGTGGAGCAGCCTGGCAGAGTACAATGGCCTCAGCAGAAACAAGCTGGTTTGATATATTCTTAGTGCAGATTCCAAAGCCAGCCACAAGAGTGATGCATTTACCATCTCAAGGGAACTGTAGGTGATGGGAGTTGGAGAAGTGGGGATGGGAGGGTCTCCATAGATCCCACAACAAAGGTAGCTTCCAAGTTCAGAGAGCCCAATACAGCATTACCAGGATGTGCAAGCAGAGCAAGCTGAGTCAGAACTGTGCTGTTTCTGTAGCTTTTCTTCCCACAATACCACAGGAGGGTGAGGGGGGTAGTCCCAGGTGGGACAATGGTGCTGCCCCTAGGGCCTCTGGTAGTGCAGTGCTTGTTCAACACAGCAAAGGTCACAGCCATACCCCCAACACAGTACTGACCAATGCAGGGACTTGTCCTATACAAACACTGGCAATGGAGCCAAATACTGGGAGGGAAGACAAAGATGGGGCACATATGTATGTGTGTACACACGTGTATACATCTCTACATCTATATGTTTATATAGACGTATCTATATTCCGATGGAAATGTAAAGTGCAAAATAATTTGGAAACAATCTAACTGGCTGTCAAAAGAGGAATGATTAATTAAATACAGCAAGTATGCCATTGTACTCACCTATGAAAAAGACTGAAAGTCGAAGAGAGTACAAAGGACTTCAACACACATTAAGTTAAATTTGCAAGTAAAACAGTATGTTCTAATTTTCATTAAAAGCTCCATGTATATGAATGTGTGTAAAAGCAGTGAAAAAGGCTCTTGTTCAGAGCCTAAACAAGTCAAGAAGCCTCCCAGGAGGGAGGAATTGGGGCTGGAGAAAAATGCAATGGACTTCTTTTTTTTTTTTTTTCTTTTATCCTCACCCGAGGACATTTTTCCACTTTTTTGTTGTTGTTGTTCAGATAAGGTGGGAGGGGGAGAGAGAGAGAGAGAGAAACATTGACAGGAAAGGGACACATCGAGTGGTTGCCACCTGCACGACTCAACCAGGGTCAGGGACAAACTGCAAATGAGGTAGGAGCCCTTAGCGGGAACCGAACCCAGGTCTCTCTGGATCACAGGCTGACACTCTAACCGCTGAACCTAACTGGCCAGGGCGCAATGGAGTTTTTTTAATGATCCTACATATTGTTACTCTTTGCAGTTATTACTTTTTGTAAGTTAAAATTTAAAAAAACCTGAAAAGCACAGAGATCAGGCCCTACTCTAAACCCCTCAAATTGCAGCCTCTGAAAATGGGGCTGCCCAGGGAATTGTGCTCACAACCAAGTTTGACACACGCAGACTCAGAAAAGACCTCCTGAAGAAAAAAGATACCTGTGGAATCACTTAGCACTTCTTAAGAGAAATTAATTTCATATATACATCATATACTCAGTTAAGATTTTCACTAATGATTCAACATGTCAGAAGCTATACTTACACAATTTTAGCACTGTCTTCACAGAAGTCGATATGTAACGTAACAGGTTTTATGCAGTACAGCCTGAATTTTTTTGCTCTGTAGGGAAGCTGCATAAACGTTTCTACTGCAACTCGGATGCTTTAACAGTGAAACAGAAACAGTTCAATTATAAAGAAAAAGTATATATATAACATTTCTTTAAAGTTCACCAATATAGTTAATACACAACATAAAAACAAAACCCAGTTCTTTCTGTTTCTAATATAGCCACCAACAGCAAGATACACTTGGAGATATTTGTCCAAGGTGATGAAAACTGGTTCTTGGTGGGGTGGGGGTAGAGGGATCTCCCTCTTTTTATGTATAAAGCACAGGTAAACAGCACATACACAGATATTCAGTATAACTCTGATGTTAAAATTTCATGGCATGGGAGTCGGGAGAAATTAAGAAAAATAATGTGAGGCTGCTTACATTGAAAAACACTGGCTAATGATGATTAAACCTGGGAAGTAAATTCTATTTAAGATTTTTAAGTATCAGCCCTGGCCAGGTAGCTCAGTTGGTTAGAGCTTCATCCTGACACGCCAAGGTTGCGGATCTGATTCGTGGTCAGAGTACATATGAGTCAACCAATGAATGCAGAAGTGGAACAAATCAGTGTCTCTCCCTCCTTCTCTCTTTAAAATCAATCAATAAAAATTTTTTTAAAGATTTTTAAGTATAAATTTCAATACACAATGAGAATCACCTTCAAGTTTCTGTAAATGAGCAGATGTTTTAATAATTAGTGTTTAACAACTTTGCACAGAATAGCTAAAAGACTGAGATTTGATAATTGCTCAACATTTTGATTTCCCTTCTTTCAGGTAAACAACAGATTTTAACATACCGTTTCGACCCTGGCCAATTTGGCTCAGCAGTTAGAGCATTGGCATGCAGACCAGAGAGGCCCAGGTTCAGTTCCTGCTAAGGGCACTTACCTAGGTTGCAGTTTGTCCCCGAGCCCCGGGTGGGGACATGTGGGTGGGAACCAGTCGATGTGTCTTTCTCTCATCGATGTTTCTCGCCCCCCCACCCCCACCCCGCTCTATCTGAAGATACATGCAAAAATGTCCTTGAGTGAGGATAAAAAAAAAAAAACATACCCTTTCAACATAAACCGGTCATGGAGATGCCATGTGGGCAGTCTAGGCACCTTCTGTCTCAGTTTAGTAAACAGTGGCTGCATTTACTGCCCCTCAAGGCCTCCTTGTGCTCTGTTTAATCATATGATTCTCTTGCCCAAAACAAACGAAACTTAAAACTCCAAATACTAAAAGAAAATATCCCCAGCTCTGGCCAGTTTGGCTCAGCGGTTATAGTGTCGGCCTGTGGTCCAGAGTGACCTAGGTTTGGTTCCCGCTAAGGGCACATACCTCAGTTGCAGTTTGTCCCCGGCCCTGGTTGGTTGTGTGGGAGGCAGCCACTCGATGTGTCCCTTTCACATCGATGTTTCTCTCTCTCTCTCCCTCCCACTCTATCTGAACAAAAAAATGGAAAAATGTCCATTGGATGATTAAAAAAATAAAAAGGAAATATCCCCAAATAGTTCAACACAATAGTTATTTTTGTAATAATTATGGTTATAAAGGTGCAGAACCACAGCTACAAATACATCCTTTTTCTTAAACATCTGCAAATTCCCAATGTCTGCTAAGCCCTTCTGCCATGACATTCTTAAGACAGTTCAATAAGCTCAACCTCTTACTGCAGCTTAAGTCTACTTGGTATTACTCTTTTGGAACATGAGTTCTCAGATTTATTTATTAAACTGATATCCTCTTACTCTGGGATAGGAAACCATGGAAAAATGACCACAAACACTTGATGACAGTATTTTCTAATGAACTGTGACATGTGGTCCTGGAATCGGTGAGGGTGGTTCTGGCCAGGAGCACCTAGGAGATGCAGAGCACCTGCCCTTTCCAGGAAGGAAGGTGGAGGAGGGCTGGAGCCTAAATTCTGACTACTTGTTCCTACTCTCTACCATGTAGAACTGGAACCTGAAGCTTAAAACTATACAAAACCTCCAGCTTACAACCTCTATCACCTTACTCTGAAAACTGACACTCTCCTTTAAAACTGACATTTGTCTCCTTAAAGAGCATAAGGCAAAAAAAAAATTCATACGTACTCTTTCGATTTCACTGGAATGTACTTGGCAAAATCCACAAGGAAACATTCCGCCAGGTAATGGTCCGCAGAACACACAATTGACTTAATAACAGCCCTGCACCAGCACTTGAGTTCCTGACAATAAACCACACAAACCTACAAAATGAAAAAAAAAACTTCAGTGTTAATATCTCTAGCCATATAATGGGAGAACCAAAAAATTCTCTCAAAATCATCTCAACCTACATTTCACCTTTCAGAAGAGGAAAGAGATTCGAGGAGGCCGACCCTGCCCAAGCTAAACACTGCTCGTCTGTGAAAGAACCTCAGTAAACAAGAACACTGGACTCCTGGATTCTATTTCATTCTCTTTCGTACTATAATCCTTTTGACTGCTTAACTAACAACAATTTAAAGAAAGGCTTCTTAAATAAAAACTTAGAAATGATTGGCATTCCTCTTTTGACAGCCAAATCATTGTTTCCAAATCATTTTGCACTTTACATTTCCGTGATGTGGGTTTTCGTGTTTTGTTTACTGCCAGCACCTAGAATAGTGTTTGGCCTGTACTAAATCTTAAAAAACTACTTGTTGAGTGACTGAACAAATAAATGCCTGCAGCCCTGGCTGACTGGCTCAGTTGGTTGGAGTGATGTCCCAGGCACCATAAGGTTGCAGGTTCAATCCCCGCTCAGGGCGCATAAGGGAGGCAAGTGATCAACATCTCTCTCACACAACAATGTTTCTCTCCGCCTCCTTACCCCCTTCCTCTTTCTCTAAAAATTAACTTAAACAAATATCTTCAGATGAAGATTAAAAAAATAATACTTTTGAAAAAATAAATGCCTGCGGCCCCCTTTTAGGAAAACTACCCTGCTGAATGCTGAATTGACAGTCCTTGGCATCCTGACTGTCCCACAGGACTGCTGGGCCACAGGTGACTCAACAGCAATCCACGGACAGGCAAAGCGAATATATGTTGACCACAGGCTTATAAAGTGGCCCAGTGGGGACAGCTGTGCCCAACAGGAAAGAAGTGGGCCAATGGAATATCCTGCTCTAGGGAACTGAAGTTGGGAAATATTGTGCAGTCATTCTGAAAGAAACAAGTTCTTGACAGCCTCACATAATTCAAAACTCAAATAATTCAAGACATACTCTGCCAAAGAATGGAGATTATTTCTGTTTAGTTCTTTAGTCAAAGTAACTTGTAGAAGTGGTATGAACAGTTAATAATTCACACAGCCAGTTAACTTAGAAATGGTGGAATACAAAGATTTCCCAAAAATGGGATGTTAAGCATCAAGAACAATGATTATCACTAATAAATGTATTACAAGCCATGAGTTCAATACAGTACTCAGGTTATCCAGAATGTGGAATATTAAAAACAAAAACGGCCCTGGCCAGTTTGGCTCAGCGGTTAGAGCGTCGGCCTGCGGTCCTGAGAGACCCGGGTTCGGTTCCCGCTAAGGGCACGTACCTCGGTTGCAGTTTGTCCCCGGCCCTGGTCGGTTGTGCGGGTGGCAGCCACTCGATGTGTCCCTTCACATCGATGTTTCTCTCTCTCTGTTCCTCTCTCTCCCTCCCACTCTATCTGTACAAAAAATGGAAAAATGTCCTCGGGTAAGGATAAAAAAAAAAAATGAAAAAATATTTTAAATTTTTTTCTTTATTGATTTTAGAGAGAGAGGAAGGGAGAGGGAGAGAGAGAAATATCGATGATAGAGAACACCAATTGGCTGCCTCCTGCTTGCCCCCCACTGGGGATTGGGCCCACGGCCTGGGCATGTGCCCTGACTGGAAATCAAACTGGGGACCTTTTGGTGCGTGGGTTGATGTTCAACCACTGAGCCACACCGGTTGGTCACGTAGAGTATTTTAAAAAGACAGTTGACCTAGTTTCATTTCTTAAACAAGTCAATGGTCTGGGAAAAAAATTAATGTTATTAATGATGATTTTTTTTTTTTTTGGTATGTGCCCCTAGCGGAAACTGAACCCGGGACTCTCTGGTCCACAGGTCAATGCTCCAACCACTGAGCCAAACTGGCCAGGGCATTAATGATGATTTTTAAAAGGAAAAGGAGTTAAAATTATTTCTAATTTTTCTCATAAAGAGTTTATAAATCTTTTCCTATCATGCTAGAAAAATTCAAACTTTTATGAGAAATAACTGATCTGTAGACAGGATCACACGACAGGACTGGGAGTTGAGGCTGCAAGAAAGGAAGGAGGGGCAATAATTTAGAGTAAGGAAAATCAAGAAGCACGGGTTGGCCGAAATCATGAGCAAACCAAGAGGGAGGCATCCACCCTCCACTGAAAATCCCCACGCCCTCTTTGCTGAAGTGCCAACATCTGTGATAGATCGAGAATAACCCCTCTAGTCCCCAGCCCCAGGAGGATGGCCTCAATGCCTGAATTTACATGACACTAAATCTCCTGCTGCCCCATGTGAACCTTATACAACAACTGCCCTTTCCATGATTAGACTAAATCTTGTGCAACCAAAAGCACTTAACGAAAGGCAATGATTACAAACAACTAGAATACTCCAAAAGCTTTTATCATGTTAGTTGCCAAAATATTCTCTACTTTGAGGAATATTTCAAGACATAGTACTTAAAGTACATTTAAATACATACCTGTCCTTCTTCCAACATTAATGGTTTTATTTCTATGTCTTGACGCATACTATTATAGAAGTCATTCATGGCACTATTTAGTTTTTGATAGTCAACTTCATGATCTAAAAACGGACTACATCCTTTAATAATAACCCAGAAGCAACCTGGATCTTCAATCTGTAAAAATTTTTAAAGACAAACAAAACAATGCATGATTTAAAAGTAGAACCATAAAATAATAAACTTTAGAATCACAACGACTGTTTCTAATTTAAATGATCTAACAAATTCTTTTTTTTTTGTTCAGGTAGAGTGGGAGGGAGAGAGAGGAACAGAGAGAGAGAGAAACATCAATGTGAAAGGAACACATCGAGTGGCTGCCACCCGCACGACCGACCAGGGCCGGGGACAAACTGCAACCGAGGTACGCGCCCTTAGCGGGAACCGAACCCGGGTCTCTCAGGACCGCAGATCGACGCTCTAACCGCTGAGCCAAAACGGCCAGGGCTGATCTAACAAATTCTTGATAAGCACCGTCTTAAATGGTCAGACCAAAGATATAAGACCCTCAATATATATGTATATCAAATCATCATGTTGTACACTTTAAACTTACACAATGTTATATATTAATTACATTTCAGTAAAGCTTAAAAAAAAAAAAAAGACACAAAGATAAAATCCTAAACATGTCGCCAATAATAAGTAATTCTTAATTATGTGTTGTGATTCCGAAAGCAGAGATCAATGTCCTTGAGCTCCTGCATTTTTGTTTTTTTTATCCTCACCCGAGGACATTTTTTCGTTTTTTGTTCAGATAGACTGGGAGGGAGAGAGTGGAAGAGAGAGAGAGAGAAACATCAATGTGAAAGGGACACATCGAGTGGTTGCCTCCCACATGACCCAACCAGGGCCGGGGACAAACTGCAACCGAGGTACATGCCCTTAGCGGGAACCGAACCCGGGTCTCTCTGGACCGCAGGCTGACGCTCCAACCGCTGAGCCAAACCGGCCAGGCCGAGCTCCTGCATTTTGAAAATATCCAAAAGATACAAAAGCAACATTCAGAACAATGTTTTCAGTATCCTATGTCTTTCATTACAAAAAAAAAGAAAATATGCATTCTACTCCCATTAAAAGAAATGATGGCCTTGGCCAGTTTGACTCAGAAGTTAGAGCATCAGTCCACAGACTGAACAGTCTCAGGTTTGATTCCCAGTCAAGGGTATATACCTGGGTTTCAAGTTTGATCCCTGGCCCCTTCAGGGTCCTGTGGAAGGCAACAAATCGATGTGTCTCTTTCACATCGATGTTTTTCTCTCTCCTTCCCTTCCATTCTATCTTAAAAAAAAAAGTCAATGGAAAAATACCCTCCAGTGAGAATTAACCAAAAAAAAGAAATAAACAATGGCAGATGAACCAAATCAAATGCAAATTATTACTTACAGGGGAAGCCAGAAATGAGAAATGGGGTGGAAAGAACAGCCATGAAAGTAAGACTTCTCTGAATGTATCTTGTTATCTTAGAAACTAAGATTTTCATTGTTAAAGGTACAAATATAAAACGAAAAGTTAGATTTAAATTGAAAGTATTAATAGGAACTCATTTATGTATTTATTTCATGTGTTTATTTCCTAATCCTGCTTGCTGAAAGGGCCTAAAAGCAATCACATCCCAAGATTTAGGTACCAGGTAGCAGGAATACAGACAGGTGTTTGCAGTAGTGTTCTTTCTGTTTATACACTGCTTTCCCGAGAACCCTCTGCAGTCCCGGTGGTGCGAAACAGCTGCAGACTCAAGGACAAAGCCATGATGTCTGATGTTTGAAGAGCTGGAGAACAGAGTATGGGCCTGACAGAGCAGCTGTCAACTAAAGGGAGAAATTCTGAAGGAGAGCCACCGAGGGAAAGCCCTAAAGTCTGCATCAGAAAATCCCTCAAAATCCTTGGCAGAACTTGAACTGCGCAGGTGAAACTCCAGGGAGTCCAGAACAAAGCAACACTGGAAGGCTGAAAGAAATAGCTTCGGCCCTGGCCGGTTTGGCTCAGCGGTTAGAGCGTCAGCCTGCAGTCCGGAGAGACCCGGGTTCGGTTCCCGCTAAGGGCATGTATCTCGGTTGCAGTTTGTCCCCGGCCCTGGTTGGTCGTGCGGGTGGCAGCCACTCGATGTGTCCCTTTCACATCGATGTTTCTCTCTCTCTCTCTCTCTTCCTCCCTCTCCCTCCTACTCTATCTGTGCAAAAAATGGAAAAATGTCCTCGGGTGAGGATAAAAAAAAAAAAAAAGAAATAGCTTCGTCCGGCCAGTATTGCTCAGTGGTTGAGCATCGATCCATTCACCAGGAGTTCGCCGGTTAGATTCCTGGTCAGGACACATGCCGGGGTTGTGGGCCCAATCCCCAGTGGGCATGAAGGAGGTGGCCAATCAGTGTTCTCTATCATTGATGTTTCTCTCTCTCCCTCTCCCTTCCTCTCTCTTTAAAATCAATAAAGAAGAAAATTTTAAATACTCCACGGTTTTTCTTTTTTGTTTTTGTTTTTAATATTCCACATTCTCTCACTTTCTCTCTCAAATCAATAAAGGAAAAAAAATTTTTTTTAAAGAAATACAGTTTCATAGCTGCAGAACTCTTGGCACACAGACTCGTCCCAGCCTCTCCACTAAAAGTCTACCCAAACTCTAGCATGGCTTCCAGCAGCATAAGGCTGTGTCCCTGGAATAACCCATGCTCTCTAAAATGCCTGCCCAGGGAAACGCAAAGCTGCCAGAAGAATTTATTGTAGCCAACCCCTGACAAAGGTCCTTTACCTCTCTTTACTAAAGGGGTTACAGTTGTGAATACCTTCCTGTCCCTTTGATATGTATGTTAACCCTAAAACCAGCTCAAATTGGCCTTACCCTGATTCTAATTAGATACTCGGTAGTTTTTCAGGGACAACAGAACAAAATCTAAGTCATACAGCCAAAGCAAGGGCAAAGGTGAAAAAGTTGACCTTCAATTAACACCCAGAACCAAAGTCCCTCCCTGACTCAGGACCCAAAGAGCTGGGACTTGACTGGAACTGATCACAAGAATCCTTTTGTTGTCCAAAAAGATCCGGGGCTGAAGCCCTCTAACTGAAACCTGCCCCACCAGCACTTCTGCATACTAGCCCATCCTTCCCTAAATTCTACCCCAAACCCTCCATGGGGAGACAAATTTCAGTCTTGCCTCCTGTCTCCTCGTCAGTTGACCTCTAAATAAAGCCTTTTCTTTTCTCAAAAGCTGATGTCATAGTATTGGCTTTTATGCGTATGGGTGGCAAGCCCTTGCTAAGTAATATAGATGCTTCTCCTACTGCTCAAGAGGAAGTCTTTTCTCAGGATCCTCAAGCCATACCTTTGAAATGTAATCATCAGGAAGAACAAAGCTTCCACCAACACCTACAAGAATGGATAAGATTTGTAAAACTGACACTATCAAGTGCAGATGAGGATACAGAGCAACTAGGACTCTTACACATTTCTGATAGGAATGCAAAATGGTAGTTACTTTGGAAAACAGTTTCTCATAAAATTAAACATACAGGGAATCCCAGCCTACTTACCCATGAACTTGTGTTTACACAAAAACCTGTATGTAAAGTTTATAGCAGTTCTATTTATAATCTCTGAAAATGAGAAATTCAAATGACCCGCAACTGGTGACTGTATAAATTTTTTCTTATACATACAATGGAATACTACTCAGCAATACAAAGAAACTGACCCATGCCACAACATAAATGAATCTCAAATGCATTATACTAAGTCAAAGAAGTCAGACTCAAAGGCTACATGCTACTGTATGACTGATATGCACAATTCCATTTTATGACACTCTGGAAAAGACAAAACCAGTAGGGACAGAAAAGAGATCAGCAATTGTGAAGGGGAGAGATACAAGAAAGAAATGAGCACAAAGTAATTTGGGGGAATGATGAAACTTCTGTATTTGATTATGGTGGTGATTACATGACTACATGCAGTTTTCAAATATTCTCAAAATATTTCACAGAATTCTACGTGAAAAAGTACTAGTCATACAGGTCCGACTCCCTTAGAAGGGGAACAAACAAGGTAGCCTGAGAACAGCCCTTAAGCATTAAGCCCCCAGGACAATCAGGTTCTGACCAGAATCAAATACATCTAGGCCTCAGTTGTGTTTCAGCTCCAGGCCTAGAAAAGCAGCAAAACCAGACAAGGGATATCAAGGCTGACCTCAGGACCAGATGCATTTACTAATGACCCTCTGCCCTGGCACCGACCAATGAGTACAGACTATGACCCTGAAAGGACACACTGGAAAGCTGAGACCTCCAGATAAATACCCTCAAGATGGAGGACTCAGCACCGCTCTATGGAACACACCATGCCTTTTCCCACCCCCTTCCTCCAGGTACATTTTCCTTGTCTCTGTCTTCTAAGCATCAAGGGCCCTTCTTTTGCCTCTGTAACTTGTTTCCTGAGCTCACTTCTTCTACCTCTTGACTTTCTAAATAAAGTTTTTCTTATAGCCCCGGCCAGTTTGGCTCAGTGGTTAGAGCGTTGGCCTGCGGCCCAGAGAGACCCGGGTTCGGTTCCCGCTAAGGGCACGTACCTCGGTTGCAGTTTGTCCCCGGCCCTGGCTGGTCGTGTAGGTGGCAGCCACTCAATGTGTCCCTTTCACGTCAATGTTTCTCTCTCTCTCTCTCCCTTCCTCTCTCTCCCTCCCATTCTGTCTGAACAAAACTGGAAAAATGTCCTCAGGTGAGGATTAAATAAATAGATAAATAAATAAATAAATAAACTTTTTCTTATAGTCTTGGCTCTGAATTCTTTCTAAGTCAGAACGCAAATATTGAATTTGCTGAACCAAGGTCTAGTCTTTCTCTGTCAGCTTAACACCTGGTGCCATTTCACCACCAACAGAATCTATCTGACACAAGAACTAAGTATTTCACATCCTTAAATCAATAGGATTTCACTGAAGTATGTTCTTTATTATTTCTCAGAAATAGTAACTCATCTTTCCTACATGTTATTTCCCTCTACTTTTATTTCCCTGGGTAACTATGTAATAAGTGTCTCTGTTCCTACATTCAGTAATGTGTGTGTGTAAAGTGTAATTTGTAACATGAACTGCATTCTTCTAATCTTCATGCTCAATTTTCTTTAGTATATGGTATTTCCATAATTAAATTCAGATATTTTAGTCATACTCACACTTTCCAACATCAATTGTAAAACTAAAATGTTAATTTTTAAATGTTATGAAAATTCCGGATTAAACAGTGGGCCCACTTATATTCTCATGAGAGGTCCTTAGACAGCTACTGCTTCAATCTCAACAGGGCCTCCTATAGGCCAAGCAACACGCTGGTAAACAGCTCTAGCAGGAAAACTACTCTTGAAATGTTATTTGTGAATTCCATCGAAGCCAGCAAAATAGTTTTTTGCCACTTTAGTCAGGTTACAGCCTAAAGCTTTTAAAACTTCACCCCATGTTTGTAAGAGCCTATTTAGTTTTTTCCTACCACCCCTCCTGGCACAAGCTGTCCACTTGAAGAGTTCATGTCTAGCTGTTCTGAAATGAAACAGTCTTGTCCACTAGCACAGTTTGACTGTAGGAACCAACAGCCCTGGGATTTCCTGGTGGTGATCACCTTTGTTTCCGAGACTGACCTGGCTAATCATTTTCTCTTCTGGCCCCTCTAGCAAGCCCGTGCAACACCCTACTCAAGTCTCACTGAACTCTGCTAACTCATTTTGACACAACTGCATGTTGCTTGGGATGCTTTCTTAATATATACTTTTTCTTAAAAATATGTTTTTATTGATTCTTTGAGAGAGAGAGATAGAAACATGCATGTGGGAGAGAAACATAGATCAGCTGTCTCCTGCATGCCTCCTACTAGGGAACAAGCCTGAAACCCAGGCATGTGCCCTGACTAGGAATTGAACCCGAACCTCTCAGTCCATGGGATAATTCAATCCATTGAGCCACACCAGCCAGAGAAAACTTTAAACTTTTTAATAAAATTTAATTGTGGAAAAATATACAGAAAATTTACCATATTTAAGTATGCAGTTCAATGGCATTAAGTACGTTCACAGTGTTACCCACCATCATCACCATTCATCTCCAGAACTCTCATCCTGCAAAACTGAAACACTGTACCCATTAAACAATAACTCCCCATTCCCTCCTAGCAAACACCATTCTGTCTCTGTGAATTGGACCACTCTAGGAATCTCATATGAGTGGAATCATACAGTATTTGTCCTTTTGTATTCAGCTTACTTCATTTAGCATGCTGTTCTCAAGGTTTATCCATGTTGTAGCCTGTAGAATTTCCTTCCTTTTAAAAGCTGAATAATGTCCTAGCTGGTTTGGCTCAGCGGTTGGAGTGTCAGCCCACAGACCAGAGAGTCCTGGGTTTGGTTCCTGCTTAGGGCATGTACCTTGGTTGCAGTTTGTCCCTGGTCCCAGCTGGGGTCATGTAGGAGGCAACCACTTGATGCGTCTCTCTCACATTGATGTTTCTCTCTCTCTCTCTTCCTCCCTCTCTCCCTCCTGCTCTATCTGAAAATAAATGCAAAAAATAAAATAAAATAAATTAAATCTGTTTAAAAGCTGAATAATATTCCATGGTATGTATATTCCAAATGGTGCTTATCCAGTCATCTACTGACAGACACTTGGGGGAAATATTTCATCCATGTAAAAGCAAAATTAATCAGGAGAACTACAACTCCTACTTGCACCACACTTGGGAAAATGAATACTCCTGTATTGTCTAGAAAGTTTGTTCAGTGGGGGCAAGATAAGAGCAGGAACTGGGGCAGACCAAAGCTGAGGGTGTAGATAAAAGGGTTCCTCAGTCCAATTCAAAGAGAGGGGTTCCCAGGCCGGAGGCAGTAAAAGTCCAGCTCCTCCTGCCAGAGTTCTGCCCTGATGGACTGGCATGTTGCAGCACTGTACCCCTGGAAGAGCCCTATCTTCCTAAGGAGAAACTAAACTAGCCTACTTAGGACTGCTGGTAGAAAGAAGTTTGCCAGATGGGTCTGAAACCCCTAAAAGTCTCAGAGCAAATCCTCTGAAAGAGTCAGCTGCTTCAAACGTTTGTGAATCTCAACTCATATAAATAACACGACATAAAATAGGAAAGTTTGGTGTTTTAACAATCCCATCATTTGCTATGGCCCTCTCTTCAACCCACTGAAATATGATTTCTTTTTAAAATCGTATTTATATTTCCTTTTTCCCAATAACCAAAACCCACCCCTTTGCTCTGGTTTGTAAGCTCCTTCCTTTAAATAACACGGTGAACACAGCACGCCTTCCCAACCGTCTCTTGCATCAGCCAGGAACACTCACCTGACTCAAAGACAAGAAAATGAAGCTGTCCACCCCGCTCAGCAGGCTTCACACGGGGCAAGTCCCCCAACCCTGACCACTCCTGCTCCAAGGATCCAGGCCTCGAGGCGCCCGCGAGGGCAGGGAGTGGTTGTCTGAGTCCCGAGGAGCTAGCAGGCAGGAGTCCACATGTGTGGGGGGTGGGTTGGGGGGAAGGGAGGCACAGGTCAACCCCGCCCCTGTCCAACGGGGGTGGTGACCCACTAGAGAGAACCCATGTCAGGGAAAAGAACAGGTCAGGGTCCCCGTGCCCACCGACCTGGGGCCTGCAGGCGCCCTCAAAGAGCGCGGACCCGGCGGGGTGCGTGGGAGAACAGTTCGTGCCTCCCCCTAACGTTCTGGAGTTAGCAAACCCAGGCCACGCAGTTCAATCTGAATGTCGGAGAAATAACGAGTTACGTTTTACGCTAGATCTCAAATAGTGCATCGGACAGCGCTGCGCTAACAGGTCGGGCTGTTCTGCTTGAAGAAGCCGGGATCTATCCGGCACCCCCTGCCCGCGGTCGAAGACCGGCGTCCCGAGCCCGGCGGACCTGCACCGGGAGGGTCGGGGTGGGTCAACCGCCCGGCCCGGGGGCTTCGCGCTCGCTCACCTTCAGCACCAGGACCTCGAGCATCTTCCCCGCGTCTCGCAGCCGGCCCGCGGGCTCGCCCCGGGACGACAGGTACCGTCGCAGCCGCGCCCCTTTCCGGCCTCCCGTCGCTAGTCACTGGGGGTAAACTTTAGGGTCGAAAGTTGAGTCTTGTAGTACCCGCCTCCGCCCTCCGTGGGGGCCGCGCCTCCTCCCCACTTTGCCGCCACGGGCTTCGCGCGCCCAGCCCGGCCCCCCAGGTCCCCAGCCCGCGACGCACCACAGGCGACGCGCTCGGTCCTCCAACCCAGACGCCGCCGCCGGCGCGCTTGGGGCTCCGGCACCGCACCCCTGCCGCCCGACGCCCGCCGTCTCAGGCCTCGAGCCTTCCAGAAACGCGTGGTGCGCCAACGGCGAGCACAACGGTCGGCGCCCGGCGCACTGCGCCCCTACGCAGGGGGAGGAGCTGCGCCGCAAAAGCGCGGAGGCCTCAGGGGTCAGGCATCACGTGGTCCAAGGACGCTGGGGGTTCCGGTTGTCCTGGAGCTCCGAGGGCCCAGGGACGCCCACGCGCACCGTCTTACCCATCCCGAGGGGCACAGTTCCTGATTGAGGGCCATTAAGCCCTTCCCTCCGACTCCTTCTTAACCATTCTTCACCTCCCGTCCTTGGGATGAGGGAGAGTCACCAGTAGCCACTGGTGCCTGGTGCTTCCGAGCCTCCAGGCAGCATCCCACCACCCCCAATCCTTCTTCTTTCTGGGAAGGTCCTCGGTCCTGATTTTCGTCCCACCTGGCCCTTAACCAGCAGGGTACCCCAAGTCTTGGTCAGAGCATTCTTGTCACCATCAGAGGTTACAAACTACAGCCTCATGAGCCGGGTTCTTCCCCAGCCATGTATTTTGTTATTGTTAAGGCACCACAGAGTTCTCCTGACTTTGAACACGTGGAAGCCTGTTTTATCACCTGAAAATTGGGACTCAGAGAGTGGGTCTCAGAATTAGGTGAGGTCATACTATATGAAACAAAGGACACCCAAGGGGCACTCAGGGAGGGTTAGCTTTTATTACTACCTCAGCAATAAGCCAACAAACACTTGAATAAGCCAACAAACAAGAAAAGAGGTGAAAGAATATTTCTTAAATATTGAAGGAACCATGGCTAAAAAAGGTGATGGGCCTCAGTGTTTTTGCAGATGAATTCTTTAATATTTCAGTTTTGAAAAAATCATTTCCTAAGCCCCAATACTGGAACCAACACGAAGGCAACAGATTGCACCACATTATAGGAGCACACCAGTTTGTGGGGTCATATATTTTGGAAACAGTGCTCACGTAACCATCCCCATTTCACAAGATCAAGCAAACACGGAGGTACAGTCTCAGGCAGGAGATTTGGAAAGAGGTGTGTTGACTCTCAGCCAGGAGGAATGCAGGTTTAGTTCACTTGTTGCTGAATTGGGCTAACCAGGCCTCATTCCCAACAGTCATCTGGCAGGGCCAGCTCACCTGACAGCTCCAGATCTTGTCAAAAGAGATGGGAAACCACCAAATCTGATTTAAATGGCAGGTTCCAGAGACAGTTCCCAAGCTCCAAAGAAGATGCGGAAAACAGCCTTCTCCCAGCTCTTAGTGTGGGGGTCAATGTTTCTTTCTTTTGACTGGAACCCATGCTACAATATGGTGCTTTCCAAACTTTTTCACAACACAGCTCACAGAAAATGGAAATATTTATACATCACACTGGAGTGAAGACTCAGGACTGTTGAAATGGGAACTCACTACCCAGGGGCTCCAGCCACCTAGTCCCCTTAAGGCTGAAAGGGGTCAGTATCTGTTCTTGGAAGCAGTCCCCCCAAACCCAACAAGCAGTGGAAAGCATTTTTAAAGAAATTACCCCAAAATAAATAAGCCATGGGATGTCATGTACAGCAGGGTAACTATAGTTAATAATACTGTATTGCATATCTGAAAGTTGCTAAGAGAGGAAATCTTCAAAGTTTTCATCATAAGAAAAAAAAATGTAACTATGTATGGTGAGGGATGTTAATTGAACTTTTGTGGAGACCGTTTCAAAATATATACAACTATTGAGTCACTGAAACATCAATGAGAGAGACATCAATCAGCTGCCTCCTGCACACTCCCTACTGGGGATCAAGCCAGCAATTCAGGCATATGCCCTGACTGGGAATTGAACTGGGACCTCTCAGTCCATGGGACAACGTTCAACCTACTGAGCCACCCTGGCCAAGCCAAGTTAAACTTTTTAAACAAAGACCTAATAATACAAGGGTGGGCAAAAAGTAGATTTACAGTTGTATGTGAAAGTTTATCCTTATATTATTGTTTACTTATTTATTATTGCATTATTTGTTGTCATTATTGTTTTGGGGTTTTTTTTTCTATCCGAGGACATTTTTCCATTTTTTTGTTCAGATAGAGTGGGAGGGAGAGAGAAACATCGATGTGAAAGGGACACATCGAGTGGCTACCACCCGCACGACCAACCAGGGCCTGGGACAAACTGCAACCGAGGAACGGGCCCTTAGCGGGAACCAAACCCAGTCTCTCTGGACTGCAGGCCGATGCTCTAACCGCTGAGCCATACTGGCCAGGGCTCTTTCTGAGTTTTTAACTGCAGTTTCAAGAGACTGTACAATATCACAGAAAACAAGTTTTCCTGGCTCTGCCCTGGACAAGATAATATGGAGTAGGGATACCAGCATGAGCAGGAAGGTGGCTAGGAAGAGGAACAGGGATACGGAATCAGCTTTCTGCTTCTGTACCTGAGGCTGAGGTAGATTCAATATATGAGGTAAGAAAGACCACATGGTAATTGCCAGAAACATTAGCAAGCTGTGCTCTAAAACAACATTTTTACCTCATTAGGTCAGCCCTGTTACTTTGGGCTGGAGAAGTCAGGATAGCACCGCAGGTAGAGGAAGTTATGTGACAGTCTCCCAAAAGGAAATCTTGGAAAGAGAAAAAGTTCATTCAGATTAAAAAAAAAAAAAAAAGATCTTTATGAAGAAAAACCAGTCATATTCCTTTCTTACTACATCTAAAATCACCCACTGAGCCATCTAACTCCAGCTAAGGGCAGAGGGCTAGGAGTGTTGGGAAAGCCAGTGAATTGCATGGTCTCTTGACCTTCCCTCAGCTGCATAAAAATGAGCCTTGGTACCCTGGCCGGTTTGCTCAGTGGTTAGAGCGTTGGCCCGCAGATCAGAGAGACCCAGGTTTGGTTCCCACTAAGGGCACATACCTCGGTTACAGTTTTACCCAGCCCCGGATGGGGTTGTGTGGGTGGCAACCACTCGACGTGTCTCTCCCACATCAATGTTTCTCTCTCTCCCTTCCACCCTATTTGAAGAGAAATACAAAAATGTCCTTGGGTGAGAATGGAAAAAAAAAATGAGCCTTGGGCCTGAAACACTTTATCAAAAGGTAGAGTACTCATAGCCTGTAGTAGACTAGACACCTTGTGTGGAAATCTTTCCGTTTCAGACTCAATGTGTGTCCTTTGCTCTTCTGCTTAAGCATGTGTATCATACGGCACCTGGCCAACCCCAAGACTGTGTCTGTCCCCTGTGGAGCAGAGATGAGGTCCTTCTACTGAAGCAAGAGGGCTACATGCAGGTCTTGTGTTGGGCAGGGAGGGGACCTGCCAGCCATGGGGGAACGAATGCACACTACTAGAGTTGATCTTGCTCTGCCTCTTCTCTATGTGAGTAAAGCGTTGTTTCATTTAATGTTTCTCTGTGTTATGGTTTCCCTGGAGACTACATTGCCAAGATGCAGTGGGCAGAAGTGTTCAGATATCTGCTTTTGGTGACAGGCAACAGATATCACTTGCTTGACAATGAGTCAGGTTCTGCTCTTGGCTGTGGCACTAGCTATGCGAATCTGTTTCTCAGTTTTGTCACCAGCGAAACTGTGGTGTTCACTGAGGTCTCTTCCAGCTAAATAATATTCCATTTTCTGTAAGAATAAAAGAATATTATGCTCAAGGCCAGCAGTCAGTAAGAACTTTTATAGATTCAGAAGCCAGATGAAATGCTAAGTTTCCATGGGTCTCAAAATTTACATATTGTAATCATTTTCTGAAGAAAATAGATTTTAGCATAGCCAGTGTGACTCAATGGACTGAGCATCGTCCCAGGGACTGAGAGGTCCCGGTTCAATTCCTGGTCGGGGCACATGTCTGGGTTGCGAGCTCAACCCCCAGTGGGGGGGGGGGGGAGTGCAGAAAGCAGCCAATCAATGTTGTTCTCCCACATCGATGTTTCTATCTCTCTCTTCCTCTCTCTCTAAAAGTCAATAAAATAGATTTTATTCTAAATCAGTTTATCAACCTTAGCCAGATAATTCCTGGCTGTGGGCGGTTGTCCAATGTATTGTGGGATATTCAATTGCATCCCTGTCCTCTTCCCACTAGATAGTAATAGCATCTCACTCTCAGTTGTGACAACCAACAATGTTTTCAAACATTGCCAACCGTCTACTGACGAGCAAAAGTGTCCTGGGATTGAGAAACACTGATCTACATATATTCCTCTAATCAGGTTTAAATAATACACATAAACTTAATTCATCAATACGTGCATTTTATGTAGAAAATGTAACACATTGTTTGAAAAATGAAACGTTTTATGATGCATAATACAAAGATCTTAAATACAATTGGTGTCTTAACCATTTTCCATCTTTAATCAATAAATATTATTCCCCTTAAAAGGTGAAAAATTACCCATATTAAAAATAACCTCTTTATTTCATTAACTAGCCTCCAGAGTAAAAATAGTTACGGCTTTTGAAATGGCTTCATATTTCTTTAAAATATTAACTAAGACAAATTTCCAATTTGGTAAACCTATTATATAATACCATTTGATTTTAATCATCAAGGTAAAGACATAACAAAAAAATAATGACATTGTCACTAAAAGGTTGTCTAAGTCTGTTGTTCATCATGTAATCAGACACCCTTAAATTAACTCGAGCAGAAAGTCTAAGGAATTCATGGATCAATCTCCTCAGCACATCAAGGAAAGTGCTAATACACTTAAGTGCTAATACACTTAAATAAACAGAACAGCTTATTTAAACTTTTGATAATAAAACAATACAGAAGTGAAAAACCTTGTTAAATTCTTCTCATTTCAATAACATTTATACTGCATAAAAATGAGCCTTCTGTGACACTGTAAGTTTTAAATAAAATAAGCAAGAGAGCACCATAATACTCTTGAAATATAAAAGACTGTACAATAACTTTTACAGGCACAAAGTTCCTTAAGTTCCAAGCAAGTCTAGTTGTCCCTAATTATTTATTAGGACAACTTCAAGCAATACACTACAAATGGCTCTTACTTACTACATAGGTCTTAGGATAAACATGTTTATATTCTGACTGAACAGTCACGTGGATACTATAAACATGGCTACTGTGTATAACTACTCGGTGAAATTTCTTGCCTTCCTTCATGATTTCTTCAGTCTTTTTTTCAGTGGACAAAAGATTTTCTAAGAAGTTTGAATCTTCTAAGTACAGCTCATCTCCTGAAAAATAGTATTTTAATTCCACAAAGTGTTATTTTATAAAACAGACCAATATATTAGTGACATATAAATCAGTTTTTAAAAATTGATTTCATGTGCTTCAAACTGAGATAACCCTAATTTTATGAGCTTACTTCAACTTCGTGTGTGTGTGTGTGTGTGTGTGTGTGTGTGTTTAATACCTATACTCCCTAGCTTTCCATTTCCCAGCAAAGAATTTTCCTTGGGCATATAAATATTTATGACTGGCATTATTTTCATCATAAACTATAACTTTTATATAGTTCATGACTCTCTTTATCCTAGTCAATATTAATATTGGCCTTGCCCATATATTTTTGGTATTTCAGTGTGGACTGCTTTAATAATTTTAAGATTAAGTTAGATAAATTATCATTTATACATCAAAATTGCTAAGTTTTCCCACTGTAGGATAAGTAACAAATATTACCACTCTCGTGAGAACTGAGACAGGTAGCCATAAGGAAGACAGGTCACAAAGCCTCACGCTAAACTGCCACAAGACCTCTATCCTATACATGCCCAACAATAACAGACCACCAACAAACTCCCTAATTAAAAAACCTGACAATTTACAAGTTCTTATAATTCAAAATTAAAATATAAAAAGTGAGATAATATGAAAGAACTTTGTCCATGTCTAGGAAATAAACATAAATGTGTACGTGTGTATATAAAGTAACTTATTCAGAACTTGTGGTTATAATACTATGGATATTTTACAGACTTTGAACTTATTTAATTAATGCCATTGTAGTGTGTAAAACAGACTACAAACTGTGTCTTTGTGTGGGGCAATGCTGCCATAAAGCCCAGTGAATTAAATGTGAATACTAACAAAAGCATTGATGCCTCATTGATTTACCTGGTAAAAGCGAGATCTGCCCATCCGCAGTTAATAACGTGATTGGCAACCATCTTTCCACCCCTTCTAATACATGATCCAAACAAAATTTGTGCAAGTCGGAGAGAGAGGCAAAGTTTGCAAGTCTTCTTATTTCATAGAACTGTGGGGGTGCCAACCAAATTTCTTTTGATATGAAATTATCAGTTGCCTCTAACGGAGATGACCACTGTGGAAGACAAAGGTAGGGTTTACTAAGGTTTACTCCATAGATAATACAAGATTTGAGATCATCAGATCAGTACCTGAGATCTAACTGAAGATATAAAGATAATTCATTAATATGCTTTGCTAAATTCCTCTGAGGCAACACGAAAAGCTTCAGTAAAGAAAGCTGAGTTGATCCTCAGAAGGTAAAGTAGTTCTGGTTATTCCAACAGGAACCAAGACTCTGAAGTATAAACTCATGGCAGCAGATTGATAATTTAGTGCCTATTTGTTCCTCCCATAGATGCCTTGCCTAGGCCCTGAGGACGTGGTAATAGACAAGACAAAGCTCTCTCAAGCCCTGGGGGGCCTTCAGCAACCAAAATACAGCATGATGTGTACCACATGTTATAATGGGGGTAAAGAGTCAGAGAACCCGGCTGGTGTGGCTAAGTGGTTGAGCATCACCCATGTACCAAGAGGTCACTGGTTCGATTCCCAGTTGTGGGCCCGATCCCCAGTGGGGGGCATGCAGGAGGCAGCCAATCGATATTCCCTCTCATCGATGTTTCTATCTTTCTTTTCCTCTCCCTTCCTTTCTCTCTAAAATAATAAAGAAAAAAAAATTAAAAGAAAAAAGTCAGAGCAGTAGGAGTTTTAAGGTCAAGAGGCATAATTCAGTCTATAGTCCCAGGAATGTAATAATAGCAGGGCATCAACCAGCCAGTGTTTGCCCATTTAACTTAAGTGGCCTAAGTGCTGTGATGTACCTCCTTCCCGAGCCTTCCTTCCACACATATACGGGTAAAAATAGCTGATTCAATGAATATGGAATAACTCCAAAAGGTCTTTGTTTAACTGGTTTACTATATATCCACTTATACTGGGGAAAACCAATTCCCATGCCCAAACCCAAGGCGTTGAAATTGACTTCTGCCTTGGATGTCTGGCACGTATGGCTCAGTGGATTGAGTGTCCTCCCATGCACTGAGATCCCGGTTCAATTCCCGGTCAGGGCACATGCCTGGGTTGCAGCCTCAATCCCCAGTAGGTGGCCTGCAGGAGGCAGTCAATTGACATTTCTCTCTCACAAGGATGTTTCTTTTTCTCTCTCTAAAAAGTCAATAAAAAACATATTTTTTAAAACATTGATTTCTGCCTTGGATAACTAGAGGCCAAAGGTATATAAGTTAGTATGTGCTTAAACACCCCCTAATAAACCTGTTAAATCTTCAGTCTATAGGGCCCAGAAATCTGCTTAACAAGCATCCCAGATTATTCTGAAGTTGGCTGCATTTTGTAAACAAAACTTGGGTGTCAAAGAACCATCCAATCTTTAAGTTATTTACAAAGATTCTGCTTTGCCAGTTTGAGTTCAGTGACAATAATCAAGATGAAGGGTTAAACAATAGGCATCAGCCCACTTAATTCAATCTGTTCAGGTTAGTCCAGACCCATAGGTTAAAAGAACTTATTCTTTATAGGTTACTTGTTACTAGTAAAGCACTACTCAAATTTTACTTTATGTAAGATATTTCCAGTCCTTAGGTCAACTCTGCATACTGTCGTTTTACAGATGAAGAAACTGAAGCAGCTACCCTATTTAAAAAATCTGGGCAGGGTTGGGGGGATGGGCTGGATCTAAATTTCATTCTGTTTCCACTAGGTTTCAGAATCTTGGCACTAATGACACTTTAGACCAGATAATTCTTTATTTTGAGAGGTTGTCCTGTGCACTAAAGGATACCTGGGCTCTGCCCAGTAGAAGCCAGCAGAAGTCCCTGAGTTGTGGCAACCAAAAATGTCTCCAGACATTGCCAAATGTGCATGGGGGTGGAGTGGGCGAATCCCCTACTGAGAACCACTAGACTAGACCAGGTTAAGAATTATTTATGGAACATCCTCTTCTAGCCATGAGTGCTATATTCCCTTTCCCCAACATAATGTAAAAAATAGGTAAGTGGACAAAATCTACAAACCACTATTTTGAACACAGAAAGATGCAGAATTATAATATGTGAGAAAAGAAAAACAAATGAGGTGAACTCAGTAGAGTTCCAAGAGTTGCCAAGTCTTCTTTCCTAAAGGTAATCCCCAGACTGCACTGTGAGGGAGAACCTCATTAGAGTGTGGATTCTCACTGACTTGAGACAAAGGCCAGAGTTTGGAAAGACCATACAGGCAAGAATTTAAAAACAATGTACTCGAGTCCAATCGGTGTGGCTCAGTGGTTGAGCATCGACCAATGTACCAAGAGGGCACCAGTTCGATTCCTGGTCAGGACACATGCTCGGGTTGTGGGCCAGATCTCCAGTGGGGGCATGTAGGAGGCAGCCAATCGATGTTTCTCTCTCTCTCTCTAAAACAAAGGGGAAAAGAAAAAAGAAAAACAATGTACTGGAGAGGGGGGATCTACACAAGGTAGACCTCCAGAAATATGTATGGGGTGCCCTTGAGTCTTCACTAAACACTAATCTACATATGCATAAAGTGAAACCCACATGACACTGGAAAAACAATGATTCCTAAGAACAGTTACCTGAGAGCTTTAAGACTAACAATTCCGCCCTGGCCGGTTTGGATCAGCGGTTAGAGCGTCCGCCTGCGGTCCGGAGGGGCCCGGGTTCGGTTCCCGCTAAGGGCATGTACCTTGGTTGCAGTTTGTTCCCGGCCCTGGTTGGTCGTGCGGGTGGCAGCCACTCGATGTGTCCCTTTCACATCGATGTTTCCCTCTCTCTCTCTCTTCCTCTCTCTCCCTCCCACTCTGTACAAAAAATGGAAAAATGTCCTCGGATGAGGATTAAAAAAAAAAGACTAACAATTCCAGGGCTCACCTAAAGCCAGGAATATTTCAAATTCCCTCAATGGAGAGACCTCAAAAGGGTTATACATTAAAAGTGCAGCTATTAGCCCTGGCCGGTTTGGCTCAGTGGTTAGAGCAGCGGCCTGCGGTCCAGAGAGACCCGGGTTCGGTTTCCACTAAGGGCACGAATCTCGGTTGCAGTTTGTCCCCGGCCCTGGTTGGGTCATGTGGGTGGCAGCCACTCGATGTGTACCTTTCATGTCGATGTTTCTCTCTCTCTCTCCCTCCCATTCTATGTGAACAAAAACTGAAAAAATGTCCTCGGGTGAGGATAAAAAAATAAAAAATAAAAGTGCAGCTATTAGCCCTAGAATAAACACTATCATAAACCTACCCTAGAACCACTTAAAAAACAAACTTCAAAAGGATCATGTTAGTTTGCAATAGCTTAAATTCCTGCCAGGAAAATTCCAACAATCCTTAAAGGAATGTGACAATGCCCTGGCATGCATGGCTCAGTTGGCTGAGCATATAATCCCATGCACCAAAAGGCCACCAGTTTGATTCCAGGTCAGGTTTCCAGCACGATCCCCAGGAGGAGGCATGCAGGAGGTGGCCAATTGTTGTTTCTCTCTCATATGGATGTGTATCTCTCTCCTCCTCCCTGTCTAAAATCAATAAAAACTTACTATTTTTTAAAGGGTATATGACAAAATCCAGTACGCAACTAAAAATCACAACATCCAACATCCAATAAAAAACTGGAAGACACCCTTGGCTGGTGTGGCTCAGCAGGTGAGCAATGACCCAAGCACCAAGAGGTCGCTGGTTCGATTCCCACTCGGTAAATGCCCAGGTAGTGGGCCCGATCCTCAGTGGGGGCAGCCAAATGATGTTCTCTCTCATGGATGCTTCTATCTCTCCCATCCTCTGTCTCTAAAAATCAATAAAGAAAAGAGAGAGAAACAATCGATGTGAGTAACACATCGATGGGTTGCCTCCCGCAGGACCCCGACCAGGGCCGGAGATCAAACCTACAACCCAGGTACATGCCCTTCACGGGTAATCTATCCTGAGTCGGATGCTCTAATGGCTGAACCAAAACTGCCAGGGCTGAATTTTAAAATATTTAAATCATGTAAAGTATGCTCCCTGAGGAAACAGAATTAAACTGTTGTGGAGGTGAAATGGCTTGATGTATGCAAAGTGCTTGATGTATGCAAAGTGCTTAGGAGGGAGCCTGGGGCCTAAAAGGCGGTCTGCCCCGCTCCTGGGGTCTCCACACTGGCTCTGCCCCGGCAGCCGCGTGCGGAGACCGAGCTGAGGCCTCGGGACTGCGACGCCGGGGAAAACACCGGTTTGGGCCTGCAGGGCTGGGGGGTCGGACCGCTGGGGTCCCAAGCCCGCTCAGTCACTTACTGGCCTGCACGGCCCTTACGCGGCCGGGGTCCCGTGAGCAGGCCCTACCTGGTAGCCCACCACCTCGGCCAAGTCTGGGTAGACCGGCGGCGGCTCCCGCAGGCAGCACAGGAAGAAGGTCGTGTCGAAGCGGCGGCCGCCGGGGCGCCTGAACGGCGTGAGCCAGGTGCTCCAGTCGTGCAGCGCCCAGATGTCAGGGGTGCAGTCGAGGTGCTCACACAGGTGCAGGAAGTGGTGCGGGTCGCGGCGCACGCGGTCGCGCCAGGCGGCCAGGCCCTCCTGCTGCGGGAGGGCGCGGCCCGGCTCCCGCGCGGCGGCCCGCGAGGCCCGGGGCCGCAGCAGCAGCACGCCCGCCTCCTCGAAGGTCTCGCGGATGGCGCAGATGCGGAAGGCCACGTCATCCGGCAGCGCCGCACCGTCCTCCGCGGCGGTGTCGGACACCGCGGCGGGCAGCACCGGGAAGGTGGGACGCGGGCGTGGCGTGGGGCCCAGGCCCAAGCGCGGCGGCCTGTGGTGCGGCGCGAAGAGGCGCAGCCAGTCTGCCGAGCGGTCTGCCGCGTCCACCACGCCGCCTGGGAAGACGTGCGCCCCGGGCAAGAAGCCCTGCTGTGAGGAGCGCTGCAGCAGCAGCAGCCGGAAGCCCTCGGCTGGCAGCGGGGCCACCGACGGGGCGGCGGGGCTTGGGTGCATCCAGCCTGTCGCCAGCACCAAGGTGGCCGCCCGCCGCCAGCTGCTTGAGCCCGACTGCAGGAAGCCGTTCATGGTTCCGGCTCCGGGTCCTGGCGCGGCAGGCGCTCCAACGCACCAACCCTACGACCCCCCAGCGGTCTCCCTGGGCGAGGCCCGAGGCCTGGGTCTCTTAGGTCGAACCGGGCGCTCTGTCAGCCGGGGCTGGCGGACTTTCCCAGGTGGCTTCCTGTATGAGGGGCGTGGTGCCGGCGTGATGGGGCGTGAGCAAGCTCCGCCTCCAGGGCCCTGTTCCCAGGCTGGTCACTCAGTGGGCAAGGGCTGTCACAACCGCCTTAAAGGAGAACCGCACAATCCTCACTCAGGACACTGGACCAAGAGCAGGAATGCTTATGGGAGCAAGTGACCTGCTGGGGTGAGAGTGTGATGCAAATCCAGGCTGGTGATGTTACTGGAAAGGGGACCTGGCCCTGAGCGGGTCTGCCTGTGGACAGCCGGCCAGGCGGTAGTGTGTGGGTTCTTGGCTTCCTGCAGGAAAAATTTCAGGAGTCCAGGTGAATTTTAGAGGACGTTCATTAAAGCTGGGTACAATGGCCCTGTCCGGTTTTGCTCAGCCTAGAGTGTGGGCTGGGCGTCCAAAGAGTTCCCTGTTGGTTCCCGTCAAGGGCACGCACCTTGGTTGCAGTTTGTCCCCAGCCCTGGTCAGGGTGGTGCAGCAGGCAACCAATCCTTGTGTCTCTCCCCACATAGCTGTTTCTCTCTCTCTCTCTCTCTCTCTCTCTCTCTCTCTCTCTCTCTCCCCCTCCCTCCCTCCCTCCTTCCCACTCTATCTGAAAATAAATGGAAAGATATTCTCTGGTGAGGATTAAATAAAAAAAAAGCTGGGTCCAATGGAACAAGGAAGGGCTGGGGAAATGAGCCTAAGCTGGGCTGCTTTGGCTCACTAAAAAAATCAGAGAAAAGGGGACCTTGGAGAGAAATTCTGGGTCTCAGCCCTGGAGGACCTACCACTGCCCATTGCTGCTCTGGTTGCAAACCTCCTAGAGTCCCTTGGAATTTAGGAGATGCATACCTATGAGGAAAGGGAGAGCTGCCCTGGACCTTCATTTTGAGGGCTGGGCACTTAGGGAAGGGACTCAATAGACTATTCATCAGCTTTATGCGAATATACCAAAATTAGAGTTATTCTGTTTTTTTATTAATCCTCATCTGAGGATATTTTTTTCCTTTTTTTTTTTAAGAGAACAAAGGGAGAGAGGAGGTGAGAGAGAGAAACATGGATGTGAGAGAGACACATCGATGGTTGCCCCTCCCGCACACACCCCTACCAGGCTGGGGATCCAACCAGCAAGGTACGTGCCCTTGGACCAGGAATCAAACCCATGACCCTTTGATCCGAGGGCCAACGCTGTAACCACAGAGCCACATCGGCTAGGGAAAGAGTATTCTCTTCATCTGTCCTTGGGTGTGGTTGGCAAATGACACTAATTGGATTTCTGCTATCTGTGTCCCTGAGTAGGGTGATTTAAGCTATTTACCCTCTGGTTGGGGAGGAACAGTGCAAACCATTTACTCTTTTTTTGTGTGTGTGGTACATGCCCCTGGCGGGAACCGAATCCAGGACTCTCTGGTCCGCAGGCTGACGCTCACCCGCTGAGCCAAACTGGCCAGGGCACCATTTACTCTTAAGTATCCCTGGTTTAGGGAAGATAGGATTCACTGGATGGCTGTAAACTGCAATTTATCTGTCTCTGTTTCCCTATTCTGCTTGTCTTGGCTTACTAGCCTGTCTCAGCGACACTTTCCTGACCAAAGCCTGAGAACTGGGACTTTTTCCCTTAAACCCTGGGTTGACACAAGGGTGTCTCCTTTTCTTGGCAGTGGGGGGAGGAGAGTAGAGGGGGGTTCCTAGGGGCAGGTATCTGCGCTTTGCAGGTTCACATGAACCCCACCAATGAGAAACTGATGGATGAACCAGCTGCAATATCATAAATTTTCCACTGCACAGCCTGAGTGTGAAAGATTACCTCCTCAGGGTTATCTGCCTTGTGTCGTGGACACACTGTCAGTGCTCCTGGAATCACCTTAAGCATCTTAGGTAATTTGAATATTTCTACTTTCATGAGAGATGTTTAATCCAGGCCTAGAGATGGGAATTTCTGCTTCACATTTTTAGTGGCTACAACACTCTCAACTCCAAGAGAAACATTACTCTCTCCTGGATGCCCCCCTACTGGAGATCAAGCCCACAACCTGGGCATGTGCCCTGACCAGGAATTGAATTGGGACTCTCAGTCCATGAGAGGATGCTCAATCCACTGAGCCACACCAGCTGGGCTAGAACCTGTAATTTTTTTTTTAACAGTCCCCTACTCCCAAGGGGTTCCAGCGCTATGAATCATAGGAAGCTATAAAAGGTCACAGTGACATGATCAAATTCATCCTTCAAAGGTCATCCTGGCAGCAGTGTGTTGACTCAATTAAATGGGGCTCAACTGCGGGCCCATGGAATGTGCTAGACAAGAAATAATGAGGTCCTGAACTAGGAGAGGAGGTGAGGTGGGAATAAGGGAATGATTTAAAGAGTATTTAGGAGACAGGCTTGCTGTAATGTAGTAACTGGTTGAACATGCAGAGCAAGGGAGAGGAAGGAGTTAAGGTTCTAGCTTGGGAGACTGAAGTAACTGTCCTTCAATCCTAGGAGTAATAATACTAATATTTACTGTGTGTGAGGCACTAAGAACTTTGTAAGGATTAGCCGTATAATCCTCAAAAACCCTGTAAGGTGGAAATAGCTACTGCCATTTCACTGATGAGAAGTCATTCACAGAGGGGTTAAGTATCTTTAAAAAAGGATACACTCTTCACTGTAAAAATAATACCATGGTTCTGTAGGTATATATGTTTATTTCTAAGTCAGGTAGTTTTCTCAAAGGGGGTCACTCCTGAGTGAGATGGACAAGTCCTGGAGTACATAGCAAACTGATGCACTTCGATTAGATCTTAACCAGTGCAGGACAGTCTCCAGAACTGCACACTGCCATGTGGGACTTGGGTGGCTCTATGATGATGCAATCCCACTTTATGTATGTATCCAGAGATCACATACTGAGAACCTGTTATCTGAACTGTGGCCAAGAACCAGAACAGATGCAAAGAATGGAGCCTGCGCAGCAAAAGAAATACAAATATATTCAAATCTAATAAGCTCTACTCACAGGGAAAACTGGTTTATAAATACATTACTTGTCTATTGCTGTTAAATTCTTCTAAAACTTGGTGGCTTAAAACTACTATAAATATTGCCCTGGCTGGTTTGGCTCAGCAGTTAGAGCATCAGCCCGAGGACCAAAGGGTCACGGGTTTGATTCCTGGTCAAGGGCACGTACCTGGGTTGTGGATTCCTGGTTAAGGGCATGTATCTGGGTTGCAGGTACGATCCTCAGCCCTATTCGGGAGGCAACCAATTGATGTGTCTCTCACATCGATCTTTCTCTCTCTTTCTCTCCCTCCCTCTCTTCTACTGTATCTAAAAATCAATGAAAAAATATCCTCAGGTGAGGATTAACAAAATAATAATATTAAATATTTACTATCTCACAGTTTCTCAAAATCAGGAATTCAAGAGCATCTTAGCTGAGTGGTTCTGACTTGGTATCTCCCATGAGACTGTGGTCAGCAAGTCAGCTGGGACTTGACTGGGAACTGAAGAGTCATTTCTACAATGCCTCAATCACATGGCTATCAATTTGACATACTTTCTGTCCATATTTATACTTTTATTATGACAAACATACCAGAAATCTAAGACATAAAAAACTGGAAGCCCTGGCTGGTTTGGCTCAGGGGTTAGAGCGCAGGCCATGGACCAATGAATTGTGGGTTCAATTCCGGTTCTGGTCGGGTCGTGAGGGAGGCAACCAGTCTACGTGGCTCTCACATCGATGTTTCTGTCTCTCTCCCACCCTCCCACTCTATCTGATGATAAATAGCAAAAAAAAGTATCCTCAGGTGAGAAATAAAAAATAACTGGCCCTGGTCAGTTTGGCTCAGAGGTTGAGCATCAGCCTGTGGACCAGAGAGTCCCGGGTTCAGTTCCCGCTAGGGGCAGGTAGCACAAAAATAAATGAATGAATGAATGAATGAATGAATGAATGAATGGAAAATTTATCTGCAATGCCTGTCACAAAGGATTAAGTATTAGAAAAAATGGAAAAGGGCAAACCTCCAACAGTGTAGAAAAACGGGACAGAAATCGGATAAGTAGTTGCCAGAACCTGGGGTGGGAGAAAACTTTTTGGGGGTGATGGAAACATTCCATATCTTGACTAGGGTGGTGGTTACATGATAGTATACATTTCTCAAAACTCAAAACTCCACACCTAAGAATGGTGAATGTTGGTGTATTTAAATTATACTTTAATAAGTTTGACTTCATAAATGTATGGATTTCAACCTCTACATCAACCTGAATTTCCCTCTGTAGCTTTGACCTTTTTGTTACATACCTTCTCTCGTTTGACAAGTTTATCTAGTTTTAATCTTCAAATTGACTTTTAGCAGACTTCACCTATGTTATAGAAAGTAAAATGTTTTAATATATATTGTTTTGGCAAACATCCCATTTTTCAGACTCCTAAAGTAGCATGATAACAGCGGTGGCAGCCAACATTTATTGAGCCCTGTGCCTGGAAAAAGCCATCTCCACATTCCTATGAAGACTACCCTGTTATTACTACCACTGGAAAGGCAATTGAGCCCTGGCTAGTGTGACTCGGTTGGTTGGGCATCGTCCTGTGCACTGAACGGTTGCTGGTTCGGTTCCTGGTCAGGACACCCAAAAAAAAAAAAAGGGCAACTGAGGTCAGAGAGATTTTAGAACTTCTTTAAGGAGATCAGATCAGGTATACCTTACTCCACAGGTAGTGCTCTTAACCTCTGTGCTCTTCTGTCTTGATACCATATTTCAAAGAATGCTTCTGATTCTCTGGGGTAAGATTCCAGAAGTGTTTTGCCTTGCTTTTGGGAAGAAGGTTCTGAAATTGTTTCACATAGAGACCCTAACTGTAAAAATATATTTTTTATTGATTTTTTTAGAGAAAGAGGAAGGGAGAGAGAGAAACATCAATGTGAGAAAGAAACATCCATTGGCTGCCTCCTGCATGCCCCACACTGGGGATCGAGCCGGCAACCGGGGTAGAGCATGTACCCTGACCAGGAATCGAACTGGGACCTTTCGGTCCATGGGATAGCACTCAATCCGGAGCCACACCGGCTGGGCAAAAAAATATATTTCAATAACAATAACATTTTCTAGGTGATAAGAGCATTCACATTTTTATTGTAAAAACAATATAATGACACTAAATAAAAATATTGGAAAAAACACCATTCATAATCCCACCACCTTAACAAATATTTTCATTTCTGTGTATTTCCTTGTAGATCTTCTCTATATGCCTAAAACATACATACAAGCAGGGGACATTCAACTTTACATTCTGGCAACAACACATTAAAGGGGGTCTTCAAAATCATTTTGCCAACAGGAGCCCTCACTTGCTTTATTTACATTTTGTCATATAAGCCTCAGATGTATACAGTTCTAAACGTACACACCAAAGAACAAGGATGCCCAAGATCTCATAGTATTACAATGAAAACACTCAGAATCCTCTGAGTGAAAGAAAAATGCTTTACCAGAAATCCATTTACTCCTCATGGACACAGGGCTGCAGCATGTGGTCAGTCCCTGCTCTTTTGGTCTGTTCCTAAGAGCCAAGGAAACAGTATTTGAATATGACTTTGATCTGTGTTGACCACAGCCACAGATCCTTCATGTGGAGAACTACTTTTTTTTTTTTTTTTTATCCTCACCCGAGGACATTTTTTTCTATTTTTTGTTCAGATAGAGTGTGGGAGGGATAGAGAGAGAGAGAGAAACATCAACGTGAAAGGGATATGTCGAGAGGTCGCCACCCACACGACCCAACCAGGTCCGGGGACAAACTGCAACCGAGGTACATGCCCTTAGCGGGAACCTAACCCGGGTCTCTCAGGACCGCAGGCCGACGCTCTAACCGCTGAGCCAAACCGGCCAGGGCTGGAGACCTACTTTTCATCCCAGATTCCTTACTGCATTAAAAGAGGAGTACAAAAAAATAAAAAGTATAATCATATTTTAGAACAATACTTAGAGATTTATAATCCTGGAGTATTTCTGAACACCTCTTTATGTAATTAAATCTTTGAAGGGTAAATATATTGATCAGGACATTCACTTCAATTCAAATGTGCATGAAGAAGATAAGGAATATTTTTTTAAATCACAACAGTTGATAGCCGAATTATTTGAGTTGCCTTTTCTGATTAAGTTATAAATGCTAAATGTTATCTTTAATTTTTACTTATTAATAAGCATTTGAGTTAAAAGCATCATTCAGACAGTAGACACAAAGCTTGAATCTGATGTTGATACTGGACAAAACGGTCTGTTACCACCTGTCACCACTAAGTCAATAAGTAGAGACAAGGTCGAATCTTTTGTGAGTGTTGACTCGAATTTTCGGCAACAGGAGAGAGTAGTAGGTATGGCATCATAAAAAACTGCTCTACGCCCTGGCCAGTTTGGCTCAGTGGTTGAGCATCGGCCTGTGGTCCAGAGAGACCTGGGTTCGGTTCCTGCTAAGGGCACGTACCTTAGTTGCAGTTTGTCCCCGGCCCCGGTTGGGGCTGTGAGGGAGGCAGCCACTCAATGTGTCCCTTTCACGTCGATGTTTCTCTCTCTCTCTCTCCCACTCTATCTGAACAAAATATTGAAAAATGTCCTCGGGTGAGGATAAAAAAACAAACTGCTCTAACATCTTCTGCCAGTTGACTGATGATATAGGGATAGGGAAGAAAAGCTACATGCATTGGAGGAGGGTACAGCAGGATGAGGGCTGTAGGGTATGTGGTCAGCGTGTCTACTCCCAGGATCTTAAAGTCTGATAACAAGGCAGTTAATCCTTTTATGATGTCAGTTTAGCCCATTCCTGGAATCAGAGGATGGACAGTATTCCTGGGAAAACTGCGGGAGGGGTCAGTGTCCTGCACACAGTAACCAGGTCAGAGTGTACCTTCTTTGATTAAGAAAGAACACACATGATTTATAATATCTATAAACATTGTTAGTGCCTTACCATTCCCTCTCTACTCCTATCAATGTCACATACAAAACAATCCATGCTGCACTCATGTTCCCCCACATCAGGCAGCCAATGTAGTTACAGTTCTGAGGGTACCAGGTTACTTACAGAATGGGATTCTCCCAGCCTTCTGGACAAATGACAGGTTTTCTGTAATTGCCCAGAATCAGTTTAGGTGGTCCAACTACTGGATACAATAAACTGTTCAATAAATACTAGGCTTTCTTGAACTCAGACTTAGAGTCTGAATTTAAATTCCTAATCTACGTACTATAAATAAGTAGTATTTACACAAATTTGTGTTTAAGTCCATCCACTAGTTCTGATATGGACTAAAATCACAGTAAGCACGCTTCATTCTGATTTTTAAAATTCATACGGCATTTTACCAACAGACTAATTTTAGACAATAACCACCAAACTGGAAGATTCCATTTCAATATGCACCAAAACCAACAACACACACACACACACACACACACACACACACACACACAAACAAAATAACCCTTTCTGGTTTAACTGCATTCTATTAAATGTTTTAACTTCTGAAAGGGACCTTTGAGTTAATGAGGACCCTCCCTTTCACACATGAGGGACGTGAGGCACAGGGAGGTCAGTAACTTGTCTGAGGTACTTGGAGAGAGAGGCAGAGCCCCTGCCACCTGCAGCAGGTCAGATCTTGCTGGAGGAGGCATGCCCTCAAAGAGCACAGAGGGCTGTCCTACAGCACTTGATTTCTCAGACTCATACTCTGGAGCTCGCACCCTCAACAAGCATTCAATACAGAACAAAGAACTACATTCTGAAAAATAACCAAATAGCTAAAAACATATCAATGTGCACATTGAAAAGGAAAATGCAGCATTATCAGGGTCCTGAGGCAAACCAGAACTCTTCAATCAGAACTACTTTTTAGTCATTCGACATCACACATCTCATATGTAGCTTACTGTAAACGTTAGGTAAATCATGACGTTTACGCTCTACTTTTATTTACCAAAAATATTTTCCCTTGTGGCATTTAAAAAGTATAAGTTCTTAGAACACATTAAAAAAAAATTTTGCCAGCAGGCATTAATCATTAATAGTTGTGTGTTGTGGTTTGTTTTTTTTTTTAAACTAATAGCAATAGTTCAAAGTTCCCATAAGTGTCTTGACATTCCAAGTTCTTGTCTTCTCAGTATCACAGAAAGCAGTGCTGTTTTTCCCAAAAGAGAAGCCAGGAATGTTTCCTTTCTACAAGTATTGAACTTCACAAAAGATTTGACTTTGAAAGTAAAGATCTATCCTTTAAATTGTACCTTTAATTTGGGAAAGTAGATATTCTCTGCCATAGACTTTACCACTGACCTCTTCATATATATCCTGTATTAAACATGTTGCAGTTTTTTCTATCACTTGTATCATGGTATAAGACCATGCCAAAAAAATTTTTTTAAATCAGTAACTTATATCAAACATCTAAATTAAATGAGGCTTCTACAAGAAATCAATTTCTTGAATTATATGTAGAAATGAGAGCAGAGAGAAAAGAAAGAATAACCTGTTGCTCAAGCAGCAAGTCATTTTGCAAAAGTTCTATTAGGCAATGTTAGAACTACAAATAATGCCAAGTATTCCTAACGTTTAAAATTTTTAAACTCAGAGTTGTTTAGGCTAACAAGTCTACAGCATAAATATGTTTATTGTAATTGAACTTTTTTTGCAACATTTTATCACTAATTTCAGTGAGTAGAGAGGACTCTTAGAATTCGGTACACATCTGATTGCTCATATAAGTGAATACCCAAGGATCTGCCAAGTGGATGGAAAGAGTAACAAAGAAATTGGTTTGTCCCAGTTGCTCTCTATGGATCACACAACTTCTGATGGGTTGTTTTCAAACAGGTTCTGCTGAACAACTTGTTTTTCATGGACAAAACACCTTGATAAGAACAGAGAGTCACACCCTGGCCAGTGAGGCTCAGTGGGTTGGGTGATGTCCTGTGCATCAAGAGGTTGCTGGTTCCATTCCCAGTCCCTGGTTTTGGGCTCAATCCCCAGTAGGGGGTGTGGAGGAAGCAGCTGATCGATGTTGTGATGTTTCTCTCTCTCCCTCTCCCTTCCTCTCTCTTGAAAAATCATTAAACTATTCTTAAAAAAAAAAAAAAAAGAACAGAGAGTTACAGTATCATAGTCTTAGAAAGAGAAGAATCTATTTAGGGCTTGGTTTGGGGGATATTTTCCAACACTGGGTCACAAAATACCCCAGTCTCCTCTTGCCTGAGATGAGACTTTGGGGAAGGTGACAGAGATTCCATGTTGTGTTGTGTATGGGAAGAGGAAGAGAGGAGTTAGAAAACGTTCTGTGTCATCTCTGAAGGTACCCTGGGCCACCCAGGCTGGATGAGGCAGAAGAAGTTCCTTTTGGTTTTTTTTTTTTTTTCTTTATTGATGTTAGAGAGAGAGAGAGGAGAGGGAGAGAGAGATAGAAACATCGATGATAGAGAACATCAATTGGCTGCCTTCTGCATGCCTCCCACTGGGGATTGGGCCCACAACCTGGGCATGTGCCCTGACCGGGAATTGAACTGGCAACCTCCTGGTGCATGGGTTGACACTCAACCACTGAGTCACACTGGCCAGGCAGAAGTTCCTTTTGTTTAGTTATTGTCATAAAACTTTTAATTGGCTAACCCCCGCCAGTGTGGCTCAGTGGTGAGAGCATTGACCCTCGCATCGAAGGGTCTTGGGCTCCATTCTCTGCCAAGTGCACATAATCTGGGTTGCCGGTTCAATCCTCAACCCTGGTCAGGGTGCATGCAGGAGGCAACCAATTGATGCGTCTCTCTCATATCAATGTTTCTCTTTCTCTCCCCCTCCTTCCCTCTCTTCCATTCTCTCTAAAAATCAATGGAAAAAATATCCTTGGGTGAGGATTTAAAAAAAAAAATGTAATCGGTTTAAGACCTTGTCTTTTAAAACCATTATCACAGACACATGCAAACACCTCATCTCCTAAATTAATGGAACCTGTGTGCTAAGGAGGCGTGGCAGTGGGCTGGGCTGGGAGGTTCCTCTTTAGTTAGGACTGGGTGCCCAAACACCCAGTTAAGACTGCTATTTGCCTCTGCCACTTGGCCCTCCAAGTTGCCCTTGTGAAATATTGCCAATTCCCTCCTCTTGGTCCCTTTTCTCACTACTGGGGTAAAAAAGACAAAAAAAAAAAAAAAAAATCTTTGTCATTTTGAGCCAAACCAAAGCCTCTGAATTTTATTCCAAATTATTACCTTTAGGGAGTTAAATGCATCTTTTTTCTCAACAGATACTCTCTCTGCAACAAAGGCAGCCCTGCTCAGGCAAATTCCAGCTTGAGACCCAGGGTTTTTCTACATTTCCTTATTTATTGACCAAGTGAGGCAAGGGCCACTTAACTTCTGTCATCTACACCAGTGGTTCTAGTACTTTTTGCTATGCCTTCAAGATCAATTTAAAAATAAGATGCAAATGTATATTTAGTTACCAAAATAGAAAAGTAAAGAGTGCTATGTTTGCCCTGGCTGGTTTGGCTCAGTGGTTGGAGCGTTGGCCTACGGACCAAAGAGTCCCAGGTTCCGTTCCTGCTAGGGGCACCTACCAAAAAAAAAAGTGCTGTGTTTGACTCATTGACATGCAAATTTGTAGCCAAATGACCTTTAGAAAAATAACCAGCTTTGATAGTACACAATGTGGTTATGTGATTTTTCTTTAAAATGAATGTTATTATTTATTTTAATCCTCACCTGAAGATATTTTTCCATTTATTTTCAGACAGAATGGAAGGGAAAAAAAGGGAGAGGAACATCCATGCGAAAGAGGCACATCAACTGGTTGCCTCCAACAAGAGGCCAACCAGGGCCAGGACAGAACCACAATTGAGGGACGTGCCCTTGACCGGAATCTAACCCGTGACTGACTTTGGTCCACGGGCCGAGGCTCTAACCACTGAGCAAACCGTCCACAGATTGATTGCAATTTTTTAAATACTTCTTAAATTCCAAGTTAAAACTGTTATATTCTCTGTGTGCCAGCGATGCCACTATACCCCCTCAGGGGGCAGTGTTGGGGTAGAGAGCTGTGCAGTTCCTTCCAAAGCCAGCTCTCCTACTGGCTGGCAAGCAAATTCCAAGGGACAGATAGGATTAAGGACTCTAAAGAGGATTCAGTAGCCCTCCCCCAAAGGAGGATCAAAAACCCTGGTCTAGTTCTGGAACAAAAACAAACCAAAGCGAAGGAGAAAGTCCCTATTTATATAGCATGGGGCCCTTCCGTTTGCACCCCTAGGGGGAGGGGGGATCCTTTTAAATAGGCACTGTGCGCAGTGGCTCCAACCCCCTGAGGGAAGGTTCTATGCCCTTCTCTGGTTTCCTAATCAGAGTCAGACCCTGGAGGGAGGGCACGACCCCAAACCTCTTCTAGCTGCTTTTGGTGACTAATGGATAAACTGCCAAGAAGTGCAATCGTGTGCCATAGAGTAATCACTTTGCATGAACTTCTATTTGTACTCTCCTAAATTTAGGCCCTAAAGGATTAAGGTAATAATAATATTAGGGGGGGAAAAAACTGCTTATATCCTGTTACAATTTGCCTCTTGTCCAGGAAGAAACAGTCCCCCTCTCCACACTTCATCACCCCCCTTTTCAAACTGTCCCACGTAGAGAGTGGGAGTTGCCAGTAGAGGTGGTTGCACCAAGCTCGGACTCAGTGTAAACACGCCCCAGCAGCACACGCGGTAACCCATTAACTCAGAGGAATCTGGGGTCACTGTGGACGGTTTTCTATTAATAGCAGATAAAGCTCCTGCATACATTACCGGTAATGCCCTGCTGGCCCGCACAAAATTAACTCCTCCCCGGCCAGCAAGAGGCACCACATTCTGCTGGTAGATGTGTGCTTGAAACATGCGTGTACGCCTACACACACGGGGTTTTAGAACCGCTTCCCTTAAACATGCCAGATTCCACTCCCATCCCGAGTCCTGGTGATAGGGTCATTGCAGAAGAGGGGTGTCTCTGAGAGAAGAGCCGTGGCGGCGGCAGGCGGTCCGGTGTCCGTCAGCTCAGCTTTGCCACGCACACCGCCAGGGCCACGGCTACCAGCAACACAGCGCTGAAAACGGTGGCAGCCAGAGCTTTGCTCGGATCGCAGGGCCCTGTGCGCTCTTCTACGGACACAAAGCCCGCCGAAGAGGCACCAGCACTGTACAGGAGCTCCGCGCCCGCCGCCTGCCGGGCTTGCACCGTCCAGCGCGGCACGTTCACCTTCATCTCCATGTCGTGAATCATCTTGCCCACCTGAAGGATCTCCCGCTCCAGCTCGCGCAGGTCGTCCACGTCGAAGTCGCGCTCCGCCTCGTGCCGCAGGGTGCGGACGCTCAGGGCGCGCGCCGCTACGGCTGCCGCACCGCCCGCCACACCCGTGCGCACGAGCGGCCGTCGCGGCGCGTGCAGCGGGAACGCGGTGCCCAGCGCCAGCGCGCGCCGCATGTCGGCTTCCAGCAGGTCCAGGCAACCGGAAAACGCTACCCAGAGGCGCTCGAACTCTGCGCGCTCCTCGGCGCCCAGGCCCTTGTCTCGCAGCGCGGTCGTCAGCGGGGCACCGGTAGCCACCGCCAGCTCCTGCGCCTTCTGGCGCGTCTTCTGCAGCTCCTCACGCAGGTTCTGCGAGTCTGCCGAGCCGCCGACGGTCAGCACCAGGTGGTGGAAGCATGCGGTCGCCTTGTTGAGAGCGTCCAGCAGCGCCTTGCACTCCTCCGTCGCCATGGCGGTGCGCTCCGGAATCTGGCCGCCTGTGCCCCTCTCGGTCTCAGACCCTCAGCGCGGCCGAACAAGGCCAACCCCGACTGCGGCCCCGGGTCGGGCCGCTGGCACCCGCCTCATGCTTCAAGACTAGCTCCGCGCTGCAGTGCTGTCGACGGAGCCCGCTGGGGTCTTGCGACGTGCACCTCTGAGGACCGGGCCTGGAGAAGGAGCTCCGTTAGCGGCTTCCCGTCCCCTCGTCCATCCTTTCAGATACGCTGCGAATCACACGCTGAGTCTCTGCACCGCCTTGGCCTCCACGGTGGCCCCTTGGGAAGGCCGCGCTGCGGCCCCCATCCTCCTCTGGTGCCGTCCTCGGGGCTAGCCCTCGAGCTGCGCGCTCCGCCTTAGCCGCTGCCAAGGGCGGCCGGGTCGTGTTTCTTAGGATCCACCCACCCCCGCCCGTCCTCGCGGTGCGTTTCCATCTCCTGGACAAGGGATAGGCGGGGCCCCGCGAGGGAAGGTCACGTGTGGGTCCCTCATCTCGCCTCACCCCACTGCAGTTCTGGAATATTAGCGCTTGGTAGATCTAACCTTCTATTTTACGTATGGGGAAACTGAGATCCAGGTAAAAAGAGAGGGGACTGGGTCACTCGACATTCATGCAACTGAGGGGACTAGAACCTAGGGACCTGCTAGCGACAAGAGTGGTGTACTTTCTAGGACTGGACACCTCCGTCCTCCAAAGCTAGCAGTAAAGGGCAATCCATGGGGCAGTATGGCTCCCGAGTCTCTCTATCTCGGTCCAGCCCACCTTCCAGAGACCGAGCTTGGACCCCTTCCCTAGTGTCACAGCTGCTCGCGACCCCGCCCTCTCCCGTTCCGGGCACGCGCAGTCCGCGGCTCTAGGCTGGTCCAGCCAGAGTAGGAAGCGCAGTGCACCGCCTGAGCCCCGCCCCCTGGCTGGTCGGACTTAATGATTGCTCTATGTGAACGTCACTCTGGATAAGGACGGCCGCTCATTGGACTGACTCGAGATTGAGGAGCGGCTCCGCCCAACGGTGGAGTAAGAGGGTGGGCGGTTGAGTGGGGCCGCACTCTGGGGTTGTGGTCCATGAGGCCGGTGCTTAGGGGCCGAGAGGTGTCGCCGCCGCTCTGGGAAACGCAGGGAGTGAAACTATGTAGCCTTTAAAGTAAGTGTCCTCTCTCCAGTCTGTCCCCGTGTCTCCTTTCCCTCGGGACGGCTGCGCCTCGGGGCCCAGAGGCCGGACGAGGCCCGGAGCGGGAAGGGGGAGGTGCTCTTTCCTCCGCCGACGCCTCAAGGCTCCCCAGGCTGGGACAGTGGCCCCAGTGCGACCCCCCAGGCCCTGACCTCTCGCCGGATGGACTGCCCTGCCCGCGCTCTTCCGGTCCCGTCTGCAGTGGGACTCGTTCTGCCTCTCCTTTCCGGGGTGGGGTGGGGTAGGGAAGAATGCACCCTTTGACCCCTGCGGCTCGGGGAGGGGTCAGCGGGTCCGGGGTCTCCAGAGTTCAGAGTTGGGGGCAGTGGACGGGACCTTCGCACCTGGACTGAGTGGCCTCCCGGGTTTGCGGGTGGCCTGGCTGTGGATGGGGGTCAAGGGCTTTGAGCCGGGCTCTTGTGGTCCCTGGGTAGTAGGGTGATGAAGGTGAAAGGGAGGGAAAAGGGAATCCCTGCCTGCTTCTGGAGGGGCGGGGTCTCCTTGTCTTGCTGGGTAAAGATTACTCCAGGAAAACTCTTAAGCACCAAGAGATATTCTGGACTTTGGGTCTGTTCAGTTCTTTTTGTTGGAAGTGGACTGCACAGGGGCATTAGAGCTAGGCCGTGTCCTTCTGTATGCCTCAAGGTGCTGGGGACCTGGGCACTTGGGGCCTTTGCAAAGAAACGGGAGGAAGTGTCGAGTCCATCAAGGACTTAGGACGTTCAAGAAACGAGAGATAAGGTAGACTAGAGGGACTACTAGTTTACAGCCAGCTGGGATTTTCCAAGTTTATGGGTTTCCTGGAGGTAGGGCCCTATTTAAGTAATGCCCCGTGGCACTGGCATTAGAGAAGAGCAGTGGACCATTAGCATAGAAGTCCTGGTGACCTCTCGCCTCCTGGTGTTGAGGCACTGTGAAGGGTCCAGTGGGCTGGGCCTCAGGGCTTGCTCTCACTCAGCAATCTGTACTTTAATCCATTGATTTAGTGGCCATTTGTGGCGAGGGCTCAGGTTCTCTTAGCCTTGGCCATTCCTTGCGGTGAAAAGTGGGCTCCTTGACAAAGGAAGAGTAGTTTTCAGGACAAAACGGTAGGAGGGAGAGCTCATCTCTTTGGGGAATTGTGGGGACAGCAGAACGAATGAGGCTGCAGAGGTAAGCGGGAAGTCAGATATGATAGGCCCTTAATGCCAAGCAGAGGAGTTGAGAGTTCATCTAGTAGGGAGTGAAGAGGAAGTCCTTAAGGAATCCTGCACAGACCTCAGTGTTGGAAAGATTACTTTGTGTTCTTCTGGGTGAAGAGGTTTGAGTGACATCAGGAAGCAGAGTCTGTAGACATTCAAGGGGAAAGGGCAGTATGGGAGCTGGAACAGATACTTCTGACTAACCCTGGTGGCAAGAAAGCAACTGGGGCTGTGAAGTTGGGTAGACACTTTGGGTGAGCTCTCCCAGCCTTGGCTTGTCACATGAAATAATCCTGCAGGGCAGTGTTGCTGGGGGAGTGAGCTGTAGTATTTGCCTAGGGCCTGCGGTCAGGCCTTGATTGTGCCTCCTTGTGGCTCTTGGATTGTGTTGCCCTCATGAGTGCAGCTGCTAGGTCTCTGGTATTCACGTGTCTGTGCAGTTAGTGTGTCTGTCTAGGCTCTCCCTCTGTATGAGCTGCCAGGATTAGGTTGGGTTCAGTAACTTCATCTTCTCCCAAAGGAGCAGAGGAAATGTGGCCATGTGATGATAGATATCAGACCTAGAAAGGATTTTACACCTAAAGAATCCAGACCTGGTTTGTCCTGAGGTTGCTTCCACATCTGAGAGACACTGAGAAGTGGCCCTTGGAGCTCTTGCTTTTCTGCCCAAGATACTGGCAAGGAGATGGGTGCTGGTGACTCCACCTGCAATCCAGGAGTAGGGTGACGGAGTGGCATTCTGTGGAGCAGTTGTGCTTCTCCAAACTTTCCTGCTCCCTTGGTGGTCATACCCCTTTCCAGCCATGAGGGCTTCTCTCTCTCTGTGACCCTCCACAGTTCAGCTGTCACTGTGTTTAGCCAGCTCTGAGGACACTGTTTCTGTCTTTAGCCATGCCTGTATGGCCGCCTAGGGCCAGTCCCTCACTCTTCCCTGGATATGAGCATTGGATTTTCAGCTCCAGGGAGAGATGATCCCTCCCTGGGACCTTGAGCTTCCTGTAATACCCCACTATTATTTTGTTCAAGTGGTAGAACAGTTAACATGCCTACAGTGAGCCAGGCAGCCAGGTACAGGCTGGGTGCTTCGAAGAGGAGCTTTGAGAAAAATATGTATAGGCCAGAAGGACACAAGTGACAGTAACATCATAGATTATATCATCTGTTGGTTCCATTTGATGTTAAACATAGATGAATAGAAAGTTTTAACTTTTCTTACTGAATCCCAAATTAAACCAGCTGTAGAATATTGCTCATCCGTTGGAAAATATGCCTGGTCAGGGTCTTGGTCAGGTCCCTGGAAGGGTGGGAACAGCCACAGCAGTGAGATTTTAGCAGGGAGTTCATCTCTGGGAGGCACAGGCTTTCCTATTCTGGATTCTGCTGAGCCAGGCTGCACGCTGTCACCAGCTGTCCCTGACCAGCCAGAGTGATCCAGGCTGGCAAGACGGTTGAAGACCACAAAACCACAAGTGTGCACACCACCTCCTGAAATACCTGGTACTGGTTTGAGGTCTTTCCTGGCTGTCTGATCACAGAGTAACTTTAGATAATTCATGTTCAGGGGTATTTGATCTCTGACTAACTTTACTAGATTTTCTGTAAATTAACCCATTATTTGAGCTTAGGCAGGGGTGCAGTTTTTTAATGAGTTTTATAAGAGAATTCATTCTTTTTAGTTTTACAAGGAAAAAGTCAGTTTACTTTGCATGGTATATATATATATTGAGATATATATATATATATATATATATATATATATATATATATATATATGTATTTTTAATCCTCACCCGAGGATTTTTTTTTTCTATTTATCTGCAGATAAAGTGAAAGGGAGGTAGAGGGAGAGAGAGAGAAACATCGATGTGAGAGGGACACATCAACTGGTTGCCTCCCACATGACCTGGACCAGGGCCAGGGATGAACTGCAACAGGGCCGACACTCTACCTCTGAGCCAATCCAGCCAGGGCTGCAGGATATTTTAAAATATAAAACTTATGCCCAGCTGGTGTGGCTCAGTGGTTGAGCATCGACCCATGCACCAACAGGTCGCCAGTTTGATTCCCACCCAGGGCACATGCCCAGGTTGTAGGCCAAATCCCCCGTGTGGGGTATGCAGGAGGCAGCCAATCGATGTTCTCTCTCATCGATGTTTCTATCTTTCTCTCCTATTCCCTTCTCTCTCTAAAATTGATAAAGAAAAATAAATTTTTTTTTTTTTATCCTCACCCGAGGACCTTTTTGCATTTATCTTCAGATAGAGTGGGAGGGAGGGAGGGTGGAAGAGAGAGAGAAACATCCATGTGAGAGAGACATATTGAGTGGTTGCCACCCACACAACCCCAGCCAGGGCGGGGCCAAACTGCAACCAAGGTATATGCCCTTAGCTGGAACCGAACCCGGGACTCTGATCCGCAGGCCAACTATCTAACCGCTGAGCAAAACTGGCCAGGGCAAGAAGAAGAAATTTTTTTTTTTTTTTAATTTCTTTTTTCCTTTATTGATTTTACAGAGAGAGAGAGCGTGAGAGGGGGAGAGAGATGGAAACATCAATGAGAGAGAACATTGATTGGCCGCCTCCTGCATGCCCCCCATTGGGGATCAGGCCCACACCCTGGGCATGTGTCCTGACCGGGAATCAAACCAGCGACCTCTTGGTGCATGGGTCGACGCTCAACCACTGAGCCACACCAGTTGGACAAGAAATTTTTTTAATAAATAAAATAACATATAAAACTTACTCCTGCAAGTAAACTAGTCAGGGTATTAAATATTATTTTAAGCATTTACCTCTATGTAGGAATTCATCTCTGGCATTAAGTACCGGATTGTATGTGATTTATTACATGTTGTTAAATCTGGGACAGAGAGGTTGAGAACAGTGCTCTCTGACTTTCTTCTGGACAGAGGGTTCAGTCATTGGCAACTAGGAGGTCTGATGTCCAAGAGAAAGCAGATGGCTTAGGACTGAAAAACAGTAAGCTCCATCCCATTCACCAGCAATAGTTGCTAAGAGTCTTATGTGTTTACACAGTTCATGCATTTGAACTGAATGTTTGTTTTTGGTTAATCCTCACCTAAAGATTTTTTTCCCATTGATTTTTAGATAGAGTGGAAGGGAAGGAGGAGAGAGAGAGAGAGAAACATCTGTGTGAGAGACACATATAGATTGGTTGCCTCCTGCATGACCCTGACTGGGGCCGAGGATCAAACTTGCAACCCAAGTACGTGCCCTTAACCAGAAGTCGAACCCAAGACCCTTTGGTCTGAGAGCTGACGCTCAAACATTCAGTTCAGCCAAACCAGCCAGGGCTGAAAATGTTTTGATGTAACATTGAGGACCCTTCTCTTACCTTGCTGCCCTCTCTCACCTGCTCTGTTTGGATTCTTCTTATTTCCCAGGACTCATATTCTCATCGAATCAAAAAAAAGTTTACTCGGGTTTTCTGTGCCTCCTGAACCTTTCACCTTGCTGGTCCCTACCAGGATGCCTTCCCCACTTCTTGCCCCCAATCTCCTCCCTGCTGTTCTGGTCTCTATCTGGTCCTCATTTTTCCCTGCACTGTTCAGAGTTTGTTTTATTCTTCCGGTGCACATTCCTTGCCTTCCAGCCAGGTTATCAGTTTCTCCATCAAAGCCAGCCCTTGTTACCTTCATCTCTGGGGCAGAGGTATTAGTGTTCTGCCAGCATATTGCCCGAAGAGCATGGATATCCCATCGCAGCTTTAGTCTGGCCACATCATATCCTGTTTCTCATGGGGTTTTTGTCCAAGGCATCTTTACTTTTGTACTCTGCCATGTAGAACCAACCATGTCAGGAACCTGGAAGAATTTTGTTTTCTTGTGACTGTCCCAGCAAAATTATATTTTTCAATTGGTCTGGTAAGGTCTCATAAAAGGATTATCTGGGCTCTGGTAATAATAGAATTTGATTATTCACATACCTAAATTGTTGCAGAGCTGTCTGTGGGGTCTAGGAAGGGATTATATGTAGCTGTTTGCATGCTGGGCCCTTCTCCCTAAGCAAATTTGCAGGGAGCTCAGGGGCCTCCTTCAAGCTGTCTCTGTTAGCTACAGCCAGGACATCTGTGGTGGGACCAGACTGAGGGGATTCCCTGTGGGGCCAGTGTGGCTGTCTGTCAGGGGAGCTTTTCCTTTGGGGAAAATGAAGTGTGAATCCTTGCATCTATGGCTATAACCCCTAATCCAAGCATATTTATTTTACATGATGGGTGTAGTGGTTAGAGGGATAGGTGTTAGAATAAATTCTGACATCTGTGTGTAACCTCGAGTTGGCCTACTGAACCTCAGTTCCTTCATCTATGGCAAGGGGGTAATGATACCTATAGTTATTGTGAGCATTGGTTATTGTTAGTTACCCATAGTTATCAGGAGCATTAAAATGGGATGAGGATGTATAGAAGTAACCACAGTGGCTGGACCAAGGATGCTCTCAAATGGTGGTTGTTTTTATCATTAATTATAAGGGAGATAATTCATAATATGCTTAATGTATACTATGGTTTTTTTCGCAAGGAAGCACATTGGAATATTGTTACATAGTGAGAAAATAATTCAGTTTTCACTCATATTTCACTCATCTGATTATATTAAGGATAACTTTACTTGATGCTCCTTAATAATTGCTCGTTTTTTCTTTTTATTTTATTTATTTATTTTTAATCTTTACCTGAGGCTGTTTTTCAATTGATTTTTAAAGAGAGTGGAAGGGAAGAGTTAGAGAGAGAGAGAAACATCAATGTGAGAGAGACATATGGATTGGTTGCCTCCTGCATGATCGTGATAACGGCCGGGAATCAAACCTATAATCCAGGTACGTGCCCTTGACTAGAATTGAACCTGAGACCCATGGGCCGACACTCTGATTGCTGAGCCAAACCGGCCAGGGTTCATTCTTCTCTCTCTCTTTTTTTTTTATCCTCGCCCGAGGACATTTTTACATTTATCTTCAGACAGAGCAGGCGGGAGAGAGGGAAGAAAAGAGAGAGAAACATCCATGTGAGAGACACACATCGACTGGCTGCCACCCGCACAACCCCAACCTGGGCCAGGGACAAACTGCAACCAAGGTACGTGCCCTTAGCGGGAACCGAACCCGGGACGCTCTTGTCCGCGGACCAACGCTCCAACCTCTGAGCCAGACTGGCCAGGGCTCAGGAATTGTTTTTAGAAAATGCCAGATCAAGACTTTCATGTGTTATATAAATCTGACAGTGTCATTCACTGCCTTTTCCTCCCTTGTCCCAGGAGTCTCGCTTTGCCCCATCTGAAGTCCATATGGCTCTTTATGATGAAGATCTCCAGAAAAATCCTTTCTACCTGGCTCTTCAAAAGTGGCGTCCTGATTTGTGCAACAAGGTGGCCCAAATCCATGGCATTGTAAGTGCTTCAATCCTGAGGGTTGTCCTTTCCCTTTAGGTGTGGACCAAGCAGTGCTGGCAAGGCCAGAAATATAGTAGACATTGGCTAAGTATAGAGGGAGTCAGCTACAAACCCACTCCGTGTAACAGACCCCAAACCGTGCTCGGTATGTGAACGAGTATCAGCCCAGGCTGTAATCTTTCCTCTGACCTCTCAGTCATGTTGACACAGGTCTCACGGAATCCACCACTGTTTCTTTTGTTTCCATGTTGACCATGAGGGCTTCTCGAGGACATTCCTCTTCAGGGCCCCATGAGTCCTGGTGTGTGAGGTTGGTGCTCACTCCCATAGAATAAGAGAACCTGTGAACACATTCACATGTCGCTTTCACAGGCATTTCGTACAGGGAAAGAACTGTGGTGAAAGAACATTTATAGCCCTGGCCGGTTTGGCTCAGCGGTTAGAGTGTCCGCCTGCGGTCCGGAGAGGCCCGGGTTCGGTTCCCGCTAAGGGCATGTACCTCGGTTGCAGTTTGTCCCCGGCCCTGGTTGGTCGTGCGGGTGGCAGCCACTCGATGTGTCCCTTTCACATCGATGTTTCCCTCTCTCTCTCTTCCTCTCTCTCCCTCCCACTCTGTCTGTACAAAAAATGGAAAAATATCCTTGGATGAGGATTAAAAAAAAAAGAACATTTATAATAGAGGCCACAACCTTAACCGCCTTCACAGGCAGTCAGGTAACGCAAATGTGGGTAAGAAAAACCATAGCCTGTTGGGGGGCCGTGTTGCCTGGCGAGAAAGTAGGCCCCACACCGCAAGTCTGTCTGGTTCTGAGGTTGTTGTACACAGCACAGCAGGACACAGTGTGTGGTTGCCTCTGTGCCCCCCTGCCTAAGGAGTCTTCGGTTTCTTTCTGTGTGTTGTCCTCTTCTCACACTGTGTTCCTGCTTTTCTTCCACGGGTGTGGCTTTACTCCGGTATGTCAGGGGGCTGCAGACTTGAACCAAAGGAGAAGTTGGTTTAGCCCAATAGTGTCAGGTTCTCAGATGCCTTTCTGGGAAATTGGAACTGACTTTCATCCCACCCGATCCAACTCTAGGCCATCAGAAGCCTGATTTCTTTTATCTTTTTTTTTCTTTCTAAGTGTTTACTGATTTTTTTAGAGAAGAAGGGAAAGAGAAACATCAATGTGAGGGAGAAACATCATTCGGCTGTCTCCTGCACGCCCCCTGCTGGGGATCGAGCCTGCAACCTAGGTATGTGCCCTGACTGGGAATTGAACTGGGACCTCTTAGTCCATGGGATGATGCTCAGTTCACTGAGCCACACCAGCTGGGCAGAAGTCCCTTCCGATCTTTATGATTAGTTTTGTGATTCATACATTTTTCCCAGAGTTTTCTTACTCTGGATTTTAGAAGTCATAAAAGTTCATTATAAAAACAATTGGAGAATACAGCTGTTGCCAAAGAAGAAAATAAAATCTCATGAAAGCTCACCAAAGACATTCATTGTTATCTATTCATTTCACACTAGTTATTAAATGCTACTCTAGGCAAGGCACTATGTTTGCTGCTGGAAATTCAGCAAAAAATATGAATGTACATCATCATCTTTACCCTTATGGAGCTTAAATTCTAGTGGGAGAGATGGTCATACTCTGGGCAAATATATATGAATTATAGCTGTGGTAAATGTCACAGAGAAAAAGTACAGGATGCAAAGCAATCATGTTAATTTGGGTTTTTTTGTTGTTGTTAATCCTTACCTGCAGAGATTTTATACATATATATATATAATTTTCTATATATGTATGTAAATATATGTGTGTGTATATATATATATTTTATAAAGAGAGAGTGGGAGGGAGGGGAAAGAGAAAGAAACATCAATATGAGAGAGACACAGCAATTGGTTGGCCTCCTGCATGCCTCCTGACCGGAGCCGAGGATTGCACCTGCAACCCAGGTACATGCCTGGGACCATGATCGAGCCCGTAACCCTTTGTTCCTCAGGCTGATGCTCTAACTACTAAGCCACACCAGCCAGGGTGAATTTGGGAAATATTTCCTTCCCATCTTTGTTTTATAATATTTTATAAATAACATATGTTAACTTTCTCATACTTTTTTTTTTGGTACGTGCCCCTAGCGGGAACCGAACCCAGGACTCTCCGGTCCGCAGGCCAATGCTCCAACCGCTGAGCCAGACCAGCCAGGGCGTTTCTCATACTTTTTAAAAATGCCACACTATGGCCTTGGCCGGGTGGCTCATGTAATTGGAGTGTCATCCCGTACACTAAAAGGTTGTCGGTTTGATCCCCAGTTAGGATGCAAATGGGGAAGGAACATAACAGTAAGCCAATGTCTCATCATTGGCTGTTGTTGTTTTTTTAAGATTTTGTATTGATTTTTAGAGAGGAAGGGAGAGGGAGGGAGAGAGAACATTGATGTGAAAGTATAACATCAGTTGGCTACCTCCTGTCCGCTTCCCACTGTGCATGTGCCTCAACTGGGAATCAAATCAGCGACCTGCTGCATGAGAGGATACTCAACCAACTTAGCCATACCAGACAGGAAAGGATTATATTTTTGAATGATAGGAACTCTTTTTAAAAAACATAACCACAGTGCCATTATCACAGCTAAAAAATTCCTCAATAGCCCTGTCCAAGTGGCTTGGTTAGAGCATCATCCTGTGCAGCAAAAGGCGGTTTCAATTCCCAGTCAGGGCACGTTTGGGAAGCAACCAACCAATCGATATTTCTCTCTCCTTTCCTCTCTAAAATCAGTTTTTAATTTTTTTTTTTATCCTCACCCGAGGACATTTTTGCATTTATCTTCAGATAGAGAGGGAGGGAGAGAGGGAGGAAGAGAGAGAGAGAGAAACATCGATGCGAGAAAGATACATTGACTGGTTGCCACTCACATAACCCCAACTGGGGCTGGGGTCAAACTGCAGCCAAGGTACATGCCCTTAGCGGGAACTGAACCCGGGTCTCTCTGGTCCACAGGCCGATGCTCTAACCGCTGAGCCAAACCAGCCAGGGCAGTTTTTAAAAGAACTCTTTAGCCCTGGTCGGTTTGGCTCGCGGTTAGAGTGTCAGCCTGCGGTTCAGAGAGACCCGGGTTGGATTCCCGCTAAGGGCACTTAACTCGGTTGCAGTTTGTCCCTGGTCCTGTTTGGGTCGTGCGGGAGGCAGCCACTCAATGTGTCCCTTTCACGTCGATGTTTCTCTCTCTCTCTCTTCCTTTCTTCCTCCCACTCTATCTGAACAAAAAATGGAAAAATGTCCTTGGGTGAGGATAAAAAAAAAAGAACTCTTTAGCCCTGGCTGGTTTTGCTTAGTGGTTAGAGCATCGGCCTGCGGACCAAGGAGTCCCATGTTCAGTTCTGGCCAAGGCCACGTACCTCGGTTGCGGTTTGTCCCTGACCCATGCGGAGGGCAACCAGTCGATGTGTATCTCTCACGTCGATGTTTTCTCTCTCTCTCTCTCTCTTCCTCCCTCCCTCCCTCCTTCCCACTTTATCTGAAGATAAATGGAAAAATATCCTTGGTTGAGGATTAAAAAAATAAATATGTGAATAAAAGAACTCTTTAAAAAATATCCATCAATAATTCTTCAGTATCATCTAATATGTAATCACTGTTCAAATTTCCTAAACCGTCTCATAATTTTGTTTTATAATTGGTTTGTTCAAATCAGGATTCAAAGGAGATCCACACATTATATTGGATTGATAGATCTTTTAAATCTCTTTTTCTTCTAACTTTATTGAGCTAAACTGAAGTACACTAAACTGCACATACTTAATGTGCAACCTTAAGTTTCTTTTTAATTTGTTCTTCTCATTTCCTCTCTTTCTTTGCAGTTCATTTATCCAGGTCATTTATACTGTAGAGCTTCCCGCATTCTGGCTTTCGCCAGTTTTAATCCCATGGTGGTGTTTAACATGGTACTCTGATCTCTGTGTTTCCTGAAATTGGTAGTTAAATCCAGATCTTAATCTGATTCAGTCTTGATTATTTGAGGCAGGGCAAGGCCACTTCAGAGACAGAGTAAGTTCATCCATCAGTAAGTGCCCCCCTTTCCTCCTGCGAGGGGCTGGTGTTTCCATGGGAAGGTAGACACACTGCTCTTTCTGACCGGCCTGAGGAAGCTCCTGAGGACTCCTGCTCCCAAAGGCTCCAGACTCCCAGGGTGTCTTTGCAGAGGAAACAGCAGCAGGTGCTGGGCAGTGCTTCCAGGAGGCAGCAAGATGGGGCAGTGGTCAGGAAGGCGGCAGGAGTCTCAGTCATGGCTCTGCCACTCACTGGCTGTGTGACCCTGGGCAAGTTACTTAACTCCTTTGAGCCTGTTTCCTCTTCTGCACAGTGGGGATAGAAGCCATTTGCTCTATGCTGGGCTGCTTTAGGAGATGGGGCTCTGAAGGACTTAGCTGCCCATGGTCATCTTCCTTCTGGGTACCCTTGAGTCAGAGGCCTCTGAAACGTGAGTCCCTGTTGAGTCAAACTCCTTCTCGTTGCTGCTTTGAGCTGAGAAACTTGTGTCCAGAAAGCGAGATGGCCACTGTCGGACTAAAAATTCAGGTTTCAGATCGCACCTGCCCCAAAGACAGGTTCTGGCACCCTGAGACATCTCTAGTGGAGGTGACAGCTTGTGATAGGAAGCTGAGTTTTTGCAGCTAGTGTCACAAACTGGAATCACATCTGGGCTTAGAAACAAGCATGGAAAAAAGACGGGAAGGAAACGCTGTTCATGTGCAGTGCTTATCATTTAGGTGGTGGGAGTAGGTGTGACTTTTTAGGTTCACTTTTCTGTACTTTTCAAACTATCCCTCTCTTCATCTGGAATCGTTCCTGAGCCAGTTAAAGATTGATTGGGGCACCTGTTCTATCTGTGGGGAGGAACCCCAAGGGTGTGAGAGTAAGCCTCCTTCCTCTGCCTGGGCTCCCCACAATGACAACACACTGAGCCAGCTGGCATCAACTGCTGCCATGTTGGCAAGTGACCCCAGGCCTTCTCTCTGCCAGTAGGTCCTCACAGCACTTCCAGCTGGAATGTGCTCTGATACAGCCTGTTCTGCCGAAGTTGTAATTGACACATCTCTCTAATATTCACCCTAATTCGTTTCTTCCAGGTCTTAGTACCCTGCAAAGGAAGCCTGACAAACAGTGTTCAGTCTACTTGTCAATTTGAGTCCTATATTTTGACACCAGTGGAAGAACACTTTCAGACCTTAAATGGAAAGGTATTCATTTCTTTGTAGATCAACCGGGCTTGCTCACTCAGTGTTTGGGTGGGGTGGAGGGTGGAGGACCCGGCTTGTCACCCTTTCAGATCTACGTTAATGCTGGCTTTGGCACACACAGCCCTGTGGGGTGGGGCTGAGGGAAGAGGGGATGGTGGTGCTGAGCAGGGCCCTGCATCGGCCCGGGAGAGTGAGGAGGGGCTGAGTGTCTCTCCCTCGGCCCATGGGGTTTCTGCCCGTGAGTTGGGGTATCCCTGGAACTCCTGCCCCTTGAGGTCCTGTCAGAGTAAGCTCTTTTATCTCTGTGACATCGAAAGCTCATTGGTTTCTTGGCCACAAATTGGAGATCAGGGATGAGTTTTTAATTTTTTAAAAACTTGGTTTTGAAATCATCTCAAGGCTACTTAGAAAGTTTCAGTCAAGCCCTGGCCGGTTTCACTCAGTGGTTAGAGCATTAGCCTGCGGTCCAGAGAGACCCGGGTTCGGTTCCTGCTAAGGGCACGTACCTCGGTTGCAGTTTGTCCCTGGCCCTGGTTGGGTCGTGTGGGTGGCAACCACTTGATGTGTCCCTTTCTCGTCGATGTTTCTCTCTCTCTCTCCCTCCCACTCTATCTGAACAAAATATCAAAAAATGTCCTCGGGTGAGGATGAAAAAAAAAAGTTTCAGTCAAGTACAAAGAGCTCTCATATACCCTTCTCCTAGACTGGTGAACTATTAACATGTTGGGCACGTTTATTTTATCACTATGTATAATACACATTACTGTTACTTTTTCTGAACCTTTTTCAGGAAAAGTTCCAGACACTATGTTCCTTTGCTGCAAAACAACTCAGTCTGTATTTCCTGCATAACTGGAGTGCAGTGATCACACTCAGAATATTTGACATTGGTAGGATACTGTCTTCCAATGCACTGTTCATGCACAAAATATGCTAATTACACTAACACTCCTTTTAGATCCAGCATCACAGACTGCGTTTTTTAGTTTTCTTCCTTTGGAAAAGGCCCTCAGTCTGTCTCTGACTCTCGTGACATTGACATTTTGTTTTCTGTGTGGGCTCCCTCAGTGTGGGTCCTCTGATGTTTCCTCATGATTAGATTAGCAGTCATGCATGTTTGGTAGAAATGCTTTCGAAGGGTGTTTTATCTTTCTCAGTGTATCACATCAGGGGCACATGATGCCAGCCTATCTCATTGTCAGTGTTAACTTTGGGATATGCATTTTCTTGTTTTTTTAAGTGTAAACGGGTAGGTTCTGATAGAGGGAGGTACCATTCCTAGTTAGGACTTGTTCAGTCTCCCGTGGTCAGGGGAGAGGGCCACAGTTCCTTCTCACTAGTGTTGGTACAGCTTGGCCTCTCCGATCCGACCCGGCAGCCAGGGCTCATGGGCACTGTGTGGAGGAGACAAGGCATGGGGGATGGGGTGACCTGGATGCCGGCTTGGGGGTCAGTAGCCCTGTGGCTCACAAGGCATGCCACTATTTTCCTGCCAGCGATCTGCTCACCACAGCTGCCAGACCCTTGTTAGTACTATTTTTCTCTTTGGGGTACCCAAATCTACAAACAGAGCACAGCTGTCAGGCTTAGCTGTTAGGTCTGCCCTGGGCACCCCGGCCATGGCCAGAGTGGTGAGCTGCGAAGGGGACTGCAGTGTCATTGTCCAGCCCCATCATGTTGAAAACCGGACATTTGGACACTTTGCGCTTTTGTTCAAATGGGAGAGCCTTTCTGCTCGTCCCTTCCTGAAGGGTGCAGGTGTCTGCTGCTCTAAGACTGCTTAGTGCTGCTGCTTTTTTTTCTTTATTGATTTTTAGAGGAAGAGAGAGAGAGAGAGAAATCGAAACATCGATTGGCTGCCTCCTGCATGCTCCCCACTGGGGATCGAGCCCACAACCTGGGCAGGTGCCCTGACCGGGAATCAAACTGGTGACCTCTTGGTGCATGGGTCTATGCTCAACCACTGAGCCACACTGGCCGGGCCAGCCTAGTGCTTCTTCTATTGCAGCATTTAAAAAGGATAAGTATGGTATTGTAGCCACAACTGCCAGGTGAACAAAGGGGAAAGAAAAACATTTTAGTTTCAAAAAGCAAAATAGAAGAGTAGTCGTCTCCTGGCTGGGTAGCTCAGTTGGTTAGAACATCGTCCATATACACCAAGGCTGTGGATTCGATATCCAGTCAGGACACATACAAGAATCAACTAATGAATGTATAAATGTGTGGATATGCATAAATCTATTTGTACAGTGATGGTTCTCTTGTTCTAGGACGTCTTTATACAAGGAAACAGGATTAAATTAGGAGCTGGTTTTGCCTGTCTTCTCTCAGTCCCCATTCTCTTTGAGGAAACGTTCTACAATGAAAAAGAAGAAAGTTTCAGCCTACTATGTATAGCCCATCCTTTGGAAAAGAGAGAGAGTTCAGGTATTCTTCGAGATAACCGCTTTCTCATGATTTAAAGAATGTGTTTGTTGAACTTCCTCTTGACGTAACTGTTACAAACAACTTGTAAAATATTCAGGAGCTCACTAGAAAGCTGCATAATTCCCCACAGAACTTAATCGAAAAGTCATCTTGAGCTAAGGTGCGGACTAGGCTGCTGTGTATGGCTGCACAGTTTGGCTATTCCACAATTCCAGGAGGCATCAATTCACATAGACCTCAGTGTGATTGTCGCCCCCTGGAGTTGTGCAAAGTGGTAGCCCTGGCTTTGTCTCTGGGCCTCAGTGTCAACTGCACTCTGGGGCTCTCATTATAAGGAATCAGGGCTCTTCCCCAGAGCCTCACAGGTCATGCCCATGGTCCTAAATAGTCCAGGTTTTGTCCCAGAAAAGGATTTCAAGAGGACCAGGCTCTCTGGACCCTGGGTTGTCCTGTAACTGGGCTACCCTTGGGCAGTCACTTGAAATAAGGTTATCCTTTTCTTCCCCCTGGAAGATGGGGCCCCAAACCCTGGGGAAGCAGGGCAAAGGATATGGCACGTCCCCTGTTAGGAAACAGTGAAAGCTGCAGTCAGCCTGACCCTCTGTCTCTTTTTCAGAAGAGCCTTCAACACCCTCAGATACCTTTTCCCTGAAAACCATCGACGATGTGAGAGAGTTTTTGGGAAGACACTCTGAGAGATTTGACAAGAACATTGCCTCTTTCCAGCGAACATTCAGAGAATGTGAAAGAAAGAGCCTCCGTCATCACATAGTCAGTAGCTGTGTCTTGCTTTGCCAGGCGTGCCGGTCTCAGGCCAGTGTAGAGCCCTGGGATCCCTCCCAGTTTACTCTGAAGCTTTACTGTCGGGAGTTTTGTTGAAATGTGTCTTTCTAACTATAGAAGTAGTACAAGCCACTTTAGAAAGGTTGAAAATCACAGCGAAGTATGAAAATGAATATCATCTGTGTTAACTCCAAGACGTTTTTGTTTCTATTCCTGATGCATGTACACCTAAAAAATTACATTCTATGGAGTGTTCTCTTCACTCCAGGACATGTTGCATGTCCTGAGTTTTGGGTTCCGGCCTCAGATGACCAGCGTGACCTGTCTCTGTCCCACAGGACGCGGTGAATGCCCTCTACACCAAATGCCTCCAGCACCTTCTGAGGGACTCTCACCTGGTAAGCAGCAGGCCTTTCAACAGAGAGAATTGCCGTTTGCCCACCTGCAGAGCCAAGCTCTCTAACTGTACTTCTGTCTTCTAGAAAGTGCTTGCCAGGCACGAGGCCCAGATGAACCTGATGAAGCAGGCGGTAGAGGTAAGAGGCCAGGGCGGTGCGGGCAGAGTAGGCAGCAGTGCTGCGGGCTCTCCTTGCTGCCCCACCCAACACCCTGAACTGGGGTTGTTGATTTCACAGATGTACGTCCAGCATGATATTTATGACCTGATCTTTAAATATGTGGGGACCATGGAGGCAAGTGAGGTAGGTTCTAAATTTTCATCACCCAGGATGGAAGTCTTATCCTGTGCTTTCTAGGAAATTTGAAGCTTCGTTAAAATCTGTTGTTAGGATGCTGCCTTTAACAAAATCACAAGAAGCCTTCAAGATCTTCAGCAGAAAGATATTGGTGTGAAACCTGAGTTCAGGTAAGGGTTTGCCCTGCAGCAGCTCGGCATCCTCACAGGCAGGGGCACCGTTTCTCCCAGAAGCAGGGCCCCCGGCTCAGTGGCAGCAGGCTGATTTGTCTTGGTTCGTACTGAGGAGTGCAGTTGTTTGTGACCAGAGATAAAGGGCGGACATCGGCAGATGGCTGTTTCGTAGCTAACACCCTCCAGCACCTGTCTGCCCAGGTGCCAGCCTGGTAGGAGCTAGAGGGCTGTGGTTCCCCACGGTTGGTCTCTAGGTGGGCATGTAACTCACTCAGGTGGGTTCTGCAGGAGATTATCTCCCCTCATCTGCCCATCGGAGGGAACCCTGCCACAGAGACACTTCCTTTTGAATTAATTCAAGTTTCATTGGGATTAAAAAAAAAATGTCTAAAGTGTTTGTTTAAACTGCTTTTTTTCCCCTTTGGGCTGTTTCAATCTGGGTCTAAGGACTTGATTTTTTTTCCCCTAATTTTCTGGTGCTGCTGTATCACTGGGCAACCTGAATGAGACATTTGAAGCTATTGTGTTTTGCCACTGTCAAGTCAGATGGCTTCTGAATTTCTGATTTTAGTTTTCAGTACTTATGGTTTGTTATAGGAAATGTAAATCAGCCCTGGCTGGTGTGGCTCAGTGGATAGAGCCTTGGCCTGTGCACCATAGGGTCTCAGGTTCAATTCCTGGTCAAGGGCACGTTACCTAGGTTGGAGATTTGATCCCCGGCCCTAGTCAGGGCACATGCAGGAGGCAACCAGTCATTGTGTCTCTTTCACATCAATGTTTCTCTCTGTCTCTCTCTCCTCCTCCCTCCCTTCCACTCTCTCTAAAGTTCAGTGGAAAAATACATCCTTGGGTGAGGATTAACAACAACAAAAAAGAAATGTAAATTGGGGGGTATATTATTAGACCAGAGAAGAAGGGCCCTCACAATGTGCTTTTGTCACTTGCCAAATTATTTTACAGCTTCAACATACCTCGTGCAAAGAGAGAACTGGCTCAGCTGAACAAATGTACCTCCCCACAACAGAAGTTGGTTTGTTTGCGAAAGGTGGTGCAGCTAATTACACAGTCTCCTAGCCAGAGAGGTTTGTGCTGGGGAAGGGGCCTGGCAGGGGGGTAGATGCATCCATCCAAATGCAAAAGTCTATTAAGGAGCAGTGCTGTCTTGACCCTACAAAGGCTGGTGTGTACAGTCCAGCCTCCCGGCATGAGCGCCCCGGGTCTGTTCTGATGAGCAGATGCCTGCTGATGGGGGTGGGGGTAGGTGTGTCATGTTTAGGGTAAGAAAATGGTGGCAGAGGGACAACAGCCTTAAAAATGAGCCAAGCTGGTGGTAGATATGTGGGGATTCAACCATTACTTAGACTGTTCCCCATTTTGTATATGTTTAAATTTTTCCATTATAAAAAATATAACACAAAGTCAAGAAAAAACTAATGAGGAGGCAGATTTGTGTATGCAGATAGGTAATGACCTTCAAAGGCTATTAACCGAAATAAACAGGAGTGTGTGGTATACTTGAGCAGCACTGCAGTGAGGGGCGTGGCTGTAGATCCATTTGTATGGTGTTGAGTTCATAGATGGTCTCCAGAAAGATGCAGGAAAGCAATAGCAGTACCGCTGGGAAAGAAGACTGGGCTGCAGGGATAGGGGAGGGACAGTCACAGTTTGCTCTACTGTACGGTTTGAATTTTTAAACGTGTAAATGGATTGCACAAAATTTCAAAGTAAAAAAAAAAAATCAACCCTGACCAGAGTGGCTCAGTTGGATGAGCGTTGTCCCATGCACCAAGAAGTTGCTGGTTTGATTTCCAGTCAGGGCACATGCCTGAGTTTCAGGCTCAGTCCCAGTGAGGGGTTGCAGGAGGCAGCTGACCCATGTTTCTCTCTCTCCTTCTCCCTCTCTCTCTCTCTAAAAAAAGAAAAACTGTTTAAAATAAAATAGCCCAGCCAGTGTGGCTCAGTGGTTGAGCATCGACCCATGCACCAGGAGGTTGCCGGTTCGATTCCCAATAAGGGCACATGCCCAGGTTGTGGGCCCATTCCCCAGTGGGGGGTATGCAGGAGGCGGCCAATCAATGTTCTCTCTCGTCAGTGTTTTCTTTCCCCTTCCCTTCCTCTCTCTCTCTCAAAATAAATAAAGAAAAAAGTAATTAAATAAAATAGGCCTGGCCAGAGTGGCTCAGTTGGTTGAGCGTCATCCTGTGCACCGAAAGGTTGCAGGTTCGATCCCTGGTCGGAGCATGTACAATTGATGTTTCTCACATTGATGTTTCTCTCTCTCTCTCTCTCTCTGTCTCCCCCTCTCCCTTTCTCTCTAAGCATGTTCTCAGGTAAGGATTTTAAAAAAAAAAAAGCTACTGTCAGCATTAGACTCCACAGTGTGTAAAACAAATGATCCCAGGAGAGAGGCTGTCAGCAGTGGCTCTGGGCACACCTTTGCTTTGTGTCCACTGTCACTGACCTTCCTAGAAGGTGGCAAGGGGTGGTCTGCTTAGAATTCCCTTCTTTCGTAGAGATTCTGGGAATGCTAGACATTTGTGTTTCCCTCGAATCTAACATTTATTCAGGACACTGTAAAGGAAACTGCAATTGAATTTCTCCGAGATGTGTAATCTTACTGGATTGTGGTTCTGTGGGTTGACTGGTGTGGGGAGTTGATATGATTGTTGGTCTGTTCGAGTGTCATGATGGCTTTGAACGTGTTTCCTCCTTGCAGTTAACTTGGAGACTATGTGTGCTGATGATCTGCTATCAGTCCTGTTATATTTGCTTGTGAAAACAGAGATACCTAATTGGTAATATTTTTTGTTGAAATACTTTTCAAAATAGCAGCACTGTACTGTGGTGGTTTTAGTATAACTCTAGGAAATTGAGCACCTCTCATGAGTCAGGTGCTGATCCTGCCCCACCTTCATTCAGGACGGGGTGGTTCTCATCCTATTTAAGATGGGAAATTGAGGCCCAGAGAGCTTATGTTTCTCATTCTGGAGCACGCAGCTAGTGGGGCTGAGCAGAAAGCTGTATGGCCCCAAAGATCATCTTCACACAGGAACCCACAGCTCACATTACAATAATCAGCTTTCTCAAAAATAGCCTATTTCAGCCCTGGCCCGTGTGGTTCAGTTAGTTGGGCATCATACTGGGCACTAAGAGGTTACTGATTCAATTCCTAGTCAGGGCACATGCCCAGGTTTCAGGCTCCATCCCCGGTAGGGTTATGCAGGAGGCAGCCAATTGATGTTTTGCTCTCACATTAATGTTTCTCTTCTGTGTGTCTCTGTCTCTCTCTCTCCCTCTCCCTTTCTCTCTATAAATTAATAAAAAATCTTTATAAAAATAAATGAAAATAAAATATAGCCTATTCCAGGAAAAGAACAAATAGTTTTACTTATTTTCCTAATTGCACACACTGAATAGAGAGCAAGGGGGTAGCAGTCGTTGTTCCTAGGAGCTAACCAACTTTAGTCACCCAAGCCAATAGCATTGTTTCTGCAAGTGTTAATTGTGTACAACAATGAAACCTTTTTTTTTTTCCTTTTGTTAGGATGGCAAATTTGAGTTATATCAAAAATTTCAGATTTAGCAACTCCACAAAAGATGAATTGGGATACTGCCTGACCTCAATTGAAGCTGCAATAGAATATATTCGGCAAGGAAGCCTTTCTGTTAAACCTCTGGTAAGATCCCCTCTTCCTCTGGCCTTTCTTTGGGGGGTTGTCATGGCACCTTTGATAAGGTTCTGAGGTTGGTGTGGAGGCAGGGGATTCTTTTTCTCTTTTCTTTTTTGTAATTTGTTTTTATTGATTACGGAGAGAGGAAGGGAGAAAGAGGTAGAAACATCTGTGAGAGAGAAACATTGATCAGCTGCCTCTTGCATACCCCCTACTGGGGATCGAGGCCAAAACCTGGGCATGTGCCCTGACCAGGAATTAAACCAGTGACTTCATATATGTGATGACGCTCAACCAGTTGAGCCACACTGGCCAGGCAAGGGAGGGGATTCTTTTTTTTTTTCATCCTCAGCCGAGGACAGTTCTGCATGTATCTTCAGATACAGCAAGAGGGAGAAAGAGAGAGAGAGAGAGAAACATCTATGTAAGAGAGACACATCGACTAGTTGCCACCTGCACAACCCCAACCGGGGCCAGGGACAAACTGCAATGGAGGTACGTGCCCTTAGTGGGAACTGAACCCAAGACTCTCTGGTCCGCAGGCCAACACTCTAACCGCTGAGCCAAACCTGCCAGAGCATGTGTACTTTATATGAAGTTATATTGTATACAGCATTTTATGTTGTTTTTTCCCAAAACAATAGTTTTATTTTTTCTGATTGTAAGACTAATATTTATTTATAAACAATATTTGCTATCTATAAAGATACCGCGAAGAAAACAAAAAGCTCTTATAAACTTGCTGGCTGGGGGTAACTTTTATTAATATTTGGGTATATGTCTTTTTTCTGTGCCATACAATTATATCGTTAACCAAAATTTGAGACTATGCTGCCATTATTGGCACGTGGCCCGACAGCATCGCGGTGCTTGCTAAAGAACTGAGTTCTGCTCTTGTCTGGGTTTTGATCTGATTTCCCACATATGTATGGTGAAATCAGAGGCTGTCCAGTCTAGCTCACCTCGGATGTGGCTGGCGGTGACTCTTGTGAGAGGTGTTTCTGACTGAGGGGGAATCACTCACATCTGAGGAGGAACGCACATGCGCTCCCCGTGCACAGGTGTCTGCGGAACCAGTGCCACTCACTCCCATGGCAAGGGAGTGAGATTTCTGAGTTCGAAAACCGTCCTCCATGAGGTGCTAGGAATATGGGTGTTTTCCTTTTAGCTGATCCTGGTTAAATATTTTATTTTCTTTTTCTTTCAATTTCACCTTGGATTGGTTTCAGATGTACAGTATAGCAGTTAGACAATCATATACTTTCCATAATGTTCCCCTCGCTATTTCCAATACCCACCTGGCACCATACATAGTTATTATGGTACTGTTGACTATTTTCCCTGTGTTGTAATTCACATTCCCATGGCCATTTTGTAAATACCAGTCTGTACTTAGTCCCTTCACCAAGACCCCAAACACCCTTCCCTCTGGCAACCACCAGTCCACTCTCTGTGTTTATGAGTTTGTTTCCATTTTGTTTGTTTGTTTATTTTGTTCTTTAGCTTTCACATATAAGTGAAATTATATGATATCGTGCCCATCAATAGACAAGTGGATAAAAAAATGGTGGTACATATATACAGTGGACTATTTCTCAGCTATAAAAATCTTACCATTTGCAACAGCACGACTGGACCTAGAAGATATTATGCTCAGTGATATAAGTCAGTCTAAGAATATTTCCCATGGTGCCGGCAGTGGTGTGCTGGGAGGGCCTGCCCTTCAGGTCTTTCCCCTTCAGGTCTTTCCCTCACGTTGGTTGGAGAGATCATTCCCTTCCTGGCTCTACCACCCTGCAGAGAAACTGCTTGAAGCTCCTTGATGGGGCCAGGAGCTCCCTCGTCACCTGGAGGGAAGTGTCCACCTCTGGAAGGTGCTCCTGTCCCCGTGCTGCCTCCATACTGTACTGTGGCCATCCTGCTTTCTTAGTTTCCACGTAGGCAGGAAGGCCAACCCTTTACGCCCTTTGGCCAGAGTGTAAGGAAGTGGCTGCCCAAACAGTGTCAGTTGAATTTCCACACCTACTTTTTTTTCATCCTCACCTGAGGATATGTTTTTTTTCTTTGATTCTAGAAAGAGAGAGGAAGGGAGAGGGAGAGAAACATCCATGTGAGAGAGAAACATTGATCAGTTGCTCTTGTACATGCCCCAACTATGGATCAAACCTGCAGCTTAGGTATATGCCCTGACTGGAATTGAACCCTCGACGCTTGGATGCACGGGACAACGCTCCAACCAGCTGAGCCACACTGGCCAGGCCTCCACGCCTACTTTTACTTCAGAAAATATTTCAAGCAGTGGGGGTGGGGGACAGGTGGAGGTGGAAGAGGGTAAAGGGGGATAAATGGTGATGGAAAAAGAATAATAACGGGGAAAAAAAATACTCCAAGTGGGATTGGGGGAGTGTTTGAGGAGTGGCCCCTCTTGTGCTGGTTTGAGTCCACACTTCTGTTTGCGGTTGGGCAAGTCTGCTTGACTCTCTACCCCTCCACCTTCCTGTCTACACTGGGGATAATGCTGTATGTTTCATCCCTTGTTGGGTGGTTACAAAAAGCAAACAATATTCAGAAGCACCTTTTTGAATTGAGATGATTCTGGTGCCTTTAGTTGCTCTTCTAATACCCCTGCATCTGGGTGTCTTTGTATCCTGATCTCTGGTGCTCTGCATGGATGGACAAGGGGATGTGGAACACAGCCCCGAGTGCTCCTCTAGACAAGGGTGGCTGACCCTGCCTTTGGGATGGGAGGTGTTTGGATCCATCAGGTGGTGGGGCAAGGTGTGCATCATCCTTATGGCTTTCGTGTAGCCTGTCCCTTGGTCTTGAGTGGGTTGGGCCTGAGAGATGCTCTTCACTTGATTGGCAGAGCAGGTGTCGTGGCTTCCTTATCTTTGTGATGCCAGCGCTGGGATTCCATCTGGGTATTGCCTCTGCCTTAGCTGCCTACTGGGCTCTTTGCAGTAGTGCAGTTCCCTCTGGGAATGTTTGAGGCTGCTGTTGTGTTTTGGTGTCATCCATTTTCTGGGGAAAGAGCCCAAGAGTATCCCCACACTGTAGGTGAGGTTTCTGAACAGCATAAAAGACTAAATATTAATAAATTAAATTGTTTTGCCCTTGACTTTTTGTTTTATCCTCACCCGGGGACATTTTTGCATTTATCTTCAGATAGAGAGGGAGGAAGAGAAAGAGAAACATCGATGTGAGAGAGACACATCGAGTGGTCGCCACCCACACGACCCCAACCAGGGCCGGAATAAATTGCAACCGAGGTACATGCCCTGAGTGGGAACCAAACCCGGGACTCTCTGGTCAACGGGCTGACGCTCTAACCGCTGAGCCAGGGCCTCTTGACTTTTTATCGAATGTAGTTGCTGAGAAATTTTCTCCCCAAGATAGAATCATACTTCAAATGACCATAAACATTCTTTAAGCATAAAGACTTAAATAAAGACTTTTAGCTTCTTGAAAATAAACATTAGTAGGTGAGTCTAGTTTTACTTTTGTGGACAAAAAAGCCAGAGGAGAGAACCCTGAAAGGATCTGTATCCTTCTCTGCTCTAGCCTTGCAGGCTCTGGTCTTTCTCACTTTGCTGGGTTTCTACAAAAATAGCGTTGACCCTGTTCCCAAATAGGTCTCATCTGATATGCTGTTTCTTCTGGTAGCTCATTCTTCCCTGAAGATTCAGCCCTAGAAGACTTGTCTCTCTTCATCACTGCCCTTCAAACAGTTACCCAGAGTGGAGGAAAGAACCCTGAATTTATCTGAACAGTAATGTCTTTGCTGTATCTCTGACCCTAAGCTGCTCAGCTATAAATCACGGAGTAAAACAGGTTATTAGAGCTTTATAGAGCTTATAGCAGCTGGGAGCCAAAGTGGCTCTAATTCTGAGGTTTTGGTGTTTGTTTGCCAAGTTAAACCTCTGAGGGCAGTCAGTGTGGGAGAACCTCACGCCCCAGAAATGGTTCGTTCCCCGAGACGCTGTCAGCTCTGTCTTTAGTTGGACCTGTAAGTGAGAATGTAGAGAGGCCTTTCCTACCATTTAGGCTGGGTGGTGAGTTCTTCTGGCAGCAGCTGGCTGGAAAAATATTCCCTTTACCACCCACCAAGACTCTTTTTAAGGAAGTTAATTTGTTGTTAGATAATTTAATTGCAGTTGCTCACCTGAGCATTAAAGTGTCCTGCTATAAATTATTTCATAAAGTAAAAAGGTAAAGTGGAGATTAAAGGTAATGGAAGGAGACTTGACTTGGAGTGGTGAACACACAATACAATATACAGATGATATAGTGTAGAATTATACACCTGAAACCTATATAATCTTGTTGACCAATGTCACCCCAATAAATTCAGTAAAAAAGAGAAGAAATAAGGATGTATTTTTAGAATTTTGTATCTAGGGAATCATAACTTGCACTGTGAAGACCTGACTTTATTAATTGGGGTAAAGCCCAATATCTTATTGGACTTTGGGCCAGTGGCCATATTGTTTGCTATTTTAATAAGTATGTTCAAAAAGTAAGACCCCTCTCTCTTCTGCTGGTTGACATTGGGAAATCTAGACTGTGCTGTCAGATGGTTTTCCTGCCTGTGGGCTACAGATAAAGTGGTGGGATAGGGCCATACAGGCTAACACAGAAGTTTGAGGGGAGGTGGAGGCCAGGCTAGTCCGGGTTCCCATCTGGAGGAGGACCATGTGTGCGTGCAACATTCCACACTTAGATGGCACCTTCCACACGCATGCACAGCCAGCGTGCCACTGCTCTCCCGGATCCCCATGGGAAACGGTTGTCAGAGCTACCACTTCCTGGACAGATAGACAGGAAGCCCTTCTCCCAGCCCGATGGGCGTCAGCTCTGGCTCAGTGAGAGGGGAGCGAGGCACTGCTGACCCTGTTCTAGGGAGACGGCAGGGATGGTTCCCGGAGTCCTCTCTTTTGAAAGAGCTGCACTGACATTCATCACGTGTGATAAAATGAACTGTTGGGGTTTTCCTACAGGAGTCTGAGGGATTTGGTGACAGACTGTTCCTTAAGCAGAGAATGAGCTTACTGTCTCAGATGACTTCAACCCCTATTGACTGCCTGTTCAAGGTAAGACAGCGAGAAGTCTTTCTCTGTGATGAGCACTCCATCTTCCAGCCTCTCTAGCATCTCTGCAGAATCCACAGGGTGGTCTGCGTAAACACTGAAGTCCACCTTGTGCTAAGAGTGAGTGGTAGGCGTGCAGAGGTTTTACATGTGGGATCAGCATGCATGCTCTTCTCCATAGCATGTGTGGTGCATGGAACCCTTTGCCCCAACTGTCCTCCTTTCTCCACTCAGCAAAACACAGTTTGTCCTAGGGCAGCTCAGTGGCACCTCACTGATGGACCCCGCAGAGCTGATGCCTCTTCTCAGCTCCAGGAGCCCCGTTCACAGGTGTCTGTGTGCTTATGCACTGGGCTGGGGGCCCACTGCCTGGAGCTGGTTTGATCGTGTGGCAGCACAGTCACGCAGCTCCCTGCTCAGGTCTAATCAACCACTAGGAGACTGTGGACGTGCCCTCCTGGGCAGTCAGCGAGGACTAGGTGAGGCGGATCTCCCCGAAAGGCCACCTGGAGCCAGAATGGTTTCCCTGGAGGCCCAGAGCGCCTCCTGGGATAACGTGCTCCCCAGGACAGGTTCTCCCTGGGTGAGCCCTGCACATTGGGTTGTTGATGGGGTCTCCCACCGGTTGTAGCTGTTTCCTCCCCCACAAGCCAAGGCTCAATCAGATATAAGAGAACAGGACCAAGGCTTGTTCTAGCGGGGTGTCAAGGGTCCACACTGAGATTCTGGACATGCTGCTTCCCTACTCCTGTTGCTTTGGGAGTTTTGTAATGTTGTTTTAATTATGGAGAACTTCTTACATTTACAGATTACAAAAGTAAAAGAGTAGTGTAATGAACAAACCCCATGCAGCCATCTCCCAACCTCAGTTCACCCTGACCCCCACCGACTTTCCCCAGCCACCCCGATCATTTTGAAATGAGTCCCAGAGAGCAGATCAGTTCATCCATACATACATAAGTGTCTCTGCAAGGACGCTCAACAAGTTCAGGCCTTAAAAAGCAAATAATTTCTCAATGTTGATAGTGTCTTTGATGTCCCCTTTCAGCACATTGCTTCAGGTAACCAAAAAGAGGTGGAGAGACTTCTGAGCCAAGAAGACCAGGATAAAGATGCCATCCAAAAGATGTGTCACCCTCTGTGCTTCTGTGATGACTGTGAGAAACTTGTCTCTGGGTAAGAGGGTCCTCGTGGAGACTGAGTATGCCAGCAAGCAGGGTCCTCAGGGCCTCGGTGGACCTTTAATGCTTCTTTGCCATGCGGTTTTGAATGAGGCACTTATTCTGGCTGTGTTCAGCTTCCTCTCCTGTAAAGTGGGGACACTGATCTCTGCCTCTTTAGAGCATCAGATGGAATAAAAGTCATAGGTACTTGGCACGCCACTGGGCTGGATACCAGAGTAGGCAAGTGAGTGTAGGGTGGGAGGAATGTCCACTTCCCCCAGTAACGCTTTTGATCTCCCCTTAACCTTGTCAGACTTTTGCTGGGTATCAGTGCCTAGAGGTGGGGCAGCGGGAAGGGACACTGGAGCTAGATGCCTCAGGTTCTTGCCCTGTGAGCAGGGGCTGGATTCTCTCTAGGACTCTATAGGAGGGGCCCAGTTTGGATTACACCCTGAGGTCTGTCTTCCAGTCCCAAGACCCTGGCACAGTCAGGAGAAGGCTTTGCCTTGCCGTTCCTAGGGTGTCTTTTTCTCTATTTTTTCTCTGTTTTAGGAGGCTGAATGATCCCTCAGTTGTCACTCCATTCTCCAGAGATGACAGGGGTCATACACCACTCCATGTGGCAGCCCTCTGTGGTATGTGGTCTTGGGTTGGCCTCTGGGGGATGTCAAGGCAAAGGGATGGAGTCAAGGATGGCCCAGCAGAGGCCTGAGGCCTGGCAGACTGGGTGTGGTGGAGTTGGGGTGGTGGAAGGGGCTGCATCATGGGCCCACCCCAGCTGGTTTCGCTGGCAGAGAAGAATAGCAGACGTTCCACAGGCCTTCCCAGGCTGCTCCTGGGCTGAAATAGCACTTATACATGCTCTCACTGTGTGAACACCTATGCAACCCTGGGTTGGTGGTCCAGGGAGGGCATACCTGAGTCCCAGCAGTGAGAATGGTCTTAAGGTTAGGGTTCTTATAGCCTGCTTTTATTGATTTTTTTTTTAGAGAAAGAGATAGAAACATCAATGTGAGAAACATCAATCATTGCCCCCTACTGGGGTTTGAGCTCACAACCCAGGCATGTGCCCTGACCGAGAATCAAACCCTACCCCTCAGTCCATGGGACAACACTCAACCCATTGAGCCACACCAGCCAGGCTTATATCCTGCTTTTAAATAATAACTTGACTGTTGCCCTGGCTGGTTTGGCTAAGCAGTTGGAGCATTAGCTCTTGGACCAAAGGGTCATGGGTTTGATTCCCAGTCAAGGGCATGTAGCTGGGTTGCAGGTTTGGTCCCTGGCCCCAGTCGGGGTTGTTCAGGAAGCAACCAATCGATATGTCTCTCTCACATTGATTTTTTTCTCTCTCCCTCCATCTCTCCCAATGGATCAATGGAAAAATATCCTTGGGTGAGGATTAGCAAAAAAATATATAAATAACTTTATGTCTCTTAAAGTGCATATTCAAAGTAGAAAACACAGACTTCTCCAGTATCACCTGCCATCCTTTTGTCTCCCAGAGATAATTTTGATGTATGAGTATCTGGAGTTTTCTCATGCTTGTGTGTGTGTATGAGTATAAAACGTAAGATGTTGTGGGGGGGTCACACTATTCTGTTCTGTGCTTTTGTCACTTGGCAATACATAAGAACATTTTTCCTTGTCAATATTTTTTAATGGCTACATACAATTCCATTCTATGAATTGATGAACCATGGAATCTTCCATGGGCGTCTAAGGCCTTTTCCCACTACCTTCTGTTGCTAAGAAGTGCATTGGAGCTGAATCTCCTCTAAGAGCCACCCAAAGTACCGGAAATCTCCAGTCTCACTTGACTTTGGCTCGGGTTCCTCTCAAGCAGAAAAGTACCTCCTGGCATGTCTCATGTCAGGGAATCAGGGTAAAATAATGCGGCTTCATGCTGAGGGTTTGAAAAGTCTCTTCTCTTTCCTTCTCCATTGTACAGTCCTGTTTTGCAGGGCAGGCATCCCTCATTGACCTCCTGGTCTCCAGAGGCGCTGTGGTGAACGCCACTGACTATCACGGGTCAACCCCACTTCATCTGGCGTGTCAGAAGGGCTATCAGAGTGTGACGGTGAGCAGGGTCTGACGGTGCTCCCCAGTGCACATGCTTGGATGAGCTGGGCCCCAAATGTTGACTCTCCAGTCGTGCTGGCTCCTCTGGCTGTGTGGTGGCTGCACAGGAGGGGCTGCGGTCTGAGGCTCCTCCAGCCCTAGACAAAACTCTGAGGTCTCAATCTGAAGTGTCCTGATAATCGGGGGTGGAGGGGTGGGGCTGTAGACTTTTCTTCTTTAATCTCTAAACTTTCTGTAAGGAAGGATGAGAGTGATGATCTCATGTGTCTGTAGAATGGGTAAATAAGATTGAAAATGGAAATAAGGGACCCCCCTGATAAGACTGCAGGCCATGCTTCCTGGGGGAGCCTGGGCCTGCCCTTGTGGTCTTGCTGCTGTTCACCTGCCTTCTCCTCCCCTTTGGAAGCTGCTACTGTTGCACTACAAGGCCAGCGCTGACGTGCAGGACAACAATGGCAACACGCCACTCCACCTGGCCTGCGCGCACGGCCACGAAGATGTAAGTGGTACTTGCTGTCCTGGCTCTGTTTACCCTTTCCCGTGAAGAAATGAGAGTTTCTCATTAGTTTAGTGTAGTATTTTGTGTTGATAATTATTGGAAGATTCCGTGTATCGTTTTTGGTTTTTTTTGCTTGTTTTTTTATAATCCTCACTCAAGGATAGTTTTCCATTTATCTTCAGATAGAGTGGGGGAGGCATGGAGAAAGAGAAACATCAGTGTGAGAGGGAACATCAGTTGTTCCTCCTGCATGACCCCCACCAGGGTTGGGGACCGAACCTCAACCGAGGTACATGCCCTTGACCAGAATCGAACCTGCAACTCTTTGGTCCGCGGGCTGACACTCTAACCGCTGAGCCAAACTGGCCAGGGAGTGTGTCATTTAAAAATTTGAAGTTTATTATAGATGTTATGTTGAATAACAAACCTTGAAACTTAATTGCTCATTATCTCTCATAAAATTATTTTTATTCATCCCTGCTACCATCTGATTCTTACCTTTGTTCATAATTCAGTTTCTACATTTTGCTTTTTTATGGTAATATCAAGGAATTTTATAATTTCCATTTTCACTTAGTATTTAGCTGTGTGTTATTTTTTTTAACCCTTCTCTCCAGAGTAACATGCAGGTAGATTTATACACATGTAGGGTTGCGGCTGGGTTAGGTGGATGTGCAAACACGAGATCATACCGCATACATTTTTATGCAAGTTGCTTTCCTAACATAACAATACATTGTAGGACCCTCCAGGTCAGTGAATGTAGACCTAGCCCATCTTCCATCGCTGCAGTAACCAGTTGTGTGTTCTTTGTAAGTGCTCCCAAGACTGTCCCTTGGTTCAGGGAGTCGTGACAACACCATGAAGTATTGTCTGCCAGGGCAGCTCACTGGGGCACTCAGGACACATTTTGTTGGAGGCTGGTCATGTAAACACCATCTGCCTGGCATGTACCAAAATTCCAGACTCCCAGGAAGAAAGGTATTCAGCATAAACCACAGTGTTGTACAGATAGGTTAGGCACAGTGAGCCCCTCTTGTCAGGTAGGGGACTGTAGACACACTCCCCAAATCCAGGCTCCCAAGGACTACTGCAAGTCAAGGGCCAGCCTTACAGTCAGGCCTCTGAAGGAATCGTGGTCTCAGGCCTGTTGTGGTCATTCCTTTCTGCACATGGATACATCACAGTTTATTCAGCCATTTCTTGTTGATGGACATTTGAGTTCTTCTGAGAAAGTGATGTGTCCTGATCGAGTGACCTGGAACCATTGGGTTCTAACACTCTGTTACTGCACACTGGTTTGGTTAGTGGAACCTTGATTGAACCATGACCTGGACCGAGGCTGTGGAGTACACAGGTGTTACCTGAGGCTTGGCTATGTGTTAATGGTGGCATTCTCCAATTTCTTTGCAGTGTGTGAAGGCTTTGGTCTACTATGACGTGCAGTCGTGCAGACTGGATATTGGTAATGAGAAAGGAGACACGCCCCTCCACATAGCTGCCCGCTGGGGCTACCAAGGCATCATAGAGACGTTGCTACAAAACGGAGCTTCCACAGAAATCCAGAACAGACTGAAGGAAACGCCCCTCAAGTGTGCGTTAAACTCAAAGGTATGTATTTTTTTTTCTTTTGTATCTTGGAGAAGGAATATGACTTACCAAAAAACAAAAATCAATGTCTGCAGATTAGGTCTTGGCCATGCTGGACAAACTGCATTAGTGCCTGAGGGCAAGACTTGGCCCGTTCCCTCTCTGCTGCTTTGGGACCTGGTTGTTAATGGATTTTACTTATTTATATCAGTTTCAGTTTTTATTTGTGTTGTTCCAAGAGCTAGTCCCAGCAGAGTTTGCCTCGGCCTGAGTGCTGTTGGTTTATGAGCACGTGGAGTGGGCGAAAACAGGTGGCTGCTTTGACCAGCAGAAGCAGAGGGAGGGACAAGGAGGAGTAAGAGTCAGAGGTCTGTGTTCTTTCACTTCATCCTGGGCTCCTAAAAACCTTAGCCTGATTTGGCCAATTTTGAACATTGGTTATTTCTCCTTTCATAGGTGATTTGTTAATCAACAACTTACCCTTTCCTGGGAGTCATGTCTGGGAGCATGCCGTTTTTGGCAACGTGTGGAAGCGCTCACTTCATGAGTGGGTGGACTGGGGCCTTGGAGAGCAGTTCTGCATGCCTGGTCTCCTGGCGGGCTGCAGGCATGCCTCCAGGGAAGCATGTCCGGCTCCTGGCCAGAGGAAGCAGAGAGCCGTGTGCAGTGGGAGTCCCAGGTCTGATGTGTCTAGAACATCACTGATCTGTAGCCCACACAACGTTTTAATGCAGGTCTCCAGTTGTCTCCCTCTGCACAGGCCCCGTTTCTGCCCTTTAATGTTTTACCAGCTTCCTTTTACAGTTTCCAACTCTCTTATAGGGAGGTCTTTCAGTTTGTTTGTGTCATCTAGGAGTAGCACAGTTTTTCAAACACTGGATTGAGGTATGACTGACATACACAAAGCTGCCCATGTTCATTTATTTTTTATGTATTTTATTTATTTATTTTTATCCTTGCCCGAGGACACCTTTTTCCATATTTTGTTCAGATAGAGTAGGAGAGAGAGAGAGGGAGAGAGAGAGAGAGAAACATCGACGTGAAAGGTACACACTGAGTGGCTGCCACCTGCACGACCAACCAGGGCCAGGGACAAACTACAACCGAAGTACGTGCCCTTAGCGGGAATGGAACCCGGGTCTCTCTGGACCGCAGGCCGACGCTCTAACCGCTGAGCCAAACCGGCCAGGGCCAAAGATGCCCGTGTTTAATGCACAGCACACCGTGGAGACACTGCAGGTTCGGTCCCAGACCACTGCCAGGAAGTAGATCATGTTCCTTTTGCTGGTGGAGAGTCTCTTCTTCAGTGAGCAAAAAATTGCAACCTCTGTGAAGTGCAGTAAAGCAAAGCGCGGTGGAATGAGGTGCCTGTGCGCAACATGATGGGTTTGCAGGTGTGTTCACACCTGTGAGACTACCACCACGACCTGTGCTAGAAATACATCCATAACCTCCAAAAGTTTCTTCTCCTCTTTGTTTTTATGTTTGTGTGTGTGTGTGTGTGACAAGAACACTAAGTTCTCCAGTAGGACAGTTTTTGAAGGTGACATCCCTGTTCCTGATCCCAGGGGGCCCGAGCCATTCTGCCTGTGCACTCACAGGGTCTCTGCTTTGTAGTGGCCACAGCTGATGGGACTGGGCAGTGTCGGGAGGAGCTGAGGGCTCCTCTGCCCCTGCATCTTCTACCACAGGCCCCTTCCCAAAGGAGGTCTGCAGAGGGAAGGAGACAGCTGTCTGCCTGGGTCTGCTCTGGGCCACTGGGGGATGCCAGTGACAAGGCCACACTTGATTCCTGTGGACAAAGAACCTGGGGGCTGGTTGAGGCAGCCTTTAGGCCCCTTCTGTGGCTGGGCCTCTCGTGGCCTCTGAGCTGGTTCATGGGAAGCTGCAGCTGCTCCTGTCGGGCAGCAGGGGCGATGGTGTGGCAGAAGGAACCCAGACTTAATCAGTGTGATCCTGAGGGAGTGCCCACCCCGTCCAGGCCTTGGCTTCTGTCTCTCTAAGGGTGTGGCTGAGCTGTCTGCCCTTCCAAGGAGATAGGCAGTCAGTGGGGTGTTATGGGTGATGATGCTTTGGTGACCCATTTCATTCAGTACTTTGCTGTCCCCTTTGTCCTCTTAGATTCTGTCTGTAATGGAAGCTCGTCACCTGTCCTTTGAAAGGGGGCGGCAGTCTTCAGAGGTAAGTAGACAGGACTGCATTCCTTTGGCCCTGTTTATGACCAGGATGTCCTCTCTGTCCCTCACCTGTCTCTGCTCTCGTTGGGCTTCCTTGCTACAGGTCCCTGCGTCACCTCCTCAACATTCCATGGATTCTATCAGCCAGGGGTCCTCTGCCTCCAGCTTCTCTGTGTCCACCGGCTCCAGACAAGGGAAGCCCAAGAAAGACTACAGAGAGGTGAGGACCTCAGATGGGAGGGAGGAGGAAGGCTGCGTGGCCCTGTGTTGTGGCGCTGGTTAGAGTCAGGGGCCTGAAGGGGGCCACCCGTTGGCCTGCTCACCATTCCTGGGACAGCCCCCTCTGCTGTGACGGAGGTCAGTGCCGTGGAGAGGAGCCCAGACTGTTCTCATCCTGCTTGCTCTTCGCAGTCTTCTCCCTAAGCGGCTCTTTGATTTGTGGATAATGTATATATGTGGGGGAGAGAGAGAATATCCTAAGGAAAGTACAAGTAAAGTCACCTGTAGGTCCACTGATACAAGATCATTTTACAAAGCATTTTGTCTGCCCTTACCTCCCACTCCGGGAGCACCCGATAACCCGAGGTGGGTCCTTCCTGCTTCCTGCAGTTTCCATGGACATTGATATGTACTCACACATTGCGCTTTGTGCAGGCTGATTGACAGTCTGGTTGTTGTTCTTCCACTTCATCTGTCTTAGAGCTCGTTCATGTCAGCTCACAGAGCAGACCACTGCATGGCTGTGCCACAGTCCTCAGCTCCTTCCCCTGTGGAGGGGGGGCGCTCGCCGACTCTGCCCAAGACCCCTCCTCCCGTTACCCCTGAGCCCTGACCTGCTCTTGGAGGACCCAACAAGCTTAGCATGATACAGAAGCACAGCAAAGAAAACTAAGAGACACGCTCCAGGATCTAACAGAGACCTGGGATCGTTCATGGGATGGGGCTTCCCCTTATGTACTCTCAGCGAACAGGTAATGAGAGCTGAGCATATGTCTTCTGAAGGGTGGCCAGCCTCCTAAGGGGTGCTTGTGCTTCAGGGTGGCCATCATCTCACTTGGCCACATCAGTAGCAGTGTCATTCCATGGACCTGACTCGGTAACGGAGGCAGTGCACACGAGCACCCCCAGGATGTCCTGCCGGAGCAGTTGTAGGGATATGTTGGCCAGATACTAAACCAAGACTCCACGAATTAAGAGACAAGTGAAATCTACTAGGTTTTCAGAATGGTGTTTTTATTTATTTATTTTCTTATTTATTGACTTTAGAAAGAGAGGAAAGGAGAGAGAGAGAGAAAGGAAACATCAATTTGTTCCACTTATTTGTACATTCATCGATTGATTCTTGTATGTGTTCAGACCAGGGATGGAACCCACAACCTTGGTGTATTGGGACGATGCTCTAACCAACTGAGCTACCTGGCCAGAGCTGCTTATTTTTATTATTTTATTAAAATTATTTTTCTGACATTCTTTTTCCTTTTATTAAGGTAGAAAAACTTTTAAGAGCTGTTGCTGATGGAGATCTAGAGATGGTGAGTTTGTGGCGGTGCATTTTAACACACCCACTCTCGGTGTGGAACACTGTACTGTCTGGTCCTTGCTGCTCTGCTCCCGTTCACATGGAAGGCGTGCACTTACTGAGTGTTGGTAATGGCGGTGTGCTGTTTCCTCCCCAAGTAGTGAGGGCAGTGGACATAGAGCCGCACGGGGCGCGTATCCCTGCCTCTTAGACATTCAGATCCTGGGAGAGTGGTGAGACTGGCAAGAGACCAGCCCACATCCAGCCCAGAGTGTGGGCTCCGAGCCTGGGCCTGCTAGGCGGGAGCAAGGAGAGCAGACGGGGTTATGGGTGAAGAGTGGGTGGTGGAGGCACGGGCAGAGCCCGGAGGGTGTCAGTGTGACCCTGCAGAGTTGTGAACAACCGGCACTCCTGGGCCAGGAGGTGCAGGTCTGAGCCTTGGGGCTCCAAGGACTTACAACAGGTGCCCGGGTGACAGTGGTGCCGACTGACACCGGGTGGGAACCTGTTGAGGACGTCCTGGCAGGAGGGAAGGTGTCTGGCCTAACCCTCGGTATCAGGTGACAGGGACCCTCTCTGAGGAGATCCCTGGAGAGTGGAGCCAGCCTTCCTGAGATTCCCGCAGGCAGTTGCCCTGGCTTGCTTTTGGCTTCTTGAAAGGGATTTGTTTTGTCTTCTACTTTAAAAGAAGTAAATTAGGTACATGCTTAGCAAATTAGCTCTAAGTCATATTACAAGTGAGTTTTATCATGATGTGTGTTTCAAGAGTGCTTTTCACTACTGAGTGTGAGGCGGTGGCCAGAAATTGCTGGGATCTGATTGTAACCGCCTCTGAGATAGTAAGAATTTGAGCGTAGTTACTGGTGTGTTAGACTTTGCCCAGAGGCTTCTGTTAATCCGTCGGACTGACCCAGTGTTCTCTGGGGGAAGCGAAGGGGGACTTCGTTAGGCCAAGAGCCACAGGGTGAGCCAGTAGCATAGCCTGTGTGGAGAAGACATTACCACTGTCCCTGTGTTGTGACATACCTGCTCTTCCTTCTGTGGGTGGGTGAGGGGGCTGAGGCCACTCTTGAAGGAGGTGAGCAGAGACGAACTGCCCAGTGCCCTGGAGTCCCATCCAAACTAATGTACACATACGATCGCTTCCAACCCCTGCCTGGGGCCACCTGCCCTCACCTCCTGCCCCCAGTCTGTCTCAGCTAGCCTGGGGTGAGGCCCCTGGGTCAGGGCCTTGGGATTCCCACCCTGACCAGGGGCTGCTATCTGGGCCATGAGGGACCTGGAGAAGAGAAGCTTGGGGTCGAAGAGGGCTTCCTGGATCCCGTCGTCAGCCCTCGCAGGCACCTGCCCTTTCCCTCAGTGCTTCGAGCCAGGCCGAGGTGCACATCGCCATGAAGAGCATTTAGAAAGGCTTGAGCATGTGTGAACCTTTGTGAGCAGCAGCTGCCATTTTTTAGTTACGTGGTTGAAGAATAGGCCCTGGTTTGGGAGCGGTCAGAGAGAGAGTTGATGCCGTGGCTCATAAAGGAGCTGAGGATGAGTTAAGTTCCTGTTTCTCTTCACGGTGCAACCCCAGGTGCGTTACCTTTTGGAGTGGACAGAGGAGGACCTGGATGATGCTGAGGACACTGTCAGCGCTGCAGACCTTGAATTTTGTCACCCCTTGTGCCAGTGCCCAAAATGTGCTCCAGCTCAAAAGGTTTGGCTTTGCTTTTGTGGTTGAGGGTGGTGAGGCGGGACCGTTCCTCATTTCCCCTTGAGGAAGTTGTCAGCTTCCCAGCCAGCCCATTTCTGAGTGGCTGGTAGTGGGTATCCCTGAAATGCAGGGGGTTAGTTCGCTCTTCGGGGAGAGAAGCTGACGCTAGTACAGGGCCTGGCATAGGCGGCCTGCTTCCTGAACAGGCAAGTCAGTGAGCAGGGACCTCGTGTGCTTAGTGTGTGCGGCTCCCTGGGCCCGAGTCAAAGGCAGAAGTTCACACACAGACACACCCAGGATCTCCGTTCATGGGGCTGTCTTCCCCCAGGGAGGCTGCACTCAGGTCTGTTGCCACTGCCTTTGCTCACATTGGTTCATCCTCTGTGGCAGACACATCCCCTGTGTAATCCAGTTCCCCCATGTGGTAACAGCTTGCAAACCCATAGAACAGTATTACAACCAGCATATGGACACAGTCCGTCCACCTTATTCAGATATCCTGTGTAACCTGTGCTCGTGTGTGCTGTGTGTGTGTGTGCACGCACACGTGTGTTTATTTCTAACCAGTTTTATCACATGTGCAGCTTTGTGTGTCCACCACCACATTCAAGATACAGAACAGTTCACTCACCACGAGAAGAATCACTCATGTTGCCCTTTTATGACCACACACATCTCTCTCTCTCACCCCCATCCCAACATCCACTAATCTGTTGTCCACTTCAAAAATGATACACATGTAATCATCGACATACAGCCTTTTGGGATTGGCTTTGCTCACCAGCATGACTCCAAGTTGTTGCATGTCGGTAACAGTTTGTTCCTTTATAGTTGAGCAGTAGTTCGTGGTACATATGTGCCAGTTGGTTTAACCATTCACCTGTTGAAGGGCATGTGGGTTGTTTCTGGATGTGGGAAATTACAAATTAAGCCGCTTTGTACTTTTGTGTGCAAGTTTTTGTGAGAACACACGGGCCCAAGAATGTAGTCGCTGACTCACATGATAATTACATGGTAATTCAATGGTTAGTTTTGTAAAGAACTGACAGACTTTTCCAGACTGGTTGTACCATTTTACATTACCACCAGTTTCTCCGCATCCTCACTGGCATTTGGTGTTGTCACAATTTTTTATTTTAGCCATTCTGATAAGTGTATAGCACTGTTCTCACTGTGGTTGTAGTTTGCATTCCTACTGAGTGATGACATTGAACCTCTTTTTATGTGATTATCTGCCATCTGTTTATAGTCTTCATGTGAAATGTCTGCTCATTTCCTGTGCCCACATTCTTACTGTTTTTTCTCTTTAAAAAAAATTCACTGATTCTAAAGAGAGAGCAAGAGAGAGAGAGAGAGAGAGAGACATTGATTTGTTGTTCCACCTATTTATGCATTCATGGTTGATTCTTGTATGTGCCCTGACCAGGGATCCAACCCACAACCTTGTGTATCAGGACGACTCTAACCAACTGATCTACTCTGTCAAGACTGGACTGTTTTCTTTTTTCTCTGTACTGTTGAGTTTTCCAAGTTCTTTATATATTCTAGATTCTAGCTCTTTGTCAGATTCATGGTTTGCAAATATTTTCTTTTCTCTCTTTGCCTCTAGCTTCTTCTCATGGGTTTTCATAAAGTTTCTAATTTAGAAGTCCAGTTTATCAATTTTTCCTTTTGTAGATTGTGCCTTTGAGGTTAAGTGTAAGAACTCTTTGCTTAGCCCTAGATTTCAAAGCTTTTTCTCCTGTTTTTTTTTCCCTAAAAGTTTTATAATTTTACATTTAACAGTTAAGTCTCTGATCTACTTTGAGTTAAACTTTATACAGGGTATGAGGTTTGAGTTGCAGTTTATTTTTTTCCCTATGGATGTCCACTTGCTCCAGCACCTTTTCTTAAAAGGACATCCTTCCTATACCGACTTGCTTTTGGACCTCATTTGACTGTGTATGGTGTGGGTCTGTTTCTGAGCTGTCTGTTCTGTTCCACTGACCTGTGTGTCCGTCTCTCCCTCCACCAGTGCCATGCTGTCTTGATCACTGCAGCTATATAGTAAGCCTTAATATTGAGTAAAGTGATTCTTCCACATTTATTCTTCTTTTCCAGGATTGTTTTAGCTATTCTAGGGCCTGTGCCTTTTCATATAAATATTAGAATAAGCTTGTCTATGTCTACAAAAAAACCTTGCTAGAATTTTTATAGGAATTGCATTAAAACTATAGATCGATTTGGAGAGAAATAACATCTTTACTATGTTGAGTCTTTATGAACATGGTATAGCTCTAAAGTATTTAGGCCTTCTATGATGTTTTCATCAACATTTCGTGATTTTCAGCATATAGATTCTGTTTTGTTAAATGGATACCTAGGTATTTCATTTTGTTTTGTGCACTGTGAGTAGCATTGTGTGCATAGTATGCGCTCGTGTTCTAGCTCTCCAACTCAGTGTGTGTTCCATACTAAGGACATTAATTTAACTTTACAAAATAGGTATAGTGCCCAGCCAGTGTGGCTCAGTGGATTGAGTGTTGTCCCGTGGACTGAGAGGTCCCGATTTGATTCCTGGTCAGGGCACATGCCCAGGTTGCAAGCTTGATCCTCAGTAGGGGGCATGCAGGAGGCAGCCGATCAATGTTTCTCTATCACATTGATGTTTCTATCTCTCTCTCCCTTCCTCTCTAAAAAAATTAATAAAAACATATTTTAGCCCTGGCCAATTTGGCTCAGCGGTTAGAGTGTCGGCCCACAGACCAGAGAGGCCCGGATTTGGTTCCCACTAAGGGCACATACCTCAGTTGTGGTTGTCCCCAGCCCCAGTTGGGGTCGTGTGGGTGGCGGCCACTTGATCACTCGATGTGTCCCACACTGATGTCCCCCCCCACCATGTCCCTTTGTCCCTCCCTCCCTTGCACTCTCTCTAAAATTCAATGGAACCCAGCCAGTTTGGCTCAGTAGTGGAGCATTGACCCATGCACCAAGAGGTCACTGGTTCGATTCCCGGTCAGGGCATGTGCCCAGGTTGTGGACCAAATCCCCAGTGCAGGGCATGCAGGAGGCGGCCAGTTCTCTCTCATCAATGTTTCCATCTCTCTCTCTCACTTTCCCTTTCTCTCTCTCTAAAATCAAAAAGAAAAAAAAATGTTTTTTTAATCAATGGAAAATATATCCTCAGGTAAGGATTAACCAAAAAGAAGAAAAAAAGTTTCACCATGGGTTTCTCTAACCTAAGAATACTGAAATGACTATATTTTTCATTCACATGTAGCTTGCTGCAGGGTAATGTGTCTTTCTCTCTCTCTCCCTCCCTCTCCTTTCCTCTTTCTCTAAAATAAATAAAATAAAAATAAGAAAGCTTTATGTTCTCTTCTCATTTAAAAACTCTTATCTTTTTCTCTCTTTGTAATTTCTCAAAAAGACACAAATCTAAGTTGCTTCATTTCTGTGCCTAAATTAAAACTTCCCCCAAACCCCATTCTCTTCTATCCCACTGGTGTATTTAAAGGTTTTTTGTAAACCCTTAACTGATGTATAATTTACCTACAATAAAATATAGCAGGTCCATAAATAACAGCATTTCAACATAACACTAATCAGATGCTGTAGGAACTTAATTCTTCTTTACATCAGTGAGCCGATGGTAAAATTGGTTTTGTTTTATGTCATTTTGCTTAACATCGCAAAACTTATTGACAATGTTAAGTGACTTACTGTATATCCATGTGAAGAATACAATTTGGGCCTTGGCTGGTTTGGCTCAGCGGAAAGAGCGTCGGCCCGTGGACCAGAGAGTCCTGGGTTCGGTTTCTGCTAAGGGCACGTACCTTGGTTGCAGTTTGCCCCTGACCCCATGGGGTTGTGTGGGTGGCAGCCAGTCGATGTGTCTCTCTCACGTCGATGTTTCTCTCTCTCTTCCTCCCTCTCTCCTTCCCTCTCTATCTGAAGATAAATGCAAAAATGTCGTCCGGTAAGGATAAAAACATTTTTTTTTTTTTATTTATTTTTAAAGAATACAATTTGGTGAGTTCTTACAGTTGTGTGTGTACACCCATGAAGACATCACCACAATCAAAATAGAGCATCTGGCCCTGACCCACAGACCAAAGGGGTCACCAGTTCAATTCACAGTCAAGGGCATGTATCTGGGTTGCAGGTTTGATCCCTGGCCCTGGTCAGGGCACCTGAGAGAGGCAGCCAATTAATGTGTCTTTCTCACATCAATGTTTCTTTCTTTCTCTCTCTCTCTCTCTCTCTCTCTCTCTCTCTCTCTCTCTCCCCCTCCCCTCTCTCCCTCCCCATTTCCCTTCCACTCTCTAAAAATCAATGGAAAAAATATCCTCAGGTGAAGATTAAAACAAAATAAAAATACAGAGCATCTGCATCATCACCAGAGTTTCCTCATGCTGCCCAAGCACAGACAGTTTGCAGATACACATATTGCAGACATAACCACTGATCTGCTCTCCATCATTACAGACTCATTGGCATTTTCTAGAATTGTGTGTGAATGGAACTGTACGTACACCCTTTGGAGTCTGGCTTTCATTCCTCAGCAGAATGTTTTTGAGGTCCACATTGCATCAGTGGCTCATTCCTTTTGTACTGCTGGGTAGCATTTTGTTGAATATACCATAATTTGTTTGTCTAATCACCTGTTGATGGACATGTGAGTGGTTTCCTGTTTTTGTTTTTGTGAATAAAGCTACTATGAATGTTTGTGTACAAGTCTTTGTATAAATATGTTTACTTGGATAAATACCTAGGAGTATAATTGCCAGCTCATACAGTTAAGTGTATGTTGAACTTTGTAAGAAACAGATTTTCATAGTAATTATAGCATTTTAAAAATTAATTTATTTAAATTTTTATTATTTTTATTTAGAGAGAGAGGAAGGGAGAGAGAGATAGAAACATCTATGTGAAAGAGAAACATTGATCAGCTGCCTCCTGCACGACCCCTACTGGGAGTCGAGCCTGAAACTGGGGCATATGCCCTGGCCAGGAATCAAACAGGGACCTCTCAGTCCATGGACGACACTCAGTCCACTGAGGCACACTGGCCAGGCTAATGATAGCATTTTTATTCCAACCAGCAGCATGCAAGAGTTCTAGTTGTCCCATATCCTTGTCAGCACTTAGTATTTTTACTTTTTAACTTTAGCCATCATCTTGATAAGTATGCACTAGTATTTCATTGTTTTCCCCCTACTTAATTTGTTTGTTTGTTTTAATTTGAGATACAATTTGCATGCAGTAAAATTTACCCTTTAAATTTAGCTTACTTAGCTCGGCCATTGAGGCTCAGTGGTTGAGCATCGACCCATCCATCAAGAGATCACTGGTTCAATCCCTGGTCAGGGCACATACCCAGGTTGTGGGCCTGATCCCCAGTGTGGGGCATGCAGGAGGCAGCCAATTGATGTTCTTTTTCATCAATGTTTCTTTTTTTTTTCTATCCTCACCCGAGGACATTTTTCCATTGTTTGTACAGACAGAGTGGGAGGGAGAGAGAGGAAGAGAGAGAGAGGGAAACATCAATGTGAAAGGGACACATCGAGTGGCTGCCACCCGCACGACCAACCAGGGCCGGGGACAAACTGCAACCGAGGTACATGCCCTTAGCGGGAACCGAACCCGGGTCTCTCCGGACCACAGGCGGACGCTCTAACCGCTGAGCCAAACTGGCCAGGGCTCATCATTGTTTCTATCTCTCTCTCCCTCTCCCTTCATTTCTCTCTAAAAGTCAATAAAGAAACAAAAATTGAGCTTACTTAGTTTTTTAAGCAGTGACATTTTTAATCATCAGAAAGTTAACTAATAACCAAAGTTTTAATCCCTATCAGTCACATAAAAGTGACATACTAATTCCACTCTCAAAATGTGTGATTCAAATTCACAATTTGTATGTTTTTAGTTATAGGGTTTATAAATCAGTTTTTTACCCTTTTAATTATAGATTGATTATTCTATATCCACATGATTGATTTTAACACCAATATGAATAATAAAGTAATTTCATGATAGAAATGAAGATGAACTATGGAGATAAGTAGTAAACAATTTTATGAGGTTTGAAAAATGAAGTCAAGGTCTCATAACCACCAGCAGCACAGTGAAGATACAGAATATCTCTGTCACCCCAGAATATTCTCTCCTGCCCCTCTGTAGTTATCCCCATACCTGTCCCATCCCAGCAATCAACGATCTTTTTTCTGATCTTTTGATTCTGTCATTCCTGATTTTGATTTGCTTTTCCCTGGTAACTAAAGATGTAATTTTATGTGCTTATTAACTGACCATTCACCTGCCTTCTTTTCAAATCTTTTTCCTTTTTTTTTAATCCTCACCCGAGAACACTTTTCCAGTTTTTATATAGACAGAGCAGGAGGGAGAGAGAGGAGGAGAGAGAGGAAGAGAGAGAGAGAGAGAAACATCGACGTGAAAGGGACACATCAAGTAGCTGCCACCCACGCGACCCAACCAGGGCCGGGGACAAACTGCAACCGAGGTACGTGCAAACGAACCCGGGTCTCTCTGGACCACAGGCCAACACTCTAACCACTGAGCAAAACCGGCCAGGGCTTTTTTCCTATTTTTTTAAGAGTTAGATTGTGTTATTGAGTTGTAGGAGGGTTTTTTTGTTTTTTGTTTTAATTCTAGTTGGTATTAGTCCTTTGTCAGATATACATATTGTAAACATTTTCTCCCATTTGGTGAGTTCTTTTTTTTTTTTTGGTCAATATTTTATTTATTTTCTTGAAAGGTAATTCTTAGTAAGTTATTAATATAATGTATCAAACATTTCCAGCTCGACCATTGTGGCTCAGTGGACTGAATGTCATCCATCGACTGAGAGGTCCCGATTTGATTCCTGGTCAGGGCACATACTGGGGCTCGATCCCCAGTAGGAGACGTGCGGGAGGCAGCTGATCAGTGTTTCTCTCTCACATCGATGTTTCTATCTCTCCCTTCCTCTCTCTCTTAAAAAAAATAAATAAATAAAAACATATTTTAAAATAAATAAATAAATAAAATTTTTTAGAATGAGCAGTTAACTATTTACAGATATTGCCATTCTTCCAGAAATTATGGGAGATAGTTTAACTGAATTCAGGAAAAAAACGATGCTGATTTCTTTGTGAAGTTTTCCTCCCTTTAGCCTAATACATGTCAACACATCAGCACATCTCTAGAGATAGAGTATGTTTTCAGGGTCTCAATCTTGGGCTCTGGAGTTGAAGTTGGGTTTGAATATTATATCCTCCATTTACAAACTGTTTGACTTTGGACATGGTACTTAACATCTCAGGACTCAGCTTCTCTTTTTATGATTTTTTTTTTTTTTATCCTCACCCGAGGACATTTTTCCATTTTTTGTTCAGATAGAGCGGGAGGGAGAGAGAGGAAGAGAGAGAGAGAGGGAAACATCGATGTGAAGGGACACATCTAGTGGCTGCCACCCGCACAACCAACCAGGGCCGGGGACAAACTGCAACCGAGGTACGTGCCGCCCTTAGCGGGAACTGAACCTGGGTCTCTCTGCACCGCAGGCCGATGCTCCAACCGCTGAGCCAAACCGGCCAGGGATCAGGACTCAGCTTCTTTATCTTCTTGTGAGCTCCAGTAAATTTAAAAGGCTTTTAAATTATTTTTCACATAGCATTTTTATAGCAAGAGGGCTTTCAAGTTGTCTGTGCCATAAAATTGCCACAATTAGATTCTCTCTGTTTGGTCTGCTCATCCATATGAATGTATTGCTTATAACTTTATTTAGTCTGATGAAATCAATCTTCATAGGGACAGATCTATCTGAATTTTGACTGATGTTCTTAAAGTGTTCTACAAGATCAGCGCAGAACTTGTAAGCTTTTTTAAGCACATACAGGACCACAGTGTCACAGTATCCTATGTCTTTAATAGCCTTAGCCAGCTGCTCAGTTCTGTCCACAATGATGCTATGAGGTGTGAGCACATATTCCACATCCTCATAATAGTGCTGTGGGTATGTGAACAAATTCAAGTCACACCTGGCCTGTCGTCCACAGTCACTATGCTTTGTCCAGTCTGGAGCCTCCTCACTGCTCCCGACCATGTTTCTCCCAGGGAACGTTCATTTTCTTAATTGTCTCTGTTAGAGAGCAAAGATTTGCCATTTTTAAGCCTCGTTTATCAAAGTTTTCTTTTATGTTTTTGCTTTGTGTCTTATCTGAGAAATCGTTGCTTATCCCAGTGTTGCAAAGATTTTCTTCTGTGTTCAAGTTTTATAGTTGTAGCTTTGACGTTTAGGTCTTTGGTGCATTTTAGTTTTTGTGTTTGGTGTGAGATAAGGGTTGCTATGCAGCTTTTCCATATATGGATGCCCAGTTCCAGCATCATCTGTTGAACAGACTTTTTCTTCCCTGTTGAACTACCTTGGCATAATGGTATTATTTTAGGGGTTGCTTTCTTTTTTTTTTTTTTAATCCCCACCTGAGAGGATTCCATCTATCTTCAAATAAGAGTGGGAGGGAGGGAGGAGAGAGAGAGAGAGAAACATCAATGCGAGAGAAACACATTGATTGGTTTCCTCCCACATGACCCTGACCAGGGCCAAGGACAAACTGCAACTGAGGTATGTGCTCTTGATCGGAATCGAACCCATAATTCCTGGTCCTCGGGGTGACATTCAAACTGCTAAGCCACACTGGCCATGGCAGGGGTTGCTTTCTTGAAAAATGGAAGTGAATATTTTGACTTCCTTACCTTTCTAAAGTAGTTGGAATTCACCTGTGGCTGCCTGATTCTGGATGCCACCCTGAGCTCGAATTTTGCCAAGGGACTGGGGGGGGCCTGTTTTCTTAAATACTAATGACGTTTCTATTTCCGTCCCCTGCACTTATTAGAAGCTGGCAAAGATTCCTGCCAGTGGGCTTGGTGTGAATGTGACCCACCAGGATGGCTCCTCCCCACTGCACATTGCTGCCCTGCACGGCCGGGCGGACCTCGTGCCCCTCCTTCTGAAGCATGGTGCCAATGTAGGTGCCAGAAACGCCAACCAAGCGGTCCCACTCCATCTGGCCTGCCAGCAAGGCCACTTTCAGGTACGGTTGTCTTGGGCAAAATGTCAGGGCATTTGCTTTAGGTTCGAACCTCACTTGGGAATGCCACAGAGGGGCAGGGGTCTGACAGCTTGCCTAGAGGACTGGAACGCTTCCTCCCAGCCCCGAGATTCTGAGGTGCACATGGATGTAGAACTGGACACAACGAGTCCAAGGCCGCCTGTCACTACTCAAGCAAATTAAGCAGTCAGGGTTGAATCATATATGAGCGTTTATTCCAACAGTGCCAGCAGTATGGGAGAGCAGTCGGTTATCCTGTAAATCTGCTCTAACATCCGCTTTAGTTGGCTGATTAAGATAAATAAGAAAGGGGCTGCATGCAAAGGGGGTGGGGGACAGGGTAATGGCGTCAGGGTCTCTGCTCCATGTGTCTTCTTCCAGGATCTTAAAGTCTGATAACAAGGTAGTTAATTTTCTATGATGTTAAAAACAGCTCCGCCCATTCCTGGGACTGGAGAAGGTCAGCATTCCTGAAGCAAACTCCCAGAGGGGTCAGGGTCCAGGCGCAGCAACAAGTCAGAGCGTGTCCTCTCCTGTTCTCAAAATGTATTTTCTGAGTACTGGGCTCATCTGGGCTCTGGGGCATCTTGTCTTTTTATAGCCCTGTTGTCTTCTCGCAGCGCATCCTCGCATCTCAGGGTCTGTAAGAAACCTCTTATCTATAGTCAGTGAGGTGAATAGTCATTACACGCTGGGGTCCTATTCCTGTTCCGTGCCCTTCCTCCATCCCGTGGACTACTCAGCAACAGAGCACAGAATTCTGATGCCCCTCCCACTGCCATTCACATCTGGGTGGCACCAAGGCTGTCATTCTGATCCTGACCCCAGCAGGAGCTCTCTGGGCTTAGGTGTTGGTCCTAGAGGGCTCCAGCTGCGTTTAGCGCCTTGACGTTTCCACAGCCCTGGGTCCCTGCCAATCAGTTGGCACTTTGTAGAGTAGAGCGCAACCCTCTGGAGGAAGGCCAGGAGACAACTTTTTTCAGGTCCCATTTTTTTTTTTTAATCCTCACCCGAGGACATTTTTTGATATTTTGTTCAGATAGAGTGGGAGGGGGAGAGAGAGAGAGAAACATCGACGTGAAAGGGACACATCGAGTGGCTGCCACCCACACAACCCAGCCAGGGCCGGGGACAAACTGCAACCGAGGCACATGCCCTTAGCGGGGACCGAACCCGGGTCTCACGAGACCACAGGCCGATGCTCTAACCGCTGAGCCAAACCGGCCAGGGCCCCATTTTTCATTTTGAAAATTATCTGTATTTTTTTATTTTCCCATATTAGTTCTAATGTAAGCTTTTTAAAGTCAGGAACCAATTTTAATTAAGGTTGAAAATTGTTATTCTCTGGGCTAGGTGGTGAAGTATCTATTAGATTCCAACGCAAAACCCGATAAAAAGGATGTAAGTGGAAACACACCCCTCATTTATGCCTGTTCCAGTGGCCACCATGAAGTCGCAGCACTGCTGCTACAGGTAAGGGTCCCCCAGCCCAGGAGCTGCTGGCACCGGTCAGGTGCTGAGGCCCTGGCAGGGCTCTGAAGGTGGGTGGGGCTGGCCCTTTGCTTTAAGCTGCCACTGGGGAGAGAAGCTTTGCACGGAATTTCCATACGGTGGTTCTGTGATGGGAAGTGGTCTCAGCGTCTGTGCGGGATACAGAAGGACAGACACTGCTTTCTAAAGGTTTGGATCTTGCTTCATTTACCTGTTGGGGAAAGTTGAACTGTTACCTTTAGTGTGAACTGAATGCCCTTTGTCATCTCTTTCTGTCTCTTGATAAAGATTTTATGTGTTGATTGTAAAATGAAGAATTTCTAAAGAAGCAGGGGAAAACCAACTTGCCTGTCATAACCCTATTCCTGAAAGGCCAGAGCATATTGGTGGATGTGGAAAATGGGCATAATTTAGATCTGTATTGTTTTCTGTCTTATTTTACTTAAGGTAGAAAATTGTTTATTAAAATCTCAGTTTTTAATGGTTACCTAACTATGGATGTACCATATAGTGTTTAACTGTTCCTGATTTATACATTTAAGTGACGGCTATTTTTTTTCTGCCATACTGATAAATGCTGCAATGAATATCTGTGTGTATAAATCTTTTTTTCTCAGTATTTTTTTTTTCCCCACCTGAGAACATTTTTCCATTTTTTTGTTCAGACAGAGCAGGAGGGAGAGAGAGGAAGAGAGAGAGAGAAAGAAACATCGATGTGAAGGGACACATCAGGTGGCTGCCACCCACACGACCAACCAGGGCCGGGGACAAACCACAACCGAGGTACGCGCCCTTAGCAGAAACCGAACCCGGGTCTCTCTGTACCACAGGCCGACGCTCCAACTGCTGAGCCAAACCGGCCAGGGCTCTCAGTATTATTTTAACCCCAACGTTTTAAGGAAAATGTCAGACCTACAGAAAAGTTGAAAGAATTTTACAGTGAACACCCATCTAGATTCTGCATTAATAGCCTTTAGCATTCCTTTTGATTATCGGTTTCTCTTTCTAGCACGGGGCCTCCCTCAATGTCTCCAACAATAAGGGCAACACCGCACTGCACGAGGCTGTGATGCAAAAGCATGTCTTCGTGGTGGAGCTGCTGCTGCTGCACGGAGCTTCGGTTCAGCTCCTGAACAAAAGGCAGTGCACAGCCATAGACTGTGCTGAGCAGGTGAGTGGGAGGGCATCCCCTGCGCCTTCACAGCTCTTTGGATAATCCCGTGTTTAAACCAGTTCTGAAACTGCAGTAGCCAGACCTTTGAAATGCTGTGAAGTCTCCCAGTGTGGTTGAATTACCTGGTCCTTGGTTACCTGGTCAGAAGTGGGCTGCCCAGGAGCCAGGAGTCAGTCCTTCAGGCGTAGTTTTCAAAGGCCTGAGTCGAGTGCTCCTCCCACCAACTTCAGGTCTGGGTCTTGGTCTGGCCCCTGATGAGCCACCAGGGAAGTAGCGACTTTAGACAGCATTCTGGTCTCACCCCCCTTGCACTGGGAATACACCTGTGGTCTTAGCAGCACGACGAAGAAAATGTGTTCATCTGGTGGCTTTGAAACTCCTTGAATTCTGCATGGAGGATTGTGATGACCAGTGTACCACTCTCAGTGCCGAGATGTTCCTGTTTTCGTGGTGAATCTTTATCTAGTGTTGTACTCAGGTAGATAGCTGGAAGGCTGTTAAATTACACTACTGACATGTTAAGGTCAGATAAAGCCAACCTACTCATAGGGAGTTTCAAACATCTCTTAACAGTATTAAAATGTTTTATTCTATTCGGTTTTTTGTTGTTGTTAATCCTCACCTGAGGATATTTTTCCATAGATTTTTTTAGAGAAGGTGGTGGCAGTAGAAACATCCATGTGAGAGAGACACATTGATTAATTGCCTCCCACACGACCCAGACTGGGGCCGGGGATCGAACCTGCAACCCAGGTACGTGCCCTTGACCAGGAGTCGAACCCCAGATCCTTCAGTCTGCAGGCGGATACTCTAACTACTGAGCCAAACCAGCCAGGGCAAAGTATTTTAAACTTTCAATTTAGTACTTTCTCAAACAATGATACCGAGGAATGTGTTTATTGAGTACTTACTATGTGCTGGCCCCTCAATAACCTCTTGATAACCCTAAATTATAGATCCTAATGTTCTCAGCCTGACTGCACAGAGCAGTGAAATACCCAGCCCTGAATATCTAGCTGAGGGTGGAACCAGACTGCTCTTAACCACTAGGCTTTACGGCCTCAAATTTTTTATCTGTAGTTGCTTCTTTTTTTTAACATACTTTTTATGTTTTATCTTCAGACAGAGTGGAAGAGAGAGAGAGAAGCATTGATGTGAGAAAGATACATCGATTGGTTGCCACCCACACGACCCCAGTGGGGCTGGGGACACTTCAACTGAGATATGTGCCCTTGGCTGGAATTGAACCTGGGACTCTTTGGTCTGCAGGCCAACGCTCTAACTGCTGAGAAAGAATTTAAAATATTACTGTTAACTTTTCCCTTTCAAATTGTAGAATTCAAAAATAATGGAATTACTTCAAGTAGTACCAAGCTGTGTGGCCACGTTAGATGACCTTGGCGAAACAGACCACAAGGAATACGTTACTGTTAAGATCAGGAAAAAATGTAAGAACTTATATTCTTTCTATCATTCTCCACTTGAGTTTATTTGGAAGTTCATGAGTAGTTGCTGGTTTTCATTTCATTATAAATGTAAAATATAATTATAATCGTGATTGGGGAGTGGGATTAGGCACCGAAGAAATGTGTGTTACCTCCTAATTTATCAGGTATTTCAATACTAGTTTTCTGGTTGGTTATGATGATGTCTCTCAGCATTACCTGGAAGGTCAGGCCTCCACTCACCAACTGGAGAGGAGGAGCAACCTCTGGTAGTTTCTTTCATGCCTCATGTTCCAAAGCCAGTCCTTTTTCTAAGTATTTCCTAAACATCAGGGTAAATGCTATCTTTAAATAAATTTTTTTGTTTGTTTTTTTGTATCCTCACCCGAGGACATTTTTTCATTTTTTGTTCAGATAGAGCGGGAGGAAGAGAGAGAGAGAGAAACATCGACATGAAAGGGACACATCAAGTGGCTGCCATCCACACGACCCAATCAGGGCCGGGGACAAACTGCAACTGAAGTACATGCCCTTAGCGGGAACCGAACCCGGGTCTCTCTGGACCGCAGGCCGATGCTGTAACCGTTGAGCCAAACAGGCCAGGGCTTTAAATAATTTTTTTGGTTGATGGTAATGAGAGCAACATTTGCCAAACAGGTAGGGCTGAAGTATTCTTTTTCTTTTTGTTTAAGTTGTTATAGTTTAGATGTTTTTGTTTTAATTACAACATGAGTTTGCAGTGTGTTTAGATGAGTAAACCCACGCACATATCTGGATAATCCCGAGGCTGTCTCACTATGATTGACTGTGGCTGGGGAGTATCCGTGTATTAAGGATTTATCTTTGTTTCATGAGGATTTACATTGTAATAGATAAATATGTTTCTTTAAGCACATGCAGTGCTTAATTTTCAAATTTTTGTTAAAGTGAGAAAATTGAAAGGTATCTATTCCATTATTTTAAAATAATTCTTAAACTATTTTGGAAGTTTTCAGATGTTTATCTTTTTATCTACAGGGAATTCAAAAATGTATAATTTACAAGATGAACCTTTTACAAGACAGTTTTACTTTGTCCACTCAGTTGGTCAGTTTAAGTAAGTATAAAATTTGAGTTGATTTCTGTGCCATTGACCCTACCTTTACTGAAAACAGAAGCAAAGGATGTGCAGCTAGAATGGGTTATAGACAAGGATTTTCTCATCAAATGCTGCCACCTTGTGGTCAAACACAGTGTTTTGCACCCTATCCCAAACATTAAATTAGTTTGTTTTGGGTTTCAGGGGAAGGACTTCAAGGGAGATTATGGCAAGAGATAAAAGTGCCCCTAATTTAACTGAAGATTCTTTGCATGAGGTGAGTTATTAAACACTGGATTATAATCATATTTTTTGAAGCTTGGCTTTTTCAAAACTAATCCTTGGTAAACACATTTCTAATTTTATTATTCCTTCACTCTAAGAGTTAATTACAATGAAAACTCTTTAGTGGAATGGTCAAGAGTGTAGACGTCATTTTTTTTTATATTTAACAATACATTTCTGAGCTGAGAAAGGGAAGTGGGGGAAAGTGGAAAATAGTTATACACATGGAAAGACATTGCAGTTCATGGTGTGCAGACTTGGTGAAGTATCTCAGCTTCCACTCTCTAAGCAAATTTGCTAACTTTTTAATCACTGATGCAAGGAAGAAAATTAGCTTGTATATAAATGGGTAAAACATTTCTCTCAACATGGTATAGTTTCTCATATGAACAGTTCTGTGTGTGGCCATCTTCCTACACACTATGTAGTCATTCACTTATAAAAAGCCTGCTTTACATTCTGTGGTGCTGTTAGGGGACTCCGAAATTGGACCTTTCTCATTGCTACTTGCCAATATAATACGTGGCTATTGATGGAAATTTGAATTTATAGAATATGTGGCATAGGCTTGTTGGGACAAATATACAACTGTTCTCAATCTTTGTTTTAGAAAATTAAAGTGATTTTTGTTAACATAACTAATTTTGATTTCATATTTAATCTTTCTTGGCTTTGCTAATAGACCTGCTGCTTGGTGGGGAACTGGCAAACTTTGAAATCTGTGTGGGTTCGGTCAAGTGCTAGCTTTTCCTTTGCTGGCTATGGGACTTCAGGCAGATAGCTTACTTGGCTGATCCTGGTTCCTCAGCTGTGGAACGGGGATCACAATGGCACCCACTTGTGCCCTGGCCGGTTTGGCTCAGCGGTTAGAGCGTCGGCCTGCGGTCCTGAGAGACCCGGGTTCGGTTCCCGCTAAGGGCATGTACCTCGGTTGCAGTTTGTCCCCGGCCCTGGTGGGTTGTGCGGGTGGCAGCCACTCGATGTGTTCCTTTCACATCGATGTTTCTCTCTCTCTCTCTGTTCCTCTCTCTCCCTCCCACTCTACCTGAACAAAGAATGGAAAAATGTCCTCAGGTGAGGATAAAAAAAAAACAATGGCACACACTTGTTAGAATTGTAAAGATTAAATGCACAAACAGGTACAGCATTTGTGCTGTGTCTGACACATGGAGCATATACATGTCAGACTATCACAACAGGGATGTTACAGTTGAAAGTATGTCTGAACAGTTCTGGGCACATTGAGCAATCCAGAGGAGCTGCTGTTGTCGTGGTGGCTATTCAAAGTACAGTGTACATGTGAACTGTTTGAATTGTACCTTCTCTTTAGCCAGGGAGACAAAAAGTCACACAGAAACAGAAGAACCTGTCAGACCAGAGCAGATCTCAGAGTGCTAACAAAGAAGACACTGCTCAGCCCGAGAGGCCTGGACCGAAACAGACTGCCCCTGGGAACAGGCGGATGCTCCGCAGACACACTGCCGACGACGCAGCTGTTTTGAAGGGCCTAGAGCCTGCTGGCAACCCAACCACTCCCCAAGAAGCTAGCAGTTCCCAGTTCTAACAGTAATAAGGAGTTAAATTTGCTGCCAAGAAATGAGTCCCTAACAAGAAGATACCAAGGATGAATAAATACACCTTAGAACTAAATGTACTTTCTGTTTGGCTTGAGAGAAAGCAGAAAGTTCCGGAAAGCTTTTCTGTGGCTGGAAGAATACAGCAAAGAAAATGATCACCATTTCATTCTTCTTCAGAGCTAATGAATGCCCTTGAAAAGGAATAGACAAAAATTTCAGTGGTGTCAGATCCTTAAGACCAGGGTATATGCTTCTTAAAACACTTGTGATTGGTTTAGAGAGAGAGAGAAAAAAAACATGGATTTGTTGTTCCACTTGTTTATGCATTCATTGGTTGCTTCTTGTATGTGTCCTGACCAGAGATGGAACCCGCAACCTTGGCGTAGTGGGACAGTGCTTGAACCAACTGAGCAACCCAGCTAGTGCTGTTTCTTCATAAATATTAGGGTTCCTAGGTTACAGTGAGAGGTTTCATCACCAGATTCTGACCTCCTCCTACTGAAAGGTGCTAAACCTTTGTGACATATATAAATTGACAAACCACAAGGATGAGCTGGGATGAGCTGAAGAGAACCAATTTAGGTTTTATGTACTGTGGAGGTCTGGCAGAAATGTTACATTTGAATGAAGAAAATGGGGCCTGGAAAATGTTCCTTTGAAAAGCAACACTTGAATCCAAAGATGCCTAAATGCCATTTTGATGTTCATTTAGTGAAAAAGGACATATATGTACGACCTGTTCTACACTATGTCTGTGGGAAAAGGTGGGTATGGTTTTTCTTACAACAAAGTACAGGTATTTGATCAGCACACACATACACCTGTAGCAGTGTCTTTAGAAACATCCCTTTCCATTAAGAGCCTTCGCTGAAATGTCACACTTGAGGGATGGTTGTAATAGAGTGGATTTGGCACATCTTTTCTTAGGATTTTTTTTTTTGGTTTTTTTTAGAGAGAGAACGATTTGTTCCACTTATTTATGCTTTCATTCGTTGAATCTTTTATGTGCCCTGACTGGAGATCGAACCCTCAACCTTCACGTGTGGGGACGATGTTGTAACCAACTGAGCTACCTGGCCAGGGATCTTTTCTTCAGTCTTTTGATTCAGATTCAAAACTTACAGCACAAACCAGGTCAAAGTAACTTTGAGTTAAAATTTAATGCCATTCCTTTTTATGAATTTCTATAAATTATACTTATTTTTTTGTTATTACTTGGTCTACATCCACAAACATGGGTTTGTCCTGAGTACATTTTCAAATAACTTTGTAATAGGAAAATGGTTTTGTGCATGTTCTTAGAAATACTTGTGTGTGTACAGAAGGGAGGGGCTGATTATTTTTCTACAAAGTAATTTATGATTTCTAATTTTCTAATGTGCCTTGGGTATGTGCCAAATGATGGAAAAGAAACAGTAAACTTTATGATTCTTGAGTGTGTTACGGTGTACTTTTTTTAATTAATATTTCGCTATGGAGCTACGTGTTTCTAAGCCTCTCTGCTATAAAATGTGCTTTGTGTGTGGGAATCCCCCCCCCATTGGATGGATATGTTTTTTTTTCTTCCTTTATTGATTTTAGAGAGAGGAATGGAGAGGGAGAGATAGAAACATCGATGAAAGAGAACATCGATTGGCCGCCTCCTGCATGCCCCCCACTGGGGATCAGGCCCACAACCTGGGCATGTGCCCTGATCAGGAATCAAACCGGCGATCTCTTGGTGTGTGGGTCAACACTCAACCACTGAGCCACACCAGTCAGGCTGGATGGATATACATTTTATTTTCCAGTTATAGATGTGACTGAGAATGAAATGTAAACTGGACCATTCAGAGCAGATCATTACCCATCTCCCCTGACTAGGGCTGACTGTACATTAGACAGTGTCTGGGGCCCACTAGTTTTCTTTTAAAATCAGAAAATTAATATATTACAGCTTCTTAGCCTACACAGGAAATAAGAACTGTTGCTTTGCCAATTTGATCATTTTTTTCATCCTTTTCCCCACTTTTTTAGTATGTTTTTATTGCCCAGCCACATGATGGAGCATCATCCCAGGGACTGAGAGGTCCAGGTTTGATTCCTAGTCAGGGAACATGACCGGGTTGTGGGCTCGATCCCTAGTAGGGGGCATGCAGGAGGCAGCCAATCAATGTTTCTATTTATCTCTTCCTGTCTCTCAAAAAATCAATATATTTTTTATCGATTTTTTAGAGAGAGAGAAAGGAAGAAAGAGAAACATCGATGTGAGAGAGAATCATTGATCAGCTGCCTCCTACATGCCCCTTATTGGGGATCAAGCCCACAATCTGGGCATGTACCCTGACTAGGAATGGAACCGGGATCTCCCAGTCCCTGGGACAACGGTCAGTCCACTGAGCCACACCACCTGGGCTCCCCACTTTTGAACAAAACAACTCATTGACTTAAGTTGCTATGGTTCTCGATCATACTAATTAAGAAACCACATCCTGTGTAGTTTTATCAGCAGTCATTTTCAATATGCAGAGGTACCATCAAGATTTTTAATTTTCGCCCTGGCCAGTTTGGCTCAGCGGTTGAGAGTCAGCCTGCGGACAAGAGAGTCCCGGGTTCAGTTCCCGCTAGGGGCACATACTACAGGAAAAAAAAAAAAGATTTTTAATTTTCTTTTGGTTAATCCTCACCCAAGGATATTTTTTCCATTGATTTTTAGAGAGAGTGGGAGGGAGGAAGGGGGGGGGGAGAGAGAGAGAGAGAGAGAAACACTACTGTGAAAGAGACACATCAGTTGGTTGCCTCCCGTATGCGCCCTAACCAGAGCCAGGGATCAAACCTGCAACCCAGGTACCTACCCTTGATCAGGAAACAAATCCACACCATGTACAAGCCGACACTGTAGCCACTGAGCACACTGTCCAGGGCCCACCAACTTTTTTTTAAATGTTTTATTTTTAGAGATAGAGGGAGAGAAGGAGAAACATCGATAGTAGACCAAAACACTGATTGGCTGCTTCCTGCACACCCCCTACAGGGGATCAAGCCTGCAACCCTGGCATGTGCCCTGACCAGAAACTAACCGGCAACCTTTCAATGCACGGGAGGAAGCTCAACCAAGTCACACTGGCCATGGCAGTACCACCAAAATTCTTGGGTGGGACAATTAATTTTGAAAACTCATGCATTCCCCTATTTAACTTTAATAATTGCCCTGGCAGGCAGAATTGTCAAACGAGGAAATCAGGCTGAGAGAAATAAGGGGCCTAATCTGCTTTCACTATCAGAGCTGGGGACAAGGCACGACTGGCGGTGGTTGGTGGTATCATCCGAATTGGCAGTTTCCAGCTTGGTGTATCCTTTACCTGGAGGTATAAATACCCTGAATGGGGCTGTCAATCTTAGGCGAGGACTTTCATTTTGAGCTACTCTGGCAATCAGCTGGGTGAGCCATCTGAAGTGATTTACCTTGATTGTATTTAAAAACACTTGTTTTTTTTCTCCAGTTGCTTTCCCCACTTAAAACTAAACTTGATTTGACAACTCAGAAATTGCTAATGCCCAAATTTCAATGTTGAAAGTTTTGAATTCAAAGTATTGTCAGTTTAGAATAACCACTCCCTAAACCAAAATGTATTTCACCCTTACTGTCTTCAAGAACTTCTATCCTTGTATTCAGAACCACTTGCCATTCTCATGTGTCTTTGAAGCACAAGAGTGACAATCTTTTTGTTGTTTTTGATTCCTTACCTGAGGATATTTTTCTACTTATTATCAGATAGAGTGGGAGGGAGGGAGGGAGAGAGACAGAGAGAAACATCAATGTGATAGAGCCACACTGACTGGTTGCCTCCCACAGGACCCGACCAGGGCCGGGGACAAACCGCAACTAAGACACGCGCCCCTGACTGAAATCGAACCCACAACTCATTGGTCTGTAGGCCAACACTCCAACCACTGAGCCAAACTGGCCAGGGCGTTTTGTTTTTTTTTAATTTTTTTTCTTTATTCATTTGAGAGAGAGGGGAAGGAAGAGGGAGATAGAAACATCGATGAGAGAGAACACTGATTGGCTGCCTCCTGCATGCCCCCCACTGGGGATCAGGCCCACAAGCTGGGCATGTGCCCTGACCAGGAATCGAACGGTGACCTCTTGGTGCATGGGTCAATGCTCAACCACTGAGCCACACCAGCTGGGCATGATGTAAGTATGTTTAAAGATTGTGACTCTTGCCAGGCCGATGTGGCTTAGTAGTTGAGCATCGACCCATGCACTAAGAGGTCACTGGTTTGATTCAATAAATTTAAAAAGAACAACACAGCCCTGGCCAGTTTGGCTCAGCAGTTAGAGCATTGGCCCTCGGACCTGAGAGTCCTGGGTTCAGTTCCCGCTAAGGGCATGTACCTCAGTTGCAGTTTGTCCCCGGCCCTGGCTGGGGTTGTGGGTGGCAACCAGTCGATGTATCTCTCTCACATCGATGTTTCTCTCTCTCTCCCCCTCCCACTCTATCTGAAGATAAATGCAAAAAACTGTCCTCGGGTAAGGATTTAAAAAAAAAAAAAAAAACAATTTTATTTATTTTTTTATCCTCACCAGAGGACACTTTTCCATTTTTTTGTTCAGGTAGAGCAGGAGGGAGAGAGAGGAAGAGAGAGAAAGAGAGAGAGACATCGACGTGAAAGGGACACATTGAGTGGCTGCCACCTGCATGACCAACCAGGGCCCAGGACAAACTGCAACCAAGGTACGTGCCCCTAGCGGAAACCGAACCCGGGTCTCTCCGGACCGCAGGCCAATGCTCCAACCGCTGAGCCAAACCAGCCAGGGCAAAAAGAACAACACACACATTCACATCAGTAGTTGCCGTTAGGACAGTGGTTATTCTGCAAGAGAAAGCATTAACAAGACTTGCTGAGAATTGTCTAGTCTCCCTCCAGCATGTTTATGTAAATGAGAACCAAAGCAAAATTTACCTGTAATGAGGTTTTGGTTTTTTTCAAAATCTGATGAAAATTTCCTTTTGACTCTTTAATTCTATTTCTTTAAAACAATCTTGATGTTCTTAATGGTTCTACTCATTCACTTGTTCATTCAGGAAGGCTAGACATTTAATTCCAACACTGACTTGCTTCACTGACTACAGTTAGTTTACACATTTCAAGAGTAATTAAATAGAGTAAATTCTCAAATGTAGTTTAAACATACATCAGCAGTATGCTAGCCAAAGCAGAGATTAGATTGTGAACCACACTTCCCAGCACTTCTCTGCTACTAATTCTATTCATCTCATTAAACGTTATAACTTCCTCTTGGACTGAGTCTCACAGTACTAAGACATCTAAAAGGTTACACCAAACAGCTCACTTTAGAGTTAAATTTATGAGCAAAGGTTTCATAACCTAATAGGAGTGAAGCACAGTATGAGAGATGACATGTGCTTTAAGTTACCTGCAACTTTATCAGTGAAGAACCCAGAACATTTCTACCAAAATGTTTACCTGTGCCCTGGCCAGTTTGGCTCAGCGGTTAGAGCGTCAGCCTGAGGTCCGGAGAGACCCGGGGTCGGTTCCCGCTAAGGGCATGTACTTCGGTTGCAGTTTGTCCCCGGCCCTGGTTGTTCGTGTGGGTGGCAGTCACTCGATGTGTCCCTTCACGTTGATGTTTCTCACTCTCTCTCCCTTCCTCTCTCTCCCTCCCACTCTATCTGTACAAAAAATGGAAAAAATATCCTTGGGTGAGGATAAAAAAAAAAAAAAAAAATGTTTAACTGTAGTTAAATTCTCTCAACTAGATTGCAATCATTTCTCTTACAAACATGTTTAGTCATTACTCTTACTTACAAACATGTTTATTATTGTTGAAGTATTATTCCCAGTATTTTCCAGTTATTTTGGGAATTCTTTTCAATGGAAGTATCACTCTAGATAGAGGTTTTTTGGATAGGGGTAATATTTGTTAAATAATTTAATATGCCTCGCCTGGCTGGTGTGGCTCACTGGTTGAGCATTGACCCATGCACCAGAAGGTTTCCGGTTTGGTTCCAGGTGACGGCACATGCCTGGGTTGTGGGCCAAATCCCCAGTGGGGGGCATGCAGGAGGGGGCCATCGATGTTCTCTCTGATCGATGTTTCTGACTCTCCTTACTTCCTCTCTCTCTAAAAATCAATAAAGGAAAAAATAAAAATGTAATATGCCTCGATGCTTTTGAAAAGCAGATTATAAATGAAACCAAAGCTGGGAATGTTCTTACATTAAATATAAGTACTGTTGCAGAAAGAAAAATAACTCACCTGCTTTCAGAACCTAGGTCTTAGAAACATTAGATATTAAAGCTGATTCAGCTTAATCCACGGGTTTTAACTCCCATGACATTACTAGGTGCTATTTTCTTCATACTGAAGACTACTCAAGCAGTTTGTTTCTGCTATGGCCATTTTCCTCCCAAGCACTAATGTCACAATTACAAAGGATATACCCATGCTGCTACACGTGTAAAAGTTTCTCGTAGGAAAAGAAAAAATGCAAAATGCAGATCTCCTGTTCATTCAGCTACAGTACTAAAATAACTTTGCCCAAATTGTTTTATTTTACATAACAAGTTTATTTTTCTAAAGGTATATAAACAATAAAGTAAACATTCAATCAGATCTTAACTGCCAAGTATTATCTGTCCTGGAATTGTTCCACTAAGTCCCAGTGTCTGCGTCTGAAATTCAGTAATTGTCGTCATCGTCAGAGTCCATTACTTTTCTTCTGTTGAACTGGGGGGAGGGAGGGATTAAACGAGAGTTATTACATATTTAATAAAGCATAACTCAGATTTTCTGAGAAGAAATATTTCTACCTACTACAGCAAGGCATTTTTGTCTGTCTTTAAAACGACTTAGTATTTTAGATCTAAGGGGAGGGGGAACGATGACACAAGATACTTAAAAATTAGACCCCTCAATACATGCAGCCTTGCTCCCCAAGCTTCCATGTGTTACCAAATGGAAATGTCTATGGGCTGAAACATGTTTTGATACAGCAGATGTATATTCAACACATTTAAAATAACAACCTTTCTCTTTTGCCCTGTGCATTTGAGGAAACTTACTTTAACTGTGGTTTTCTTTTCTGTTTGTTGGCTTACTTTTTCAAGGATTTCTATTAAACCTTGTTCTGTTACCTAGGATAGCCAGAAAGAAAAACAGTACTTTTTGTGAACAAAGAACTGACCTCAGCGGATTGAATCATTTTAGTTTTTCAGGGTGGAGGTCAAGAGGGAAGGACAGGTGGGACAGGAGGCTGAAACTCCCGATTATAACTACATGCATACCTCGTTTTATCATGCTTCCCTTTATTGCACTTCACAGCTGTTGCACATTTTACAAAGTGAAGACAAGACCCTCCAGCAAAAATATTGACTCCCTTTACTGCAGTAGTCTGGAACCAACCTCGCAGTATCTCTGAGGTATACCTGTATTAGTTTCAGTTCCAAGTAGAATTTGCTCTGCTAGTCATTTGAGGAGGTGGGGGGAGTATCCTCAGAAAAACCCAAAGTTAACAGGTATTTAAGAACAAAGACAATCACCTACACCCCTGTTGTGTCAGTGATAGGGACACCACCTCTACCCTTGAGACCCTGAGAAGCTTAAATGCAAGATATAAGTCACTTAAAAAAGATGTAATTGTCTCTTCCACACACCATTCTTAGTGTAAGGGGTTCAGGGCAGGACTGATCCCTGCAGGCTATGGTGGCATCGGAGGGCTTCCTGTGCAGGTGGGGCGTGTTTGCATCTTGAAGGACAGTCTTGCAAGAATATACCCATCATGGCATCACAGCAACACACATAATCACCAGGAATTTTAGCACATCCTCATTTGCAAAACAAGCTTAATATCTACCTACACTGGTAATATTTTAATTTTTATTTTTAAAATTAGAGGAGAGAAAGAAATATCAATTTGTTGTTCCACTTACTTATGCATTCATTGGTTGATTCTTTATGTGCCCGACCAGGCCCATTCAAAACATTGGCATACTGGGACAATGCTCTAAACAACTAAGCTACCTGGCCAGTGCGAAACTGACCTTTTGAAGACTTGTTTTGACAAAGTAGCTAACAACAGATAAAACTGCCTCAAGGCAGTCCTAGCTTACCTTCCCATTTAGTTGTCCATATCTTGCCATCTGTATAAGGTAATTCTCTACTCCTTTAGTTTTTTCAGGCTTTACAAGTGCTAAGTTACTTACTAAAAAAAAAAAAAATATGTACAAAAAGATGTCAGAACAAAATGTATTTACATTATAACTTAAAATTAAGCACCAACATTTTCAAAGCACTTCACAGACTTACTTATGTCTTTTTTTTTTTTTTTTTTTTTTATCCTCACCCGAGGACATTCCTCCATTTTTCGTACAGATAGAGTGGGAGGGAGAGAGAGAGAGAAACATCGACGTGAAGGGACACATCGAGTGGCTGCCACCCGCACGACCAACCAGGGCCGGGGACAAACTGCAACCGAAGTACATGCCCTTAGCGGGAACCGAACCCGGGTCTCTCCGGACCGCAGGCCGACGCTCCAACCGCTGAGCCAAACTGGCCAGGGCACTTATGTCTTGAGACTAGTAAGGTAGGGATGGCAGAAGGTATTGTCACCCTCTTAAAAATGAGGAAACTCAAGTTCAGCCATGTCAATCTCAGTCAAGGCCACACAGAAGTAGTGGCAGAGCCAAGATTAAATTTGGGTCCTCAGAGTCTACGCCCCATGCTTTTTACAAAAATATGACTGCCCTATGGAAAATAAGTTATATATTACTACATATATAATCATAGTATCCATTTAAGGCTGCCTTTTCTTAGCTGGGCTTCAAGTTACAATATAGAAGATATTAGTTCATTCCAGTTGGCTCATTTAAATTTTTCTCTACATGGTTTTCTCTTTGGCTTATAATTATGAAAAATCATTAATTAACACGTAGAATACAATAAACCCCTCAAGCTCCTATCACGTATGTCAACTACCAGCAACACTTTGTAATTGACTTAAGATTTGCTGCCAATTAATTTTACTGAATAAGCACTTGGGAGATTATCTCCTTGATAGGAGATAACCAAGCCAGTACATTTAATAATTTAAGTCCAGCCCTGGCCGGTTTGGCTCAGCGGTTAAAGCATCGGCCTGCGGTCCGGAGAGACCCGGGTTCGGTTCCCGCTAAGGGCATGTACCTCGGTTGCAGTTTGTCCCCGGCCCTGGCTGGTCGTGCGGGTGGCAGCCACTCGATGTGTCCCTTTCACATCGAGATATTTCTCTCTCTCTCTTCCTCTCTCTCCCTCCCACTCTATCTGAACAAAAAATGGAAAAATGTCCTCGGGTGAGGATAAAAAAATAATAATAATAATAATAATAATTTAAGTCCATTTCTTTGGGTTTATCAACTTCACATTTCTTACAAATACTGTATCTATATTTTAAGTGTTTATATGTTAAATAAATACTTAATGTAGAGAGAGCAATTATTTTATACCTCCCCATTCAACTAACCCAAGCCAATCTTATGGAAATATAGGAAACTGAAGATGCTTACACCGCGCCCGGGCTGACTGATCCAGAACTTGGGCTAAGATACTGTTTCTCATTTCTGCTTCTCTACAACAAAAACAAGTCAAGCAAAATTAGAATTAAGCTGTCGGCATTCCTATTGCACACATGAAAATGTAACTCACTCAATACATTTCCCAAGATGGAAGGTTATATATACACAGATAGTGCTACAGTAGGTGCTATGTGGATGGCAGCAGCTGTTATAGAAGAGTCCACTCTTGCCCTCAAAAGCCACCTTTATATTGTGTGGGGTGTAATTCTACCAGGTTGAAAGGTAAAACGTTACAATTTCGTAATTTATAGCAATTTCAGTTCAATCACCACTACCAACATTTATTACATATTTAGTATGTGAAAGGTGCTAGAAATCTATAGTAAGATTTCTGGCAATTAAAGCACCAAATGATTAATCCATGTAATTATCTTAAGAGATAAAGAAGCTGAGCTCTGGCTGGTTTGGCTCAGCGGTTAGGGCATCGGCCCGTGGACCAGTCAATCCTGGGTTCAGTTCCCTCTAAGGGCACATACCTCGGTTGCAGTTTGTCCCCGGCCCCAGCTGGGGTCCTGTGGGTGGCAACCACTCAATGTGTCTCTCTCGTGTCGATGTTTCTCCCTCCCTCCCTCCCTTTCTCCTTCCTGCTCTATCTGAAGATAAATGCAAAAAATGTCCTCAGGTGAGGATAAAAAAAATAAAAATAAGCTGAGACCTAGGAAGCTATAAGGGATATAATTGTGGCCAAGTTAGAATAAAATCTCATGTTTGAATACTCTCAGTTCTACTTTTTTGGGTGGGAGGGGGAGTGAAATTATAACTCTGCAACTGTCCTTGCACCTTACTACCTATCCAAGCGGAAATGAGTTCACGTCATAGGATAGTGGTTTCAAATTTTCTTTTAAGTAGCAGCAATTTTTTGTTGTTATTGTTAATCCTCACTCAGCCATATTTTTTCCACTGATTTCTTGAGAGAAGGGAGGGAGGGAGAGGGAGAGAGGGGCAGAAAAAGAGAGAGGGAGGAAGATACAGAAACATCGATGAACAAGAACATCGACTGGCCGCCTCCTGCATGCCCCCCACTGAGGATTTGGCCCACAACCTGGGCCTGTTCCCTGACTGGGAATCGAACCTGCGATCTCTTGATGCATGGGTTGATGCTCAGCCACTGAACCACACCTGGCCAAGCACTAACTATTCATTCAATAAACCTGCCATGTGCTGGGATAAAATAACAATAAGAACAGTATACCAGTTAATATTTATCGAGCATTTACTAAATGTGAGGGACCGGGCCTATGTAACACAACATCCCTATGAGGTAGTCCTAGTATTATGCTCATTTTAAGACAAAGTTTAGAAGAGAAACATCAACCAGTAATTGTATAAAGTAGTAAGTGCTGTGAGATTCTACACATTTATTTAACACATAAATAATAGATACCCTGATGATTTATGAAAAATCACTATTCCAGGAAAAACTTAAATTAACAGATAATTAGAATTACTAAAGTAAAAAAATACATCTTTGGTGAAACCACCCTTTAGATCTCCAGCACATACCTGTGCTTTGCTTCCTGTTGTGCTGCATCGCCAGGATCCTGAAAAAATAATTTTATCTTTTAGTAATTTTGCAGAGGGAAAACAGAAAATATTCCATTTTATTTCTGATACCTAACAGGCTCCTGCAGTGGTAGAGATCAACTTATTGTCAAATAATTAAAACCTGGGCCTCCAAGAAGTCAATTGTATAGTTTCCACTTATGAAAACATTTTGAGCCTAGCCATAGTCAGTTGGTTAGCGCATCCTTCCAATATGCCTTTCAGGCTTGATTCCCCAGTCACCAGCACATACAAGAATCAACCAGTGGCCCTGGACGGGTGCCTCAGTTGGCCGGAACATCATCTGGTACACCAAAAGGTTTCAGGTTTGATCCCTGTCAGGGCACTTATAGTAGGCAACCGAACACCAATGTTTCTCTCTCTCTCAAATCAATAAAAGCACATCCTCAGGTGAGGATTTAAAAAAAAAAAGGGGCCCCACTAGTGTGGCTTAGAGGTTGAGAGTCGACTCATGCACCAAGAGGTGGCAGGTTCGATTCCTGGTCAGGGCACAGGCCCAGGTTGTGGGCCAAATCCTCAGTGGGGGGCATGCTGGAGGCGGCCAATCAATGTTCTCTCTCATCCATGTTTCTCCCCCCACTTCCTCTCTCTAGAATCAATAAAGAAAAAAAATTTTTTTAAAAAGAAAAGGCCCTGGCCGGTTTGGCTCAGCGGTTGGAGCGTTGGCCTGCGGACTAGAGTGTCCCGGGTTCAGTTCCCGGTAGAAGCACGTACCAAAAAAAAAGAAAAAGGAATCAACCCAATGAATGCATAAATAAGTGGAACAACAAATTAAAGTCTCTCCCTTTCCAAAATCAATAAAAAATACACCAATTATTTTTTAAAATAAATGTTTTGGTAAGCTTCTGAAGTCACAATCTAATAGAATGTTTTAGAATACCAACAACCTTTAAGGAGGGGAGTCCCTGTACCACGAAACCGTATTTTATGAAGTAATTGATTTTGGGAGGGGTGCTGGGTACTGGGGATGCTGATGACTCGAATGGCACTTCCTTGGAGCCGATCGCGTTCCATGCCTTACGGGGCCCTCTCCCCATCTTTACAGCATGGTCATTACTTGAGTATTCTATCTATGGGCTTAGTGTTTAGCGTCTGGCTCCTCCCCGCGGCTGTCTCTTGGTCCCAGGAGATGGGATGCTCTCTCTCCACTGTACCCTCAGACCCTCAACCAATGTTAGTCGGTTACTTGGGTCAGAATTCTAGAAAACAATTCCGCTGGAACCAGTACTTGAAACAGGCTAGATCCCAAAGCTAAGGGTACAGCGACCCTGGGGGCTAAAGATTTGCTTCCGACCAACGCCGGTCCAGGAGAGACCTTTGGGGCGAGCCGAACCCTGCCTGAGAGGCCTCGAGCCGGACCCACCCGGGACCACGTGGTCGGCTTGCCGCCCGAAACCCCACACGACAGGCAGAGGAGCCCCGGACAGCCTCGGGGGCGAATCGGGTTCACCGCCTGCCGCCCGACAACCGGCCGCCGCGCCTAGAGCCTCCGCCTGGGGCCGAGCCCTCCACCTGGGACGAGGGCGGCGCCGCGCAGAAAAACAGGCCGGACGGGCGGCGGGCGCGCTCACCCCGTGCTTTGCCTGCAGCTCAGCCAGCCTCTGCTTCCGCAGAGCCTCCAGCTCCTCGTCCGCCATGGTGCGACCGCCCGGCAAGAAGAGCCACAGCACCGCTGCGGCCCACTCCGAGTTATCTCCCACAGCCCGGCCAAGCGAGCGCGACCCTGCCCACTGCGCAGGCGCCAGCAACTTCCAGGCATCACGAGTCGAGCCCGGAGCCGCGCCGCCCACGCAGCCAGGGCGCCTGGAGAGGCCCGATTGCGCGATCGCAGGTGGTCCAGCGTGGGACCTGGCGGGCGGCCTAACCCGTGGGCCGAGCCTTCTCGTGGGCCGCCCCACCTCCGCTCCCGCAGTGACGCCCTGGATTGCGGCTGTCACGGAGGCTGGGACCCGGCCGCGGGTGAGATAAGATAGAAATCTGAAAACAGGCCATCGGCAGCAAGTAAAATAGTGGTCAATTATGTGCTAGGCTCATGTGAATTCCACTTGTAGATGAAGATCCCGGGCCTCAGAAAGGCCAAGTGGGGCCCTGACTGGTTTGTCTGAGCGGTTAGAACCTCGGCCTGTGGACCAACGGTCAGCAGGCTCCATCCCGCCCCGTTAGAGGCATATCAGGTGGATGTGTCTCTCCCACTTCGGTGTTCCCCTCTCTCTCTCCCCCTCCCTCCCTCCCTTCCACTCTCTAAAAATCAATGGGGAGGGAAATCCTCAAAATATCCCCCGGTGAGGATGAACAAGAAAGAAAGAAAGGCTAAGTGGGGTGATGGAAATGTTCTAAAATGGAACTGGTGAGAGTTGCACAACTTAAGTATACTAAAAAGATATTAAGTTGTACACTTAAATTGGGTTAAAGAGGTGTCAGAGGCGGAGACAGAAGAGACTCGCTGATCACCTGGCCATTAAGAAGCCAAGTTAGCCCTGACCAGTTAGAGCTCTGCCCAGGCCAAGGGGCCCTGGTTCGCTTGCAGTCAGTCGGGGAATCAGCCAATGGATGTCATATCCATGTTTCTTTCTCTTTCTCTCTCTGCCCCTCCCCCCCTCCACTCTCTAAAAACCAATGGGAAAATACCCTCGGGTGAACATTAACAACAAAAAAAGCCAAGTTAAATGGACACAGACAATAGTGTGACAATAGTGTGGTGAAGGAATAGAGCTAGGGAAAGGGGGGGGTTGGGGGACATCTGTAATATTGTTATCAGTAAAATATATATATTTTTTGTTTTTTTCTTTATTGATTTTAGAGACAGAGAGAGAAAGGACGAGGTAGAAACATCGATGAGAGAACATCGATTGGCTGCCTCCTGCATGCACCCCACTGGGGATTGGGCCCACAACCTGGGCATGTGCCGTGACTGGGATTCAAACCAGTGACCTCTTGGTGCATGGGTTCGATGCTCAACCACTGAGCCACACCAGCCGGGCAGTAAAAATATATTTAAAAAAAAAGAAAAGAAGTCAAGTTAAAGCAAACTTTTTTTTTTTTTTTTTTTTTTTTTAATCCTCACCCCAGGACATTTTTCCATTTTTTGCACAGATAGAGTGGGAGGGAGAGAGAGGAAGAGAGAGAGAGAGGGAAACATCGATGTGAAAGGGACACATCGAGTGGCTGCCACCCGCACGACCAACCAGGGCCGGGGACAAACTGCAACCGAGGGACATGCCCTTAGCGGGAACCGAACCCGGGTCTCTCCAGACCGCAGGTGGATGCGCTAACTGCTGAACCAAACCGGCCAGGGCATAAAGCAAACTTTGAGGGCGAGACTTGGGCACAAACAGGCCTTTCCTCCCAGTTTGGGGGGAGGGGAGCACAGTAGGATGTAGTGTAAACTTCTGGACACCCACTTCCTTACAAGGACCTGTTGGAGGCTGTTAGGGTGGGCAGCTGGAGCTGTGTGAACTCCCTGGCAGGAGATGAGGGGCACTGGAGTGGGGGCATTGGTGTGCATATAAAATATACCATTTAAACTATTTTCAGTAGCTTTTTTTTTTCTTTTTTTCTTTATTGATTTTAGAGAGAGAGGAAGGGAGGGAGAGAGAGAGAAACATTGATGAGCGAGAACATCGATTGGCTGCCTCCTGCATGCCCCCACTGGGGATTGGACCCGCAATCTGGGCATAAGCCATAACCACAAATCCAACCGGCGACCTCTTGGTGCATGGGTCAATGCTCAACCACTAAGCCACAACGCAGGCAGGGCAAAACTATTTTTAATGTACAGTTCAGTTCAATAGTGTTAAGTATTCACATAAACTTTTCATCTAGTAAAACTGAAACTCTATATCCATTAAATAATAATTCCCCAGTCCCCTTTCCCCCAATCCTTAGTAGCTACCATTCTATTTCCTGTTCCTTATGATTTTTGACTATCTCACATAAATGGATCATAGAATAGTTGTCCTTTTGTGACTAGTTTATTTCACTTAGTGTATGCCAGATTCATTCATGCTGTAGCATGTGTTAAAATGTCCTTCATTTTTAGGGTTGAAAAATATTTCATTTTATATATATACCACATTTTGTTTATCCATTCATCCATCAGTGGACACTTGAGCTGTTTCCACTTTTTGGCTATGATTAATAATGCTGCCAAGAACATTATTTAGAATATAAATATATCTTTAATTCTTGGGAATAGAGAATTAATGTGTTTTGAATTCGACATTTTTAAACATTAATGTTGCCTTTTCTCTAACATAAATAGGCAAGATTGGGGGGGTTATTTTTATTTTATTTTATTTTTTTTATCCTCACCCGAGGATATTTTTCCATTTTTTGTACAGATAGAGTGGGAGGGAGAGAGAGGAACATCGACGTGAAGGGACACATCGAGTGGCTGCCACCCGCACGACCAACCAGGGCCGGGGACAAACTGCAACCGAAATACGTGCCCTTAGCGGGAACCGAACCCGGGTCTCTCCGGACCGCAGGCCGACGCTCTAACCGCTGAGCCAAACTGGCCAGGGCTGGGGGGGTTATTAAATGATGGTCTGGAGTCTTGACTTTGCCTTTGTGGACCATTTGTGAAATGAGTTATGAGATGGCTCACATGACTTCCACTGAGATATGTGAGCCTTGAGTCAGGAGTATACAGCCATACCTGAGCTGGTGCCTGAGTGGCATTCACTTACAAGGAAGTAAGGAAACCAAAACCAGGTGAAAACAGAATCAGTAGAAGGAAGAGAATAAGACAATCACAAAGGTATCTTAGGGAACAGTATACTAGGCAGAGGGAACAGAAATGCAAGGACCCTGAAGTAGAAGCATGCCTGACATGTTTAAGGAACTACAAAGAAACTCCATTGAGGCTAGACTAAACTACGAGAGTAGGGAAGAGGCAAAGGCAGAATCAGGAAATGAGTTAAGAGGCTATATATTTAGCCCAGCCGGGTGTGGCTCAGTGGATTGACCATCCTCTCATGGGCTGAGAGATCCCAATTCAATTCCCAGTCAGGGCATGTGCCCAGGTTTCAGAATCAATCACTGGTTGGGGGAGGGACATGCAGGAGGCAGCTGATCAATGTTTCTCTCTCACATTGATGTTTCTATCTCTCCCTTCCTCTCCCTCTAAAAAATAAATAAATAAAAAACATTTAAAAAGAGGCTATAGTCCTGGCCAGTTTGGCTCAGCAGTTAGAGAGTTGGCCTGCGGACCAGAGAGTCCTGGGTTCAGTTCCCGTTAAGGGCACGTACCTCAGTTGCAGTTTGTCCCCAGCCCCGGTTGGGGTTCTGTGGATGGTGGCCAGTTGATGTGTCTCTCTCATTGATGTTTCTCTCTCTCTTATCCTCTTGCTGTTTCAATATAAATGCAAAAATATCCTCTGGTGAGGATAAAAAAATAAATAAAAAGAGGCTATATATTTATTTTATCATTATTATTATTTTTTTTATCCTCACCTGAAGACATTTTTCCATTTTTTGTTCAGATAGAGTGGGAGGGAGAGAGAGGGAGGGAGAGAGAGGAAGAGAGAGAGAGAGAGAGAGAGAGAGAGAGAGAGAGAGAGAGAAACATTGACATGAAAGGGACACATCGAGTGGCTGCCACCTGCATGACCAACCAGGGCCAGGGACAGACTGCAACCGAGGTACGTGCCCTTAGCGGAAACCGAACCTGGGTCTCTCTGGATCGTAGGCCGACGCTCTAACCGCTGAGCCAAACCGGCCAGGGCAAAAGAGGCTATATATTTAAATAATATATTGTTATTTCTTAATTTATATGGTTTAGATATTTTCTAAATGACCTCTCATGATGGATAAAGGTTTAACACACTTTCAGAGCCCGTATTTCCCTTTCTTCTTAGTTTCCAAAAATATGTATTACCATTTTTAGTTCTCAAGTTGGTTATTGTTACATTTTTAAATAATATAGTTACACCTGTTTCTTATCAAGTATAGATGGTGTCTCTTTTTCATTTTTTTTTTCCTTTATTGATTGACTTTTAGAGAGAGAGGAAGGGAGAGGTAGAGATAGAAACATCAATGAGAGAGAACATTGATTAGTCGCCTCCTGCATGCCCCCCACTGGGGATCGGGCCCACAACTTGGGCATGTGCCCTGACGGGGAATCCAACCGGCGACCTTTTGGTGCATGGGTCGATGCTCTCAACCACCGAGCCACACCGGCCGGACTCTTTTTCAATTTTTTATGGAATTATTGGGATGACATTGGTTACTATAATTATATAGGTGTCAGGTGTATAGTTCTGTAATACACATCATCTATATATTGTATTGTGTGTCTCTTGACCCCCAGCTTTATTATTTATTTTTTATCCTCACCAAGGACACTTTTGCATTTATCTTCAGATAGAGTGAGAGGGGGAGAGGAAGAGAGAGAGAGAAACAACGACGTGAGAGAGACATATCGAGTGATTGCCACCCACACACACCCCAACCGGGGCTGGGGATAAACTGCAACCGAGGTACGTGCCCTTAGCTGAAACCAAACCTGGGAATCTCCGGTCTGCGGGCTGATGCTCTAACTGCTGAGCCAAACCAGCCAGCCAGGGCAACCCCCAGCTTTAAAAGGTGAAGATAGCCCTGGCTGGTGTTGCTAAGTGGTTAGAGCGTCGACCCGTGGACAAATGAGTTGTGAGTTTGATTCTGGTTAAGGGCACATACTTCGGTTGCCATTCATCCCCAAACCCTGGTTGGGGTTGTGTGGGAGGCAGCCACTCATTGTGTCCCTTTCACGTTGGTGTTTTCTCTCTCTCTTCCTCTCTCTCCCTCCCACTCTATCTAAACAAAAATGGAACGGTGTCCTCGGGTGAGGATAAAAAAATTTTTTTAAAGGTGAATATACTAGCATCTCTACCATTTCAGTAAGCTCATAGCCTTTCTTCTATATTCTAAGCTTGTTATCTGTGTTTTGTCTTATTGATATTCTGATCTGTAATTATAGTTAAGACTTTGTGCTTTGTCTATAGGTTGATTTATTTATTTATTTATGGTGGTACGTGCCCCTAGCAGGAACCAAACCCAGGACTCTGGTCCACAGGCCACCCCTGAGCCAAACTGGCCAGGGCTCTTTTTATTTATTTATTTGTTTGTTTGTTTTGTTTTGTTTTTATCCTCACCCTAGGACTTTTATCTTTTTTGATATTTTGTTCAGATAGAGTGAGAGGGAGGGCGAGAGAGAGAAACATCGACGTGAAAGGGACACATCGAGTGGCTGCCACCCGCACAACCCAACCAGGGCCGGGGACAAACTGCAACTGAGGTACGTGCCCTTAGCGGGAACCGAACCCAGGTCTCCCGGGACCACAGGCCGACGCTCCAACCACTGAGCCAAACCGGCAAGGGCTTTATTTTTTAATGGAAAAAAAATATCCTCAGATCTCTCAAAATCAGTGACAAAATATGTTCAGGTGAGGATTAAAAAAAATAAAAATAACCAGATGATAACCCTGACCCCTCTAAAAACACGTTTTTTGTGTTTTTTTTTATCCTCATCCGAGGACATTTTTCCATTTTTTGTACAGACAGAGTGAGAGGGAGAGAGAGGAAGAGAGAGAGAGAGAGAGGGAAACATCGATGTGAAAGGGACACATCGAGTGGCTGCCACCCGCACGACCGACCAGGGCCGGGGACAAACTGCAACCGAGGTACGTGCCCTTAGCGGGAACCGAACCCGGGTCTCTTCGGACCGCAGGCGGACGCTCTAACTGCTGAGCCAAACCGGCCAGGGCTAAAAACACGTTTTGATGAATCAGTATATTGAAGGACACCTGAAAAGCTAATGAAGATTCTGGTAAGACCCTCCCCTTAGATTTCCCCTAGCATTCTGGCTGCCAAAGAAAGCTAAAAAGTCTCAAGACAAAGAACACATGGTGTGCTCTCACTAGAAAGCACCTTGTATCTCAGCTCTCTTTCTCCTAAACTCTAAGGGACCCCAGGAGACTTGCAACCAGGTGAGCAGCTTGTCACTGGCTTACCCCCTGAACCTGTCTCCAAGGCCCCCTTTCTCTGACTCTCCAGTGAGCTGACATCAGCCCCACCTTGGCTCACTTCTTTCGCCGACTTTATTTCTCAGTGAGCTCTGCCTAGGGTCTCTTACGTTGCTTCTTCTACCTTAAGCCATTCCTTTGTTTCACTGTCCCCAACTATAATAAACATACTGTCAAAATCACCTAGACTCACCCTGGCTGGTGTGGCTCAGTTGGTTGAACATTGTACTGTGCACCGAGATTCCCGGGTTCATTTCCCAGTTAGAGCACATGCCGGGGTTGTGGGCTCAGTGCCAATTAGTGGTCGTGTAGGAGGCAGTCAATTGATGTTTCTCTCTCATCAATATTTCTTTTCTTTTTTTATCCTCACCCAAGGACACCTTTGCATCTATCTTCAGACAGAGCAGGAAGGAGAGAAGGAGGAAGAGAGAGAGAAACATCAACGTGAGAGAGACACATTGAATGGTCGCCACCCACACAACCCCAACCAGGACTGGGGACAAACTGCAACCAAGGCACGTACCCTTAGCGGGAACTGAACCTGGAACCCTCCGGTTTGCGGGCCAACACTCCAACGACTGAGCCAAATTGGCCAGGGCAATATTTCTTTTCTTGTTAAAATATTTTTTCTGTCCTGTCTGTCAGTAGTTGAGCATCGACCCATGCACCAAGACGTTGCCAGTTCGATTCCCGGTCAGGACACATGCCCAGCTTGTGGGCCCAATCCTCAGTGGGGGACATACAGGAGGCAGCCAATTGATGTTCTCTCTCATCGATGTTTCTATCTCTCTCTCATTCTCACTTCCTCTCTCTCTAAAATCAATAAAGGAAAAAAAAATTTAAATATATATAAATAGATATATAGATATGTATATATATATTTTTTTCTTTCTGTCCGGCTGGTGTGGCTCAGAGGTTGAGCGTTGACCCATGCACCAAGAGGTTGCCGGTTCTATTTCCCGCCAGGACACATGCCCAGGTGGTGGGCCTGATCCCCAGTGGGAGGCATGCTGGAGGCAGCCAATCGATGTTCTCTCATCGATGTTTACATCTCTCCCTCTCTCTCTCAATAATGAAAACATTTTTAAAAAAATTACCTAGACTCTCATTTCCTGCACAAAGTCAAGAACCCAACACTAAGGCTAAAATAAAAATTTTTTTAAGTCTTCAGGCTTTTCTACATATAGTCATGTTGTTGGCAAACAGATTATTTTACTTCTTTCTTTCAAATTTGGATGGCTTTTATTTTTTTCTTGCATATTGGGCCTGGCTAGGACTTCTAGTATTATATTGAATAGATACAGTGAAGGTAAGCATTTTTGTTTTGTTCCTTATTTTATATTTTTTTATTTTCTTGGTAAGTGCTCCTACCGGGAACCGAACCCCGGACTCTGGTCCGCAGGTCAGTGCTCCAACTGCTGAGCCAAACCGTGCAGGGCTGTTCCTTATTTTAGAGGTAAGTTTTCAGTCTTTCACTATTGAGAATGATGTTAGCTGTGGGTTTTTCATACATGGATTTTATTTGGAGGTAGTTGTTTCTATTCTTAGTTTGTTGAGTGTTGCATTTTGTCAGGTGCTTTTTCTGTATCAATTGAAATGATGTTCTTTCCCCTTTATTCTGTTACTGTGATGCATTGCTTAATTTTCATGTGTTGAAAACTTCCTAGTATTCCAGGAATAAATCCCACTTGTTCATGGTATATAATCCGTTTACTATGCATCTCATCCCTAGAGATGGCTAGATAAAGAGCGCACATGAAATTCTACCTAGCTGTAGAAAGGGATAAGGAATCAGTACTTGGGTTAGTTTTCTATGCCACATAACAAACCACAGATGTAGTGGCTAAAACAGCAGGCAGGCTCCTGGCACAGCACGCTGGGTGTTCTGCCCAGGGGCCATTATACTGGAGGTCCTGGTTGGTGGCAGAATTCAGTTCCTTGAGGTGAGAACCGAGGTTGTGTTCTTGCTGTTTTGTGGCTCCAAGGGCCTGCAGAGGCCTCTGCCTTCCACTAGGTATATCAAGGAATCAGGATTGGTCCTCTTCACATTTCTGGCAGTGAAGGAGAAATCCCAGGCGTGTCTTCTGGGGCAGAATCCCAGGCCCACAGAATCCTGCTACCCCAGTGACAGGGGATAGCTGGTGGACAAAGGACCCCATTGTCCCAGCAGTGCTGTCTTGGAGCTGACAGTCACACAGACACACAGGCAGCCCTGAGCAAGGTCCCTGCCCCCTTGTAGGAACCACATCATTTACCAAAAGTGAATTTGTTCTCTTGTTCCCCAGCTACAAGGTCTTGGTCACAACCTGCAGGCTTCACCAGGGACTGAGCATGAATTTGGGGAGTCTGAGACTAGTCAGCACCACCCACCCTCCAGACTTCCAGCTCTGCCTTCAGAGAGCCTTTAGTCTCACTTCCTCCCTGCAAGGCAGTCCACATCACTTTCTGTATCAGGCTCACAGTCCAGGTTGACAAAAATATAAATCTATGGTCCTGACCATTCCGGTTTGGCTCGGCGGTTAGAGTGCTGGCTCTGTTCTGGCACTCAGAAGACACTACATTCCAGTGGGGTCTGGTTGGTGGCACAATGCTGGAAGGTGGACAGGCACGCACAGGTAACTGACAGTGGAAGCCATGTCTAAGTAGAGGTAGGTGTTTCTCCCCTTCACCTGCCAAGACAGAGCTAGATGTGGTGCAGTGGAGGGCTTCTGTCTTGCACACTCACCTGTGCTTCGAACCTGTGAAGCTCACAGCCAGGGCTCTGGCGGAAGAGCCACCTGTTTTTCTAAATCTTCACCAGATCTCAAAACACAGAACAAGGGCCACTGGGCCATTCAGAGATAGCCCCTCATTTCCTTCAGATGGATTGTCAGGGACACAGCTTAGGTTCACCCCCCACACCCACCTCAGCTGACCTTTATATAGAACAAAATTACCATGGGCATCCAGCACCTTATAAACTGTTCAGTTTAGAAGTCAATAGTCCAATTTTTCCTGCAGCTCTCAGGTACGGGAATGCACATCAGCTGTGATTTATAAAGACCTGCACCTGGTCCTGACTGGTCTGTTCAGTCGGCTGAGCATCATCCCTTGTACTGAAAGGTCACTGGTTTGATGCACCCAGGTTTTGGGTTCGGCTCCCAGTCAGGTTGCATGCTGGAGACAGCTATCTATTTCTCTCAGAACCAGACAAGAAAACATGTTACATACACAGCTGTCTCCAGGAGTGCTTCTCTCACAGTAGGCCCTGCTGTGACCAGGAACAAGAATGGGGCCTTATCTGAGCATCTCACTTGCAGAGAAACCAAAAAACTTGGGCACCATGCTGCCATCAGGCATACAGGCAAAGCAGTGCTTACCCACAAGAGGACAACTTGGCAGGGCTCCAGCCTCCCTCTGGGGTGAGCAGTAAGATACTCTGGCTGCCACCTCACAGCTAAGCAGGTACAGTAGCTTGAAGGGAAAAGTTAGAGGATGACCTGCACCACAGAACTCAAGTCTGCTGCTGCTACTCGGCACAGCAGTAGTGCAGACAAGCCCAGGAAGAATCTGGTTGTGAATTAAACAGTAAGGCTGAGATCCCAAGCCCCAAGGTGCTAAAATAATTAGAAACTACTCCAGTTTAAACAAAAAAGGCAGCTCGACTTAAAAAATTAGGATTTGTAATCTTGCCACAGAAAGCTGTTAAATGATTCAATCAACTAGTCAAACAGTAGTCCTACAATATAGGAAGTAGGACGCAACCTAGTCTCTGGGCTATCTTATAAGAACACCCTCATCCCCTGCCCAGCCCCCAGGATCCCCCCTAGAAAAACAGGTCCTGCCCCCATTCCTTATACAGACAGATCTCATAAGGGAGACTGCAAATTTATCACAAGTTGCCAACAGCACTTTATTTTTTCTTTTCAACATCCTGTTCTGCAGCTTCCTTGGCTCTTTTTGCCCGGATGCCGAAGAGCCGGGCATTGGCACGGGCCATGCGAAGACTGGCAAACGCCTTGAAGTTCTTCTCCTCCTCTGTGATAACCCGGGCTTTCTCCTTCTTGTAGACCTGGAAGGAACACAGGGAGTCAAACCCAAACCCTCGCCTGCAGTGAGGCCTGTGACATGGCCCAGAACCCAAATGTCAGCAGAACCTAGAAAGCCTTGGAGAGAGATTAAAATAATGTTGAAAGGCTACACAGGCCACCAAGGAAGCGATATCCTCTGGATTTAGAAAAAGACCAAACTTAGAGTAGAGGCAGCAGCAACCTTCTTAGACATAAGGGATGGGAGGGTGCCATGCTTGGACACATAGCAGGACATGAACAAAGGAGGGTTTGGGCCCACCTCTTCTCTCTTTGAGTAACCTCAAGGGACCAGTCATTTGATGGGCAGTTTACAAAATCACCAAATATGCCCCGAGCTTTCCAAATAGCAAGAAGGGAAAAAGAACCCAAGAGGGAGGATGAAAAGTGTGGGTCCTCAAAGTTTCCTTAAAGGAGAAGACAGCCCAGCCAGTGTGGCTCAGTGGCTGAGCAATGATCCATGGACCAAGAGGTTGCTGGTTCAATTCCTGGTCAGGGCAGATGCCCAGGTTTTGGGCTCGTTCCCCAGTAGAGGGCATACAGGAGGCAACCAACTGATGTTTCTCTCTCCACCTCTAAAAGAAAAAACAATAAAAACACTTAAAAAAAAAAGAAAAGAAAAAAAGAATGCAGGATGCTCATGCCACCTTTTACTCCCTCCTTTAAGCCAATCCCTACCCCAAGAAACATTCACTTGGGCATCTTCCCAACACCTCCACTTACATTCCGTATGGGCATGACTGGTCCTGTCAACTGGGTGGCCAACTTGAGTTCTTCAGCCTGTATATTAATGAAAAAGAAGAGTCAAGTGGGCTCAGTTCAATTCCCCAAGGGCTTCAAACTTACATAACCCTCTAAGCCAACCCCACACCTTTCCCTGGGTGACCGTATGCAAAGTAATGGCATGTCACCGAATTCCTGTTATATCCAGTTGACAGAGACATAGGCATATGCAAAAGGGCACCTATGTCTGTACCAGATGCAGGTAGAACAAAATGCCAACTGGAACCTAAAGCTACACGCCAACCCAACTCCAATAAAGCCTATATGAATAGACACTGTCAACTTTGTTCTAAAAGGTTTTTCTAAAGTCCTGACCAAATAGCGCAGTTGGTAGAGTGTTCTACCAAAACACCAAGGTTGGGGGTTTGATCCTCAGTCAGGGCACATGCAAGAATCAACGAATAATGAATGAACAAATACGTGAAACAACAGACTGATGTTTCTCTCTAAAAAATCATTGTTAAAAATTGAGAAAATAAATAAAACGCCTTTCTAGAAACATTTGTTTTGTATATAAAGCATTTTAAAGAGCAAAACACTTCGAATGTAAAAACACTGCAACCCCCACAAAACAGCTTTTGCTATTATCACAAAACAAAAAAAAGACGTTTGAAGAGCACAAGAGTGAATCTTGTCAGTTCTGACGAATTTGGGATCTTTCTTCTCATTAACATTCTCTACTACCTAGACATGAAGGCCAAGTTTGGGGAGGTCAAAAGAGGGACAGTTAAACGTTTTCCTCTACACCCTAGCTGGATCCAGGGACAAATGCCACTTATACCCGAACCAAGTCTCCCTACCCTGCCGGTCTGCAGAGACCTCCACAACCGTTTCCGCCACCCCCCCCACCCCCACCCCCCCCAAAGCTGAGAGCGCTGTACTCACAGAACTGTCTCCCTTCTTAGGGACTGAAGGCTTCCTGGGGAAGAGTATGAGTTTGGAGCGGTACTCCTTCAGCCGCTGCACGTTGGCCTGCAGGGACTCGGTGGACTTGTTCCGCCTTCTTGGATCCACGGAGATGCCAATGGTCCTGGCCACCTTTTTGTGGATGCCGGCCACCTGCCCGCGGAGACACAGACAAATGAAATCCCAAGGAGCCTCCACTCTCCATACCCTAATGAAAGTGCTCAGTCGTCAGATGGAAAAGGGTTCAAGTGTACTTTCATCAAGGCAAGTACAGCGATTCCGGAGAATGTCATCATTTGACTGTGAGCCCAGGATGCAAAACTTAAGCGTCTCTGGTCTAATGAGGTTTTGAGGACACTTACCCTTAACTCCTCCAAGCTGAATCCCCTGCCGGCTCGTACTTTGGTGTGGTACCTCACTGTGGGGCACCTCACTATGGGTCGGATGGGTCCGGACGCAGGGCGCGGGGCGACGCGGCGGGCTTTAGCTTGTCGGGCCTTGCGTCTGAGCAAACAGAATCCAGGCGGCGGTTAGCGCACCCCAAGGCCGATCTCCCCATTCGGGTGTGTCGTACTACAGCGAGGTCGCGGAAGAGCGCAGACAACGCGCACACCTGCGACACCCAAGCCCAAAGTCTCCACCCGCTCGCCCCCAACCACCATTACAGTGTCGGCTCTAACTTGGAGCTACAAGAGCCAAACGGTTATCACATGGTTAAAAGTTCAAGTGCACTTGCACCCAGGTTACAGTGATACTAGACACTGTCTTCACCTGGCTGTGCGCTCCACGCACCCCGCTCACCTGCGGATCTTTCGCGCCGGCTGGTTAAACCACGTAGCAACGCGCCGCTGCCAGTCCTTGTGGAAGTGGGGCTTTAGGATCATGCCATTTCGGCTGGGCGCCATAGCTGCTGCCCACGGGCCTAGGAAGAAAAGCGAGTCAGGACTCGAGCTCTGGACGGAAGGCGCGCCCACAGAGCCCGGCCTCGGCCCATCTGTGGCATGCCCCTACGCCGATGGCGAAGGATGGAGCCCGATGGCACCAGATGACTTCCATCAGCAGCCGCCTTATGCGTACCCACCTTCTCCGTAGGAGAATGGCCACCGGAAAGAAAGTGGCGCCGCAAAGCACCCCGGGATGGCAGTGATCCCGGCCAATCAAAAGCGATGGGGCGTTCTAGCCAATCAGAGCCAGGAATCACGGAAGTGATGTAAGTGCACTCCCAGCCGCCTTTGCGGCCCCAGACGGGCTGGGCGCGCGTAACAAAGGCTGGGGAAGAAGAGCTGCTGCTTCCTAGGTTCTGTCAACTCCCGGCAGCGCCAGGCCCTTCCAGCTTCCACACGTAGGGACTCGGTACGTTTCCCCACCACCTAAATCCTCGTCTCCCGTGTCCCAGTCTTTGTTCCCTCAGCCACTTGGTACATTTGTGCTTCTTCCTTTAGACAAAACTACCACTGAGCGGTTGCTGTAAGCGGGGCCGCCATGCAATTTCACTCGGAACGTTACCACCGCCTCTGCGCTGCGGAGGGTCTGGCAACTTCTCTGAGGTAGGGCAGCCGGTAGGAAGTGGTGGCACCAAGAATCCTCGTGGCCGACTGCAGATGTCACACTTGCCGCTGTGTGTACTGCCTCCTTCCCGGAGACGAACATCATAAAAACATTAGGTAGCCAGGCATGCGTCTGTAACCTGTGCCCTGCGAGGCTCCCGTTCTCCAGGACAAGCCTGGAAACTCACCAGCACCCTACTGCTGTCTGTAAGCCTTTACATCCCAGTAACCCTCTCTTTCCCACCCTCACGCCAATCACCAGTCTTCCTCCTAGCAAAACCTTACATTTTAGGAGTTTCATGACACAAAATGAGAAATTTGGAAGCCTGTGCCTTGCACTGAGTAAACAGATTACTATAAGTTTTCTTCCGTATTAGGACATCCCTGGATGTTAGAATAATCACGTTGGGACTCACTGAGGCATTAACAAGGTTATGATCAGGAAGACAGAACATGTGTAACAGATGAGGCTCACACAGTCTTATCAGACAAGTACACTGAGCCTACATGGAAAGGTCAGACCCTGACTGCCATTTAATAGATAACGTGTTCAATTATGAAACAAGGGCAATAGCAGGCATGCTTTTCTTTTGTCTTCTTTGGAAAAGAATACTGATTTTTTTATCCTCGCCTGAGGATATTTTTCCATTTATCTTCAAGAGTGGGAGGGAGGGAGGGAAACATCAATGTGAGAGGGACACATGGACTGGTTGCCTCCCGCAGGACCCCAGCCAGGACTGGGGACGAACTGCGTCCAAGGTACGTGCCCTTGACTAGAATCGAACCCGCGACTCATTGGTCCGTGGGCCAAAGTTCTAACCACTGAGCAAGACTGGCCAGGGCAAGAATATTGATTTTTTGAGAGAGAGGAAGTAAGAAGAGAGAAACACTGATGTGAGAGCGCAACATGGCACCCCCCCTTCCCCCGGGACCAAGCCTGCGACCCAGGCATGTGCGCTGACCAGGAATCAAACCAACAATCCTTCAGTGCATGGGACAACACCCAACCAACTCAACCACATGGGCCAGAGTGTCATGCTTTTCTTAAAATTTCTTAGACCCCTTTCAGTGATCTCACCATGGACCATGATACCTTGCTTTGTAATCTCAAACATTCCTGTCCCCATTCCCAGTTTCTCTTCTGGATGGACACAGAGACTCATACAATTCCATCTCCCCTAACCCTCACCTCCACCTGAGCTCCAGCTGCTCCTGGTTAAGTTGTGCTGGGCTGTGGTCAGTTTGACTCAGTGGTTAGAGTGTCGGGGCGGGGCGCAGACCAAAGAAAGAATCTTGGGTTCGATTCTAATGAAGGGCACACACCTCGGTTGCAGTTTGGTCCCGGGCCCTGGTCGGGGTTGTGCAGGAGGCAACCAATTGATGTGTTTCTTTTCACATTGATGTTTCTTTCTCTTTCTCTCTCCCCCTCTCTCCCTCCCACTCTGTCTGAAAACAAATGGGAAAATATCCTCAGGTGAGAATTTAAAAGAAAAAGAAGTTGTGCTGGGTCACTGGGTGGGGGTGACTCCTAATTTCAGTTGGAAACAATTCAGAGTATAGTTAATGGTATAATAAGGTGAAGTTATTTTTTGAGTACTTTACTCTGCTGCACATAAGCATGTTAGATAGAAATCCAATTTTTTTAAAGAAATTAAATCCAATTTTTTATGCTTGACTACTCCACACTTCCTTTGAAAAGCATGCAAAGTATCAAACAAAAAATAGTCTTGGTAGGAAAACATGCTCAGCTTTACCATTGGGAAAGGTTAAAGAAGTGAACTGTCATGCAGGAGTCCTTCTGATAGAAAGATCTGGCTGGCTCAAGGGTTTTAAAAATCTTTAGCTTGGCCCTGGCCGGTTTGGCTCAGCGGTTAGAGCGTCGGACTGTGGTCCAGAGAGACCCGGGTTCGGTTCCCACTAAGGGCACGTACTTCGGTTGCAGTATGTCCCCGGCCCTGGTTGGTCGTGCGGGTGGCAGCCACTTGATGTGTCCCTTCACGTCGATGTTTCTCTCTCTCTCTCCCTTCCTCTTTCTCCCTCCCACTCTATCTGTACAAAATATGGAAAAATATCCTTAGGTGAGGATAAAAAAAAAAAAAAAAAAATCTTTAGCTTGGCAAACCACAGCCTGTGGACAAAAAAGGGCTTTTGTTCAGGATTTAGGCCTGAAAGAGCTAACGTCCCTGGAAGCAGCATTCAACTAAGGGGGCCAAGGGTTCCTGGATATGTAACCTTGGGGATGTGGGAGTATACTCTGCACATCCAGAATTTTAAGACCGAGCCCTGATTACTCATAGAGTGCCTGCTTATTGTACACCTGCACCTGACTGGCCTCCTCCACCTGGTGCTTTGAGGGTCAGTCTTGAAATCTAACCTAAGACAGTCAACAAAGCTTCTGGAACCCTTTTATACACACAGCCTGGATTTCTAACATTGTGATAGTCCAGCTGGTGTGGCTCAGTGGTTGAGCGTCGACCCATGCACCAAGAAGTTGCCAGTGCCCACCCAGGTTGTGGGCCCAATCCCCAATTTGGGGCATGCAGGAGGCAGCCAATCGATGTTCTATCTCATTGATGTTTCTCTCTCCCTCTCTCTTCCTCTCTCAAAAAAAAAATTTTTTTTAAGAAAAATAAAAAAATCATAGCAGTGCCCTGGCTGGTTTGGCTCAGCGGTTAGAGCATCAGCCCGCAGTCCAGAGAGACCCAGGTTCGGTTCCTGCTAAGGGCACATACCTCAGTTGCAGTTTGTCCCCGGCCCTGGTTGTGGGTTGTGCGGGAGGCAGCCACTCGATGTGTCCCTTTCACATCTATGTGTTTCTCTCTTCCTCTCTCTCCCTCCTACTCTATCTGAACAAAAATGGAAAAATGTCCTTGGGTGAGGATAAAAAAGAAAAATCATCATAGCACTAAAGTGATTTCATAGGTTATTTTGAGGGGGATGCATTTTGCAAAACTTACCATGTCGTAAATTTGGGCTCATGGTTAAACTAGGCAAAGCAGTAGACTAATAAGAACAGGATGATACACTGCTTCAGCACCATCCAGTCTATCAGCTTTCCAAAATCATGGCCTACACGTAAATCAAATACAGACTAGCTCAAAGTTTCCTGTAATAATGAGAAACACTAATGTCAGTGAAAGACAACTAGAAGTACATTGTCATAATTATAAATAATTTTGTTTGAAAGTTGCTAAGTTTTAATGTTAAAAGTTCTCATCACAAGAAAAAAGATTCTGTAACTGTGACATGGAATGTTAACTAGACTTGCTGTGCCAGCCATTTCGCAATATATACAGATATCGAATCAGTTGTACACCTCAAAGTAGCATATGTCAATTATACTTCAATAAAAAGTAAAATACATTTTAAAAGCAAAACAATCACATTTATGAGTATAGATCAGAGTGAAGAACAATTTGTATTGATTTCAGAAGTACAAGTTAATTTTTTTCTTATTTAATGATCTTCTGAGGCGCTCTCTGATTGTGTTTGTACTGGAAGAGCTCCAGCCCAGGAAGCATCATGCTGTTCTTTGATAGTCTGGAAAAACCACAAGGGGGACCAGAAAGGAAGGACATAGCCTTTATTACTTACACAATGGGGAAGACCCAGTAGCAGCCAGTTGGGTGAGTTTCCACACTAGGCCAGGGTTAGGCAGAGGCTTATCTATCAGTGGGAGGGGGAGGGTCCCGTGCTTAGAACAGCTTTCATGCAGGCTAAAGACAAAAACTTGTTGGCTAGCAGAGACGTGGGAAAACTCCCAGTTATCTATTCCTGGTGGCTGCTGTCCAAGCAGACACCATTCAACTGACTGGGAGGGAGGATTATAATATATCCTTGTGTGACCCCACAGTGTTAAATATACATGTTTATTTAAGGAACATGTGTTTATCTCAATGAGGAGGTCTCACAGGCCTAACTTAGACAAAGAGGGTTCCAGAAGCTATAATCAGCCATGATATACTGGCTCTGCTGTGCAGAGAACAGAGGGTCAGTTTCCACTCAGCAAGCACACAGGTTGCCAAGTTTGGTCTGGCTGCTCTAGAGATCATGTACTATCGAAGCCTCTTCACCTCTAGGATCCTCTTTAAAGGAGGTGTGAGCATCATCTATGCAGGAGATAGCAGAGGAAGTATAATTCCTGGTACTCTTCTCAAATGCCACGTATCTTGTGACAGGAAGGTGACATAATTTGACCAGAGTCTGCAAACAACTCATATCAGAGCACAAAGCAACCCCCCCCCCCCCCACCGCCGGCTGAGGGGCCATGAACCCACTAGCGCCAACAAGTGCTGGGAAGACAGCTGTACCTTTCCCCACTATAGCAAGGCAACCCTTTCACACTATTTACATCCTGTTCCTGGCTAAGCATCTTCTGGCACTCAGCAAATGATTTTCTAAAAAACATACATGGGCCTTTTTTTTTCTTTATTGATTTTGAGAGAGAGAACATCGATTGGCTGCCTCCTGCATGCCCCTCCCCCCCGCCACTGGGGATCGGGCCCACAACCTGGGTATGTTCCCTGACTGGGAATCAAACTGGGGACCTCTTGGTGCATGGGTTGACGCTCAACCACTAAGCCACACCAGCCAGGCAGACATGGGCCATTTTATTGGATAAAATACAAGGGATGAGTTTGGCCATGTCCACCATTACTAGGTTACAAAAGATACTGCCCTCAGAGAAAGACACCAGCCTAAATATATGCAGATCTTTGGAAATGAATTTGGGGAACTGGGACAAAGGCAAAAGTGTTCTCAAAAAGCCAGTGCTCTCTCAGCTACCAACCTTCAGGTGTTTAACCACACCTACATCTGCCTACCTACAGCTCAGCAGGCATTTCCTTGGCACTGAATGTGGGAGCAGCGACAGAACGACCATTCTTGTCAGGAAGTACCCATAAAGTGATGAGAGCAGCAGGTAGGAGCACCTGAGTGTGTGTTGCATATCCCCAGGAAGACGGGAACTGAGTGTACTTGTTTATCTTACAGTGATGGGGTGTTCTTGACCCTTTATCCCAGAGCCCTACAAACGGGGCTTTTTTTTTTTTTTTTGGTAGCTTTTTTTTATTATTACTTTTTTTTATCCTCACCTGAGGACAATTTTTGATATTTTGTTCAGATAGAGTGGGAGGGGGAGAGAGAGAGAGAAACATCACCGTGAAAGGGACACATTGAGTGGTTGCCACCCACACGACCCAACCAGGGCTGGGGACAAACTGCAACCGAGCTATGTGCCCCTAGTGGGAACTGAACCCAGGTCTCTCCAAACCACAGGCCGACGTTCTAACCACTGAACCAAACCGGCCAGGGCAAAAGGGGCTTTTCAGTTGCTAAAATAACTTGCGAACATTCAGAACAAACCCAACAGCCCCTCTGGGTTAGAGCTGGCCAAGTGGTACAAAGTTGGATTCTCCATCATAAAGTATCAACAGTCCTCAGGTATCCCCCACATGGTGCCACCAGACTAGTGAGGAGAGGTTCTTGCACACACCAGTCCGCATGGCAGTAGGTGGCAGTGTTTTAATCCTTTAGAGCCCAGTGCCTGTCCGTATTCTGTAACCCCACTGACGAGTGTGGACGAGGACATTGGCTCAGAGTGTGCTTTCATTGTGGGTCTCATTTAGCATGCTGACAAAGTCACAAAAGCTGGAAAGAGCCCCTGCACAAGCCCTGGCATGAGCCTGACTGCTGGGCTGCCCCTAGATCTACCCCACACCCACGAAACGACCGTGTCAAACCTGGGAACTCCTCCAGGTGCACCTGTGACAAGTATAGACAACCCTCCCCATGGGGGAAACCGATCTACAAAAGCAAAACTAAATTCACCTCTGTAAAGTCTTTACTAATTACAGATAGAGAAATCAACAGATCTCAGAAGCCCTTAAGCAGGCACCAGTGAGGGCTGTGAGATACAAATCTCGGGTGAAAAGGAACTTGGGGGCCAGCTAAGTAAAGAGTTCACTTCCTGGGTCCCCACAGGCATCATTAATGAGGTCCAGCTATTTGGGCCAAGAGGGCTCCTCTCGAAGTGGGGGCTGCTGAGGCACCTCCTCCTCCCCAGCATCTTGCTTCTCCCTCTCAGCGTCAATCCACCTCAGAGGCGCAATCATCTTCTTGGGCCCATGAGGCGGTGGGCCGATGAGGGCCTCGATGTCCTCGTAATTTATCACTTCCTTTTCCAGCAGGGCATTCGCCAGCTAGGAGGAACAAAGGCCAATGTGAGAAACTTGGAGGACAAGGACACAGACAGCCTTTTGAGAGCAGAGCACTGAGAAAAGGGGCCCCTCAGCCTCGTAGGAAGGGGTGTCTGGGAGCACGATGCCCCTAGACAGGCCATTTTCCCAGGGCAGCGGCACACACAGGGCAGCTTAAGCAAAGAATCACTCCCTGTCTCAACCTTGGAGATGGTTTCCCAGCTGCAGCCTCATTAATTTCCTGCTTCCTTTCCAAATCTCTGCTTATTTGGGGCAGCTTTGATTTTCCTTTACCAAACAAGGTGTGGGTATCTGTATGGGGTCGAGGGGCTAAAATGCAGAACATCCTTGCTGGAACTTGAGGAGAGGAATGCTGGTGTGGAGGTGTGAGCGGGGGGAGAGGGGGCTCTGCCTCTCTATATGGTCATGGAAAACGCTGAATGAATCCTGTGAATGTCCTGTGCCAGCAATCTCTGCTGCTCACTCCCCATAAGGGATGCTGCCACAGCCAGTTAGACTGGTTTCTGTCACCCCCCAAACTGGGTGACCAGTTCTTCTGTGTGGCTGCTTTAGTATATTGCTAAGCACTGTACCCCACTGATGATATGAATAGATCACAGTGAAAACTGAAGCAGGACATCCTCAACCCACCACAGGGACCCTGAGTCCTGCCCAGCAGCAGCAGCAATGCACACATGACACAAAGGACCTTGTTAATGGCAGTTTATGGCTCAGCAGGTCGGGCAGGCCTGATATTCCACACTGCCCACAACTCCAGGGAAGGCTACTGCTGTTAGTAAGTGGCAACACTTGGAAGATCCACCACATACAACTCCCAAACTGGCAGAGCCTCACATTAATGAAACAGCCTGTCCACCAAGAGCTAATCACCTGTACTAAGGACACAGTAACTTCACCTATGGAGTCAAGAGGTGATCCCAGCCCTGGCCAGTTTGGCTCAGCAGTTACAGCATTGGTCCACGGACCCGTGTCACAGGTTTGATTCCAGTCAAGGGCAGGTACCTGAGTTACAGGCTAGATCCCTGGCCCTGGTCAAGGTGGGATGTGTGCGGTAGGCAACCAATGTGTCTCTCTCCCTCCCTCCCTCCCTTCCACTCTAAAATAAGTGGGAAAGAAAATACCTGCGGGTAAGGATTAACAAAAAAAACAAAACAGATGACCCTAAGCCCAACACCTATTAGTCTTATTGTGAGAACATCAAACCCAGACCCATCCTCCTAACACTGCCACAGCAGGCCTTCAACAACAGAAAAGTGAGGACGTCCCAGGCAAGAGGAGCCTAAGAAGGCATGATGACTAAATGTAAATGTGGTAGTGGTGGGGATGGGTGACAGGAAAAGGACATTAGGGAAAAGCTAAGGCAGTCTAGCTACTTCATCAATATTGGTTCACTAGGTTGTGAAAAATGCAACTTTTTAATCCTCACCTGAGGATATTTTTCCATTTATCTTCAGGGAGAGAGGGAGGGAGTAAGAGAGGGAGAGACATCAATGGGTTGCCTCCCACACCACCCCAACCTGGGCCAGGGACAAACCGCAACCGAGGTATGTGCCCTTGGCCGGAATCGAACCCAGAACTCTCGTTCGCAGGCCGACACTAACTGCTGAGCCAAACTGGCCAGGGCGAAAAATGCAACATATTACTGGAAGATAGACAATAGATAAAACAGTGTACGGTACGAGGGAATTCTCTCTACTGTATTTGTCACTTGCCGGAAAAGTTTGAGTTGGAAAAAGATTAAACAAAATTGATGAAACAATAATTGCTGATGGTGGGTAAAAGATACATGAGAGGTTATTACTTCTATTTTGAAGAACTGGCTTGACATATTCATAAGAAAATGCTAAAAAGAATGGAAAATATTAGATTTCAGTTGAGCTGGGTGGAACACATACTTTGTATGTTGTTTTCTAAAGTTCTGTGTTCATTTGAGCCCTGGCCAGGTAGCTCACTTGGTTAGAGTGTCATCCCAATACGCCAAGGTTGAATACATAAGTAAGTGGAACAACAATCGATGTTTCTCTCTCCCCACCAGCTGGCTCGCTCTAAAAAAAAAATCAATAGATTAAAAATTTTTTAAGTTAAAAAATAATACTGACCAAGTACTGTGTTCATTTGAAATACACCATGAAGCCCTGCCGGGTTTGGCTCAGCAGTTACAGCATTGGCTCGCACGAACCAGAGTCACAGGTTTGATTCTGGTCAGGGGCACATACCTTAGTTGTGGTTTGTCCCTGGCCCTGGTTGGGATTATGTGGGAGGCAACCAATTGATGTGTCCTTCTCATGTTGATGTTTCTCTCTCTTTCTCTCACTCTCCCTCCCTCCCACTCTATCTGAAGATGAATGGAGAATTAAAAAAATATATCTACATCTATATCTATCATCCATGAAAAAGGTGACCACTGTGCCAGCATTGGGTAGTAACAGTCAGTACCCCCACACACAACTTCCGGAGAGACTGGCAGATGCCTGGAGGTCAGAAAGCACCCACCGCCTGCAGCTTGTCCAGATTGTCCTGCAGCACCTTCTCAGTGTGCCTATAGGCCTTAGCCACCAACAGCCGAGCTTCCTGTGAATGAGAGAGATTTGTAATGAGAACAGCTGACCCCTATTCTCAGCATCATCTATAGACTGGTTCTGACACCAAAATATACCAAAGAACTGCAGGTTCAGAAACACAATCGTTTGTGTCTCCCAATGACCAGGAGAGCTCAGATGCCAACATTTTCTAGCCCCTGTCTCACCCCCAGGAATGCCCTACTTCAGGATGCCTTCCCAGAGCACCTATCACCCGTAGGCGCCCCACTGGCACCTGGAGGCTAAGGATCCTGTGTTGCCTCCATGCCTACAGCTGCCTCACATGTTTGTGCACCAGGACAGGCTGGACACTGTCCTGGTCCAATCTCCTGTGGACAGTGCAGCAAATCCCTGCTGGCCACAAGGATCACTGACACTGGCTCTGTCATTTGATCCATATATTTGATATTCTTTCCAGTTTCCCATCTAGTTTCATGAGGAGCCACACAAGTCCTCATCCAAGAACACACTCAGCAGGACTTCTGGTCAAGATGGTGGCATAGGTAAATGCTGTATCACGTCCTCCCACAACCACATCAAAGTTACAACTAAACTACAGAACAACCATCATTCAAAATCGCCTGAAATCAAGCTGAATGGAAGTCCTACAACTACGAAGTTAAAGAAGCAGCCACACTGAGACTGGTAGGAGGGGTGGAGGGGAAGGGGGAGGGGCTGGTCCCACACCCAGTGTGGCGGATAAAAATCAGGAGGACACCTCGGCTGGGAAGGTCCTCCCTGAGGACTAAGGGGTTCCCGTCCTACATTAGGCACCCCACTCAGAGTTCCAATGCCAGGAAGAGAAGTCCCCATAACTTCTGATTGGAAAAACCAGTGGGAAATGAGGCTCAGGGAGGCTGAGGTGCCTGGAGTCCCAGGCAGCTGCTCTTAAACGGTGCGTGCACAGATTTATCAGACTCATTCCCTCTAAGCTTGGAGGGGAGGCAGCTTGAGGGGCGCCAGAGACATACAGGGAAGAACTGAGCTGTTTGACATTGGAGCTAGGGCTGGAGAGGGGGCTTTCTCCGGGACAAACGTAATGTCAGAGGCCTTTGTTCCTTTGGTGAGCCCTTCCCTGGGGCGGCAGACAGTCGCCATATCTGGGACTCCAGCAACCTGGCTCACACAGTTTACCCTGCCCTGGTGATTCCCTGAGGCCCTGCCCCACCCAGATTTCAGGCCCACCCAAGCTGTTGCCAGTTGTTTAACCATAGGATTGGCCTGTCTTGGATCCTGCTTCAGGTTTTCCTAAATTCTTTCAAACCAGCAGCATCTGGTCTCAGCTAGCCCCATACCTCTCATTAAGTAATACATAAACACAAACACAGGGAGGCAGCCAAAAGGAGGAGACAAAGAAACAGGTCCCAAATGAAAGAACAGAAAAAATCTCCAGGAAAAGAACTAAGCGAAATAGAGATAAGCAACCTAACAGATGCTGAGTTCAAAATACTGTTTATAAGGATGCTCAATGAACTTAGTGAGAACCTCAGCAAACTTAGCCAGGGCCTCGAAAGCATAAAAAAGGACCCGTCAGAAACGAAGGAGGCACTAACTGAAATAAAGAATAATTTACACAGATTCAGTAGTAGAGTAGGTAAAGCCAAGAAGCAAAACATCGATTTGGAATATCAGGAAGCACAAAACACCCAATCAGAATAACAAAAAGAAAAAAGAATCCAAAAAAATAAGGATAATGTAAGGAGCCTCTGGGACAACTTTAGCGTGCCAACATTTGCATCTTTGGGGTGCCAGAAGGAGAAGAGGGAGATCAAGAAATCGAAAACCTATTTGAAACAATAATGGCAGAAAACTTTCCTAACTTGGTGAAGGAAACAGACATACAAGTCCAGGAAGCACAGAGAGTCCCAAACAAGATGAACCCCAAGAGGCCCACACCAAGACACATCATCATCAAAATGCAAAAGGTTCAAGACAAGGAGAGAATCTTAAAAGCAGCAAGAGAAAAGCAGTTAGTTACCTATAAGGGAGTTCCCATAAGGCTGTCAGCTGATTTCTCAAAAGAAACTTTGCAGGCCAGAAGGGAGTGGCAAGAAATATTCAGAGTGATGAAAAGCAAGAACCTACAACCAAGATGACTCTATCCTGCAAAGCTGTCATTTAGAATTGATGGCCATATAAAGAGTTTCCCAGACAAGAAATAGTTAGAGGAGTTCATGAGCACCAAACCATTATTATATTAAATGTTGAAGGGTCTTCTTGAAGAAAAAGATAAACTATATGAACAAACAAAATGGCATTGAATACATATTTATCGACAATGGAATCTACAAACAATGAACAGAAAGAACAGAAACATTCTCATAGATCCAGAGAACATTTTGTTGGTTGTCAGATGGGAGGGGGGTTGGGGGAATGGGTGAAAAAGGTGAAGGAATTAAGAAGTACAAATTGGTTGCTAGACTGACAAACCTCAAAGAGAAGGGGGCTTGGGGGTTGGGAAAAAATAAACCGAAGAACTTATATGCATAACCAACGGACACAGACAACAGTGTGGAAAAAGGCAGGATGGGGGGCGGGAGTGGGGAGGAGGGGGTCAATGGGGGGAAAATGAGGAACATCTGTAATACATTCAACAATAAAGATTTAAAAAATACCTTAATGCAATCTGAAAAAGAAAAAAAAAAACAGAAACAAGAAAAATTTTTTAAAAAGCTAAAAATTTTTTAAAAAGTTCATCACCACCAAACCATTATTATATGAAATGTTGAAGGGTCTTGAAGAAAAAGATAAAAAATATGAACAAAATGCCCTGGCTGGTTTGGTTCAACGGTTAGAGCGTTGGCCTGTGGTCCAGAGAGACCTGGGTTCGGTTCCCGCCAAGGGTATGTACCTTGGTTGCAGTTTGTCCCTGGCCCTGATTGGGTCATGCTGGTGGCAGCCACTCGATGTGTCCCTTTCACATTGATGTTTCTCTCTCTCTCTCTCTCTCTCTCTCTCTCTCTCTTCCTCTCTCTCCCTTCCACTCTTTCTCTCTCTCCCACTCTAGCTGATCAAAAAATGGAAAAATGGCCTTGGGTGAGGATTAAAAAAAGAACAAAATGGCAATGACTACTTATGTGTTGACAACTGAATCTACAAACAAAATGAACAGGCAGAACAGAAACATTCCCATAGATACAGAGAACATTTTGTTGGTTGCCAGATGGGAGGGGGTTTGGGGGAATGGGTGAAAAGGGTGAAGGGATTAAGAAGTACAAATTGGTTGCTAGAATGACAAACCTCAAAGGGAAGGGGGTTGGGGGGGGGAATAAACCAAAGAACTTATATGTACATATGTATAACCAATGGACACAGACAACAGTGTGGGGAAAGGCAGGAGGGGGGCAGGAGTGGGGAGGAGAGGGTCAATGGGGGAAACATGAGGACCATCTGTAATACATTCAACAATAAAGTTTAAAAAAAAAAAAGAGCACACTCAGCAGGTCAGAGCAACAACAGAGGCCAGGAGGAACAGCCATAGTGTGAGGGCTCCTCTGAATACAGATACTTGCCCCCTACCACAACTGTGGTTGGGATGGAGCAGAGGCTGGCTCACATGGCAGCAAAGGCTATGTACTCACATGGTCCATCATCTGCTGGAGGCCCTGGCTAAAGGGGCGCCGTCCAATGCCTGCAGGGCCCTCCTGAGCCTCAGGGAAGGAGATGTGCCCAATGCTCGGTACCATCCCAAACTGCTTCACCATGGAGTAGGCAATACGAGTGACCTTCCTCAGGTCGTCCTGTGCCCCTGGAGCATGGAGTGAAGAAAAGGTTTCTTTGCTGGGGGTGCAGAGTCAGGGCACTCTGGAGACCCCACTGGCACACATCTATATCCTGTTAGTATTCCTTAAAAGAGAGATGTGTGCCATGGCCAGTTTCGCTCAGCAGTTAGAGCGTTGGCCTGCAGACCAATGAGTCATGGGTTCGATTCCAATCAAGGGCAAGTACCCCAGTTGCAGTTCATTCCTGGTCCTGGTCTGGTCATGTGAGAGGCAACCAATCAATGTATCTCTCTCTCCCCCTCCCCTTTCACTCTAATGATAAACAGAAAAATATTCACAGGTGAGGAATAAAGAAAGAGAGAGACGTGAGGCCAGCCAGTGTGACTTAGTGATTAAGCATCAACCCATGCACTGAGAGGTCACTGGTTCGATTCCTGGTCAGAGCACATGCCCAGGTTGTGGGCCCAATCCTCAGTTGGGGGCACGCGGGAGGCCACCAATCGCTGTTCTCTCTCATTGATGTTTCAATCTTTCTTTCTCCCTCTCTAAAATCAATAAAAGAAAAAAAAATTTTTTTAAAGAGAGATGTGAAACTTTTCAAAATGCTCCTTTGTCTAAAAAATGACTCAGGCCCTGGCCAGGTAAGTTCAGTTGGTTAGAGCATTTTCCTAATACGCCAAAGTTGCGGGTTTGATCCTCAGTTGGGGCACGGGGCACATACAAGAATCAACCAATGAATGCACAAATAAGTGGAACAACAAATCAATGCCTCTCCCTCTCTCAAATCAGTAAATAAAATTTAAAATATAAAAAACCACTCAGGATGCATATTTGCATTCACTTCACCAGCAGTTCTCCAGAACAAGTCCAAGTGTGCACAGGGCACATTTGTCAACACTGAACCCCAATGTCAGGGATCAGGGAAAGTCTTCTGCCTGCTCTCTGGCCATCCCAGTGAAATAACAGTTAGAGAACAGTCAAGTTGCTTGAATTACCAATAATTAACCATTTAAATGCATTTATAGACTGTATGTATATAAAAGTTTTTGTAACAACTAAATTATTTTAAAAGTCTTGCTTAGTTTCAAATCTTTGACCATATCTCATCGAGTGGCTGCCACCCGCACGACCAACCAGGGCCGGGGACAAACTGCAACCGAGGCACGCGCCCTTAGCGGGAACCGAACCCAGGTCTCTCTGTACCGCAGGCCGACGCTCTAACCGCTGAACCAAACCGGCCAGGGCATATCTCATCTTTTTTTTTTTTTTTTTTCCTCACCCGAGGACATTTTTCCATTTTTTGTTCAGGTAGAGTGGGAGGGAGAGAGAGGAACAGAGAGAGAGAGAGAAACATCGATGTAAAAGGAACACATCGAGTGGATGCCACCCGCACAACCGACCAGGGCCGGGGACAAACTGCAGCCGAGGTACGTGCCCTTAGCGGGAACCGAACCCGGGTCTCTCAGGACCGCAGGCCGACGCTCTAACCGCTGAGCCAAACCGGCCAGGGCCATATCTCATCTTTTAAAATAACATCTTATGAAGCCCAGCTGGAGTGGCTCAGTGGATTGAGTGTTGTCCCATGGACTGAGAGGTCCCAGTTTGATTCCTGGTCAGGGCACATACCTGGGTTGTGGGCCTAATCCCCAGTAGGGGGTGTGCAGGAGGCTGTCAATCGATGTTTGCCTTTCACATTGATATTTCTCTCTTTCCCTTCCTCTCTCTCTCTCTAAAAAAAAGAAAAAAAGAAAGAAAAAAAAAGAAAAAACATCTAATGAAAGTCAAAGTATATTTGCATCCTACTATTCAAATCCTTTCATCAGATTTACTCCCCTCACCTTGTTGCCCCCCCCACCCCCCGCTCCCTGCCGAGGGGTAATGGATGTAAAAGTACTATGAGAACTCCAGACCCTTCAGAGCCAGCTCCTCACCAGAAGTGACCTTGTTGAAGGAGATGGCCTCTGACACGCGGCCACCCAGGGCCATGCACATCCGCTCAAACAGCTGCTCCTTGGTGAAGAGGTGCTGTTCTCTTGGGAGCATCTGAGCAAAGCCCAGTGCAGCATTTGTCCGAGGCGTGATGGAGACCTGCAGAACATCAGGTGGCCTGAGTGAGCAGGCAGGATGTGGGCTTTAAACATGAAGGTGGGCAATATAAGATCTTTAATCAGAAGATTTCAAAAACATTAAGAAAATCTGCACTGTCCCCATTTTTACAACAAGAATATACTATCCTTAAACAGAAGAGCTCACACTGTGAGTGTATCTTCCTTGTACATTACTAGATATATATGATGCAAAGAACAACCAAGACTGGAGCTCTTAGGTGAACCAACCAGGAAGTGCAGGAACCAACGCCACCAAGAGCCCCCTACCACCGTGATCCCCTGACCAAGAGGTTATGTGGGGGACATGGAAAGTATCTTTGCTTAAGCTTCCCCCAAAGCCCAACACCAGGTGTGCCTAGAGCTCCAGTGGGACAAGGCCTGCTCCTGAGCAACAAGGAGAGACTTGGGATGCAGGTGCCATTTCTGAGGGTTATGGCAGCAAGAAAACCACCTCACAGTGCCCTGAAAATCTGAAGGGAAACTTAAAATCCAACACTAAAGTAAACTACTATTGAAAAGGCTGGAAATGACCCTGGCTGGTGTGGCTCAGTGATTAGAGCACTGGCCCACACACCAAGGGGCTCGGGTTCCATTCCTGGTCAAGGGCACATACTTGGGTTTCAGGTTCAACCCCTGGCCCCATTTGGGGCATGTGTGGGAGGCAACCAATCAATGGGTCTCTCACATTGATGTTTCTCTTTCTCTCTCTCTCCCCGCTCAGCCCGGCCAGTGTGGCTCAGTGGTTAAGCATCGACCCATGCACCAAAAGGTCACAGGTTCAATTCCCAGTCAGGGCACATGCCCAGGTTGTGGGCCAAATCCCTGGTGGAGGGCATGCAGGAGGTGACTAGTCGATGTTCTCTTTCATCAATGTTTCTCTCTCTCCCTCTCCCTTCCTCTCTCTAAAAATCAATAAAGAAAAAAAAATTTTTTAATAAAATAAATAAACACAAAGGCTGGAAATAACAATCACAACCAAACAGCAATGGGAACTTTTCCCCAGCAAAGTATAAGCCTCGCAAGGGAGGTTTTCTCATTATGACTTTCAACCATCAAGTAAAGCAAAAATTCTGAGAAGAGGAATTTTAAATTGTGAGCCCTGGCTGGTTTAGTTCAGCGGTTAGAGCGTCGGCCTGCGGTCCAGAGAGACCGGGGTTCAGTTCCCACTAAGGGCATGTACCTCAGTTGCAGTTTGTCCCCAGCCCTGGTTGGGTCGTGCGGGAGGCAGCCACTCGATGTATCCCTTTCACGTCGATGTTTCTCCCTCTCTCTTCCTCTCTCTCCCTCCCACTCTACCTGAACAAAAAATGAAAAAATGTCCTCAGGTGAGGATTTAAAAAAATTTTTTTTAATTGTGATATTTACTTCATTGTGGATTTTTATGCATTAGTATTTATTTTGTTGAGGCTGCACTAAAATATCTTGATTACTGAATGTTTTAGTGTCCCATAAATGTCACACCCTAGGTGACTGTCCCACTTGCCTGACCCTGAGCCCAGCCCATCACCTACCTCAGAGACTGCTGCATTTACTTATCTCTGTCACAAAACACTAGGCTTAGCCTTCTGATGAGCATAAAAAAGGAATTGGCCTGATAAGCAGGACATAAGCAAACATTACTAGACTAACAATCTACTTTGCTACAACTAACACCGCTGATTATAGGACATTAAACACTAACATACCAGGCTGGCAACTGCCACACTATTGCCATGTTTGGGTCTTAGGGAACTGTAGTGCGGCTCCTTCCCTGCTAGTGGAACCAAACTACCTGCACAGGATCCCAGTGGCTCACTTGCTCTGGTGGAGGGACAATGACAATTTATGTCCTCATCATTACAGACTGGACACCTGCATCCCAAACATTTACATTTTCCTTACTGGTCATTCAAGGATCTCATGGTCATGAACCCATACCTTTTGTGGGAACTGTCTATGATATTACCATCTGATACAAATGCATTTTCATCAAACTCACAAATATCTACAAGAGCAGTGTTTTTTAAAGTGTACTTAACTCACTTTTTAAGATTAGGAATCATTAGATCAACACATTTTAGAGCTGATAGTAAACTTAGCAGTTCTTAATTCCAAGACTGACTGTAGATGGGGAAAAAGACCCTAAATGGTCATGTGGCTTTCCAATGATCATGCCCATAACTGGACCCCACTGGTTTAGATGTAAGACCTCATCCTGCCATACACTTCCCAGGTGAGGGGTCCTGGGGATTCTGCACAGTCCCCTTCTACCTGTCCCCAGGTCCACTTCAGGCTGCACTTTTCTCTTCACCAAGCACAAACACATGGTGCTCCCAAAGTCAGCTCTGTTCAAGGGCCGGTTGGGCTTATACCAAGAGTTTCCCTTCTAATTAGAGTAATAATGAGGAGTAGTTGTGGATGGGGCCAATTTGGGGCAGAAGACCCCAGAGCCTCCATGGCTCCCACCCTCCAACACCCTACCTTCATCACAGCCTCAGTGTGCTCCAGCAGCCAACCCACCAACGCATGGCCTGACTCATGAAACGCAACCACCTTCTGCTCTTCCTTTGAGAGGATCTTGCTCCTTTTGGCCGTCCCTGAAAGAACACCCAGGACTCTGAGTTCAGGTCCACCGATAATCCTCTGTAAGCATGCAGGAACCTTCCTTGCTCAGCCTTGCAAACTTTTTACCATGTTGTTAAAGTAAGATCTTCATGGGACGTTCACCTCCTATGTTTCTGCCCCAAATTGGCCCCATCCACAACTCTACTCACTATTACTCTAACTCGAAGGGAAACTCATTGGGAATGAGAGGTGCTGGAGGAGGCCATGTTTGTTCCCACCTCCACAAATGGTGGAGTAATCTAAACGGCTCCTGCAGGCTTTGTGGATAGGGCTACAGGGCTGACAGGATTAGCCTGGGCACAGTCTAAACTCTAGGTTTCTTGGCTTTTCTCCCAGAACTAGCAGTGGTAACTGCAGCCCCTGTGACCTACAGTTATTTCACCCACAGTAGTTGACTACCTTTTGCCTTGGTGACTTTACCTTACAGTTCACCCATTCAAATTACTGCTAAGGTTTCCTTCACTGTTCCCAATTTTCCAAACATCCTTTAGTTTCCATTTTACGCAACTTGAACAAGCTGTAGGTTCAGGGTATTTACTACATCAAGCTACTAGGATCATCTACCACATTTACCATAAGGTCATAAATTCTTTCTAACATGCACTGGCTGTGGCTGACGAATCCTTTTCAACCAGAGCTGATTATACGAGCCTCTAAACATGAGGTTACAGCCTCACAGGATAGACTTTCCCTGAACACAAACACGTTCCAGCGCAGGCAGTCTACACCAAAGTAAGGAGAGTTCACCTTGTTCTAAGCACTGCATAAATGGGGAGGTGGCGGAGTGCGGGGAACAGTATTCTATTAGTATTTTCTCTGGTCTTTCCCACTTTGATAATATTATTGTAAGTTTATCAATTCCATGTAAAAATAAATGGCTTATACAAAACCAAAATTTATAATAAGGAACAGCAACTACATTTCCTTCCATCCACACAAGTTCACTTCTTTCCCAAGCTGCAGCCTAGAAACTTGGTGCACTTGTCCTAGATTTTAACTCAAAACTGAGGGTGAAGGGAATGTGCTTCTTGTAGGGACAGGTTATGACAGAGGGCTCACTACCCACACACAGGGCCCCTGCTTCTCAAACATTTATAGGAAGGACCAGTTTCCTTTTTTTAAATGTTCAGTGTCTTGGACTACTTTTGTTCTGAACTCTGTTAAAGGACAAGATGCACGCTCATGTCTGGATGTTTCCACATGGAATTATGGAAGCTTCTAGATGCTTTCTCTCAGTTTCAGTCCTGCTCTCTCAGAGGATCCCACTTTGAGCAGCAGTGGTTAAGCACTGACAGGAGCACTGCAGCCCCTCTCTACCTAACCACCTCTCCCATTCCTGTTCCAAGCAGAGCACAGGAGTTTCAACAGAGATGAAGCTGACTGGCGGAGCACAGCCTTCAGCAGACGTCCCCCTCGTCCTCGGGCAGTAGCAGTGCAGACCCCTGACAGCATACACAATGGCCTGTCCCTATGCAGTTGGCTCTCAGGCACCACACGATGGCTAATGAGCTGAGCACTATGCACATTTGGGCTTGTAAGATCCTTTTAAATTTCTATTTGAAGAGTGCTCTTAAGCAAATTTACAGTATTTTAAACTATGGAAAAGTAAGTCACGTTGTCAAGCCCTGACATAAAAAATAGAAATACTTGACATATTTTTCTCTTGTCCAGTAATTGCTTGCTGATAAGGTCCACCATGTGACATCTAAGCCTGACCCGCTCCCTCTACCCCACCTCCGAGTTCACTTTTGGGATCCGTGCCTCATACCTGCGATGACGCGCTCCACAGCATACTCGAAGTTAAACGTGTGAACAGATGAGTGCCCTTCCCGTGCAGCGTGCAGAGCAGCCTCGTTACAGATGTTGGCGATGTCAGCACCTGTCAGCAAAACGGGATGGGAGAGGTGTTGGCTCTGTTCCCTCAGGGACTGAGAGGAGGAAAGGCAAGGAGGATCGCACAAACACATCAAGAGGGGTCCAGGGGAGAAGGAATGGCTCTATGGGACCCAAAGAACCACCTCTTCACATCCACTCCAACCTCTTTCAGTCCCTCTGCCTTCTCTACTGCTTTATTACACACTGTACTCAGCACACTTCGTGTGCCACCTGGTGTTTTATTCTACCTAATAATTCCTCTGTGCACTGATGGAGAAGAAATTAACCTGACCAGGTAGCTCAGGTGGTTGGAGCATTGGCCCGTATACCAAAGGTTGCAGGTTTGATTCCCAGTCAGGACACATACCAAGGATGCGGGTTCAATCCCCGGTCCAGGCACATATGGAAGGCAACTGATGGATATTTCTTTCTCACATCAATGTCTCTCAGTCTCTCTCTAAAAATCAACAGAAACGTATCCTTGGGTGAGGATTAAAAACAAAAATTGCCCGGCCAGTGTTGCTCAGTGGTTGAGCGTCGACCCATACATCAAGAGGTCGCTGCTTCGAATCCTGGTCAGGGCACATGCCCAGGTTGTGGGCCAAATCCCCAGGGTGGGACATGCAGGAGACAGCCAATCAGTGTTCTCTTTCATCGGTGTTTCTGTCTCTCTCTCTCCCTCTCCCTTCCTCTCTCTAAAAATCAATAAAGAAAAAAATTTAAAAAAAAATTAAACTGGAATTAGGTCTATATAATGCACACTTATTTAAAAAATAAAAACAAAAACTAAGCGGGGCCTCCTGCCTTAAAAAAAAAAAAATGAAAGGCTCTCTAGTATCCAGAAGAATCTAGTTAAAGACATTAAAAAACTCTAAAGAAAAATAGCACATTGCCCTTTAAAATGAGAGCCATACAGAAAAAAACAATCTTTTTTTTTTTTAATTTTATGTGTTTATTTGAGCCAAACTGATGACAATTGCTGGGAAGCAAAATCTCAATAGACTGAGAAAATGCTCCACCCAAAATCTTGATCTGAGATGTCTGTGTCTACGAATTAAAACTGAGACTGTGAGGGAGGGCAGTGATATGCCTGGGCTGAGACAAGGCCTAGCCATGGCAGCCCCTGGTGGGAGCAGCGGAATCTCACGATCTGAGCTGAACAGGAACTGAAGAGCTGGTGTGCAGAGCCCTAAAGGCAGAGCTCCACAGTGGAGACACAGGCATGGGCAGTCTGAATGCAAGCAAGAGAAGCACTGTTAGGTTTTCCACCACTTGGGGAGGAAAAGTAAAGTGGTGTGCAATTCTACCTCCTGTGGGCTCTGAGTGCACCACCTCACTCCCAACCAAGCTGTGCTGCCCAGAGGAGGGGATGGAGCGCACCTGGGGGAGGCCTGTGCTCATGCGTGCATGCGGGAAAGACCACCTGCCCTCCACCCTCAGGACCAACAAGAACTGGCTCCCATACCGCTGAACCCCGGAGTGAGTTCCGCCAGACGCTGTGAGTAAAAGCTGCTGGCCTGGGTCAGCTTCAGGCTCTTCAGATGCTGCTCAAAAATCTCCTTCCTTTCCTACCAAAGACGGGAGGAGGGCACAATGTGGGCCACACGTCCACCATGCAGACAGGAACCACTCGAGAGGCACTCGAGAGTTTCCCCATCATTAGTCATGACCATAGTTTGTGAAACCAATCTAGAACTGCAAGTAGCATTGCAAAATGAAAAAAAAAGAAAACAATAGAAAATAAAGTACATCAAAATTATTTTGTGGAACCTTTGATTCATGCACATCTCAATGTTAACATGGAAATGATTCCTACACAGGAAGATGGACAGCTACTTCTCCAGGAGCAGTGTCAGAGGGCAGCTTCCCTCCACTTCGACAGAGTAGCAGTTTGAAAGAACCCAGAATGAGCACTGGGTGTGCCACGAGCCACCGCCCTGTGCCCCCATGTGTGGACCTACAGGAACAGTAAGCAACTGAACCACCTTTACGGTCACCATCCATGGTGGTCACTACCACACACGTGACCCTCATCACTGCATGCTGGGTCCCTGCTCCCTCAGGGGCCACCACAAAGGCCTGGCCACCCAGAGGTGGACATCCAACCAGAGCTGAAATGGAGGAGGCTGGTGGGGCCAAAAGGTCAGCTGGTCTTACTCCCCCTTCCAACCTGTTATTGGGGCAGCTGCACAGCTTATGCTCCACAACCATGTGGCACCAAGAACTTGAGCTGGTCAGGATGAGAATTCTGAGGCTCTCCAAAGAATATGCTACAAAATGCAACCAAGACCAGTCCATTCAATCACACACTCTTAAGGATAAAGGGAAAAACAATGTGGGTAAACAGAAAACAAGCTGCAAAACCATGAGAAGAGCGGTGAGCCAAAGAAAAGTCTGGACAGACAAGCACGAGAGGGAACAGCAGCTGCACCCTGGCAGGGGGCAGCCTCATTCCATACTGACCTGCAGTGTGGGGAGATCGATGAAGACGTGTCGGTCCAGTCGGCCTGGCCTCATTAGAGCATTATCCAAAATGTCGGCTCGGTTGGTGGATGCCAGGACGATGACATGGTCAGTGGTGCCCATTCCTGAGGAACAGACAGTGGCCTTTATGGTGGGGGTCCCCAATATTGTAGCCTTCCCCATGGGGTTCAAGACAGGACAGGAGATATTTCCTACCAGGGTCCACGAGAGAAGACTACTGACCTAGGACTGATCCTTCCCTGAGAGCTTTCTACCAAGATCACCACAAGGGCAAGAACTGGCTGGTTTTATTTCCCCAGAGACAGAACTGCAGCTGGGAACCTCTGAGTCCACACAACACCCCCGGAGGGAACTGCTAACAGGGTGGGCCCCAGGAGCAAGGACCCTCTTAGCTTCAACACTGCATTTCCTTGAGGCGAAGTGACCACCATGGAGACATCTGGGACATTCTACCTCTAACACTTGGTCTGAGGGCCGGGGTTTTCTGGCCCAGGTTTCTCACATGAGAATTTAAAAGCAAGTCCAGAAACCCCCAATGAATGGCCCAGATCTGCAACTGCAAAAACACATTTAGAAGCAACTGGGGACTCTGTGCCTCACTGGATATTAGATGGCACAGAGAAGTTATTTATTTTGGTTCCCTAGCGGGAACCAAACCCAGGACACTCTGGTCCACAGGCTGACGCTCCAACCGCTGAGCCAAACCAGCCAGGGCAAGAAGTTACTTTTAATTTAAGTTATATGATATTTCTCTGAATGTGTAAGGTCCAGAACTTTGGGTTGGCTTTAAAACAACCCACTGGGGAGAAGAAACAGAGAGGGAGGTGTACATGGACTAGGGCTGGACAAGCACCGATGACTAAAGCTGACCTGGGACATGGGGGCTCACTGCACACTTTTGCTTATGTTGATGTTTGAAAAGTTCCATAATGCAAAGTTTAAAAAATTAAGATGCCATGACCTGCTCTGGACGGTTTGGCTCAGCTGTTAAGAGCATCGGCCCACGGACCAAGAGTTGTGGGCTTGATTCCTTGTCAAGTGCATGTTCCTAAGTTGCAGGTTTGATACCCGGGCTTGGGGGGGGGGGGGTCATGAGGCAACCAATAGATGTGTCTCTCTCACACTGATGTTCTCTCTCTCTCCCTTGCACTCTATCTTAAAAGCAATGGAAAAAAATAACCTCAGGTGAGAATTAAAAAAAAAAGATGCCATGACCTATCTTTTCCTAACTTAAATAAATCTGATAAATTGACATGAACAAATACAATTTTAAACCACCCATAACGTCTTTTAACAAAAGTAAAGTTTTGAAGAAATATTACGGAATTAAACCCTGACAGCATGTCAGGCACTGCCACCTCACAGCATGTTGTCCTTCACTCCACTCCAGGACCCCAGCCAAACACACCAGCTCAGGGAGGGCACCCACCTAACTGAGGGGCTGACACCCGTGTCACTGAAAAGCAGCCACCAGGACAGCCCAAACCACATGCCATTCCCAAGAAAATCACTCCACAACTTCAAAAAAATATCTCACAGAGGTGCGACCTCTCTCATCAGCAGTGTGGAATGGGATAAGCCAGGAGGCCACCATGAGTCCAGGCCCGTTCATGTGCCAAGAGTGGAGAAAGCAGAAAAGTATCCACTTGGTTGATGCAAAGGTGATGTCTTAAAATCACTCTGACTTTTGAAACAAATTCAGAAACAAGAGCAAGCACCACCCAGCACATATGATGCGTCAGCCTCTTTGCTCCAGTTGCTCACACTCCTGTTTTAGGAAAAGCAAGACACTGCCATGGAAATGAGAAGCAACCATTACCTCCCTCACTGCCAAGCTCCTTCCTTTGCCTCTATAACTTGTTTCCTAAGCCCATTTCTCCTACAAACTACTTCTTCTACCTCTGTGATTTTCCAAATAAATGTTCTCTTATATAGTAAAAAAAAAGAAAGAAAGAAATTGAGAAGCAACTGGAGGGAAGCAATCTGGCCAGATGCAGCTTCACTCCCCAGGAGACTCCTCAGTGCCGGGGGGCCCCCATGCCACTCATCCCAGAGTGCTGCTTGGGAAGACCTGTCAGGGTTCACCGCTCAACGTTTCTGAAATGCTGTCTTCCACAGGTCAAGGTTGTAAATACAGAAATCTGAAGTTATACACATAACAAAAAAATATTGAAAAGTAGTAGGAACAGTGGTTGTAGAATAAAAACAACAGCAAGGCAAGGGTGGACACCATGTCAGTGGGCTCCAAGCAGAAAGGGGAGTAGTGACATTCAAAGCTCTGCCATCACAAGTCACCTTGACCTCCCTGTATAATGGACCCCTCACTCCAGGGCCTGGTCATATAAACCACAGGGTGCAGTGCCCCCAGGTTTCCTGTTTGAAACTTTATATTTTGATGGCTCTGGCAGGTAGCTCAGTTGGTTAGAGTGTCATCCCGATATGCCAAGGTTGCAGGTTCCATCACTGGTCAGGGCACATTCAAGAATCAACCAATAAATGCATCAGTGAAACACCAAATCGATGTTTCTCTCTCTCTACTCTCCTTTCTCTCTAAAATAAGTAAATACACACACACACACACACACACACACATTTTTTTTTTAATTCCTCACCCGAGGATATTTTTACATTTTATCTTCAGACGGAGTAGGAGGAAGAGAGAGAGAGAAATATTGACATGAGAGAGATACATTGACTGGTTGCCACCTGCATGACCCCAAATGGGGCCGGGGACTAACCGCAACCGGGGTACATGCCCTTGGCTAGAGTCAAACCCGGGACTCTGGTCTGTAAGCCGATGCTCTAACCACTTAGCAGAACCAGCCAGGGCTAAAATAAATAAATTTTTTTTTAAAAAGAGAAACTTCCCCTGGTCAGTGTGTCTCAGTAGTTAGAGTGTCAGCCCACAGACCGAAGGTTCAAGGGTTTGATTCCCAGTCAAGGGCATGTGCCTAGGTTGCAGGTTCAATCCCTAGTTGAGGTGAGTTTGGGAGGCAGCCAATTGATAAATCTCTCACATCAATGTTTCTCTCTCTCTCTCTGTCTCTCCCCCTGCTTCCCTTTCACTATTTAAAAATCAATGGAAAAAACATCCTTGGGTGATGATTAACAAAACAAACAAACAAAAAAGATACCGTGTGTGTGTGTGTGTATCAGGAATCCTTATTAATTTATAGAAACTTTATATTTTGACATAGTTGTAGATACACAGCAAATTACAAAAATAGTGCAGAGAAGTCCCCCACCCGTTTCCTGGTGGCATGTTAAGTAACTACAGTGCAATGTCAAAACCAGGAAATCCACAATGCACAGTCCACAGGCCTTAATCGACATCAACTGTCTTACATGCACTTGGTTCTCTGCACTTTTATCACTGAAGATTCCTGTAACCTCCACCTCGAACCAGGTAGATGCCACCACCACAAAGACCTCCCTTTATAGTCACATCCCCTCCTCTCCCCTCCCACCTTTCTAACCCCTAGTAACCACTGATCTGTTCTCCACCTCTAGAAGTTTGTCATTTTGACAGTCTCATATAAATTGAATCATATATGTAGCCTTTACAGGTTGGCTTTTTTCATTCAGCATAATCCTCCTGAGATCCATGAAAGTAATTGTATATAAGAACAGTTAGTTTTTCTTAAAAAAAAAAATTTTTTTTTATCCTCACTTGAGGACATTTTTGCATTTATCTTCAGATAGAGGAGGGAGAGAGGGAGGAAGAGAGAGAGAAACATCAACGTGAGAGAGACACATCGACTGGTTGCCACCCACATGACCCCAACCGGGGCTGGGGACAAACTGCAACTGAGGCACATGACCTTAGCGAGAACCAAACCCGGGTCTCTCTGGTCCGCAGGCCGACGCTCTAAATGCTGAGCAAAACCGTCCAGCGTTCTTTAAAAATTTTTTATTATGGATTTTGAAGAGAGGAAGGGGGAGAGAGAGCAAGAAAGAGAGAGAGAAACATCAAAATAAGAGAGAAACATTGATTACTGGCCTCCCATACACGCCCCAACAGGAGATGGACCTGCAACCTAGGTATGTACCCTGACCGGGAACTGAACCCGAACTTTTGGTGTATGAGACAATACTCCAACCGAGCCACCTGGCCAGGGTGAGTTAGTTTCTTTTTACTGTTGCATGGAAACCATGAAAAGGACATACCAGAGTTTATGTACTCACTGAAGGACATCTGGGTTGTTTCCAGTTTTCAGCTATTACAAATAAATGAACAATGCTGCACAGGTGTTTTGTGTAAACATTCCTCTAGGAAGAACACCCAGGAGTGTGTCATAAGGTACCATGTATGTTCAATTTTTTTCAGAAACTGCCTGTTTCCCAGAGAGGCTACACGTTTCGCATTCCCACCAGCAGTGTAGGAGATCCAATTCCTTCACATCCTCACCAGCATCTGCTGTTGCCATAATTTTTTACTCTAGGTATCCTTCTAGGTGAGTGTTCCTATCAAAATCTCAGCAGGACTACTTGGTAGATATGAACAAGCTTATTCTACAAGTTACAGGAAAAGGCAAAGGAAGGAGAAGCACTTCAGCACTGTTGGCCAACACACAGTAGGAGGACTCCTCCGTCTCTGTTGAGGCTCACTGGGCACCTCAGGGAAGAAGGCTGTATGGTGTGGTATGGCACAGACCTGGAGACCAACAAACAGACCAGAGGGCCCAGGAAAGACACTTCCAGATACTCCAGCTGAGTTCCGACGAAGGTGCAAAAGCAATTCAGTGGAGGAAACAGTGTTTTAAACAAACACTGCTGGAACAACCAGACACCCGTAGGCAGAAAAATGAACCGTGACCAAAACTCCCCAACTTATACAAGTATTAATGTAAAATGGATCCTAGATTAAAATGGAAAGGGCCCGCCCTGGCCGGTTTGGCTCAGGGGTTAGAGCGTCTGCCTGCGGTCCAGAGATATCTGGGTTCGGTTCCCATTAGGGGCGCGTACCTCGGTTGCAATTTGTCTCCGGCCCTGGTTGGTCATATGGATGGCAGTCACTCGATGTGTCCCTTTCACGTCGATGTTTCTCTCTCTCTCTCTCTTCCTCTCTCTCCCTCCCACTCTATCTGAACAAAAAATGGAAAAATGTCCTCGGGTGAGGATAAAAAAAAAAAAAAATGGGAAGGGCCCTATGCACAGCTGGGGTTTTCTAAGGACTCCATGCAGCACCAGAGTTTACGTCCTCTCACACTTTCTAACTCAGAGGTTCAGACAAACACGTCCATCGCAGAGGGCCCTCAGTGCAACCTTCTTTTTGCCAATCGAACCGTAAAAAGGTAGGCCCAGCGCCCTTAAATGCAGGTGCCATTCCCCCACATGGTCTGGCAGTCCGGCAGGGCCTACTCTGCCTAACCCATGAGATGAGGACTTCTCTTCCTCAGTGAGCTTTTCCCACGACCTACACAGCATCTGCTCCGAGCTCTGTATTTCAATGAATAGAAACTGCTCTTCCCCAAGGAGTAACAAAGACTCTTCAGACACAGCTGAAGGGCTGAGAATGCTCAGCTGTGTCTGTGCACACAGGGACTTGTTTGCTACTGGCCTAGCCCAACAAGAGGCCTTCTTCAGTCAGGGATTCTGGGCATGAGCAAATCCTGGGGCGGAAGCAGCTCTTTTCATGGCAGCACAGAGAGCTTCAGCTCAGAGGAAGACGCCATCTGGTAAATGCTTCCTGGTGGGCTCAAGCCTGCCCCAAAAGGTAGTCTCTGTCTTCAGCGCAAAAAGCAATATAAGCAGAAAGAGAAGACGTGCAGTGCTGCCCATGGCCCTGAGTGCTCAGTCAGAGCCAGGAGGAGCCCCTTCGTAATCACCAAGAATGATGCTCTGTTGCACTGAGAAGGGTGCAGAACCACAGGTAAGGTCATAAACTTTAACCGCACTGTAACATCAGAAAACCATGGCTCAGAAGAGAGGACTGGTGTGAACCCCACAGCATCCTTCCACAGTCCATGAGCATGCCTGGGGTTCAAGGCTTGGACGGCCATCTGACAAACATGGACATCACTGCGTCCAGCAGGGCAGTGAGACTCAATGACAAATCAGGTTTGGATAGCCAACTAATCATCTGACAACTTTCAAAAGACTGCTCCCCTCTGTCCACTCAGTATCACAAAGATTACTCATTCTTTTATTTATTTTTTTTTGTGGTATGTGCCCCTAGCAGGAACCGAATCCGGGACTCTCTGGTCCGCAGGCCGACGTTCAACCACTGAGCCAAACTGGCCAGGGCTACTTATTCTTTTAAAGAGACAATCAGAAGCTATTGATAAACCTGGCACGTCTGATAGCAGAGTCATCACAGGCACAGTGCTGGGTCTCAGCATGGTCTGTCACAGCTGACAGCAGACTAGGCTCCGGCACCCTCAGGCCTGACCAATCCCCACCATCTGCCCACCTGACCCATCAGTAGCCAGGATGAGGGGTCTTTAAGATTCCTTCAGGCTCTGGCCGGTTTGACTCAGCGGTTAGAGCATCAGCCCATGGACCAGAGTCCTGGGTTCGGTTTCCGCTAAGGGCACGTACCTCGGTTGCAGTTTGACCCCGGCCCTAGTTGGGGTTGTGCGGGTGGCAACCACTCGATGTGTCTCTCTCACGTTGATGTTTCTCTCTCTCTTCCCCCCCTCTCTCCCTCCCACTCTGTCTGAAGATAAATGCAAAAAACAATGTCCTCAGGTGAGGATAAAGAAAAAAAAAGATTGCTTCAGGACTCGAAAACCACCCCTAGTAGTAATAACCAAAGCCACACTGAAGATGAAACACTACTAAGAGATCATGGAAAGCTATTCACAAGAGAACTAATTTCATATGGTTTTTTAAATGTTGGAGACCCAGAGAGTAACATAAAAAAAAAATTCGAGAAAGAAGATAGGAGAGGGGGGAAAGGGACGTGGGGAAAGAGAAAGATCAATTTGTTGTTCCACTTATATATGCATTCATTGGTTGATTTTTTTATGTCTTTTTTTGTAGAGAGAGTGGAAGGAAGGGGTGGGGAGAGAAACATCGATGTGAAAGAGACACAATGATTGGTTGCCTCCTGCACAACCCTGACTGGGGCCGGGGATCAAAACTGCAACCCAGGTATATGCCCTCAACCAGGAATTGAACCCGCAACCCTTAGGTCCAAGGACCAATGCTCTAACCACTGCACCACACTGGCTAGGACAATTGGTTGATACTTCAATGTGCCCTGACCAGCAACCCTGGCGTATCAGGATCACACTCTAACCAACTGAGTACCCAGCCAGGACAGAGGGTAACTTTTTAAACTATAAAATACTGCCTCCCTTGAAAAGCAGGTCTCAATAGCCACAGCCAAACACTGAGTGGAAGAATAGTCAGAGCAGGTCTGGCACACATGACCCCAGGGTAGGGGATCCCTGGAAGCTGGCCTGGAAAGTACTCTTGAAGGGCCCACATCTTTGAGGGTGTGTCTCTCAACAACTCACTCTACTTACATCTCTAGAGATACTGAGGTCTTTGGAAAATTCATTCTCTGGAAAGCTTGCTCTTCATGTGGAAGGTAGCTCTTCAAATCTTGATTGTACCATAAATAGTCCCTGAGACCACCACCACCACCACACACAAAAAAATAGTCCCTGAGTGCCTAGCCGGTGTGGCTCAGTGGTTGAGCGTCGACCTACACACCAAGAGATCCCCAGTTTGATTCCCAGTCAGGGCACATACACAGGTTGCAGGCTCAATCCCCAGCAGGGGGCGTTCTGGAGGCAGCCAATCAATGTCTCTCATTGATGTTTCTATCTTACTCTCCCTCTCCTTTCCTCTCTAAAATCAATTTTAAAAATAAATAAATAAAATAGTCCCTGACCAAATATTGATGGATGACTGGATGAAAGACAGAGAGGAATGCAGGAGGTCTGCAAAGCAGCCCCAGGGAGAACCATTCTTACAGTGTAACAACACAGCCTTTTCCTCAACTTTGTTAGAAGGAGGGAGGAGCAGAGAGAGAGAGAAAAACATCGATGTGAGACACATCGATTGGTTGCCTCCTGCACAACCCTGACCGGGGTTGGGGAGAAAACCTGCAACCCAGGTATGTACCCTTGACCAGGATTGAACCCTCAACCTTCGGTCTGAGGGCCAATGTTCTAACTGCTGAGCCAAACCAACCAGGGCTATGTCTTGATTTTAAAACTGGAGAGCTTGCAGAGCTTATAAAATGCTTCCATATGCATCAGTCCATCTGACCTGCTCAACAATGTTTGAGGAAAGGCCTTGCCATGCCTGCCAGAGGCCATCTGTCAGAATCTCAGCACCAGGGATGAGGCACAGTGATGCCATGTACAATAAGGGACACCAAGACTGCTGTGTGGTTCCTGCCAAAAATGCTTGACTTGACCTAACTCTGGGGGCACAGCACAGCATCACAGTGGGGATGTCCTTTAATGGGACAGGTCTATAAAGTGTCATGATCACACAAAAAAGACAGAGAACCAGTCCCATGCTGGAAGAGACCAAAGAGACAGGAAAACTAAATGGGACATGTTGGCATGCTGGATCCTGAACTAGGAAAGGCACATCGTGGGCTGAGAGATGATGTTTGTGAACATCTACAGCCTGGTTGCAGCCATGTCAGCCCTGGAAAACTTGGGGGCAGGTATAAAGGAACTCTTTGGACTGCTTCTACAATGCTTTTATAAGTCTGGGATTATTTTAAAATGAAAGGTTAAAAAAAGTTTTGCCCTTAGTCACATACATATACTCAAACTCAACTGTCTGTGTGCTGGACAACAGATATATATCCCAAATAGTAAGAACACTGTAAAAGGAAACATAAGTACACGAATAAGTAGTTAACTCTCTCAGGATCAAAATACATGGAGAAAAAAGTGTCTCCCTCATTTACAATAGCTAAAATACAACTAGAATTCTGATTTTTTGTAAGTTTATTTTATTTATTTTTAATCCTCACCCGAGGATATTTTTACATTTATCTTCAGACAGAGTGGGAGGAAGAGACAGGGAGAGAGAAACAACCATGTGACAGAGACACATCGACTGGTTGCCACCTGCACAACCCCAACCGGGGCTGGGGACAAACTGCAACTGAGGTACATGCCCTTGGCCGGAATTGAACCCAGGACTCTCTGGTCCACGGGCCGATGCTCTAACTGCTGAGCCAAACCAGCCAGGGCTAGAATTCTGATTAAAGAGAAGATAAAAATGAATCTTCAACAACTGGGACATGAAGAGATATCTGTATGCCCATGTTCACAGCAGCATTATTCACAATAGCCCAAAGTGCCCATCAACAGATAGATAGATAGATGATAGATAGATAGATAAACAAAATATAGTCTTATCTATATTCTATACAATGGAGCATCACTCAGTCTTAAAAAGGAAGGAAATTCTTACACGTGAAAACATGGATGAACCTTGCGGATATTACACTCAGTCACAACAGGATAAATACTGTATGATTCCATTTATACGAAGTCCCTAGAATAGTCAAATTCACAGACAGAAAGCAGAAGTGTGGACACCAGGGACTGGGGGAGGGGAATGAAGAGTCAGTGTTTAACGGGGACAGAGTTTCAGTTTGGGAAGAGGAAGTTCTGGAGATGGATGTGGTGATTGTTGCCCACACAAATAAGAATATACTGCCGTGGACGGTTTGGCTCAGCAGTTAGAGAATTGGTCTGCAGTCCAGAGAGACCCGGGTTTGGTTCCCGCTAGGAGCGTGTGCCTTGGTTGCAGTTTGTCCCCGGCCCCATTTGGGGTTGTGCAGGAGGCAGCCATTCGATGTGTCCCTTTCACGTCGATGTCTCTCTCTCTCTGGCTTGTGCAGGAGGCAGCCACTCGATGTGTCCCTTTCACGTAGATGTCTCTCTCTCTCTCTCTTTCTCTCTCTTCCCTTCTTCCCCTCTTTCCCTCCCACTCTATCTGAACAAAAATGGAAAAATGTCCTCGGGTGAGGATAAAAAAAAAAAAAAAAGAAAAGAATATACTTAATGCCACTGAACTGTACATTGAAAAATGGTTAAAAATGGTAAATTTTATGTTATGTTTATTTCACCACAATAAAAACAAACTACAGACACAAACACAAAAAGATCTTACCAAGTAGCTCAAAAGAAAACAATTCCTTGTCACCTTTACTGGGTCATTTCCATTAAAAAAAGAAACAGAAATTGTGAGGAAGCCAGTCCAGAGGTCATTTTCAAGGGTGGCAAACACAGAGCCTCCCCCAGCGCAACAACGCATCAGTTTCCACGAACGTCCTGTTCCACCCTCCAGCTGGGTCCCCCTTTGACCAGGGCAGCGTGTAAAGACAAACACGGCAGCGCAATCAACTTGGCTCACTCAAGACTGAAAAGCATCATCGTGGCCTGACCTGCCACTTGTATTCCTAGTTGTTTTTCTTTTTTCTTTACTATTCCCTTGACTTTTTAAAATTAAAAGTTGTGTTTCTTGGGTGCAGCAAGATGATGAATAGTTCTTAAACTGACCTTGTTTCTAGTCATTATCTGCTAAACAATGATTCTCTGTGTACTGGTATCACCCTCACCTGTGGCAGGTGGTAAGGTGGAGAAACAGTACAGACCAATGATTGGAGAAAAATAAAATACCTATGAACATAAGTGTACGGTTCTGGAACAACAAACATAAGCAGCATGAAAATGACTGTTATGAAAGAGTTGGAAACTCTTCTCCCCTCGCAGAAGCAGCCAGGGAGGGTGCTCACCGTCCATTTCCACTAGAAGCTGGTTGAGGGTCTGCTCCTCCTCCGTGTTGGAGAAGCCCGACATGGTGGTGGAGCGCTTCTTGCCAACGGCATCAATCTCATCAATGTAGACGATGCAGGGGGCCCGAGCACGGGCCTCCTTGAAGAGGCTCCGCACACGGGCAGCACCAAGACCTGAGGGGACACAGAGGGCCAGGAAGCTGACAGGTAACAGGAGATGAACCCTACTCTTGAGCCAGGGGCCAGAGCTGCTCGGTAAGAATGATGAAATCTGAGCAAGCATCCACTCATGCAAACAAAACCAGGCCCTATCCCAGCGGATGTCACACTAAAAGATGCTCAACCCCTGGACTCCCAGGACCACAAGTGGAAGCAGCTTCAAAGAACATCATAATCCAGTTCTCTACATAAACACAATGTTTCCCATATATCAGGTTTCACTTTTCCTTCTCTATTCCCCCCATTTCCCCATTAATTCAGCCACCTGACAGAGAGAATGTGTGAAAGGAGGGCTATCTTAAACAAATGGTCAGGTGAGTCTTTCTGCAGCCCCCCTGAGCAATGCCTACCTCCAATGACCTCCACAAACTCCGATCCAGCCATCGCCAAAAAGGGCACCTGGGCCTCCGTCGCCACAGCCTTGGCCAGCAGGGTCTTCCCACAGCCAGGGGGCCCGAGCAGAAGTGCACCCTTCGGAACTTTGGCACCAAGCTGAAGGAAGCGCGCTGGGCTCTAGAAAAGCAGCAGATAATGTGACACTAACCATAGGTTTTTCTTTTTAAATTTTTTTTCTTTATTGATTTGAGAGAGGAAGGGGGAAGGAGAGGGAGAGAGAGATAGAAACAATGATGAGAGAGAACACTGATTGGCCACCTCCTGCATGCCCCCCACTGGGGATCGGGCCCACAAACTGGGCATGTGTCCTGACCAGAAATCAAACCAGCAACCTCTTGATGCATTGGTCGACGCTCAACCACTGAACCACACTGGCCAGGCTAACCACAGATTTTTCAAACATAATTTTCAGCCCTGGCCGGTTTGGCTCAGCGGTTAGAGCGTCGGCCTGCGGTCCGGAGAGACCCGGGTTCGGTTCCCGCTAAGGGCGCGTACCTAGGTTGCAGTTTGTCCCCGGCCCTGGTCGGTTGTGCGGGTGGCAGCCACTCGATGTGTTCCTTTCACATCGATGTTTCTCTCTCTCTCTCTGTTCCTCTCTCTCCCTCCCACTCTACCTGAACAAAGAATGGAAAAATGTCCTCGGGTGAGGATTAAAAAAAACAAAAAACAAAACATAATTTTCAAGAAAGGAATCTCCTGAAGGTCAATTCGAATCAGCCATGATGCACAAGGTTCTGGGAAAAGCCAGTGTCCCCAAGGTTCTGGGTTTGATCAGTGATCAACTATCAGACTTTCTGTTGGTCAAAACTGTGCATTTAGCCTGTGCTGCCAGGCTAACAAACACCAGCATGTGTAGTACATGTGTACCCCCACCTCAGCACAGGGCTCTCCATGCAGCACACACGTCTGATCAATGAAGTTCTCCCCTCTGGGAGAGCGTTCACACCCATCTCCTGCTCAGCACATGGGCTTACCTTCAGATAATCCACAAACTCTTTGACCTCCAGTTTGGCTTCGTGCATTCCTGCCACATCTTTGAAGCTGACTCCCTTCCCCATCTTGCCATCCACAATCGTAAATCGAGCCATTTTGAGCTGATTCTGGGCAGAAAGAACAGAGGGCAGGGCGCTGTGCACTCCCAGAGCTAGAGGAGCACCTCAGTGCTGGCTCTGCCTGTCCCGCCCGTGTTCCCACCTCCCCACTTTTGGAGGATCTCACAGACCCTCCTCCCAACACCCAGAAGAACCAACCCAGTTAATGTTGAAAACTGCAGAATAAGCTGCCCTATACATTCCCATGGCTCAGCCACCCCACAAGTCAAGGAAAGGGAGCCTCAGTTAAAACTGGTTACTGTACACCCTCCAGGCAGCCAAGCAGAAGGAAAGATGAACTGCCAAATTACAGCTCCAGGTTAACTTTCACTGTAAACTTATTCTGTTGTTTACAGGAAAAGCACTTAGCAAGAACACACACACAAATCCTAAGACTGCAAGTTCAGTGAGATGTCATTTGTACAACTTACAAATGCACTGAATCCTCCTTCTCTTCCCGTCATTCCAGCCAAACGAAAAACATACCATAGGATGGCCAAGCCCACCGCTGTCATCCCCAAGGCATAGAGGGCACTAGTTCGAGAAAGAGAGGTAATTATAGGCTCAGAAGTGGCCACTAGGCAGCTGAAAGTCTTGCTGTACACAGTCAGGGACCAGGGACCACAGACATTTCAAAGATGAGAAGAGCTACCCCTCCCTCCAAGAGCAACATGTGAAAATGGTTTCCCTGTCCAGTTCTCACCAATTACACGCTTTCATAACATTTTCCCAAACTGTCAGATGGTGTGTGGAAATGCTGGAGATACAGTATATATAACCTTGGTGTGAAGTCAGAATAGCTGATGCCACTCAATGCCTTATCTAGAGCCATGTGATAATTAACGAACCGACAAGAGCAGGTTTTCACATTCGATAAATTTTGTTTTCAAAAAGAGGCTGATAATTTTTGTTTGTAAGCCAGGATAAGCTTAGAATAAAGAGTACACCCTGGGATGTCAGCCCTCCACATGAAGAGGGGAAGCTGCCCATCTGCCCTGTACCACTATTACTGCTACAATAAACCAGAAGCACAACCTCAGAGCCCTGAGCCTTCAGGCACCAGTGGGTTGTGTGTAGAATTTCACAGATGTGCTGGCTAGTTACCAAGTGAGTCTTATCAGAATTACAAAGCATATCCACATGTCAATAGTAAACCTCTCTGCACATGGCTATCAGCCACTATTGGTCCAGCATGCAGTTAGAGGCCCCTGATTGTGCTGACTGATCTGCTCCCACTAAAGAGTCTGCAGACCCATGGCCTACAGTCTCTATTGCTCTCTGCAACATGGAACCAAGAATTTCTGTTGGATATCTGTGCTTCTTCCCTCTCTATTCCATTTTCCTCTTTGTAAAAGACAGCAACCCCACAATGTGCTAAATTCGTAAGTGCAACCACACAACAAAAGCAAGTAAGACAAATTCCAACAGGCTCACACATTTCCAAGTTTCCCAGCATTATGCCATTCACCCATAAGTTATTTATCTTCCTCAAGGGGGTCTAGTTAACTGTAGGAAGGCCATTTTGAAATTTTTGTTAGTGGTTTGTTTCTCTCATTACAAAGCCAAGCCTAGTTTAGCTTCAGGGCCAACAAAATTGACCAACATACTTTCCAAAGAATCCTGTACGCTTATAGGAAACTGGGATCCTGTCCTTGCCTTCAATATTCAGCTCATCTTCAGCCGCTCGAAGCTTCTCTTCAAATTTGTCAATGTTTGCCACCTGCATTCGGTACATCAAAGCCAGCCTCTGGGGGCAGAAAGCAGAGGGACAGTGAGAATGATGAACAGGACAGACTGGCCCTGGCCAGCATGGCCATGGGTTAGAGTGTCTGCCCATGCACCAAGGGTTGCAGGTTCAATTCCCAGTAAAGGGCACGTACCTGGGTATACAGGTTCGATTTCTAGCCCCAATCAGGATGTGTGCAGGAGGCAACCAATCAATGTGTCTCTCTCACCTCTCTCTCTCTCTCTCTCTCTCTCTCTCTCTCTCTCTCCCCCCCCCACCCCCCACCCGCTCCCTTCTGCTCTATCTAAAAATTAATGGAAAAATATCCTCAGGTGAGGAATTAACAAAACAAAAGAAAAATAGAGGGAGGCATTTAAAACTCAGTACCCAGCCCCATTCAGCCATGCATGAAGAACACAGAGACACACTGACAAGTCTGCAGTACTTGATTGGGGACATAGACCACTTCCTAAGGCAAAATATACAATATTTTTTCTTTATGGATTTGAGAGAGAGAGAGAAACATCGATGAGAAAGAACATCAATTGGCCACCTCCTGCATGCCCAGCACCGGGGATTTAGCCGACAACCTGGGCATGTGCCCTGACTGGGAATCAAACCTGTGACCTCTTGGTGCATGGTACAGCACGCTCAACCAATAAGGCAAACTATAAAGTTGTGTGTTTAACCATTGGCTGAATCTGAACTTCAACTAAATTGGTGTCTTTTTTCTCAGTAAACCTTCTCTGGATAGAAAAGAGACTAAGAAAGAGTAAGCAGACAAAGTTTCCTAAAGTGAAATCACTGCCTCCATGAGGTACACAGGCTTCACTGAGAAGGAAACTCAAAACCACACTGAGTCCCCAAGTCTCTTCTCAGTGAGTTGACCAGGTCTTAGGGATCGAGAGCTCCTGGGCCAGTCTGAAGCCTCCACAGAAGAAACCTCTGTGCAACCCTCAAGAGGCAGGAGCATGGGTGGGCAGTCATTCTTCCCACCAGTGTGGACTGCATCATACTGATCCCCCATCAGTTTCCTAACATCCTGGTCCACATGCTTGCCAAAGTTAAACTGTTCTAAGCTCAGATTCTATATACATTCTTGGGATCTAAACTGAGTAACAGATTTCCCCTTGGCTCTTCAGGTCTTTCCACGCTTGTGCCCCCGCCATCACTCACAGGCCGCCCGAATACCACAGCTCCAGGGTGCAGGTACACTTCCACCACGTCACTCTCGGGCACCACCTGGACCCGCTGCACCTCGCCCTTGGCCAGCATCTCGTTGACAAAGTCATTCCAGGAAATGTTGCCCCCACTGGTGTTGAGCGCATTCAGCAGGCTCATGACAACGGCGATGACAAACAAGGTGCGCAGCCTCTCACGATACATCTGGTCCTCCCTCTCCTTGCGCTTCCTCTCCTCTGTGAGCAGGGATCAGAGGAGTGTGAGACACAGGCTCAGGCCAAGCCCACCCTCTATGCCTTACATTCTTTCAGGAAAGCTCAACACGGAGACAATGGTGTCTCATTTCCCATAAGATCCTACATTTTGGCCTATTTTTCAACAAAGTGATTTGAAACAAACACTAATCACAAGCCATTCCAAGTCACCAACATTCCATTCAGAGGTCCCACCAGCTCAGATAGTATAAAAACTTTTTTTTTTTTTTTTTTTTTGGTACGTGCCCCTAGCGGGAACTGAACTCAGGACTCTCTGGTCTGCAGGCCGACGCTCCAACCACTGAACCAAACTGGCCAGGGCGTATAAAAACATTTTTAAACTCAAAAAGCTTCCCAGGCTCTGGCCAGTATGGCTCAGCTGGTTGGGCACTGTCCCACGCATGGAAGGGAAGCTGGTTCGATTCACAGTCAGGACACATACCCAGGTTGCAGGTTCAATCCTGGTTGGGGTGCCTAAGAGGGCAACTGATTAATGTCTCTCTCTCTCTAAGATCAATACAGAAAAAAAAGTGAAGGATATTCCCTGGCCAGTGGGGCTCAGTTGGTTGAGCATCATCCCTGTACATGGAGAGGTCGCCAGTTCAATTCCTGGTCAGGGCATATACCCAGGTTTCAGGTTCGGTCCCCAGTCAGGGTGTAGGTAGAGGCAACCAATCAATGTTTCTCTCTCTCTCTCCCTCTCCCTTCCACTCTAAAATCAATAAAAAAATTAAAATTTGCCCAACAGTGTGGCTTAGAGGATTGAGCGTTGACCCATGGACTGAGACGTCCTGGTTCGATTTCCAGTTAGGGCACAAACCCGGGTTGTGGGCTCCATCCCCAGTAGGGGGGATGCAGGAGGCAGCCAATCAATGTTTCTCTCTCACACCAATGTTTCTATCTTTCCCTTCCTCTCTAAAAAAAAATCAATAAAAAACATACCAAAGAAAAATGTAAAAAAAAAATAAATAAATAAAAAGTGCAAGATAGATGTGGCCCGTGTGGCTCAGTTGGAGTGTCATCCCATACACACAAGAGTAACCAGTTCAATTCCCAGTCAGGGCAAATGCCTAGGTTGCAGGTTCAGTCTCAGTTGGGGCGAGTACTGGAGGTAGCCAATCAATGTCTGTCTCTCTCACACTGATATTTCTCAGTTTCTCTCTCTTTTCCTCTTCCTAAAAAATCAATAAATACATATATATATTTTAAAAGTGCAAGATAGCCCTGGACAGTTTGGCTCAGCAGTTAGAGCGTCGGACTGCAGACCAGAAAGTCCCAGGTTCGGTTCCCGCTAAGGGCAAGGACCTCGGTTGCAGTTTGTCCCTGGCCCCGGTTGAGGTTGTGTAGATGGCAACCAGTTGATGTCTCTCTCTCACATTGATGTTTCCCTCTTTCTCTCTTCCCCTCTCTCTCCCTCTTGCTCTATCTGAAAACAAAAAAACAAAAAAAAAAACAGTGCAAGATAGCCTTGCAGGTGTGGTTCAGTGTTTGAGCACCATGCACCAAGAGGTCACCGGTTCGATTCCTGGTCAGAGCACATGCCCCGGTTGTGGGCTCAATTCCCAGTAGAAGGCATGGAGGAGGCGGCCAGTCGATGTTCTCTCTCATAGATGTTTCTATCTATCTCTCCCTCTCTCCCTTCCTCTCTCTCTCTAAAATCAATAAAGAGAAAGAAAAAGGTGCAAGATATACTGTTCAGTCGTTAAGACATATTTTGGCGACCACTTAATTTGAGACTATTCCCAAAGAACAATTCTTTCTCATATCCATTAGATAAATCCCCACAATCCATGTGGTTCTTTCATGCACAAATATGCTCATCCACTCAGGGGAAGAGGAGAGAGGACCCGGTCAGATGCAGGGCCCAGCTCAAAGCCTAGGGTGGGAGGTCCACACCAAGCTACATATGTGGTCACTACTCCAAGGACAAGAGCACAGCTGGAAGTCAGTGTGCACCTGCTCCTCTCTGCACTGCCTAGAGGTAACACCCAAAAACATACCACCTTCCTCTCCAATCATCAGTTCAGAGGAATTCAAAAGCATTTTTAAATCAGTTTAAAACACAAATGACAAAACAGAGAACAGCAGAACAAATAAATTCAAAAGTTGAAAAAACAAAACACCACAAATGAAACCTACTGAGAAGGCTGTCCTAGTAATCATTTTGAAAACATGAAGGTAAATCTGATATATCATATTTTGTTATAATAGATTATAGTAATGAATCTAATATTTAAAGTTCATATTTCACAAAAGGCAGCTAAATAAAGGCTATCACTTATTTTGGAAAGAAAAATTTATGTTCTCGGGTGAGTACTAATTATTTAGAAACTATCTATTTCAAATATTTCATTTTCAATCTTGTTTTTTAATTGACAACATTGACAGTCATCAAACTAACTACAACACACTGACCTGAATGAGGCTCATGCCAACAACGTCTTTCCTTCAGAGGCTTTATTTGGTCATAATGTCTATTTTTGATACAGTTAAGACACTGAACTTATGAGTAAGTCCCCTGTTTCTGGCTGGATGCTGCAGTGCACAAATCAACCGTTGTTCCTCAGCGCTCTGCACACGATGCCCTACCACACTGCACGTGAAAGGGGTTTAAAGCAATTCTGTGACTCACAACCATCTGTTCACAGAGTGTGAAACAGGTCTACAATTTTCAAAAGATATAGCTTAGTGTTAAATAACACAGCCTTGCAAGAATGTCTAAAAATAAAAAGACAGCTTGTATTTGGACTCCAATAAACACCTGTTCTATTTTCTCCACGAAAGTTCAATTCTTTTCAAATAAAAACCACACACACACACACACACACACACACACACACACACAAACCCTGTACCTTTAGCACAGACTTCCCCCAGTTCATTCATTCTCATTAATATCAGCTCCTAGCAGCCACCTTTCACCTTAGAGGGCAACTAAGTTCAAAATTACCTGTTTATTTCCCTCACCCTTTCCATGATTACCCAGTCCCAATTTCAGAGTAGAGAAGAGACTTAAGATGAGACTTAAGATTTTAAGTTAGTTTACTGTGAACTGGGGCTGGGAGCTGACACAGGATCACAGTGGTCCTCTTATTTTTATTTATTTTATTTTATTTATTTATTTTTTGGTACATGTCCCTAGCGGGAACTGAACCCGGGACTCTCTGGTTCACAGGCCAATGCTCCAACCGCTGAGCCAAACTGGCCAGGACCACAGTGGTATAAGACAGTGATCTCCTACTTTTTTCAAGGACACACACTGCACCCTCCTCTCCTCTGGGGGCTGCTTCTCAAGCCTGGAGGCAATGGCAACACTAACCAGGTATGTATAAAGTGGGTTCATCCAAGAAGTCCTAGTGCCTTCTTCATGCCTTAGAACTCTGAGTTCAAGATCGATCCAAGACTCACTTTTTTCACACAGAGAACAGAAATGCCACCTGCCTTTAGGCATACTGAAGAGGACGAGAGACACAGGTGCTGATGTAAGCATCTCTAAAGGGACAGACAGGAAGGACCCAGCAACAGAATTAGAGATTGGAGGCAGGTGTATTCAGGGCAAGGCGAGCACAGTTGCCTGGGCTTGCCCTACTTTTTACGATAGGTTTCCTGCTGCTTAGACTAGTATGTGCATGTGAAGACAACCAAGCTAGCCTTCATTCCAGAACATCCAGCAGAGCTACCTTCATCATCTTCAGGGGTCCTCCCCTTGGATTTATCATGGTCCTTAGTCTTCTGCTTCCTCCTTGAGGTGTTAAAATAGTAAGTGCCACCTACAAGGAAAGGGAAAGTGTTTAACAATCAAGATCTGCAACTATAGTGGAACACTCAGGAGAAGAGTATGTTCTCAGATAATCAAATCAAAATAGAAACTATCTAAAACCTATAGCCATAAGATTTAGAAGTTCGAGATAAAGCATTTCCTTCTATCATTCTTAGTATAGTATTTATAAGTTATAAAATAATACACTACTTCAACTTATGAAGTATCTTTGTAATTTAAATGAGTCAATGTGAGGAAATGAAAATTAGTTATAAACATAAATTTGAGAGTGGCATCAGTATGTTGGAGAACAATCCCTTTAATATATACAGTCACTTGAAATGAACTTAAACAAATGAACGACACAAGTGGCTTTGGCACATGCAGTAAGGCAGCGAACCAGTTGTCACCATCACCAAAACAGGACCACATTAACACTCCTCACAAAAAAGGCTCTGTCTTATCTAATACCTGAACAAATCAGTGTTAAAAACTGGGGGAAGCTCTAGCCAGTGTAGCAAGATGGTTAGAGCATCAACCTGTCAACCAAAGGGTCTCGGGTTCAATTCCTTGTCAAGGGCACATACCTGGGTTGCAGGTTCAATCTCCAGAATGCAGGAGGCAACCAATCAATGAGTCTCTCGCACATCAATGTTTCTCTTACCCCCTCCTCTTTTCCACTCTCCCTAAAAATCAATAGAAAAAATATCTTGGGTGAGGATTACCCTCCTCTCCAAATGAGGGGAAAAGATTCTCAAAATAATGACCTGTACTTTTCTTCACAGACATTGACAGAATCATAAGTGAAACTGCTTTGATGGCCACCTGACACATCAGGCTGTGAAGTGTGCGCCACTAGGTGCATGTGTAGATTTAAATAAAAAAACACAGACAGCAGCCCTGGCCAGTTTGGCTCAGCAGTTAGAGCGTCAGCCGCAGACTGGAGAGTCCCCGGTTTGGTTCCCACTAAGGGAACATACCTCGGTTGCAGTTTGTCCCTGGCCCGGGTTGGGGTCGTGTAGGCAGCAGCCACTCAATATGTCTCTCCCACATCCATGTTTCTCTCTCTCTTCCTCCCTCTCTCTCTCCTACTCTATCTAAACATAAATACAAAAATGTCCTTTGGGTGAGGAATAAATATAAATGAATGAATGAATGAATAAATAAATAAATAAATAACAGCCCTGGCCAGTTTGGCTCAGCGGTTGAGCATCGGTCTGCGGACCAGAGAGTCCCAGGTTCAGTTCCTGCTAAGGGCACGTACTACAAAAAAAAAAAAAAAGAAACAGACAGCAAATGTGCAAACTGCCTCCAAGTCACAGCTTTCTCTGACCATGTTTGGATGCCAGGCTATTTAATGTACACTAGGATTTGGAAGATTTTTTTTAGAGAGAGAGGAAAGGAGAGGGAGAGAGAAAAACATCGATGAGAGAGAACATCTACTGGCCGCCTCTTGCATGCCCCCCATTGGGGATCTGGCCCTCAATCGGGGCATGTGTCCTGACCGGGAATTGAACCAGTGACCTCTTGGTGCATGGGTTGACGCTCAACCACTGAGCCACACCGGCCGGGCCAGATGTCAGTCCTTAAGATCCTTTGACCTAAGATGTCAAGAGAGACAGCAGGATATCAGAGAGTCTCACTAAACAGTGCAACTCTATTGTGAGAACAAATTATTTCCAGGCTATTTTTAGTTACCTTCTGGATATGAAACCTAGGAGCCACTCTGTAGATCCTTACAAAAATTCTTGGAGCTGGCCCTTGCCAGTTTGGCTCAGCAGTAAGAGCGTCGGCTTGCAGTCTGGAGAGACCTGGGTTTGGTTCCCGCTAAGGGCACATATCTCGGTTGCAGCTTGTCCCCGGCCCTGGTTGGGTCGTGTAGGTGGTGACCACTCAATGTGTCCCTTTCACATTGATGTCTCCCTCTCTCTCTCCCTCCCATGCTATCTGAACAAAATATCAAAAAATGTCCTAGGGTGAGGATAAAAAAAAATTTTTTTTTTAAAGTTCTTGGAGCTGGCTAGAGAACATAATAAAACTTTTCAAGCAGCCCAATTTTTGCTATACACCAGAAGAAAAAAATTAAAAGACTCAAAATAAGCAAAAATAGCCTGTTCTGATCTTAGACAATCTTCAGTTTTGTAAACTTAATTTCAGAGCATCTAAGGGCTCATGATAAATAGACACCAAAGGTCCTATTATTAATTTCATTTTTCTGTCAATGTCAAACCAGCAACATTATGCTAATTTATTCACAAATGGCACAGGCTTTGCTGGTCACTTCTGTCTTTCAATAGATACACACCTAAAAGCTTCCAGAGTCTGACTGGATTCTTGATTAGATGCTGTTTCAATAACAATCCATGGATCCCTTCAAAGGTAGGCGTTAGCAGTCGTAATTGCAAACTCTGAAAAAAAGAATGATACCCCAGATCAGGTTCACCAACATTACAGCACACCAAAGCAATGTGGACTAATTCCCTGATGTAAAATCCTTTCTGAAAGTTCAAATATTTATTTAGTTTTTTTTTTAATATATTTTTCTTTATTGATTTGAGAGAGAGAGAGGAAGGCAGAGGGAGAGAAAGAAACATCGATGAGAGAGAACATCGATTGGCTGCCTCCTGCATGCCTCCCACTGGGGATCGGGTCCACAACCTGGGCATGTGCCCTGATCGTGAATTGAACCAGCAACCTCAGTGCATGGGTCGACACTCAACCACTGAACCACACCTGCCAGGCTATTTACTTTTAATGTTTATATTGCCCCCAAAATGTAACAGTCTGAGCATTATTTCAAAGTTTTGATATCACACCAAAATAAAAAATAATCTAAACACCAAAAGCAAGTGAGCAAATCAAAGAAACACTGAACTAAAGGCATGGAACCCTGGCTTCCATTCTGTGCCTCGAGATTCACAACTCTCCTGCAAGACAAAAAGAGTAGAGGGCTCCTAAAGGCCATAGTCACTGCCCAGACATCTCCAGAAAATCACTTCTTGTGTAACACTTCCAGATGCCATAGTAGTTTACCAGTCTGTATTTCCAGAGTTCTGTTTTCTTTCTTTTTTTTTTAATCTTCACCCAAGGTCATTTTTTGTTCAGACAGAGTGGGAAGAGAGAGAAGAGAGAGAGAGAGAAATATCAACGTGAAAGGGACACATCGAGTGGCTGCCTCCCGCACGACCCAACCAGGGCCAGGGACAAATTGCAATTGAGGTACATGCCCTTAGCGGGAACCAAACCCGGGTCTCTCTGGACCGCAGGCCGATGCTCTAACCACTGAACCAAACCGGCCAGGGCCAGAGTTCTGTTTTGAAGATGAGGATTCTCCCACTTGAATTGTTTCATATTCTTCTTTTTTTTTTTAAATCCTCACCCAGGACATTTTTCCATTTTTTGTTCAGATAGAGTGGGAGGGAGAGAGGAAGAGAGAGAGCGAGAAACATCAACGTGAAAGGAACACATCCAGTGGCTGCCTCCCACATGACCCCAACCAGGGCCAGGAACAAACTGCAACTGAGGTACGTGCCCTTAGCAGGAACTGAACCCGAGTCTCTCCGGACCACAGGCTGACGCTCTAACCGCTGAGCCAAACCGGCCAGGGCTGTTTCATATTCTTAAGGCCAATTTAACGTTTTCTGTGCCTGTGATGGCAATTTCTTCATTTGTTTTATTATTTATTTTATTGGTTGATTAGAGAGAAAGAGTAAGAGAGAGAGAGGGAAAGGGAGAGAGAAAGACCTATTTGTTGTTTCACTTACTGATGCAATCATTGGTTACTTCTTGTATGTGCCCTAAGCAGAGATCAAACCTGCAACCTTGGCATATAGAGAGGGCACTCTAACCAACTAAGCTACCTGGCCAGGGCCACTTATTAATTTTTTTCCTTAGCTCATTCCTGCTCTGCTGCTGCTATGAAGAAAAGTAATACCTTGCTCAATGTTCTTCGATCAGGAGCACATTATATGCAATTTCCTTTAGCAACATGAAAATTCCTAGTCTATACGGTTATTGTCGCATTTAATTAATACTACTATTCTTGGCTCAGTGACAACCAGAAGTCATAGAAAGGAGGGCCACAGAGCGTGAATTGGGCCTAATAAATAACATCAGTTTGTCAAATATAGCACACATAAAAAGTGTCATTCTTCAAAGTCAACCCCAAAGACTGTTTAAACCAGCTTAGTTTATTACTATTATAACATTGGTGAATTTGCTTAGATTTCACAAATATGTGTGAATTGCCTATTTCAGCCTTTATTTTATAGAATAAGCAAAGGGTCAGACTTTAGATAATAAATTATGTTCCTTCTCAACAGAATGAAGAAGGAAAAAAAGTGTAATACATCTACAGTTGTCCTCAGGTTCAGGAAAGTGGCCAATAATCTAGAATAGGATTGTAATTAAAATTTGTCCTCAAATTATGCAAAAACATAATAACAATAATAAATTTCGACCTAAAATGTGAAGGTTGAACTGATAAAAGGGCTGGAAAAAAAAAAAATCAGCCAAAAACGCATCAGGACTTATGGTTTGCTTTCAGAATGAAATGTCAACCTTAGCAGGGCCGGGGACACAGCCTTCACATGGAGGGTGCTCCATGAATTTGTGTCCATAACGTTTGAAGCTGCCACACGACAAAACTAAAATACGGCTACGTGGTATTTTGCTCACACAAATCCCTCAGGCGGTCACGAAGGGCTGTGGCCAGCTACTGTGTGCAAGGCGCTAAAATTCATCCCGATGGGCTCTAATCTATGCGAGCCAAGTATAAAATACTTCTCTGCTAGAAAATGGTGAAATTCTTGTTTTCAATTTTAAAACCCAAGGAAGACAGGCAGAAAAATATCAGCACAAGAAATACGGGCTGGAAACACCCAAGCAGGGCCGTACGGTTGCGCTGCCTTCTCCCAGCCCCGGCCGAAGCGGTATCTACGGCGACCGGGGTTACCTGCAGGGCTCGGCCTCCAGCCCTGGTGACACCAATCGGAGTCCTGTGGACGAAGTGCGGCCACCTCCTCCCGGCCCTGACATAGAGGGCTGGGCCCCAGTCTAAGCAGGGGCCTCTCAACCACTCGGGACCTGTACCCTGGCCCTGGCGGAGGGCACGCAACAGCCGCCACAGGGCCGCCATGTTGGCCCAGAAGCGGCGCCGGCGCGCTGGGAGCCTACTCTGGGCGCCTGCGCGGTCGGGGCCTCCTGGGCGCCTGCGCGGCTGGCACCTCCAAGGTCCTGTCCCCTGCTCCCGGCTTCCGGGTTCGTGCGGCCTTTTCGCGCCGGTGCGACTGGGGTTTCCTAGCGATTTATTGAGGTTCCGCGGAGCGAAGTACCGCAAGTATAGCTGCAGCCTGGCGGCACCTCGAGGGAACTGTCACGACTCGGCTTGGGCCACTGGTGGGGAGGGGTTTGCTGCAGCAGGTTCCGGGTGACCGAGTGGAGCGACAGAGCCGAGAGGAACGTGAGCAGACAGCGGGGTCCGATCCTGCCCCGGCCGCATATTGGCGCGAGGAGCGCGGAGAGGGCCCTTCACGCTGACGGGCCCAGGTTAAGAGGAGAGTCAAGGAGTAACCCTGGCGCGGACACAAGTCTGGAATCTCGTCCTACAGAGGTTTAATTTCGAGTAGACAACAACTTCCCAACTAGTTAATTTTCTGAGGGCACGCTGACTCGTTTCTGAAAGTCATTCCCACCCCTGGTGGGCAGGGTCACCGCCCGGACTCGGGAGTCCACCAACTGCTCTTGGGGAATGAGCAGTCAAAAGTTTTGTTAAATCCCAGGCTCAGGTTGTTCACCCTGCAGTGCCGGCTTTTTCCTGACCTTACCCACCCACCCCTTTCCAATCTCACCTTAGCTCTCTGCTGGAATGTTAGCTCTGAGGCTGCTGATTGCTGAGAGCTGAAAAGCATGTTGAATAGGAAAAGCAAAGACTAAAGTGGATGTATTACAGAGGTACGGTTAGTATTGAATTCCTAGTGACAAATCATAGCAATAAGCATCTTCCTGAGTGCTAACTAGTGCCAGGCTCCATATCACTCTTATTTAATACAACTCTGAGAGGCAAATACTTTTGAAAAAGAAAAACCTGACCGAAGGGTATTTTTACATCTATTTTCAGACAGAGTTGGGAGAGAGAGAGAGACATCCATCGGTCCTCCCGCACGACCCATCAGGGCCAGGGACTGAATAGAACCGAGGTACTTAGGTGCCCTTGACTGGAGTTGAACCTGAGACTCTTTGGTCCCTGGGCTGACGCTATAACCACTCAGCCAAACTGGCCACGGCTGAGAAGCAAATACCTTTTTTTTTTTTTACTCCTCACCGGAGGATATTTTCCATTTTTCTTCAGATAGAGTGGGAGGGAAGAGGAGAAAGGGAGAGAGAAACATTGACATGAGAGGGACACATCAACTGGTTGCCTCCCCTCGCGACCTCTACCAGGGCGATCCCTACCAGGGCTGGTGACTAACCGCAACCCAGGGACGTGCCCTTGACCTGCCCTTGACCGGAATTGAACCCAGGACTGATTGGTCGAGTGGACACTCTAACTGCTGAGCCAAATTGGCCGGGGCAGAAGCAAATACTTTTACTATCTATTTGACAAATAAGGAAACAAACTCAAAAAAATTTAAAGAAACCTGTCCAAAGTTACTCTAAGAAGTAATGGCACAGAGTTTCAGAGCTGGTCTTGCTGGTTTTTAGTCCACTCACCATTATGCCTTAAGTATTATAAAGTAACATGTATGACCCAGCCTGTGTGGCTCAGTGGATTGAGCATCATCCCTGGACCGAGAGGTTGGAGTTTGATTGCCAGTCAGTCAGGGCACATGCCCATGTTTCAGGCTCGAACCCCAGTGGGGGTTGTGCAGGAGGTAGCCCATCACATCAATGTTTCTCTCTCTCTAAAAAAAATTTGAGCCCTGGCTGGTTTGGCTCAGCGGTTAAAGCGTCGGCCTGCGGTCCGGAGAGACCCGGGTTCAGTTCCCATAAGGGCATATACCTCAGTTGCAGTTTGTCCCCGGCCCTGGTTGGTGTCCCTTTCACATCGATGTTTCTCTCTCTCTCTCTCCCTCCTGCTCTATCTGAACAAAGAATGAAAAAGTGTCCTCGGGTGAGGATAAAAAAAAAAAATTGAATATAAATGAATAAAGTAACATGTATGACTAGTATATCTTTTCCCTCACTCCCCCCTGAAATTTGGAACATTTGAGGACATTTTTAGAAATTAAGTGCCCTGCCCTGGCCGGTTTGGCTCAGGGGTTGGAGCGTCGGCCTGCGGTCCAGAGAGACCCGGATTCGGTTCTCGCTAAGGGCACGTACCTTGGTTGCAGTTTGTCCCCGGCCCTGGTTGGTCGTGTGGGTGGCAGCCACTCGATGTGTCCCTTCACATCGATGTTTCTCTCTCTCTCTCTCTCTTCCTCTCTCTCCCTCCTGCTCTATCTGAACAAAAAATGGAAAAATGTCCTCGGGTGAGGATAAGAAAAAAAAAAAAGAAATTAAGTGCCCTGATTATTGGTCTTCAGTTCTCTGACAGCCACTGCTTTTGCAGAGGTTCTTATTTGTGGTTTGTTGGTGGAGAGAGCAGTCCCTATGCCCAGGACTGCGGCTGATTTACACACCTGAACTACCTTTCCTTTTGTTTCACCTGTCCACTTACAATTTTCCTTCACAGTCCATTCCCCCCCAGTTTTCCTCCACCATTTTTTCTTTTCCTGGTTAAATTGTCCCACCTACTTTCTGCCATCCAACTCCCTGTGTCCTGCCCCTACTCTCTCCCCAGACCAGTCTAGTTACTAACCAAACTTACAAGAGTAATTTCTTGGGCCCTATTAAAGCTTGTGCAAAGCCTCCCTGACTGGAAGTGACCAAGCCCTACACCTCACACCTGTTCCTTCACCCAGTTCAGAGGATTCGTGACTCAAAGCCTCTAACAAACTTGAATGTGTTTGGGAAGGGTATAAGATGCAATCCCATCAATGCTGTTTGAAATAAAATTGTTATTGTATCTTTGCCTGGTGATTCATTTGTAAGCAGTGCAGGGTGATGGAAAGGGCCAGCCTCCGGGGAGAGAACGCTGGCTTCTGTCTTCTCAGCCTATGACTTTGAGCATGTTATTAACTTCTCCAAGCCCCAATTTTCTCATCAGTAAAATGGGGATGATAATTATCTGCCAAGTGAGGCTAATATCAGCCTTGGGGTTCCCACAGGGTTGTTGTAAAGATAAAATGCAATTAAAGTCTGTGAAAGCAACTTGTGAACCAGGAAGGCATTCTTAGCCAAGAGTTATTCCTACGATGTTGTGTGAAATTAGGTTCTGGGAAAACAGACTTGATTCATTTATTCAAATACATTTATTTTAAAAATGTGCTTTGAAAGCTGGCTGTGTCCCAGGCCTTAGGTGAGAGGTGAATTGTGACTCTGAATCTCACCCTGCTTCAGTTCCATTTCTGCAATGGCCCAGGGCAGAGGCTCCTGTGGCCTTGCATTAGGGATTTAGTTTAAAGATTCAGGTGCCCCATGCCCTGGAAAAGGCTCTGTGAGAAAGCTGGCTCACTGGATCTAACTTGGCTCTCGGGCCCTACTTCATCTCCCACCAGGACATCAGCTTCTCTTTCCTCTCAGCCATTTTCGTTACCGCTATCTTTTTTCTTTGGTACTTCGCAACTTCTGTTTACTAATTTGTACTTCCTCAGCTCTCTGAACTCTTCATCAAGACGTTTCAGGGTGGCTTCCCTTAACTGTCTGAGAAGCGATCTCATGGTGAACTCCCAGTTTGACTCAGGGCATGTCCTAGGTCTCTGCACGGCCACTCTGATACTGGGTGCCATTTATTATATCCAGTTCGAGAGCTATGAGCAAAGTGAGCCTCAGGAGGTGTGGGAGCACCACCTTTTCAGCATTGGCTGCCATAAGGGGAGAGGAGCAGAGAGTGCATCTGTTCCACTCCCATCCTAAAAATTCCTCCCTCTGTTCCCCAGCATGGAGGAGTCCTTGCTCACTATTAGCTGAAGGGCTTCAGGCAAGCTGCTTTTGGAATATCTGTTGGTTGTCTTACTTGTAAAATAGGAATAAAACCTTAGCAGTCTGGAGACAGAAGTTGATCTTTTTGTTTTTAAAATCTAGGCTTCCTTATTAGTATCAGAACAAATAATTACTTGCTTCTTTCCAAATTAGACAGGTTGGTAGCAACTAAACTTCTAAACTTTTTTTAAAAGTTGCTTCCAGCCCTGGCCAGTTTGGCTCAGCGGTTAGAGCGTCGGCCTGCGGTCCGGAGAGACCCGGGTTCGGTTCCCGCTAAGGGCACGTACTTCGGTTGCAGTTTGTCCCCGGCCCTGGTTGGTCGTGCGGGTGGCAGCCACTCGATGTGTCCCTTCACGTCGATGTTTCTCTCTCCCTTCTTCTCTCTCCCTCCCCCTCTATCTGTACAAAAACGGAAAAATATCCTCGGGTGAGGATAAAAAAAAAAATTAAAAAAAAAAAAAAAAAAAATAAAAGTTGCTTCCACACTTACCCTGGCCTTTGAAGCCCTTGGACTGTTGCACAATATAATTGCTACACTATAATCATGAAGGTGAGCTCATCCTACTGAGACTAAGTCACGAAGCTTTGAATGACCTGGTCTGCAACTAGATATTTGGCTAATATTAAGATGTCTTCTATAAAATATACTCCCTTGTGGAACGTTTGAATAAACTCATTTATCTCTTTGAATTTTGGTAAACTTTGTTTCTAAACTAAAGTTGTGTCTTAGGAAACTATTTCTTATATCACTTGTTACTGGATTTTATCACATGTGCAACAAGATTTCATAATCACAGATTTTGTTCTTCTTGAAGTGATGCAAAGTCTATTTCTACTAACAAAAAAACCTGTACAGGAACTTGCATTTGACTAAATAGCTGTATGTTCCTCAATATTTCTTAAGACTGTTGGGTGTGGGACTTTGGACAGATGTAGGAGAGAGCTAGAAAGGGCGGACTATACCTTCTCCTCATAATTTTATTTTATTTTTAATGTTTTTATTGAATTTTTAGAGAGAGATAGAAACATTGATGTGAGAGAGATACATCGATCAGCTGCTTCCTGCATGCCCCTTACTGGCAATCGAACCCACAACCCAGGCATGTGCTTTGACCAGGAATTGAACCAGGACCTCTCAGTCCATGGGGCAATGCTCAGTCCACTGAGTCATACGGGCTGGGCTCTCCTCATAATTTTAACTCACACAGCTGTAGCCAGCTGTCTACCAAATTCATTAATTTAACCATTTATTATGTTGATTGTATCAGGTATCCATTACTTTGTAACAAATTACCAAATTACTGTAAAATTTAGCAAGGTAAAACAGCTAATGTTGCCCTGGCTGGTTTGGCACAGCAGTTAGAGTATCTGCCTGCAGATGGAAGAAGGGTCTCTCTGTCGAGGGCACGTACTTGGGTTCTGGGTTCTATCCCCAGCCCTAATCTGGGCACATGAGGTAGGCAACCAATCGATACCCCCCCCACACACACACACACACTCTTTCTACATAAAGGAAAATATATCTTTGGGTGAGAAGTAACAACAACAGAAAACAACTATTGTTTATTTCATACAGTTTCTGACAGTCAGGAATACAGGTGTGGTTGACTGGCTAGTTCTGGCTGCTCGGGGTCTCTCACAAGGCTTCAGTTGAGCTGACAGAGCTGTAGTCATTTGAAACTTGCCTAACACTAGAGAATGGGCTTCCAGGGTGATACCTTTGCCTGGCTGTTGGCAGGAGGTCTCAGTCCTGACCCAAAGGACTCTCCATGGGGCTGCTCACATGACATGGTATATCATGTGGCAGGAATGACTCAAGGGGGCAGGGATCACTGAGGATCAGCTTGGAGACTACTGACCATAGTGATGATTATAGAAGATATCTGTTGTTCAGGCCTGCTCAGCAAAACTCACTCCCTCGGTTCCTGTCTCCCTAATCATGTGATCTCATACCTTCATAGTGTCACATTAATGGCACATTGCAGAAGGGACCTTGCCTTTGGGGTCATGGAGTAGAAGGATAAATTGAGAGTGCTGCTGGCACCTTTCCCACCCTGAGGAGAAAGCCAGCTGTGATTGGAGAGAATGAGGCCCATATGGAGAGTGAAGTAGCCAAGGCTACAGGTGAGACTTCGGATAGCCCATTTAAGTGCCTAGATCCAGTCACTGGAAAATAGGATCCCTCTTCATTTTCTTGTTATAAGTCGACCCCTTCCTTATGATGTAGGGTGTTTTTTAGAGTTTGATAGATAGATGATAGATAGATAGATAGATAGATAGATAGATATGTGTATTTTTTTGTTGTTGTTAATCCTCACCCAAAGATATTTCTTCCACTGATTTTCAGGGAGTGTGGAAGGGAGGGAGGGAGAGAGAGAGAGAAACATCGAAACATTGGTGTGGGAGAGACACATCGATTAGCTGCCTCCCACATGTGCCCCAACCAGGGCCAGGGTTGAAACAGCAACCCAGGTACGTGCCCTTGACCAGGAATCAAACCCATGACCCTTTGGTCCATGAGCCAATGCTCTAACCACCGAGCAAAAACAGCCAGGTCTATAATATATTCTTTTTTTTTTTTTTTTAATCCTCACCCAAGGATATTTTTCCATTTTTTGTACAGATAGAGTGGGAGGGAGAGAGAGAGAGAAACATCAACGTAAAGGGACACATCGAGTGGCTGCCACCCGCACGACCAACCAGGGCCGGGGACAAACTGCAACCGGAGTACGTGCCCTTAGCGGGAACCGAACCCGGGTCTCTCCAGACCGCAGGCCGACGCTCTAACCACTGAGCCAAACTGGCCAGGGCTATAATATATTCTTTAATCCTTCCTTCCTTCCTTCCTTCCTTCCTTCCTTCCTTCCTTCCTTCCTTCCTTCCGTTAATCCTCACCCGAGCATATTGTTTCATTGATTTTTCTTTTTCTTTTTTAATTTTTTTTTTTTTATTAACTTCTAGAGATTGAGGAATGGAGAGGGAGAGAGAGAACATCAACTGGCTGCTCCCCACTGGGGATTTGCCCCACAACCCAGGCATGTGTCCTGACTGGGAATCGAACTGGCAACCTCTTGGTGCATGAGTTGACACTCAACCACTGAGCCACACCATCCAGGCTGTTACATTGATTTTTAGACAGAGTGGAAGGAAGGGAGGAGGGAGAGAAACATCGATGTGAGAGAGACACATCGGCTGGTTGCTTCCAGCACCACCACAACCAGGGCCAGGGATGGAACCTGCAACCTAGGTACATGCTCTTGACCAGTAATTGAACCACGACCCTTCAGTCCATAGGCCAACACTAACTGCTGAGCCAAACTGACCAGGGCTATAATATATTCTTTAATTTGTTCTTTTTAATAAATATTTGTTCTTCTTTTTCTTTTTTCTTTTTAATTGATTTTAGAGAGAGGGAGGAAGTTTGGGGAGAGAGAGAAAGAGAAACATTGATTTGTTGTTCCACTTATTTATGCATTCATTGGTTGCTTCTTGTATGTGCCCTGTCCATAGATTGAACCCGAAACCTTGGTGTATTGGGACGATGCTCTAACCAATTGAACTACCTGGTCAGGGCTGATGATGCAGATTTACATTGGGTTTTTATCTGTTCAAGTTGGGGTTTGCCTGTCCAGGTACATTAGCCAATGGGGAGTCATCGCTGGCCAGAGGACTAGGGTTCTTTCTCAATTCCCCTGTATGGGTTCAGAAGCCTTACCTAGGTTCAGCTACCAGGAAAAAGGGACCATGTCTGGTTGTCCAGTTTATAGCCTATACGTAAAAATTATTAGCCAGATATCTCTCTGGTCTCGGGTTACTTGTTAGGGTAATGATATTTATAGCAAGAAAGAGTTCAGCTTGGCTGTGTATGGTCTCCCAACAGTTTTTTCAGTTGAATGTGTCATGTAGCCAACAGGATTTTCTATCTGCTTGTCTTTGGGATGTAGCCAGTGATCAGATTGGCTATATCTCCTCTTTATAATCCACAGCTGGCAATTATCAGCAGAGCTGCTCCATTTCGACAAGTTGAACAGTGTGCTATCTCCGCGGAGGACAGTCCTAGCAAGGCACAAAATACACCATTGCTTCTCGGCCTTTAGGCTAAGATCAAGTGTAGTATCTGTTCTTATCAGTTTAATATCTGATACATCTTCTACCCGAGGACATTATAGTAAATGTGTTTTTGGAACAGGGAGATGGACTAGGAGCTTGCTCCATCCACTCCACCCATCGACCCGGTATTGCAGTACCTCTGGGAACGGTGCAAAAACAAAAAGGCACAGAGTATTCACCAGCTGGCTGGTCCTGGATCCTAGAGGTCTATGGCCTTTATGGTTTTCCAGAAAATCAGTGGTGGACCTGCCTCTGTCGAAGTTCCCATCAACCAGGTAAATTTAGATAGCCACAGTGTAGCAGGGAAAAAAGATTCAGTGACAAATGAGTGTTCACAGACACTCCTGCCTTTTCTTCCAGGCTGCTAAAGAAAACCTTGCCTTTGTCCACTCAGAACTTCCAACTCCATCCTCAGAGATTGTTAGTGCATTCCTGGATGTTTTGTAATGCAGAACAAAAAGAGAAAGGACAGGTCTGGCTGGTGTGGCTCTTGTTAGAGCGTCAGTCTGAGGACTGAAGGGTCGCAGGTTCAATTCCCGGTCAAGGGCATGTACCTAGGTTGCAGGTTCGATTCCCAGCCCCAGTTGGGGTCATGTAGGAGGCAACCAATCGATGTGTCTCTCTCACATGGATGCTTCTATATCTCTCTTCTTCTCCCTCCCTTCCACTCTATCTGAAAATCAATGGTAAAATATCCTTGGGTGAGGATTAACAAGGAGAGAGAGGACAAAAATAGGTCAAAAGAAAGGATGAAAGATGCAAAAGGATGGAGGAAGGACACACCAGAGCTGTTACGGTCCCAACGTAAAGATGATGGAAAGAGGAGGAGAGGGAGTTAAAGGAGCAGGTGGGTGGAGTTTCAGGGGACAAATTTTTGGGGAGAGTGGTGACAGGCCCCCAAAGCAGTTGCAGAGAATGAAGAACTAGAGAGAAAAGGAGATTTTGGGGAATAAATGGAATGGTCTTCAACACATATTTAATGTGAAGCCATGTCCTAGGTTCTGGAGACATAGCAAGTGAGCAAAATGATGCTTAGCCTCAAGAAGTTTCCCTTCTAGAGACAGGGATGAGGGGGTGACAAAAGTAAAACGAGTCAGCAGAACACATTGGTATGTGAAAAGATTGTAAATAACCACAGAGACAAAGCCTGAGTTGGGGTGGGGTCAGGGCAGGCTTCAAAGGGAGGGGAGTTTTTGAAAATTGCGGTAAAATATACATAACATACAATTTGCTACTTTGAAAGGGGACTTCAGAGCAGAAGAGAAGTGAAAATGTTGCCCCAGGACAACTGGGAGTGTGCTGGGATGGGGCCAGGTGTGGTGGAGGGAGATTGGAGGGAGTGGGTATGGCTGGGGTCAGGTCTCAGCTGGAGCACCTAATGGTACTGGTACTGGGCTCAGCTGCTGTTGGGATACTGTCTTTGGGCTTGAGGTGGAGGGTGTGGAGGATTTTGAGCAAGGACTGCTCGGTCTGTTTTATTTATTTTTATATATATTTACTGTTGAAAGTATTACAGATGTCCCTCCTCCAACCCCCACCCCCCCACTATTGACATCCCCCTCCTTGCTCCCGTCCCCTGATTGACCTGTTTTAAAAGCATCATTTTGGCTCTGGCCGGTTTGGCTCAGCGATTGGCCTATGGTCCAGAGAGACTCGGGTTTGGTTCCCGCTAAGGGCACGTACCTCGGCTGCAGTTTGTCCCCGGCCCTGGCTGGGTCGTGCGGGTGGCAGCCACTCGATGTGTCTCTTTCACGTCGATGTTTCTCTCTCTCTCTCTCTTTCCCTCCAACTCTATCTAAACAAAAAATGGAAAAATGTCCTCGGGTGAGGATTAAAAAAATAAATAAATAAATAAATAAAAGCATCATTTTGGCTACTTCATGGCACAGAGTCTAGAGAGGCCAGAGGTGGGGAGGTGGGGAGCAGGAGAAAGCTGCAACAGGGCCAGAGCGAAAGCTGCTGTCTGGACCGAGGAGAGGCAAGGTGAGAGGAGCTGGTCTTCAGGAGGCACAGAAAAGCCTGGGTGGCTTGATGTTTACCCTGGAGTCTGGCTGCTTTGCTGGACTTGCAGCCCCATGGAGGCAAGGGTGGTCGGGCACAGTGCCAGGGGGCCATGACTGCCCAGCCCAAGCACCCAGATAAGCCTCTCTCTCTGACAGGCTGGCCAGGAGCAGCGGTCACCAGGCTCAGGTCTCAGAGGAACAGTTTCAGGCACTGCCTCCTTTTCACTGTAATTTACAGAGTTGATTTGACAGAGAAAGAGGTGGCCACTTCTATATAGAATTTGAACCATGGCTCACTTAAGCACCCCCCCCCCACACACACACACACATACACAGGAAAAACATACACACCAGCAGAATGTGCCTAGGCACCAGGATCTCCTGTGGTGCACTCAGCAGTTTTCCCCAGAGGACACTATGTTTCTAGAATTCATGCCCAGGCCTGGTTGGAGGAAGCTCGAGAGCTAATTGAGTTCAACTGGAGATGATTTGAAGACAGGAGCATACTTTGGCTTTGTATATGCCTCAAATCAAAAGCATGCAATTTGGATTTTGCCATCTCCATTCCTGCTGTTTTATGTTTTATTTCACTTGACAGTTTATTTGTTACTTGAGCTCTAAGGCAATTCTTTCTAAGATTATCGTTTCATAAACAGAGTAAACAAAACAAATCCTGTAGAACATGTTTACAATCTTCTCTACTGCAGAAGGGAAGAACTGAAGCACACGTCTGGGAGCTCTGGGGAAAGAGGGTGAGGCAGCAGTTCCACTGGGGCCTGGCGAAACTAGCTTCCCTGGACAGCATGGGTGCTGCCCTGAGGGTCACTGAAAGATGATTTACAGTATTCATCGATAAAATGCAGGAGCAGCCTGGTAGCATTTCTATATTGAACTCATACGAAATCTATCCTTCTATTTTCTGGATATTTTAAAGTTGCAAATTAAAGCTGGGTTTAGCCCTGGCCAGTTTGGCTCAGCGGTTAGAGCACAGGCCTGAGGATCGAAGGGTCACAGGTTCGATTCCAGGTCAAGGGCACGTACCTAGGTTGCAGGTTCAATTCCTGGCTCCAGTCAGGGTCATGAGGGAGGTAACCAATCAATGTGTCTCTCTCAGATCGATGTCTCTCTCTCTCTCCCCCTCTCTCCCATTCTATCTAAAAAAATCAATGGAAAAGTATCATTGGGTGAGGATTAACTAACTAATAAACGTAGGTTTAGTGACAAAATATATTAGTTCCTATAATACTGAGCATCTGTGCTGTCCCTAGTATTATATTATAGTGTTGTAAAAGGTATGTACACTCATAAAACAGTCTCCAGATCAGGGACCAGGTTAAGCAGGAAGGGGTGAATGGTTTTCAGGCTGTCTGCTCTGGGAAAGTGCTCAGTGACTGATGTCCAGGTTCCTGCAGCCTGGGCCAGGGTGCAAAATCATCCACAGCAAACCCATCACTAAAGGTCTCTGCTTCTCACCAGCAAGTACATTAATGACATACGGGAACAGCTCCATTGGCCATCTCCCAGCTTACAAAACACTAAGGCCTGGCCATGTTCTATCTTCACACACTGTCTATTACCATTTTTCCGAAACTCCCTACCATTCTACTAAATTGAAACACTTTTTTCTCCCTTGTTGATTGTCATGCACCCACTTCTTGGTCTAGTGACAGCCAACATCCAGACCTCAAGGCTCTGAATCATCTTGTGAGATCACCCACCCTTGCTGGCTGCCAGCAGCCATGCCCTCAAAACTGCTGGAGCACAGCACCCACTCTGATGCCCATGCTTATCTGTGCTATTACCCTCACAACCTTCCACAGAGTTAATGTAGCCATCTCTTTAGTTTTACAATAGAAGTTAGCATTCATGTCTACAACATGCCAGAGACAGTTCAACAAGTTGGAGATGTTTATTTTCATAAAAGTCCTACCAGGTAGGTGCTCTCATAAGCCCCATTGCAGATGGAGAAAACTGAGGCCCCAAGTGGTGAATATTTTGCCCAAGGTCACAGTCAGGGCAAAGTTGGTCCCAGAGTATATGCTCTTGACGGTTGTGTTATCTTGGCAGAGTTGTCCATGGGGCTCTGTCTACAAAAGACTGAGTTCAGATTCTGTAGTCATAATCTTTTTTAAAAAATTTTTTTCCTTTATTGATTTTAGAGAAAGGGGAAAGGAGAGGGAGAGAGAGAGAGATAGAAACATCAGTGAGAGAGAACATCAATCGACTGCCTCCTGCATGCCCCCCACTGTGGATCAGGCCCACAACCTGGGCATGTGTCCAGACTGGGAATCAAACTGGTGACCTCTTGGTGCATGGGTTGATGCTCAACCACTGAGCCACACCAACTAGACATGTAGCCATAATCTTTTTAAACATTTTATTTATTTATTGTCCTGGCTAGTGTGGCTCAGTTGGTTGAGCATCATCCTTGAGAACCTTTCGAAAGGTCATGGGTTTGATTCCCAGTCAGGGCACATGCCCATGTTGCTGGTTTAGTCACTGTGCATACAGGAGGCAACTGATTGATGTTTCTCTCTCACGTTGATGTTTCTGTCGCTGTCTCTCCCTCTCCCTTCCTCTCTCTAAAAAAAAAAAAATCAAAACATATTAAAATTTTTTATTTATTTACTTAAACATGTTTTTATTGATTTTTAGAGAGAGGAAGGGAGAGAGAGAGAGAGAGAGAGAGAGAAACATTGATGTGAGAGAGAAACGTCAATCGGTTGCCTCCCACATAAGCCTTGACTGGGAATTAAACCTGCAATATTTTGGTGCACAGAACAATGTTCCACCTAACTGGGCCACACTGGCCAGGGAAAACTCTTAGTATTATTAGGAAAATAGACTTTGCTGACCTCACAAAAGGTGTTAGAACCCCTAGGGGTTCCTGGACCCCACATTGGGAAACAGTGGTCTAAGTTAATGATGGCAATTCTAATGTAATTAGAATTCTTTTTTTTTTTTTTTTTTTTTTTAATCCTCATCCGAGGACATTTTTCCATTTTTTGTACAGACAGAGTAGGAGGGAGAGAGAGGAAGAGAGAGAGAGGGAAACATCGACGTGAAAGGGACACACCGAGTGGCTGCCACCCGCACGACCAACCAGGGCCGGGGACAAACTGCAACCGAGGCACGTGCCCCCAGCGGGAACCGAACCCGGGTCTTTCCGGACCGCAGGTGGACGCTCTAACCACTGAGCCAAACAGGCCAGGGCTAGAATTCTTTTAATTAAAGATATCTGTGAGTCCAGCTGGCGTGGCTCAGTAGTTGAGTGTCAACCCATGCACCAAGAGGTCGCCAGTTCAATTCCCAGTCGGGACACAGTTCAATTCCCAGTCGGGACACACGCCCAGGTTGTGGGCCTGATCCCCAGTGGGGGGCATGCAGTAAGCAGCCAATTGATGTTCTCTCATTGATGTTTCTATCTCTGTCTCTCCCTCTCACTTCCTCTCTCTCTGAAAAATCAATAAAGGGCCCAGCTGGTGTAGCTCAGTGGTTGAGTGTCGACCCATGCACCAACAGGTCACCGGTTCAGCTCCCAGTCAGGGCACAAGCCCAGGTTGTGGGCCCGATCCCCAGTGGGGCATGCAGGAGGTGGCCGGTTGACGTTTTCTCTCATTGATGTTTCTGTCTCTCTCTCCTTCTCCCTTCTTCTCTCTCTAAAATCAATAAACAGAAAAAAAAATTTTTTTAAAAATCAATAAAGGGCCCTGGCCAGTTTGGCTCAGCAGTTGAGCATTGGCCGCGTCGGCCTACAGACCAGAGAGTCCCGGGTTCGGTTCCCGCTAGGGGCATGTACCACAAAATAAATAAATAAATAAATATTAAAAATAAACTAAAGAAAAAAAAAGTGAGTTTTGTACATTTTTGGTCTGCGGGATGACGCTCTAACTGCTGAACCAAACCAGCCAGGGCAAGTTTTGTACATTTTATTTATTTATTTTTTATTTTTTTATCCTCACCCGAGGACATTTTTCCATTTTTTGTTCAGGTAGAGTGGGAGGGAGAGAGAGGAACAGAGAGAGAGAGAGAAACATCGATGTGAAAGGACACATCGAGTGGCTGCTACCCGCACAACCGACCAGGGCCGGGGACAAACTGCAACCAAGGTACGTGCCCTTAGCAGGAACCGAACCCGGGTGTCTCAGGACCGCAGGCCGACGCTCTAACCGCTGAGCCAAACCGGCCAGGGCAAGTTTTGTACATTTTAAAAGGGAACTTGTCATTATTAGATTGAACATTATCCCTATGTGAACCTATCTGCAGCTAAGACAGCTTAAAGTACTCAGGGACAACTTGGAGATTATGTTTTTAAATCTTTACTGAATTCAGCATTAGTAAAAGGTTCTGAATTGACCATCCTGAAAAAAAAAACCCCACCATTGTAGTTACTCACATAATTGGCATCAGCCAAAGAGCTGTTTCCCAAGGACTGTGACTAGCAGAGCTTAGCTGTATTCCCAAGGCTAGGTTCCAGGGATGGAGAAGGGTAGAGATGCTATGTTGGTAAATCTGTGGTTCCTTTGCTAACCGAGGGAGAGGGATTACAGGTGAAATCCCATCTCTGAGTTCTGAGTCACTTACTGAATATTGCTACCCACCAAAGCTTCTGGCATGTTATACACTAGTTACATAATCACAAGATGCTGTTTCAAGTCCTGTCTGGACTGTGAGTGTGTTTAAGAGATTTTTTGTGTGTTTTTCTCTGCTGTAACAGTATCTGGCACACAGTAGGCACCCAAACATTTATTGAATGAATACATGATTCATTTCTCAGCTGAGTAAGGTCACTGATTACTGCAGGATGAAATTCATTACATAAAACACATTATGCAATATGATAAGAGCCTTAATAGGAAAATGTCATAGGAAGACTTATTTTTACTTTCTATCTTTCTAATTGGATTTGTGATTATTTAATTAAAGAATGATACATCACATATTTAGACTTTAAAATGGCATCAACATTTGTAGGACTATATGGAAGTACCGGGTACAGAGTTTTAAATATTAAGGGGTGGTTTTGGTAGTTTCAAGCTCAGGGGCCCTAGGAATATCTGAATCTTGTTTCATGCCACAGTTCTTCCTTCCCTTGAAGTTTGGGAGGGCAAAGTACTACAGAGATATGGTAACTGGAAAGTGAAACATATAATAATTTATTGTGAAATGAGCTTGGGTTCCATATTCTAGTGCTAAGAATACTGGTAAGATGGGGCTAGTCTCAAACCCAGATGTCAGTTCCTATCACACAGTCAGGAGGGAAGAGCCGGAAGGAGGTGACCAGAATGTGGGCCTGCTCTGGCCACTTTTGCCACTTGTGTAGAGAAGGAAATAGAAAGAAAGCAAAGTGGCTAGGCTGCCTCCTTCTTAGCAGTGACATCTGGCAGTTCTGCAAGGGAGAGAAGAGCCCCCACCCCTGCCCCACCCTAGGAGATCTCTGCAAGCTCCCTAGTAGAGGGGTAGTATGTGAAGAGGTGCTTGAGGTGCCTTTGCTTAGGGCCAGAATGAAGTAGAACATATCATTTCATCTCTGGAAAGGCACCAGGCACCATGTGGGCACTGGAGTTTTCTGGAGCATGTATTGCTTACGTTTAATCAATAATTAGCCTCTTTTGGTTCCTGGGAACACAGAAGGTAAGTGCCTTGGCAGGAACTTGTTTTTTTTTCATAGTTAAAACCTCAGCTTCTAAATCAGTGCCTGACAAATAGTAGGCCCTGAATAAATGTTTGCAGCATGAATCCAAGACATTTGGGTAGGATGGGGTGAGTTATAATGAACACCAAGACATATCATTGACCAGTCTCGGTGTCCCAAGCACAGGGACTGTCAAGACCTTCTTGACTGGCCCGGGGAATACTCTGAAGTTGGAAGATGGACCTTGGGTACACACTATGGATCTCACTCCAGAGCTACTGAATCTCTGAATGGGCCCAGATAACTGCATTAAGGAAGACAGGCTTCCCAGGCAAGCACTGGAGAACTACCCTTTAGAGATCAAGATCAGGGATTGGTAGGTTTGATGTGTTTTGTTTGGTCTGCACAGTTTGTTTAAAAAATTTATTTATTTTAGAGAGGGAAAGGGGGAGGGAGAGAGAGAGAGAGAGAGAGAGAGAGAGCGAGCGAGAGATAAATTTGTTGTTTCACTTATTTATGTATTCATTGGTTGATTCTTGTATGTACCCTGATCTGGGATTGAATCTAAAACCTTGGAATATTGGGAAGATGCTCTAACCAAATGAGCTACCCTGCTAGGTTCTCTGATCCACACAGTGTTTGACAAATTAATTGCTTTTATTGAAATGTCCCATAGAAATTTAAATTTCATTTTCAATGGAAAAACTGAAAGATGTGGCAAAGTTGGCTCTCTGGTAGCCCCCTTCAGTTTCCTCCTGGGCCCAGCAGACGCAAAGTTTGCCACCTGATTCCACTCCCTCATCTTCCCCTTCACTGCTTCCTCATTGCTCTTTCTCTTTTCTCTGGAACTCTTGGGACAGCTTCCCACCTGGCCTCTCATCATGGTCTTGCCCTTCAAACTGTTTCAAGAGCATTTTTTTTTGTCTCTACCCAAGGACACATTTATCTTCAGATAGAGGTGGGGGAGGATGGGGGGAGAGAGAAACATTGATGTGAGAGAGACACATCGATTGGTTGCTTCCCACACGACCCCCAACAGGGCCGGAGACCGAACTGCAACCTAGGCATGTGGCCTTGACTGGAACTGAACCCGCGACTCTTTGGTCTGTGGGCCCACGCTCTAACCACTGAACCAAACCAGCCAGGGCTCAAGAGCAGTTTTAAAAGAGGACTCTGCTCCTGTACCTCCCGATTAAAGCCCTTTACTGGCAGGTGCTGCTCACAGGCTGGCAGAGAATCATTCATGTTCCCACAAGGCCTTTCCTGGCCCTGGCTACCTCCAGTCTCTGTCGCTGCCCCTCTAGTCCTCTGTATTCGCCTATTATTCCATGGAGACCCAAGCATCTTAGACTTTTTTTTTTATCCTCACCTGAGGACATTTTTTTTTGCATTTATCTTCAGATAGAGCGGGAGGGAGAGGGAGGAAGAGAGAGAAACATCAACATGAGAGAGACACATCAAGTGGTTGCCACCCATACGACCCCAACCAGGGCTGAGGACAAACTGTAACCGAGGTATGTGCCCCTAGCAGGAACCGAACTCGGGCCTCTCTGGTCCGTGGGCCAATGCTCTAACCGCTGAGCTCAACTGGCCAGGGCGTATCTTAGACTTAAACGTACAAAACTAAACTCCCAGTTTTTCAATCCAAACACATACTTCCCCAGGGTCCTTCCAGTTAATGTCAACTACATTCTGGACCTTTCTCTTTTTCTTACAGCCCACAAAATCTTGCCGACCCTATCTTTGAAACACATCCCAGATCAGACTGTCTCATGAGTCCAGATTTCATTGCCACCTCACATCTCTTCCTCTATGCTCTGTCACCTCCAGAGAGATCCTTTAAACAGTAGGTCAGATCATGATCCATCTCCTTTCAATCCTCCAGTGGCTTAACTTTCCACTCAGGGTGAAATCCCATCTCTGAGTTCTGACCCTCACTCAGCCACCTTCCTAAACTCATCCACTCCAACTTTGCTCTGTGCTTGTGGGCTCCTTCCTGCCTCCACCTGGAGTGATTTTCCTGGAATCCACATACCTTGCTTCCTCACTCCTGATTCTACTTAAAGGTTATCTTAAACTAGCACCCTCTCCCCATTATCCCATATTTAATACAGGCGTTAGAATGGTGCGGGACCCATGTGGCACTTAGAAGCCCTATGTATGTGTTGAATGAAACAATGAGTGCTGCTCCTTGAGCCACCATGCCTCTCTTAACCTAAGGGACACCAGTTTGGCTGCCCTTTTGCCCAAGGTGGTCCAACAGAAACCAAATGCAGCAGGGTGTCATTTTAAATTTCTTAGTAGCGATGATTAAAAAACAAAAAAGAAACACCCTGGCTGGTTTGTCTCAGTGGTTAGAGTGTTGGCCTGCACACTGAAGGTTTTTGGGTCAGATTCCTGGTCAAGGGCACATTCCTGGGTTGCAGGGTAGATCCTAGGCCCCAGTTGGGATTGTGGGGAGGGAACAAATCGATGTGTCTCCTTCATATCATTGTTTCTCTCTTTCTCTTCCACTCTATCTAAAATAATGAAAATATATCCTTAGGAGAGGATTAACAAAAACAAACAAAAAAAACTCCCACAAAAACAAAAACAACCAGGCAAAATTAATTTCAATACTGCATTTAATGCAATTGTTCAAAATACTGTCATTTCCACATGTATTAATACAAAAAATTTATTTGTGAGCTATTTTACATTTTTTTCTTATTGGAACTTCGAAATCTAGTATTTTATATTCACAGCATACGTTAATTTGAGCTTGCCATTTCCAGTGGTTAATAGTCGTATGTGGTTTGGGGCTATCTTTATTGTACACCAGACCTACAATGTTCTCTCCACTATATCTTAGTTAGCTCTTCCTCAACTTTCTGATCCAGTTCTTGGAAATGCTTTGGAAACCTCTGCAAGCCACTCCCCAGACTAGACCTGATTTTTACTCAGTGTACTTTCATAACTCCCTATACTTCTCTTTCAAAGCACTTATCACAGCTTGTAACTAGGTACTTCTTTTTATTATTTTTTTATCCTCACCTGAGGAAAGTTTTGCATTTATCTTCAGATCGAACGGGAGGGAGAGAGGGAGGAAGAGAGAGAGAGACATGGATGTGAGAGAGACACATCCAGTGGTTGCCACCCACACGACCCCAACCACGGCGGGGACAAATTGCAACCGAGGTATGTGCCCTTAGTGGGAACCGAACCTGGGACTCTCAGGTCCGCGGGTCGACACTCTAACTGCTGAGGCAAACTGGCCAGGGCCGCCTTCTTTTTTTTTTTATCCTCATCCGAGGACATTTTTCCATTTTTTGTACAGACAGAGTGGGAGGGAGAGAGAGGGAAACATCGATGTGAAAGGGACACATCGAGTGGCTGCCACCCGCACGACCAACCAGGGCTGGGAACAAACTGCAACCGAAGTACGTGCCCTTAGCGGGAACCGAACCCGGGTCTCTCCAGACCGCAGGCGGACGCTCTAACCGCTGAGCCAAACCGGCCAGGGCTTTCTTTTTTTTTTTTTAAATCCTCACCCGAGTATATATTTTCCATTGATTTTTATAGAGAGTAGAAGGGAGGGAGAAAGGGAGGGAGGAAGGAGAGAAAGAGGGAGAGAGAGAAATATCCACGTGAAAGAGACACATTGGTTAGTTGCCTCCAGAATGGGTCCCAACCAGGGTCCAGGATCAAACCCGAAACCCAGGAATATGCCCTTGACCGGGAATCGAACCCACAACCCTTTAGTCCATGGACTGACGCTCTAAACAAGAGACACACCAGCTGGGGTGTAATTAGGTACTTCTATGGCTATTTGAAGAACATGTTTTTCCTGCCTGATAAACCATCACATGCTGGTAAAGACCAGACCTGCTCTGTTTCTACTTAATTTCCAGTGCTAGATATAGTGTCTGGTGCACAGCAGACAATAAACATTTTTTTAATTAATGCATTAAATGGCTTAATCCTTTCCCTTTACTTTGCATTTCTTTTCATTACTGTATACTTTTTAGTTGAGGTTCTGCTTCTGTGGAACTTCACTTTGCATGTTTTCAGATTGTTCCCAAGGCAAATTGCCTCCTTACTCATATTTTCTACTTAAACTTCCTGGAGAGAATGTCTGATTGGTGAAGGTAAGCATTTTTTACATTTTCCCAAGGATGAGTATTGTCAGGGACAAAACAAACAAAAACAAAACTCCAACACAAAAAGCCGAATTTCTAGTTCTCTCCCATTTAGATTGATATAATAGGTGAGTATGGGGTCTAGAGTATAAATTCTATCAATTTTACCAGGTAACTCCTGCAATGAGGCAAATATGAATACTTTTGGACCATCTTTTCATGGTTACTCAACAGCCCACGCATGGGTTGGCTGTTATTGTGAGGTGTCCTCCCTCATCTAGGGAAGTTACTGGCTGTGAATGGCTGAATCTGGCTGCCCAGAATAGTCTGAAAGACTGGTTATGGCACAACCACTACTTCCACAGTTTGCTAGGTGATAAGCTTTGTTCTAAGGGTTTCACGTGGTTCTCCTTGAATCTTCCAGATAGCCCCTTGAAATAGGGTTTGAGAAGTGAATTAAAATGTCCAAGGCTGAGGCCAGTCAGCGGCATCCAGCTAGGCATCCTGCACGTCCTACCACGTCCCCTTCCCTGGTTGTGGGGCTGAGGCGCCTGTATAAAGCAACATGAGCATTTCAAGTGGGGCCTGGCTCAGCCGCAAACAAGGTGGCTCAGCCGCAAACAAGGTACCTCCGCACAACCCCATCGACCGCTCCGCGCTTTGTGAGCTCACAGGGACTGGTGAACGATGTATAGCTCCGCGGACCCGTGGGGACACGTCGCTCAGACTAGGACTGAGAACTTCAGGAAGAATCCGTGCTGCGGAACACCAGGCTCACATTCCATCCTCCAGTCCTTAAATATCGGGCCCTGGTTTTTATAGTTCCCCAAGTCGCTTCCGGCACTTGGAAAGGCCAATTGTCACGTCCGAGATCAAAAAACCTACCCTCCCCCTTTGCGACTCAAGCAGCCAATCCAGCTGCTTGCTACCGTAACGTCACGTGCGCCTGGACGCAGGACCATGACCAATCCGTCACGCGACGTCTTTCTGGTTCCGCCCCAGGCCTGTCACAAAAGCTGTCAATCACTCTGTCGCCCCTTCACCCTGCGCGCACTTCCTCCCTGACGTCGTGACGTTTGCAGCTCTGTACCCAGAGCGGCGGGCCAATGGCGGTGGCGGATACGGCGGGCCAATGGGCGGCGGCGTCTCATGAGGCCGGCGCCCGCCGCAGCCGCCGCGGGTCTCCGAGCCAGAGGCCGCCGGAGCCGGATCGCGATGGAGCGAGGGCCACAGGCGGGGAGGCGCCGCCGCGGAGCGCGCGGCCCAACGCCTCCTCAGTAATCACCCGAGCCACTGCTGCGCCGCCGAGCCCGGTCGCGCCCGAGGGGCCGCCTCGCCGGCCTCGGAGCCCGCGCAGCCTCCGCCGCCTTCCCGCGCGGGCCGCGGGCCGGGAGCCGGGTCGGGGCTGCATGGCCTCGCCTGCGCGCCGCCGCTGAGCCCGCGGAGCCGCGCTGCCCGGAACCGGGTGAGAACCGCCGCCGGGGCGGGGATTTGGTGGGCGCTGGGTCGTAGGACGGTCTCGCGGCCTGTAGGCCTTCCCGGCTGGGCGGAGCAGTTGCGACGGGCTCCGGGCGGGCCTGGGGGCCAAGGCAGCGGTGAGGGACCGATGGGGGCTCCGGGTGGGCCTGAGGGCCTGGGGCAGCAGTGAAGGGCTGATGGGGAAGTTCCAGGCGAGCCTGGGGTCTTGGGCAGTTCTGAGGGTCGAGGGTGGGCTCCAGGCGGGTCTGGGGGCCCCGGAGCGGCTATGACGGGCCAACGGGGGGCTCCGGGTGGGCCTGGGAGCCTGGGGCAGCCGTGAGGTACTGATGGGGGAGCTCTTGGGGGGCTTGGGGGCGCCCTGAGGGGCTGAGGGTAGGCTCCACATGGTCTTGGGGGGCCAGGGGCAGCCGTGAGTAGCCGAAGGGGGCTCCGGGTGGGCCTGGAGCTGCGGCGAGGGGCCGGGGGGGCGCCCGGGGAGGGTTTGGGGCAGCCTTGAGGGGCTGAGTGGGCCTGGGGTGGTCTAAGGCAGTCGTGAGGGGCTGAGGGTGGGTTCTGAGTGGACTTGGGCCCGCGGGGTCTAGGCAGCGGTGAGTGGCCTACGAGGGTGCTCCGGGGAGGGCCTGGGGGTCCCGGCAGCCACTAGGGGCCTACGGGGGGCTGCGCGTGGACCTGGGGCGGCTGTGAGGGGCCGACCGTGGGCATGGGGGCCGGAGCAACCTTGAGGGTCTGAATGGACTCCGAGGCGGTCCTGGGGAGCCGGAGGCGGCCGTGAAGTGCTGAGGGTGGGCTTGGGGGCCCGGGGCAGCCGTGAGGGGCTGAGGGTGGGCCTTGGGGCCCGAGGAAGCCGTGAGGGACTGAGAGTGGGTTCCGGGGCGGGCCTCGGGGTCCGGAAGCAGCTGTGAGGGCTGAAGGTGGGCTTGGGGGCCCGCGGCAGCCGTGCGGGGCTGAGGGTGGGCCTTGGGGCCCGGGGAAGCCGTGAGGGACGACTGAGAGTGGGTTCCGGGGCGGTCTTGGGGGACTTGTGGGGCTCAGGGCAGCCATGAGGGGCGGAAAGTGGGCCTGGGGTCCCAGAGCAGCCTTGAGGATCTGATGGAAGGCGCTGGAGGGGGGGGCGTTGGGGGCGGTGGGAGGTGGGGGGGGCGCTAAGGCAGTCGGGAGGGGCTGATTGGGCCACTAGATGGGTCTCAGGTCTGGGTGTCTGTGAGCGGCTAGGGTGGGCTCCGGGGGCCCAGGGCACCTGGGGATCTGGGGCACCGACCTCTGACCCGCGGGAGGGGCACCCTTCTGGTAGCGGTGGTAGTTGTTGTTCCCAGTGTCCCTATTATTATCGCTGTTTTGAAATGGGAGCTGGCGGGTTTCGGGCTTTGAGCCGGAGGAGGCGGTGAACCGAGGCTCTGGAGGGAAAGTGGGGGCGCCGGGGTTGCAGGGGGCGCGCGTGGGCTCACAGAGGGGCAGGAATTCGGGGCAGCAGCGCAGGGGGTGTTGTTTGGGGGGGGGGTAGGCGGGCCTGGGGGGGGCCGGTGGGAGGGAAGTGGTGGAGGCTGCAACAGCAGCCCTTGGCCTCAAGGAACAATGTGAGACGTTGCTTGAAATGTTAATTTCCGTTCCTCATTTCATCATTCCCTGGCAGGCGGTAGGGGTGTGTGTGTGTGTGTAGCTGTGTTGTGTGTGTGTGTGTGTGTGTGTGTGTGTGTGTGTGTGTGTGGTTGTGTGGTTTTTGGCCTGGCCTCATGGATTCAGTCCCCTCTCAAAGAGGGATTGTGCTTTTAAATCCGGTATCCCCGCCATGTTGGGGGGGAGTCTTAATTTTTTGAGGTCTGTTCTGTTTCTGGTGCCCCATCCAGGCTTTCTGCTTTCGTTGTGTTTTTGGAAAGCCAGTCTTGTATCCCAGCTTCTAAGGAGTTTTATAAGATTAAGCTGGTCTAAGATTACCCTATGCTTTGAAAACCATATTTTTTTTCTAACATGTAAGATGCAACATACTTAGGTATCATGGTTTCTATAGGTTATGAGACATTTCATATTCGTTTGTAAGAACAGGGTGATTTTGTAAATTTCTCAGTAGAGAAATCAAATCTCAGGCTTTCCTATTACTGTGAGTTTCCTGAAGTGATTTAAACAGTATCCTTAACATTTCGTTTCAACTGAGGAATAAACGTGTGCACAGTTGTTGAATTGCAAGAGTATCTTGGTCCTTTTGGTGGGATGATAAGATGAATTCAGCAAAACAATGAAATATGATATTGCTTGTGGAAAAATGCCTTGAAACCTTTACTATTTTTGGTTTGTACAAACCCAGTCAATGGCATAACTTGGATAGTTCTAAATCAGAGACCCTGAGACTGTTTATTTGACGACTTTGGGACCTTGATATCTTAGTTAATGTTGGCTACCTGGAAGACCTAGAGTTGTGTTGGTGTCCTTTGAGTATGATTGCACAAATACTCTGATATTACTTTGAAACTGTACTTAAAAAAAAAAAAAAAAAGTAAAAATATCTTGCTCAACTTTGATTGTGACCCTGGAATTGGATCCCTATCTTTGGTGTTTCCTCCCCCACCTTCCATTCAGCTGCTGTTCTCTTTCTGTAGTTTCAGGCTTAAGAGCAGGATCTCATTTGATAGGCTGGGCCTCTTGAATGGAATGAGATGGGAGGAAACAAAGACCAAGTTGCTATGACATTTTTCTCTGTTCTTTGTGCATGCCTCTTGAGTTAGTTAAAAAGCTACCCAAAGATATTACTAGGTTTGATCCAAATTGCAAAGTTTCAGAAGTTTTCTGAATTTTTTTTTATTGTAAAACATACACAGCATGACCTGGGGGTGGGTGGGGTAGCAGGAGAGTGGTGGAAGAGGGGAGGTAAATGGGGGGACAGCTGTAATACTTTCAACAATAAAGATAAATTTAAAAAGTACATAACACAATTTACCAGAAGTTTGTTTTTAAAGGTTTCACATAGTTTTGATTCCTCATTTGCTGTTCTAAGTTTGTGTCAGCTTTCTTACTTGAATTTCCACTGTCAGATGTTTTTCTCTAGACCCTGTGTGGACCAGCCATGATAATCGCACTGCACCAGCAGTGTGCCTTTCATCTCTCTAAACCAGATGGGCTGCTTATGACTCGTGGCTGTCATGTTAGTTGTAATTACAGTGTTGATACTGTAGACAAGTAGAACTTTCTACAGATAGAATTAAGGAATATTGAGAATATTTTTCAAGAAGCTTTGTGTACCTTGGATTTTTAAGTATATTTGACTTAGTAAGTTTAGGTTTCATCACATATGTAAAGGAGAGGGTTTTTTTGCATATGGGCAGTGAGCCCATCATCAATTAAATAACATAATTAGGGAGTGTCAGTAAATGCTGGTTCAGAGCATAATCCGCATTTGTTGCCAAAATAAGTGTTTTGATCTGTCTATTACCCTGTATAAGTCCTTTTATCCTTCAAATCGTAAGTGTAATGGATGAGCTTCCTTCAATAGCAAGATATTTGTTAGTTGATAGGTGAAAATGATGATGCATTGCTTGTCTGACCACATGCTGTCAGTTTTATTATTGCTGTATATCAGTGCTCTGTGGGGATTGAGCTTGGCTAGTTGATAAACTATACAAAAATTGAATGAACTCAAATAACTAAAAGTTATTGTCTTGGAGTGTTTTTAGTGTGTGTCCTCTTAATTTGAATTTCAAATGGGATTTTTGTGAAATTCAACTTTTTCAGTTTTATCTTAAAGCTATATGAAAGGGGGTTCAATCCTCAGCTCTTGGAACTCTGGCAATTAGAGATAATCAACATATAAAGCTTTTTTAAGTTTAGGAAATGATCTACTTTAACAACTACTTTGTTAAATCTGATAAAGACATTTCTATTTCTAAATGGTTCTTTACTGTTTCGTGGGTTTTTTTCATGGTATCTTTTAAGCCAGAGTTGGACTCAGCCATAGACTTAAATGTCTGTTTTGTTATTCTTTTGTACTTAACTCCCATTCCACCCTCAAAGTATTTAAGTTTTTCTTTAAATTCGCATTTAGGCCAAATAGTGTTTTTTATTGTTTGATTGATTTTAGAGAGAGTGGGGTTGGGTAGGCTGTAAGCTACCCAACTGTAAGCTTATGATGAGAGAGAGAGAGAGAGAGAGAAAGAGAGAGAGAGAGAGAGAGAAAGAAAGAAAGAAACAGGAAGAGAGAGAGATTTGTTGTTTCATTTGTTTATGCTGTCATTGGTTGATTCTTGTATGTGCCTTGACTGGGGATCTAACCTGCAACAGGGTACGGGGCAACCCCCTAACCAACGGAGCTACCAGGCCAGGGCTACAAATGTTATTTTTATGATGATAATGTCCCAAATGGTTATTAACAATCAAACTTTGGTTGCATGGCCTCTCCTCCCCAACTCCACTCTTTTTTTTTTTTTTAAATTCCTCACCAGAGGATACTTTTCTATTTATCATCAGATAGAGTGGGAGGTAGCGGGGAAGAGAGAGCCAGCAAGAAACATTGAAGTGATAGAGCCACATCGACTGGTTGCTTCCTGCACAACCAGACCAGGGCCAGGGATGAACTGCAGTCGAAGTACATGCCCTTGACTGGAATGGAACCCGAGACTCGTTGTGTGGGCTGACTCTCTAACCACTGAGCCAAACTGGCCAGGGCCAGACTCCATTCTTATCCTGGGTCACTCTGCCTCTGAACTCCTGGTATTTTCATTTCCTAGATTGAACCATGTCTTATTCTTTTATTTATTTTTAATGTTCTTATTTATTTTGGAGAGAGGAAGGGAGAGGGAGAGAGAGAGAGAAACAATTGGCTGCCTCCTGCATGCCCCCTACTGGGGATTGAGCCTGCAACTTGTGCATATGCCCTGATCTGGAATCGAACCTGCGACTTCCTGGAACATGGGATGACGTTCAACCAATTGATCCACACTGCCTGAACCATGTGCCTTATTTTTGTGTGGCCTTAACACTTGCTGATTTGCTGAGTGTCCATCACCTCCCTTGCAAATCTTCCCAGCACCCCCTCCCACCCCAAATCTCAAAAATAACTCCTTAACCTTAGTTAAATATTGCTTCCTCTTAGAGAGCTTCTTAATCATCACTCCCAATGAAAGTGGCCACCTGACCTCATTATAACCACATAGAATTTAAAACAAGTGATCAAATATGTAATGATTGGTTTATGTCTGTCCCTGTGATAGAAAACTAAGCTTATGATGATAGGAATAGTCTCTCTGGCCACCCAGGGCCCAACCTAGGACATGGACACTAGTTGTAGAATTGGCTCAAGAAATATTTATTGAATTGTTTAAAGCATATATATGGAAGTGTTTGAGTAATTTTGACAGGCGAAATTTAGGATTATGAACTTTCATTTACTTGATCAACTAGCAATTATGCTATGTGCATATCAGTCATTTTCCTACTTGTGTTTGTTTTAAGTTTGCCTTTACAGTTTAGATAAAGGTATGGGACATGGCTTTTAAAATTGGCACAGAACAAGAGATAAAGGAAAAGAATAAAGAGGAGGCTGTCTTTGTGGGAAGAAAAAGAATGCTTTCTGTGAAAGCAGTTTTAGTAGGATTGCTGCTTTTGGGGCCATAGTCCAAGGCTCACTTAGTGTAGTTTGTTGCTGCTGCTGCTCACGGGTCATAGGTATTTCATCTAGAATTTTAAGTACCTGGCCACATTTAACAGTAACAGTGGGTTAACACTTTGAAAGTTTTAGCATTTTAAATTATTTTCTGTTAATCCCTCACCCAACAATATGTGTGTTTTTTTTTAATCCTCACCCGAGGATATTTTCCAATTTATCTTCAGATAGAGTGGGAGGTAGGAAGAGAGAGAAACATTGATGTGAGAGGGGCACATCAACTGGTTGCCCCCTGCACAATCCCAACCAGGGCAGGGATGAACTGCAGCCGAGGTATGTGCCCTTGACTGGAATCGAACCTGGGACTTATTGGTCTGCGGGTCGACACTCTAATTGCTGAACCATACCAGCCAGGGTGATGATGTTTTTTTTTTAATTTTCTTTATTTTTATTTTTTAGGGGGAGAGAGAGATTCATGTGAGAGAGAAATATCAATTGGTTGCTTCCTATTCGTGCCCTGACTAGGGCTCGAACCTGCAACCCAGGTATGTGCCCTGACTGGGCATCAAAATCACTACCATTTTGGTGTACAAGATGACGCTCCAACCAACTGAGCAACCCGGCCAGGATGAAAGTTTTAGTATTTTATTATTTATTCATTTTTTAATTTCATAACTGTATTGAAGCAAAAGCCTCGGTTTAAACGTAAATTGCCCAGAATGGAGGTAACCCCTTAATGCCTCTTGTAAGTTTTATCATTTCAATAAAGAAAAGAAATCTCTTTGGAGGCAAATACACCAAAATTGGGTTTTGTATTTTTCTCATGTGTGTTTTATAAATTAAAAAAAAAAATGCTCTGCTGGTGTGGCTCAGTGGATTGAGCATTGTCCCATGGACAGAGAGATCCCTGTTTTGATTCATGCACAGGGCACACGCTATGTTTTTCTCTCCCCCACTCCTTTCCTCTCTCTCTAAAAGTCAATTTAAAAATATTTTTAAGCCCTGGCCGGTTTGGCTCAGCGGTTAGAGCATCGACTTGCGGTCTGGAGAGACCCGGGTTCGGTTCTCGCTAAGGGCATGTACCTTGGTTTCAGTTTGTCCTAGCCCTGGTTGGTCGTGCGGGTGGCAGCCACTCGATGTGTCCCTTTCACGTCGATGTTTCTCTCTCTTTCTCTCTTCCTCTCTCCCTCCCACTCTACCTGAACAAAAAATGGAAAAATGTCCTCGGGTGAGGTTAAAAAAAAACACAAAAATATATATATAGATATATATAGATATAGATATAGATATAGATGAACCTGTTATGTAACTAACAAAATGGCTTCTTTTGAAAAGACTAATGGGAATAATTTAGGTGATAGAGACTTGAGTTCTTGGTTTGGGTACAGAGTTGGATTTGTGTAGTCTAGTAGTAGTATTATTTTTGATTGATCTTCACCAAAAATATTTTTTCATTGATTTTTAGAGTGGGTGGGAGGGAAGGAAGGAGGAGAGAGAGAGAGAGAGAGAGAGAGAGAAAGAAACATCAATATGAGAGAAAGACATTGATTGGTTGCCTCCTGCACGTGCCTGGATGGAATCTGGAATCCAGGATCCGGGGTTGGGGATCAAACCTGCAACCCAGGTAACATGCCCTTGACCAGGAATCCAACCAGCAAGCCCTCTGAAGGACGCTATAATCACTGAGCCACACCGGCCAGGGAGGATTTGTGTGATTTTTAACTCTCTAGGTAGTAATGGATATGAGAAATTACTGAAAAAACTAAAAGAGACCGTTCTAGAACTTGCTGGTTCTGTGAATACAGAGTTAAGTGGGTTTTCAGTGTGAAAGGATGGAAAATCTAATTGCTGGGCCAAGGCTTCTTTGATGCCATATGTCCTGAGTTGTGTTGTGCCCCCACCCCGCCCCAATTGAGGTGGTTTTCAGGAGCGATGTTACAGTGTCCATACTGCCTGGCCGAGGGTAAGACCCAAGTTTCCACTTCTGCCCTTGGTATCTGTGCAGTGAATTATTTATTATCCCGAAAATCTATAGACACTCCTTTTTCATTTGTAAAGAAACCAATGTGCACCTGTTCACTATATTAAAATGTCAGCCCTTTTCAACATAAAACAATTTTGATCACTTAGATCAGAATTTTTTGTCAAGGTTAAATAAAATTCATAAAATCTCCCTCTCCCCCAATGAGTTGTTTAACTCTAAAAAAAATTCTGATCTTTAAGAATGTCTGGAATTGCAATTTAACTTGTAAATGCTTAATAACTTTCAGGTTATTTTTAACTCTAAAATGTAGCAAATAGACTTCTTTTCTGAGCTCATTAATAATAAGTATCCCTTCTTTCCTCCCAATGGTAGTCTTCAGACTGAATGCTAATGTCCTGAAATAATGCATATTTCTAAATAATGAGAAGATTGCATAGGGTGATTGGTTTATAAGGCTTTGGCTAAAGTTATGATTAGTTTTTCCATTGTATTCATATACAGCAAAATAAAAAAGACTTTCATTTAATTTTGGGTGATAATGTAAACTTGAGATCATTATGGTTATACTGTGTAAATTATCTAAAATAGAGAGGGTGAGAGAAGCAGTGAGGAACCTTGTTACTCTTAAATTAAGCCTTGCTAGTATTTACCACATTTCCAAATGTGGTTTTACATCCTGTAAAGCAGGAAGTAAAAAAAAAAAAAAACAATAAAAAAAAAAACCCCAAAGCAATACTCTTGAAGGAATTAACTTAAAAAAATTACTAAAATGCCTGGATAATTACAAGATGTGCAGAACTCTTAAAAAAAAAAAAAATTGTGCCTTTTTGGTTGATTACAAAAAAGAAAGCCTGGCCTGTAGGGGTCTGGAATTTTGAAGAACTTGCAGTGTTAGGTTACTGTTCTGCAACCCCTTGGGTGATTTTGATTTTAAGGAAAGTTTAGACTTTGTGAATTTTTTCTTTGTTGGAGATAAATGATTTGCTCCAAATGTAGTTAGATTACCCACATAGGTATTTTCAATACTTTGAGAATAGTCTGTTTGAAATTTGAAGCTTAGTTTACTGCTTAACATACACATACACACATATGTTGTTATTGATTTTTTCAGAGAGAGAGGAAGAGAGAGAGAGAGAGAAACATTGATGTGAGAGAGAAACATCAAACAGCTGCCTCCTGCACACCCCCTACTGGGGATGGAGCCTACAACCCTGGCATGTGCCCTGACTGGTAATCAGTCTGGGACCACTCAGTCCATGGAACCATGCTCAATCCAATGAGCCACACTGGCCTGACACTGCTGAATATATTAAATATGCTATAACTCTGAAAATATTTTCTTATAGAAATTTTTACCCCCTTACACATGAGAAGGGTAATCTTTGAATTGTCTTTTATTTTTTAATATGGAACTTAGAAAAGCAATGTGTCTTTTCACTCACAGATTAAGTAATTTTCAGCAGATGTAACTTTAATGAAATTTACATGCAAACTTTGTTTTTCTTTGGTGAAGAAATTAGATCTGATTTTGCTGAACTTGGTTTTTTTATCAGATGACTGACCAATGAAGACTATGTTGAAACAATGACTTGAATTAAAAAAAAAAGGATAGGATATTTTAGTAAAGACCAGTGGCACAATGAAGTTTTAGAAAGTTGGGGAGAAAAATCTCTGTCCTAGAATTTTAACTATAGCCTCTCCTTTTCCTTTTCCTTGATAGCTTTCTTCTTAGCCCCCAAATACGTTCTCTCAAGGGGTGTGTTAGAGGAGGTGACATAGGAGGTTGTGAGGGTGGAAGGAAAACATATGCTCTCAGGATTTGGAGAAACTGATTTAAAAAAATATTTTAGTGTTTTCTGTTGCTGCTGTAACAAATTAGTGCCTTAAAACAATGCAAATTTATTATTTTACGGTTCCGTAGATAAACCTGACATGGATTTCAGTGGACTAAAATCAAGGTGTTCGGGGCTGGTTCCTTCCGAAGGCTCTGTGGGAGATTGTTTTCTGGGCTCTTCCATTTTTTAAAAGATGCTGTTCACATTCATTGGCCCTTTTCTCCATCCTTAAAGCCAGCAATGTTGTCTCTCTCTGACCTTCCAAAGTCACATCTCCTCCCCCACTCTCTTCTGCCTTCCTCTTACACTTTTAAGGTCCTTTGTTTTTTTTATCCTCATTCGTGGACATTTTTGCATTTATCTTCAGATAGAGTGGGAGGGAGAAAGCGGGGAAGAGAGAAAGAGAGAAACATTGATGTGAGAGAGACACCACATGACCCCAACTGGGGGCCAGGGACAAACTGCAGCTGAGGTGCATGCCCTTAGCAGAAACCGAACACGGGACTCTCTGGTCCTCAGGCTGATGCTCTAACCGCTAAGCCAAACTGACCGGGGCCAGGATCTTTGTGATTATATCGAGCTTACCTGGATAATCCAAGATACTCTTCCTATCTTCTGATGAGTAACCTTAATTCCACCTGCTATCTTTTTTTTTCTTTATTGATTGTAGAGAGAGAGGAAAGGAGAGGGAGAGAGAGATAGAAACATCAATTAACCGCCTCCTGCATGCCCCCCACTAGGGATCGGGCCCACAACTTCAGTATGTGCCCTGACCAGGAATCCAACCAACCGGTGATTTCTTGGTGCACGGGTAGGTGCTCAACCAGTGAGCCACACTGGCAGGGCTCCATTATATTCTTTATCCAGGTCTTTAGGATTAACCTGTTACATAACAATAGTAAGGTTGTCCACACTAAGAAATTATCATTGGTATCTTACTATTTTTTTTAATCCTTACCCCAGGATATGTTTTTGATTTCAGAGAGAGAAGGAGAGAGAGAGAGAGAAACTGATTGATTGCCTCCTGTATGTACCCTGATGAGACTTAACCCAAAACCTAGACATGTGCCCTGACTGGGAATGGAACCCACAACCTTTTTGGTGTACAGGCTGACACTCCAATCAATTGAGCTACCCAGTCAGGGCTGGTATGTTACTAGTAAATAAACTCCAGACTTCATTTGAACTTTACCTGTTCTTTTTTGTTTAAAAAATTTTTTTTCTTTTGTTGATGTTAGAAAGGAAAGAAATAGAAACACTGGTGAGCGAGAACATAGATTGGCCACCTCCTGAATGCCCCCCACTGGGGATTGGGCCCACAAATGGGGCATGTGCCCTGACCAGGAATTGAACCAGCAACCTCTTGGTGAATGGGCCGACGCCTTAACCGCTGAGTCAAACCGGCCAGGATACCTGTTCTGCTTTTACTAGTCCAGGATCCCACATTGCATTTATTTATTTTTTATTTTTTTATTTAAAAAAAAAAAAAAAGTATATTGTCCTGGCCCGTTTTGCTCAGTGGTTAGAGCGTCGGCCTGTGGTCCAGAAAGACTGGGTTTGGTTGCTGCTAAGGGCACGTACCTCAGTTGCAGTTTGTCCCCGACCCTGGTTGGGTTGCGTGGGAGGCAGCCACTTGATGTGTCCCTTTCATGTCAATGTTTCTCTCTCTCCCCCTCCCTTTTTCCCACTCTGTCTGAACAAAAGATGGGAAAATGTGCTCGGCTGAGGATTAAAAAATAAAAAAATAAAAAAGTGTGTTTATTGAGTTTTTTAGAGAGAAAGGAATGAATTGGGAGAAAGAGGAACGTCATTGAGAGAAAATCATTGATCAGCTGCCTCCTGCATACCCTTTACTGAGGATTGAGCCCGAAACCCAGGCATGTGCCCTGACTGGGAATAATAGAATAGGTGACCTCTTGGTACACAGGAAGATGCCCAGCCGACTGAGCCACACTAGTTGGGCCCCACATTGCATTTAGTTGTCATGTCTTCTTACTGCCCTCCTGTCTTAACAGTTTCTCAGTCTTTCTTGATTTTTTATGACCTTGTATATTTTTAAGAGTATGATCTTTGTTTTTTTATGTCTTGGTTACTGTTTACCCATTTAGCACACTTGTAAGCACTGTATAGCTGATGTCTGGTTTATCTGACTAGTTTTCCAAGTGTGGACTGTTGTATAGTGGGAGAAAACTTTTGTGTCTTTTTGCAACTGGAATGAGTTACATGTTTTAGGAAGGGGGTTTCTAAGACTAGACAAACTTAGCTTTTTCCCTACTAATACTGATTTAGTCACATTTATTGGTTGCTCACTATTGGTTGTATAAGGTTGTACTGTAGAAACAGATGACTGAGACATAGCCCTGACCTGAGATTGGGGAGAAAGAGATGCACTTAGAGAGGGAAAGCATATTTGGCTCTCTAATCTGGGAGATGTTAATGGAGAAAGAGCTATTTAAGAATCAGTGCTGCCCAGCCGGTATGGCTCAGTGGTTGAGCATTGACCCATGCACCAATATGTCACCGGTTTGATTCTCGGTCAGGGCACATGCCTAGGTTGTAGGCCAAATCCCCAGTGGGGAGCGTGCAGGAGGTGGCCATTGATGTTCTCTTTCATCGATGTTTCTATCTCTCTTCCCCTCTCTCTAAAATCAATAATAAAAATAAAAAAAATCAGTGCACCCTGCCTGGTTTGGCCCAATGGTTAAAAGCATCGGCCTGTGGACTGAAGGGTCTTGGAATCGTTTTTCGGTCAAGGACATGTGGCATGGATTGTAGGTTTGACCTCCAGCCCTATTGGGGTCATGCAGGAGGCAACCAGTCGATATGTCTCTCTCGAATTGATGTTTCTCTCTCTTCCTCCCTCAATCCCTCCGTCCCTTCCACTTGGTCTTTAAAAAATCAATGGAAAAATATCCTTGGGTGAGGATTAACAACAACAACAACAAAGAATTGATGCAATGTCAGTGTGAGAGAGCAGGGTGAGGCCATTGTAGACTAAGAAGGCTCTGGACAAAGGCTGGGAGGTGGGATGTAACTTGAGAATGTCAGCTAGACCTGTTTGAACATGGAGCCCATGAAAGAAAATGGTAGCAGATAAAGCTAGGAAAACGGACTGTAGTCACATTGTATGGGACTTGGAAGGATGATGCCTGTACTTGGTCTGCTGAGGAGGAGGCATTACATTGTCTGTAGCAGGACATGATGTGTCACAGTCTGACAGTGGTGGACAGGTCAGATGAAACTCAGTGACAGGTGGTGGAAGGCTTTGCAGTACTCCTGTTCCTAAACTTGGGATATCAAGAAAGGAGTGGCTTCTAGGAATTTAGTGGAGAGAGAATCATCTCAGGTTGGTCACTGCTTATTCAAGGAGGTGATTATAAGGTCACTTTTGTCGTCTAGTTTGTTTCCTTTACCCCCACCATTCTCTGTTTTTTCGTGAATATTGGGTTTAAAATGTGTCTCACTAGAAACACTATTATAGAAGGTAGGAAGACCATTTTCTAGGGAAAAATGTAAAACAACCTGTTAGAAATGGATGAAGGGGCTTAACATTTTTTATGGGGCTAATACTTGAATTCAGATGAATGGCAAAAATGCCCATCCCAGAAAAGTGCCTGAGGAGTGAAGTGCATAAAATAGAACCAGGATGGAGGCCCGGCAGTGAGGGAGGAATGCCTCTGGCAAGAGGAGGAGGAGCTCTCATGAGAATAGCAGTGTGGGCTAACAGGTTCCTAAGAGGATCAAGAGAATCTTGAAACAGGGAGGGGACTCTTAAAGTGGCCTGCATGGGCAAGTTGTAAGGACTTAATGGTGTTTCTTAGCTAAGAAGTGTTTATATAAAAATGCTTGTAAATGACAGGATAACTTGATTCAGAGTGGACAGAATGGGGCAAACAAGTGATGTGCAGTTTTGTAAGAGGATGGGGCAAAAGGGATGTGGAAGAGAGGGCTGGAAGGGGAGACTAGGACACGGTGCTGACTTTTCTATCTTGTGCCTGCTCGATGCCATACTCCATCTCTGCACTGTGATAAGCCTGAATGCCCCTGGCTTTGTGATACTTACAGTTTGGAGGGAGAAATGGACAGCTTGGTAAGGAGAGAGAATGCTCTCTAGGAAGTCTGATAGGCAGAGGCCAAGAGCCTGGGAACAATGACGTTTTTGAGCTCAGCAGACATTTAGTTTGAATGCCTCTTATGAGTAAGACAGTTTGGTCCTTGCCCTCAAGCAGTTTATTTTAGTATAAACTGCAGGCCAAGGATAGTAGTTTGGGGTCCATATAGGAGGGGCTAGAGATTTTGGGGTCTGGAGAAGTAGTTAGCCTGCTGGTGGAGGTTACGTGGAAGGAAGAACAGGGATTTTGTTAATTTGCTTGAATTCAGTTAGGCTTCATCTTGGACTTGTGTTTGTTTTATATTTTCCATAGTTCTATGTATATACATGAGTAGATATGTAATCAATATTTGCTTGAAAGATCAATCTTAAACGTTAAAAAAGGGCTTATGTCCTGAGAAAGAGGTAATACCTGGCAAGAAATACATAATACTCTGCCCTGGTTGGGTAGCTCAGTTGGCTAGAGCATCATCCTGACACGTCAAGGTTGTAGATTGGATCTCCGGTCAGGGCACATACAAGAGGCAACCAATGAATGCATAAATAAGTGGAACAACAAATCAATGTTTCTGTTTCTCTCAAATCACTCAATAAAATTTTTTTAAAAATGCATAATACTCTATGCAAGAAACATGTAATACTTTTAAATCTGTTCCAAACGTATTAACTAGTGTGAGAATATTTGTGATTTGCTTCTAGTCAATAGAATGTAGCCTTTATCCTGATCTATCTCATAGCATTGTTTATCATGTGTTGTGACCCTAAGAACTTTGTCCTTTGTCTGTGGGCAGGCAGTGGTAAAACTCAAGCATCTGGCTTAGGGAACCTTTGATTGATGGCTGTCTCCATTGGCTCTACTGTTTCTTTTGGGGCCTTGAATTGCATATAATTTAATTGAAGATGCAGAAATAAATGGAGAGCAAAAGTAAATGTTTTGGTCAGCCTGACTTTTGCAAGTGTCCAGGACAAGGTGCACTTGAAGGGAGTTGCCTCAGGGCCAGGCCTGTGTGTGGTGTACTAACTTTGTTGTCTTTATTTTGACTTCACTGTTCTGCTAAATTCTTTTTGTTACCAATCCCTCTGTAACATTAAAACATTTTACCTTTCACTGGTTGACAACAGCTGTTTATCTGAAGGAGAGGACTGGTTTTTACAGTTGTTATACTGTCACAGGGCTAACAACCATTGTCCTTTCTTGACCAGCAGACCACATTTAGAAGCTACAGAGCAGTTTAATGTTGATCTGGAAGTTATTGGGGATGGGACACAGGACTCAGGGCAAGTCTCGGGCAGTTACTGCACTTCTGTTTAAATTTTATAAAATTTATTGAAGCCAAACAGGATCTGAGGTTTGCTTGTTACTGTTTCTTTGTCCAGGATGCTTTTGTGGACTGTGCTTTTAGTGATGTAGGTTACATAAAAATAATTTAAACCCTGGCCGGTTTGGCTCAGCAGGTTCAAGTTTCGGCCTGCGGTCCAGAGAGACGAGGGTTCACTTCCCGCTTGGGGCATGTTACTTCGGTTGCAGTTTGTCCCCGGCCCTGGTTGGGTGGTGTGGGTGGCAGCCGCTCGATATGTCCCTTTCACATCGATGTTTCTCTCGCTGTCTCTCCCTCCCACTCTATCTGAACAAAAAATGGGAAAAAGTGTCCTCAGGTGAGAATAAAAATAAATAAATAAATAATTTAAGATCAGTGGATAATCAAAGCTGCTTGGCTTCCAAGTGTTTACAGCTGGGGCTGAAGTCATTCTGTCCTGGGCTGTTGGGTTTAAGGTGAACGGAAACACTTGTTTTATTTTATTTATTTATTTTTTATCCTCATCCGAGAACATTTTTCCATTTTTGTTCAGATAGAGTGGGAAGTCTGAGAGAGAGAGAGAGAGAAACATCGATGTGAAAGGGACACATCGAGTGGCTGCCACCCACACGACCCAACCAGGGCCGGGGACAAACTGCAACTGAGGTACATGCCCTTAGCAGGAACCAAACCCGAGTCTAACTGCTCTAACTGCTAAGCCAAACTGGCCAGGGCTGAAGGGAAACACTTCCTGCCCTCCTTCATCCTCAGATGGTGCTCTTTTAATGAAGTAGTTTACGGACTAAAGTTGTAAGGGATTTTGAACCATCGTATTTTAAATGGTAGATGCAGGGGTACCAGATATATGCTACTGTGTTTCCAAACTTTAACTGGATTTTAAAATGACAGCTTTAGACCTCTTGGGGGAGTTTATAAGTTGACATGTAAAGGAAGGAGCAGAGAATTCTAGCAAACAGAATAATGTTAACGTGTTTATTCTGTGCATGGTCTGGCATGCAGGTTTTAATTCCAGCCCATACTTCCCTTTATATGGTTTAAGAGTTGGAACTAGAACTTGTGTTTTTACCAACAACAAAAAGGGTACTTTTAAACATTCCAATGTAAATATTTGTTAATGGTGGCTAAATTTCCTAAACTGGAGCTTTTACTGATGAAATTGTAATTTTGTCATCTAATAAGATTTAGAGCTGATAGACAATCCTCCCCCAAGGACTTTTTTTTTTTTTTTTTCCCTTTGCATTTAAGATAGAGCAGGAGGGAGAGAGGGAGAAACATCAATGTGAGAGAGACATATTGAGTGGTCGCCACCCACACGACCCCAACCGGGGCTGGGGACAAACTGCAACTGAGGTACGTGCTCTTAGCGGGAACCGGACCAGGATTCTCTGGTTTGCGGGCTGACGCTCTAACTGCTGAGCCAAACTGGCCAGGGCCATTTATTTTTTCTGAATTAAATATATTCACAGTTTGACTTGGAAGCAAAGCATGTAATTCAGAGACATAGACACTCATTATTATTAAAAAACAAAATTTTTTTTCCTTTACTGATTTTTAGAGAGAGGGAGAGGGAGAGAGAGAAAGAAACATCGATGAGAGAGAACATCGACTGGCCGCCTCCTGCATGCCCCACACTGGGGATTGGGCCCACAACCTGGGCATGTGCCCTGACCGTGAATCAAACTGACCTCTTGGTGCATGGGTTGATGCTTAACCACTGACTCACACTGGCTGGACAACACACTCATTATTAGTTGATAATTGTTTGATGATGTTGATTTCCATAAATAGATTCTTCTAGTATTGCTCACTGCATCTTGGGAGAAAAGGTCCCCCCTCAGCCAGTGGTTCTCCCTGGCTCCTGTCATAGGGGAAAGCATGCCATTTCCTTGCCTGATGGCCCCAGTGTGTGGCTGGTATATTCCGGCAGGTGGAGCATGGTGTGGGTGAGACAGTGGTTTTAGGTTTTATTCCCATATGGACGTATTTCTCAAATGTTCAAATTTGATTAAGTAATAAAAATTACTCTTTGGAATGTAAAATGTAAAAGTCAAGTCCATTTAAGATGTTGGTAAATTAATATTTTAGTGTTAACATTATGTTATCATTTTTGTTCTTCTTGTTTTATGGACCTTTTTTTTTTAAAAAAATCCTCACCCGAGGATACTTTTTCAAGTATCCTAAGATAGAGTGGGAGGGAGAGAGAGAGAAAGAGAGAGAAACATCGACGTGAGAGAGACACATCAACTGGCTACCTCCCACACCACCCTGACAAGGGCCAGGGATGAACCACAACTGGGGTATGTGCCCTTGGTCAGAATGGAACCCACAACTCTTTGGTCTGCTGGCCTCTGCTCCTACCGCTGAGCCAAACCGGCCAGGGCTGGACCTTTCCTTAATAAGTTCATGTACAGCAAAATAAACCATCAACAAAGTGAAAAGATAGCCTACAGAATGGGAGAAAAATATCTGCAAACTATATACCTGGTAAGGGTCAAAATATCCAAAATATATAAAGTCATACAACTCAATAGCAAAAAATACAAAATAACCCAATTAAAAAACAGGCAAAGGACCTGAATAGACATCTCTCCAAAGAAGATATAAGAAAGCCCAACATGAAAAGATGCTCAGCATCATCAGTTATTAGGAAAATGTAAATTAAAATCACAGTGAGATATCACCTCACAGTTTTTAGAACATCCCTCATTAAAAAATATGAGATAAATGTTTGCAAAGATGTGGAGATGGACTGATGGGAATGTAAATTTGTTTAGCTACTATGGAAAATAGTATGGAGGATCCTCAAAAAATTAAAGGAACTACCTTACAGGGGTTGGCAAAAGTAGGTTTATAGTTGTGAGTACAAGAAAAAAGTTTATTTTTGTTTTATTATAATCATAACCTGTGTGTCTTTTTACATACAGTTGTAAACTTACTTTTTTTTCATTCCTCACCTGAGGACATTTTTCCATTTAATGTCAGATAGCGTGGGAGGGAGGGAGTGAGAGAGAGAGAGAGAGAGAGAGAGAGACAGAGAGAGAGACAGAGACAGAGACAGAGAGAAAGAAATATCCATGTGATAAGAGTCACATCCACTGGCTGCCTCCCGCATGACCTGATCAGGGCCGGGGACGAACCACTACTGAGTTGTATGTGCCCTTGACCAGAATCAAGCCCACAACTCTTTCGTCCACAGGGCAACATTCTAACTGCTGAGCCTAACTGGCCGGGGCTGTAAACTTACTTTTGCTCACCCCTGTATGATCCAGTAATTCTACTTCTGGGATTATCCAGAGGAAACAAAAACAATAACTCAAAAATATATCTATACCTCTATGTTTATAGTAGCATTAATCTTAATAGCCAGGACATGGAAACAACCTAAGTGTCCATTCATGGTTGAATGGATGGATAAAGGAGTTGTGGTATATATATACAATGGAATATTATCAGCCATAAAAAAGGAGGAAATCACCATTTGTGACAACCTGGATGGACCTTGAAAACATTATACTAAGTAAAATAAGTCAGACAGAGTAAGAAAAAACTATATGATATGAAGAATCTAAAAAAAAAAATAAACCAAACCAAAAAAAAACCCAAACTCAAAGATAGCAGATTTTTAGTAACCAGACATATAGAGGTGGGTAGAGGGAGGGAGAATTAGAGGAATGAGGGAGGGAGAATTAGAGGAATGTGGTCATAAGATACATTCTTTCAGTTATAAAACAAATAATTCCTGGAGATGTATTGTACAACATAACGACTATAGAGTTCTTGTCACAAGGAGAACATTTTCCCCCCTTTTAAAAAAATTGTATCTATATGAGAAGATAGATGTTATCCAAACCTATTGTGGTAATCATTTCACAGTAAATATAAAGCAAACCATCATGCTATATGCCTTAAACTTATACAGTGATGTATGCCAATTTTTCAGTAAAACTGGAAAAAAATTAAAAGGCATTCACTACAAGGTTGAGGTAGTACTCACTTAGTACCAGTAATATAATTTTAAAAACTTGTGAGCAGCCCTGGTTGGTATTGCTCAGTGGTTAGTGTTGGCTTGCACACTGAAGGGTTGAGGGTTCAGTTCCCAGTCAAGGGCACATACCTGGGTGCATCCTTGGTTGGGGCACCTATGGGGACAACCAATCAATGTGTGTGTCACATCAGTGTTTCTCTCCACGTCTCCATCTCTCTCTCCCTCCCTAAATCCCTCCTCCCTTCCACTATCTCTAAAAATCAATGGAAAAAATATCCTCAGGTGAGGATTAATAAAAAAACAAAACAAAGAATAAAAAACCCTGAGTAGTCCTGGCTCCTGTGTATGCCTCAGTTGGTGGGGTGTCATCCTGCCCAGCTTTCAGGCCCAGTCCCCAGTAGGGGTGTGTGCAGAAGGTTTCTCTCTTCACTGTTTCTTTTTCTCTTAAAAAACAAAACAACCCCCCCCCCCAAAAAAAAACAAAAATAAGAAAACCTGTGAGGAGGGGGATGTCCTGACCCCTTGGAGGGTTTTGGTGTCTTCCACAGAATTTTGTGCAGCCTCTCCCTTTGACTACTAGGCTCTCTCCTCTATCTTATGTCATTGTTGCTGGCATGTTAGTTTTATCTGTTATGTGCCTTTCCTTTGAAAGGTAATTAAAAAGGTACACACTCACATGTCTATAAACTGAATATATTCAAAAGCAAATATCAAGTGTTGATTCATTAAGGAAGTAGATTTTTCAGGCTGCTTTAAATACCCCTCAGTTTTTGTTTTTGTTTTTGTTTTAAATGTGTCATTCTTTTTTTTTTTCTTAAATTTTTTCCCTTTATTGATTTTAGAGAGAGAGGAAGTGAGAGGGGGAGAGAGAGAGATACATCGATGAGAGAGAACATCAGATCAGGCCCACAACCATGGCATGTGTCCTGCCTGGGAATTGAACTGGTGACTTCTTGGTGCATGGGTCAATGCTCAACCACTGAGCTACACCAGTGGGTCAGCCCTCAGTTTTATTAAAAGTAATTTCTGAGTAGTGAGAAATTTTTTATATCAAGTCACATTTGTTTTACACAGGAGACAAAACTGCCTTGTAATTAATGTTTTTCTAGTTAGCTATACTTTGAGTTTGGTTATATGACACCCAAAACTCTTAACGACCATGCTTCTCAAGGTACTGAGTGTTGGGTGGGGGACCCACTGGGAATAGGGGGACGCTATCCATGAAGTTATCAAAGGTGGTGAATGTTTAGCTGGTGTGGGGTCATTTATATGAGGGCCCAAGTGTATCACTGTAGGATGGCTCAGTTCAGACCTGTTTAGCTTTTCAGACTGTCTCATCCTGGAAAACTTCGGAATAGTCAAGGTTTCATTCTGTTGCGGTGTGATTGATGTTAGAGTTGTGGGAACAAGCCTGGCTCACTGGTTGAACATCGTCCCATGCACCAAGAGGCCACCAGTTCAATTTCTGGTCAGGGCACAATCCCAGGTTGTGGGCCCAATCCCTAGTGGGGGGCATGCAGGAGGTGGCCAGTCGATGTTCTCTCTCATTAATGTTTCTATCTCCCTCTCCCTTCCCCTCTCTCTAAAATCAATAAAGGAAAGAAAATTGTTTAGATTTATAGGAATAAGAAGTTTTCATTAAGCATCAAAAATTGTTTATGAGAAGTACTAATGAGAAATATGATAGGAAGAAGCTGCCACTTATAGCCGGATGATGAAGTGAATGGTTTGAGAATGGCTTTCCTTCAGCCAACAGGTGGAAGAAGAGTATGGTCTGAAGGCAGAGCAGCCTCCAGCTGGTGTTGAGCAAGGATGAAAGGGACACTTGTGGATGCTGTTTGGCTGCTTACGTGAGTAGGACATGCAGGTTGCTTCTGGAGGGAAGTCAGTCAGACCTGATCTCTTTGGAACTTAGTGTGCTAGGGAAATGTTCATGTGTGGGAAGGAGACATCATATCATGTTGGTTAACATGTAGGGGTCTTTTAAAAAAGGTTTTTAAAAACTGATTTTAGAGAGAGGAACATCAGTGGCAGTAGGAGGCTGCCTCTTGTACGCCCCCTACTGGGATCAAGACTGCAACCTAGGCATCGAACCTGTGACCTCTTGGTGCATGGGAAGATGCTCAACCAATTGAGCCACACTGGCCAGGGCAACATGTAGGGGTTTTTATTTACTATTGTGATGTTTGGAACAGGAGGTCTTATTTTCAGTTTGGCTTTACTTATCTTCTAGTTGTTGGCTCCCTCTTTTTTATTGTTGGAATCAGAGTGTATGGTAGGGTGATTGTTCCTATGTGCATTTCTGTTTGTCCAATTCTGGCCATAAAAATAGGGTCCTCGCCCTGGCCGGTTTGGCTCAGTGGTTAGAGCGTTGGCCTGCGGTCTGGTTCCCGCTAAGGGCACGTACCTCATTTGCAGTTTGTCCTCGGCCCTGGTTGGGTCGTGTGGGTGGCAGCCACTCGATGTGACCCTTTCACATCGATGTTTCTCTCCCTCCCACTCTGGCTGAACAAAAAATAGAAAAATGTCCTCGGGTGAGGACCAAAAAAAAAAAAAAATAGGGTCCTCGAGTCATGGGGATGTTTCATGGTCTGTGCCTGCCAATCAGTCCTGAGGGCCCTATGTGTGTGCTACTCCCTAAAGTCCAAGTTCAGGTGGCAGAGCAGGCCCACTGCTGCTGCTGTGCACTGGTCCTGTGGGTCCTCACAAAGTCTGCAGTTAGGAACTATAGTCAAACAAAAGCAACTTAAGCACTGTTCACACTAAGCCATTTTTTTCCTTTAAAAAAAAATTTTTTTTAAGCCATAATGAATTGGAAATAAAATAATAGATTTCGGTAAACAAATATGAGGTCCAATTTTTTTTTTTAATCCTCATCCAAAGAGATATATATTTGCATTTATCTTCAGATAGAGCGGGAAGGGGCGGGGAGAAGAGAAACATCGATGTGAGAGAGACACATCGACTGGTTGCCACCCACACGACCCCAATCGGGGTCCGAGGATAAACCGCAACCAAGGTACGTGACCTTAGTGGGAACTGAACCTAGGACTCTGGTCCGCAGGCCGAAACTCTTAACTGCTAAGCCAAACTGGCCAGGGTGAGATCCAATTATTAACATTTAAAATTTATCAATTATTTAATATTTCCAAAACTGTTTTACTGTGACCTTTTTTTTTTTTTTTTTAATCATGGTTAATCATACCAAAGGCCAAAGATGTGCTGTCACCAGTGTTCTGAAAACCTGGTGCCAAAAGAACAAATGCACATTAGGGACAGAGAAAGGATGACTGGCGATATTCCCCTTACAACTTCTCTAATGCTCTGACATTCAGTGGGGGCAAATCACAGAGTGTTGAGGAAGAAAGGGGATAATTTTGAGTCCTTATTATCAAGAAAATTTAATGTTTCTTGCTAATAGCTAAGCACCTTATATCAGGCATATTAATTCAATGGAAGTATTTCTAGATGTAGTGGAAATAAGCTAGTTAAGAGAATGGTTTTCCTCTACTTAGAAATTATACCCATGCTTTCTAGGAATATTTTATAAAGTTCATCACTGTGTTGATTCTGCCTTTTGTTAATTTTTAGCTAGAGCCCTCTCTTTGTTGTAGAGTTGGGGGCTTGTGACCTTGATCTACATATTCATAAATTATTCTTACTCTTCTTTTATATTTTATATTGTGATAAAATATAAATAACATAAATATTACCATTTTCAACCACTTTTAAGTATCCAAAATAGTGGCATTAATAACATTCACAATGTTGTATAATCATTACCACTCTTTCTAGAACTTTTCAACAGTAAACAGAAACTGTATCCATTGAATAATAATTCTTCATTTTTCTCCCCCTAGTCCCTGATAACCACCATTCTACTTTTTGTCTCTATGAATTCGACTACTCTGGGTACTTCATAAAGTGGAAGAGTATAGTATTTTTGTGTTTTGTATGTCTGGCTTATTTCACGTAGCATATTTTCTTCAAGGATTATCCATGTTGTAGCAGAATTTTCTTCCTTTTTAAGGCTGAATAATATTCCATTGTATGTAAATACCAATTTTGTTTGTTTATTTGTTGATGAACACTTGGTTGTTTCCATGTTTTGGCTATTGTGAGCAATGCTGCTGTGAAAACGGGAGTGCAAATATCTGTTCACTTTCCTACTTTCAGTTCTTTAGGGTGTATACTCAGAAGTGGAATTGATGGATCATATGGTAGTTCTGTGTTCAACTTTTTGAGGAACTGCCAAACTTTTTTCCATAGTGACTGTACCAGTAACACTTTTTTAAAAAAAGTAGCATTCATTTTTGACTTTTTATTATAAAATGCGGAAAAGTAGACAGAATGGTAAAACGAACATCCTGTATTTATTATACCATATTTCCTTTTTTGTTATTTTGTTTAAGGTTTTTGTTTTTTTTTAATTCTCACCTGAGGACATTTCTTTATTTTTTGTTCAGATAGAGTGGGAGGGAGAAAGAGGAAGAGAGAGAGAGAGAGAAACATCAATGTGAAAGGGACACATCAGGTGGTTGCCACCCACATGACCCAACCAGGGCCTGGGACAAACCGCAACCGAGGTACATGCCCTTAGTGGGAACCAAACCCAGGTCTCTCTGGACCACAGGCCGATGCTCTAATGGCTGAGCCAAACCGAACAGGGCTGTGGAAGTATTTTAAAACAAACTACAAATCTACAATTTAACAGAATAAACAATAATTCCCTATCATCTAATACCTAGTTTAAAGAGTACTTTTTTAAAAATTAGATTTTAGTGAGAGAGGAAGGGAGAGGGAGAGAGGGATAGAAACATTGATGAGAGAGAAGATTGATTGGCAACCTCCTGCATGCCCCCCACTGGAGATTTGGCCCACAACCTGGGCATGTGCCCTGACTGGGAATTGAACCGATGACCTCTTGGTGCATGGTTCGGTGCTCAACCACTGAGCCACACCGGCTAGGCTAAAGAGTGCTTTTATTAATTGATTTTGTAAGCATGTATTAGTCCAGTAAACTTGAGGGGAAAAAAATTCAGCCTGGCCGGTGTGGCTCAGTGGATTGAGCATTGTTTCATGGACTGAGAGGTCTTGGTTCAATTCCTGGTCAGGGCACATGCCTGGGTTGTGGGCTTGATCCCCAGTAGGGGGCATACAGGATGCAGCAGATGGATGTTTCTCCTTCCTCTCTCTCTCTGTCTCTGGGAAAAAAAAATCAATGAAAACATATTAAAAAAATAATTCAATGTTTTCTTCTCCCCCCCAATTTTTTAGTATGATAAATTTCAGAAATATGCAGAAGGTAGGTACTACATTGATCAACCGTGTCCTACCATCTAGATACAACCCTTGTTAACATTGTGCCATGTTTGTTTTGTTTGTCATGTATAAATGTTGCCTGAAAATTTGGAAGTAAGGTATAGACCTCATGATACTGCATCTGTTTTTCTTTTTTTTTATTACGTTTTTATTGATTTTTGGGGGGAGGGAGGTAGAGAAACATCAATCTATTGAATCCACACCATGGGATGACATTGAACCAACTGAGCCACCCAGCCAAGGCATCACACTGCATCTTTAGGACATCTTCATAAAATTATAGTCTTCTGTGTCACATCGCACTTAAGGGAATCATGTTGCACAATATAGTCCATTAGGTCCATAATTAAACCCTGGCTGGCTTAAGCATGCCTTTCACTTGATTGTTTTTAGTATCCTTTAGTGTCAGATAGCCCTCCTGCTTTGTTTTTTCTCATGAGTCCAGACCATCATCTGTAGATGAGAGTGCATTCTTGAGTTGTCTGGCTTTTTCAAAGTTGTGTGGTTTAACTTGTTCCTCTGTTCTGTGTTTCCTGTAAACTAGAAGTTATGTTGGAAGGCTTGATTAGAGTTTGATTAAACATTTTTACCTTCACGGGTAAATTTTTTTGGTTTAGAGTATTGACATGGTGACAAAGGATCAACCCATAGATTACTTCTTGGTTGCAGAGGAACACATGTATCTTTACAGTGGGAAGAAGACCTGGTTGTCTCCACCTTAACCAAGTGGTCAAACTCAGCATCACTAATACTGAGTCAGCATTATCTATGAAATATTCTTACATAATTTTTTTTTTTTTTTTTTTTTTACCCTCACCCGAGGATATTTTTCCATTTTTTTTTTTGTACAGATAGAGCGGAAGGGAGAGAGAGGAAGGAGAGAGAGAAAGAAACATCGACATGAAGGGACACATCGAGTGGCTGCCACCCACACGACCAACCAGGGCCGGGGACAAACTGCAACCGAAGTACATGCCCTTAGCGGGAACCGAACCCAGGTCTCTCTGGACCTCAGGCCGACGCTCTAACCGCTGAGCCAAACTGGCCAGGGCTCTTACATAATGTTTAACCTGAGTCTGTATTAATGAGTACATTCAATGATGAAGCCTAATTAGAGTCCAATTTGGAGTAAGAGAACATAATGGCTTTTAAAAAATGTTTATGTCGCTCGGCTAGTGTGTCTCATTGAGCATCATTCTGTGCAAGGGTCTCTGGTTCAATTCTCTGGTCAGGGCACATGCCTGGGTTTCAGGCTCCATCCCCAGTAGGGGGCCTATAGGAGACAGCCTATCTGTGTTTCTCTCTCTCCCTTCCTTCCTTACTCTCTAAAATCAATAAAAACATATTTGTTTATGTTGCCTGGCTGTTGTGGCTCAGTTGTTTTGGTCATCATCATCTACACTGAAAGGTGGCTGGTTTAATTCCTGGTCAGTACAAATACTCGGGTTTCAGATTTGATCCCCAGTTGGGACATGAACGGTAGTCAAAGCAATCAAAGTTTATGTCAGTTATACCTAAATTAAAAAACTGTTTTGAGGACCCTTGGATATTTAAGTATGAAGTAGATATCAGATGATGTTAGTTAATAGTTATTAATTTGCTGCCGATGTGGCTCACTAGTTGAGCGTTGACCCATGCATCAAGAGGTCACTGGTTTGACTCCCAGTCAGGGCACATGGGGGCATGCAAGAGGCGGCCAGTCTATGTTCTCTCTCATTGATGTTTCTCTCTCTTCCTCTCCCTAAAGTCAATAAAGAAAAAAAATTTTTTAAATTAATTTGTTTAGGTATGATGATGATTTTTGTGGTTTTGTTGATTATTCTTTGCTTAGCAATATATAAATAGATTGGAGACAAAATGTGAACCCTTGAGTCTGGGTGAGGGACCTACTTGACACATGTGCATGTGCGCACTGTGCTAGTTTGTCACCTTTTCTACATTTCACATTTTAATATAAAAATATTGAAAAAAATCCCCTGGCCTAGTGGCTCAGTTGATTGGAGCATTGTCCCGCACACCAAAAGGTGGTGGGTTTGATCCCCAGTCAGGGCTCATATGGGAGGCAACTGATTGCTGTTTCTCTCTCACATTGGTGTTTCTCTTTTTCTTCCCACTTTCTCCCTCTCTAAAAGCAATAAAAACATACACAGTTGTCCCTTGTTTATCACGCTTAATCCCTTCCAGACTCTAGCAGTTGCACCTGGCGTTGAAGGATTCCTGGGGTGCTTGAATACATAGGCCTACAGTCCATACGTACAGTAATTTTAATTTTAATTGTAATACAGGGGTGTATAATTGACTCACACAACTGAGCATGCGCTGCGCCGTATCATTTTCACTGTGTCAATCAACGTTTTAGTGAATGTATTTGAAAAAACCGCGATAGAGTGAAGCTGTGAAATGGCGAGGGATGACTGTACTAGGGTGAGGATTAAAAGTTTGTTTTTTCTTTTTTTTTATCCTCACCCGATGATATTTTTCTTTCTTTTTTTTTTTCGGTACATGCCCCTAGCGGGAACCAAACCCAGGACTCTGATCCGCAGGCCAATGCTCCAACCACTGAGCCAAACTAACCAGGTCCGGAAGACATTTTTGTTCAAATAGAGCAGGAAGGAGAGAGGGAGGAAAAGAGAGAGAGAGAGAGAGAGAGAGAGACATTGATGTGAGAGAAACACATCGACTGGCTGCCACCCACAGAACCCCATGGGGCTGGGGACAAACTGCAATCAAGGTATGCGCCCCTGTCGGGAACCAAAACCCAGGACTCTCTGGTCTGCTGGCTGACCCTTTAACTGCTGAGCCAAACTGGCTAGGGCTGTTTTTTCTTTTATCCTCACCTGAGGACATTTTTCCATTTTTGTTCACATAGAATGGGAGGGAGAGAGGGGAAGAGAGAGAGAGAGACAGAAACATCGATGTGAAAAGGACACATTGAGTGGCTGCCTCCCTCACGACCCCAACCAGGGTTGGGGACAAACTGCAACCAAGGTACATGCCCTTGACCAGAATTGATCCCACGACGCATTGATCCGCGGGCTAATACTCTTAACCGCTAAGCCAAACTGGCCAATGCAATGATTAAAATTTTAAAAAATATTGGAAAAATACTTTGTAGGTGAGGCTTATATATTTCATATTACACCTGTTTCCTGAGATATCAATTTGACATGGTAAATTATTTTCTTCCAATTCTCCTTTTTCCCCCATTGACACCCTCCTCCCATTCTCCCCCCACCCTGCCCGTCCCCAGCTTTGTTGTCTATGTCCATTATTTACATATACATGCATATAAGTTCTGTGGTTTATCTCCCCCCCCTTCTGAGTTTTGTCTGTCTGTACCCTACTTCTATGTCTCTAGGTCTATTTTGTTCATCAGTTTGTTTTGTTCATTATATTCCACAAATAAATGATATCATGTGATATAGTCATTCCTTGCTGCTGCTTGTTTCAACTTTCGCAGCTTCACTCTGTCTCAGTTTTTCAAATATATTCATTAAAAAGTTGATCGAGACAGTGAAAATGATACAGCGCGTGCTCAGTTGTCTGGTCAATTATACACACCTGTATTACAATTAAAATTAAAATTACTTGTCCTGGCTGGTTTGGCTCAGCGGTTAGAGTGTTGGCCCACAGTCCAGAGAGACCTGGGTTTGGTTTTCGCTAAGGAAACGTACCTTGGTTGCAGTTTGTCCCCGGCCCTGGTTGGGTCATACGGGTGGCAGTCACTCGATGTGTCCCTTTCACGTTGATGTTTCTCTCTCTCTTCCTCTCACTCTCTCCCACTCTGTCTCAACAAAAATGGAAAAATGTCCTTGGGTGAGGATAAAAAAATTTTTTTAATTACTGTACGTATGGACTGTGGACCCCTATGTATTTGAGCACCCCAGGAATCCTTCAAAGTCAGGTGCAACGGCTAGAGTCTGGAACAATTAACCACAATAAACGAGGGACAGCTGTGTGTGTTTTTCTCTGCTTGGCTTGTTTTGCATTGGATAACACTCTTCAGGTCCTTCCATGTCATCTCAAAGGATAAGAGATCTATCTTTCTTACAGCTGCATAGTATTCCATTGTGTATATTTACTACAGCTTTTTTATTCACTCATTTGTTGATGGATACTTGGGCTGTTTCCAGATCCTAGCTATTGTAAATGGTGCTGCTATGAACATAGGGATACATATATTCTTTCTGATTGGTATTTCAGGCTTCTTAGGGTATATTCCTAAGAAGGATCACTGGGTCAAATGGCAGTTAAGTTTTTAGTTTTTTGTTTTTTTTTTTATCCTCACTCAAGGACATTTTTCCATTTTTTGTTCAGATAGAGTGGGAGGGAGAGAGAAGAAGAAGAGAGAGAGAGAGAAACATCTACGTGAAAGGGACACATCGAGTGGTTGCCACCCACACGACCCATCCAGGGCCGGGGACAAACTGCAACTGAGGTATGCGCTTTTAGCGGGAACCGAACCCAGGTCTCTCTGGACCAAAAACCGACGCTCTAACTGCTGAGCCAAACCAGCCAGGGCTAAATTTTTAATTTTTTCAGGTAACACCATAGTGTTTTCCATAGTGGCTGCACTAGTCTGCATTCCCACCAGCAGTGTATTAGAGTCCCCTTTTCTCCGCACCCTTGTCAGCATTTGTTGTTTGATGATTTGTTGATGGCAGCCATTCTGACAGGTGTGAGGTGATACCTTGTTGTTTTAATTAATTGTTTTTTTAATCCTCACCCAAGAATATTTTTCTCTTTATCTTCAGATAGAGTGGGAGGGAGGGAGAGAGAAACATTGACATAAGAGGGACACATTGATGGTTGCCTCTTGCATGAACTGCCACGGAGGTATGTATGTGCCCTTGGCTGGAATCGAACCTGAGACTCCCTAGTCTGTGGGCCAATGCTCTAACCACTGAGAACATCGGCCAGGGTCATACAATTTAATTTTATTTTGTTTTTATCTTTATGCTTGCTTCTATAGAAATAGTGATTTTCTTTATGTAGGCTGGCATGGAAAGTCCTTGCTTCTGGCCTCCAGCTCCCTTTCTGTACCTCGTGTGTCCTTGTATGGGTAGTCCCTGTGTATTCAAGCATATGAGTATGTATACAGTGGTTTGCTCATGTAGTAGATACATGTTGTTCTGTACTTTGCCCTTTTCACTTATTCTTGGAATTTATTTTGTATTCAGTCAATGGAGCTGCTTCATGATTTTCCATCATTGTGATGTGAATGTGCTACAGTTTATTTAACTTGATTGTTACTGATGGACATTTCCTTATTTTCAGTGTTTTACTGTGACAGAGTAACATCTTTGCACATACTTTTGTTATATTCCTAGAATTTGCTAGGTCAAGGGTTATGGGTATTTTTATTTTTATTTTGCCAGATTGCTTTTGGTCGAGATTGTGCTGGTTGACTGTTTTTGAGATATATGTGTGTGTGTGTGTGTGTGTGTGTGTGTGTATATATATTTAATCCTCACCCGAGGACATTTTTCCATTTTTTGTTCAGGTAGAGGGGAGGGAGAGAGAAGGAGAGAGAGAGAGAGACATCGACGTGAAAGGGACACATCGAGCGGCTGCCACCTGCTCTACCAACTTGGGCCGGGGACATATTGCAACCGAGGCACGTGCCCTTAGCGGGAACCGAACCCGGTTCTCTCTGGACAGCAGGCCAACGCTCTAACTGCTGAACCAAACCGGCCAGGGCTCGATTTGTTTTTAAAGACCATTTTTGTCTGCTCTGTGTTCTTCATGTTTTGAGGTGGCCTTGGTCAGAAGCTGGAGAATTTTAATCTTTGGGGAGAAGTGTCAAACTTAATTAGCTTTTCTAAATAGGTTGAAAGGTTTCACACATTGAGGGACTGGTGTTTGTATTTTATAGAGATATCTCTATTTCTATTCAGTAAAGGCTGAAGAAGTTACTGGTTAAATAGTTAATGTTATTAAAATATGTTGTGATTTTATTTTGTAATTATGCATAGCAGCATTTGCATGTCAGCTGGGCCAGACTACAGAGCAGCATAACCATGGTTAGTGCTGTGAGGTTAGTCCCCTTTTAGTTTCAGTAATCTTCAAAGCCAGTGTAGACTTCTTAGACGAAGGTCCACCTGTGGGTCTGTAGGAAGGGGAAGCATGTCTTGGACTATTTTTTCTCTGAGAGTAGTTTCCAGAAGCACAAGTGGATTTGGGGAAGGAATTCCATGTCAATGGAGAGGGGTGGTGGGCCTTGTGTTTGGGAGGGAAGGGGCTGATGGTGGCTCTAGCCTATTCTCTCCCATGTGTGTAGACTGGCAGCAGTCATGGTGGAGTTGGCAGGAATGAGATGTGAGAACCTCTTTCTGGAAGAACTAGTCACCCCAGTCAAGTGTGAGATCAGGGAGCATACTCTTTTGGGCAACTCAGTCCCTGGGGCTTTTGAGGTTTAAGCGTCTGTATCTGCTGTTTGGAAAGCCACGCCCCGCTGAGTCAAGAACTACCCACTTGTCTGGGCTGGTCAGAGGCAGGTGTGGGCTGTCAGGGCCCAGACAACTCTCCTGGTTTGGCCAGGTTTTGATTTGTATTTCTTCCTTATGTTGACATGTAAATAGTAATTTTATTGTTACAAAGCAAATCACTTTACTGTTCTATAAACAACCTAAGAACAGAGGACAGTGTGAAATATTAATGTTCTTCCAGAGAAGAATTCTGACTGCCCTTTTTTAAAAAATATGTTTTTATTGATTTTTCAGAGAGAGAAGAAGGGAGAGAGAGGTAGAAACATCGATTTGAGAGAGATACATCAGTCGACTGCCTCCTACTGGGGATCAAGCCTGCAACCCAGGCATGTGCCCTGACCGGAATTGGAACCAGGACCTCTCAGTCCGTGGGATGATGCTCAATACACTGAGCTACACTGGCCAGGCCATATTTCTGTGTTCATCATTATTTTGCTCAGCTGTTTTTGTTTATTTATTTAGGACTGTCGCATGTATGTGTATTTCTTTTTCTTATTCTCACCTGAGGACATTTTTCCATTTTTTTGTTCAGATAGAAGGAGAGAGAGGAAGAGATAGAGAGAGAGAAACATCAACGTGAAAGGGACACATCAAGTGGCTTCCATCCGCACAACCCAACCAGAGCTGGGGACAAACTACAACCGAGGTACATGCCCTTAGCGGGAACCGAACCCGGGTCTCTCGGGACCGCAGGCCGATGCTCTAACTGCTGAGCCAAGCTGGCCAGGGCTGTGTATTTTGTTTTTATCCTCACCTGAGGATATTTTTCATTTTCAGACAGAATGGGAGGGAGAGAGAGAGGTGGGGGGAAGGGGAGACACTTAGACACATCAATTGGCTGCCTCCTGCATGACCCCGACCAGGGCCAGGACCAAACCTCAACCAAGGTACGTGCTCTTGACCAGAATCAAACCTGCATCTCTTTGTTTTGAGGGCTGACACTCTAACCGCTGAGCCAGACCGGCTGGGGCATGTATGTGTGTTTTAATAAAAATAATTCTGCTCAGCTGTTTTTATGTTCCTTGTCTCCTTTCAGATTTCTGAGGGCATTTCTTGTCCTATATAGATATTAGAGCAGAGATCAGAATCTTACATTTTATTCATCGATTAGTTCTACTTGTTAATACACTCATTGGTTGATTCCATTTTTTTTTGGTGGTACGTGCCCCTAGCAGGAACCGAGCCTGTGGCACTCTGGTCCGCAGGCCAACACTCCAACCACTGAGCTAAACCAGCCAGGAGTTATTGGTTGATTCTTGTATGTCTCCTGACTACCCACAACTTTGGCATATTGGGACAAGGCTCTAACCAACTGAGCTACCCAGCCAGGGCCAGAACTTTGTAATATTTGCACTTGTTGGCTTGCTCTTGTATCTTTTGCTACGGTTTCCTAGTTTAAAAATGGAGGACCTCCCCAGCTGGTATAGCTCAGTGGTTGAACATCAACCCATGCACCAGGAGGTTGCAAGTTCAATTCCCAGGCAGTGCACATGCCCAAGTTGTTTTCCAAATCCCCAGTGGGGGGCATGCAGGAGTTGATGTTCTTACTCATTGATGTTTCTCTCTCTCTCTCTAAAAAATCAATAAAGCCCTGGCCGGTTTGGCTCAGCGGGTAGAGCATCGGCCTGTGGACCAGAGAGTCCCGGGTTCGGTTTTCGCTAAGGGCATGTACCTTGGTTGCAGTTCGTCCCCAGTCATGGTTGGGGTTGTGTGGATGGCAGCCCGTCAATGTATCTCTCTCGCATAGATGTTTCTCTCTCTTCCTCCCTCCCTCCCTCCCGCTGTATTTGAAGATAAATGCAAAAATGTCCTCGGGTAAGGATAATTAAATAAATAAATAAACAAACAAATAAATAAAATTAAAAATAAAGAAAAAAAATTTTAAAAAAAGTACCCAACGTACTTTATTTCTAGTAATGCTTAGCGCTCATAAAATAGCTTTTAGACTTCTGGTGTTACTATTTTAGAATTTAAGGAAAAATTATGTGTATGGATGATGAATAGCTAGCATTAATATTGATATTGTCTAGTACTTTTCTTTTTTTTCCTTATTTGATTTTAGAGAGAGAGGAAGTGAGAGGGAGAAAGAGATAGATACATCGGTGAAGGAGAACATCGATTGGTGGTCTCCTAGATGCCCCCCACTGGGGATCAGACCAACAACCTGGGGATGTGTCCTGACTGGGGATCAGGCCAACAACCTCTTGGTGCATGGGTCAGTGCTCAACCACTGAACCACACCGGCTGGACAGTCTGTCTAGTTTTTTATCAAAATGCTTTCCTTGACTGCAACATTTCACTGTAATAGAGAATAATTTTCGTGTAAAAGTGGTTGCTTTATAGTTTCTCTCTGGTTGCTGTAGAAACAGTTCAATGTGGTAGTGAGTGCTAATCGAGTGCCAGGTTACCTGGGTTTTGGCTTTAACTCTCAGCAGCTATAGCCTGTCTTTGACGCAGCCTGGCTTTATTGGACTATCTCCAAGGTGTCTTCTTTTCTTATTCTTTTTGGTCACGAGAGCATGAGGATCTGGATGATTAGAACGGAGTAATTTTCTTTTCTTTCAGCTTAAGTTCTGTGGCCTTTGTTCTTGGAATGAATGGTCATAGATTTCCTTTGGCCTGTGAGTCTCTTTGCAACCCCATAGGCAGTAGAATACCTTTCTAGTCTCTCTGCCTGTCTTATAAGATCATCTCCCAGGAGGCAATCAGGAGGGTCTATTGGATGATTACTGCTTGAACAAAAAATGTTAAAATTTGTCCTGAATTGTCAAAGTTCCCACTGCCAGTCTCCTAATTGAGATTGAGGGTCTCACTACACCAGGAGGGCAGGAAGAAGAGGGCAGTGATGGTCTTGCATGCTGCGCAGGGAAGAAGAGGGACAAAAACCCCGTCACTTTCATGTTGGACCACCAACATGACTGTGCTGGGATATTTAAGTTAGATTTCTTGGTGAACTTTAAAGATTGGTGTACTTTAGTCTAGTATGCACTAATCTGGGGTTAAAGTTGGTGGCTGACTTCAACCTGGAAAACTGCATTCTTTTTTTTTTAATCCTCACCCAAGGATATTTTTCTATTTATCTTCCAATAGAATAGGAGAGAGGGATGGAGAGAGAGAGAGAGAGAGAGAGAGAGAGAGAGAGAACCATTGATGTTAGAGAGGCACATCCACTGGTTTGCCTCCCGCACTACTCTGAGCAGGGCCATGGTACGTGCCCTTGACCGAAATTGAACCTGAGACTGTTTTGTTCATGGGCTGATGGTCCAACTGCTGAGCCAAACTGTCCAGGGCGAAAACTGCATTCTTTTAACATTATAAAATATTGTAGTATAGTAATTGTTGGAAGCTACGAAGTCAGTTATGAAGAACTTGGTCTCAGCTTGATCTGCATAATCTGTTTGAGTAATAGGTTGTAAAGAACTTTGAGTTCTGGTATTCTTCTCTTAAACTTCATGTCTGAGAGGCCTGTGTATCCTTTTGGCAACCTATATCTACACAATTATTTGTACATGTAATGAGGTGGCATGAAAGAGTGGAGATGGGATATATGTGTATCGCTGCATAACAAATGAGCACAAACATGGCAGCTTAAAACAACATACATTTATTACCTTGTATTTTCTGTGGATCAGGAGTTTGTTTGTACGTTAGCTGGGTTTCCTCCTCCGGGCTTCACTTGGTTATAGCCCAGGTGTCAGGTAGAAGGAACTGTGGTCTCAGTAGTGGTTGGAATGGGGAGTGGTCTGCCTCCTCCAAGATCTCTTAGATCGTTGGCAGAATTTATCTCCTTGTAGTTGTGAAGTTCCTGTTTTGTTTGTTTTTTGCTGGCTTTCACTTGGATACTGTTCTTGGCTACTAGAGGCCTCCTGCTGTTCCTTGCCATATATTTTTCTCATAAGCCAGTGATGAGTCTTGTGCTCTAGTCTGCTAAGACTGAGTCTCATGTAATCCGTAATCATGGGATTGCCACTGTACCAATTTTGCCACGTAATGCCACCCAGTCAAGGAAGAGACAGTCCATCCCCTTGCGCCATATTATGTTGTTTAGAAGTAAGTTGCAAATCCTGAACTCCAGGGGAGGAGGAGGTTACATGAAGGTATAGACCCTCCAAGGTGGGGTCACTGCGATCACCTGAGGGTCTTACTGCCCTTTTGGGTATTCATTGGAGTGGCGAGCTTTTTAGAACTCTCATTCCCTGGATTCTGACATGCCAATCTTGGGGTGGCTTCTCTCTTCTCTCCCCCACTGCCCATTCCTTCTCAGTGCACTGTGGGCCTAGTGGCACAGGTGCAGCCAGAACCAAGACTGAGCCACAGGTTGGGTGGAAAGAGTGCTTGGGTTGATACTACAAGTGTTCTGCCACCTTATGGTGTTTACTCCATGCCTTGTGTACTCTTGCCTCTTAGATTTGTGATGAAGGTAGATAAGATGGTGGGTGTAGCCAGTGAGCTTGTTGGGCATGGCTTATGGAAGCTGGTCTCCGAGCCAAGTGAACTAAACTGCTTCTCCATTCTCCAGGCAGTGGATTGGTTCTTTTCAGGAGAAAGTGTAGTATTATCAGTTTGCTGTAGCCTCTCAGATTTCCTGTTCCTCCAGTCTGGGCTCTGAATTATATTGGACTTTTGGTGGTGAACATTCTCTGAGGCTTTTTAGATAGTATCAGCCACTGTTCATTCTCCCTCTTAAACATCTTCCAGCCTGTCTACTTATGTCTGTCCTCATTGTCACTCCCTTACTGCTGGTCCTCCTGCTTTCCCTTTTATTACAACAGCAACCCCTTAACTGGTCCCTGATACGTCTACACAATTATCAAAGTGATTTTTAAAAAATGAAGTGCTGATTCTATTCTCCTCTTTAGAGGAGATTGTCATCTTCCAGGTCTTAAGTGGTATGCTTTCTGTTGTTGTACAGCTCATTGTTTGTTGTTGTTGACATAGTACATGGAAGGTATTCAGGACTAATTGATTGTTTTTAAAATTTTTTCAATTACACTTGACATTTAATATTATTATATTAGTTTCAAGTGTACGGCTTAGTGGTTAGACAATTATGTAATTTATGAAGTGGTTCCCTGGATAATTCTAGTCCCACCTGGCACCATACTTATTTATTACAACATTTGTATCTATGAATCTGTTTCTGATTTGTTTGCGTTTGTTCTTTAGATTCCACATATAAGTGAAATCCTATAGTATTTGTCTTTGTCTGACTTACTTCACTTAGCATTATATCTTCTAGATACATCCATGATGTCTCAAATGGTAAGATTTTATTCTTTTGTTGTTAATCTTCACCTGAGGTTATTTTTTATTGATTTTTTTTTTTTTTTTTTTTTTTAGAGAGAGCAGAAAGGAGAGAGGGAGGGGGGGGAGAGAAACATTGATATAAGAGAGACACATTGATTGGTCATCTCCTGCACTTGCCCTGACTGGTGCTGGGGATTGAACCCCCAACCTGGTACGTGGATTAATCGACCCTTTGGTCTGCGGGCTGACACTCTTAACTGCTGAGCCAAACTGACCAGGGCAAGATTTTATTTTTTTAATGCAGAATAATATTTCATTGTATATATGTATCACAACCATCTTTTTAAAAAATATGTTTTTATTGATTTTAAAGAGAGAGAGAGAGAGAAAGAAGCATCTATTGGCTGCCTCCTGCATGCCCCCTATTGGGGATAGAGTCTACAACCCCAGGCATGTGCCCTCACTGGGAATTGAACTGGTGACCTCTCAGTGCATGGGATGATGCTCAACCAGCTGTGAGCCACACTGGCCAGGGCTATCACATCATCATTTTAAAAAAAATTTTTTTTTTTTTTATCCTCACCCGAGGACATTTTGTCCACTTTTTGTTCAGTTAGAGTGGAAGGGAGAGAGAGGAAGAGAGAGAAAGAAACATCAACGTGAAAGGGACACATCAAGTGGCTGCCACCCGCACGACCCATCCAGGGCCAGGGACAAACTGCAACCGAGGTGTGCACCCTTAGCGGGAACCGTACCCGGCTCTCTCTGCACCACAGGCTAACACTCTAACTGCTGAGCCAAACAGGCCAGGGCTGTTACATTGTCTTTATCTACTTGTTTATTGATGGACACATAGGTTACTTCCATAATTTGCCATAAGGTACAGATACTTTTTTGAATTAGTGTTTTGGATTTCTTCTGTTATATACCCAGAAGTGGAATTGCTGGGTCACAAGATAGTTCTTTTAAAAAAATTTTTAAGGCAACTCCATGCTGTTTTTCTTAGTAGCTTCACTAATTTGCAATCCTACCAACAATTCATGAAGGTTCTCTTTTCTCCACATTTTTGCAACCCTTTGTTGTTTGTTGATTTATTTATGATAGCTATTCTTACAGGTGTAAGGTGATACAACTCATTGTATTTTTAATTTGCATTTCCCTGATGATTAGTGATGAGCATCTTTTCATATTGGCCATCTGTATGTCCTCTTTGGAAAAGTGTCTATTCAGGTCCTTTGCCCATTTTTAATTGAATGATTTGTTTTTTTTGGTGTTGAGTTATATGAGTTCTTTATAAATTTTGGATATTAACCCCTTATTGGATGTATCACCCAGTGAGGCTTCTTAATCGCACAGTTTAGCTTTTTTGTATGTGGTTTCTGCCTTCAGATGACTATTCTCATTTTCTGTCTTGCCTCTGTGGTAATAATTTATTGTTCTGTGTGACAATCATCCTTTACTTGACTGTCTTTCCACTAAATGAAACTTCTATTTGTAAGCAAACACAGGGCTTGGCACGCTCATGGTGGATACTTAATGAAACAGTGTCACTGCACATCACAGCCTTTTAAATGGAATGGAGAGGGATGTGGCATATAATGTGACTCCTTGTCACTCTAGTTACTGCATCTATCACCTGTGGCTGTCTTGATCCACCTGGCTTCTCCTTTGCTTCCAGCGTCAATAAGTTTACTTATTCATTGCTGAATTTATTGTGAGTCTAAAGTGATTTTTTAAAAATAATGTCCAGATCTCTCATACTGCACCCAACTTAGAGATATGGGTACCCTCTTCCCATTTTTGTGTAACAATAAAAGCATAGCTGGTGCCTGCATTTGGAACACAGAGAGCAAGCTCGCATTCTTGCTTTTGTCCTTTCTCCTGGCTTTTTTCTTAGCTGTTTCTGTGCCTGAGAATGTTCATTTGATAGCTTTGTCGTCAAATCTACAGCAGCTTCAGCCTCAGAAAAAGGATGGTAAACTTGCTCTTAGATTTAGAATCCTGAGTGTTATGTTTCTGTCCTGGATTCTGTTGCTCTCTTCTGTTCGTTTGGGAGGACCTGTACGAGAAGTTGCCTGGATGTCAGAGTTGGGGGAGACCTTTATTTGTGCACTTGGCCTCTCATTTTATAGAGATTTGTCTGTGTGTCAGTAGGAGTGATGATGCTGCCTTGTAATTGGGAAACAGTATCAATGATACTAAGTTTACTGTTGAGGTACTCGTTGGCAGAGAATGAATATAGTTTCTAAAAACTCAAGATAAAATGAGCATTGTAGCTTGGCAAGGCTGCATTCACCAGGCTGGACCTGATAGTGAGGGAGGAAAGTACTTAACATCCATGGCCTTTCCCTCTTTTCTGTGCAGTGTTGCATGTGACTACCCAATTTGGATAGTTAGTCATTCAGACCTTAAACATTGTGGCTTCATTCATGATCTGAAGCTTTTGCTCAGAGCAGCCTCTGACAGAGAATCACTTCCTATTGGGCAACTTGGTGAGTTCTTGCTGTCTTGTGAAATTTAATTCAGTTTTCAATAACTTGCTTTAATCGCCTGTTTGAAATTTGTGAGGGATATGAGGTCATGATTCAGGGATTCGTGTTAGCCATCATTTATTTATTTATTTATTTATCCTCACCCGAGGACATTTGGACATTTTTCCATTTTTTGTTCAGATAGAGTGGAAGGGAGAGAGAGAGAGAGAAACATCTACGTGAAAGGGACACATTGAGTGGCTGCCACCCGCACGACCCATCCAGGGCCGGGGACAAACTGCATCCAAGGTACTTGCCCCCAGTGGGAACCAAACTCGGGCCTCTCTGGACCGCAGGCCAGTGCTTTAACCGCTGACCCAAACCAGCCAGGGCCATCTTTTAAGTTTTATGTTCAGCTGCTTAAAGGCTGTGATATGGAAATTGCTAGAATTTCTAAATAGTATCTAGTTTGTGGTTTAAAAGTGCTTTTAAATTTAGGACATATGCTTTCCTGAGATTTTTTGGGGGCTGGTACTCTCTTTCTCCTCCTAAATTTATGAGATGAATCAATTTTCCTACCTACGTTTAGTCTGAACATTTGATGTCCATGGCTGCCTGTCCTTAATCTGGCTACTTACACACCCTGCGTTCAGATTCACTTGACTTTAATTGAAGTGCATGTTTATGTTTTCATTTTGCTGCATGCATACCACATGGCACATCCCACCTCATCCCTTTTTGTATAGGTCAGGAATTGTAGACAAGGTTGTAAGCCTTTACATGGGTAAATGACTAATTTCTCTCTCTCTTTTTTAATAAGGATTGGGGTTATATTTGCCTCTTTTTTTCTTTTTCTTCTAATGAGCTAATGACTGTTAAGGCAACTAGCACAGCGCAACTGGTGTGGCTCTGTGGTTGAGCATTGCCCCATGGACCAAGAGGTCACTGGTTCGATTCCTGGTCAGGGCACATACTCAGATTACAGGCTCCATCCCCAGTGGGGGGCGTGCAGGAGGCAGACGATCGATGTGTCTCTCTCATCATTTTTTTTCTCTCTTTCTCTCTCCTTTCCCCTCTTTTGAGAAATCAATAAAAATTATATATATATAAATAAAGCGACTAGCACATAAGTCCTAAATAATAATGTAATTGTTTTTTCTCCTTGTTTTGCTTGGCCAAAGTGACATTTGATACCTGTTAACCGCTATTATTTTATTTTATTTTTTCTATCCTCACCCGAGGACATTTTTCCATTTTTTGTTCAGATAGAGTGGGAGGGAGAGAGAGGAAGAGAGAGAAACATCGACGTGAAAGGGACACATCATGTGGCTGTCACCCACACGACCCAACCAGGGCCAGGGACAAACTGCAACCGAGGTATGCGCCCTTAGCGGGAACCGAACCCGGGCCTCTCGGGACCGCAGGTCGACGCTCTAACCGCTGAGCCAAATTGGCCAGGGCGGCATCGCTATTATTTTTTAACCAACTTTATTTATTGGTATATAATAAACTGCTGGTTGAAGTATACAATATGATAAATTTTGGTTTATGGATATACTACAGTTAAGATAATGAATATAGCCCTGCCCGGTTTGGCTCAGTGTTTAGAGTGTGAGCTTACAGACGGAAGAGTCACAAGTTTGATTCTGGTCGAGGGCACATACCTGGGTTGCGGTTCGTCCCAGCCCTGGTTGGGGTCATGTGGGAGGCAGCCGGTGGGTGTGTCCCTCTCACATGGAAGATTCTCTCTCTCCCCCACTCTCCTGCTCTATCTGAAGATAAAGATAAATAGAAAAATATCCTCAGGCGAGGATTAATACAACAAAAAGATAATGAATATATCTATCATGCCCCTAAAGTTTTTTTTTTTTTTTTTTTTTTATCCTCACCCGAGGATATTTTTCCATTTTTTTGTACAGATAGAGTGGGAGGGAGAGAGAGGAAGAGAGAGAGAGGGAAACATCGACGTGAAGGGACACATCGAGTGGCTGCCACCCGCACGACCAACCAGGGCCAGGGACAAACTGCAACTGAAGTACGTGCCCTTATTGGGAACCGAACCCGGGTCTCTCCGGACCGCAGACCGACGCTCTAACCGCTGAGCCAAACTGGCCAGGGCTCATGCCCCTAAAGTTTTTTAGTATCTCTTTATAATATCCCTCCCACCCTGCCCTCCCTTTGCCCCCAGTACGCTTTCTTCTTCCATGAGAAATTCTTCATTGATTTTTAGAGTGGGAGGGAGGGAGGGAGGGAGCCAAACTGGCCAGGGTGCAGGCTTGTCTTTTTAAATTAATCTCTCAAAAGTTGTATGTAAGGGGCTAGATAGTAAATATTTTATTTTATTAAAAAATTTTTTCCCCTCCCTGGCCAGCCTGCTCAGTGGTTAGAGCGATGGCCTGTGGTCCAGAGAAACCCGGGTTTGGTTCCCGCTAAGGGCATGTACCTCGGTTGCAGTTTGTCCCTGGCCCTGGTTGGGTCGTGCAGGTAGCAACCAATCGATGTGTCCCTTTCACGTTGATGTTTCTTTCTCTCTCTTCCTCCCACTCTATCTGAACAAAAAACGAAAAAAATGTTCTTGGGTGAGCATAAACAACAATTTTTTTTTTTGTTATTGATTTTAGAGAGGGAGAGAGAAATAGAAACATGGATGAGAGAGAAAATCAATTGACTGCCTCCTGCATGCCCCCCACTAGGGATCTGGCCCACAACTTGGGCATGTGCCCTGACGGGGAATGGAACGTCAGGACACGCAACTGGCGACCTCTTGATGCATGGGGTCAATGCTTAATCACTGAGCTACACTGGCCGGGCTAGATAGTAAACATTTTAGACTGTGGGCCATGTGTTCTCTGTTCCACCTACTCAACTCTGCTGTTGTCACATGAAAGGAACCATAGTCCATAGTAAAAAAAAAAAATGAGCTTGACTATGTTCTAATAAAACTGTATTGCCCTGGCTGGTATGACTCAATGGATAGAATGTCTGCACATACACTGAAGTGTCTCGGGTTCAATTCCCAGTCAAAAAGCACGTACCTGGGTTGCAGGTTTGATTCTCCGCCCTGGTCAGGGTCATGCGGGAGGCAACTGATCTATGTGTCTCTCTCACATCAGTGTTTCTCCCTTCATCTTCCACTCTCTAAAAAATCAATTGAAAAAGATACCTCGGATGAGGATTAACAACAACAACAGAGAACAACTTTATTGACACTAAAATTTGAATTTCATTGCAATTTTCACTTGTCACAAGATATCCCCCCCCCCCCCCCAATCTGGCAGAAATGTAAAACCATTCTTGGATTGTAGACAGTATAAAAAAAATGTTGGCCAGATTTGGCCTCTGGACCCAGTTTGCTGACCACTGTCATGTTATATGAATTTGGAACTGCTTGAATTTATTGATTTTTGTCTTGAAAGCTTTCTTTGAGGTTTGCAATAATCTTGACTTTGCTCCTTTCTTCTATATAGCTTGATCTGTGGTTTTGTTCAACTTGTGTTATTTGTCCATGTTTGATCTGGTCTGCTAGTGGTATATTATTTTTTATTTCTAATTCTGTTATGGATTTATTTTTTCCAATATATATGTTACTTTAAGAAATTTTGGATGAAAGAGATAGATTCCACCATTGTGATCTAATAGTATTGCTCTTTTTATAAACATTATTTGCACTCTGGGCAGGAAGCATTTTCACCACACATGTTTTGACTTGTACAGAAGAAACAAATTTTTTATTTCCTTGTTGTGGTTGCTTTAGGGTATATGGTATATATCTTTAACTTATCACAGCCTTCTTCAAATGGTATTATTTGTTGTACATATAGTTTAAAAACCTTACAATAGTCTATTTCTATTTCTTCCCTCTTGGTCTTTGTATTATTTGCTACATCTACATGTTGTAAAATGCACAGTACATTATCATTTTTACTTCAAATGGTTAATTTTCTTCTAAATACATTTAAATAATAAGCTAATTTTTTAAAAGCTAGACTGGAAGAATTTAGGTAACCTAAGTTATTTGGTATAGTTAGCAGTTCTATAGATTTTTAGTGAATTTACAGTAAAACTGGATAGTTTTTATTTTTGTGTTCTTCATTCCTCTGTGTAAATCCAGAGTTCAACTATTATTATTTTCCTCTTTTCTGAAGGACTTACTTTAGTATTAGTTATAGTTGACTGCTAATACGATTAATTCTTTTGGCTTCTTCTCAACGTATGCTTATTTATTTTTTTTGTCTTTTGGGAGGTAGTTTTGCTGGGTAAAGAATTCCAGGTCCACCTTTTTTCTTTTTCTTTTTTTTATCCTCACCCGAGGACATTTTTCCATTTTTTGTTCAGGTAGAGTGGGAGAGTGAGAGAGGAACAGAGAGAGAGAGAAACATCGACGTGAAAGGAACACATCGAGTGACTGCCACCTGCACGACCGACCAGGGCCGGGGACAAACTGCAACCGAGGTACGTGCCCTTAGCGGGAACCGATCCTGGGTCTCTCCGGACCGTAGGCCGACGCTCCAACCGCTGAGCCAAACCGGCCAGGGCCACCTTTTTTCTTTGACTACTTCAGTCATGGTGCTCCACTGGGTTCTGACTTGCATTGATTGTTTCTGACTAGTATTCTGTCATCCTTGTCATCGTACTGCTGTGTCTTTTTACGATATTTAAGCTATTTAAGTTATGATGTAGGTTAGTGTAATTTGATTTATGTTTCTTGTGCTTTGGGCTTGTTGAGCTTTATGGATCTCTGGGTTTATAGTTTTTATCAGATTTGGAAAGATTTTGGTTAGTCTTCAAATAATTTTTCAATCCCTCCTCTTTCTCTTTTGGAGACTCCACTTACATATTTATATGAGGTTGCTTAAAATTGTCACACAGAACAATGATGCTCTGTTCACTTTGTCTTTTTTCCTCTGTGTCTTATTTTGAATAATTTCTATTCTGTTTCCAAGCTCACTACCCTTTTTTTCTGTAATGTCTAATATGTCAGACTTTTTTTTAAAATCCTTACCTGAGGATATTTTTCCATTGATTTTCAGACAGAGTGGGAGGGAGGAAGGAAGGGGGAGAGAGAGCGAGCGAGAGAGAGAGAGAGAGAGAGAGAGACAGACAGACAGACAGACAGACAGACATCAATGTGAGACACACATCAACTGGTTGCCTCCTTACTAGGGCCAGGTATTGAACCGCAACAGAGATGTATGTGCCCTTGACTGGAATTGAACCTGAAATTCTTTGGTCCATAGGCTGAAACTCTTAACCACTAAGCAAAACCGGCCAGGGCTGTCAGATCTTTTCATCTTGAAATTTTTTACCTCATACATTGTAGTTTTGATTTTGAGAAGTTTGATTTAGGTCCTTTTCATTCTCATGTTTTTCATGTGTCTAATTAGCATGCTTAATCTTTACTTCTTTGACTATATAGAATGCTTTCATGTTCTTGTCTGTTAATTGTTTCATCTATGTCACTTCTGGTTGGTTGATTGATTTTTCTCATTTTTGCACACATTTTCCTGCTTCTTTGTATGTCAAGTAATTTTTCATCGTATGCCAGACATTGTTAATTTTACCTTGTTTGTTGTTGGATAGTTTTGTATTACTATAAATATCCTTGGGCTTTGTTCTTGGATGTAGTTAAGCTACTTTGAAGCAGTTTGACACCCCCCCCCTCCCCCCGCCTTTTATTTCAAGCTTTGTTAAATGGCACCAGAGCAGCATTTTGTTAGGGCTAATTTTACAAATCTTTAGAATTCTCTCTGTTCAGCTCTCTCTTTTTGTGCTCTCCCTGCAAACTATAGCTGCTTTTGCCTGACTGGAATTCCAGCTTCATCCTTTCAAGTCAGGCAGACCATTGGGCTGCTCCTGGGTTTCTCCTGCCCATGCTGCAGCCTGGAAACTCTCTCTAGTTAGCTGTGGCAGTTGTAGAGCTCTTTCGGTCTGTTTTTCATCTCTCAGGGATCACTTTCCTCATTGCTTGATGTCCAGTGTTTTGTAAACAATTGTTTCCTACTTTCTGTCGAGCTTTAAGAGGGATAGTGAATCCATTCCCTTTAATCCATCTTGGTCAAAGTGGAAGCTGGGATAGAAATTATTTAAAAATTTATTTTTCTTGAACGCTCTTATTTTATAATTGACAACAAATACTGACAGTTGTTTACTTGAATAAATATGGTTTGTTACTCGTTAGTTATAATAAAATTGGATTTTTCATAAAATTGTAACTCTTAACTGTTGAACAAGTGCTTTTTGTTCTGAGAATCATTGTATATCTGTCTTCAGTAGATGTGTGCTTTATGCCCTTTCTGGTCTTGTCACAGAGTATTAAGACAACATCCACTCCAGCATTGAAGTTTAATAAATTTAATTTAAAAAATTTCTCCCAGCTGATGTGGCTCACTAGTTGAGCATCGACTCATGCTCCGAGAGATGGCCAGTTTGATTCCCAGTCAGGGCACACGCCCAGGTTGTGGGCCCGATCCCCAGTGGGGGCATGCAGGAGGTGGCCAGTTGATGTTCTCTCTCATCAATGTTTCTCTCTCTCTCTCTCTCTCTCTCTCTCTCTCTCTCTAAAACCAATCAAGGGAAAAAAATATTTTTAATTGATTTTTTTTTTAGAGAGAGGAAGGGTCAGAGAAAGAGAGAGAAACAGGAATTGGGGAGTGCATGAATAGTAAATTTTAGAAAAGAGATTGGGCATGATAATTCCAAGGAAAGATTTGGGTTTTGTAGGATCATAAGAAAGCATCAGCAATAAATACAAAAAAAGGTTTTGGACTTAAAACCTTTTAATTTGAAATGTTGATCACTTAAATGTAACTGAAGAACTGAACACGTCTAGACTATTAGATGTTATGCCCTACCTTTTCTTCGTATGGGTCACTGTTGTTAAAATAATAGTTTTCCTTGCATCCAATTGCACTTAGCCTTATTTCTGCATTGTTTCTGAGTCTTAAGGTTTTGTTTACTTTTTTACAATAGGAAAAATTCGTATCTCCAGTTGTAAAAGTACTGTGTTCTGAGCACATTAAGGTGTTTATAATAAACAGAAACTTGCAATCCACATATATCTATCAAGTGTAGAGAGTACTACTATGGTGGGTTTATTGTATCTTCTTATAGAACCCTAAATGCCTCTCCTGGGTGTATAAAAATGGGTGTGTCTATTTGTTAAAATATAATTTAAAAAATGTGAATGAAACTATATATTATTTAGTAATCCGCTTTTGTTATTCAGCACGTCGCATATCTTTATATGCTAAGACATACAGTTTCTTGTTTTTTCTCTTAGTTGTGCCAGTCTTTTTACTACATCTTGATTTGCTAGACATTCATTTGGGATCTGAAGAAAGAATACAGAAGTTTCCCAGGATATCATTAAGAATGGGATGATTTTTTTTTTTTTTAATTAAGATGTCAGAGATTGCAGTGTATCTGTACCATGCCATCTCTGCTCTGGGTTACTTTCTCATCACTGCACTAGGTACCTCTCCACTCTGTGTACCTCTCCACTGCTTTCTCTCTGCTGGTAGCCCTAGTACTGGATTCTTCTGGGCCTGGAAGGTACTAGGTTTGAAATGCAGAGTGTAAATTATTGGTGCAATGACTCCTGCTTACAGGCAGGGCCTGTAGACCAGGAATTTGGTATTTGAGGCAGCCTCCCATAAAACTGTGATTCTTCCACTCCTGTCTGTCAGTTCCTGGAACACTAACCATGGAGAATGACAGTGCCTACACTTTCCCAGTTTGTGGGGGCTCTTTGCATTTGCAGGAGTATATTACTGAGGCATTTACAAAGAAGTTTTAGATGAAAGGCTAAAGTGAAGTGAGATGGTATACAAGGATCAAACCTGAACCACTGGGGTTCATTATCCCCGCCCCCCCATATATCATTTCATGACATTACGTTTCTGGGCCAAGGGCTTTATTTTTCCTTAATTCCCACATTTGAATTTCAAGAAGACATTGCACAGACCTTTTATAAGTCAGGTTTCACTTTAGTAACTAGAAACATGGGTTCTTCTCTGAGTTATTTCAACCCTTCTGCATTAATGCAGTGTTGAGTAGGTTTTAGGCCAGTTATGTGCTGTAGAATTGAAATGTGCTTTGGAATGTTCTGGGGCTTCTTTGGGGGCATAATTTAATTACATTCTGGGCTAGTTAAAATAATATAAAACTATATCAGTAGTTATTTTGGGTACTTTCACTGATTCACCTGTCCCAAAGTAGAGCTTTTTGAGATGCTTACACTACCATTAGGTTCTTTGGCATTAACCAGCATCCTTTCTTAGAAACCCTGATGATTTTCTTGAAAGACAGAGCACAAGTTAGGATGATGGTTTGTGATTCTGTCAGCACAATAAGATGGCAATTATCTTACTGTTAATTAGTGAACTGTAGATAAATTATGTAGAACCAATAATGTAAGAAAACAAAGTGATTCATAGATAAATGGGTTTGAGAAATCCTGAGATCTACTCATGGGCAGCTATGCTTATAACAAACTTGAGATTGAAAAGGCATATGTTACAATGTGATTTTCATTTGGATTTCCTAGGTATTTGAATTTTAAATGAGTAGAAATAATAATTTATGACACGTTCTTTAAGTAGAAGCTGGCTTCTGGAATTTTCAGGCTAGCTTTTTTTTTTTTTTTTTTGGTACGTGCCCCTAGTGACAACCGAACCCGGGACTCTGGTCCACAGGCCAGTGCTCCAGCTGCTGAGCCAAACCGGCCAGGGCTCGGGATAGCTTGGTAATGGAGATAAGTTGGGCTGGCTCTGTGCTTGGTTAAGCCCTCAATGAGGGATCTGAGGTAATCACATGATAATGAGATTTGGAAATAAAGGTAAAGAGGAAATCAGGAGTCATGGCAGAATCATCCCACTGTATTATCAGCCATTGCTTTTCCTGTAACATGGAGGGAAATAGGATGCATTTAGCAAATGCATAAATATTTACAAATCCTGAAGTCAGATGTTCCACATGGAAATAATTAGGCTTCTATGAGAAATTCAAGGTGAAAAAAATGCCCTTTGCAATAAAGACATGTCCCTGCCACACTACACATTAGGGAGTGTAGAATGGTGGAAGGAGCAGGAACAGAACCAGGAGCACTGTACTCCTTGGTTTGGCTCTGCCCTCTTCTTGTGACTTTGAATTTGTCACCGTCTTCTATTTCAGTTTCTGACTAAACTTTTTCAGGAGATAACTTGCAGTACCTCACAAGGTACACATGCCTTTTCAAGGATTGAAGAATGCAAGATATGTGTGGATGTGTGTGTGTGCGTGTGTGTAATTGCTTTTAAATAACCAGTTTTTGCCCTGGCCGGTGTGGCTTGGTGGTTAGTATCAGTCTGCACACCATCGGGTTGGGGTTTCGATTCCCGGTCAAGGGCAGGTACCTGGGTTGGAGGTTTGATCTCCAGTCTCAGCCGGGGAGGGAGGCAACGAATTGATGTCTCTCTCTGACATAGATCTCTCTCTCCCCCTTTCTCCCTTCCTTCCACTCTCTAAAAAAAATCAGTGGAAAAAACATCCTTCAGTGAGGATTAACTCCCCCACAAAAAAAAATTCACCAGTTTTAAGAGGTTCTTGTTTACACTGGCCCCATTATAGCTGCCTTCCCTCCATTACTATGTTTCTGTTCTTGGGTTTTATCTTTCATTTGCTGATTTGAAGCAACAAAGAGTGAAATAAGTTAGTTTATAATGGTTGATAGCTTCCAGCAAGGACTAAAAATGGTGATGTGGTCAAGCTGAACATAAACATATGGTGCATTAGGGCAGGGCAGGGCAGTGCAATTTTGCTTGCGCTACTCACTACTCACAGAGCAAGCTAGAGTTGGTGGGTAGTGAGAGCACTTAGCTGGCTGCTGGTGTGATGAACTGCTAGGCCAGTAGCACCTAACCTTTAACTTTGCTTTGGATTTGTGCAGTTAAGTGCTTGCTTTGAAATATAAGGCATACTTGAGTATTATTTGGAAGATATTTTTATACTTGTGTCATATATAAGATATACATCTTTTTTAAAAAATCCTAACTCAAGGACATTTTTGCATTTATCTTCAGACAGAGCAGGAGGGAGAGAGGGGGGAAGAGAGAGAGAAACATCAATATGAGAGAGATATATTGAGTGGCTGCCATCCATACGACCCAAGCCATCGGGGCGGGGACAAACTGCAGTTGAGATACGTGCCTCTAGCGGAAACTGAACCCAGGACTCTCTGGTGCGCAGGCCAATGCTCTAACTGCTGAGCCAAACAAGCCAGGGCTAAGATATATATATATATATATATATATATATATATATATATATATATGTATATATTTTCTTTCTTTATTTTATTTTATTTTATTTTATTTTATTTTATTTTATTTTTCTCCCATTTTATTTTTCTCCCATTTACATTCTCCCATTTTTTGTACAGATAGAGTGGGAGGGAGAGAGAGAAACATCGACGTGAAGGGACACATCGAGTGGCTGCCACCCGCACGACCAACCAGGGCCGGGGACAAACTGCAACCGAAGTATGTGCCCTTAGCAGGAACCGAACCCGGGTCTCTCCGAACCGCAGGCCGACGCTCTAACCGCTGAGCCAAACTGGCCAGGGCTCTTTATTGATTTTAAAGAGAGAGGAAAGGAGAGGGAGAGAGAGAGATAGAAACACTGATGAGAGAGAACATCAATTGGCCACCTCCTGCATGCCCCCCACTGGGGATTTGGCACAACCTGGGCATGTGCCCCAGCCGGGAATCGAACCGGCGACCTCCTGGCTCTACTACTGAGCCGCACCGGCCGGGCTAAGATTCATATTTTTAATTTTTAGTTTTTGGTTTGAAAATTTAAGTAATATATATGACAGGCTAATTTCTCTCTCTCTCTCTCTCTCTCTCTCTCTCTCTCTCTCTCCTTTTTGTTGTAAATCTTCATTTAAGGATTTTTTTTCCTATTGATTTTTAGAGAGAGTGGAAGGGAAGAGAGAGAGAGAGAGAGAAACATCGATGTGTGAAAATCACTGATTGGTTGCCTCCCACATTGGTCCTGACCACGGTCGGGGGCTGAACCTGCAACCTAGGTACATGCTCTTAACTGGGAATTGAAAGTGTGAGCTGATGCTCTAACCATTAAGCAACACTGGCCTGGGCTTTTTTCCTTTTTAAAAGATAATGGAGATTCATATTCAGATGCTACAGAAGGTTTGCTTACACCAAGACTTTCAGTGCTTTGATGACATGATTGGGATCCCATATTGTGAATTTTGACAGATCGTTGAGAGTTGTTCCTTGACCATTAGCATTAGTATTAATTTGACTTGTCCTTTCAATTCAATTTTTTTTTTTTTAGAGAGAGTGGAACCGTGCTGGGAAGGAGGGGGTAGAGAAAGAGAGACAGACAGACATCTGTGTGAAAGAGACACATAGATTGATTGATTGCCTCCCAAATGTGCCTTGACCGACCAGGGTCAGGGATTGAACCTGCAACCCAAGCATGTGCCCTTGACCAGGAATCAAACCCGAGACCCTTTGGTACTTGGGCCCACGCTCTAACCACTGAACCACACGGGCCAGGGCTAATTCAAATTTTAAAGGAAATATTTGATTTTATCTTTAGACTGAGTATGCTAGCTTTGTGGTTGAGAACTTCTTAAAGAGACTTTGTTCTCTTTGTACATCTATGGAAATATGCACCTATGTGCTAATGTAACCTTTTCAGCTTAGTGTGAGTTTCTGTGCCCACTGCCTTCGAGGGTGAATGTGACAAGGTCATTCCCTCTTGGCAGGCAGCATCCAGTCCTGGTCAGGGAACAGGTCTGTGACATGAGCTCATCCTGGACTCACTCAGCAGGGGTGTCATGTCCACTGTATATCTGACTCTGTACCTCAGTGTTGTAGACACCAAGAGGAAGGGGACAATTCTTGACCTGGAGGAGCTGGCTGTGCGCCTATGGAGACAGACTTGACAACAGACAGAAGTATTTGAGAAGGATTAGAAAGAGATATGCACAGGGCTGTTGCAGGACTCCTAGACTGGGCTGAGCTGAATATTGTAGGTGAGCTTAAGCTTGCCACACTTGTGGAAAAGTGTGGTGATGGTGATTTGAATGGGTTGGGCACAGAGGCTTGTTCCTATTGTAGCGCAGAGGTAGCCTGCAAGAGAATGTCAGCCCTCTATTCCTCTTTGTAGCTGGAACTAGGCCATGGTTGGGAGGTAGTGGGACCTGGGGATTCACCTGAAGGAAATGGGACCTCTGAGAAGGGATTACTCCCAAGTAGGGCCTGAAGCTCTGGCTCTGAAGGTGAGGCAAATGGTACATTTCGGGTTATGTCTATGTATGAAAAGTGGTCTTATTGTCTATTATCATAGTACTGTCATGAAAGGGAACTTTTTTCATTTAAATAAGTAAATTTTATATTAAAGAAAATTATATATTGAACAAAATTTTATATTACAAAAATACTAGATAAATGATGGTATCTATAATGAATGCATGATTACAGTAAAAATTTAGGAATAGTACTGAGATGAGTGAGTTTAGCAAACATTGGCTGGGTGGGACAAAGAATAGCACAAGAGATTGGGTCTTGCCAGCTTGTTTCTAATTTAAGGGAATAGAATAGAAAACATCGTGTCTGTCACATATACTCTATGGAAATACTGTCTCCGTATATCTCTGTTTTGTTTGGATGTGGCATGTTCTAGGCCAAGGTGTAAATTGTATTTCTCACCAGGTACTGTTTTAGAAAAGTATGGTAGTTCCTGGCCTGAATGATCTGGAAGGTACTTTCCACCTCTATAGATTCTGGCTTGCTTTATTTTTTCAGCAAATATTTATTGAATGCCTACTATGTGCCAGGCCCTGGGCTAGGATGCTGAGTATAGAAGGTAAATCTAAACTTCTCTAAAAATGAATCAATTAAAACAAAAAAACAGAAGTAAACTGGACACTGAAACCCTGCTTTTAAGGAACTCTTTGCCTGTTTTGAGAAAATATTTTTTAAAAATTGATTTTAGAGAGAGGGAGAGGAAGGGAGAAAGAGAGGGATTGAGAGAGAGGGGGAAGGAGGAGGAGAGAGAGAAACATTAGTATGAGAGACACATCGATTGGTTGCCTCCCACAGGAATCAAACCTGCAAAACAGATACAAGCCCTTGACCGGGGATTGAACCCTCTATCCTTTGGTCCCAAGGCCAACTCTTTAACCGCTGAGCCAAACCTGCCAGGGTACTAAGCTAATCTTTAAAAAAAAATCTTTCTTTTAAAGAGAAATGCACCTTTTGTAATGAGTATCCTCCTTGTTTCCCACTGTTGGAATAGCATGGCAGTTTGGAGGAGGTAGGAAGTATTCACTGATAGCTGGGGCAGTAATCTCAGAAGGGTTTTTGGTGGGGTGTTTGAAGTTTGAGATTCGTAGTGGTGCCCATGAAAGGTTTCCATGGGCAGCATCTTGGGATGGAGACGGTCTCTTAAGTTTCCTCCAAACCCAGAGAGGCTGCTTGGGTTCTGATTCAGTGCTGGGACTTGGACTATGGCCTGGGTCTCCTTTGGAGTCCTCCTCTGCTGATGCCTCCCTTAATGACACCATGTGTCCTTAGCTTTTCCTCGTGTTAGGAAGAGGATATGTAGTGGATGCTATGTGGTGCATTTTCCCCACTTCCTGTCCAGCTGGGTCATTGCACGTTCCCATGTTCTATCACAGAGGCTGTGCTCTTGCTTCTCCAGGTTGGAGGAGATGTGTCCTGGGAGATGTTCTTCTCAGTTCACAGATTGTCTGAAAAAGGAGCTGCAGTCTAAGTGTGTATGTTGCAGATGCTTCTGTAGGTCTGACTGTACTACTCCCTGTTGTGAACAGTGACAGTGACTCAGGTTGCAGGGCAAGCCTGTGCCTCACTCAGTCTCCTTATCTGTTCTACTTACCTGCCAAGGGGAATGGGCATCAGATGGTGGAATCTCCCAGGTGGAGGTGCTGTGAGGATTCAGTGAGATTGAATTGGTAAAACACTTGACAAAAACCTAGCACATAGCTGTGTTTGTTAAATCAATAAAACAGTTCTGCTTTCTCCCTTCTACAATACTTGATTAATGCCACCCCCAAACAACCTGTTTTCCTTTTACAAACAAGTGACACAGATAAGGTCTTAGCTGTTAATAGTTGCCTCCACAGAGCTGGACCTGCAGTGGAGAGATATAGAGGCTCCGTATATTTGCACCTGAGCACTACCCAGCACCTGGTCCTGTCCCTTAGAGGCCAATAAGAACTCTGAGCTTCCCAGGATGGGTTGGTGCATACTAGATGCCATGTGGGTCTGAGTGACTCAGGGTCCAGCAGGGTGGTGGTGCTGTGTGTGCCTCTCAGCCCTGGGGTTATTGTCCTCTGTGGGTTCTTTGCTTTGTTTAGACTCCTTTAAGCTCCCAGCAATGTAGCCCCTAATGCACTTCCTGCAGAAACTGTAAGGTCTCTTGGTTGGTGCTTCATGTTCAATTTCTATTTATTAGAGTTTCTAAAAGTAGCCTTGTGTACTAGTAAGTCTTGAAGTGGTCCATAATAGTTTCATATCCACGGGCTTTATTTTCCTTTTCTTGTTTTTAGGATAAGAGACAGTGGATTAACTGTCATGATAACTTGGATCCTTTGGTGTTCTGGTCTAATCAGATTTCAGGTGCAGTCCAAGGATAGAAAGGGGTCCAGAGGAAAGGATCCAGGCCTCAGTAAAGCTGCTAATGCTTGGCAACTGTCTCCATCCTTTACCCTCCTCCCCAAAAGTAGGCAGTCTGGAGAAAGTATTTTCATGCTCAGCTGTTCTTCCCAGCAAAAGTGTTTTATGCACAGGGAATCTGGTGAGCAGCCACTTGTTCAAAGTACTCTGAGATAAAAACTTTTCTTTTTTTTTTTTTTTTTATCCTCACCCGAGGACATCCTTCCATTTTTTGTACAGATAGAATGGGAGGGAGAGAGAGGAAGGGAGAGAGAGTGAGAAACATCGACGTGAAGGGACACATCGAGTGGCTGCCACCCACACGACCAACCAGGGCCGGGGACAAACTGCAACCGAAGTACATGCCCTTAGCGGGAACCGAACCCGGGTCTCTCCGGACCGCAGGCCGACGCTCCAACCGCTGAGCCAAACTGGCCAGGGCGAGATAAAAACTTTTCTATTGATAAATTATTTTGCTCACATTGTGTTGTTTATTCTGCTAGTAATTTAAATAATTGAATAACTATTTATTTTGAGTCTTGTTACTGTTTTATATGGGAACATAAAAATTTATATCACTACAGTAAAACCTCGATATAATGGACTAATTTGGGTGAGGGGTTGTCCATTAAAGGCAGAAGTCCATTATATAATAAAGTAGGTTTTCTGAATACATATGTTAAAAAATTGACAAATTAGTTTACCTGTTTTTACTTATGTAGACATGTTTGTGCGATTAAAAATAAGTATGTGTGAAAACTGGAACTTCACAGAAAGGTTTTATATATATATGTATATATATATATTACTATAATTTTGCATTTATATTAAATAGGTATCGTAAATTTGTGCATTTACCAGTCACTGTGAGTAACCGAATGCACATGGCTGGGGCATAGCTTAGCTCAGGTCTGAACATCTGCCTGTGTTAAAACTGCTGAATAAAGCCATGCCACAAGACAAGAACCAATTACTGTGTGAGATACAGTGTGATCACATGCTGATCATTCTCTGAACATTGTTTACAAGTGATGACTCTTGGATTTAAATATGTACACTATAGTTGTAGATATGCAATACTTACTTTGGCAAAATTACTTCAGTATTTTTTCCAACATATGGCCTATTTGTTAAAATTTGTTAAAAATAAGAGGGAATTGCCCTGGCCGGTTTGGCTCAGCAGTTAGAGCATCAGCCTGCGGTCCAGAGAGACCCAAGTTCGGTTCCCGCTAAGGGCACGTACCTCGGTTGCAGTTTGTCCCCGGCCTTGGTTGGTCATGCAGGTGGCAGCCATCCGGTGTGTCCCTTTCATGTCGATGTTTCTCTCTCTCTCTCTCTCTCCCCCTCCCACTCTATCTGAACAAAAAAATGGAAAAATGTTCTTGAGTGAGGATAAAAAAAATAAATAAATAACAGGAAATCAGTAAAAGCAAAATGATAACCTGTTAATTTAATTATAAGCAACTCTTGGTTGAAGGCATTTAAAAATTAACAGGTGTTAATTTTCATATGACATACGGACCAGAAATTTTGTCTTTTAAATCCGAACTCCATTAAATTGAGGTCTGTAAAATCAAGGGTTTACTTTACTTTCCTTGCCAAAACATCTCAGTGACTTATTCTTAATTTCAGATTTAAACTTCTCAACTTTTGATTCAGCCTTGGTGTTTTTGAATGTTTACTAAAACCTCATGGGAAGGTCTTGATCCTCAGACTTGACTGCCCTGTCCAGCCCAACAGGGTGCATTGTACTGGCCTGCAACAGTTACTTATTTGCGCACATTTTGTTCACACTGTCTTCTGGGGACAGAGCTCTGTTCTCAAAGTGGGTTCACTCTGCACCTATTTGGCTCTGTCGCTCTGTCTCTCTGTCTATTTATTTTAGAGAGAGAGAGGAAGGGAGACACAGAGAAACAGATTTGTTGTTCCACTTATTTGTTGTATGTGCCCTGACCAGTGATCAAACCCACAACCTTGGCGTATTAGCATGTCTTTCTAACCAAATGAGCTATACCTGGCCAGGGCTTATTTTGGCTTTTGGTCCATTTCTCACTACATGTGCAAACTTGATTCTTAACTGATTTGGGTAATAGGTGAATTTTGCGCCCACTTATTAATTCATCCCTTTGGTATATCTTGACATGTAAAAAAGGATGTTTCTCACTTTTAAGTACAGCGTCCCTAATAAATTAATTTCTCTTGCATGCAAAACATGGTTGGAAGGGCTTAACAGGTGTGGTAGCCTCTGGGTGGGGAGGGTGTTGTTTAAAGAATTTTCCATGTGCTGGAGGCAGGTAGAGTGGCTGGCATCCTTACCCACATGTGATGTTGACTCTCAAAGCAGTGCAGGGTGGTGCTGGGGAAGGATGTTTGTTTCACGAATCAGAGCACTCTGTTTCTCACCTCCTCACTTACTGGAGGGCACCTGGCGAGTTGGAGCACAGGTATCTGTTTCTTTTTGCTGACTAAGAATAAGTGTAATTTCAAATACTTAACATTTGACAAATTTTCTGGCTAGAGGAAAAATTCATATTTATCTTACTGACAAAAGAGGTAGGTTGGATATTGTAGTGAAATGCTCAGTAACAGTGGCAGAGGGCCAGCTGGAAGAAGCGATGGTCATGCTGGAGGCTGGCCAGGTTGGAGGCTGGCCATGGGAGTGTGGGGCCTGTGATAGGGGCTGGAGGCAGGAGTGAAAGTACAGACTTTTGTGCTGCTGGGGAGTTAACCTTTGGGGGAAGCCAAGGGGGAAGCTGCAGAAAGAACATTGCAAATGGTGTCTTGCTGTAAGAACCTGAAATCCACCCACATTCCTGGTGGATAGTTGAACCAGCCCCTATCTGCCCTTTTTGTAAGACTTAGGTCTCCTCCTCGAGCCACTCACAGACTTCTTTTGGAAATGAGTCTTAGATGTGTAAAAATCATTTCTAAGTGACAATCCACGTGATAAAACATTGATTTGTTTTGTCTTAAAACCTACAGACAGAGATGGAGACAGACAAAAAATAGGTCTGGACAAGCTGCTTCTAGGGAGAAGTTTATAGAATTTTTCTGTATCCAGGATCAATTTTGAGAAGTCTTAATTTTTTGTTAACAGATAGTTTTCTGAGACAGCGTTTCCAACACTCTATCACATTAAAAACATGGTTTTTAATTGTTTTAAAAAGTTAGAAATAGTGCAGAATATTGAAATAAAGTCTGTAGTGAGAACATGGACATTGCCTGGCATTTTTCAAGGTATCCACCATCTGTGGGTATTCTACCTTGTAGGGATTAGAGGAGGTGGCTTATGTGGGCCATTCTCTTCCTCCCTCCCCACACCTGTTAATGCTGGTCAGGTTTCTGTCCTTTATAATTCCTGCACTCTGTACTATGTGCTTATTGTATACACCAAGAAACATTGATGTGAGAAAGGAACATCAGTTAGCTGCCTCTTGAACGCATCCCAATGGGATTGAACCCACAACCTGGTCGTATTCCCTGACTGGAAATCTAACCTGTCACCCCTGGGTGTACCAGACGGAGCAGTGCTCTGACCAACTGAACCACACCAGCCAGGGCTCCAGTACAAGGATTTTAAACTTCTGACTTTTAATTTGGAGCTGTTTAAACTAGAATACATTGTTTTGAAGTCTGCCAGCAAGTGCAGTGTTAGTCTGAAATCTTGGATGACTACAGGAAAGCTTTTTGCAAAGAGAATATAAGAAGGCAGTTTCTGTGAGTGGCTGTAATTGGCTGGAACTTGGGATCACTATGGCAATACTAAGTTACATAGCTGCATGTGACTTCTGTTTAATTATACAGGGTAGGTTTAATTTTTTTTTTAGGATCAGGTTTGCACGTCTTTGAAATAATTCTCTTTTTGAAGAATTGTTTTTTTTAAATGACTGCATGTGTTATTGGGTGGTATAATATCTTCTGACATTGTCTTTGCAAGATCTTAAAAATTAGTCTTTGTAATAGAGCCTGTTTTAAAAATTTCTTTTAGTCTCTTTAGATTGAAAATCCATTAAAATATTTTAGGACTTCCTCCCCATAGAGGTTTTGTTTGCTTTTTGTTAATCCTCACCCGAGGATATTTTCTCAAATTGATTTTTTTTTTTTTTAGGGGGTGGGGTGGGGAGAGAGCGAAACATCGATGTAAGAGAGACACATTGATTGTTTGCCCCCTGCATGAGCCCTGGCTGGTGCTGGAGATTGATCCTGTAACCTAGGTATGTACTAGGAATCAAACCTCTGACCAATCGGGGCTTGGGCTGATGTTCTGACCACTGTGCCACATTGGCCAGGGCCCTCCCCATAGAGTTTTAAGCATATGCATAGTGAAGGAAACTTTAATTTTTTTAAATAAAGTTTTTTTATTATTTTAGGCTAGTCAAGTGAAGCAATGGGAGTGGAGAAGGAACAAAGAAATTTGTAACTGGCTGTGATCAATTAGTTGTAGGCATCACTATACTTGGACCATCCTCTTTTTCAATGAACATTTGTGTACCTGTGTTTTTTTGGTTTTGTTTTTTTTAAATCTCACTTGATGATTTTTCCATTTATCTTCAGATAGAGTGGGAGGGAGAGATAGACAGACAGACATCAATTGGCTGCCTCCGCACCACCCCAACCTGGGCTCGCGGTCCGCAACTGAGGTATATGCCCTTGACCAGATTTAACCCAAGATTCTGGTCCGTGGGTTGACACTCGTGCAAAACCGGCCAGGGCACAGCCTCTTTTTCAAAAACGATAATCTGAACTCTCTCTCCCTTTTGTTTCAACTTACATAGCTACACTAAGATTCGTACAAGTACACACATTGGAACACCATCACGAATATGCCATATTGATTCATTTTCTGCTCTGGCAAGTGTGGTTGAAGTGCCAGTGGGAACTCTCAGCAGACCCTCCCCCCCACACCTCCCAGTGTTTTCTCTGTCTGGCCCTAGGCAGCTTCTGCAGCCCTCTGGAGGGCTTTACCCACATGGCTGTTTGGGTCAGACTTTTTGGGCCCTTAGTTTGTGCTTGACATTTTCCAGTGGTTTTCTTTTTTTCCAGTTCTGTTTTTATTTACCCCTTTCCCATGGGAACATTGACATTTTATACTAATATATTTGTAAGATGTTATTGTTTAATAACAGCTCATTGAATGCTTTGAAGGAAGTTTGTTGATGTGAATCATTCCATTTTCACCTTGAAGGTCAGAGAGTAAAATGAGCCAGGGAGAATGGTGTAGGAGAAACAACACAAGGCTGGAAGCTAGGGTAGTTTTATGTTTTAGACCTTGCTCCTAGCATGCAGTGATTCCCTCTGTAGCTCTTACTCTTAGTCAAACTGCATAAGAGTAAAGTCATAGATCATAGAATTAAAATGGTGAACTGTGGCTCAACTCCCAAATCAAGGAAAAACAAAATGACACCTGATATGGTAGTATGTTCAGAAAGCTGTACCTGTAGTGGAGATGTGAGGCTTACTCTTGGAGGCTAGTCATATGGTCTGCATCAGTAGTTCAACCTTTTCATCTCATGGCACACACAACTAATTACTAAAATTCTGGGGCACACCAAATAATATATTTTCTGCCAACTTGACTAAAAAATAGGTATAATTTTGATTCATTCACACCGAACCACTATTGTTGTGTTGGCGGTTGTCTTTGTTTAAAATTGGACAATTTAAGGGAAAAGGGGTCTGTGCCCCTGACTAAATTATCAGGCATTGCATTTTTTTTTTTTTTTTTTTTAATCTTCATCTGAAGATATTTTTCTATTTATCTTTAGGTAGAGTGGGAGGGAGAGAAAGGGAGAGAGAGAGAAACATCGATGTGAGAGGAACACCTTTGGTGGTGTGTGTGAACTGAAAAGGTGCAGACAAAGTCTTTTCTTTTTTGATTATGTGGTCATCTTCACAATGCTGTTTACGGAGGCTCTTTCCTGTATGTTTCAAGTTCATCTTAAATATCACATTGCATTTTACACAGTTTTTTCTCCCCCACTTCTCTAAGTTACTGTTTACGTGGAGAACTATGTCACTTGTTTTTTCCCTTTGGTGCAGTTTTTATTTATTGATTGATTTGGGATGGAGGTGCAGGGAGGAGAAAGAGGCATTTATTTGTTGTTCCACTTATGTAGGCATTCATTGGTTGCTTTTTGTATGTGCCCTTCCCTGACCAGGGATCGAACCACAACTTTGGGGTATCAAGATGCCGCTCTAAACAACTGCGCCTCCCTCGCCAGGGATGGTGTGGTTTTTAGCCCTAAATGGGTGTGTTTGACTTTGTATTCTTAGAAATAAAACCATTAACTTAGTGTTGCTGGCTTTAAAAATTTAATATATTTAGAGGTCATATATATTTGTGCTCATTACTCATACAGAGTTATTGATACCTAAATGGTGTGTGTCTTTCAAAAAATGTTTCTGTTTACCCAAAACAGTGGGACATTTTGAACCTTCAATGCTGAGACGGAAACTTAAGAATTTTATTATGATTGTGCGTATACTTGCATTTTGAACATCATATGTCATGAATTAAGATAATATTCTGTTATGAGAAGAATGGGAAAATGCAGTTGCATATTATAATTGAATATTGAATTCTTTTATTTAGAAGGGACTGTGCCAGGTTCTCCAGGACAATGTCTTCTAAACTGTGGATCATGACCCATTATGTCTTTATTTAGGCTTTCCTATGCCAAGGACATATAGTTTCGTGTGCATTCTGAAAATTTTGTACTTTGCCATTTACATTTAAGCCTTGACTCTATCCTAGATTGATTTGTGTGTACTGTGTGAGATCAGGAACTGGTTGTTAATAGTTTTTCATGTGAATACCAGTTGTCCAAGTCTCATCCACTGAGTAGAATGTTTGCTCACTGACCTACAGTGCTACCTGTCATGAATCAGGTCTCCTGGTGTTCCTGCTTTATGTCTGAGCTCTTATGTGTTCATCCCATTGGTTATCTTGTCTATCCTTGTGACACTATCACCTGTCTTCGTTATAGATGGTCCCTAACTTACGATGGTTCAGGATTTTTTGACTTTATGATGGTGCAAAAGTGATGTGCATTGAGTAGAAACTGTACTTTGAATTTTGACTTTTGATCTTTAATCTTTTCCTGGAGTAATTATATGCACTATGATACTCTTTTGTGATGCTAGGCAGTGGCAGTGAGCCACAGTTTCCAGCCAGCCACGCAGTCATGAGGGTCAACAACCAATACTCTACAGTGTACTTACTGTGTTGCTAACATTTTTGGAATATTGTATTTTGTGTTTTCACATCCCATCATTGTAGTAGAACACTCTGCATGGGGAGGGCTTCTTACTTTATCATTATTTTTGTCTATACACTACATTTATTTGAGGTGAATTTTCACCTGTATCAAATAATGATTGTAAGTTGGATGGATCAAAAGGCACAAATACTCAGTGCTTCTCTATGAAGTGGCCTTATTTCTATACTTGCTAATATAGCAGTTAGTTATACTTTCTCATGTTCTCTGAAGTTTAAGGTTTCCCCTACTCTGTGTCTTATGTGCATGTGTGCCATGTGACCAGGGTACATTGTTGGGCTCTGAGACTAGGGATCTTTTACGGACTGGGATACAAGCTCAGTGGTTGTACTATAGCATGAGTTTTTGGAGGGATGTGTGGGAAAGGTTTCCTGAGTTTGGTGGTTACATAATATAAAATAATATATGTCCACTCTAGACAATTTGAAAAATATTGACAGTATTTTTTTTTTTTTTTTGCTTTTATTACTCAAAAAAGCTTCATTTTATTTGGCTTTCTGACTCTGGGCTTGTGCCTTCAATACTTTCACAACGATTTTCTGCTCCTCGATAAGGAAAGCACGCTTGATCCTGTCACGGACGCATTTGGCGCACATGGATCCACCATAGGCCCTGCTGACATGTTTTTTCGTTTTAGACAACCTCATTAGAACTTTAGGTCTCACGGCACGAACTCCACAAAGTCGGCCTGGGCACACGCCACATGCAGACTTTGGTGCTTTCCCAGCCTTCTTGGTATAAAGGTAAACAATTCTGTTACCAGGGGTTCGGGATAGCCTAGTTTTGTTAGAGGCTGTATTGTAGGACAGCCTCCGACGGTACGTCAAACGCTGCACCATTGTGAGTGCCCGAAGTCCCCGTCCCCGGAAGAGCAATATTGACAGTATTAAGGAAGCATCTTAGTGTGATGAAGTATGAATAAGAGCTTGCCCAGGTGGGCAGAGGGAGCCTCCTATGAGTAAAAATGCGGTATTTTCAAGAAGTTGGAAGAATGAAATTGTTGAGGAGGTGGTTCAGAACAGCATAATTCAAGACTTGAGTTTCCCAGCTTTCCATTAAGGGGTTGTGACATTAATGGGTTGTGAAATAACTTAGTGGGATGCACCCACAGTAAAAACCAACCAACACAAGTAGCCAATCTAGAATACAGTAGAAAACATTGGGGTGCCTTCCATGTAGGAAGGCCGAGTTGTTCTGTGAAGCCTTTTCTTCAATTACATATTTGTAGGTATGTGTGTACTGCATCATAATGTAAAACATTTCTCACTGTGCATTGGAAGTTTGGAAAACACTAATGGACTCCTTGTTAGCCCAGTGACTATAGGTGAGAGTGAGGTGTACACAAGAGATGATTCAGATGTGCCAAGTTCACTTCTCAGGAGTGTGGGCAATGGGTTGGTGTGTGTGGTTGGAAGTGGAGATAATTAAGTTGTTACGATACCATAGCTGTAGAAACACTGAGACTCTGCTGAATTAGGAATTCGGGCAGTGGCAGTGACAGTGGGGAGAGAGAGGGATGTTTAGAAGCTGGAATTGACAACTTGTCAACTTTTGATCTCAGAGAGAAGGGGACAATGGGTTTCTGACAGGATTGTCTAGACAGTGGTACCTCGAACCAGGGCAGGAAATATAGCAGTCTTTTGGACTTGGGGACCTCATGTGTGCCTCTGATATGAGTGAACTTTATGAGTTCTTTGGGGGAGCTCAGAGTTGGAGACTGGAACTGGGATTTAACAGCATGGTTATTAAAGCCACAGAGACAGATAAGATTGTCCAGGGAGAGTGTGAAGGAAACCACATTTAAGGAGCAGGTGAGGGAGAAAGAGCTAGCCAGTGAAAGGAAGTGAAAACAAAAACAGAACATGAGCAAGAAAAATGGGTGGTATGAGGGAACCCTGGGAAAGAGGGGGTGTGTTGCTGGTAAGATAAATGCTACTGTGAGATGCAAGTCAGGGAAGAGTCAATTATGTTCCTTGTTTAGATGGAGGATGAACTAAGCCTACCCTAGATTTCTGAGGTCTGGATTATTGTCATAAGTGTAGCATTATGTCAAAATTTTGGGTTGAGGAGGGGTTTGTCAATTTTAGACTTTAGTGCTTTCTACCAGCTGTTGGGTGCAGGGGAAGTGGGTGATGTGTGTGACTATTACAGATACAGGCTTTAAAGCTTGAGTTTGATTCTGACTTGGAGGTAAATGATACAATCTTCAGAACCTGGTTTCTCATCAGAAACATGGAAGTGATCATGTTATCCTTAGGGTTGTTGTGAGGGTTAAATGAGACAGTGAATGGAAAATGGTGCGTGTCTGTCTGTGGTGGCGACTTTTCGAGCTGGTAGAAGTGAGGCTACCATTCTGTGCCAGGACCTTCCAGATGTTTGAATGTGTCAGAGCATATACAAACAGTAAATAAAAACTTTATATATCAAGTCACGTTCACTTGGGCCAGCTTGCTTTTACTTCTACCTTTGCTACTTGAGAGTTCTGTAAACAGTTCTTAATAAAGGGGCAGACTTTGAGTGGCAGTTCTTGGGGGGAGTGGGGTTAAAGGATCTGTTGAAAGTTAATGGGAGGACAGAGCTGGTTGTAAACTCTGCCAGTCAGGAAGGCTTTCCTGAAAGGTTTGGATGGAGCTTAGGTTGACATCCTAGTCCACTTCTCGTGGCTGTGGTGCTTCATTCATGATGGGAGAAAAAGTAGAGGTGGAAGAGTACAGTTAACACTAATAAACATTATGATTTCCAAATAGAAATTGGAAAAGATATCATAAAGAATAAACTCCTGCCCTGGCTGGTTTGACTCAGTGGTTAGAACATTGAACATTTCCGGTCAAGGGCACACACCTGGGTTGCAGATTTGAGCCCGAGCCCCAGCCCCAGTCGGAGTTGTGCGGGAGTCAACCAATTGATGTGTCTCTCTCACATCAATGTTTCTCCTTCCCTCCCTCTCTCTATCTCTCTTCTCTTCCTCCCTTCTACTCTATCTAAAAATTAATGGAAAAATACCTCAGGTAAGGATGAACAATCACAAAAAGGATCAACTCCCTTTTGTTTGTCTTAAGGAAGCAGATTAATTTGTTTTGGTGATACTTCTTTTGTTTTAGTGGCTGAGCATCAGGATGCATTAATGAAATTAGAGAAGCAATATTTCAGGATAGTAGACATATCCAGCAGGGCTGGAATAGAGCCTGCAGTGTAGAACACCCGTTAATCAGTCATTCATTCTGCAGACAGTTGTTAAACTTTGTCCATATTACATGGAAACAACTCAGCTGCCATATTACTAGAACATCTGAAAATCAGAATTGAAAATTGTCTGCTTAGCTACATTTCAGTTCTATGATGTCAAAAGTTGTGTATCCTACCAATCGTTTCCTCACCACCCCCATTTACAGTTTATGCATTGCATTTTAATCTTAAACTGTACAAATCATTGCTGTGGGTTCACATTCCAAATGAAAAGAGCAGCATACATTTATGGAAAGTGATGTATTTTAAATTTATTTTTATTATTTTTTCAAAAAAAGAATTGATTTTAGAGAGAGCGAGGAAGCGGGAGAGAAAGAAAAACAAAACAAAAAACATTGGTTTGTTGTTCTACCTATCCATGAAATTCATTGGTTGAATTTTGTATGTATCCCGACTGGGGATCGAACCTGCAGCCTTGGTGCATTGGGGCGATGCTCCAACCGAGCTTACCTGGCCAGGACTATTACTATTTTTTCTTTTTCTTTTAAATCCTCACTTGAGGATATGTTTTTATTGATTGGGGGGGGGGTGAGAGAGAAACTTTGATCAGTTGCCTCCCATACACATTCGACTGGGGATTGAACCCCCACCCTGGGTAGGTGCCCTGTCCAGGAATCAAACCCATGCATGGCCTTTCTGTGTATGGGATGGCACTCCAACTGAGCCACCTGGTGAGGGCAAGATTTCATTCTCTTTAATGTCTGAGTCATATTCCATTGTATATATACACCACTTTTTAAAAAAATTCTCTCACCTGAGGATATTTTTCTACTTATTATTAGATAGAGTGGGAGGGAGGGAGAGAGACAGAAAGACAGAGAAACATTGATGTGATAGAGTCACATGGACTGGTTGCCTCCTGCACAACCCGACCAGGGCCAAGGACGAACTGCAGCTGAGAAACATGCCTTTGACCGGAATCAAAACCGAGATTTACTGATCTGTGCGCCAGTGATGCTCTAACCACTTAGTCTAACCGGCCAGGGCTACACCACTCTTTTATTTATCTGTTGATGGACACAGGCTGCCTCCATACATTGGCTGATGTAAATAATGCTGCAATGAGCATAAGGACACATAAATCATTTTGATTTAGTGTTTTGGGTTTCTTTGGATCAATACCCAGAAGTGGAATTGCTGGGTCCTTCTTTTTGTTGTTGTTGATCTTCACCATTTTTTTGTTTGTTTGTTAATAAATTTTTTCCATTGATTTTTAGTGGGAGTGGGAATGAGGAAGGTAGAGAAAGAGAGAGAGAAACATCGATGTATCTCACATCAGTTGTTTGCATCCTGCATGTGGGTCCACAGATTGAACCTGCAACTCAGGTATGTGCCCTTGACTGGGGATTGAACCTGTAACCCTTTGGTCCATGGGCCTGTGTTCTAACCTCTGAGCCAAGCCAGCCAGGGCTATTCCTTATGTCTGACTGGTTCTTTTTCATGGTTTAAAATTTTTTCTCTCTCCATTTTTATATTTTCCATCTCATGTTTGCAGTTCTCACTCAGTTCCTCTACTTTCCCCTAAATTCGTTGAGCATCTTTATATCCAGTGTTTTGAATTTTGCATCTGGTAGATTGCTTGTCTCCCTTTTGTTTAGTTCTTTTTCTGGAGTTTTGTTCTCTTCTTTCATTTGGGACATGTCTCTTTTTCTCTTCATTTTGGCTTCCTCCCTGTGTTTGTTTTTATGTATTAGGTAGAAATGCTATGTCTCCTGGCCTTGGTAAAATGTCTTGTAGGGCCCAGAGGACACACTCCTTGGTCACCCTAGAGGGGCATTTCAGGTAAGCTACCTTGTGGGGTCTATGTGCACCCTTCTGTTGTAGTTGATGATTGATTGTTGTTGACACGTCAATAGGAGGGAATTATCACCAGGCCCATCAGCTGTGAGGACTGCCTGATAGCCTTGGAGGAACTGCTGTGCCAAAGCCAACCCCACAGAGCAGGACTCACTTCAGTGGGGCTCTGATGCCCACTGAGTTTGCCTTTTGAGTGTGTTGCTTATGGAAGTGTTTGGTGGTGCTTCAGCGTAGTCCATTGGTGTGCTGGCACTGGGGGCCCCCAGGAAGTGCAGGCCAAGGTCAGCTGCTGTCAAGCATGAGCTAAAAAAGCGATCTGCAGAAGGCTGCTACTAGTGCTAGGTTTGGAGAAACAGAGAAGCCAAGCTGTGAACTGAAGCTGGCTGCTGTTGCTAGTGTTGGGCCTGGGGTGACTTAGCAAGATGTTACTGGTATGTTGTATACCAAAGCCAGGTGCTGCTTGTTTGAGAGATTTTAGGAATGTTTATAGCATGAGCCAAGTCAGTAGCATGAGCCAAAACAGGCTTCGTGTGTAAGAGCCACTGGAAAGGGGTTGGGTGGGCTTGCAGGTTGTTGGGTGCAGTTGGGTCTCAGGGAATCATCAGGGCATGGTGAACATTGTTAGCCAGGTTGATGGCTATTCAGATATGGCAACCACCTTCTGGCTCCACTGGGGAGAGAATTCAGCAAGCGAACAATGGCCTTTGCCAGCACTTATCTCTGTGAGAAAGCTGCCCCTCCAGCCCTCACCCTCATGCTAGACAATATAGTTCCTCTTAGTATGTCTCTGGCATATTTTGATCTGCTGCCCCAGTGCTGGCACTCAGAGCTAGTGAGTTCGAGTAAGTTTGTGCATAGGCCCTTTAAGAGGAATACATGGTACTCCAGCAGCTTGTGTCTCATTCAGCCACTTCACACTGGGAGGAAGCCAAAATGAAGAGACAGAGATAGAGCCAAATGAAAGAAGAGAACAAAACTTCAGAAAAAGAACTAAACAAAATGGAGACAAGCAATCTACCAAATGCAAAATTCAAAAATGATGTATTTTTAAAGGAAGCAGTGTTTTATTTTATTTTTTTTATGTTGGATACTGAAGAATCTTAAACTTTTAAAACTAAAGAGGTTTTATGGATTATAAAATAAAATTAAATTCTTTTTCTATAGATTTGTAATCTGAGGCACTCTCCATGACCTTCCCCATACTTAAAAAAATGTCACCTTTTTAGGAAAAAAACTGCCAACATAAAGTATTAGGCATTTCAGCAATGTCTTCATTGTTTCCTCTAAAAAAGGTTTAGGAAAATTTTTGTAGGTCTCTATAATTTGCAGTATATAAGATGTTGAGCCCGGCTGGTGTGGCTCAGTGGTTGAGCGTCAGCTGATGCACCAAGAGGTCGCTGGTTTGATTCCTGGTCAGGACACACACCCAGGTTGTGGGCCTGATCCCCAGTGGGGGACATGCAGGAGAAGGCCAATCAGTGTTCTCTCTCATTGATGTTTCTATCTCTCTCTCCCTCTCCCTTCCTCTCTTTCTCAAATCAGTAAAGAAAAAAATATTTAGCCTGGGCTGGTTTGGCTCAGTGGTTGGAGCGGTGGCCTGCAGACTGGAGAGTCCCGGGTTTAATTCCCGCTAGGGGCACGTACCAAAAAAATAAATAAATTGTAGTAGAATCCATGTGATGTCAAGTTTAAAAAAAAATTTTTTTTTTTAATGTTAAAAGGTGATTCCATGTGGGTTTTAGGATCACTCATCCAGTTTTGGAAAAGAGGCAGTTCAGATCACACTGATTCTCTAGTTCTCTTTGGGGAGTGTTGTTATCTTAAAAATATTAAGCCTTCTATCAACGGACACAGGATTTTCTACATTTATTTAGGTCTTCTATAATTTTTTCAGTAATGTGTAGTTTTTCTCAGTGTGCAAATCTTGCACCTCTTTGGTTAAAGTTTTTCCTATTGTATTCTTTTGTTGTTGTTGTTGCTAATCTTCACCCGAGACTATTTTTCCATTAATTTTTTTTTTAGAGACAGAGAGAGACATCAATGTGAAAGACACATCAAACCCTGGCCGGTTTGGCTCAGCGGTTAGAGCGTCGGCCTGCGGTCCGGAGAGACCCGGGTTCGGTTTCTGCTAAGGGCACGTACCTCGGTTGCAGTTTGTCCCCGGCCCTGGTTGGTCGTGTGGGTGGCAGCCACTCGATGTGTCCCTTCACATCGATGTTTCCCTCTCTCTCTCTTCCTCTCTCTCCCTCCCACTCTGTCTGTATAAAAAATGGAAAAATATCCTCGGGTGAGGATAAAAAAAAAAAAAAGAAAGACACATCAATTGTTTGCCTCCCTGCAGGACCCTGACTGGGGTTGGGATCGAACCTGCAACCCAGGTACATGCCCTTGACCGGAATAAGACCCTCAACCCTTCCGTCTGTGGGTTGGCTCTAACTTCTGAGCCAAATTCCAGGGCTATATTGTATACTTTTTGATTCTGTTGTAAATGGTGTAGTTTTTCTTAATTTCCTTTTTAGATCGTTTATTGTGAGTGCATAGAAATACAACTGATTTTTTTTTTTTGTATATTGATCTTGTATCCTGCAACCTTCTTGTGCTGTACTCATTTATTAGCTCTAATAGTTTTGTGTAGATTGTTTAGGGTTTACACCCTTCTTTTAAGGTGAGTTTTCTAGCTGAACAACCAGTTTAGTTGAAGCTTCAGTTGTGTCCCACAGACGGTATTTTTTGGTTTCCTGAATGTGTTTCTATGTGGTTGGTATGTTGCTTCTTTTAAGCTGTGTTACTATAAGTCTTGCCTTAAGTTTTCAAGGGGGAGAGAATGTAGAGTACTTGAAAGAATTTTGTGAATTAAGACATGTAGAATGGCCCTGGCCGGTTTGGCTCAGTGGATAGAGTGTCGGCCTACGGTCCAGAGAGACCCGGGTTCGGTTCCCGCTAAGGGCGCGTGCCTCAGTTGTGGTTTGCCCCCGGCCCTGGTTGGTCGAGTGGGTGGCAGCTGCCTGATGTGTCCCTTTCACGTCGATGTTTCTCTCTTCCTCTCTCTCCCTCTCACTCTATCTGAACAAAAAAATGGAAAGGAGTCTTTGGGTGAGGATTAAAAAAAAAAAAAAAAAGACATGTAGAATGAAGACAATATTTTCATGGAACTGTATCTGATTCTGAGTTCTTGTTTAACAGAAGACAGGCTGGTACCCAGAGAGTCCTGTAGTCTGTCCTCTTTAGATTATTCATTTTGTAGAAATAAACAGATGAGTGTTGTCAGAGGTTGCAAATAAATAAGCATTTGTTCTGTGGGCACTTCACATTAATGAAGTGAAATAGTCCCAGCACTGATTTTTGTTATCTTGTGTGTTTCCACCCGATCATAAAATGGTGAGGCCCACAGTGTACTTTAGAGATGGACAGATCACAGCATATTTATGAGTTTTGCCCTTAGAGTGTGATACTGATTTGGAATTCTCTGAGTATTTCTAAGAGCTGGAGATACTGGTAATCTGTTTCCTGATTTAGAGACCAGGAAAAGCCATATTATGCCTTTTAATCAGGATTTCAAGTGTGTATGATATCTAAACAACTGTTCCTTATTGTGGCTTATTGTATTGAGGGTGAGTTACGGAGTCAGGGAGCCTGTAAACTTAAGAATTGTGGATTTCCTTCTTGTTTGGAAGTCAGCACTGGTTAATGTGTTGTGGACACTGAGTACCAGCCTGTCTTTTGTTAAACAGGGTCCTGTTTTCACAATCTGCTCCCAGCTACTTTCTCTAGTTTTTGGTTTCATGTTTTTATCCTCCTACTTTTCAGGAATTTCCCGTTTCTGTTCTACAGTTTCCCCTTTTAGTTTTATTTATTTATTTATTTTAGTAGCTCTATATTTATTTTAAAAACCCCATTTTCTTCTTTTCCCGGATTTGGTAGCATGAAACCGATCATTTTGCACTGGAGCCTCAGGCTTGTGGTGTTTGATTACTGCAGCACAGTTGTCTGAGAAAGGGGTGCAGTTGTGTCAGATCATCCCCTCTCTGTGTTTATTCTGCTTCTATTCATTTTGCACTTCTGTTAAGGGTTGTAAAGAGATTGTCTTGAAACATTAATTTTCAGTTTCTTGCTTGCTTTATCCTGTAGTGAAAAAGAAGCATTTGAACCGAAGAAAGTAGGTGTATGAGGTCATTTTCCTTCCAGCTTCTTTCCTACCTCACATTATTGCTAAAGTTTGCTTAGTTGCCTTTATTCCTTGAATCTTCTTGTGCATTCAAATAAAATAAACAAACAAATAGCACCTACTGGAAACCAAAATACAAATTACCACCCCTGCCCCCAAACCCTCACAACTTTTTGTTTCCCTGGAAGATGGTCAAGGTCAGGCTATAGCTCTGAACTAGAAATGACAGGTGATGCCTACTCCACTCCCACAGCAGAGTGAGTCGCAAGTTGTGGGCTGTCAGCACTGTCAGGGAGGAATGTTTTATGGCTCATGTGCTGATAGAATTGAATCATCATAGCTCTCTGTGATTGAGTTAAAGTTATATTAGTGGTCTTCAAACTGTGTCCACTGAATTTCTCTAAGGTTACATTTTTAAGGAGATTTTTAAGGCTGTAATGCGAACAGCAAACATGGTCTTAATTGTACATTGTCAGTTTCGAGAGAGAGAGTGGTTGTGAGTGTTGGCTGTGGAGCCAGCCAGTCTAGATTTGAATCCTGGCCCCTCAATTTAAGACGGGACCTTGGCTAAGTTTCTCACCCTCTCGGGGCCTCAAATTTCTCATCTGTAAAGTGGGAATAATAAAGATATCTACGTTATGGTATTATTGTGATGGTAAAATGAATTAATCATACTACATGAAATTGCTAATATCAGACCCTTTAAAAAATTGAGGTAATTGTAGATTCACGTAGTTATAAGAAGTAATACAGAGGGAGCCCTTGTCTACAATTTTTCCATTTGTAACATTTTGTGGAACTATAGTACCATGTCACAACCAGGATATGGACAGGGATACATTTCATATTGCCCCAGTTTCACTTGTGCTGTGTGTGTGTGTGTGTGTGTGTGTGTGTGGTTTTATTACATATCCAGGTCCCTGTATCCACCATCACCATGATAGCCTCTCATTGCCCTTTTTTTTTTTTTAATCCTCACTTGAGGACATTTTTGCATTTATCTTTTAGATAAAGCTGGGGGGGGGGGGATGAGTGAGAGAGAGAGAAATAGCAACGTGAGAGAGACACATGGAGTGGTTACCACCCACACGACTCCAGCTGGGTCCTGGGACAAACTACAACTGAGGTACATGCCCTTAGTGGGAACTGAACCCAGGCCTCTCTGGTCCACAGGCTGACACTCTAACCGCTGAGCCAAACCGGCCAGGGCACTTTTTTTTCCCCCCTCTTATAATCCTCACCTGAGGACATGTTTTGAGAGAGAGAGAGTAGAGAGAGAGAGGAAAAAAGAAAGATACCTCTCTCACATGCCTTGACTGGGGATTGAACCTGTAGTCTAGGTATGTCCCCTAACTGGAAATTGAACCTGTCACCTTATGGTGTATGGGCCAGCTCTCCAGCCAACTGAGCCACCTGGCCAGGGCTCCTGTTGCTTCTGGCTCATCTCTTCACTCTTGTCCATAACCCTGACAACCATCAGTCTGTCCTTCATTTCTAAAATTTTGTCATGTAAGAATGTCATATAAGTGGAATCAGCTTGATCCCTTGAGTTCCATTTGAGTTGTCGCATCAATACCTCCTTCCTTTTTGTTGCTGAGAACTGTTCCATGGTGTGCATGGAAACTGCTATGAATATTCTTGTGGAGAGTATTGGACCATTTTTGATCTACAAAAATGGTAGTCTCAGATAGCTCATTCTGGTACCCAGAAGTCACCAGGTGCTCTTCTGTTGAGTTGACTTAGCTTGGCTGTGTGCAGGCTTTGAGGCACACATCTCTTGTCATCTCTGTGCGTGTATTTGAATTTACTAAAAAAAGTATTTACTTATCAGGAAGGCCGTAGTTCTGCACCAGTCTGTTAAAACCCAGACAAGCACACTGTTGCTTTTCTATGGGAAGTAGTATGGGAAAAGACAAAATCATCTCCAGTCCTGCAGCTCCTTGGGTGTGGCCACCATCCTGGTATAATTGTGCTGGTTTTGCCAACCAATATATTTAGAGTATCTGCCCTACCCTGGGCCCCCATAGCTAGTCAATGATTTGAATGTGAACTTAATCCATTCAGTCTAGTTTCTTTCGTTTGTTCTTTCTTTGCCTTCTTTTAAAAATATTCTTTCTTTATGGATTTTAGAAAGACAGGATGGGAGAGGGAGAGAGAGAGATAGAAACATCAATGAGAGAGAATATCTATTGGCCATCTCCTGCATACCCCCCACTGGGGATTGGTCCCACAACCTGGGCATGTGCCTTGACCAGGAAGTAAGCCAGCGATCTCTCAGTGCATGGGTCAGTGCTCAACCATGGAGCCACACTGGCTGGGCCCTTTTTTTTTCTTTCTTAATATGTCTTTTATTGATTTTTTTTTTTTTTAAGAGAGAGGAAGGGAAAGAGAAATAGAAACATCCATGTGAGAGAGAAACAGTGATTGGCTGCCTCCTGCACAACCCCCACTGACCATCGAGCCCACAACCTGGGCATGTGCCCTGACTGGGAATTGAACCAGGACCTCTCAGTCTATGGGACGATGCTCAATCCACTGAGCCACACCGATCAGACCAGCCTAGTTTCTGTTAATGAGAATCACATAAGATTGTGATGGAAAAAGTGGTTCTTGCCCTGGCCGGTTTGGCTCAGCGGTTAGAGCGTCGGCCTGCGGTCCGGAGAGACCCGGGTTCGGTTTCCGCTAAGGGCATGTACCTCGGTTGCAGTTTGTCCCCGGCCCTGGTTGGTCATGCGGGTGGCAGCCACTTGATGTGTCCCTTTCACATCGATGTTTCTCTCTCTTCCTCTCCCTCCTGCTCTATCTGAACAAAGAATGAAAAAGTGTCCTCGGGTGAGGATTAAAAAAAAAAGAAAGAGTGGTTCTTTGGCTAACAGTGTTTTAGGACCTGTGGGATAAAGGAATTCCTAGGCATTAAAGGCTTTTGGAAGGAGAGGGAGAGAAGGGAAGCTCGAGGAATGTTCAGTACTTTAAGATCCAGAGTGAAAATTGTTAATCCAAAAGAATGGTTTGTAAGCCAACTAAAATAGCATGATTTTTTGGGTAATGATTAGAATTGTATCAAGATAGGTTTAAATAAATGCTCATCTTATGCTGATCAGAAACTAGTGATTAGGTCTAGGGCATGAACCTTGGTTGCAGTTTGGTCCCCGGCCCTGGTTGGCGTTGTGCGGGAGGCAACCAGTTGTTGTGTCTCTCTCACATGGATGTTTCTCTCTTTCCTTCTCTCCCTCCCTCTCTTCCATTCTATCTAAAATCAATGGAAAAAATATATATACTTATACATATACATATATATCCTCATATGAAGATTAACAACCAAATAAAAAAGAAAGAAACTACTGATTAACAGTTACAGGTCTGCAATTAATAGGAATGGAAATGTAGTAAATGTTAAATATAGTTGTATAAGTACAATCTTTCAAAACTTGGGGTTCCATTAGAGGAGAAAAGAATGACTCTGTGGTGAAAACATTAGTAATTTTGGACCCTTCCCCCCCAATAATAATAGAATCTATTCAGATTCCTTACAAGGTTATGTTTCTATGTTGGGGACAGTGTGCATGCAGGCTTTTCATAGAGAGCCTGAGTAAATGTGACACTGTCTTGTAGCAGAGAAAGGAAGGCCAGCATTCCAATATAAATTTTTATGTAGAAGCGAGGTGGCCCCGCCTCCAGACATGGATGGGCAGTTGTTCCAACAATTGATTAGCTCCTCCTCCTTTCATTGGTCACTTGCCAGCTGTATTAGACTAAGTCTGCACTCTGTCCCCACTGATCTCTGTATTTCCGGGATGGAGACATGCTGTTTGAAGTACTATAGCTATAAGCTGACAGCAAAAATTATAATCAGGTGCATTTTGGTTTGAAAATGTAGCTTGATTATAGTTGTGGTGGTGGTAGTTTTGATGTGAACAGGTAGGTATGCTATATGAAGGTTTTTTTATATCTAAGACTATTTCTTTAGCATGTTTTCCCAGGAATGGGTTTACTCTGTCAAGGCATAAATATTTAATTAATTAACTAATTAATTAATTATTATTATTTTTTTTTATCCTCACCCGAGGACATTTTTCGATTATTTGTTTGGATAGAGTGGGAGGGCAGGGGAAGGGGGAGAAATATCGACGTGAAAGGGACACATCGAGTGGCTGCCACTCACACGACCCAACCAGGCAGGGCTGGGGACAGACTGCAACTGAGGTAGGTGCCCCTAGTGGGAACTGAACCTGGGTCTGTTCAGACTGCAGGCCAACACTCCAACCGCTGAGCCAAACTGGCCAGGGCAAGGTATAAATATTTTAGAGGCTCTTAATTTGTAATCTTCCAGATATAAGTGAGTCAGTTACTAAAGTATTTTCCCTTAGAATGAAAAGACCTTTAGACCACAATTTAGTAGACCTGGATTCTCTTTTCAACTTGATTTTAATTATCTGCATGACTTCCTACAACTAAGAATCTCATTTAACTTAATTTGGGCCCAGTTTCCTTACTTGTAAAATTGCAGGTGAATCAGAGTACTGGTTCTTTATGCAGATGATTTTGTTCCCAGGGGACTCTTGACAGTGTCTGTAGACATTCTGGTTGTCACATTGTGGGGGATCGCTCCTGGCAACTAGTGGGTAGAGGCTGGGGTACTGATCAACACCTGCCAGTGTCCAGGGCAGTAGGGAATAATCTGATCAAAATTATCAGTGTTGCTGAGTTTGACAAACCTTGCATTCAAGGGGCCTCACGTTTTCTTCAGTTTTCATAGTAGACACATAGATTTTTTTAATGCTTTAATTGATTTTTAAAAAAATATATGTTTTCATTGATTTTTTTAGAGAGAGATAGAAACATCGATGTGAGAAAGAAACATCCATCTGCACAACCCCCACTGGGGATCAAGCTCACAACCCAGGCATGTACCCTGACCGGGAATTGAACAAGTGACCTCTCAGTCCATGGGACAACACTCAATCCACTGAGCCATAGTGGCTGGGCTTAATAGTAGATATTATTTGCTGTATTCCTGTTACAGACATTCATGATGTACTCTGTTGTTCCATTACCGTTTTTATTGGACAAATTGGAAAGCTTAATGACATACTTGTTGCTTTTCACTAAAACTGAGTTGTGGTGACTGGAAGCTGCTTTTCCATGTTTGTTTTTGATAGTCCTTGAGGTGAATGTTAACTTTGAAAAGCCCTATACAGGAATACAAAGACAGAAAAAAAAAATCTCACTCCATTTTTGCAAAACACATACACCTGTAAGTTCAGGAAACCACTGTGAGTGTAGAGCCTGAGAGTCCCGCTTCATAAAAGCACCATGTCCTGAGAACCTTCTCCTGTCTCCGTTTGCATTTTTCCCTGACTGATTCTGCACTTTTGATGTGTTTAGAGATAGAAGAGAGTCTGATTTTCCCATGGGATTGTGAAAAATGGGCATGAATGGTATTCTTTTTTTTCTTTTTTCTTTTTAAGTTAATACTGGTTTGTTTTATTCTTAAAGATCTCAAAGCTCTCCTGGGAGATTATACAGTTTTATTGAGTCAATTTTCTTCATGATACTTTGCTATGATTTCTCCCTTTCTTACTATAATAACACAGTGTTATTGTGTTCATATGGCAAGGCTACAGTGGTTACTTGTTTTTTTTTTGTTTTTTTTTGTACATAGGAAGTTTGAGAGGCTTCTAAATAAAATCTGTTTCTCATAGCTATTTTGCAAGATTATGTATTGTATCCTTTGCTCTTTTTTGATAGTAATCTTTCAGTTTATCTTAAAATTGTCGAAATTGCTACATTTTAATGTAAAAATATTTGGTGAACAAAAATAAAGTTTTTAGTTGTCTGTATACTTTTAAATTCTTAGTTGTGAATAATAGAAATAAATTATTTCAATAATTACAAAACGTAATAGTGACCACGTGTACAATTTAGGGACCAGGGATCATCTTGGCTTTGTGATGTGGCCCTTGCTTTGTTTTTTTCTCCACTCCCTGTTAGGGCATTACAGGAGATGAGGGATATGCAGCCTCTGTCACTGTTGGAGTTTTGGAAGATTATAGGTACTATATCATGTGAGCTGCAAGGGTTATAATGGTATAAATATGAAAACCTGTTCTTTATACCCTGTGTTCCAGCCAACCCTGCTTTAACAATAGTGTTCAAACTTCAGGGTGCGCTTCCCAGTTAGTGTTCACCTCCTACCCTCAAGAGGAAGCATTATTTTGAATTTTGCATTTCATGATTATTTGCTTTTTTACTGACATTTTACTGTATACATATTAAATAAAATAGTTTAAATTTCATGTGCTTTTGAAAGACACAGATATATTCAAGAGACCTTTATTTTTCCATTCATTGTTATAGTATTTGAGATTTGATTATGTATTTGTAGTTTATAATTCATACAGAGATTGTTTACATGTGAACTACCTCTGGAAGGAATGAATTTGAAGGATCCTCTGTTCCGTGATCCTCAGCACTGTTGTGCTTATCACAATATTTAACATTTTTTAATCACATTTACAAAATGTTCAGACCCATCGGGCAGGTGTGGTTCAGTGGTTGAGCATCGACCCATTCACCAAGAGGTTGCCGGTTCGATTTCTGGTCAGGGCACATGCCCAGGTTGTGGGCCCGATCCTCAGTGGGGGACATGCAGGCCAATCGATGTTCTCTCTCATTGATGTTTCTATCTCTCTCTCTCCCTCTCATTTCCTCTCTCTGTAAAATCAATAAAGGAAAAAAAATAAACGAAATGTTCAGACCCTCCTGGGGTTGCCCTGATCTTCCTGCTTCTCCTGTGTTGTATTGGGAGGAACTCAAATGCATGGTAGGAGGCTTGAATTATGGTTCTGAACTAGTCACCTGAAGCACATCGGTCTGAATGGATCCCTAGGTGTATCAAAGGAGATATTGAGTGAAGTAGGGTAGACTTAGAGTGGTCATGAATGTCCTACTTAGAGGGACTAGTAATAACAAACTGAAAATGGAAGAGAGAATGTGGGCAGTGTTGAGGGGGAAGTATCCAGGGGAGGCCTTATAGAACAGGGAGGTGTGTGTGGGGGGGGGGCGTTGGAAATAGTGTTAAGGGGCTATGGAGGTGGGGAGAGGTGGGCCATAGGGATTTTGTGATCTTAAGGGAGAGCTTGGATTTATTCTGAGTATGAAAGGAAGTCTGCAGAGGATGCAAAATACATAATTTTGACAAAGGTTTAATAATTCTGAGAGTTCTATTGAACTCCACGTAAGGAGAAAATTCTGTGAATTGGCCCCTCCATGGCCCCAGTTGTGAGGCCCCATCTCTGGGGAGAATGATAGGCCCACCTAAGTGTTCTTTCCCTCAATCTGGGCTTTCTGGACACTGCTTTCCAAGAAGAATTCCCTGAGAACAGAGATTTTCATTTAAATAATGTCCTAAAACAAATGATCAAGTGTGAGCCTCTTTCCTGGGCTTTACTCTCCCTTTATAACCCTAAATCACACAAACATCTTAAAAACTTTTTGCTTATCTTGTGTTAGGTGAAATGAAGCAAGGTAGTAATAGAATAAATGGCTAGTCCAAATGGAGAGAGACAAATTGTAAACAGAACTGAAATAGAATTTATTATTTACATGAGCTAATTTTTCTCTCTTGTTTCAGAATATACACCACATTGCTCTGGACACACCTATTGGATTTAATATACAGTCCTCATCAACATCGACTTTCAGCTATGGAATCGGTAAATATTTTATTGCATCACCTGTCATCAATTGTGTGTGTTTATTTTCATTAGTTTGTAAAAAGGAGTGTCTAAATAATGGTTCAATCTCCAAAATAGCATTATTGGGCTTGATAGAGTGTTGGCTAAGTGTTTTGAATTTGTTGAGGATTTCATTTATATGAGAGTGTTTCAGAATAGTGGTAATGAGCTGTGTAGAGATAATAAACAGCATCCTTAGTGTCCCAGAGAGGAATTCAACAGAAAAATTAAACAGGTGATAGCTGGGCCCGAAGGAAGTTTGTTTCTTCTCAGCTTTGTTTATCTTACTTGTTCCATGCCCAAGACATTTGGAGGCTGCCCGGGACCCTGTGCTAACACTTGCTATGTTAGTCTTGTGCTCTGTGCGTCTTGCATTAATATTACATGAAGGAGAGCTTCTCTAGTCTGAGAATTGTCCCTTTTCTTTCTTTTTTAAAAAAATCCTCACCTGAGGACATTTTTGCATTTATTTTCAGATAGAGTGGAAGAGAAGGGAGGAAGAGAGAGAGAAAAAGAGAGAGAGAGATTGATTCGATGTGAGAGAGACACATTGACTGGTTGCCACCCATACGTGCCTTTAGCAGGAACTGAACCCGGTACTCTCCGGTCTGCAGACTGATGCTCTGACTGCTGAGCCAAACCGGCCAGGGCAGAATTGTGCTTTTTTTTCTGGGGGAAGCAGTAAGGCTTGGCTGTACTCTGGTCTGTTGTCCTTTGTGTCTGGGCAGCTAGTAGATGCTGGGTAGTCTTGGTAGCTTCTCCATGGTATTCTATTCCTAGAAGTTTGAGGCCAGTGTGTGTGTGGTATGTGGATAAGGAATGGGATTTTTTTGCTGGGTTGCTGTGACTCCTTGCCTCCTTCTGGGGATTACTGGCAAATTTTTTAGAGGAAGGGCAGCTGTTTTCTTAAAAGACGCTGGTGTCGGGTCTGACCCAGCATCTGTTGCTCCTGAATAAAGCCTTTCTTGGCATATACTTTATTTCCTCTGATATGTGGATTGATAACAATTGAAAAGGAAACTCTTAGCTCATTTTAGTTTTTCACACCATGGCTGGTGTTAGTGTTTTGTTGTTGTTGTTTTGGTTAATCCTCACCCGAGGATATTTTACCATTGATTATTTTATTTTATTTTTTTAAATAGAGTGGAAGGGGGAGGGAAGGAGAGAGAAACATGGTGTGAGAGAAACACATCGATTGGTTGCCTCCTGCACAACCCTGACTGGAGTTGGAGATAGGACCTGCAACCCAGGTACGTGCCCTTGACCAAGAATCGAACCCAAGACCCTTTGGTCCACAGGCCATTGCTCTAACTGCTGAGCTGAACTGGCCAGGGCTTCTAGTGTTGTTGTTTTTCTTTTTTTCTTTAATTGATTTTTAGAGAGAGAGGAAGGGAGTGGGAGAGAGAAATAGAAGCATCAATGAGAGAGAATATTGACTGGCTACCTTCTGCATGCCTCCCACTGGGGATTTGGCTCACAACCTGGGCATGTGCCCTGACCAGGAATCGAACTGGAGACCTCTTGATACTTGGGTCGACGCTCAACCACTGAGCCATACCAACCAGGCTCTTAGTGTTTTTTAAGCAAACAGTTCAAAAGTGTATTTTCTCTTTTCTGGTGGTGTTCCTAGCAGACATGAAGGAAATCTTTCTTGCTACTTCCTTGGCACGTGTTATTAATCTAACAGAACCTGTCCTTTATCTCAACCATCACTGAATCAGGCCACTTTGAAATGCACCTGGCTGTTCTTGTTGACTGAAGTATATTTTTGGAAATGGGGATAAGGTTTAATGGAAGACATACTTAGATATCTCTGAAATTGTCTCCTCTTAATCTGCAGGATGATTAGCAGCTAGAAAGAAACCATCCTGGCCGTTGGGGGTGTTGGTGACCAGGTGGAATGGTGATAGGCTTTGTGACACTCTGTGAATGCCTCCCAGGCATTCCCAGGATGTGCATGTGGACTCCTTGGTTGTCATTGCTGTGAGAAAGCCACTGAGAGACTAGATCCAGGAGAGACCCATGCCTGGAAGCCAAGATCTGCATTTGTTTGGAAACTATAATATTGGTCTTAATTTGTAACAAGGAAAAACAAAATACTGCTTAAAGTATGTTCTTAAGTATTTGGTAATTTCCTGATTAAAAGAAAACAAGTTACAGCAAGTTTTTGCTGACAGATTCTTGGGTTTCCTTAATAGGTCTGGTAGATTGAGAGCAATGGGTGTGTTAATGTTTAGAAGGTTTTTCTCACAGTTGAAGGATTGGCTTTTTTATCATACGCTAGTAATAGTCCAAGGTATCTAATGTCATTTATCTCTTAAATGAACCATAAATATTCAGTTAATAATCTGCAGTGTTTGGATTGAATAAAGATAAAGGTTCTTATTAACGTGAGGTGCTGTTGTGACTGCCCAGCAGGTGGGTCTTCTGGGTCAGTGGCCCTAATGTGTGAGTGCAGGGGCCAGGGCTCAGTGGCTGTAGCAGTATGAGTGGCTTCCTGAAGTCTACCCTCTATGACCTTTCCTGGCATCAAAAGGAAGAATTTAAAATATAAAATTCTTTTGCAGGCTCTCTAATAACTTTTCATTGTTATTCATATTATTCCTTATTTTTACCTTTCGTTTTAACCACTTAAGGTAGAATATGAGCCATTTAGATCAGATTAAAATCACTTACTTAAAAAGTAGTCTTGTTAAAGCATCTTGAGTGATTTTTGGGTGGATTCTGGCTTGATCCTGTTCTGAGATGTTCTAGGCATGGCGGTGATTGGTTACAGGGTTCTGTGGTGACTGGTCCTAGCTCTGTGATCTTGGGTCCATGTCTTTAATCCTGTGAGCCTTGGTTCCTCCCCTGTGAAATAGCAATGGTAATACTCATTTAAAAGGTTTCCTTAGAGATTAAGCAATCCTATTTATGGAAATAGAGCTCCATGAAAATATAAACTTCAAAATAATTAAGATTTAGTTTTTTGTTTTTAAACTCTAGCATTAAACTCTAGTTTTAGCTGAGTTAGTTCTCACTTTGTTAACATCTTCCTTGGTAAAGCCATGGTCAGGACCTTTCCAGAGATGTGATGAGATTGAAAAGCTCTTTGACACACATTCACCAGGTTTAGAGGATTGTAGATATGAGAGTCAGAGTGAGTGAGGACATTGATTGGCTGCCTCCTGCATGCCCCCCACTGGGGATTGGGCCCACAACCTGGGCATTGCCCTGACCGGGAATCGAACCTGTGACCTCTTTGTGCATGGGTCGATGCTCAACCACTGAACTACGCCACCTGGGCTAATGTTTAATATTTTTAATTGAACACCCTTATTTAAAATAGAAAAGTGGCCCTGACTGGTGTGGCTCGGTTGGTTGGAGCATCATTCTATACACTGAAAGGTTGCTGGTTCGATTATGGGTCAGGGCATATACCTAGGTTGTGGTTTTGATCCCTGGTGGGGGAGCCTACAGGAAGGCAACTGATTAATTTTTCTGTCTTACACGATGTTTCTTTTTCTTTTTAAAAATCCTTACCCAAGGTACTTTTTTCCATTTATCTTCAGATATAGTGGGGAGGGAGGGGGGGGGGAAGAGAGAGAGAGAGAAAGAGAAACATTGATTGGTTGTCTTCTGCACGACCCTGATCAGGGCCAGGACTAAACCGCAACCGAGGTATGTGCCCTTGACCGGAATGAAACTGTTTGGTCCACATGCTCTAAACGCTGAGCAAAACCAGCCAGGGCTCTCACACGATGTTTCTCTGTCTACCACCCTACACCCCCCTCTAAAATCAATAACCATGTCCTCAGGAGAGTAATAAAATAATAAATAAAATAAAATAAAATCAAGCCCTGGCTGGTTTGGCTCAGTTGTTAGAGTGTCAGCCTGGGGACCAGTGAGACCTGGGTTCGATTCCGGTCAAGGGAACGTATCTCGGTTGTGGTTTGTCCCTGACTCAAGTCGGTGTCACGCGGGAAGCAACCAGTTGATGTTTCTCTCTCACATGATGTTTCTCTCTCTCTGTCTCTGTCTCTCTCTCCCTCTCTCTCTCTCTGTCTCTTTCTCTCCCCCTCCCTCCCTCCCTCCTAATCTGTCCATCCTTCGGGTGAGGATAAAATAAAATTAAAAGTGATCATTTTTTGACTTGCTGAAATGTTGAACTTGCAAAGCATGCAGAAGAGTGATGTGTATAGTCTCTCAGTGTCCCTGGAGGCAGTACTGAGCCAGTGCACTCTGAGCAGGCTGTGTTCACTTTAGAGAGGTGTGCACCTCTTACATTTGACTCTGCATCCCTGAGATCTTGGGGGACTAGAAGTCTTGTTAGCAGCAGAACAAAGTCCTACCTGAGCAGCAAGGTCGGAGGGGGCAGTGAGTAGGGGAGGGGTCCAGTCCTTGGCGCCTCTCCTGACAGAGAATTGCTTGACGTCTGGTATTGAAGCAGAGAAGCTTTCCTAAGCAGGTCCTCTGTGCCTTGCTTGTATGGTAGGACTGGTAATTCTTCTTGACCCTACCACCACTCCTGGTTACTAGCTGGCCATTAGGTCCCTTCCTGGTCACGGCATATGCAGTTGCCATGGCTTAGGCAGTTGGCTGGGTTGGATTTGCAGGTTGTAAGGAATGTATATGTCCTAATTATCTTTTTAACAAAGAAGTTTTTTTTAGGACTTAAAAGTAGATAATGCACACTTTGCTTCATTATCATAGAGATCTACATAGCTAATTATGAAATATAACTTACTGAATTTTTTAGTATAATGAATTTTTATTGTATTTTAGGGTTCTCTGTACTATTCTTTGGCTGTGTTCTTTTAAACTGAATATAAAATACAGAATATTAAATATCATTTAAATTAGATTTCATTAAATGGATATTTTTTGTTAATGTAAAAGTTGGCAATTGTATTCAAACACTTTTCTCTAGAAGCTCTTACTTCCCGAGCTTAGCCCTTGTTGAGTAGTAGAACTTTGATCCTCTTATTCTAAGATAATATGAATTGCTGGAGCGGAGGGTTTGGAAGAGGCAAGAAGAGGGTTTGGAAAGTAGGCAGATCAGAGCAGAAGGGGCGACTTGTCCTACCAGTGGCTAAGCACTGTGAGTTCTGACTGTTGGGCTTTTCTTTCTCTGTAGATGTTACTAGCTGGAATGGGCCGGGCCAACTGAGCCACTCCAGCCAGAGCTCCATAAGTTCTTTTTACTTTATTTTGTTTTTAATCCTCACCTGAGGATATTTTTCCATTTATCTTCTGATAAAAGTGGGAGAGAGGGAGGGAGAGAGAAACATTGATGTGAGAGAGACACACCAACGGGTTGCCTCCCACATGACCCTGACCAGGGTTGGGAACGAACTGCAACCGAGGTACGTGCCCTTGACTAGAATTAAACCCACAACTTACTGGTTCACAGGGTGACACTCTAACCGCTGAGCCAAACTGGCCAGGACTCCATAAGTTCTTTTTAAAACTGAGCTGACTTTAACTCCTGGAACAACACATAAAACACATTCCCTTTTGGTGGTGCCTTGCTGAATGTAACTCAGGGAGGGAGGGCTCTGTGCAGCTTTAAAATGTTTGCTGCAGAATTTCCGTGTGCGGCCCACTCAATCTTGGTGGGAGAAAGAAGGTGGCAGGAGGAAGGTTGTTTGACCTTGGGACTGTGTCTGGTAATCAGCTGAGGGAGATTCAGGAAGTGCCTTCATGATAGGCCTGCTGAGAATTCTAGTCTTTTCTCCACTCTAGAATAGGTATCTTGATTGTTACTTGTATTGCCTATTGGGAGAAGGGATTTAGGATATTCTTAGTGTCCCAAAAAATGAGTGGTGCTGGGGTTTGTAGTGTGCACTATTCTGAATGCAAGGATGCTGTTTTTGGTCCAGGCAAGTCACTTTGCACCATCTTCTAGTTACCACTAAATTTCCCCCTACCTGTGTGAGGAATACTGAAGATGGAGCTGAGTGTTGGCCAGGACAGCAAGTCTGAAAGGGAAACGGAGCAGAACAGCAGTCCAGTTCCTGGGCCTGTGATTGTACCAGCAAGTGCCAGAGGTCAGGGAGGGCAGGGTCTGTGCCGTGTGGCCCTGGATGTGCGTACAGTGTTGGTTGCAGTGCCAGCATGGAGTACTGAGCCTTTGGCCAGGCTACTGCCACCCTTCTGCATCTCATTCTAAGGAAACCAGGTATGGAAGCTGGGTGGCCAGAACATGTTGACTTTGGAAGTGGAAGCTACCAGGTCTTGGCCCACAGTGTGAGCTAGTATGTAAGGCTCTACTTAGAAACATGCATGCACATGGGTGTGCACAAGCCTTTTCTTTTTCAATACACTGACCTCTCCGTATTTTGCTTCACAGCTCTGCTTTTTCCTTTCTCCCTTTCTGTTTAAGCCCAGAGTCCCTTCTTTGGACCAGGGTAGATACTCCTGTGAGCTCAGCAGGTTCTCTGCCTGAGCAGCAATAGGAAAAGAGATAAAGAAGAGAAATGTAAAGGGGTTCTTTGGAAATCAAATGACACTTTTTTTTTTTTTAATTGATTTCAGGGAGAGAGGAAGTGAGAGGGAGAGAGAGAGAGAGAGAGAGAAACATCTATAGGCCGCCTCCTGCATGCCCCCCACTGGGGATTGGCCTACAACCTGGGCATGTGTCCTGACCAGGAATCAAACTGGCGACCTCTTGGTGCATGGGTCCACGCTCAACCGCTGAGCCACACCCGCCATTTTTGCATTTATCTTCAGATAGAGTGGGAGGAGAGAGGGAGGAAGAGAGAGAGAAACATTGATTTGAGAGACACATTGACTGGCTGCCACCCACACGACACCAACCAGGGCCTGGGACAAACTGCAGCTGAGGTACGTGCCCTTAGCAGGACCTGAACCTGGGTCTCTCTGAGCTGCAGGCTGACGCTCTAACCGCTGAGCCAAACCAACCAGGGTAACATTTTCCACATTTTTATGATAAAATTCTAGGCCTCAGAGATGTTGAATATTGGGTTTTCAAAGTTTCATAGCTGATGAGTAACAGGGTAAGTGTTTTGGGGTCTTTCTTACAGTAACACAAGAGATGAATGTACCAATTGACTTTAGAGAAGATAGAAGGGAAACAGGTGGGGAGGAGTAGAGTAGGGGGAGTAAATTATTGGGGTTATGCTATGCTGCACAGGTTTGCCCTAGCCACTGGCCTTCCCAGGACCCTCTTTTAAACTAGTGCCACAATTGTTGTGTAGGCATGTATGCTCATCTTTGGGGTCTGCATGTGTGTGGTGAGATGTTAAGCCTAAGCCCCATAACTTTTTGCACCCACAGCTTTACTCCTGGGCAGACGTAATGTATGTTCCGGGTCAGAGGGAGGCCTGGAAACAGTGTTGAGCATACTCAGACATTATGGATTTGATTCCAGACCATCACAATAAAGTGAACATAACAAAGCAAGTCATACGAATTTTTTGGTTTCCCAGTGCATATAATATAAACATTGTATTTACACTGTAGTTTATTAAGTGTTAAATAGCATTAGTTCTAATAAACAATGTACCATACCTTAATTAAAAACTACTGTATTGCTGTCCTGGCTGGCTTGGCTCAGCAGTTGAAGCGTCAGCCCTTGGACTAATGAGTAGTGGGTTTGATTCCAGTCAAGGGCACATACCTCGGTTGTGGTTAATCCATGGCCTGGTCAGAATTGTGTGGGAGGCATCCAGCCGAGGTGTCTTTCTCACATCAGTTGCCCCCTGGCCCTCCCACTCTATCAGAGACAAATAGAAAAATATCCTCAGGTGAGGATTAGAAATATCCTCGGTGAGGATTAGAATAAAACAAAAAAAACCCGACTGTATTGCTAAAAATGCTTACCACCATCAGCAAGTTGTAATCTTATTGCTGGAGGAAGGAGCATCTTGCCTCAATGTTGATCGCTGCTTACTGATCCAGGGTGGCGGTTGCTAAAGGATGGGGTGGCTGTGGCAATTTCTTAAAATAAGACAACCATGAAATTTGCCGAATTCATTTACTTACTTTCACGAACACTTTCTTTTTAGCATGTAATGCTGTTTGATAGCATTTTACCCATAGTAGAACTTTTTTCCAAATTGGAGTCAATCCTCTTAAACCTTGTTACTGCTTAATCAATTAGGTTTATATGATATTCTGAATCCTTTCTTGTCATTTCAGAAGTTTTCACAGCAATAGTAATAGTGATCACAAGTCACCATAACAAATATAATAATCAAAGTGATACAAAGACACAAGTGAAGAGATGCTTTTGGAAAAATGGCCCCGATAGGCTTACATGATACAGAGTTGCCATAAGCCTTCAGGTTATAAAAAATGCATCTACTGATATGATCTTTTTTTTTTTATTCTCACCCGAGGGCACTTTTTTCATTTTTTTGTTCAGATAGAGTGGGAGGGGGAGAGAGAGAGAGAAACCTCAATGTGAAAGGAACACATTGAGTGGTTACCACCTGCACAACCCAACCAGGGCCGGGGACAAACTCCAACCGAGGTACGCACCCTTAGTGGGAACCGAACCCAGGTTTCTCTGGACCGCAGGCCAATGCTCTAACTGCTGAGCCAAAGTGGCCAGGGCTGATCATATTTTTTCTTAAGTATTACCTGAGGATATGTTTATTGATTTTGAGGTGGGTGGGCGGGAAAGAGAGAGATGAGAGAGATGTGAGAAACATCTTTCAGTTGCCTCTCACATGCGCCCTGACCGGGGATTGAACCCACAACCTAGGTATGTGCCCTGACTAGGAACTGAACCCACAATAGGGCGATGATCCAACCAACTGAGCCACTTGGTTATATCATGTTAATTGATTTGCAGACATTGAAGCAACTTTGCATCCCAGGAATAAATTTCACTTGATTCCTGTGATCTTTTTATCTTTTACTTACTGATTTATTGTTAATCCTTCGCCTGAGTATATCTGCCCCTTGATTTTTAGAGTGGAAGAGAGGGAGTGGGAGGGGGGAGAGAGAAAGATGGATTGGTTGTCTCCTGCATGACTCCAATAGGGCTGGGGATCAAACTTGCAACCTAGGTATATGCCCTTGACCGAGAATCAAACCCACAACCTATCGGTCAAGGGCTGACGCTTTAACTGCTGAGCCAAGCTGGCCAGGGTGGCGTATGATCTTTTTCATGTATTGCTGAATTTGGTTTGCTAATATTTTGTTGAGAATTTTTACCTCTATATTCATCAAGGATATTGGCCCATAATTTTCTTTCTTGGTAATGTCTCTATCTGGTTTTGAAATCAGGATAATGCTGGCCTTGTAAAATGAACTTGGGAGTCTTTCCTCCTCTTGAATTTTTGGGGAATAATTTGAGAAAGATAGGTGTTAATTCTTATTTCAATATTTGGTAAAATTTACCTGTGAAGCTATCTGGTCCAGGACTTTTATTTATTGGGAATCCATCCATCCAACTGTCCTGTTTCCCTACCTCCATCCCATCTCTTCCCAATAGATTTTTATTGCCTTTGGTCCACAGTTGGTATTTCACATTATCTCTTGGTCCCAGGGCTCCTGGGTGGGGCTGGTTCTAGGGAGGGCCTCCTAGTAGGGGTCCTTGAGCCAGAGGGAGAAGGGACAAATATGGAAGTGGGGGCCTCAACCACTCATTGTCCTGTTTGGGCCTCCATTTCCTCACTGGGCCTCTGGGAAGGTCCTGGGGAAATTTAGTCCTTCACGATGCCTAAAATATCTGGGAACTGTGGCCTGGTCTTCTCCCTGGGGACTTCCTTCCCAGCAACCCCTTCCACCATCCCCACCTCCTTCCCCCGGAAAAAAAATTACTTTTGTTAAAACTACCTTAAACCTCTGTGGGTACAGAAACCACAGACTGATCAGCAGAGAAAGGGAAGAGGGGCAAAAGCAACCTGAAGGCATTTGGGGACAATTTCCTTCCCTAAACAGGTTTCTTCTAACCTCCACAGCTTGATCTGAAGCTTGTTGGAAAATTTGCTACCTTGATCTTCCAGGGACCTCTGCTCTATATGCATCTGGATGTAGTCTTCACAGACACTTAGCTGGAAGCATTCGAACACATAGAAAAGCAAGATGAAAACACAGAAAAACTCGTAATTTCAGTTGGGGCCAGTGATGTGGGGAGACACCCCACAAGTGGGGCCTTGGAGTAGCCTGCCTCCTTTGGTAGTGGGATGGGTACTCTGGGGCCTTCCCTGGGCTTGGGCAATTGCCGACTGAGCCTGGAACCCAGTCAGCCACTGGGCCTTGTGGGCAGTACTTGGGGTCGTGTATCTGCTGGCCCAGGCCAAAGACCTGGCTGCTCTGGTTGGCGCCCTGCATGTAGCCCATCTGCAGAGACATTGAGGAGTTTCACACTTAATCGGTCCCAAGCTTGGTGTCATAGAGGTGCTGCCGGGTCCCAGTAGCCATTGTGCCCATCTGGCTGGCACACTTGTTGGTGCCCATTTGCAGGCTGATTGTTGAGTGGTCCATGGGTGGCAGGATATAGTTCTTGGGGTCATACTGATGCCTTCTCATACCATATGACATCATGCCTGACTGGCTAGCACACATTGGTGTCCATCTGGAGCCCAATGACACACTAGCTTGCCTTAGTGGTGGAATCATTGAGGTTCTGCTCCTGCTCCTTTGAATACTTGATGCCAATGTCCAAGCCACTCTGCAACCCCTTTGTCTTGGCCTTCTCTGCCAGAGCCAGAAGAGACATCTGTACCTGTTTCATGTTTCCACTCTCAAATAGGTCATTGGCCTTGAACCGGTTCACGGAGTTCATGCTGTAGCTGACCTTGACCTTGATGAAGTTGGAGAGGTATTCTAGCTGGTACTAGTTTTGCATGGAGCAGTTGATCTTGGGGACTGAACCTGCCTGCGGCTTATTCATAAAAGTGCACAGGATAACTGTCCTTCAGACACTTCTGGAAGTTGGGACCGATAGGCCCATGAGTCCTCAGCTGCGGAGTTCTGCCTTCATTTGAGGGTCATATTTGGACAGGAGTTGGTTCTTGACCCTGGCCAAAAAGCCCTTACAAGGGCCCTTTCTTGAACTGTGTGAAGCTCATTCTGGTCGTGGCAGCGTGATGGATGGCCCGGCAGGTGCCTGTTGGGAGTATTTTTTTATTACTACTTCAATTTCATTGGTTGTAATTGGTCTGTTTAGATTTTCTGTTTCTTGATTAATCTTGCAAGATTGTATGTTTCTAGGAATTTATCCATTTGGCAAAGCCTATTTTCTAAAGGCCTTGTACCTGCCATCCTTTTCTTTCTCTTTTGTCCTGGAAACTAGATCCTGATCCTGGCCTTTTCTGCCCAGCCAGGCGGCTTACCTACACTGGTTTAACTTTTTACTCTTTTCTTTCTTGTCTGTTTATATGGCAGCCTGAGACTTAAGTAAACTTGGAAAGCTTGCTGAGGCAGTGGTTTGTTTCATTTACATAATGCAGTCTATGTCCTGAGGGCCTAGTCTCTTCTAGCCTTGTTAGAACCTGCTGCCCCAGTAAAGCCCTGTGGTGGTGTGGTCTGTGGTCAAAAGGGATTCTAAGAGAGAAGATAGTATGAGGTGTCCTGGCTGGTAAATCACTCAATGTTGGTTTGGTGACTGACTTACACCAGTACTCTTCAAACAGTGCCACACCCTCAGAGTCCTGCCAGCTGTGCCTGTGGCCTCTTCCTTTTCCTCATCTGTGGTCACATGTATGCCAGTGGCTCCCTGTCCGGAATCAACATTAGAGGGAACAGAACCACTGCTTGAATCTGCAACTGAGGAAGGGCAGCCATGATTTCCGCATAGTTTTTGGCATCCTCATTCTTGACCAAATAATTTATTAATTTGAGCCTTTTTTTAAAAGTTAAATGGAAGATGGAGTTTTATTGTATGAACAAAGGATTTAAATTTTTGCTTTGCATGTGTTTTCCAGTGGTCCTGAAACTGGTGGGGTGGGTATCTTTGTCCTTGGGGTTGGGACAGCGGCCAGTGGTAAATGCAAACTGAAGTGATCAGCCCTGCTGGGCTTCGTGAGCTTCAGTCTTGCTCTCTCTTCAAACCTCTGTGACCATATTATCTTTCATGTATTTATTTTTAGAATACTTTATTTATTTATTTATTTATTTATTTATTTATTTATTTATTTAGGGGTGGGGACATCAATGTGAGAAACATCGATTGGCTGTCTCCTGCATGCACCCTACTGGGAATCGAGCCCACAACCAGAGAATGTGCCCTGACCGGCAATCGAACCAGGACCTCTCAGTGAAGGGAGGACACTCAATTCACTGAGCCATACTGGCTGGGCAGCCATATTATCTTTTATTACTCTTCTCCCATCTGTTTTCTTTAGTTCTTTTCTTATGTGCTGACGTTTCTCAGCTTCCCCTTCAAGTGCCCCCCCCCCTTTTTTTTTTCCCCTCACGTTCTCTCCAGACTGGAGGTTTCTGAGTTCCCTACCTCTTTTCTTTTGCATTCTGTTTCTGCCTTCTGGAGGGCATCCGCATCTTGACATAGCATACTACATCCTTGGTTGCTTGGTGGTAGTGCTGTAAGCTTCCGGGAAGCACTTAGGCCTAACTTCTTTTTTACTTTATTATTATTTTTCTAATTAATTAATTAATTAGTTTCTTAATTACAGATGTTTCTCCTTTTTCCTCCACTGATTCCCTTCTCCCCCTCCCTCTCCGCCCTGTCCCCAGGTTTGTTGTTCATATCCATTGTTCATTCATACATGCATATAAGTTTTGTGCTTTATCTCTCCCCCCACCACCCCCTCTTCTGGGGATTGTCAGTTTGTACCCCACTTCCACGTCTCTGGGACTACTCCATTCCTCAGACTGTTATGTTCATTATATTCCACAAATAAGAGTTCATATGATATTTGTCTTTCTCTGTTTGGTTTGTTTCGCTTAGGATAATACTCTCCAGGTCCCTCCATGTTGTCTCAAAGGATAAGAGATCTTTCTTTCTTACAGATGCATAGTACTTCATTGTGTATATGTACCACAGCTTTTTTTATCCACTCGTCTACTGATAGACATTAGGGTTGTTTCCAGATCTTAGCTATTATAAATAGTGCTGCTACAAATATGGGGGTACATATATTCTTTCTGATTGATGTTTCAGGCTTCTTAGGGTATACTCCTAGAAGTGGGATCACTGGGTCAAATGAAAGTTCAATTTTTAATTTTTGAGGTAACACCTCAAACTGTTTTCCATAGTGGCTGCACCAGTCTGCATTCCCACCAGCAGTGTACTAGAGTCCCCTTTTCTCCACACCCTTTTCAACACTTGTTTGATGATTTGTTGATGGCTGCCATTCTGACAGGTGTGAGGTGATACCTCCCTGTTGTTTTAATTTGCATCTCTGATGATTAGTGATGTTGAGCATTTCTTCATATGTCTCTTAGCCATTTGTATGTCCTGTTTGGAGAGGTGTCTATTTAGTTCCTCTGCTCATTTTTTAATTGGATTCTTTGTCTTCCTTTTGTTGAGTTGTATGAGCACTCTATATATATATATAGGAAATTAACCTCTTATCTGATATATCATTGGCAATTATGCTCTCCCATACAGTGGGTTGCCTTTCCATTTTGATGATTGTATCCTTTGCTGTGCAGAAGCTTTTGAGTTTGATGTAGTCCCATGTGTTCATTTTCTTCTTTGTTTCTGTTGCCTTAGGTGATGCATCAGCGAAAATTCTGCTGTGTATGATATCTGGAATTTTGTTGTCTACAGTTTCTTCTAGAATTTTTATGGATTCATGAGTCACTTTTAAGTCTTTTATTCATTTTGAGTTTATTCTTGTGCATGGTGTAAGTTGATGGTCTAGTTTCATTTTTTTGCATGTAGCTGTCCAATTTTCCCAACACCATTTATTAAAGAGGCTGTCTTTATTCCACTGTATGCTCTTGCCACCTTTGTCAAATATTAATTGAGCATATTGCCTTGGGTCCATTTCTGGGTTCTCTGTTCTGTTCCACTGGTCTATCTGTCTGTTCTTGTGCCAGTACCAGGCTGTTTTGATTTACAGTGGCTTTGTAAGGCCTAACTTCTTTAAAGAACTCATCCCTGCAGATGTCACATTTGCTTTCCTTCCCCTATGCTGTCCTTTTCTGTTTTCCCTCCTCCTAAGAACGTAAGCACCAAGGGTTGGTATGATTTCCTCACTGCAGCTGTCCTTTTTCCACAGCTCATGGTGGTGCCTTAGTTCTTCATGCCCTTTTCAGGGCTGCAAACTTCTGCTTCTCCTCCAGGACTTCCTATCAGTCCTGGAGCACATTGGGTGGTTAGTGATTGGGTCACTCTCCCCTGTGGGTGGCGTTGGTGATGCTGCACTGTCTAGTGGTATGAAGCATGTGCCTTTGCCATTGTGTGTAGCCTTGGTGCATTTATGTGCTTTGGTTTTAGTTGTGGGAATAACATGTGTCTGACCATCATACATGTGCTCAACCCAGAGTAACTGGGTCTCTAGGGCGTCCAGCTTCCAGCACTAACCTCTTGCTGTGTTTTTATAATTAAGAAACAGAAAACAAAGCGCTAACTGGATTTAGAGCCTTGGTGATTTTTCTGGATGAAGTTTTGCTGGAGACTTGTTGAGATTCAATGTAATGCATCCTATATATTGATGAGTGCTGGAGAACATGTTAGGAATTTGAGCCCTAAGTGCTGCTGCAGGTACCTGAGCTAGTCCCAAGGACACTTTTTTTATGCAGAGTCATAAGTACACACCTTGCCTTGACCAGAATCACCTCTGTCCTCAGGAAGCAAGCTACGAAAGATAGCTTTGTAAAGAGAGGCCTCTCTAAATAGCTGTTGCGCAAATGGGCACTACAAAATATTTTTCTTTATTACCTAAGTAGGGATAGTGAAAATTATTTGAGAGTACAGGTTGTTAGGGAAAAACGACTCTGAAAATCATTTAGAAATAACCATCAAGCCCTGCTGGTGTGGCTCAGTGGATTGAGTATTGTTTCATGGACTGAGAGGTTCCTGTTCTATTTCCGGTTCGGGCACTTTCCGGGGTTGCAGGCTTGATTCCCAGTAGGATGCGTGCAAGAGGCCACTGATTGATGTTTCCCTTGATGTTTCTCTCTCACATTGATGTTTCTATCTCTCCCTTATTCTCAGAAAAGTCAATAAAGACATATTAAAAAAAAAAGAAAGAAAAAGAAATAACCATAGAGAAATTTTAATGGGGAGAAAATTTTTAAGTTTTTCCTCCCCTTTTGCCCTAGCAGTTTCATCAGATTAATCAGTGAGGGGGTGGTTGTTCAGAAGAGCATGGGATAGTGACCTTGGGCTATGGTCTTGACTGTGACCCTGGGGTGGGGTACAAACAGGAGAGACTATTAGACATTTCTTTTTGGAATGTCTGATTTCAGTTTTACTTAAAACAGCAAACTTCATTTATGGTGGTCTGTGGTTACCACTCTATTGCTAATGCTTTCACATTATCCACTCCAGAAAAAAGAAGGTCAGTGAGAAGTCAGCGGTGTATTTACATGGTGCCCTATTATTGGAGAACATTTTGAAAACCAAATCTCTGTCCATGTGAATACATGAAGTCTTGAATCCTCAGAATAGCCCTGTGAGGTTGGGAGATGAGATCACTGAATTGGCCTCTTTGCTCTTTAAAAAAATGTTTTTTTCTTTATTGATTTTAGAGAGAGAGGAGGGGAGAAGGAGAGAGAGATAGAAACATCAATAAGAGAGGACATCGATTGGCCACCTCCTGCATGGGCCCCACTGGGGATCAGACCCACAACCTGGGGATGTGCTCTGACCAGGAGTCGAACCGGCAACTTCTTGGTGCATTGGTCGACGCTCAACCACTGAGCCACACTGGCTGGGCGCCTCTTTACTCTTCAGAACACACCCTTCTGGGGTGAAGTCTTTGGTAGTGGTTAGTGTCTCACACTCAGGATTGAGAACAGTGACTTAATTGTGTCCTCTCCTGGGAGGGGCCTGACCTGGGACACTGGGGCCACATTGACTTTTGCTTGTTGGTATCTTATAGGACTTCTCTTCATTTTCTTTAGTTTTGCCCCAGACCCTTGAAACTGATCCTGAATTTTCTGAGTGATACCAGCAGAACAAAAGAACATTTTGTGGTTATTAATTCTTTAAAATCAAAAGTTTTATGTGGGGGCCATAACAGGTTTCTACATTTTTCAGTGAAGGCAGTGTTTTCTTTGCTTCTGGCTCCCTTCCCACAGTTCCATTTTCTTTAGTTAGGGAGGTTGGTAGTGTCAGAGGCTTTTACAAAGGACTCAGAGCTTGGCAGAGGTGTCTGAGGAAAATGTGCTGGGCCCCAGGCTTCCACGCTTGAGCCTCCAGGGGTTGTTGACAGCCTCTCGCCCAGGAAGTGTGTACAGCAGTGTGTGTAGATGATTGACATCTAAGTGGACTCCTTTTCTTAAATAAGCTTGTTCCTGCCCTGGCTACTGTGGCTCAGTTGGTTGGGCATCATCCTGGGCATTGAGGGGTTACCAGTTTGATTCCTAGTCAGGGCACATACCTAGGTTTCTGGCTTGACCCTCGGTGGGGGTCCTACAGGAGGCAGCCAACTGATGTGTTGCCCTCCCCTAGATGTTTCTCTCTTCCCTCCTTCTCTATCTAAAAATTAATATAAAATCTTAAAAAACACACAAAACTTGCCCCCTCATTAATGTCTGGCCCATAGCTTTTTTTTGTACACTGTTTTGAGTTCTAGTTGTACCTGTGCTATGGTTTGGCTTCTGTACCATCTGCTCTGTTACGTTACAGTCTCTCTCCTGTCTGTGCCCTGTGACACAGACACACTCCAGACTCCTGCTGGGGAGGCTGCCTGGTGTATATATTTGTAGACTTGAGCCTGTCTGTTTGGGGAGTGCTTTTTAAGCCCACCAGGGCCACCATTTCAGAGCCTTGGGCCTCAGTTTACCTATGTACTATGATTTATTGGCTTTTCCCAAACTGGCTGTGCCACACTGAGGCTGGATTCCTGAAATGGCACAGACCCTCCAGGAAGCAAGACCAGTAGCGACATGGTCTCAGACTTGGTTGGGACAATCAGGCTTTGAGCTCTTGGAGAGACACATTAAGACTAGACAGGAGTGACGTCACACAGTGATTCTTTTAAAGCCTCTTTGTGACTTCTCTGAGTTGGCATATGTCAGGTATTTCATCCATTTTAGACCATGAGGAGTGTGGGTTCTACCTGTCCAGGAGGAATTTTTTTGAAGTGTTTTACCTGAAAAGTTGAGGAACATTTCACATGTTTAGTTCATAGTATCTCTGTGCATATTAATGTGAAGGTCCCACTTCGATTACTTATTGCCCCAGTCATCTGGGTGATCTCCTGAGGCAGTGACTCAGTTAGAGACCCTGGGGTAGAGGCCTCAGGGCCTGCTCCAAACTTGTCTTGGAGGCAAAAGAAGATACAGTCGAAAGTTTAGAAGGTTAGTGGGTATGGTCCTGTGCATCTCAATTTTATGCCTCTACCATGTTTTCTGTCCCACCTCCCCTTCAGGAAGTATCACCTTCTCCAAAGAACCTTGAGTCACCCCTTTCTTTCTTACATCACTTCATTCCTTTTGCTCCCTCTTTTCCCGTAATCTCAGCTCTTGAAGCCTGTTTCAGTCATGTTTGTGCTTGGGGCCTTGAGAGTTCGCTAAATCTGTCTATTCCAAATTGTCTTCAATTTAAATCAAATCAATAATAACTTATCAGTTATTGTTGGGAGGTTGTGGATAGATTCTAGGGCAAACAGGATTTGGGATTAGCAAGGAATAGAACTACTACTAAGAATTAAGTTCTATCTTTTCATCTCCACACTTCTCAGTAGAATCAATATTAACATCTTTCCAGAAATTTAAAGAAGCATTTAACGCTGGCTTGTGTGGCTTGGTTGAAAGTCATCCTGTATACCAAAAGGTTGCCAGTTAGATTTCTGGTCAGGATACTTGACCAGGTTTCAGGTTCAGTCCTGGTCAGGGTGTGTACAGGAGGCAACCAATCAGTGTTTCTCTCTTACATTGATGTTTCTCTGTCTCTCCTCTCCTTTCCTCTCTCTCTAAAACCAACAAAAACATATATTTTAAAAAGTATTCAATTGTCAATACCTTATTGTTGCTTGAGAGTGTATGGTATGGTTAAACAGAAATTAATATCAGTAAGGTAACTCCTAATTTTTCTACAAAGAGCTAAAGCAAAGTGTAGGTATCCAAGCTACTGCTTTCTTTTGCTGAAAGGGCAGTTCTTTTGTGCACTGCGCTATAGAAATCTTATTATTATTTTTTTTATCCTCACCCAAGGACATTTTTCCATTTTTTTTGCACAGATAGAGTGGGAGGGAGAGAGAGGAAGAGAGAGAGAGAGAGGGAAACATCGATGTGAAAGGGACACATTGAGTGGCTGCCACCCGCACGACCAACCAGGGCTGGGGACAAACTGCAACCGAGGTACATGCCCTTAGCGGGAACCAAACCCGGGTCTCTCCGGACCGCAGGTGGATGCTCTAACCGCTGAACCAAACCAGCCAGGGCTAGAAATCTTATTTTTATTCTAAAAGTTATGCTATGTAGTATCTTAGAAACATTAGGTTTTCCTATTATTGAACTAGTCTATGCACATTCAATAAAACTTTAGGTGTATCAGTTTGCCATGGCTGCTGTTACAAAGTCCCCCACATCGGGTAGCTTAAACGGCAGAAATTTATTCTCCCACAGTCCTGGACGCCAGAAGTCTAAGACCAAGGTGTCAGCAGAGCTGATTCCTTCTGGCGCTGATGAGGGAAGTCCTATTGGTTTTCTGGCAATTCTTGATGTTCCTTGTTTTATAGAGAATCACCCCATCTCTGCCTCCAACTTCACATGGTGTTCTCCCTGCGTGTGCCTCTGTGTCCAAATTTCCCCTTTGCATAAGGAAACCAAACATATTGGGTTAGTACCCACCCTATCATGATCTCATCTTGACTACATCTAAATGACCCTGTTTCCAAATAAGGCCACAGTCTGAGGTACTGGGGTTAGTAGAAGCCTAACATGTCTTTTTCGAGAGGATACAATTCAACTAATAATGCGGCCCCCCCCCCCCCAATCCTTGGTGAATTTTTAAATTTTGATGACATATCACGCTGTATAAAATTATCTACGACCTGCCTTTTCATATCTTTTTAACAAAATGATTTTTTAATTTTATACATGTTGCTGTATATTCAACTAATAACACTTAATAAATGAAGTTAAATATAAATAAAAATATGTGTATCCCCACCAATCAAATTAAAAATCTAATTTGAAAAATGATAATGTTACATACTTTTCACAAAATAAGGATCACACTGTATATAAAGTTTCATATTCTGCATTTTAAAACTGAGCCTTAATTTCCCATGACATTAATCTTCAAAACATGACTTTAATGGTTTTGTAATATATAGAGAAATTCATAATGTACCTGATAAAATTTTAATTTTCACATTTTCTGAAGAAGGGACCATGTCCACTTGGCACCATAATTTCTTTTCCATCTTAATGGGAACATACAAGGCATATCAGCACAGTTAGGTGCTTTGTGAGGGTGGGCAGACGTTACTTGAGCTTGTCTGTGAACCTTAAGAGGTCAGAGACAGTGTGAAAAGCAGGTCTGGAGGTTGGAGGGGCATCATGAGGTGGGGTGCCTGGATAACTAGCTGGGGAGGGGGGATGCGGGGTGGAACCAGGCATTGTCCAACCTGTTCCTGGTTGTCCAGGCTTTTCCTGATGGGGCCTCCCCCTGGAAAGGGATTGCTATTGTTATGTAAATTGGCCATTCTGTTTATTGGGGCCCTCTCCTGGGACCTCAATTCTCCCTGGCAACTGACCCAGTACTGTAAGCCTGTCTTGCTGCACATTTTGTTTTTCTGGCAGGAGGATCGCTTTAAAAAACAAAAACTAGCCCTGGCCAGTTTGGCTCAGCGGTTAAAGCGTCGGCCTGCGGTCCTGAGAGACCCGGGTTCGGTTTCCGCTAAGGGCATGTACCTTGGTTGCAGTTTATCCCCGGCCCTGGTTGGTCGTGCGGGTGGCAGCCACTCCATGTGTCCCTTTCACGTCGATGTTTCTCTCTCTCTCTCTCTCTCTCTCTCTCTCTCCCTCTCTTTCCCTCCCACTCTATCTGTACAAAAAATGGAAAAATGTCCAAACAAAACAGAAAAACAACAAAAACTATTTTTTAGAGCAGTTTTAGGTTCACAGCAAAATGGAGAAGCACAGAGATTTCCCATATATATTATCACCCCCAAGCTTCCTCATTATCAACAATCCTCTACCAAAGTGGTACATTTTTTTTACAATTGATGAAGGTATATTGACACATCATCAACCAAAGTCCTCAGTTTACATTAGTGTTCACTCGTGGTGTTGTACATTTTAAGGGTTCATTGTACAGAATAGTCCACTGCCCTAAAAATATCTGTGCTCCACCTGTTCCTCCCCTCCCTTTAATTCCTGGCAGCCACTGATCTTTTTACTGTCTCCATAGTTTTGCCTTTTCCAAAATGTTTTATGGTTGGAATCCTACAGTATTTAACTTTTTCATACTCGCTTCCATGTCTTTTCATGGTTTGACAGTTTCATTTTCTTTTTTTAGTGCTAAATAATGCTCCGTCATCTGGATGTTCTACAGTTTATTTATCCATTCACCTACAAAAGGTCATTTTGGATCACTTTTAATCATTTCTCTAGTTTTCTCTGATGGAGAAACAAATAATAAACAAAGCCAGTTGCTGACCTCTCTGTAAACTGCCTGAAAGAGAGGGGCTATTCCTGCCCAAAGCTTGTGCTATGTTGTGCTATGTTAGTTCTAAGAGCCCTAGATTGTAACAGGAGGACATTTCTCAGGAATGATGCATTCCTCAGGGAACACCTGAAACATCTTGCATGGAAACCATTCCCACAGCATTTAAAGACTACAAAGTAGGTGATGGGAGAGATGGAGAAGCACGGCCTTATGCTGTAGTCTCTCTGGGGTATCTGAGAGGTGCATACCTGGTCCTTATTGGGATTTCTTGTGAAATGTATGTTATTGTGTCCAGCCAGTGTGCCTTTGCCCACACTGCTTAAATTTTCTTTCAGAGACTAGACTAGTCATTCTTTTTTCTTTTTGGTTAATCCTCACCTGAGGATATTTTCCCATTGGTTTTTAGATAGAATTCGAGGGAGTGAGGGGGTAGAGGGGGGGAGAGAAAGAGAGGGAAACATGGGTATAAAAGAGGCACATTGGCCCTGATCAGTTTGGCTCAGCAATTAGAGTGTTGGCCTGCACTCTGGAGTCATGGGTTCAATTCCAGCCAAGGACACATACCTCAGTTATGATTTGTCCCTGGCCCTGGTCAGGGTCGTGGGGGAGGCAACCAATCAATTTTTTTCTTTCTCTCTCTGCCCCCTCCCTTCCACTCTATCTAAAGATGAATGGAAAAAATATCCTTAGGTGAGGATTTTTTGAAAAAAGAGAGAAAGAGAGGCACATTGATTGTCTGTCTTCTGCATGACCCCAACTAGGGCCGGGGATCAAACCTGCAACCCAGGTACATGGCCCTTGACCAGGAATCTAACCCAAGACCCTACAGTCTGCGGGCCGTGAGCTAAACCAGCCAGGGCTAGACTAGCAATTCATAATCTGGATTTAGAACACTTAGAATGTATTGGGGTTTTTAGCTATTTCAAAATATAATGAAATTCTCCAAATACAATTTAATTTTATCCGCTAAACACATACAGGGTCATGACCCTTTCGGATCATTTCTGAGAGTAAGCTGTGCGCACTTATTCAGCAACAGGATTGCTGCTTAGGGCCCTCACCTTGTCCTAGGCAGAATTCTACCTGACAGAGTACATGTCCAGAGGTGAAGGACTGTGTCCTGCGCTGGTCGCCAGCTTGGGATGAGTTGGAATCAGTGCATTCAGTCTGTGCTGCTTTTATCCTTGTCATGCACATTACATGATTCTGGGTCCTTTTCATTTAGACATTCAGGGAATAGTATTGGGTCTACAAAGGAGGCTGTAAAATTTGAAATAGTGTGTTTTATCCTTGTTGAGCAAAAGGGACTGTCTCAGTCATGCCTCAGCCCAAGGCAAACAGGCCTCTTGTGTATTGTGTTTCCATCCCATTGGCCAACTGGATCTGCTGGTCTTCACACTTCTCAGCTGGAGGTGGCTACATTTTCTCTTCCTAAAGAAGGACAGCAGAAAGGCCCACCCAACGGGGCCAGGCTTGCATCTGTGCTCCTGACATAGAACACCGCTGTGCTGGGAGTCTGGAGTTACCCCAGGGAGACTGTCAGAAAGCCAAAACTTCTTCGGGAGAAATGCTCAGATTTTGTATACGTACATTTTTTTCTCTCTCTTCATTTAGTTGACAGCATGTATGGTGGGGGTACAGTGAATAGGCCACACAAATTAAAGGTTATTGTTATGGGTGAGGTCTTGACAGGTTTTGCAATGAAAGTGGGGCCCTGGACTAGCCTCTATCCTGTCCTATCTGCACACGTTTTCATCTCAGGAACTTTTCTTTGTGTGTGTTTGTTTTATGTTTTTAAATTGATGGGAGGGAGGGAAAGAAACCTCTTTTTGTTGTTCTACTTATTTATGCATTCATTGGTTGATTCTTGAATATGTCCTTGCCGGGGATCAAACTAAAAACCTCGGTGTATTGGGATGACGCTCTAACCAACAGAGCTACCCGACAAGGGCTTAGGAACTCTTTATGCTATAAATAACTGAGGAGTCCAAAGAATTTTTGTATAGGTATGCCTGTTGATAAAATGTTTATTTACTAATAAGAATAATAAACCTATTGCATTTTACTCTAAATAATGCATTTAAAAAAAAATCCTCACCCGAGGATATTTTTCCATTTATCTTCAGATAGAGTGGGAGGGAGAGAGAGGGAGAGAGAAACATCTATGTGAGAGAGGCACATTGATTAGATGCCTCCCACTCGACCCTGACCAGGACTGGGGACCTAACTGCAACCGAGATATGTGCCCTTGACTGGAATCAAACGCTCTTTGGTACACAGGCCGACGCTCTAATTGCTGAGCCAAACTGGCCAGGGCTAAATAACACATTTTTACTAAAAAAATAACTATTTTCCAAAACAAAAAATTGGTGATTGTCATATATTACTTTGGTTAAAGTATACTAAGAAAATATGTGGTTGGAATAGGGAAGAATATTTGAATTGCTCCTTGACATAATTTTGGAGGTTTTCTTTGATGCCATAGCACTACTGGACAAATGGTTACTTGGAGGAAAGGTCAATGGCAGCCTGGAACCTCCATTGAGTCATGGACTGTTGCTTTTCAGCTACATTTGCACTGTGAGGTGATGATCTTTTACAACTGTGATTGGTTTTCTGAGTTGTTTAGATCTTCTAGATGCTGATGTACTTATTTTACTATGACAGAAAGTTTTGTTTCTGTTGCCACCCCTGTCACCAGAAGCTATCTGCTCACAGTGGGGAGTTTTTCAAAATTTTAATATTTGACTGGACGTTTGAATTTTAGTATTGGCAATAAATTAGGTCAGGTGTTTTCCTTGAACTGGTAGTCTAGTTTTGTTCATTTTCCAGAAATGATCTGCTAAATACCTATATCTGAAGAATTGGAGTTTGTATATCAGTCATCCTTTCACAGAAAATTGTGTTCCCTGAAAAAGTGCTTTTGCTGGAGAGAGAGGTGTTTTATTTTGTACATAGCAAAAATGCTTCATGCACACTTCTCATTTGTCATAGGATATGACAGATTACTCAAGGTTTAGAATTTAATGAGATTAACAGTTATTGCTTCATTGTGGAAATTGTTTAGCAAATTGGACCATCACCTTGGCATCATCAGTACAAATATTACACCAGCTAAAAAAGCAGTGTTGCAGGATCCTAGGGTTTTTGGACAACACTTTGGAAACAACTGTACTAAGAGAAAATATAGTTGAACAAATTATGTCAGTCAACCTAAATGCTTGTCCATAACTAAACATTTTACAGCCTCAGGAGAATCAGGAGAATCTGATTGTAAGTGTGCCCAACCCCCCAGTATAATTCACAAATTTGTGTGCATTTTCATAGGGGACCCTTGGCAGTGAGCACCCTTCCTGCAGCCATGGAAACATGAAAACTGACTCCCATTTATTTATTTACTTAATGCTTTTATTGATTTTTAGAGAGGAAAGGAGGAGACAGAGAAACATCGATCTGCTGCCTCCTGCATGTCCCTCACTGGGGACTGAATCCGAAACCTGGGCATGTGTCCTGACCAGGAATCAAACCAGCGACCTCTTGGTGTATGGATCAGTGCTTAACCCCTGAACCACACTGGCTGCCATTTTAAGTGGGTCTGTGTATTCATCTTGGGTGTGTGCTCATACACTCAGCACATCCTCAGTTGCGTGTTGGCTCACTGTTTGTTTGCCCTTCCTTTGATCTTGAGTTTGGTTGCCTACCAGTAGCAAATGTACTGAGCCCCACTGTGCAGGCTGGGTTCTTGAGTGATAGATAGCCTGTTTTTAGGGGCATGGACTCTATTCCCGGGGTAGGTTACTGGGTGAGGTCCAGCCCATTCCTCTGGCAGCGAAGAAACTGGCTCATCCAGTTTACTTGCATAATTCTTCCTTTTAAGAAGCTGCTTCAGAATCGACTGTGCATTTCATATTTTTAAGACCCTGACTCTCTTGGATTATTTCAATTATGTTGTCTCTCTGGGCTCACTTTAATCTTGTCTTATACTTCAGCCTGTTCACATGGTTTAATTTTTTTGTCTTTGCTTTTCTAAACTTTGCAGATCTTTTAAAAGATCTGGATTGCAATGGCCTTGAATTATATCATTATATATTCTCCAGTTTGGAGAACTTTTTAAAGTTATGTAGTTCTGTATACTCAACTTTTATCAGTCTTTTAAAAAATTGCTATCTTTGAATCAGCTACAATGAGATCTTGAAACAGACTTTCTAATAATTCTAGAGCTGATTTGCTTCAATTGGAAATGAGAACTCTGGATCTTTTTTTTCCAGTAACTCAATAACCTCTTTAGCCTATTTATTATGAGATTATGACATACAATCCTATAAGCATTTTTATTGGAGCTCTTTATCATAAGGTGTAATTCCTGTAGATGAAAGGAATTTTTTCAGGTTTTATTGCTATGAGAATGTACTCCTGATTTTCTGTCAGACGTGTGTGTGTGTATGTGTGTGTGTGTGTTTATTGGACGGTAAAGTAAATTCTTCCCCGAGCATGAGGTCTGTTTATTATAAGTGAGTATTGTAAAAGAGAAGGAATCTGTATTTTTATATTAAGAGAAGATTATTTTTTTAAATGTATTTTTTATATTGTTGTTTTAGAGAGAGAGGGAGGGAGAAAGAGAAACTTTGATCTACTGCCTCCTGGATGGTGCCTATTGGGGATTAGCCTACAACCTGGGCATGTACCCTTTCCAGCAATCGAACTGGGACCTCTGAGTCCATGGGTCAGTGCTCATTCCACTGAGCCACACCGGCCAGGCTAAGAGAAGATTTTTTTTTTCTTCATATTTCATCACATTTTATTTGTAACTGAGGTTTTAGGAAATTAACAGATACAAACAAGTTCATAAAGTATACCATTTATCAAGTGTGTTAGGTTCTACATATATTGTCTTATTTCATCCTGACAACACCTGTGAGTTTGTGGAGAAAAGGATTCTCATGTCCATGAGACACACAATGAAACAAATTCAGACATGTTAAGAGATTTTTCTCAAGGGCACAGAGTAGTTGATCCCAGATTCAAAGCCAGGTCTCTGCTTCCACAAAGACCTTGCATCACTTTGGAGTTCCCATTCCTCCAAGGCACCTTAGGAATCTTTGGGGAGTAGCAAAAGGGTGATTTTATATGTTCTTGGAGACTTTTTTGTTTTGTTTTTGCATGCCTGGTCCTTTCTTCCCCTTCATCGTTCACATACCAGACTCCCCAAGAATTTGCCCATAATTTCCTCTACATTGTTGGGTTCTTAGCTTTTGAGTCCCTTCACACGTCTTGTTATCTGATAGCTTTCGCCTCTCCAGAGTTGAGAGGACATGCCTTCAAGACAGAGCCTCTTAGCCTCAATGATTCTGTAGGTCTCATTTACCCAACCTCCTGGCTGGAACTAAGGTGAGCCAGCCTCATTTTGCTGGTTCTCAAGATCTAGGTTGTTCAGGGCTCCAGGGGTTCCCAGACAAGATGAGACTTTATGAATGGCCTTTTGTGACCTGATCTTGGAAGTCACATGGCATCACTTCTGTCATTGTCTAATGGTCAAAGCAATCAGAAGATTCTTGATTATTGAGAGTGGTATGGTATGGTTGGAGGACTCAAGGCCATTTGTTTTCCAGTGACCTGGAAGCCTGGTTGGGATTGCATTTTTAGGATGTGCTATACAGTCGGCCCTCGTTTATCATGGTTAATCATTTCCAGGCTCTACCGCAATAAACGGATTTCTGCGAAGTAGGATTCTTTATCTGTACAGTCATCTCTCGTCACTTTGCGCTTCGACTTTCGCAGCTTCACTATCACGGTTTTCTCAAATACTATACAGTATTGTGGAGAGAATGGGCTAAGAGCTCCTGTTTTCTATGGACCTTGTGAATTGCTCTCACCTCTGGATTGGACTGTGCCCATAGCTACCAGGTGCTTTCTGTGGAAGCTCATGCTGTATCTGGGACATAGTAAAAAAGGCCTCAGAGGAGCAACTTTGTGAATTGCTGGGTTTGCATATCCAACTGTGGGTCAGTAACACCCACTTCCTTTATTTTTTTTTAAATCCTCACTCGAGGATATTTTTTTCCATTGACTTTCAGAGAGAGGTACAGAAGGGAGGGGAAGGAGAGAGAGAGAGAGAGGAGAGAGAGAGAGAGAGAGAGAGAGAGAGAGAGAGAGAAATTGATTGCCTTTGCACATGCCCCAACCAGAGCCAGCATCGAACCTGCAACCCAGGTATGGGCCTTTGACTGGGAATCAAACCCAAGACCTTTTGGTGCCCAGGCTGATGCTCTAACCTCTGAGCACACTGGCCAGGGCACACCCACTTTCATTTTCAACAGGTGGTGGTTTGAACTTTCCTTATTTGAAGCCCTCAGATTATGTCAATCTCTGTTATACAGACTTTCTTTGTAATCCTTTTATGGCATCCATGTCCTTATACACCTTCCCATGTAAATCAAAATAATAATTATCTGACATATTTCCTTCTTTTCATTAAATATTTAACACCTGTTATGTACAAGATGCTGTGTAGAACTCAGCTGGGTTTCCAGGATGAAGAGTAATGGCATCTGGAATGCATACTGTCTTAGCACTGGGACACCTACTTTGCCTTTTACTACTTAATGATCCTCTGATGTGGGCATTATTATTCCAATTACAGAAGAAAAATGAAAGTTTAAAGTGTGTGTGGGACTCTACAGGCACTCCGAGGGCATGCTCTTCCATGTGGCCATGGTGTTACTTGTGAACACAGGCAGATGAGGCTTTGGTCTCCTGCCTTCAAGACACTTCCAGTCTTGCAGTAAGATACATGGACCACAGAGAGACCAGTCAGAAGCAGCTTCTGTGAGAGGAAGTGTGCAATGGGAAGGGAGGAGACCATGTCTCTTAGAGGTAGAGGTTGGGGTTAACAAAGGCTCCACCAAGGCTATAGGATTTGAGTGGGTTTTGAGTAATAAGTAAAGTTAGAAAAAATGGCCATGGGGATTAGAAAAAGAATTTTAGGTGAAGAAAACAATGGATTTAGAGCAGAGCGTAGCTCAATGTGTCTAAAGGTTTGGGGCACAGGCAAGGTTGGAATGCTAGACCAAGAAGCATCCTGAAAGGTAGTGAGCAGAAGCAGGTATTGGAAGAGGAGTGTGGTGCAGGAAGCCCAGTGAGGCAGGCCCAAGGCCTTATCTCCAAGACTGCTTTCAAGGGAAGATTCACAGAGTGGGCTTTGGGAAGCTGGGCAAGTAGATCCCTGAGGCATGGTGATTAGAAGGAAGACAGTGTTTCTGTGGAAACAGAAAACAGACAGAAGGGGCTGACCGAAGGGGCTGACCGGAGAAGCTGTGGTTTAGGCAGTATGGATTTGAAGTACTACCAGTGGAAGGAGTGACTGGGGTATTCAACAGGCAGTTGAGAGGGACATCTAGGGTTTGGGAGATAATTCAGGGCAGGAAGATGAGACCTGGAGTCCCACTGGTAATGGTGGGGGGCATTGTGCACACAAACAGATTGGATTTTTTTTTTTTTTTTTCAAGATAAACTAAACATCTATAAAACAATTTCTCCCACTGTAATGCCAGTAGATTTATTTGAATGGATGTGTTCTGGGTCATTTTCGTATTTGGGGAAATAAGGTGCCTTATGTTCTAATCTCTGTACATTATTACATTTTTTTTTTAATCCTAACCTGAGGACATTTTTCCATTTTTTTGTTCAGATAGAGTGAGAGGGAGGGAGGGAGAGAGAGAGAGAGAAAGAAACATCGACGTGAAAGGGACACATCAAGTGGCTGCCACCCGCATGACCAACCAGGGCCGAGGACAAACTGCAACCGAGGTACACGCCCTTAGCGGGAACTGAACCCCGGTCTCTCTGGACTGCAGGCCAACGCTCTAACCGCTGAGCCAAACTGGCAAGGGCCATTATTACATATTTAAACCTCATAAGTATTGCTCATACAGTGTTAATGTTACTTTTTTCCCATGCAATTTTAGGGTTTTAAAATTGTCTGAAGAAGCAATAACGATGATGTGTTTTAGACTGAAGCTTCCTCAGAAGAGCCCAGGATATCAATTTAGTTTTCAGGTATTTGTGGTGAGGCTTAAGGAGTTTAAAACCATCATTTAGTAGCTATTTTTGTTTGCTTCAACTTGAAACGGGTCTTTCCTCTTAGTCAACTGCCCCACCCCACCTCCTATAAGATTTACTTCCTTAAACTTTGGAGTATGATGGTTGGGACCAAATGAGCCAGAACACAACAGAACAAATGAGTGCAAGGAGTGGAAAGGTTGCACTTTCCCCGTGGGCAGGTAGGGCTAAATGGTGTTAAAGCTCTGTCCCCTGAAATCTTGGAATCTACAGGTGCATTCCAGATATTTCCTGGGCTGCTGCATCAGGAGGTTAAATGGATGGTAATGGAGCTAAAGAACTCACACCATGGCTCTGACCTTTAGGGGGATATCTTTTTTTCTAATTCAATTGACTCATTTATGTGTCACTAAGAACAGTTTTTAGTTTTTCCAGACCAACATGGGTTGTTACATTCTCACTCTTCTTCACCTATCCCATGGTACTGGCTTTAAGGGTGGGGAAACTTTTTTCTGCCAAGGCTCATTTGGATATTTATAACTTCATTCCAGGGCCATATAAAATTATCAAGTTAAAAATTAGTCTGCTATATTTGGTAAGGCTAATTCGGTGAGGCAAGCAATGTTAGTTGGTATTGATTTCAAGGGCTATATGTACGATCCGCAGGAAGTTCCCCACCCCTGGTAAATAGATAATGCTATGGGTGAAGAGTGGTTTTAGTGTGGCAGGGAGAAGTTCTATTGGGATGGATATGGTTTTATGCTTGTCTGGTGCTTTGAAATAATTGTGTAACAATTCTTCAGAGTTGATATTGAAGTGTTTTATAAGGTAGTTTTTTTTTTTGTTTTGTTTTTTTTTTTAGTTTTTTTTTCTTTATTGATTTTAGAGAGAGAGGAAGTGAGAGGGAGAGAGAGAACATCAATTGGCCGCCTCCCGCATGCCCCGCACGGGGGATTAGGACCACACCTGGGCATGTGTCCCAACCAGGAATCGAACCGGTGACCTGCTGCATGGGTCAGTGCACAACCACTGAGCCACACCAGCAGGACAAGATAATTGGTTTTAAGGTGTACCAGTTGAGGGAGAGGAAGGAATAACTTGGTATCAAAATGCCTTTGCTAAATTGGATGAAGTCAGTCACTAGTTTAATTCAGATGATAAGCAAGATCACTGGTGGTGGTTAGACACAAGTTCACTCTCCAGGGTGTTTTCTTTTTAGATTTTTTTAGAGAAAGAGAGAGAGAAACAAACATGTGAGAGAGAAACATCAATCAGCTGCCTCCTGCAGATCTTCCCAACCGGGATTGAGCTGGCAACCTTTTGACACCCAACCAACTGAGCCAGGGCCAGGGTGTTTTATTGATTACATAATTGGGACTGGTTAAAATCTATTTCTAGCCCTGGCCGGTTTGGCTCAGCGGTTAGAGCATCCGCCTGCGGTCCGGAGAGACCCGGGTTCGGTTCCCGCTAAGGGCACGTACCTCGGTTGCAGTTTGTCCCCGGCCCTGGTTGGTCGTGTGGGTGGCAGCCACTCGATGTGTCCCTTTCACATCGATGTTTCCCTCTCTCTCTCTTCCTCTCTCTCCCTCCCACTCTGTCAGTACAAAAAATGGAAAAATGTCCTTGGATGAGGATTAAAAAAAAATTAACAAATCTATCTCTAGTGGGGTCTCCCCCCCAACATAGTGTTCAGAGAAGAGCAGCCTTGGGGGAAGTTTTTTATTCTAGGAATTTGGTGATTAAGAAGTACAGGCTCTGGGCTTATTGGAGGCCCTGGACCATGGGTTCAGCTCTGTTAATGTGCATTCTAGACGATGGATTAAATATCAGCTGCTGTGACTGGATTCTGAGGTACAGTCAAGACAGGTTTGTTTCAAACACAGCCTGCCCATTGTCAGTGCTCAATAAATGTTTCCTGAATTAGGGACAGATCTCCTAAACACCTTAGCCTGTGCTTCACTATTTTGTTTTTTTAGAAATTGGACCAGGAGGTCTGTTGTAAAGTTCGCAAAAAATAAACATTGTTTTTCTTATTTTCATTTTCCATCTATTGTAGAGAATATAGGAAAACATGAAAGGGGGTCAGATATACCTTAAACCCATCATCCTGGCAATGGGTCTTATTAACTACTCTTAAGTAGTGGGCAGTCACTATCCTTACTGATTTTCTGTCTACCTGTCCCTTCAATTACAGTTAGCCCTTTGTATTTGTAGGTTCTGCATCCACGGATTCAACCAACTGCAGATGGAAAACATTTGGGGGGAAATGGTACTATGTACTTAAGCCTATAGTGGTTGCTCTATACTGAACATGTATAGACTTTTTTCTGGTCATTATTTCCTAAACAATATAGTATACCAACTATTTACAGAGCATTTACATTGTATTAGGTGTTACAAGTAATCTAGAGATGATTTAAAGTATACAGGAAGATGTGTGTAGGCTGGCTATATGCAAATACTACTATGTTGTATATAAGAAACTTGAGCATCTGCACATTTCGGTATCTACGGGTAGTCCTAGAATTTATAATCCCTGAGACTGCTGAGGGACAACTGCATTCAGAACAGATTATTGAAATCTCTGACGATGTATGTGGTTTTGTGTATTTCTCTGTGCCATTTGTTTTTACTTCATGTATTTTGAAGCTCGGTTATTAGGGGTATAAATATTTGAGACTGTTACATCCTCTTGATAAATCTGCCTCTTTATTATTATGAATTAATATTCTTATCCCTGATGATCTTTTGTTCTTCAGACCATTTTGATATTAAATGACTACTCTTTTAACATGCTGTATCCTTTCATCTTTTTTAGATGTAAACTACTTGTCTTTATATTTTTTAAATATTTTTCTAATTCTCACCTGAGGATATTTTTTTCCATTTTACCTTCAGATAGAGTGGGAGGAAGGAGGGGGAAAGAGAGAGAAACATTGATGTGAGAGAGACACATCGACTGGTTGCCTGCTGCAGGACCCCGACCAAGGCAGGGGACTGAACCATAACCAAGGTATGTGCCCTTCACCGGAATCAAACCCACGATTCTTTGGTCCATGGGCTGATACTCTAACCGCTGATCCAAACTGGCCAAGACTACTTATCTTTATATTTTAGAGGGTTCTGGTACACGGCCTGGAGGTGGGTATTGCTTTTTAAAGAAACCCAATCTGACAATCTTTCCTTTTCAATGGGTGTTTAGACTATTTTCATTTAGTGTGGTTATTGGTATGATTAAGTTTAGATCTATTACTGAGTATCACTTTTATAGTATAAGAACCTTAACATACTGTACATCCATGTCTCCCGTCCCAGCCTTTCTGCTATTATTTTCTTTCTTTTTTAAAAAAAATATGTTCTGTTTTGTTTTTTTATCCTCACCCGAGGACAGTTTTGCATTTATTTTCAGATAGAGAGGGAGGAAGAGAGAGAAACATTGATGTGAGAGATACACACATTGACTGGCTGCCACCCACACTTCCCCAACTATGGCAGGGGATAAACTGCACCCAAGGTATGTGCTTTTAGCGGTAACCGAACCCGGGACTCTCTTGTCCACGGGACCGATGCTCTAACTGCTGAGTCAAACCGGCCAGGGCTAAAAAATATTTTATTGATTTGTTTATAGGGAGAGAAAGGGAGAGAGAAACACTGATGTGAGAGAGAAACATCGATCTGCTGCCTCCTGCATGCCCCCTACTGGGGATCAAGCTTGCAATCCCAGCATATGCCCTGACCAAGAATTAAACCAGGACCTCTCAGTCCACTGAGCCACACTGGCTGGGTTTGTTTTCTTATATTTTACTTTTACATGTATTCTAAGCCACATACTTCATTGCCTTTTTTTTTTTTTTTTAAATCTTTATTGTTGGATGTAAAATGTATTACAGATGTTCTACCTTTTTCCCCCATTGACCCCCTCCTCCCCACTCCTGCCCCCCCTCCCACCTTTTCCCACACTATTTGTCCATTGGTTATCATATAAGTTCTTTGGTTTATTTCCCTCCCCTCCAACCCCTTTCCCTTTGAGGTTTCTCAGTCTAGCAATGAATTTGTATTTCTTAATCCCTTCACCTTTTTCACCCATTCCCCCAACCCCCCTCCCAACTGGCAACCAACAAAATGTTCTCTGCATCTATGAGAATGTTTCTGTTCTACCTGTTCATTTTGTTTGTAGATTCCATTGTTGATATGTATTCATTGCCATTTTGTTTGTTCATACATTTTATCTTTTTCTTCAAAAAGACCCTTCATCATTTCATATAATAACGGTTTGGTAGTGATGAACTCCTTTAACTTTTTCTTGTCTGGGAAAGTTTTTATATGTCCATCGATTCTAAAGGACAGCTTTGCAGGATAATCTTGGTTGTAGGTTCTTGCTTTTCATCACTCTGAATATTTCTTGCCACTCCCTGCTGGCCTGCAAAGTTTCTTTTGAGAAATCAGCTGACAGTCTTATGGGAACTCCCTTGTCGGTAACTAGCTGCCTTTCTCTTGCCGCTTTTAAGATTCTCTCTTTGTCTTGAACCTTTTGCATTTTGATGATGATGTGTCTTGGTGTGGGCCTCTTGGGGTTCATCTTGTTTGGGACTCTCTGTGCTTCCTGGACTTGTATGTCTGTTTCCTTCACCAAGTTAGGAAAGTTTTCTGCCATTATTGTTTCAAACAGGTTTTTGATTTCTTGTTCTCTCTCTTCTCCTTCTGGCACCCCCAAGATGCGAATGTTGGCACGCTTGAAGTTGTCCCAGAGGCTCCTTACACTATCCTCATTTTGTTGGATTCTTTTTTCTTTTTGCTGTTCTGATTGGGCATTTTTTGCTTCCTTATATTCCAAATCGATGGTTTGCTCCTTGGATTCACGTACTCTATTATTGAAGCTGTGTAAATTATTCTTTATTTCAGTTAATGCCTCCTTCAATTCTAACTGTGTATCCATGATTTCTAACTGGTCCTTTTTTATGCTCTTGAGGCCCTCCCTAAGTTCACTGAGGTTCTCACTAAGTTCATTGAGCATCCTTATAAGCAGTATTTTGAACTCAGTATCTGTTAGGTTGCTTATCTCCATTTCGCTTAGTTCTTTTATTGGGGTTTTGTTCTGTTCTTTCATTTGGGACCTGTTTTTTTGTCTCCTCAGTTTGGCTGCCTCCCTGTGTTTGTTTCAGTGTATTACTTAATGAGAGGTATGGGGCTCGCTGAGACCAGATGCTGCTCTTTTGAAAGAATTTAGGAAAAACCTGAAGCAGGATCCAAGACAGGCAAATCCTATGGTTAAGCAAGTGGCAACAGCTTGGGTGGGCTTGAAAGTTGGGTGGGGCGGGGCCTCAGGGAGTCGCCAGGGCGGGGCTACCAGTGTGAGCCAGGTTGCTGGAGTCCCAGATATGGCAACTGTCTGCCCCCCCCCCCCCCCAAGGGCTCACCAAAGGAACAAAGGCCTCTTACAGCACGTTTGTTCCCCGGAAAGCCCCCTCTCCAGCCCTTGCTCCAGTGCCAAACAGCTCAGTTCTTCCCTGTATGACTCTGGTGCCCCTCGAGCAGCCTCCCCTCCAAGCTAAGAGGGAGAGAGTCTGATAAGTTTGTGCGGGCCCTTTATGGAGCTGCCTGGGGCTCCAGCCGCTTCAGCTTCCCTGAGCCTCGGTTCCCGCTGGTTTTTCCAGCCAGAAGTTATGGGCACTTCTCTGCCTGGCACTGGAACCCTGAGTGGGGCACCTGGTGTGGGATGGGGACCCCTCAGTCCTCAGGAAGGACCTTCCCAGCCGAGGGAGCCTCCTGATTTTTATCCGCCACACTTGGGTGTGGGACCAGCCCTCCGCACCGCTGCCGCCTTGCCTCGCGCCGCCGCCTCCTACCAGTCTGGATGTGGCTGCTGCTTTAATTCTGTAGTTGTAGGACTTCCATTCAGCTTGATTTCAGGCGGTTTTGAGTGATGGTTGTTCTGTAGTTTAGTTGTAACTTTGATGTGGTTGTGGGAGGACGCGATACCGAGTTTACCTATGCCGCCATCTTGACCGGAAGTGCTTTTTTTGTTTGTTTAAATAATGGACCGTCTTTATTATATTTTATTTATTTTTATCCTCACCCGAGGATATTTTTCCATTTTTTGTTCAGATAGAGTGGGAGGGAGGGAGAGAGAGAGAGAGACAGACAGACAGACAGACGTCCACGTGAAAGGGACACATCGAGTGGCTTCCACCCCCACGACCAACCAGGGCCGGGGACAAACTGCAACCGAGGTACGTGACCTTAGCGGGAACTGAACCCAGGTCTCTCTGGACTCAAGGCCGACGCTCTAACCGCCGAGCCAAACTGGCCATGGCAATGGTCTGTCTTTAAAAGGAAAAAGTCTGGCCCTGGCCGTTTGGCTCAGCGGTTGGAGTGTCGGCCTGCGGTACAGAGAGACCCGGGTTCCGTTCCCGCTAAGGGCGCATACCTCGGTTGCAGTTTGTCCCCGGCCCTGGTTGGTCGTGTGGGTGGCAGCCACTCGATGTGTCCCTTCACGTCAATGTTTCTCTCTCGCTTCCTCTCTCTCCCTCCCGCTCTATCTGAACAAAAAATGGAAAAATGTCCTCGGGTGAGGATAAAAAAAATAAAATAAAAGGAAAAAGTCTGATGTATCTGCCTGTGTCATTGCCATATCTGGTTCTCTTCATTTTTAGTGTAGATTTCTATTTCCATCCAGTGTCATTTCCCTCTGGCTAAAGGACTCCTGTCAGCATTTTTTGTAGTGTAGTTATACTCATATGTTCTTTCAGTTTTTATATATTTGAAAAACTTTTTATTTTAACTGTGTGTATGTGTGTGTGTATGAAATCACCTTTATTGAACTAGTTCACCCACTTGAAGTATTTACAGTGAATGAATTTTAATGTATTCACATGGTCGTTTTTGGAAGATTTTCAGTGGTTATCACACCCCAAGTAACAAGTATATTTTTTAAAATTCTTCACGGGTGCTGTTCCCCTGTTTTGTGCTCAGGTTGTTTCCTGTGAGAATTTGCTGTCATTTTTGTGTCCATTTTAGTGTGGCCTTTTCTTGGTTGCTATTTAAGATATTACTTTTATCTCTGTTATGTACCTTGCAGTTTTCTTCGTGTTTCTTTAGCCTTGAGGTTCATTGGAGTTCCTTGGTTTTTACACTTTTCATCAAAATTTGAAAACTTTAGGGCTTTATTGCTTCAAATATATTATTTTTTTTCTGTCCCTCACCCCCTGTGGGAACTCCAATCACACGTCTGTTCAGTTGCTTGCAGTTGTCACAGTTCAGTAGCACTATGTTCATCTTCTCTCATAATCATCTATTCTCTCTGTTCAGCTTAGGGTAGTGGAGTTCACTGATCTTTCCTTCTGAATGTCTCTTTTGCTGTTAGTCTCATCCAGTGTGGTTTTCATCTCCCATGGTGTAGTTTTCACTTCTAAAATTCATACTTAACATGTCTCTAGTTAAGTATTTGAATATTGAGGAACTGAGTTATAGTAACTGTTTAATGCTTGTCTGCTCATTTTGCCATCTGTGTCAAGTCTGGGTTGGTTTCAGTAGATTTTTCTCATTATGTGTTATGTTTTTTTGATTACATGACTGGGGACTTTTTTCAATATACTTTTTATTTTGGAAAAACTTTAGATGGACAGAAAAGTTGTAAACATAATGGAGAATTCCTGCGTCTCTTCCAACTTCCCCTAATTGCTAACGCCTTACATTACTATGGTACATTTGTCAAAACAAACCAGCATTGATTCATTATTATGAATTATACTGTAGACTTCATTCAGATTTTCTCAATTCTTACCTAATGTCCCTTTCCTGTCCCAGGATTCCATCTAGCACTCCCAACAACATTTATTCATCTGCTCTCAGTCTCCTGTCTTGGACAGCTTCTCAGTTTTTCCTTGTCTTTTGTGACCTTGACAGTTTTGAGGCACACCATCCAGGTGTTTTGTAGGATGTCCTTCATTTGGGTTTGTCTGATGTTTTCTCCTTAGCATGGGGTTTTGGTTTTGGTGCAAAATGACCACAGAGATGAAGTTCCTTGTCATTGCATCCTGTCAGGGTATGAAGGTCCCTACACTATATTTACTGTTCCCTTTTCATCCTTTGTCCTTCAAATGTCAGTACTATATCCAGTACACATGCAAGAGGAGGGGCTGGTCTGTTTGTGTGGAAGATTTGTCTTTTCTACTCATTTCTTTGTTTATTCACTTTTTAAATTTATATCAGTATAGATTTGTTTATATTTATATTATACTGTACTTTTTGGTTAATCATCTGAGGTATTTTTTTCCATTGATTTTTAGAGGGATTGGGAGTGAGGGGAAGGGAGAAAGAGAGAAACATTGATCAGTTGCCTCCTGCTTGAGTCTCAACCTGGGGAGCCAGGGATTGAAGCTGCAACTCAGGTACATGCCCTTTACTGGGAATCGAACCCAAGACCCTTTGATGAGCTGGCCAACACTCTAACCACTGAACCACACTGGCCAGGGCTCAAGTCTTGCTCTTAAGGTTTGTGAAGCAGGTGGGCCTCCTCAACTGTGGGCAGTGCTCCTCTGACTGAAACCTTCTTGACTTTCCACCAGTTCCTGGGCTGTGACCTGGCTGATGGAGCCTGGCACAGCCTCATCCTGATTCTCTGCCTGCCTGTGGGTTGTTTTCTGCTCCCTGAAGGTCTAGGGGACTTCTGCAGATCTGGATAATTTTAAAGGGAAAGAAGGAAGAATTGGGGATGGAAAAGTAGCATTCTGCCTTTTTAATCATCTTGTGGGCTTTTAAATAACTGTTTGACAGATTTATGTGTAAAGCAGAAACTGCTTCTACTCTATTTCATGTAATTTTAAAAAGTATAGTTTTGCCCTGGCCGGTTTCGCTTATCAGTTGGAGCATCTGCCCGCGAACCAGAGAGACCTGGGTTCGGTTCCCGCTAGGGGCATGGTGTAATCTATGTTTTCAAGGTTATTATTTTCTTGAATAAAATTTTTGTAACTTGTGAAAGTATCTCCTTTATCCACCTGCCAGAGATAAGAGAATTTTACTAGGTCAGGACTTGCACTTATGTCACTACTTGTGTCCTGAAGGCTTCTTTTAGAAATACGGTTCCTTAAGAGGTATCCTTTTAGAATAAAAGCCCAATGAGCTGGTGTTGGCAGCCCTGTCCCCCCCCCCCCTTCCCTTGCCCCACAGTTGCAGTAGTCCTTCTAGGGGAGACCTTTCCCTGTGGTCTTCTGGATCACCTTTTTCTTCCTGATAGCTGTGCTATGTTCTCTGTTCTTGGCCTTCACAGCCAAGAAAAGAGGGCCCCCTTCCTTAGCAGTGAAGGTTTGGTGAGCTGCTGTGGCCATACGACCATGCTGGTTGCAATGAGAGTGTCTCAGATCTGGAAGGACAGGTGCCTGCCTCATGAATAGGGGTAGCAAAGAGTAGTATGATAGGTTTCCTTGGACTGTCATGTCATTTGAAGACTGGTTGTACTGATATAAGAAGGAAAGGTTACATGCGTTGTCTGTCATAATCATCAAACTTTTAAATATGTGATTTTCTACGTGAATTCATTTTTGTATTCAGTCATTATGTTAATAGAATACTTTGCAGTACAGGTTTTTACAATTTTTTTGATCACATAAAAAGTAGATAAATTGTTTCGGAAGTCCAACATTATATTTTTTTCTCTTTTTTAAAAATGTTTTTATTCATATATATGGCTTTTTTTGAGAGAGAGAGAGAGAGAGAGAGACAGAGAGAGAGAGAGACAGACAGACAGACAGACAGACAGACATTGATTGGCTGTCCCTCTGGATGTCCCCTACCTGGGATCGAGCCTGCAACCTGGGCATGTACCTTGACCGGGAATTGAACCGGGATCTCTTAGTCCATGGGATGACTTTCAGTCCTCTGAGCCACCCCAGTCAGGCAGCATTATAACCCCCACCCCCATCTCACCTGAGGCTATTTTTCCATTGATCTCCCCACCCCCACCCCCATAGAATGGGAGGGAAGGAAGGAGAGGGAAACAAAGAGAAACATCGATGTGTTTAAGAGACGCATTGATTAGTTGCCTCCCTAATGTATCCCAACCAGGGTTGGGATCCCTTTCTAAAAAAACCCACAACCCCCCCCCCCCCCCCAATTTTAAGATATACTTGACACAACATTATATAACTTTAAAGTGTGGAACATGATTTGATACATGTTTATGCTGTGAAATATTCATCACAATAAGTCTAGTCAACATCTATCACCTCATGTAGTTACAAATTGTTTTTTTATATACATGTATATGTATATATATTTTTTTTTCTTAGAGAGAGAGAGAGAGGAAGGGAGAGAGAGATAGAAACATCATTTGAGAGAGAGAGACAGGCTGCCTCCTGCATGTCCCCTACTGGGGATTGAGCCTGCAACCCAGGCAGGCATGTGCCCTGACTGGGAATCAAAACAGGACCTTTCAGTCTATGGGATGATGCTCAATCTACTGAGCCACACTGGGTGGGCACAAATTGTTTTTTCTAGAAAGAGAGGGAGAGGAAGAGAGAGAAACATCAATGTGAGAGATAAACATAGATGGGCTGCCTCCTGCATGCCCCCTTTTGGGGATTGAGCTCACAACTGGGACATGTGCCCTAATTGAGAATTGAACTGGTGACCTTTTGGTGCATGGGGCAACGCTCAACCACTGAGTGACACCAGCAAAGGGGTGATGAGAACTTTTAAAACCTACTGTGACCCTTTCTGTAGTGCATATCTTTGCTTTCTTCTTATTTCACCCCTTACACCAGCTCTCAATATTCGATTGGTTCAAAGGTACTCATTGTGGTTCTATCACTGATTTCTGCAGTTTAATTTTTGTCTTTTTTTTTTTTAGTTTGTGGAGATAGGTTTTGTGTTCTGGATCTCGGCTCTATTTTGATTCCTAGGTGACTGTTTGATGCACCTTAATTTTCTGGGCTTAGAACAACTTCAGAGCAAATGGCTGCCTACACAAAAATGGGGAATAGGTTCCCAGACAAGTCTAACCTTCTTCCCAAGGTGTGCTTGGACATGTGTCCCATGTGAGCAAATATAGCTCTAAACTCTGGAGAGCTGTACATGGGTCTCTCCCTGAATCTTTCAGGAGGCTCTGTCTGAATTTGGCTCAGAGTTAGATTTGCAGACCTATCCAGCAATAGTGTCAGTCCCTTTCTTAAGTACTTCCTGTTTCAGGGTTTGAGGGTGGAGTCTGGGATAAACCTGAGCTCCTGCCAGAATTCTGTCTTAGAGATTTTCTTTCCTGAAGGGAGTTCAGGATTCAGCCAGAGGATGTTTTAGATTCTTATCTTGCCAGTTGCATTTATCAAGGGCCTCAAGGACTTTCTTCAGTGGGAGCTGTGGGTATGAAATACTGTCATCTTTCAGCATGGACTATGGGGCGGGTGGAGGAGGAAGGTGGGTGTGTAGAGGCAGCTCTCCAGGGTCCATGGCATTCATGAATGTCCCCTGTTGGTGCCAGCTTCATGGCTTTTGTTTGGCTGGCTGGCTGGCTGGCTGGCTGGCTATATTCTCCAATTGGATTCTGCAGAGCACTTGACCACCCATAGGGCTTCATCTGCTTTGGCCTCCTGACTCCAGTTGTTCTGGTGCAGCTTTGCTTCAGAGTGACTTAATTGCAGACACATATCAAGTAGTCAGCATCCATGTAGCATGACACTAGATTTGGAATCAAAGAGAAATCAGCCCTTCAGAAAGGTTGTATGTAACATCGTTTTGTCCATGATGTTTTACCAGAGTTTGGAGATATTTGTTGGAAGGATATCTCCAACAGGCAGTTGATTTCTCCTCACTCAGGAAGCAGTTATGTGAGGGTTATTGATGTCTCCCCACAGCAGCTAGGAAGTCATGGCAGGAAGGAAGCTTTTGGGATGTTCTTGGGAATTTTAAATCTCATCACTCTTGGTGTATTTCTATTATCTTGCAACTTTCATCCATAAATTCATCATTTCCTTTTGTGGTTCCTCTCTATTTATATTCTAGAGAACCCTGGTGCCCACGCCTGTTTCCCACCTCAGTCAGCACCACTGGCATCTTTTTTGCCTTAGGTCATAGGTCATTTTTAGGTGGCAACAGGCTGCTTATGGTTTAGCAGCTGCCTGGTTCGAGGAGGTTAGGAGCTTGTGATGCCCCTATGTTCCTCTCACTAGGAGCTGTCCAGTAGGGAGTTCACAGATGAATCCTGATGTCAGCGTTTTCCACGATGTGTTAATTATGTGGGTTGTGTCTCACTAGACAGGCAGTGACTGACAATATAACTAATGTCCCTACATGCTGCTCTACGAGACAAGAGGTAAACACCATCTGTGGCAGCTTGGGATGAATTATTTAATTTTTGCTTTTCTGCTGTAAATTGAGCAATGGGGTAAAACAAGTTAGGATCATGCGTTCTTACAAGTTTATAAATTAGTGTAGAACCATGTACAGAATTGGGTAATCAATCACGTGTTTCATTGTTAATTTAGGGAAAGTTTGCTCGTGTAACATTTGTAACCTTTTTTTTTAATAATCCTCACCCGAGGAAGGTGTGTACGTATTTTAAATTGATTTGCGAGGGAGGGAGAGAGGGAGAGGGAGAGGGAGAGGGAGGGAGAGAGAGAGAGAGAGAGAGAGAGAAAGAGAAAGAGAAACAGAAAGAGAAAGAGAAACAGAAAGAGAAACCTTGATTGGTTGCCTCCTGTACGAACCCTGGCTGGGGATCAAACCCACAACCTAGGTATGTGCCATGACTGGGCATTGAACCTAAAACCTTTAAGTGTCTGGGATGGCTCTCCAACAAGACACCCAGCCAGGGCAACATTTGTAATATTAAATGAAGAGGATGGGAATGTTGATTTTTAAAAGTACTTTACAAAATAGTAGATTCAGAGTGATACCATTTTTGCTGGAAAATATAATCTAATGTTTCCCTGGAGACCTGGGTGGTAGGGATTTATCTCTAGTTTTCTTATAGTGTGCCAGTATTATCTAAATTTTCACAATAAAAATGTACTGCTACTGTTTTCACATTAAATGGTTTTTAAAAAAGGAAAGATCATGCCTCACTTCCTTTTTTCTTTCTCAAAATGCCTCTAGCCAATCGCCTGGGTCTAGACTTGGTGCTGGGGGATGGAAGAATCTGAGTGAGGCCTGGGTTAATGTTTTACATTGAATGTTTTTAGTAACTGTTTTAATACCTTTTAAAATAACTGACAGTGGTTTGAAGGTTGAAAATCTAGACTAAAAAGAGGAATTTGACTTGGCATAGTTGAATAAATAAATGGCTTAATTTATTAAAAATTGTACTTTTATGTCTTGGTTAGTTGGTAAAGTGGGGATAAAATGTATTTTTCTTGACTTTAGGGTAGCCTGGCTGTCTAGTTCCAGGTGCAGCAGGGACTGAAGTAACTTTTTTTTCAGCTTTGTTTGGGGCACCCCTGTAGTAGTCACTGGCCTGAAATGTTTTTGGTGGCTTTGAGGGCTCTAGGGGAAAAGATGGGTCAGAACATATCTGCCCTGGGGATGAGAGTGGTCAGGCTCTCTCCACCTTTTCCAGGCCCAGTCCACTCCCAGCTTCCCTCTGCCTTCTTTGAGCCTCTGTGCTAATGCTGGCAAAGCCCTTTTACTTGAAGGATCTCAAGAGTTCTGGGAGGGAATAGAACAGATGTGATCTGAGTACCACAGGGAGGCCATGGCCCAGAGAGCTTGAATGGCTGTACAGTGGTCACCAAGTGAATGACCCATGGCCAACTGTCACTTATGTCCTTAGAGATCTAATCTGGCATCCTCCTGTCACATCCATTTGTGGGGCTACATATGTTCACTAAATACAATGATGTAAGTAAATTTGGGGTGTGTGTGGGTATATAATGAAGTGACAAATCATCCAGCTTGAATTTTGAGTAGCTGAAGGGCATTAATTTCTTGAGATGAGAATTCTAAAGGTCCAGTTCTGTGAATCACATTTCCCAATAAGCCTGTTAGTTGGTGGAGGTCTATCTGGGTTAGGAAAGAGGAATTTGGTTGTGTGGAGGGCCCTTTGTCTGAAGCCAGAGCTGTGTGGGCTGTTGGGGTGTGGGTGGGGGAGGCACTTTTGATTGTGTGCTATTTACAGCCTAAGTCCAGCTGACTACATTCAATAGCAAGTTACTGGTTCATGGAACTCTGCAATCAAGGGCAGTGGGTCTGGGTTCAGATGAAGCTTTCCCTTCCTGCTGAATAGATTTCTTCCAGAAGAGTCCTGAGATTCTGCTTCTTAGGACAGCTAAGGATACATGTTCACCTAGAACCTGCCAAAGCAAAGGCACTGTGGAAATTTCAGGAATCTGACTTGGGGGGTGCCCGTGCTGCTCTCAACACAGCAGCCCCCCTGTATAACCTGCCCAGGATCTGCATGCTTTACCCTGTTCCAGGTGGAAAGTGACACCCATCTTGAAAGGAGGCAGGATGTAGGTTGGACCCAGAAGGTTAGAGATTACTCTTATTGTGACCATCTCATTCCAGTCACTTTCAGTGCAGGATTAACTGTGTTTTTGTGTTGGAATGTGTGTCACTCCATGTAAGTCATTTGTTTGCGTAATTACAGTGTCATCTAGCCTGTTTTATAAACTAGAAGAATGCTGGTCATAATTAGATTTTTATTGATTACTTAAAATCGGGACTTTTACAGTGTGAAAACTGTTGCTGTAACCTTTAGACAGCAAGCATAGACTGACAGGTCTTTCCGTGTTGGTAGTTTTTTGGTGTCTTTCTTCGTGCAGTCTCTCCTCTGTTGCCTACTCCTACATTCACTTTCTGGGTAGATTGTCTACCATCTGCTCAGGGCCTGAGCACTGGAACCTATCAGAACCTTGCCTGGTGTGCCAGTGCAACAAGCTTTCCGCTGGACTACATGTTGGGAAGCACTTGTGTTGTTCTTTTGGCTGTCTTCCTAACTTCAGGATTGCAGTGCTGGGTGTGAGCCTCGTAATGTTTTGGACCAGAACTGCACAGAATCTTTAAAACCCTTTCCTAGTGATAGTTACTTCAGCAAAGACTTGTTTGAGAAATTGTCCAGTTTCTCTCTTCAGCATCTGCTCCTCCTTTCTTCCTCCCTTGAAAGTATACTCATTTCATTAGAGAGCCTGTTACTCAGTTTGTGTTCCATTATAGTTTTCTCTGGATTTTCTGAAAATAAACCTATATTCTGTTGATTTTGTCTTTCAACAAAGACTTGTTTGGCCTTTCAGCAAAAATATTGGCTCTTCACATGCTCAGGGCGTCTCCCTAGAGTTGTGTGGTGGCCTTAGTGTAGGACTGCAGAATGTGTGGACCACAGAACATGAAGATGTTGGGGACCCTCGAGGATGTGGGTAGGTGTAGCCATATGGTGCTCTAGAGTAGCCTGCACAGACAGTACCTGAAGGTTCATGGCACTCAACCAACTTGGAAGAAAAGGAGTTAAAAATGGCATCATCGGCCCTGGCCAGTTTGGCTCTGCAGTTAGAGCGTCAGCCCATAAATCTGAGAGGCCCGGGTTCGGTTCCCGCTGAAGGCACGTACGTACCTTGGTTACAGTTTGTCCCCGGCCCCGGTTGGGGTCGTGAAGATGGCAACCACTCGATGTGTCTCTCACATCAATGTTTCTCTCTCTCTTCCTCCCTCTCTCCTTCTCCCTCTATCTGAAGATAAATGCAAAAATGTCCTCGGGTGAGGATGATAAAAAAAAAAAAATGGCATCATCATTTTGCAATTGGGGTGCCAGAAATAACATGTTTTCACAGTGAATTTCTTGGTAGAAAGAAATATTCATTTATATTTGGACCTGAATTAAAGCTGGAGTAGTTTGAAGATGCAGAAAATAGAGTATTTGGTGAGTAAAGATGAAGGTGTGAGTTTTTGAAAGATGAGGGTTAGAAACTATGAAATGATAAGTTTCTGTAGCAGGTTATTTCTTCCTAAATTTCTTTGTTTTCTGTATTTTCAAAATTTTTAGATTGAAATTGTGTTTCTTTGGAAGTTATTGAAATCAAGCACAATTAAAATGAAGGTGACAGCCTTATTTGCCCTCCACCCCACCCCTATTCTTTAATCCTGAGAATACACGTCTTCCATTAATTGAAACTAAACTGCTTCTCATGAAGCTCTTGCATTCCATGAGAGAAATAGTAAAGCATCACTGTCAGAGTTCAAGGGCAACCCTGGAAATGCTTTGGTGTGATTAGTTGCATGAGCTGGGTTCTGGATGCCCTGCCCACAGTTCATCCAGGTTGTGTCTCTTCACTCTGGTGGCTTCTAATTACCACACTCCGTTTTCAAGGCATATTGAGAGCCCAGTTCATTGTTTACACTTGATTTGAGTTTGTTTTTTTTTAAATTATTTTACAGATTTTGTTTTTTTATCTCACCTAGAAATTGATAGAGAAGGTTTGTGTCATAAATTCTTAGATTTTAAAATTGAGATAAAATACCTGAGTGTACCTTATTTGCTGGGATGCACACCAGCTTTCTTCTGTATGCTGCTGACTGCATGGTGGCTCACACCTCCTTCTAGAAACTTTTCCACACTTCCTGAGGACTGCTGTCATGATGCACACTGGCCACCCTGGATTGTGGGGTCCTCTCACCCTGAACTGAGGCCTGGGAAGAAAGAATCATGTATACTCTTGTATGTGCAAGAATTCTTGGAAAAGAAGAGAAGCTAGTTTCCTAAGTCTAATGCTTGACCTTTCACCATGCCTGATTGAAATGGCTCATCTCTTTCCCTGCTGTTCCTGGGACATGAATCTAGAGAAAGTTTGCCTCATGGTCATGTGAGCATGGGCTGTGCCTGGAGGACTGGCCCCCAGGCTTCAGCTGGGGCTGGGATGTTGAAATGGGCAAGCTCATGTTGTTTGTGTTTGTTGGTTTTCTGAGATTGTTATAGATTCACATGCGTTTATAGGAAGTAACAGAGAGAGTCTTGTACACTTCGCCTAGATTCTCTAATGGTAAATCTTGCAAAACTGACCAGTATCACAACTAGGATAGGATATCAGCACTGATAAAATCCTCTGATCTTACTCAGATTGCTCAGGTTTGTTCTCACTTAGTTGTGTGTGTGTGTGTTACTTCTGTACATTTTTATCACATTTGTGGCTTCCTGTATTCGGGACCACAATCAGGAGGCTAGAACAGTACTCTCACCACAAAGATCGCCTCTGTTAGTTTTATAACCTTTGACCACTAATCTTTATGTCTCTATGGATTTTCCTATATTGGACATTTCATGTAAGTAGATTCACACTCTGTGGGGCCTTTTATGTCTAGTATCTTCCATTGAGCCTCATATTTTCAAGATTCATCCGTGTTGTAGAGTGTCATCACTTTATTCCTTTTTATAGCTGAATAATATTTCATTGTGTAGAAGGACCACATTTTGTTTGTCATCACCTGAATTGTTTTCTCTTTTTGGTGCTTATGAGTAGTGTGGCTGTGAACATTTGCATACAAGGTTCTCTGTGGATGTATGCTTTTGTTTCTTTGAGGAATTGCTGCACTGCTTTTTGTTTTGATTTAAGCCTTTGGATATAAGAAAATTTTATGTTCTCTTGAGAACCTATTAAGGTTGTGGTACTGGTGGTTTTGATCTTGTGTATGTACCTATTCTACAGTAGGTTGCCAGGGTTGAGCTGATTATAACTAGTTCATGTTGGGGGCAGTTCTGGATCAAAGGAGGAAAAAATGGACTTCCTAGTGGGGGTGTTCCTTTCCCATCTGGGGCCCGTATCCTGATTTAAATTCCAAGTGACTGTACGACTGTCTGCTTATCTCAAGCATATAGGAGGGCCTTCTGTTATTATCCCACCATCTACCGGTTTTTCTGTGGTCTTTTATTGTGCTGTCTTTTCCTTTAGAGAAAGAAACTAATGTGAGAACAAGAGAAAGTGCTACACAGAAAAGCCTTGAAAACATTTTTTGGACAAAGTATGTTAGAAGTTGGTTTGATTTAGGACTTACTGTTCAAACCACTGTGAACAAAACTAGAAACTGGGTAAATGCAGTTTCTTCAAATAAATATTTTGCTACAAGTACAGTTTCTTACACTTGGATCCTGAAGAGGTGATCCAAATGAGCATGAGGACCAACACACACATGATAAATGTTTCCCTCGTATTTAATAAAACAGAGAGGACTCTTTCTTTGAATTAACTGTTTTAGTGTCATTTTCCTCATCTCTAACAGATTTTAATCCAGAATAATGAATAGTGGTGAACAATGCGCATCCAGAAAGTATTTCAAAACATGAACCCCTTTCTGAATCAGTTTTCTTGGGGCCTGTTGGAGGTGGTAGCTGCCCACAGCAGTGCAGGACGGGACTCTGTCAGTTGTATTTCGGGAGGGCAGCAGCACATATATCCACATGGTTACTGGATGTAATAAGGATGATGTGTGTGGTACTTGACCCACAGCTATTGCCTGCTGGAGTTGCTTTGGGGGCCTTCTCAGTGGAGAGGGTTTTGGTCCATGGAGGATTTTCTGGAGGCCTCTAGAAACAGATGAACTCCTCAGGCTGGGTAGGTACCTGCAAGGAGGGACCAAGTCAGAGGAACAGGGCTGAAGGGGAGCCTAAGAGGGCTCTGCAGTTGTTACGGGCATCTGACATTAATGGGGACTGTTTGAAAGTTGAAGCCACATCTGGTTTCCTGGAGTTGCTTTGCCCACTAGTCTTAGGTTCAGCCCTCTAGAAACAGAAGTGAGCAGCCCCAAGTATACTCTGTATGGTAGGGGCCTGCAGGGACTGTTGCCCACCAGCACTACTCCACTCCAAATGTTAGGTGTAGAACACACAGGCCTATGTGATTTCACTGCCCCTGCACACAGTGATGGACCTGCTCCTTGTCCTTGGAAGTGGCAGGAGGTAGGCAGTGGGCATCTAATGAGTCTTCATGTGGAGGGGACCGAGAGAGATGAGAGGAGGGCCACAATGAAGAATTGGGGTTGCACACTGGTTTGACCACAGGCCAGGGGTTGGCAAACTGTGGCCTGAATTTGTTTTTGTTTGTTATTATTTCTTTAAATATGTGTTTATTGATTGTTTTAGAGAGGGGAAATGGAGAGAGATAGAAACATCCCATGTGAGAGAGATACATCAGTTGGCTGCCTCCTGCACGCCCCTCACTGGGGACCGAGCCAGCAATCTGGGCAGGTGCCCAGACCTGGAATCGAACCGGAACCTCTTCAGTCCATGTGAGGACACTCAATCCACTGAGCCACACCAGGTGGTTTTGGCCTGAATTTGTATAACCAGATTGCTAAGGGTGATTTTCACATTTAAAGAGTTGTTCACAACAACAAAGCCTGCAAAGGCCAAAGGGTTTGCTTTCTGGTCCTTTCCAGAGTCATCCTCCTGGAACAAAGTTTGGTTTGCTCCTTTGAGCTATGCTTCCAGGAGTGGCTTTGTTAAACCAAAGTTCTGAGCTCTGTCCCATTGAGTGCCATGCCTCTGACTGGAGTCTATTCCATGACCCATGGAAAATACAGGAAGGGAGTGAGTTAGGGGAGTCTGCTGGTTGTAGGCAAGTTGAAGACAGGTTTCTGTTTAGAACTCCGCTCAGTGCCATCCTTGCATGTCTTCACAGACACAAGTAAGAGTTGTGAGCAGCCTGTATAGTCGGTCAACTGCTCTTCCCTTTCTCCAGTGAGCATACCTGTTTCTCTACTATTAAAGCAAACATGAGACATAAGAGCTAGTTTTTGAAAGCAAGTTTCAGAAAGTCCCATAGCTGTTGCTGTATTGCATGCAAAGTGTCTCTCCAGTGCTGTGGAGATCACCTGCCCTGCCAGATGGGGCCTAGGCGAGGACCCTCCTTTGTGAGGCTCAACCCACCTTCAGAAGACTCTGCAATACACAACCTGGGGCCACACTCAGATGCTCAGATGTTCTCCATTTTCTGAACTGATGGGTGGTTGTGTAGTTTATGTTTTGCATCTTCCCCCAAATAATCAGATTTATGCTCTCTAATATTGGAACTCTGCACAGGTCTTTCATGAACCTACTGATATATATTCATATATATATATGCCTGTATGTAATTAAGCATTAGGATCCAAAGGTTTAGAATATATGATAAGATGCCCTGGGATTCACAAGTATGTGTTATTATCAAATGGAATCTGGGGTTTCTGAAGTTACATTTATAAATCTTGTCTCCAAAAACCACTTCTCTACTCTGGAACTTCTCCTCCCACCGGGTCTTTCAGCCATTTTAAGAATTCAGCTCTCCAACCAGCCAACAAAATTGTCACTCCTGGTAGGGCTTTCAAAAAATTGAATTAGCAATCTCTTAGAAAGGATGATAAACAGTGTATGTAATGAGGAGTGGGTAGTAGAAAGGCGATTGTTGTCACTTAAAAAAAAATGTTTTTATTTTATTTTTTTTAGAGAGAGAGAAAGGACAGGAGAGAGAGAGAAACATTGATGAAAGAAACAGCCAGTGTTTGGCTGCCTCCTGCACCCCCCCTACTGGGGATAGAGCCCACAACCCTGGCATGTGCCCCTGACCAGGAATCGAACCGGGACCTCTCAGTCCATGGGAGGATGCTCAATGCACTGAGCTACATCGGCCTGGAAATTGTCACTTTTGAGAGTATTTTATTAAATCTTGATTATTTTGGATTCCAGACTTTTTACTCATTAAAAGAGTTTTCACTGCACCCTCCAAAAAGTTTGGGGGAAAATCTTGGAATGGGATTAACATGCTTAAATTTGAGAAATTAACGTAGTATTGTTCACCTTAATTCATACTAAAGGGTTTCACAAGTATTCAGCATTTGGTGGTTATACCTTTTCCTGGGCCATCTCCATGCCAAGCATTTTGAGTATAATAAGGGAGTATTGTGATAAAGGTGATGGATGATACTGATAAAGGCTTTTCCTTCAAGGAGCCAAGGTAGGATTTTGTCATTTGGAATACTCTTTTGTAGTTTTACAAGGGAACACTAGTATGCTTTAGGGCTAAACAAAAGAAGGGGTTCTGGGGAAGAAAAATACTTCAAAGTTAAATGTGTGTTTGAGGAGTACCTTATACACCTTCTCCATATATATATTTTTCTTATCCTCATCAGAGAATATATTTTCTATTTATCTTCAGATAGAGTAGGAGGAAGGGAGAGAGAGAGAAACATTGATGTGAGAGTTACACATCGACCGGATGCCGCCTGCACAACCCCGACCAGGATCGGGGATGAACCTCTACCCAAGTACATGCCCTTGGCTGGAATCAAACCCAACTCATTGTTCTGCAGGTCGACGCTCCAACTGCTGAGCTAAACCAGTCAGGGCACACTTTCTCTATATTTTAAAGCAGATCTCAACCTGGTGAGATGTGTATTAGTTGTTCATTGCTATGTAACAAAAACACCCCAAAACTTAATGTCTTAAAACGACAGTGACTTACAATTTCTTTTAATTCTTATTTTGTCTGAGTGGTTTGTCTGCTGGTCACACCTGGGTCATGAGGTGACAGTAAGCTGGTGGACTTGCTGAGTTTTTTCTTTCCTGGTCTTGCCCAGTCTTCCTTGTGTGTGGATGCAGGAATGTTCCAGGATGGCCTTTGGGCTCAGGTGTTGAGGAAGGAGGCTCCTTCCTCAGTGGAGGAGCTGGGAATCTTGTGGCCTGTTATCCAGTCTGCTCAAGGTATATTTGTGAACAAATATGTCTAGTGTGTTTGGTGCGTAAAAGTAGTGAGGTAGGCTTGATACAAGGATTGCATCTGAATTTAATAGAATGAGAAGAAAATTTGGGTTGATTTCCCTAAATTCTGTGAATTGTGAATTGTCTATTTTTCCCTTCAGTGCAGTGATTTTCAAACTGTGTGCCACAAGAATTTTTAAAATATGCAATACCTAACTATTTAGTCAAGGGCACTGACCTCATTTTCCTTAGACTGCCAAATAAAAAAATGACAACATCCAACACAGCAATAGCTGTCCAGTGTGAATGAACCAAAATTATACTTTTTTTTTTTTTGTGAGATTGGCCAAAATTTTAGTAATTAGCTTATGTGTGCCATGTGATAAAAAGGGTTGAAGCTTGCTGCTTTAAACATTTCAAAACTTTGTAATACTAAATCTTGGTTTTTGCCTGGCATTTAAGCATTAGTAGCAAATTTGTATGCATTGTCAAATTATAGGGTGAATTTAGAGAATGCTTTAGGTTATAGAGTGAATAAAAATATAGGAATGAACATTTATATATTTGTGACCTGAATTCTTTAGTTTGAAAATATTGTATGTTTTCAAATATAATAGTCTGCCTTACCTACATGGGATATGATATGTTCTATGCTACCCAGTGGGTGCCTGAAACCTCAGTAGTACCAAACCCTATATACTGTGTTTTGTTCTATACATATATAACCTATGATAAAGTTTAATTTATAAATTAAGCACAGTGAGAGATTGACAGAATACTTACAACAAGTTCTGTAATAAAAGTTATGTGGATTTGGTCTCTCAAAATATCTTATTGTACTGTATTCACTGTTATGATGATGCTGTGAGATGATACAGTGCCTGTAGGATGAGTGAAGTGAGGTGAATGAGGTAGTCATCGTGATGTAGTGTTAGGCTACTATAAGGGTTATTTGAACACAAGCACTGTGATGATACCACAATAGTTGATCTGATGATAACCAAGATGTCTACTGAAGGACTAAGTGGCAGTAGCATATACAGTGTAGATGCACCTGACAAAGGGATGATTCACATCCCAGCTGGGATGGAGATATGATATTTCATCATGCTACTCTGGCGTTCAGTTTATTTTATTTATTTTTTTAATCCTCACCCGAGGACATTTCCAGTTTTTTGTTCTGGTAGAGTGGGAGGGAGGGGGAGAGAGAGAGAGAGAGGGAGGAAGAGAGAGAGAAACATCGACGTGAAAGGGACACATCAAGTGGCTGCCACCCGCACAACCAACCAGGGCCGGGGACAAACTGCAACCGAGGTACGCGCTCTTAACGGGAACCAAACCTGAGTCTCTCGGGACCGCAGGCCGATGCTCTAACCACTGAGCAAACTGGCCAGGGCCAGTTTAAAACATCAATTGTTTATTTCTGTAATTTTCCATTTAATATTTTCAAACTGCTGATGCCCTATTGACAGTTTTGGATTTTAACAATAACCAAAGAGCATAACACTTGTTAATGTTTTCAAGATGTAACTATGGAGTATAAACAAGCTGAATCAAATCCTTAGTTTCAGAGTTGAGTAGTGACGAAAATGGTCACTGGGCCTCAGTAAGCAGCTCACTGCTCCGGGGTTTTGCTGACACTGAAAGAAATGAAGTTGGTAATTCTCCAACAGTTCCTCCCAAGCCCTCACTGTAACAGTTGTGCCCAGACCAAAGAGGTCTGTGCTTGCTGCTTTGGGTGGGCCTCCTGGGAGGGCAGGAATGGATATTTTATGGAGTTGCCTTAGGAGAGGGCAGAGGTAGTGGTTTAGGATAACTGAGAGGGCTCTCTACCTCTGGAGCAGGTTTCAGACTTTGAGGAAAAATGACAAGGCCAAGGGTGGCAGCTAGGATCAGGAATTAAGGATTCTTCATGGGAAAGTAGGGGAGGTACTGTAGCAGTACAGACAGGGCCCAGGCTTTGCACATCCACTGTGTGCAGTGGAGACAGAAATAACTCTGTGTGTTCTGGGGTGTGGAGCTGGACGAGAGCTGTGAGGAGCCCATGGCTCCATCTGGAATAGCCAGGCTTCAGCTGGAATCCAGACATGAGGGGGCCCTGGTTTTGTGGAAGCTGGAACACCTTGCCTACGGCTGGGGGTTTCATGCTGTGACCAAGCAGAATATTTTACTACTTAGAACTGTCTTATGGGCATTCAGAGGAGTGCTGAGTGGATCTAAATCTTTCCTCTCCTTTTTGTAGCCCATAACACAGATGCGTGCATACATGAAAAAGGAGTCCCCTAGTATGATAGATGAAGCAGCTGTCCTAGAATGCTGTCGTCCCTGACATGAATATCATGTTGCCCTTGTATTCAGAAGGGACGTTACTTCTTGAAAGCACCAACATTGTCTAATGCAAGTAACAGAAATAGGTCTGTGGACCTTTAATATTTTAAATATTTAAGATTTAAGGTATATCATTTCAGAATTTCATCACACATAATTTAAAAATTATTCATCACAGATATAAACTGATTTAAATGTATGATACTGCCCTGGCTGGTATGGCTCAGCGATAAGAGGACCAAAGAGTTCCGAGTTTGATTCTGGCCAAGGGCACATACCTCAGTTGTGGTTCGTCCTGTCCTCGGTTGGGGTTGTGTGGGTGGTAACCAATCGATGTGTCTCTCTCGCATCAATGTTTTGCCCCCCCCCCCCTTTTCTCTTTCTCCCTCTTTTCCTCCAGCTCTATCTGAAGATTAATGTAAAAATGTCCCCGGGTGAGGATTAAAAAAAAAGTATGATGCTGATTTTTTATCTATACTTTTGTTTTTAGGATTTTGTAGCTTTTACACAAGAATGTGGTGAATGCTATACTAACTTTCTGCATCACTTTCAATCTAGCGAAGATAAAAACATCTTGTGTAGATAAAAACAGTGTGGATCGTTCCATACACCAAAAGGTGGCTGATTCGATTCTTGGTCAGGAAGTAATGCCCAGATTTTGGGTTCGATCTCCAGTCAAGGTGCATATAGAAGGTAGCCCATGAATCAGTCAGTCTCCCTCCCCCCTTTCCTCTTGCTACCAAAAAAAATCAATTAAAAAAATGTTAACATTTCATACCAGTGGATATGAAGGTGGATGTAAGCGCCTCTTGTGAAATTACATTCTGTTTTCAGGTTCAGCTTGGGAGAGGTAGAGGCATGGAGAGACAACCTTTATGGGTGAAGAAGAAGCTAAAATAAATTTTTGTGCCATTAATAACTGTTCTGGCTGGCAGCCAAGGCTCCGTCAGAATGGGTCTAGCCAGAACAGTCAGGACTACTGTACCAAAGTGAGGAGGCAGGAGCAGCCCGAGCAGCCCAAGGCTGTTGCCAGGCCCAGGTTAGGAGGCCTCTGCTGGGTCCCAGGAAGTCAGCTTCTCACTTCATAGGGAAACATACTTAAGTGTTCATGGCTGTTGAATTGCCATGGCTTCTGTGGGAATTTTACTTGGTCTTTATTAAAAATAAAAAAGGATTAAAAATTATATAGATTTCAAGTGTGCAGTTCTATAATACATCATCTGCATATTATATTGTGTGTTCACCAGCTAAAGTTAAGTCTCCTGTCACCATTTATCTCCCTTTTTTATGGCTGATCAGTACTCTATTGTATAAATGTACGACAACTTTTTTGTTGTTGTTAATTTTTTTTTCTTTATTGATTTTTAGAGAGAGAGGAAGGGAGAGGGATAGAGATAGAAACATCAGTGAGAGAGAACATTTATTAGCCGCCTCCTGCATGCCCCCCAATTGGGGATCGGGCCAGCGACCTCTTAGTGCACAGGTAGATATCTGCTCAACCACTGAGCCACACCGTCCGGGCTACCACAACTTTTTTATCCACTCATCTACTGATGGGCACTTGGGCTGTTTCTAAATTTTGTCTATTATAAATAACTCTGCAATGAACACAGGGGTGCAAAAAAAGAATTCTTGAGCTCTCTGCATCTAACATTTGTTTTGTGGAGGCACCAATGGTATGTGGAGGTCAGGGGCACATCCGTTATCTTGTTTTCGAGAATATGTTTTCAGGAGCAGACCCATTATTATTATCATCTCTGAAGAGCATTTATTTTTCTTCCATCAGGAAGACAGATTACTGACCAATCACTTTGAACTAGTGGAGATTTGTTTTTATACTTTTTAAGGGCTGGTCTGCTTTGGTTTTTGACCTTTTTCTTTAAGCAACTTCTTAGTCTTGAGCTATAGCATAAAAATTTTTGTAAATAATTTTTCAATTACAGTTGGCATACAATATTATATTACTTTTAGGCATACAACATACTGATCAGACTTTTATATAACATAAAGTGATCACCCCTATAATTTCAGTATTCATCTGATACCAAACAACATTATTAAAATATTACTGATTACAGTCCCTGCTGTATTTTATATCCCTATAATTGTTTTAATAACTCTTATCTTAATTTCTTCTCCCTTTTCACCCATCTCCCCCAACCCTCTCCCATCTAGCAGTCATCAATTTTTTCTCTGTATATCTATGACTTTGTTTCTATTTTGTTTGTTCATTTATTTTGGTTTTTAAATTCCACATGTAAGTGAAATCATGGTATTTGTCATTCTGTGACTGACTTATTTCATTTAGCATAATACCCTATAGGTCCATCCATGTTGTGAATGGCAAGATTTTATTCTATTTTATTACTGAATAATATTCCATTGTATATATGTACCGAATCTTCTTTATTCATTTGCCTATGTATGGACATTCAAGTTGCTTCTGGCTATTGTAAAGAATGCAGGAGCAGTCCTTTAGATGAGGATATTGGCGGTGTTGCTTTAAGGATTTTTGGAATGCTAAAATTTGAAGCAGAGGAAAGCTTTGCTCAGTAAGTAACTGGCAATGTGGACATAGAAGAAATTTGTGAAAGACTTGGATCTTATAATTGTTGATGATCAGTTCCTTCTGTTTTGTGAATTGATTGGTAATCATTCAGATATTGTTTTACAAATGGAAGTTGTGATGGTTATGTTTGCCTGTGAAATTAGCATAGGCCAAGCTTGAGCAGAGAGGCTCCTGAAGTTCCTATTTTTTTTTCCATGTGTGTTGTATTTGATCTGTCTGTAATATTATGGAAAAATGGTGTATGAGACACAACAAAACATAATTAATGGCATTTGTATTTTTTATTTTGTTTTTACTTTTATTTTTTTATTTTTTTATATTGATTTTTAGAGAGAAAGGAAGGGAGAGGGAGAGAGAAACAGAACCCTCGATGAGAGAGAACATCGATTGGCCACCTCCTGCATGCCCCCACTGGGAATCGAACCTATGACCTCTTAGTGCATGGGCTGATGTTCAACCACTGAGCCACACTGGCTAGGCTTGTTTTTATTTTTAAATTCTCACCTGAGGATATGTTTATATGTATATGTAATTTTTTTTTTAAGAGAAAGAAAAGGAGTGTAGGAGAAAGACTTATATGAGAGAGAAATAGCGATCAGTTACCTGCCGTTCTCACCCCAACTAGGGATCGAACCCACAGCCTAGGTATGTGCCCTCACCAGGAATCAAATCTGCAGCCATTTTGGTACACAGGATGATGTACCAGCCCACTGAGCCACCTGCCTGGGGCAGCATGTATATCTTTATTGAACTATGTGTCCTCTTCTTTTTTACTAGCAGAAATTAAAATGGGTGTGAATAATGTTACAGAATCTTAGGCAAAAAAAAAAATAAACAACAAAAAACTCAAACACCACAAAAAACAAAACGGTAAAACTAAAACTTTTAAGTGAGACGTGTGGTTTACTACTGTGAGGAAGATGGTGTCCGGTGAGAGCCATAAGGTCTATTCTCTGCCACAGGTGCCCTGTTTCAGGTGCAGGACACAGTGTCTGAATTATCATTGAATTTGGCTGCAGGTGGCACCCTAGGTCAGAATAGTTGAAACTCTGGTTCTATGTAAAGGAAAACTTTTTGGTGTCAGGATATTTGATTCTCCGTTGTCTAAGGTCTTCTTTTCTTTTTCACCTTCAGCTCTAGAGGATGACCCTCTGAGCTTTTTAGGCTTTTTAGGATGTGTGAGAAATAAGTGTGCAGCATTTAGAAAGCCACTTTCAGAGAAACCCAGATGAAGGTCTCCCAAAATGGAAGCCTCTGGAATCTGCTTGCTCTTTCCTTAAGAGAATGAAGTTTAGAGAATATATGTGTAGATTTCCTGTTGGTCAGATAAATCACTAAAAGGTCAAATGTTTTGGTTTTGTGTGTGTTTTGTATTTTTCTGAACACCCATTTTAGTTTTTTTGTTGTTGTTAATCTTCACCTGAGAATATTTTCTCCATTAATTTTTAGAGAGTGGAGGGGGGCTGCCTTTCTACCGGGGCACTGGGGATCAAACCTGAAACCCATGTAAGTGCCCTTGACCGGAATCCTTTGGAAACCCGTGACCCTTTGGTCCAAGGGCCAATGTTCTAACTGCTGAGCCAAACTGGCTAGGGCCCATTTTATTTGTTTATTTATTATTATTATTATTATTGTTATTATTATTATTTGGATTCATCCTTTAGTGAGTGAGATTTCTCCACCAAGCAGATTTTTCAAGAGGGCCCATAGATGCTGTATTTTTTGAGTCCTTTCATGTTTGATAATCTGAGCTCTTGCCTTTATACTTAAGCTTTAACATGGCTGGGTAGAATTCACTTGGATCATGCGCTCTTTTCCTTGTAGACATCTCTCCTTCATCCTGGCACTTTATAGATCGCTGCTGGACAGACTTCTGAAACCTGCCTTATTTTCCTCCTTGTAAGTGGATTTTTTTTTTTTTGTCCACTGTTGGAGTAGTCTGGCCAAAGAATAACATATTCTCTGTTTCAGCTAATTGAGTTGTCAGAATGGATGGTCATGTAGTCACTATTAGCAGCAGTTGCATTGCCATCGTGGACATGGAAGGTCAGATCATTGAGTTCCTCAAGTTGTCTAATCCTGATGGATATCATTTGATATGTGAGTATCTGCTGAAAGGCATTTTAAATCTTGGACTCGCTCCTTCTGGGCCCCAGCATTGGGGAGGCAGCTTGAAAGGCACCAGAGACATACAGTGAAGAACTGAGCTGTTTGGCATTGGGGCAAGAGCTGGAGGGGCAACTTTCTCCCAGACAGACATGTTGGCAGTAGCTGTTGTTCCTTTGGTGGGTGAGCCCTTCCCCCACAGGCGGGCCCATTTTAGTTTAAACAGAAGCTCTGAGTAAGGTCAAGGATTATGAAGGGAAGGTCTTACAAAGGTTTGTTTCCAGATGTGTGATGATGAACCCAGCGTATAAATTCAGTACCGGTAACAAAAGCATTTGTTTGTATTACTCCTTGAACTGTTGCTAAGCTGCCCACATTTACAGACATGGAAACTTGTATAAATGATGTGAAACTCCTGCTAGGGATGTGCAGTCGCAATGTGAGTGACATAGAGAAAGAGCTTGCCCAGCTGCTCTCAAGCCTTAGTACATGCCATTCCCATTGTCTGCTCTGCATGTGGGATGTTTATCCAGACCACTTGGGGTGCATGCTGCAGCCCTGTTCATTAATGGTGATCACTTCATTGACATGTAATATTGGGTTAAATGTGGAACTTGGAGCCTCAGTTTTTGCATTGTTAAAATCAGTGAGGGAGTCAGTCTTTCCGGGACCCAGGTCTACAGATGTGGACATTCCTGGAGGTGCTTGAAGAGGTACCCAGGTCACCTGTATGGTGTGGCCTAGAGGAGCCCAGAGAGCCCTGTGATTGTGAGAAGAAGTGGGTGTAGTTTCATTAAAGGAAAAAGACCTCTTCATAGGATTGTTTCTAAAGGTAGATTTTAGGAATTGAGCACAGTACTGTAACTGTACCTGATTTGTGTTTTGAGGGACTGACCACTATTTATTACTTTCATACTCCAGTGTTCTTTCAAGAACGAAAGAAAGGAAAGGTACCCCTGAATGTATCAGCCAGCACTCTGGTCCCTCCTCTGTGCTTCTGGAGGGACCTGCAGAGTTGTACTGGTGTCCACCTGCAGGGACAGAAGGTGGCCCTTCCAAGGGAAGGGCAAGGGATGTCTGGCAACCTCCCCTAGGGCTTCTCCCCTGGAGTTCTGCTGAGCTCTAGCTTATACTTGTTCTGCCTTCTGACCTAATGCTTACCTACTGCTTCCCAGATCCCATGCTAACAAAGACAGATGCCCCCACATGACCACTACAGGTAGAAACAACTCTGCTACTTAGAGTGGACTTGGGCACTTCTTTGAGATTAGTCCAGAAGGGGTAGACCACAGCGGCCCACACATTGCTACTCTGCATTCCTGAGCACCAGTGAGAGGGTTCCCTTGGTTACAGCATAGCCTTTCCCCAACTTCCTGCAGGAGTCACCTTGTGAAGATCTGGGGCCAGAGTGCATGGTGTGGGTACAAGAAGGCCTCTCCTGATATGTCTGCTCCTACACTGACCAGGCTGAGAGGACGTCAGGTCAGGAAAGGGCCATCCTGTGGGAGGAAGTCAGAGGGGAGAAGGACTGGCCAGGACAGGCTTTGATGACCAGTGATTTATAAATGACCTATGGTGCCCTGGCCGGTTTGGCTCAGCGGTTGGAGTGTCGGCCTGCGGTACAGAGAGACCCGGGTTCGGTTCCCGCTAAGGGTGCGTACCTTGGTTGCAGTTTGTCCCCGGCCCTGGTTGGTCGTGCAGGTGGCAGCCACTCGATGTGTCCCTTCACATCGATGTTTCTCTCTCTCTCTCTCTCTCTCTCTCTCTCTCTCTCTCTCTCTCCCTCTCTCTCCCTCCCGCTCTATCTGAACAAAAAATGGAAAAATGTCCTCGGGTGAGGATAAAAATAAATAAATAAATAAATAAATGACCCATGGTCATTCCATCTATTCTGACTGTATGAATTTGACTGCTTTAAATACCTCATGTAAGTGGAATCATAAGGTTTATCAATGTTGTAGCATTTGTCAGAATTTCCTTTCTTCTTAAGGCCGAATAATAAATATTTTGTTGTATGAAGAGACCACATTCTCTTTGTCCATTTATTCCTTGATGGGCACTTGAGTTGTTTCCATGTCTTGGCTATTGTGAATAATGCTGCTATGAACATAGGAGTGCAAGTATCTTTTTGAAACCCTGCTTTCATTTCTTTTGTATGTGTACTCAGAAGTGGAATTTCTAGGTCAAATGGTAATTCTGTGTTTAGTTTTCTGAGGAACTGCCATACTGTTTTCCACAATGGCTGTACCATTTTACATTTTTACCAGGAGGGTCCTAATTACTTCACACCCTCCACTGCTCTGTTCCTGTGAGGTGCCCAAGGCCACCAATGCCAGTCACAGCACTTGGTCAGCACAGTCCCTTTTGTCTTCCTTCACAACACAGTGAAATCTTTGCCAGCAGATCTCATGGATTGAAAGTGAATACTGATATATTTAAGGAAAGTTCATTCATGCTACCTACCCATGCCTTTCAGGGGTGGACAGAGAGGCCTGGCAGATCTCCCCTCTCCCATTGGCCTCCCTCCTGTTGTCTGTCCCCATTGACCCTCCTGCAAACTTATCCTTGTTTTCCACCTCTGCCCTTTGGTTATTCTATGGTAGGTTTTTTGTTTGTTTTGTTAATCCTCACCCGAGGATATTTTTTCCATTAGGTTTTAGAGAGTAGAAGGGATGGGGGAAGGGGAAGAGAGAGGGAGAAAGAAACATTTACATTAGAGGCACATCTATTGGTTGTCTCCTGCACACACCCCTACCGGGCCAGGAATTGAACCTGCAACGCAGTTATGTGCCCTTGACTGGGAATCGAACCCGTGACCCTTTGTTGTGCCAGCTGATGCTCTAACCACTGAACCATGTCAGCCAGGGCTGTGGCAAATTTTTAGAATAAAAGATGCCAATCCCAGATTTTGAATTGTTACTAGTGGGACCTGTTGTCCTAACGGAGGAACCTGCTGGCCCCTCAAGGTTATGAGAGCTGTTCAGGGCTGACTCTTCTAGCACAAGACTCTTGGGCCACAGAGATGATGGTTGTACAGCCTGGGAGAAGTCCCAGGAGATGGCACACTAGCTTCTGTTGCTGTTTATTGCGTACACTACTGTCCTTTCGGGAGGTCCCCAAAATTACACGATACCTTCTTTTACAGAACTGCTAGCATTTGAACCAACAGTGTCTCCTTGCTGCATGCTGGGAGCTTGTCTTCTGTTCCTTCCAGCTTCTTGAGCCTGTTTCCTTTTGTTTTTTGTATCTAAGGACAACTGACATCCATCATCCTCTCTCCAGTCCGTGAGGGCCCAGAGAGGTCTGTCATGGGAGGGAACTGGGTTCATCTCTGGAACTTTTCACTTTACCCCCTTGATAAAAGATGTCTCATTTTTCAAAGATTGGATTTTATTGGGGTGACATTGGTTAGTAAAATTATATGGGTTTCAGGTACACAACTCTATCTATAATACACCATCTGTGTGAGTTTATAGGGGTGACACTGGTTAACAAAATTATACAGGTTTCAAGTGTACAATTCTATAGCAGAGCATCTGTACACACTGTATTGTGTGTTTACCACCCAAAGTCAAGTCTCCTTTCATCACCATTATCTCCCCTATACCCTCTTCTACCTTCCCCCACTGCCCTTTCCATCTGGTAATCACCATACTGTGTCTATGAGTGGGTGTGGGTGTGTGTGTGTGTGTGTGTGTGATTCCATCAACTTTTTCACCCAGTCCCGCCACCCTCTTCCCCTCTTACAGTGATCAGTCTGTTCTCTCTGAGTCTGTTTCTATTTTGTTTGTTAGTTTTTTGTTCATTAGATTCCACATATGAATGAAATCATATAGTACTTATCTTATTTTACTTAGTGTAATTCTCTCCAGGTCCATCCTTGCTATTGCAAAGGGTAACATTTCCTCCTTTTTCATGGCCAAGTAGTATTCCGTTGTATAAATGTACCACAGCCTTTTTTTTATTTTATTTTTTTATCCTCACCCGAGGACATTTTTCCATATTTTGTTCAGATAGAGTGGGAGGGAGAGAGAGGAAGAGAGAGAGAGAGAAACATTGACGTGAAAGGGACACATTGAGTGGCCGCCACCCACACGACCAACCAGGGCTGGGGACAAACTGCAACCGAGGTACGCGCCCTTAGCGGGAACCGAACCCGGGTCTCTCTGGACCGCAGGCCGACACTCTAACCGCTGAGCCAAACCGGCCAGGGCGACCTCAGCTTTTTTATCCACTCATCTGTTGATGGACACTTGGGCTGCTTCCAAATCTTGGATATTGTAAATAATGCTGCAATGAATGTAGGGGTGTGTATATTCTTCTGAATTCATGTTTTGGGTTTCTTTGGATATATTCCTAGAAGTAGAATCACTGGGTCATGCAGTTACATTTTTAATTTTTGCAGGTAATCTCATACGGTTTACCACAGTGGCTGCACCAGTCTGCATTCCCACCTAGAGTACATGAGGGTTCTCTTTTCTCCACATCCTCATCAACACTTGCTGTTGATTTATTGATTATAGTCATTCTGACAGGTGGAGGTGATATCTCATTGTGATTTTAATTTGCATTTCTCTGATGATTAGTGATACTGTGCATCTTTTCATATGTCTGTTGGCCATCTGTATGTCCTCATCGGAGAAATGTGTATTCAGGTCCTTTGCCAATTTTTAATTGGATTGGTTTTTTTGGGTTTTTAGCGTGTGTGTTGAATTTTATGTATTTATTTATTTTTTTGGTATGTGCCCCTAGTGGCAGCCGAACCCAGGACTCTCTGGTCCACAGGCCGACGCTCAAACCGCTGAGCCAAACTGGCCAGAGTGAGTGTGTTGAATTTTATAAGTTCTTCATAAAATTTGGATATTAACCCCTAATGAGATGTATCGTTGGTAAATATGTTCCTCCATTCAATGGGTTTTCTTTTTATTTTGTTGATGGTTTCCTTTGCTGTGTAAAACTTTGTAGTTTGATGTAGTCCCATTTGTTTATTTTTTTCTTTTGTTTCCCTTGCCTGAGGTGGTATATCAGAAAAAAATATTACTACGTGAAATGTTCAAGATTTTCCTGCCTATATTTAGAATTTTTATGGTTTCGAGTCTAAAATTTAAGTCTTTATTCCAATTTGAGATTATTTTTGTGTGTAAGAAGGTGATCTAGTTTTGTTTTTGTTGCACATATCTGTCCAATTTTTTTAACACCATTTATTGAATAGACTATCTTTACCTACAGTCATCCCTCGTTTATCGCACTTAATCTGTTCCAGACTCTAGTGGTTGCACCTGGCATTGAAGGATTCCTGGGGTGCTCAAATACATAGGCCTCCATCCATACATACAGTAATTTTAATTTTAATTGCAATACAGGGGTGTATAATTAACTCAGACAACCGAGCGTGCGCTGTATCATTTTCACTATCTCGATCAACTTTTTAATGAATATATTTGAAAAAATCGCGATAGTGTGAAGCTGCGAAAGTCGAAGCGCAAAGTAGCGAGGGCCGGGTGTATTGTATGTTTATGCTTCTTTTGTCAAATAATTGACCATAAAGGTGTGAGTTTATATCTGGGTTCTCTATTCTGTTGAGAGAGAGAGAGAGAGAGAGAGAGAGTTTATGCCAGCACCATGTTGTTTGGTTACTATGGCCTGTAGTATAGTTTGATACCAGGTGGTGTGATTCCTCTAACTTTGTTCTTCTTTCTCAAGATTGCTGTGGCTCTTTTGGGTCTTTTGTGGTTCCATATACATTTTTGGAATATTTGTTCTAGTTCTGTGAAAAACGCTATTCGTACCTTGATAGGGATTGCATTGAGTCTGTAGATCAGGAATTTGAGAATAAAAAATATTACTGTTCTTTGATAATGAAAAGCAACAGTTCATGGTAAGATTTTTCAGAATGCTTTCACAATCATTTATTTGCTGTCTACAGTATAATGTGAGGCAGCCATGAATTATTAAAAGCTCATCACACATATGCTTGCATTCACTTCATCACTCCAGTGGATGGGAGTCATCTCACTTTGGGCCTGGCTCTTGGCCAGGACAGCTGATGCATTCTTCTGTGTGCCAGCCCTCCTCTGCTCTAGGCCAACACTCACCAGTGATACTATCTCTAGGGTTTGGAGGATTTAGGCAGGAATTAAAGGCAGAGGCCTTTGGTTTTTATCTAAATTTTGTTTCGTATGATCTTGGAAAGTCACTTAACATATCTGAGCCCTGGTCTCCCTAACTATAAGATGAGAATAATCATGTTTCCTCTCTACTTATTTCATGGGGTTATTTAATGGTTCCACATCTCATTAAGTGGAGCACAAGCACTCACTGTAAATAGATGATTGCGTGCTGTAGTCATTAAAGAACATTACTCACCCCTCAATGTATGTCTGCTTATTCTAAGATGAAAGAAAAATCAGCATCTTGCTTTTTATTTTGTTTATTAATGGAACAAAGTAAATATTTTGTTTTAATGCTGGTAATGCTGTGATCTGAAGGTCTAGTTTTGCGTTTGTACTGTTGTTTGATATCATAGCTGGATAATTTTCAGAAGCAGAGTATGTACCTTATATTGAGGTGATTTCACCACAGGTGATAGTTTTGAAATTTTTTTTTGAATCATTAACCTTGATTAGGTCATTCAAGCAAAATAATCTGGCTGGTGAAAAGTTTATTTCAGAATGAGAGTGTCAGCTCTTCCCTTTCGTGGTTGTTATTGCCGTGGTTGCTCACATGTTTTTGGTCCTTGCAGGAACTCCTGTGGCCATTTGCCCGTGTTCTGAAGGCTGCTTTGGCCGAGAGTAAGCGGGGAGTGAGCCATTTGCTAGAGTCCATGGCCCCTTGCTCCTCCTTCAGTCCTGGCACTGGCCTGGAGGTCACTGACACTTCACACAACAGCCATAGGCCATCTAGCCAGGGAGAGTTGGTAATATTTAGATTTTTTGTTTTTAGATTAAAACAAATTGTGTTGTTTCATTCAGTATTTTCTTCTTGTACTCTAGTGAATCTTCAGTGTGTCTTTCTGTGAACCGCTTGGGGCTTTGAGACTCTTTCCTTACCCACCATTTCCCTACTGCCTTTGGACTTTTTATCTTTCCTAAAGGAACTAGGAGGACAGAACTTGCCACATCATTCCCAGTCTTTTTATTGGAAGCACACTGATGATAGAATACCCACAGATGAATCAGATCTCTGATTCCTGTAGCCTTGCAGTGGGTGTCTCTGTCTAGGAGTATTGGGCTGCCTGGGCACACCTTATTCTTCACCTGACCTTGTGAGAGTCTTTGCATCTTCACCTGGCTTTACATGGTTAGTACTACTTAGTGAAATTCTACTTACTGAAACATTGATTATCTTAAGCTCTTTATATTTATAGACTTGTCTAACTTCATGAAGTCAGTTCTTAGAGTTTCCTCTTTTTAAATTCAGAGTGAGGAGGAAAAGGAGACTTCAAATTCTAGGGTGAGGTACTTGCTTCAATAAGAACTTTTTGTTGTTATTAATCCTCACCTGAGGATGTTTTATCCATTGATTTTTTTTTTTTTTTTTAGAGAGAGTGAAAAGGGTGGGGGAAGAGAGACATTAATGTGAGAAAGACATTGATCCGTTGCCTCTTGCACATACCCTGACTATGTCTGGGATCAAACCTGCAACCCAGGTATGTGCCCTTGACAGGGAATCAAATCCGAGACATTCAGTCTGCATGCAGGCCGATGCTCTAACCACTGACTTGGGCAGAACTTTTTTTTTTCCTTAATGCAGAATTTGATTATCACATGTAGAATCAATTTGAAGATGCATGCCTCAGAAGATTTGAATGAGTAAAGGCATGTTTTTCAGCCACTTATGCAGTGTATTATTTAAAAGCAGTAAGATGAACCCAGCCAGTGTGGCTCAGTGGTTGAGCGTCAGCCCATGCACCAGGAGGTCGCCAGTTTGATTCCCATTAGGGCACATGCCCAGGTTGTGGACCCTATTCCCAGTGGGGGGCATGCAAGAGGCCGCCAGTCAATGTTCTCTCTCATTGATGTTTCTCTCTCTCTCTCTCTCTCTCTCCCCCTCTCTCCCTCCTCCTCTCCCTTCCTCTCTCTCTAAAATCAATAAAGAAAAAATAAATACACAAATAAAAGCAGTAAGATGACCTGGCTGGTTGACCTCGAGGATGGTGGTAGGGGTGGGGTGGGTTGTCTTGGCTTCCTGGTGCAGGTAGTGTGCCCACTGTGTGGGGCTCCTGTCAGTCATTGCAGACACAGGGCACACAGCCTGTGTAGAGGTCTTCACTGCCCCAGCTCTGCAGAGGTCCGCCTTCCTGTTAGCCTAGGGAGCGCATGTTCTGCTGCAAGGGCTGGGTCTTGTTTGTAGTGTAGTGTTGGCTGCATGTCTCAGCATTAGAAATGTTACATTACATAAATATGTGACCAGGTCTGTTGCCTGAGACTGGTGTTCATTTTTGATGAATATTTGTGCCAGCATTTCTAGCTCTCTCTTTGAGATTCTCTGTAGAGAAAGGTAGAAGCTTCCTGTTTACTCTTTTGTGTTACAATTTCCCATCAGTGTTAGGATGAAGTAACTAGACTCTATAAAGTTAGTATTTAAATATTTAAGGTTTAATTATTCCATACCCTTTCCTCAAATGTGATTTTAGAAATAATTTTGTTGTAATGGGCTCCTTTGCTTAAATGTGCCATTGAGTAGAAGACACGGTGAATGAAAGAGGCCTTGGGGGTAGGGTTCATAAAGCAATGTTGGAGGATGCCAGTGCCCCTGGTTAGCTTTGTGCCATAAGTACCTTGCACAGCATGCAGTATGTACATGACATGTTAAATAAACCTGCTTAACTAAGCTGCAGACATTCCCAGGGACAGGCGGAAGCTATGTAGATGGGGTTCTTAATGCTAAACTGGGTCATTTGGTGGAGAAGGATCAGCCACCGGACACTTTTGTGCCGAGGAGTGATGTGGGTGGAGCTGCAATGTGTGGTCTGGACAGGCTAGGGCAAGAGGAAGTAGCCCTGAGTATAGGCCTTGCCATTCATGTGAGAGCTGTACAAAAGGATGGCAATGTTTGTTCTTTGCAGAGCAGCTCTAGTAACAGTGCAGGATCTTCCTTTATATGCCCTCTGTGCCTAGCCAGTGCCCTACTGCCCATTGACCAGCACAGAGAAGCAGTAGGTTGGGTCTTGGGTGTACATTTCTCCAGTGGTCACACTGAGGTGTGCTTCCTGCCAGTGGGTTTTGGGGAAGGGCTGTGCTGGTCTGGATACCTGCTTACAACCCTGGCCTTGGGTGTGGTGCATGCTTGGCCACCATGAAGCCACTCCTTTTGAGAAATATTAATCATCTATGACTGGGTAGCTCAGTTGGTTAGAATGTCATCCTTAGGGCACATACAAGAATCAATCAGTGCCCTGCTGATATGGCTCAGGAGTTTGAGCGTTGTCCCATGGACTGAGAGGTCAGGGCACATGCCCAGGTTGCGGACTGGATCCTCAGTAGGGGGCGTGCAGGAGGCAGCTGATCAATGTTTCTCATATCCATGTTTCTATCTCTCTCCCTTCTTCTCTGTCTAAAAAATTAATAAGAACATTTAAAAAATAATCAACCAATGAATGCATAAATAAGTGGAATAACAAATCGGTGCTCCTCGCTCACTCTTCCTCTTCCACTCCCTCCCTCCCTCTCCCTCTCTAAAAAAATCAATAATTGTTTTCTATGAAATTGACACAACATACATTTCATCCATTTAAAATGGTTTTAGTATATTCACAGACATGCAACCATCACTAGAGTCAATTTTAGAACACTTGGATCATCTCAGAAAGAATCCCATTTCCTTTGGTTATCATTTCTCCCATTTTCCTCCCTAGTCCCATGCAAACCACTGTCTCTATGAATTTGCCCATTTTGAACATTTTTATAATGGAATCAAATACTATGTGGTACCACAGGAAACCTGTACACATGTCTATGTGAACAGATGTCAGAAATGCCCATGGAAGCATTGTTTGTAATGATAGAAACACAAAAAGAACCCAGATGTCCATAATTTAACTTACAGTCACGTTAAAGAGATTATATCAAATGTTTCATTTTAAGAGTTTGATAGGTTTTACTTAAGCGAGTCTGCATGTGTACATTTACACGATGAAAATCAATTATTCAACTTGATGAGTAATGAAGGGTTGCAGTGCAAGTTGACAGCCTTTCCAACCCTACAACACTCTCTGGCTCCATCCCCTGTAGCAGCCATCAGAACCGGAACAACTCTCAAAATTAGTCTAGAGAAGCTGTGTATACATCCCAGAGGCCCTCCCACTTTGCCTGTGGGCTCTGCTCTCTGTCCAGTACAAAATTTGCCAGCTCTTGCTGAAGCTGCTGCTTCTAGTAGTGCTACCTCTTCTCCTCCAACTTGCTTTTTGAAGGGGTGAATATGGGGTGCTCTCATCAGCATGTAAACATTCTGTCCTTTTCCCATTTATTACCAACCCCACCCCCTCTTTTACTGCCAGCATATTTCTTGGCTCCCCTTTGCTGTAAAAGTCCTCTGAAACAGATGGTGATATACTCTTCCACACTCTCTTTTTGAGAGATTTATTGAGACAAAATTTAAATACAATGAAATTCAACAATTTTAAGTATAAAATGTGTAATGTTTTAACAGATCAGTATAGTCATGTTCTTAACCACCAGAGTCATGACAAAACATCTCTGTTATTCCTGAATGCCATGTTTTCACCACCACAGTTGTGACATAGACTATCTTCATTATCTGTAAAAGTGTACCTTTGTTATCAACATTTCTCCTATCCCCTGGGCCTGGGAAACCCCTGATACGCTTTGGTCACAGTAAGTTTTCTTTTTCTAGAATTTAATAAATGGAATCATGCAGTGTAAAGTCTTTGTGACTGGTTCTTTCACTTAGCATGCCATTCCATTGGATAAATATGTTTATACAATCAACAGTTGATACACATTTGCACTGTTTCCAGTTTTTAACTACTATAAATAAGGCTGCTTTGACTAATTGCATACAGAATACTGTGGCTATATGTTTTATTTTTTCTGTGGTAAATACCCAGAATTGGGATTTCTGGGTCATATAGTAGGGAAATGTTTTAACTTTTTAAGAACCTGCCAAACTGTTTTCCAAATTGATTACATAATTTTGTTTCCACCAACAGTGAACTGACTATATGTTTTATTTATCCTTTGGTAAATACCTAGGATTGGGATTTCTGGGTCATATGGTAGAGGAATGTTTGAACTTTTTAAGAACCTGCCAAACTGTTTTCCAAAGTGACTATATACGTTCATGTTTCCAGCAACAGTGAACAAGAGTCCATTTGCTCTGTATTCTCACCATCACTTGGTATGATAAGTCTTTCAATTTTAGCAATTCTAGTGGCATCCCATTGTGATTCCCATTTTAATTCCCATTTTCCTAACAACAAATGTTGATTATCTTTTCATGTACTTAAAATTTTTTTTTTTAGTTACCCATGTATCTTGTTTGTTGAAGTATCCATTCCTTCATATCTATCATTTTTGTACATTTTTAAATTTGGGTTGTCTTACTGAGAGTTTTAAAAATACATTTTATACCTAAGTGAGTTCTTTATATATTTTAAACATAAGTCCGTTACCAAATTTATGTTGTGCAGATATTTTCTCCTAGTCTGTGGCTTGTCTTTTCATTTTCTTAATGAATTCCAACCTAACAATATTTTTTCTTAGACACTTAATGCTTTTTGTGTCTTTAAAGTCTTTGTCTAATCCAGTGTCACAGAAATTTAATGTTTTCTTTAGAAGTTACGTAGTTTTGTCTCTTATATTTAGTTCTGTATTTTATTTTGTGATCATTTTTGTATAAGGTAAGGTTAAAGGTCTTTTTTCTTTTTTAATAGAAGTTTATTTGTCTTATTTTTTCAGCACTACCTGTTAACAAGATTATTGTTCCAGCACCACCTGTTCACAAGATTATTGTTTCTCATTCAATTGCTTTACCTTTATTGAAAATTAGTTGAGTGTTAACGTGTGGGTCCATTTCTGAATTCTCTGTTCCATTGATCTACATGCAAGTCCTTATACCAGTTATCATAATGTCTTTATTACTTTAGATTTATAGTAAGTCTTGAAATGTTGCCTTTTTCAACATTAGCTCGGCTGTAATGGGTCTCTTTTCATTTCCATATGCATTTCAGAATCATCCATCAATTGCTACAGAAAATCTGCTGGGATTTTTATTGAGATTGTGTTGAATCTGTAGAACAATTTGGAGAGTATTGACATCTTAGCTAAATTGAATTTTATGTTTGAGAGGTCTTGTACATATTTTATTCCTAAGTAATTAATTTTGGGGATGCTATTGTAATTGTATATATATTTTTTCATTTCAGCTTCCTATTGTTTATTGGTAGTACATAGAAATACAGTCGATTTTTTTTTTTTTTTTACCCTGGCCAATTTGACTGAGCAGTTAGAGTGTTGGCCCAGGGACCAGAGAAATACAATTGATTTTTTTTTTTTAAATAGTGATCTGTCTTGCAACTTTGTTAAACTCACTTACAGTAGTAGGTGTTTTGTTTTGTTTTTTAACCCTCACCCAAGGATATTTTTGCATTGATTTAAAAAAATTTTTTTCTTTATTGATTCCAGAGAGAGAGGAAGGAAGAGGGAGGGAGGGAGGAGGGAGGGAGAGAGGAGGGAGGGAGAGAGGGGGAGAGAGAGAGAAAGAGAAAGAGACAGACATTCATGAGAGAGAACATCAATTGGCCGTCTCCTGCGTCCCCCACACTAGGGATCTGGCCCACAACCTAGGCATGGGCCCTGACCAGGAATTGAACCAGTGACCTCTTGGTGCATGGGTCAGTGCTCAACCACTGAGCCACACCAGCCAGACTGTATTGGTATTTTATATATTTATTTATTTTCAGATAGAGTAGGAGGGAGGGAGAGAGGGATGGAAAGAGAGAGAAACATTGATGTGAGATAGACACATTGATTGGTTGCTTCCCACATGACCCTGATCAGGGCTGGGGTTCGAACCTACAACCTAGGTACATTCCCTTGACCGGGACTCAAAACAGCAACTCTTTGGTCCACAGGCCTATACTCTAACCACTGAGCCAAACTGGCCAAGGCTATAGTGGTAGCTTTTTAAAAAAATAGATTCCATAGAATTTTCTACATAGATATTTATGTTGAATGTGAGTATAGACAGTTGTACTTTGTCCTTTCCATTCTGTATACCTTCCATTTCTTTTTCATATCTTATTGCACTGTCTAGGACCTGTAGTCTAGTACTGAATAAAAGTTGACAGTGGGCATTCTTGTCTTGTTCATAATCTTAGGGGTAAACTTTTGAGATTTTCACAATTAATGTTACCTGTTGAGTTCTAGTAGATTCTCTTTATTAGGTTGACAATGATTTCTTCTTTTCTTAGTTTTAAAAAATGTGAATGGGACCTTGGCCAGTGTGACTCGGTTGGGCATTGTCCCATGCACCAAAAGGTTGCTGGTTTTTTTCTGGGTTAGGGCACATGCCCAGATTGTGGGCTCGAACCCTTTTACAGGGCATGCAGGAGGCAGTTGATCAATGTTTCACTCTCACAATGATGTTTATCTCTTTCTCCTCCTACCTCCCTTTCTCTCTAAAAGGATCAATAAGAGTATATTTTTTGTGAATGTGAATGGAAATAGAGTTTTATCATTTGCTTTTTAATCTATCAAAGTCAAAAATTTAGAAACTGCAATAGAGAAAATACAGTGGAACCAAAAGTTATTTCTTTGGAAAGATAAATAATACTGAAAAATCTTTAGCCAAACTTACACAGGAAAAAAAAAAGAAGACACAAAATTTCAGTATCAGGCATGAGAGAAAGAACATCACTATGATTCTATAACTGTTATAAAGATAAGGAAAACAACTTTATGCCAATAAATTTGACAGTTCAAATTAAATGGTCAAATTCCTTAAAATAAAGGACATTTTAAGAGATACCTACAGCTGATTGACATTGTACTAAAGATGAACGACAAAATACTCTTTTGCTAATATCTATTATAAAGTGGGGTTGTTTGTAGTCACCTCTTTTGTTCTTTTTAAAAATAACCTTTATTGCTAAAACAGTATTCTGTATTTTGGAAAATCAGAAGACAATGATAAAGAAAAGTAAAACATAAACATCACATTTTCACTGCCTGGAGAAGAGATCTGTGTGTGTGTGTGTGTGTGTGCGCGCGTGCGTATACATGCATATCTACATGTGACATGGTCATTTTGGTGGATTGACCTGGTTAGGCTACAGTGCTAGTCTAGTTGTTGCTCTCAGTGTGCATACAGTCCATGATGAGTTGATTGGAGTAAGGCAGAACATCCCAGGAAAAATGGGTGGACTGATGTATTGTTCAAAGGCCTTCAGCAGAGTTGAAGCTTCTAATCCAGAGTCCGCCCTGTCAAGTTCAGACTTGGGTTGCCAGTCCTCACAATACGTACTGTGTAAACCATCGAATTTCAACTGGTGTGCTGCAGGAAGTTTTAAAACATGCAACACCTAACTATTTAATCAGTGGCACTGACCTCTTTTCCCTTAGCTTGTCAAATAAAAAATTGACAACAGGCAACACAACAATAGCCATCCGGTGTGAGTGAATCAAAATTATACCTATTTGCCCTGGTTGGTTTGATTCAGCGGTTAGAGCATCGGCCTGTGGGCCAGAGAGGCCCAGGTTCGGTTCCCACTGGGGGTGCATACCTCCGTTGCAGTTTGTCCCCTGCCCCGGTTGGGGTCGTGTGGGTGGCAACAGGTCCATGTTTCTTTTTCACATTGATGTCTCTCTCTCTCTCTCTCTCTTCCCTCCTCTCTCCCTGCCGCTCTCTCTGAAGATAAATGCAAAAAATGTCCTCGGGTGAGGATTAAAAAAAAATTATACCTATTTTTTGGTCAGGTGGGCAAAAATATGTTTTTTGGTGTGCTGCAGAATTTTAGTAGTTTGTGTGTGCCATGAGATGAAAAAGGTTGAAAATTGCTGCTGCAAGCCAGTTCCTTGAAATACATTTCTTAGTACATTTCCTGTTTAATATACAACAGTTCCTTTTTTTTTTTTGATCCTCACCGGAGGACATTTTTGCGTTCATCCTCAGATAGAGCGGGAGGGAGAGAGAGAGAGAAACATCGACGTGAGAGAGACACATTGAGTGGTTGCCACCCACACGACCCCAACTGGGGCCGGGATCAAACTGCATCTGAGGTACATGCCCTTAGTGGGAACCGAACCTGGAACTCTCTGGTCCGCAGGCCGGCATTCTAACCGCTGAGCCAAACCTGCCAGGGTATACAGCAGTTTCTGATTGAACCCTAACTGATATGCATATATAATATATACTTACTAATTTTATAAAACCTTACCTCTTTTTCATTCAGTGATTACTACCTTTTCCTTTCAGTAAGCTTCTATCTCATCTAATGCCCCACCATAGAGAGACCTTTTGTGGTCCAGTGTTTTATCCCAGCCAGTGTCTAGTCCATGTGCTGTACACGGTCATCTCCTTTAGGTCACTCTCATCCAGCACAGTCTCCTCTACTGACCTGAAAGCCCCCTTTTTCTCAGTTTCCTTATTGCTTTCCTGTTGCATCATTTAGCTTCTATGTCGTTTAGCTTGTCTATTTTATGGGTCATTTGACTTTGGTTAACCTCTATTATATATTTGTTTTTTATTTTGTATTCATCACTTTTTTCTTCTATGCTTTTGAGTATATCCTGATTTTTTAAAATGTTGTTATTGATTATTTAGAGAGAGGAAGGAAGGAAAAGATAGAAACATCAATGTGAAACATCGATCAGCTACCTCCTGCAGGTTCCCCACTGGGAATTGAGCCCGCAACCCGGGCATGTGCCCTGACTGGGAATCAAACCGGGACCTCTCAGTCCATGGAACAATGCTCAATCCACTGAACCACACTGGCCGGGCTATATTCTGGTTTTTAAAACCTCTTTAATGGATACCTTCTGGAGATAAATAGAATTCTTTCTAAGAACCTTTTTAGATGAATTTCCCAATTTACTTTGTAGCATTTTGTCATTCCCAATTTTGAAGATTTTGAATTCCCTACTCTGATTTCTTAATTCTCAGATTTAAAGTGTTCATGATTGCTCCCTTCCTTGCTATAGAGCAAGTCTAACTTGCTCTATAGGCTTATGTATAGTCAGTTTTCATGAGTGTTTGTTCCCTGTGTCCTTGAAAAGAATGGGCATTGTCTGATTATTGGCTAGAATGTTTTGTGTACGCACTCATTGCATCATGTTTGCTATTGTGTTCAATTTTTCTGTATTTTAATTTTTGGTAGGGGTTATCTCCTTGGCCTGTGAGTTCCTGGAAGGTATTTTATTTAAATTTTTAAATTTTTTTTTTTTTTTTATCCTCACTCGAGGACATTTTTTGTTCAGATAGAGTGGGAGGGAGAGAGAGGAAGAGACAGAGAGAGAGAAACATCGACGTGAAAGGGACACATTGAGTGGTTGCCACCCGCACGACCAACCAGGGGCGGGGACAAACTGCAACTGAGGTACGTGCCCTTAGCGGGAACCGAACCCAGGTCTCTGTGGACCTCAAGCCGACGCTCTAACCACTGAACCAAAGTGGCCAGGGCTAAATTTTTAAATTTTAATTCTAGTTTTCCTTACCCATCTCTTCTTTTTTGGCAGGTTTTTATTTTTTATTTTTTATTGATTGTAGAGGAGAGCGGAGAGAGATAGAGATTGAGAAACATCAGTTGGTTGCCTCCTGCATGTGCCCCTATCAGGAATGGAAACTGTCACTTGGTGTATGGGACTGACACTCCAACCAACTGTGCCACACTGGCCAGGTCTGGAAGGTATTTTAAAGTCTACTCCTGTGATTGTGGCTGTGTCTCTTTTCCTTGTTCTGTCAGTTTTTGTTCGTTACTTGAAATTGTTGTGAGGGAGGAGGAAACTTCTTTACCCTCAAAGTTCTTTTGGCTGGTCTAATTATCAAATAGACGTGGGACATATTAGCAAGCAAAAATAACCAAATTTAATATATACATATCTATGAGAATCTTGCATACAACAGAGGGTCTGAGACTCCATGTACATGAGAGGTCAGAGATAAAATGGGGTGGGGGGGAGATAAAATAGGCATTTTGAGGTAGAGATGAAGTTCAAAGGGTCATTACAGGATGATACGAAGAACAGATGTTTAGTAAATAGAAGTTTGCCCTGCCTATTATTGCTGATAATCTTTTATTATGGGAAAAGACCCTTAATTCAGTTTCTTCTAGGTATTTATAGGGAGGGGCAGAGTTTTCTCTTGAGCCTGAAGTTAAAATTGCCTTTAACTCAAAATAATCCGAATACCACTGAGACACATCTTGGGAAACCTCATTCTGAGACCCTACTCTGTTCTATTATGTGCATAAACATTTGGAACCATCTTATCTCTCTAGTGAAAGGAACCTTTTGTTATGTTACAATGACTAACTTTATCTCATGAGTTGTGTTTTGGCCTCAAGCCTGTATCCAGTATTCATGCAGCAACCTCAGCTCTTCTGTTCAATATTTACCTGGCATGTCTTTTATTTCCTTTATATATTAAATATCCCTTCCTTATTCTGAGGTGGGTAGATTACTTTTTCCATTTCAATCTGACAAACTTTGTCTTTTACTGGATTTCTTAGTCCCTTTATTTTTGCACTTAATAAACATATAGGTCTATCATATTGTATTGGGCTTTCTATTTGTTCTGACATCTTTTTCCTTTTTTGCCTTTTTCTATTCTCTAAAAATTTTGAAATTATAGACTTTCTTTCATGGTCATCTTGGAAGTTAGAGTGATGTGTGGTACGCCAGCTTTTTCCTTCCCTTTCCTGGTGGATGCTCCCAAATTTTGAAACCTGTGTAAGATTTAAAGCAGTTTTGTGTGGAGTTGTAGGGAATGATCTTAGCAACTTTTTAGACCTGGAACACCTCCCAACTCTGCTTTTCTTTATGCTCCTTGTCCACTCTGTTGTAATTATATTGTTAGTTTATATTTTTTTCCTGTGACTTTTACTTCGTCCAGCTACACCTATTACTGGATAGTTTCCATAAGACGCCTCATAATGAAACCAGAGAAAATGCAGTTTGGTGTTTACTCGATGAAGATAAAAATTTTCAAGGTTGGCCCTGGCCGGTTTGGCTCAGCCGTTAGAGCATCGGCCTGCGATCCAGAGAGACCCGGGTTCGGTTCCCGCTAAGGGCATGTACCTCGGTTGCAGTTTGTCCCCGGTCCTGGTTGGTCATGCAGGTGGCAGACACTCGATGTGTCCCTTTCACGTTGATGTTTCTTTCTCTGTCTCTTTCTCTTTCTCTTCCTCTCCCTCCCTCCCACTGTATCAGAACAAAAAATGGACATATGTCCTTGGGTGAGGATAAAAAAAGAAAAAATTTTTTCAAGTTGTTCAGTTTCCCTCCTCTATATTTGTTGTCCTTTGCATTTTTTTTAAATCAAAAAGAGTGCTGCTACCAGAATCATCTTTCCTGCCCTTATGTTTAAAACTAACCCTGATACTTATGAATTCTCTCCCTCTCAGTGTGAAGGCCTCAGTCAAGCTTTCCACAGGCGAGTGAGTCCTCACTCCCATCTCTTTATTTTTATATAGACCCTCCTTAACCCTTCAGTGTTCTCTTAGAAACATTCTCTCAGACACAGTCTCCAAGACCTTGAAGAAATACCAAGGGTTTATCCTCAAGACTCTGAGGCAGTTGTGTTTTTTGTTTTTTTTTGGTACATGCCCCTACAGGAACCGAACCCGGGACTCACTGGTCTGCAGGCTAACGCTCCAATCGCTGAGCCAAACCGGCTGGCGCTCTCAGGCAGTTTTTAGACAGGGGAAGGGCAAGATTTCTGTATTCATAGGTGATTTCAGAAGATGGAATTATTTTATCCCCAAGAAGATAAAATCTGTCAGTTTAGTTGGAGTTTACTGACCCTGCTGTGGCCCCAAGAGATGGTCCCCATTTGGAGGCCCTGCGTGGCACTCCCAGGGAGGGTATGTCTTTGGATCATCTCAACTCCTGCCTTCATTTGCATGGTGGAAATAATACCATCTGTTCAGCTGAGGCTAGTTAGAGACTAAATAAAATAACGTATAAAAGTAAAGTTCCGTGCAAATGTAATTTGAAGTCGATCATTAAACCCCAGTTACTAACTGAAGGGAGTGGGATACTGTCATTAATTACAGTTGCCAATGTATAAGAAACACTTGCTGGTTCTCCAAATGGCCCAGGAGGACAGTGTTTTTCCCCAATTTACAGATGAGAATATCGAGGCACAGATAAAGTCATTTGCTCGACGATTTCAGCCACTGAGTGGTGGAGCTGTTTGATACCTGTGTTCATGTCCATAGCCATACCTATGAGTTTCAAGGGTCTGACTTGCAGATTCCCCAGACCCAAAACAGCCCCATAATTCATAGTTTCCAAGGCACCTTCATACTCCCTCTATTCCATTAGTTTACCCTAGTCTTTTGGAGCAAGGAAGAGAGTCCTACTGAGCCAGCAAAAAAGAGCCTATTGGACAAAGAAAACACATGGTGAAGGAGAGATGGAGGGGAGTGTGGCTTGATGTTTCACTGTGCTTTGATTCCTTTCTCAGAGGTTAAGAAAAACATGAACAGTGAATCTTTGGGAATAAACCTCATAATTTTTCTCTGTGAAGGTATTAAAATGCTTCTCATAAGGTAGCAGCTGACCAACTTCAGACTCTTTGCTATTTGTGTTTTCTCACTGGAGTGAAGTTCTGAAACAGATTCATTCTTTAGTAGATGGTCCATCCAAGATGAGACACTGGCATGTACACCCCTCTCTCCACTGTCAGTGTCCCTCACCCCCTGTACACATGCATAGGACAGTTAACATAAAATGGCAAATCTGAGTTTATTTTACTTGGGAAGAATTACACAGACACAATTTAAATAGCTGAATCTTTTTTTAAAAAGTTAGTTGTTGGAGTTTATAAATGTTGATTTGTATCTGTTCAGGAAGTTAGATACTGCTGAAACAAAATGCACTTAGATTTGAGAACAAACATAAGTATATAATTTTTACTGGTTTTGCATCTTGAGTTCAGAATTATAATGTATCTAAATGATATCTTTTTCAGGACACATGATGTAGACCTTCTTTTCTTTCACATCTTTCCTTTCTTCCATGCTTTTGACATTTGGGGGTAAATCACTGCAGATAGACTCTCTTGAGTAAACAAGTTTGATTACAGTAGAGATCCCCTTATCCATGGGTCATACGTTCCAAGACTTAAGCGGGTACCTGAAACTGTGGACAGTACCAAACCCTATACGTATAACCTGTGATAAAGTTTAATTAATAAATTAGGAACAGTAAGAGATTAATGACAGTAACTAATAAAATAGAATGGATATAACAATGTACTGTAGTAAAAGTTAAGTGAATGTTGTCTGTCTCTCATAATATCTTTTGTACTTACCTTTTTACTTAAAGGAAGCACACTATGGCTTCTCTTTGGTATATTCAAATTATCAGCATCACTACTCTTAGTCTTTGGGGCCATTATTAAGTAATACAAAGGGTACTTTAACACAATCATTGCAGTACTTCAGCAGTTGATCTGATCACCAACCTGACTGCTAAGTGATTAATGGACAGGTAGTGTATATAGCTTGGATACACTGGACAAAGGGATGATTCATGTCCCCAGCAGCACAGTGCGAGATTAGCGGTGCACAATTTAAAATTTACAAATTGTTTATTTCTGGAATTTTCCTTATGATATTTTTGGACTGTGGTTGACCGTGAGTAACTGCAACTGCAGAAAGCAAAACCTCAGATAAGGGAGAACTGCTGTATTCTATAAAAACAATTTCTCAGAACATTTTTAACATCTTAGTTTTAAAATGTGATTGTGTATTTCCTTGGACTACTTAGTATTTAATTTTAATGATGACTATGCTGAGAAGTGTATCTGTAAGAGCCCATAACTTGGTTTTTTACAACATTTATTTTGCTTAGTTTTCTATATAATGCTTTCCAAATATGGTTAGAAAGGAAAGAAGGAAAAGGCATGTTGTTCTTCCACTACATCATACATTAGAAGAAGATTGAAGATAGGCGATAGATATTTCTGATCTTAATGGGATGGTAGCTGGGAGTTACTATGAAATGATGTCCGTTTCTCTCTTGTTCAGTCTTGCCCTCAATCCCTTCTAGGTAGGTCATGTTGGCCCATTGCTTTGTAAGTCTGATCCCGAATACATCTACTTATACTAATACTGATTTATCTTAGATTAAATTATTTTGTTCCATGGTCTCAAAATCTTCAGGGAATTCCACATTTTCCTCTTCTTTTACTTTGTTAATCCTCACCCGAGGATATTTTCCCATGGATTTTTAGAGAGATTGGAGGGAAGGGGGCAGAGAGAGAAACATTGATTGATTGCCTCAGGGCCAGGGATTGAACCTGCAACCCAGGTACATAGTCTTAACTGGAACTGAACCCTCAACCCTTCAGTCTGAGGCTGATGCTCTAACTGCTGGGCCAAACCAGTAAGGGCAAATTCCACACTTTCTTTGTCCAAGGCAAAATGAATTGTGTTTTTCAAACAAAGATGGAGATGGGTTTTGACACTGATACTTTCTTTGACTATATTCTGCTTTGCCAGAAGTGTGTGGTCTTAGCCTGGACCCTCTCTCAGGGGCTTCTTTCCCCAGGCTGCAGGCCCTCCACACCATTTTCCTCTTCTGTTGTGACTTCCTGGTTTGTGGAGCTGATCTGAGGATAGTTCCCAGGGCTTTGAAGCCAGGTGCAGAGTAAGTCACAGGAATCTTAGAATGGGTAGGCCTGAGAGGGGATCAGGTGACCATGTAGGCAGGAAGGGATGGGGCCAGAGAAGGCCCTATGATCCCTGCAGAGCCCTGCATCTGCTTCAGGCTCATTGTCCTGTACCACACACTCTGCCGTCTCGTGGCCACTTCATGTCTATACAGGATTTGCACAAAGACAATTGATCCAAGGGCCTTATTTTGCTTTCTGTAGGTACATAATAATATAGAATGGTATATCTAGATGATTAAAAGCACATACATAGATTTGCTCTGAGTTGTTATGGTGAGATTTAAGGCATGGGTGGGGTACAGAGAAGGGTGGGTGAGCCTTACTTTAATCAGAATTTTTAATGCCATTATCCACTATTTACAGCTTTCAGAAATCAATTGGTGTCACTGTACATATGTTTAGAGCTGTTACTAAGGTGACGAGCCTCAATCTCACTACCCACACAGTCCTTCTGGAAGGTGGGGACTGCTTGGTGGGGTCTGTTCATACAAGGGCATTGTGGGTGCATGCTGGAGCAATCTGCAGATTGCTCCATTTCAATTTGTCTGCTCTTTTTTAGCTTGATTGCTTGATTACTTTACCTGATAACTTGAAAAATCTTGTGATAAATTTTAATATGAAGAGAAACAGAATGATAGCATTGTTTTCATGTCTTTTCTTTATGTCATGGTTGCAGCAGAACGTCAGTGTTTTTAGTTGCTCTTACCTGTCTCATTCTCTTTAGAAACAGAACTGTGGACTTGGGTTTTAGACATTTCTCAGTGGAAATCTCAATTTTAAAAAATTTATAATATTGCATATAAACAATATTAGTCATGTGTATGGGAATAATTAGCATCAAAATCTAGACTCTTGCGAGGAGGAGGAATGAGAGCAAAATGGGAGTTACATAAGGTACATCAACTGTGTATGTAATATTTTTTGTTTTTTAAATAATTCTAAGGCAGATATGGCAGAATGAACAGACAGTAGATACATGAGTGTTTGTTACATTATTCTTTATACTTTTCTGTATTCTTGAAACATTTTTTTTTTAATCCTCACCCGAGGACATTTTTCCATTTTTTTTTGTTCACATAGAGTGGGAGGGAGGGAGAGGAAGAGAGAGAGAGAGAAACATCGATGTGAAAGGGACACATCGAGTGGCTGCACAACCAACCAGGGCCGGGGACAAACTGCAACCAAGGTACACCCCCCTAGTGGGAACCGAACCCGGGTCTCTCTGGACTGCAGGCCGACGCTCTAACTGCTGAGCCAAACCGGCCAGGGCTTGAAACATTTTAATATTAGTCAGTGTTACTTTGTTATAAAATAAGGATAGAAAATATTTCTTATGAGGAAATAATAAAATACAGGAACCTGTTTTAAACAAATATAGGGGTATTTCAAATTCCTGGAATGGTTTGAAGTTTGAAAAAGAACTGCTTTTACACTTGACACTTTATGAATGTCAATCATACTTGGTACAGAATAGATACTATTGATTTGGAGGCTTTAAAATTTGACCTCGGTTATGCTGTTGACGGACTCCCCCATTTTGCAACTTTTATTAGTGTTTTTTAATTTTATTTATTTACTTATTTATCCTCACCCAAGGGTATTTTTCCATTGACTTTTTTTTTTTTTTTTTTAGAGAATGAAGGGCGGGGACACACACACACACACGCACGAGTCTCCACAAAGGGCTCTTGCAAGGGCTAGGGATCAAACTTGCAAGCCCAGGTATGTGCCCTTGACTGAGAATCGAACCGGAGACCCTTCCCGATGCTCTGAGCAAAACTGGCCAGGGCCAGTTTGCAACTTTTAAAAGAAAGTTTCATAGTTGAGTTTTTGTTTTTATTTGGTGGGTATACACCTTAAAGCCAGCCTGGCCACATCTACTCTTTTGGTTATATATAAGAGGAATTCTCATATGCCTAAGGTCCTTTTACTATCTGATCCATGGTTTTTTACCTTAATAGTAATACTACTTTTATTATGATTATGGACTTCTGACAGGCAGCACTGGAGGATGTTTCCAGATGGGATGTGGATTCTAGTGTTCTCTGAGCTTCTGTTTTTCACCTGTGAAATATATATACATTCTTGACAAAACTCATTGGGTTTTATCCAGATCATGTAGGTGAAATGATAGTAAAACATAAAATGTTAAACAAATAAGGTATTGTGAATACACCCAGAAATTTGATCTATTTATTCTGTAATAAGATTATAGAAACAATATATGCGCATGGTAGAAAATTGAAAATACAAATAAGCAAAACTTCCTAAAAAACACGTGCCCATGTCCTGGCCAGTTTGGCTCAGCGGTTAGAGTGTCAGCCTGCGGACCAAAGAGTCCCGGATTCAATTCTGGCTGAGGGCACGTACTTTGGTTGTGGTTTGTCCCCGGTCCTGGTTGGGGTCTGCAGGTGGCAACCAATCGATGTGTCTCTTTCACATCGATGTTTCTCTCTCTCTCTTCCTCCCATTCTGTCTGAAGATAAATGTAAAGCAACAACAACAAGAAAACACATGCCCATTACTCAAATCACCAGTGTTAATAGGTTCTCTATTCTTGTTTCATGTATAACTTATATTTTATATTGTTTTATTTTTAGCAAACATATGAGATCATACTGTTCTGTAGTCTGTTTTTTCTTCCAACATCTATCTCTGCCTTTCTGTTTTAGATCTGAGCTATTTTGTTGAAACTAGCATTCTGTTCATAATTACTATAGACACCTCTCTCTAGCTTAAAGGGCAAGATAGTAAATATTTCAGGCTTTGCAACCTAAAAGGCAACACTGACACTGTTATGTAGGCACTTGTATAATTATTTACAGATGTGAAAACAGTTCTATTCCCAGGGTTGCCCGTCCCCTGCAGGAGGAAAGCCCCAGCTGGGCAAGTGAGCACTGCCACTTGTTATCTGTGGTCTGAGCTGTTATTAGGGCCCAGCCTGGGTCCCCTCCCAGCAGTTCTCCTCCAGTGTGGAACAGCAAGTGCCTGCTAGCCTCTTGCTTTGGGCTTACCAGAGACCCTTTCCGTTTATTGTAAACAAAGTCCAGTTTCTGTGATGAACGTTCCTAGGCATGTGATAGCCATAGTCAGAGTCATTTTACACAACTGAGGCTCTTCCACTAGGTAGAGATACTTCCAGGAGCTGCTGTGCTACCTTACCCCAGTGGTCCTAGGGAGTCACACTCCCTAGGAGCAGGATAGAAAGACAGAATGCAGCCTCTGCTGGCCTGCAGTGTAAGCTGCAAGCCATGGCAGTGACGTCTCCAAGGCCTGAGGACATGGGAGAGAGTCCATTTATTTTGGCTTTGGGGAGCAAGTGGTCAGTCAGGACAATTCACAAGTTTATTTTGCATAGAGGTATTAGTTCCTAGGGCTGCTGTAATATTTAGCATAAGCTGGGTAGCTTTGACAATAGAAATGTATTTTCACAGTTCTAAAGGCCAGAATTCTGAAATTGAGGTGCTGGCAGAGCCATGCTTCTTCCAAAGGCTCTCAAGCAGAATCCTCCCTGGCCTCTTCCAGCTTCTGGTGGGTCTTAGCATTCCTTAGCTTGTGGCTGCATCACTTTAGTTTCTCTTATGTCTTCACATGGCTGCCTTCTCTTATCCTAACCTCCCTCTGCCTTCTCTTATAAGGATGTTTGTTATTGGCTCTAGGGTCCTTCCAGATAATCCAAGATGATCTTAGCTGGAGATCCTTAATTTAGTTATATCTGCATAGACCCTTTCCCATATAAGGTCACTATGACAGCTTCCATGTGGAGATCTATATATCTTTTTGGGGTAGAAGCTGCCCTACTGATGTTTTCTCAAGGTAAATGTATAATTTTAAATGTTTTCTTTTTAAATTTAGATGTAATTTAGACATGAATAAAATACATAGATTTTAAGTATACAGTTGGAAAGTAAGTATATACACCCATATGTAATCTTCCATTCCCTTTAAGTTACAGACCATTTCTGTGAGCTTTTTTAAAGTCAGTCCTCCTTCCCTGTTGAGTGTCTGTCACCGTGGTGTAGTTTTGCCTGTGTGGGTCTTCATTTAAGCAGAATTGCATTGTATGCAAAGTGTGTGCAAGCATCCGTCTGTGTCTGGGCTTTCCTTTGGCATTTCTCCCTGGGATTCACCCATGTTGATGTATGTATAGTAGTTCATTCTTATGGCTGAGTTGTCTCCCATGATATGATCACTGCACGGCTCACTTATCCATTAATATGTTCATGGACATTTGGGTTGTTTGCACTTTATGGCTGTTATACATAAAAAGCTGCTTTGCTTCATTCCAAAGGAAGTAGGACATTTGGGGAAATGTATTTTAAATATGTCCTCTCAGTTAATGCCCTTTTAATAAAGAAAAGTATCTTAATTTCTCCAAACACTCTGCTGTCTACCTAAGGAGAGGCCTTTTACTTGGTTTTGCAAAGGTGAGCAGTCTGGGATTGAGGTTTTAGTTATGTCAAGCTGCAGTCAGTGCATTTGTTGTGCCCTGAGCTGATGATGCCAATGTCCTAGGAAAGGTTTGGTTACAGGAGATCTGCCTGTGGTGTTTCTAAGGAAACAGGAAAGTCATGTTGCAACACAGTACTTTACACACACCTGTGCAACATAGCCATTCCCATCCACCACACTGTTGGCAGCCAGGAGGCACCAGGCTGTGGCCTCCTCTGGAAGCATTGTCTGTGGCTATTTAGCTTATCAGCCTGTTTGCCCTAAAATGTTTAGCCAAGTTCATGCCAAGCCCCATTCTGGTGAGGTGGTACAGGACAAGGTTGTAAGTGTCACAACATTGTTAGCTACCTCCAACTTTTGAACCTGTACCTCCTGTTTTCACAAAGACAAACTCAATTTTATCCTCTTTTAACCATAAGAACAATGAAGGAAACATTTTTGTTGACCATTATCACAAACAGGTCTTTAGACTGGGATATTTTATCTCAAGTTATTTTGTTCTGGTGCTTGTGAGACCTGTAGTTAAAAGAGTATGAGGGAGCCCTGGCCGGATTGGCTCAGCAGTTAGAGCGTCAGCCTGCAGTCCAGAGAGATACGGGTTTGGTTCCCACTAAGGGTACGTACTTCGGTTGCAGTTTGTCCCTGGCCCTGGTTGGGTCGTGCAGGTAGCAGCCACTCAATGTGTCCCTTTCACATCGATGTTTCTCTCTCTCTCTCCCTCCCACTCTATCTTAACAAAAAATGGGGGGAAAATGTCCTCAGGTGAGGATAAAAAAAAAGAGTATGGGGGCTCTGGCCGGTTTGGCTCTGCGGTCCAGAGAGACCCGGGTTCAGTTCCTGCTAAGGGCATGTACCTTGGTTGCAGTTTGTTCCCGGCCCTGGTTGGGTTGAGCGGGTGGCAACCACTTGATGTGTCCCTTTCATGTCCATGTCTCTCTCTCTCTCTCTCTCCCTCCCTCACTCCCTCCCCTACTCTGTCTGAACAAAAGATGTAAAAATGACCTCGGGTGAGGATTTAAAAAAAAAAGGAGTATGGGGGCCCTGGCCAGTTTGGTTCAGCGGTTAGAGTATCTAGAGTATCGGCCTGAGGATCAGAGTCGTGGGTTTGATTCTAGTCAAGGGCACGTACCTTGGTTGCAGTTCATCCCCGGCCCTGGTCAGGGTTGTGCAGGAGGCAACCAATCATTGTGTCCCTCTCATATCAATGTTTCTCTCTCTCCCTCTATTTCTCCTTCCCTCCCACTTTATCTAAGGATAAATAGAAAAATGTCCTCAGGTGAGGATTAAAAAACAAAAAAGAATATGAGGGATGAGATGGGGGAGAACATTGAATTCTACATAGTTGTCTGTGAACAGTTACCCAGTATGTCCTTCTAGTCAAGTTCAAAGGTTAAGCACAGGGAACCAGTGAACACTGGATCTCTTTCCTGGTTTTTATGTTTGTTACTGAGTCTGATGAGACTCTGGGCACAAACCAGTTGATGGTGACTTTGGGGAGAAAGGAGGTGGCTTTATTATGGGTCTATTTCTGGATGATTTAGTTGTTACTAATTACGCTTGTTTTGCTCCAAGAATCTATATGGCAAATTTTGCATTTAAAAGAGGAAAACTATTGTTTTACCTTGTTTATTATCTAACCATAAGGAAAGCAAAGATGGTCGTTTTTTGGTAGCCTTTTTCTGCAAAAGGTCTTCTGTTTTAGAAAACTAAAAGAGTATTGTGAATATAGTATTTCCAATTAGACAGATCTTTTGCAAACTGGCAGCAAGTCAGCATTTGTTAGTACCCTCTATAGTAAACAGATGGCTGTCCTGGTTTGGGTTTTGGCCTGGGGAACTTTGCCATGCGGCACTGAGGGAAGACCATGCAGAGTGCAGCCACTCAGAGCAGCACATAGGCAGGGTAAGTGCCTTGGTGATACCTGTCATGGACAGATGGATGTGAAGGGCTTCATGGGAGAGGTATGTTGTTGTGAGATTATAGATATGGCCACCCTGGCCCAGTGGAGGATGCACTGCATGTCCTGGTAACTAGACAGGTCTCAGTGTCTGGTAATGGACATGGCGGAGGGATATGGCAACACTGATGTACCAGGAGGTCACTCTGATGGCCTCCCTTAGTGTGCCCCACATGCAATAGGGAGGTTGGAAAGGCAGTACCCTCACACTCAGCAGGTGTGCCTCGCCAGCTGGGACTGGACACAAGGTTGAGCACAGGTCCAAGCTGAGTTGATGGGCTGAGAACAAAGGGAGTAGGATAAGTCATCACTTTGGCTCCGATGATTCAAGTTCTACCTAACTATGTGACTCTGGCTGGTGTTACGTCCTGGGATGCTCTTACTCTCTTAGCATTGGTCAAAGGCTTAGCTATAATCTTTTTTTTTTATATATATATATACTCTAAATCAGTATATAACTGCTAAAATGAAGAAAAGCATACCAAGTGGAACCATCATGACTGCACACAGGGCAGTACAGCCATCCATACAGAGCAGATGACTAACTGAGAGCTGCAAGAGGTCAGACATGAAGAGATGCATGCTGGCAGGCAGCCACTCACACCAGGAACATTGTGTGGACCCTGCAAGTTGATATTAAAATTCTTTAGAGTAGTTTCGGTTAGAGTGAGGGGGACTGGGTACCCCAGGTGCCCCAAGGACATGCATGGGGCAGCCTTCCTGTAGACTATGGCAATGTCATGTAGATGTGTACTCTAATTGCCTGTTCATTTTGCCAAGAGGTTGGTTCAGGAATGTGGGCTTTTATTTATTTTTTTATCCTCACCCGAGGATATTTTTCCATTTTTTTGTACAGATAGAGTGGGAGGGAGAGAGAGGAAGGGAGAGAGAGACAGAAACATCGACGTGGCTGCCACTCGCACCACCAACCAGGGCCAGGGACAAACTGCAACCGAGGTACGTGCCCTTAGTGGGAACCGAACCCGGGTCTCTCCGGACCGCAGGCCAACGCTCTAACCGCTGAGCCAAACCGGCCAGGGCGGAATGTGGGCTTTTAAATGGGGGATAGCGACATGGATGAGGTGGCAAGGCAGGAATACCACCATGGGGTGTGGGGCTGCTGGATAGAATACTTGGTGTCCTGGGTTTCCTGAAGTGTCTCCATGTGTCAGAGCTGCCCGTGTCTGCACACTGGGCTGAGGAAAAGAGGGAGGAGACATACACATTATCTCTGTTGCTGGAGCATATATTGTTCAACAGAATTAAAATAATGAGCATTGGCCCGGCCAGTGTGGCTCAGTGGTTGAGCATTGACCCATGCACCAAGACGTTGCTGGTTCAATTCCCGGTCAGAGCACATGCCCAAATTGTGGGTCCAATCCCCAGTTGGGGCATGTAGGATGTTCTCTCTCATCAGTGTTTTTATCTCTCTCTCCTGCTGCTCTCCTTTATTCTAAAATCAATAAAGAAAAAATATTTTAAAAATAAAATAAAATAATGAGCACTATGTAAGTGTGTGTCTTATACTGTGTACTGAGACCCAGAGCCTGTGGCACTTGCTGTGTTTGATCATGGGGGATAAAGAATCTAAGCCGCTAGTTATGTCTCCTCCTTGTAACATTTAATAGAAGTACCCTGCTTAACATCTTCACCCTGTCTTTTGTTTTGACATTTGAATTTGAAGTTCTAATGGGAAGATGTTCTTGATATCTAAAATGTTGTACTTGTATGAAATCTTTTCATCATCTCTCCTTTGGTTTGTCCAGCTCCAGTTAGACCATCCTGGGGGTAGCACAAGAATGCTAATAGTTGCACAGAGTGGATGAACCACAGACAGGGACATGTCAGCCATGTCCCTCAGGAGGACTTGCTTTAGCAGGTAGTTTTCCTCCTCTCGTCCTTGGAAGGCATCTCTTGTAAACAGGGTACCTCATGTCTTGTGGAAGTTCTGGTTCCCATCATTGTTGCAGAGTTGGTGGCTGTTATCTGAATCTTGTAGGAAAGTGTGAGGGATTTTCCATGCAGGAGACTGGAGATGCAGTCTTTAAGGGTGTGTGTGTTGGGTGCTCTTGTGTGTTTTTATTCAGTAAGTGTTCCTTTATCTAAAATTTTTATTTATTGATTTGAGAGAGAGAGAGGAAAAAAAATCAATTTTTTGTTCCACTTATTTATGTATTCATTGGTTGATATATGCCCTGATGGGGATTGAACCCACAACTTTGGCGTATCTGGGCAACACTTGAACCAACTGAGCTACCTGGCCAGGGTTCAACAAATGTTTCTTGAGCACCTATCCCATCCAGGCTGCTTTAGGCTCTGGTGAAGGCAGTGAACAAAATAAACTGCTGCTCCTATCTTGGCCCTGGGCCTTTACCACTTCTGAAGACAGTGGTTCTGAGTCCTCAGATCTCCTGGCTACATGGTCACGTGGCCAAAAACCCATCAGTAAAGTAACAGTTACAGCTTTTTTAACCAACTGGCAGGAAAAGTGTCTAAGTTGAGTTTCCTGTGATGTCCACCATCACTTCTTAATTTAGAAATTCTAATAAAAGATCTGCCTGAAAGTCATCAAACAGACTTCAAGCATGTCTCACTATAGTGTCCTGCCACCAGCTGCTGCATGTCTGCTTGTTACCCTCTAGTAGCATGGGCCTAGAGAAAACTCAGGAGTTATTCTTGGACGAAAAACAAAGCAAAAAAGAGAATAGGTCTCCCTCTCAGTGGACACTTGCTCCTGTTCTTCAGGCCCACAGCTAAGGTTTATGTGGAGGGTCATCTCACCCTTGAACCTGTGTGTGTGAGGGGCTTCACACCAAGGTGATGTCATCTGGTGTCCTTTCTCAGGGTAATGAAGTAGCACAGAACTTTCAGAGGGGTGGTTTGGTAGGTAGGGTAGTGAGGGGGGCAATATGCCAAATGTTGGGTGCATGCGGGATCTTGGTGGGAGAGCCAATCTTATCTGAAGCTCAAGGATGGCAGAGACCCCTGAATGCAAAGGCCTCACGTGCCAATGGTGGTGCAGGAAATGACATACACCTGTGCAACCACCCAAATGAAGATGGAATTGTGTGTGCCCCCACCCCCACCCCAGTATGCACTTCTAGCACCATAGGAAACTTACCAACAGTATGCTGTCATGGTGCCATCATGGCCCATCTGCTCTCCTGCTGATAGACATTTGGGCTGTTTGCAGGTTTTGCATAAGTCAGTGTGGATGTGACATGGCTTTGGTGGTCTGTGCATTCTTGTCAGTTGGGGCATGTCTAGAATGGCACCTGCAGTGGAGCATAGGCAGAGCCTAATGCCCACCAGTCTTTGCACCCAGGTCAGATCCTGGCCTTCCCACCCTGACACTTCTCCTAGGGATCTCACAGTATACTGAGCACCCAGCAGGGTGGTACATCTTGTTGTCACTTTGCATCAGTTGTAGCTCTGTGCCAGCCTGCAGTTGGAAGTGGCTGGACCTCACTATTTGGGGAGAGTAAAGTGATGAGAAGAGAATGGCTTCTCAAAGAAGGACAGAGGACATACTGTGGAAGCTAAGGTATGCTCACCGACAGTTCCAGGTACCAAAGTGTTTTTTCAAGAGAAGTATTTAGAATATCATCTTCAGGGGTCTCCATCCTTAGTTCTACCCTTCCCTGTTTGAGAGATGGGTAGTGAAGGATCCATCACTGATTTATTTTTTTAATGTTTTTATTGGTTTTTTTTGGAGAGAGGAAGGGAGAGAGAGATAGAAACGTCGACGTGAGATACATCGATAGTCTGCCTTCTGCATGCCCCCATCGGGGATCAAGCCTGCAACCTGGGCAAGTGCCCTGACCAGGAATCGAACTGGTGACCTTTTGGTCCGTGGGTCATCACTCAACCACTGAGCCGTACTGGCTGGGCTGTTATTTCACATTTTAAAAAATGGCTGTTTATCATGCTAAATGATTCTGGGATTGACCCTGGTTTTGAAAACACCTTAGCAGATCTGTATAACACAGTTCCCAAAGTTGCTGTTTAGCTTTCATATCTCTTCATTGGTGAAATGTGTATTCCTGTTTTTTGTCCATTTTCTAGTTGGATTGTTGTTGACTATTATTTTGATTGCTTATTCTACGTATAAGTTGTTTGATTTGTGTTTTTCAGATATTTTCTGCCTAGCTGCAGTTCGTCTTTTCACCCTATAAACTAGGTCTTTCACAGACCAAAGTTGTAAATTTTGTTGAGATTTTTTCTTTTGTGCATTGTACTTTTAGTGTCATATCTAAGAATTTTTTTTTTTAAGTTAATTCTCACCTGAGGATATTTTTTCCCCATTGAATTTTAAAGTGAGTGAGAGGGAGGAAAAGGGTGTGTAACACACATTAATTGGTTGCCTCGCGCATATTCCCCAACCAAAGCCTAAGATGGAACCTGCAACCCAGGTACATGCTTGAGTGGGAATCGAACCCTTGACCCTTCAGTGTGAGGGCCGATGTTCTATCCACTGAGCCACACTAGCCAGGGCTCTAAGAGCTCATTACTTAGCCCTAGGTCTTAAAGATTTTCTCTTGTTTCCTCCCACCCCCCTAAAATTTTTATAGGTCTTCTTAGACTTATACATAAGCATTTCATATTTATTTAGATCAAATTGTAAATGGTATTGTTTTTATTTGTTTTCATATGTTTATTGCAGTTTTATGAAATACAGTGAATTTTTGTGGGTTGATGTGGTATTCTGCAACCTTCTTGAACCCTTTATTTCTAGGAGTTTTTGGCAGATTCCTTTTCATTTTATAGATAGACAATCATGTCATTATCAGATACTGTTGTTGGCCCTCTGTATCTACAGTTTCCACATCTGCAGATTCAATTAACCATGAATTGAACATACTTAAAAAAACAAACAAAAAACTTTTGCTTCTGAAATGTACAGTGTAGTTAAGCCTATCATAGTTGCTGTACCTGTACTGAACATGTACAGACTTTTTTCTCCTCAATACAACTACTGTTTATATAGCATTTACTTTGTATTAAGGTAACGTAGGTAATCTAGAGATGATATACAGGAGGAATATACAGGAGGATGTGGGTAGGTTGTGTGCAAATACTGTATGCCATTTTGTATGAGGGACTTGAGCATTCATGGATTTTGGTATCCATTGCAGGGGTAGGGGGTTCCTGGAATCAGTTCCCCAGTGGATACTGAGGGACCACTGTAGAAAGTTTTACTATTGTATTTCTTCCTTCCCAATCTACATGCCTTTTACTTCTTCTTGCCTTATTACTCTGGCCAGTGCCATGTCCATTTACCAGTGCTGGGAGGAGACATCCTTGCTTTGTACCTGATCTTGGGTAGAAAACATTCAGTTTTTTTTTACTGTTGTGAATGTTGGCTGTATTGAGCATATTTCTCTGTAGTACTCCTATTGTGCCAAGAGTTTTTAGGGTGAATATTGAATTTTGTTAAATACTTTATTTATCTGCACCAATTGTTAGGATTATGTAATTTTTTTCTTTAGCCTGTTAATATGGTGGATTGCATTGACTGATTTTTTTAATGTTGAACCAGCCTTGCATATTCTGTATTTGTTACCACAAGCATAGCTGTACTCACCTAATTGTATTCTTTACTTGATGATAATATAGCAGTCACTCCATAGTAATAAATCATTCCCCCTTTTGTCCTGCTTCACAGTGTAGATATGCTGCATGACCTGAGAAGCCACCTAATAGGTGGACTTTGTGTCTCAGTACTTCTCTAGGTAGTGTTGTAGTATGTTGCCCTGTGCCTCCCTTTCTCGTCCTTGTTCGTGCATCTTGGGGCAGATCTAGCAGTGTGATAGCTGGGTTACAGGGTGAGATGTACATGATACCACAGGCTGCCACTCCACAGCCTCTTCCTAGAGGGCTGTCCTCTTCTGCATTCCCAGCAGAAATGCATGAGTGTGCCTGGGACCTCTTTCTGATCTTTCTCTCCACTTGTGTTTTTGTCTACTCCTGGTCACTCAGTTAATTTCTATACAGATTAGCCTTAGAAGATATCTTGGACTCACCCCTCCTCCATTCAATGCTTTATGGTTATTATTATTTTTAGTTATTTGGTTATGTACCTTTCAGGAGTGTGCCTACATTTCTTTGACTTTCATCTCATTTAGTCTGTATCTTAGTTCCTTCTGTGTAAGACAGCTATTTTTCTTACTGGGTTTTGTTTTGTTTTTTTCCAGCTCCTCTTAACCTCTCACATTCTAAAGCTATGTGTTTACCTTTATCAAAGTTTTCACTTTTCATTCTGTTCTGCAATTACAGTGGCTTGTGCATAGGTTAGATTCACTCCAAATGTTGGGAAGCCATGAGCTGCTACTTCATTATGTCTGCATAATTCTCAACAGGATCACATAGGGTCATGGGGGTTCACCATCCCTTTCTGGAGCTGGTGCCACTTGAGAGAGACCAGTCCTACAACAAAGTCAGATAACCAACCTTTTACTTTCTAAAGTCCTGCTAGAGTATATATAGTGTGTACGATGTTTTGAACATATCCAGCTTTTTTTAACTTTATTTTAAAACTGTTTATTGTGAAATGTAACATAACACCTAAAAGTCCACAAAGCGAAAATGTACAATTTACTCATCACAAAGAACACACGTGTGTAACCCTTCACTCAGAAATACCCTTTGGTCAGCCTCCTAGTCATGGTGCCCCAGCCCCCACCATTCTCCAGAATTCTATGATAATCAGGTCCTTATTTTTGTTACAGTCTTGTCACCTAAGTATGCATCCCTAAACATTGTAGTTGAGTGTTTTTGGAAATCTGTGTAAAGATATAATGTATTTTTTTCCTCAACATTATTTGTGAGACTCATTCGGGTTGTGTGTTGTCACTGCTGAATATTATTCTTTGTCACCATCACAGTGCCATACTACCAGTGTGGCCCTCTTACACACTTTGCTGCAGTGTACATTCTTGTACCTGTGTCCTGGTGCATTTGTGCTTGCATTTCTTTTAGATGTGTGTCCAGGATGAAATTGCTGGATTGTAGGATATGTGTATGTTCAATCTGAGTAGCTAGTGCCAGACTTATTGCATTGGTTCATACTCCCATTAGATTATATCAGCTTCCTTTGTTGTAGATCTTCTCTGATACCTGATACCATGTTTTGATTTTGTTTGCATTTACTTGATTGTCAAAAAAGCTGATAACTTTTCATCGACTTACTGGGCTTGTGGGTTTCCTCTTTTTGTGAAGTTCCTAAACCTCGTGTCCATTTATGCATTAGATGATTTGTCTTTTTCACATTGATTTGTAGGAATTCTTTATATATATATTTTGAATGAGACCTGTTTGTCAAGTGCATGTGTAGGAAATACTCTCTTCTCCTTTGTGAAAAGTTGACCTTCAATGAACAAAATTTGTTATTTTCAAAATGTCCAGATTTTTAGACTTTTCCTTATGGTTAATGTTTCTGATGAAAAGATCTTACTTTTACCTTAAAGCTGTGAAGCTGTTACTATTGCCTAATAGCGTAATGGCTGTGCCTTTTACATTTAGATTTGTAATCTGTCTGGAACTGGTTTCTTATGGTGTAAGTGGGAATCATGTCTAGTTTTTTCCATATGGATGTCCAGTTGTCCCAAAACTCAGTGGACAAAACTGTCTTTCATGCCCTGTGGTCTCTCTGTGGTCATAAGTTAGTGTTCACTTATGGGCCCAGGGTCGTTTCTGGCTCTGCTGTTGGTTAGTGCTATATCAGCATCATGCTATTTTAACAGTGTTGCTTCAGCTTTTAAATAACTTTGATTTTCATTTTGAGGCTCTTTACTTTCAATTTTAAGTTTATTTGCATGAGTTCTTTTTTTTCCTCTTAAGACTTTTTTCCCGCTTTTTTTCTTACGATAATTTGGGTGCAGTAGTCATTTTGACTTTCACACCACTGCTCTCCTGGTTTTTGGTTCATCACTTCCTGAGTGCAAGTCTTTTCCTGCCCTTGTGGTTGCAGAAGTTCCCAGACTTCTTGGGCTTGAGGATTAGTGAGGACCCCACAGAGCTTTTGGTATGTGGGTTGTAGCTTTCAAATTGTTACATTAAAACATTGTCTTAAAAAGTAAAGCAGAAACTATTTCAATATTTAGTTAACTATTACATATAAATACATTTAATGAAAGGTAACTATTTTACAAAAGAAATCACAAAAATTTAGTGAAAAATTAGCATTATTTTATATATCTGCAGATCTCTTAATACCTGGCTTAAATAAGACAGCTGGACATACTGTCTGTGCCTGCACTCCACCTGTTGCACTCTGCTGTTTTGTTTAAAGTATGAAAAAAAAATCCAGCCTCTCACAGACATGTAGTAGGAGAGGGGGAGACACTGGGAATTTTCTCACATGATTGTGGATTCTACTTTAACAGGAGTGCAGTGCAGGCTCCGAAAATCCTGTTGGTTCAGTGTTAGCACTGCAGTCCCATTGTTGTGTTCTGTGCATGGATGAGTCTTTCCTGTGTGTTGTTTTGTAATATCCTGTATTAGTCATTTGGAAAATATTGGTTCACTGAATTATGTAGATCTTCCAAATGTTGACATGTTATATTACATGTTATTTACAAAATAACCTTTTTATATTGCCACCAATCTCATTAAAATGTCTTTCAGCATTGAGATAGTGTCAGATTAATGGAGATGGATACAAGTTTTCTAAAATTCAGATTGTACTTGAAAGTTCAAATTTTATTATTGGCCACAACTACTATTACTTTTCCTTGAAGTGATAGGCTCAGTTTGTTCGTTTTTGATAAAGTAAATGCCAGATACCCAGTTCTTAATAATAATAGTTTGTCTGAAAGAGTCTTTCATGTAAAACTTGTGTTCCATAAAAACGCAGCTAGTTCATCTAGCAACTTACATACTTGCAGGTTTTCTTCAGATGAGTGTTATGCTTTGATATGCAGCAGAAGTGCTTCACACATGCTTCCAGCTTGTCACAGAATATTGGAAGGACAAGGATTCAAGGTTTACAGTTTAATAAAACGTACAATTTTTTTTTTTTAGCCTTACCCAAGGACATTTTTGCATTTATCTTCAGATAGAGTAAGAGGGAGGGAGGGAGGGAGGGAGGGAGGGAGGGAGGGAGAGAGAGAGAGACAGACAGACAGACAGACAGACATAGACATCAGTCATCAGTGTGAGAGAGACACATCAACTGACTGCCACCCACACGACCCCAACCGGGGCCAGGGCCAAACTGTAACCAAGGTGCCCTTAGCAGGAACCAAACCTGGGACTGTGGTCAGCGGGCCAACACTAACCACTAAGCTAAACCGGCCAGGGCTAAAATGTATACTTTTTAAAATCCCTACCCGAGGATATGTTTTTACCTTTTTTTTTTTTAAAGAGAGGGAGGGAGGAAGAGAGACAGAGATAGAGACATACATCAGTTGGTTGCTTCCCATACATGCCCTGACTGGGGATCGAACCCGCAAATGATACTCCAACCAACTGAGCCACCCGACCAGAGCTAAAATTTATCATTGTTGCTGCTCTGTTGAGGAGAGCATAGGTGATAGTGGCTTGTTTTATTGTGATTGTGTGACAGCAAGGAGCACAGGGACCATAAGGAACTTGCTTCCTTCTGGGTCATGACCATGTGTACCTTGGCACAGGCAGGTAGCTCTTGATATTATTATGAAAGGGCCCCAGTTATCTTCAGGACCTACAGACAACACTGAGAACCGCTGAACTAGGGGGGGTCCTGGGTAGGATCCAGGTCTACGCACCCTTACAGTGTGAAGACATCTGTGGACCAGAGCTGCAATCTATCTGGGCATGGCTGAGGTCCAGTAAAACTTTGTTTCTGGACACAAAAATTCTTATTCCATGCAGTTTTCATTTGTCACAAAATATTAGTCTTGATTTTCTTGTGGACTAATCCCCAAGGATTTAAAATATAAAACCCATTCTCAGGTTGAATGGAGATGGGCTGGCTTTGGCCTGAGGCTATAGTATGTTGACTCTCCGAGAAGAGGTATAGGGGAGGTTAACTTCACTTTTCTACACGTGGTTTTTTAAAAGTGTCTTCAATTTGCTCTTACTGTCATTGACAGTATGGCTGAGTTGGGTATTTCAGTGTGGAAATTCTTTTCTCAGGTCTAGGCCTCTATTGTCATCTGGCATTCATAAAGTTGATGAGAATTCTGATGAAATCTGATTCTCACTCTCTCATGGAGGACCTTGGCACTGTCCTTGTCCTGATGTCTTTAGTGGGTGGGATTTCTGGAGGCTAGGCAGGGTTATGGCTCCGTTCATTTCTGCTGTGTGCCCTCAGATTCTTTTTGTTTAAAAAGGCATGTCCTTGGCTGTTTTTTTTTTTTAATTATTTCTTTGGTATAAAGTCTTTGCCTTTGTTTGGCAGAGAGTTTTGGATTGATTCTCAAGAACTTAACGTTTTATCTTGTTTTGATTTCATTCATTTATTTTTTAAACATTGATGAGAGAGAGAGATTTGTTGTTTTACTTATTTATGCATTCATTGGTTGATTCTTGTATGTGCCCTGACTGGGGATCGAACTCTAAACTTTGGCATATTGGAATGACACTCTAATCAACTGAGCTACCTACCCAGCCAGGGCCTATCTTATTTTTAAATTTCTGACCTTTTATTCTCTCTCCTTAAATTTTTCTACTCTGATAGTAAGGTTGTTTCTAATCCTTTGTTTCTGTTTTGTAGCACTCTGTTTTGTTCCTTGTCTTTTCCTGCTGTGTAAGTAGGGGTTCTTAATGTTCTCTGCACTCCTGGTGTGTGTGCTTGTTCAAGTGGGTCTTCCTCTCTGGCTGCCTGTCCTCTTCTGGTGGTTGCAGCTCAGCTGGAGGAGGTGCCCTGGGTCCTGGTGGTTTTCCTTGATCACTGATGTGTGTGGCCTGTACCAGGTGGTCAGGGCTTTTGACCCTGCGTCTTTGTTCCATTGTGATCTCCCTGGCAGAGCTGCTCCAGCTGGCTGAGCCCACAAGGCCCCTAGTGCCTTTGGGAACTTTAACAGGCTCTGTCTTTTTCCACTTGGATTGTAGCTCTGATCTACATAAGGCCATTAAAAATGCCTTCTGATTCCTGTTGCTGTTAGATTGACACTTAAGGCAGGATAGCGGTAAAATTCCTAGGATTTTTGCTGAGCTGCAGGCATTGAGGGTAGTGCCTGTCACCTTCCTGCATCAGGTTTTATCTTGGAGGAGCCTCTTTCACATGTGCTGTGTCTCCTGCCCATGACCTGCTGTGTAATATTGTGTGTAGAGAAGGGAAGTCTGTGTGCTATTTGGAATGGCTAGCTTAAACAAAGACCCTGAGTGTGTTTATTGGGGTATGGGTGGGGGCTGGATCTGCTGGCAGTTCTCATACTTGAAGGCTGTTCAAAGCACCTTTGGGAAGAAACATACCTTGTCTTCCTTGTCCAAAGGCCACTTGTCACATTTGTCTTGTCAGCTCTTTGAATGATTGTCTCTCCAGATCCATAGATGCAGGGCCCCACAGCAGGCAGGCAGGAAGATTTTGCTAGTGGATATCACGTGGAGTTTTTGTGGGCTGTGGGCCACCTGCAATGTGCATAGGTACAGGACTGGATGGCCTTTCCTGTCCTTTGTGATCATGGGTCAGGGGCCTGGCTACAGACAGTTCTTGCTTCCCTCCAGGCTAAATAGATTTTGGGGGGGGGGGGGTTGACACGCAGCTGCCAGGTAATTGGCAAATTCCAATGTGACTCATGGAATGTGACAGCGTCTCATTTTAGAAAATTCCCTCTACTTCAGATTCTCTTGAGTGCTTTCCTGAATGGTCTTCATGTCCCCAACAGCCTACGAACGTGGAACAGCTGCCCTTCAGTTTGGAGGTGCAGAAACAGGGCCTGTATCCAGCTGCTTTTTTCTGTGCAGGAGCTGGTTAGTGGCCAAGGCAGGGCTCAGACCAGCTGTGCTATCCTTTGCCACCTTCATACTATATTGTAGACATTTCCCAGGTGCTCAGTGTCAACTCAGCGTGTGTCCCAGTGTGCTGTGGAGTGTTTTGTCTCAATTGGGATTAGAGCATCCCTGAGTTTATAGTAGACTTCTTCTGATACTGGAAGCAAGGGGATTCAGGCTGTACTTATAGTATGTATGAGCAAGGGATAGCCAGGTCACCTCCAGGAAGAAGGTGGTCTTCCAGGGGTAAGCCTTTGTTGGTCATCTATTGAGTTGTGGTCAGCTGTGGAGCACGTTGATCAGAAAGTACCACGGCCTGAGTACAGACAGCCTTGTAACTGTCTAGAAGGGAGAATTGTTAGCCATGAAGACTGTTTCTACTGTGTCAACTGTTGTGTGGTCCCAGCCTCTTCCTGGGCTTCACAGCAGTGCTCTAGAGCCTGGCTCCTGATGTAGGGAGTCAGCTTCTCTAGGAGGTCTCACAGTGTTGACTGGAGTTGCTGGTGGTCCTGCTTCATCTGCATCATTTCCTTGGCTGGCATAGCCACTTCCTGCAGCCAAGGGAGAGGCTGACCAGGAAGAGGGCACAAGTTGGTGTGGAGTCCGAGGGACCAGTAGCCTCTGGGATAGTCAGGATGACCAAGCGTTTGAGCTTTTGTTCTCATCTAGTTTGTCGCGAGAAAACAATAAAAATTGGCATGCCCAGGGAGCTCACTGGATGGATGATGGGTCATGTGAGGAATGGTATAGATTGACTTGTGCATCCAGCTTTCCCAGAAACTCAACTGGAACGTGTCACTGGCAAATCTGAGCTTTGTCTCTTTATCACTAACGGCCTTTATGATCTCTCTTTCACTGATTGCTCCTTAAAGAGATGGGTCTAGTGTACTGGGATGTACCAGGAAACGATTGTCATTGTCCTGGTTTTCCTAATTAGTGCTGAATATTGAGGTTTGTTTTTTTGTGTTTTTTTTAATCCTCACCTGAGGACATTTTTCCATATTTTGTTCAGATAGAGTGGGAGGGAGGGAGAGAGAAAAAAAAAAACATTGATGTGAAAGGGACACATCGAGTGGTTGCCACCCACATGACCCAACCAGGACCGGGGACAAACTGCAACCGAGGTACATGCCCTTAGCGGGAACCGAACCCAGGTCTCTCTCTCTAGACCGCAGGCCGATGCTCTAACCGCTGAGCAAAACCGGCCAGGGCTGAATATTGAGGTATTTTTTTAACAAGCACCACGCCCAGACATGAGGATCTCATGAGTGAGGTGCCTAGGTGGTCCGTGGGCCAGGACAGGACATAGCATGCTTGACCAGTTGTCAGTGTGTAATGTCCCTCAGGTTGTCCTGATGAGGAATGGACCTGCCCTCACTCTGATAGATCACATGGAGTTAACTGGTTGGTTGGTCACAAAATGAAAATACTAGTGAGTCTCCTGGTAGCAGAAGACAAACTGCCTGTTGCAGAGGATTGTGTGCCAAAGTTTAGGTCAGAGGAATTGGACCCAAAGACTGGTACCCCGAGGTCTCAGTGTTTTAATTATAATACTAACAACAGTTATGACAGCATACATTGGTGGACCATTTCATGGTTACATGGTACTAAGAAATCATTGGTACACCTTAGAGGACAACCACTTTGTGGGTTCAACCTGTACTTTGAGATGTTACCTCCGTCACAGGTCCTGGGGCATGGTGAGCAGAGCTCTTTCCCAGTGTGGCTGGGTGTCACATCAGAACTTAGCCTAGTTGTAATGTCCACCTGTAGAACACCTTGCCCTCCAGTTTTTGAGGGCACTTTGAAAATGTAAGAAATTCTGAATGAACAAGCTCAGAACTCACATCACCATTTTCTCTGGCCCACAGCTTTGGTTGTTTTTAAAGATAATTAGGCATTGGAGGTTGGGGGCATTTGTTCTGGAAACATCATATTCTCTTGATGCTGTCCAGTAACCACTGTGTAGCCTTTCCTAGGGGGAGGGTGGTGGGAGTGGGAGAAGGAGGCAGGTCTTCTCAGGTCAGTTCAGGGGCCTCAGAACTCCATTTTGAATGGAGAGACCATCCAGCAGAGCCAACTCAGGGACACTGAATGAAATCAATTGTTTGAAGAATGAAGTGGCTGTCTGTATGCTCTCCTGGTTGAGATGCTGTGAAGTGGGCTATGAGATCAGGGTCCAGGAACTGCGGGGTCTGCACTGCGGCCACTCCTGGGCTGTTCTGGTTGTTTTCTGCACCTTCTCCACAGACTCATGTGTTCACATCCAGGAGCTGGAGGGTTGAATATCCCATGATTACTTTGCTCAGTTTTTCCATTATGAGAGCAGGCAGTCAGGATTTTTTAAAAATTTAACTTCCGGATAATCTTTAAATTTCTAATGTAACATTGCTGATGAATTCCCACACAGTAATGAGTTTCAACAGCTATCCCTGAGATAGGCTCTGATATGCCATTCCTCCAAGCTGAGATGTTTCAGTTCTATAGTGGAAAATTGGAGGAGAATTTAGAATTTGTAGCTTCAAGCAGGGATAGAAAATGTCATTTCTGGCCTCTGCCATCAGAACATGGGTGACAGTATCCAGTTAACCTGCATTGTGTGCTGGGGAAGGAAGTGAATAAAATTGGTCAGCTGTGTCCCTCTTTCCAAAATAAATTTGGGTGTTCTTAAGTCAGGTAAACACCAAAAGGATCTCCCGAAGGCATGGTTGAAGGGTACAGATCGATCTTCAGCAGACAGGAAGTAGGAAGAGTAGGGTACTGCCACTTACCGAATGCTTTTGAACACGTGTCCCCAAAGCTACACATCATACATAATAGAGGCTGTTTAATTCCATAATAGAGTTTATTATAAAAATTACTCATCCAAAATGGATAAGCACAGCCCTGGCCGGTTTGGCTCAGCGGTTGGAGCGTCGGCCTGCGGTCCTGAGAGACCCGGGTTCGGTTCCCGCTAAGGGCACGTACCTCGGTTGCAGTTTGTCCCCGGCCCTGGTCGGTTGTGCGGGTGGCAACCACTCGATGTGTCCCTTCATATCGATGTTTCTCTCTCTCTGTTCCTCTCTCTCCCTCCCACTCTACCTGAACAAAAAATGGAAAAATGTCCTCGGGTGAGGATTAAAAAAAAAAAAAATGGATAAGCACAAAAGCGTATGACTGGAAAAAGGAGATGAAACAGTACATGTAATTTGTTTTGTATAAATTGTTTTCTAACTCTGACAATGAAAGTAATGCATGAAAAGTAAGGCATTGGCTTTTAGGAAGATGGAATAGAATTACTTTTCCCTGTTCCTCCTACTCTGTGCGACTAAACCCTTGGATGTGATGTATAGCACAAGCATAGGAGGACTGGGAAGTGGAGAGAGAGGCGGTCTGTATTGTGGGAATGTCCATGTCCGGGTCAGGTCAGTGTAGCCACAAGTGGAAATGTGAAAGGAAGTTCTTCACGCTGGTCCCAGAGAGAGGTTACTTTGTGCCACACAGAGCTACCGGGGAAAGCATTAGGGTGGTCAGGAGGAGAATACAGGAGCGAGAGGAGTCTTGGCCAGATCTTTTGTTGGGGTTTCCACAGGAAGGCAAGGCACGGCAGAGTGAGCAGTTTAGGGTTGATTAATTTGAATAGTTCTTTAAGCTGTGGATTATAGGGTGGTCTGTATTGCTTAGTGGCTGGAACGATTTTCCTCAGGGGAAATAATTCGCTTGTGTGTAAGTGAGATAGGACCTGATTAGTAGTTTTTTGTGCGAAAGGCATGTCCACTTCAGCAGCCCTTTGCTGTCTCTAAGAAAGGGCCAGTCCTGAGCTCTTTTTCCCCGGAGGGAGCACACCAGGGCCTTTCTCCTCTCCTCCCCCCTCCCCATATAAATAAATAAAGCTATAAAAAAAAAGAAAAGAAAAGAAAGGGCCAGCCCTGGAAAGGGCAATCTCTCCCAGATAGCAAACTTTTTATTTCTTTTTTCTTTTGGTTAATCCTCACCATAGGATATTTTCCCATTGACTTTTAGATAACAGTGGAAGGGAGGCGGGTGGGTGGGGAGATATCAATGTGAGAGAGAAACATTAATTGGCTGCCTCCCACATCACCCCGACAGGGGTTGGGGATTGAACCTGCAATCCTTTGATCAGTGGGCTGATGCTCTAACTGCTGAGCCAAACCAGCCAGGGCCAGACAGCACAAATTTTAAGGTGTTAACATATCAGAAAATAAAAATATGATGAATACATCAGGTGTCCTGGGATTTCATGGGAAATGCAGGTGCCAGGGCCTCAGGCTCATGTGCAGGATCTGGCTCAGTAGGTAGAGTCTGGCATCAAAGTTGCCTGGACATGCTCTGGAAACGCCTTCAGAGATGTCACATCACTGCCCTCTGAACATTTTATTTGGGAGAAGTTGGTGAACTGGGTGTGCTTGAAAAGAATAATGATGATTTTCATCTGACCTTCTGTCTGGGGGGCAGTGTGGGAATGGAACTGCTTTTCTAGGTAGTGAGTGGTGTTGAGGCCATTGTCCCAGAGGATGGTGATCAAGATTTGTAGATCTGAAGGGCAGGTACTGCACCTTTGGTGTGACTATGCCCATGTTGGGTGAGGGAAGGGCTTGTGTGGTACCCAGACCTGAAGAGCAGAGCTACAGCTGCTGGAACCCAGCATGCAATCAGAGGTCTCAGGTATTGGCCACCACTGCCCAGAAGCATGGCCATTACCTTTGCTGGTTGATCCTTTTTGCAGCTGAGAAATTCTTGCTTTTCCCATCGTGTTCTCTGTCATGTATTGTAGACCTTATTCCTCCTGATATTGACCACTTGGGTGCATCCTAAGTAGTCTTTTCCTATGTGCTGATCAGAAGAACTGGTTATGTTGATTTGGTCCATCTGTCATGAGTTTGAGATTGCCTGTTTTGTTTTGTTTTTTAAGTTCAACAAACATGAACCCTCTTCCTCTCTTTTGAAGCAGACGGTTGATGACGAAGCAATGGCCGTATAAATGAAGATCAAGTAAGGGGAGAAGAACGATGCCCAAGGGTGGGTGTTCTAAAACACCACAGCAAGAAGAATTTTCTCTCAGCAACGACATGGTGGAGAAACAAACAGGGAAAAAGGTAACACTTGGCCCAAGTCTATTCCTCCTGCTCACCTCCTTTTCTTCCTGTTCTTTCTCCTCCTTGTCTTCCTCTCATCCTTAACCTCCTCTCCTCTTTACCCTCTTCTCACCCCTTCTAATCCTTGCCCTACTCTCCTCCTCACACTCACCTATCCTCAGCACATTCACCATATCTAAACAGGGATAAAGGCTGAGAATGTCGCCTTGCCCACTCAAGTTGTCCGTCTATATAGCGGTCATGTGTTTTCTTTGTTGGGCCTCCCTCAGCAGCCAGCAGTGGAGAAGGTATTGTTGGGTGGGTGGTTGAGGAGAGCAGTAATCTTGCCAAAGAGGGCTTGCTTTCTTTATAGGATGTTTATTATTTGGGGACCAAAGTAGGTCTTTAAATAATAGGTTTATGTTTGAAATAACCTCATTTTGGCTCCACACTTCTGTCCCCCAGGACCACAGGATTCCTGTCATGGTTTCAGTAAGACCAAATCTGACATTTAACCATATTTGAGTTATTCTAATACCACTGCTGGATGGTTTAAATTCCAATTTGGCTTATTCTCAATGTGAATAGGAAAATAGGATGTAATTCTAAAATTCTTGTATCTTATTAATGTGCTGTTAACATTGGACTCTGGGGTATGCACTTCTTGTCCTGCATTGTGGGGTGACCGGTGCTCTGGGGAGTGCACTTCCCACCCTGTGGTGTGGGATGGCACTGAGCTCTGCGGTGCACATTTCCTGTGTGAGGCTGCCCAGTGAGCATGGACTTGGAATCAGACAGAAAGAAGTTCAAGCTCATGCTTTGCCATGTGTCTTTGTGACTATGAACAAGTCAGTTATCTGCCCTGAGATTTGGTTTTCTCATCTCTGCAGCAGGAACAAGAGCATCTTGTGCAGTTGTGGTGAGGTGGGGTAACAGTGCCAGCTTGCCCATGGAATGACACCACCCTGGCTGTACCATCCTTTAATCCTGATGTTTCTTGACTCCTTTCCTTCTTTTCCTGGATGCCCATGTGGCAGGCCATCCACACTAATGAGTCTGACTCTTAGCCTCAATGCTCAGGGGTTACCTCTTGCAATCCAGTTACCAGTCCTTCAAGCTGCTTCTCCCTCCCCTCCCACCAGCCCCCATTGTCCTGACACTTGGGAATGAACAGAATCTCTGGGACTGCTGCTTGGCCACTCTCTGCCAGTGCTTCCTGCTGCTGTGTTAGTTCATGCCCATATCTCTGATGACACCCCAGGTTTGGTGGGCTGTAAGGGGAGCATGTTTTCCACATGAGAAGATTAGCAAGTAGAACCATGGATTCATTTAGTTTAGGTTTGAGGTGAATAGTTTATGAACATATACATGCTTGGTTGCTAATCAGAATGACCAAGCAGGCCTCTAAGACTCTGATGTTGGGGCAGTTGTGTTCACACATTTTATCCCATTTGCTCTGTCCCCTATTGCCTGGTGCGGCTGAGGCTTGAGCTTGGTCTGAGCACACATGGAGATGTACATAAATTTGTGAGGTCTGTGGAAAGCCTGGGTTCAGCTTGGGATGGACAAGTGGTGCTGTGCCCATGAGGAAATGCAGTCAGTGGGACAGTATGCCCCGGGGAGCATGAGAACTCCCACTCTGCTGGCCAAGATCCCAGTTACTGGGACACTTTCACACGGAATAGGCCAAACCACCCTTGATAGTGCCATGGTTTCCAGGTTTCTGTATGGATTTTTCTTGCAAGAGGATTTCCTAGCTATGAGCTCAAGATGAGAGAGAGCCCCACCTGTGCCTTGCTCTTGTGTCAGAGGCCTGCAGCCCTACCCATCTGCTTTCTCTGCCTCCAGGCTGGGTCCTTAGGAGCTCCAAACTGCTATCCCCACTGGCTCAGTTCTCCACAAGGTGAAGGAATTGGGGCTCTTCCTACCTGGAAGGGCTTCTTGCCCGAAGCCAAATTGGAAAAGACACTCAATATCAGTGCCCACCTTGGAGATGGGGGCTGCTGACAGGCATCCTGCTCACCCTCTAACATGGGGCTTGTTTGCATGGGTTTCCTTTACTTGAAACAGAGACTCAGCTAGACTGAACTGGCTCTGGTGTGGTTGTTGTGAGCAGCATGTACACGTATGCCTTGGGACATGTGTGGATTTGCTTTTCTTTTTCCCTCAGTAAGGTAGCTTTGTACTTTTATTTTTTATTTAAAAAACTTTTTTCCTTTTATTGATTTTTAGTGAGAGAAAAAGGGAGAGGGAGAGAGATAAAAACATTGATGAGAGAGAACATCAATTGGCCACCCCCTGAATTCCCCCAACTGGGGATTGGGCCCACAACCTGGGCATGTGCCCTTACTGGGAATCGAACCTGCAGCCTCTCGGTGCATGGGTTGATGCTCAACCACTGAGCCACACTGGCTGGGCTTTTTTTTTTTTTTTTTTAAAACTACCCTAGATGAAGCCAGATATTAATCCTCATGGAGGCAGACAAATTTTAACACTGAAGATGCCACATAATGGAGCCAGGTGCTCAATAGTATAGGAGCTTTCTCAGCTTAAATGACAATTCTAAAGAGAATATCTGGGAAGATGTACCTGGTGGCAGCTGCAGCTTGAAAGTGACCTCTACCTTAGGGTCCGGTGATCTTGGGATGGCAGAGGCTAGGGGCACAGAACCGCCAGTTCTGCTGTTGACACATGGTTGAACTTGTTCTGTTCTATTTTCTCTCATAAACTCTCTTTTCTTCAGATACAGATCCATGTTACCAAAAGCAGCATATTTTTAGATTTTTTGCAGAAGAATCATGATATAAGTGATGCATTTGTGAACAGTGGAGAAGGGGCCCATAACTCTGGAGGAAGTGTTCATGCCGCTTTTGGCAGTTCCCTGGTGTCCTTTAGGCATAGGGTCTTCTTGCATGGACTCCTCGGGGAGCATGGGCAGCTGCATTGCAGACAGGCTCTTCCTCAGGGCCTCCTCAGGATCCTGCCCAGGGAATGCTATGTCCCCACAGTAGACCCCAGAATCTCAAAATATCCAAGGTAGAAGGAGCCTTAGACAGATCTAGTAAGCCCCTTCGTAGTTAATGGTATTCTGTACAGAGAAGCCAAGAACCACTGTCATGTCTGAGGCCACCCAGCAAGAAATGACCCCCTGATCCCCAGGCCGGGGCTTTCCCACACCATCCCTTCTTTCCATCTCACACAGGATTCTTCCCCCTCTGCTTGTCACACACCACTCAGAAAGGACACTGCACAACAGCTCATGGTTACTCCCAAGTTTATGTGGTAGTAAATTCATTTTCTTTTGTGTGAGATGAGTGTTTATCAAAGTGTATTCTCAGACCAGCACTATCAGCATCTCCTAGGAACCTTTTAGGAATGCACAAAGAATCATACAGGCTGAGGGTACATGCCTGCCCTCTATTTTTTTTTTTTTTATCATCCTCACCCGAGGACATTTTTCCATTTTTTGTTCAGGTAGAGTGGGAGGGAGAGAGAGGAACAGAGAGAGAGAGAAACATCGATGTGAAAGGGACACATGGAGAGGTCACCACCCGCACAACCAACTAGGGCCGGGGACAAACTGCAACCTAGATACATGCCCCCAGCGGGAACTGAACCCGGGTCTCTCCGGACTGCAGGCCGATGCTCTAACCACTGAGCCAAACCGGCCAGGCCTGCCCTTTATTTTAACAAGTCCTTCAAGGATGCAGTGAGTGCTCTGAGAACTGTACACGTACTGTGCATGCCACAAACTGTAACATCCAGTATTCCCTTAACACTGTTCTTAGAGGAAACCCTGTAGCCTGGTCCGTAGATATTACTCTCAGCCTCCTTAAAGACCTTGTCAGTGGGGATGTTTTGATCCTGTGATCCACCCCTCTTTATCCAAGAGGAGTAAATTCAAAAGTGACCTTAGTTTTTTGCTTTTGCTGTTTCTTTAAAGAGAGAGAAGAAGAGAGGGATGAGGGGAAATATCTATGTGAGAGAGGAACATCAATCAGTTGACTCCCATACATGCCCCGACTGGCGATCGAACCCACAACCTTTTGGTATACAGGACGATGCTCCAACCAACTGAGCTACCCACCCAAGGTGACCTCAGTTTTGAAGCTGGAAGGGGCATGGTTGAAGTGGCCTTGGCTTGTAGCTGCTTCCTACTGTGGTTTTATGGAAGTCCTTGGACAAGGCCTGTCATGAACAAGGGAGCATTGCCAAAAAGGAGTTACCCACACACATTTGTGTTTTTCCATAATGCCAGGTTTATTAAGGGAGACCTCCCCAATAATCCAATAGAGTCACATGTAGGTTATAGACAGAGTCGGGGGACTTACATGATAGAAGCAAGCAGAGCAATCGTTTGTTGCAAAGTCCTGGTCACTGGCCACGTCCGCAGATAGAGAGGCAGGCATCAGTCTCAAGCCAGGTGACAGTGTTGGCACAGGTCTGGTGGAGCGGAGGTTCAGTGGGCCTCTGAGTTGATCCATGGTACAGCCAAGCTGGAGTATTGAATGGTTGGAGTTCTGAGTTCTTATAGCCCACAATGGGTGGAAGTCCCACTCATATCCGAGATGAATTCCTTGTCCAAGTGTTCAGACTTGTAGTTTTGGGTGTTCTGGGCCCCACCAAAGGGCATTCCCATTATACCCCATTACCTCAGTCTTTTTTTTTATTTTTTTATCCTCACCCCAGGATCCATCTTTTTGTTCAGATAGAGCGGGAGGGAGGGAGAGGAAGAGAGAGCGAGCGAAACATCGACGTGAAAGGGACACATCGAGTGGCTGCCACCCACACGACCAATCAGGGCCGGGGACAAACTGCAACCGAGGTACATGCCCTTAGCGGGAACCGAACCCGGGTCTCTCTGAACGGCAGGCCGACGCTCCAACCGCTGAGCCAAACAGGCCAGGGCCATTACCTCAGTCTTGACATAGCACTTTACATAACTGTCATGGCTAACAGTGACTCCATATTGGATTGCCAAAAGTGTTCAAAAAAGAGTCTGCCCTGGCCGGTTTGGCTCAGCGGTTAGATGTAGGCCCGCAGACCAGAGTCCCAGGTTTGATTCCAGCCAAGGGCACGTACCGCAGTTGCGGTTCATCCCTGGCCCCGGTTGGGGTCATGCAGGTGGCAACCAGTCGATGTATCTCTCTCATATCGATGTTTCTTTTTCTCTCTCTCTCACTCCCCCTCCCACTCTGTCTGGAGATAAATGTAAAAATATCTTTGGGTGAGGATTAGAAAAAAAGGTCTCCTCTGCTCTTGCTCTATACAAGGCTACAATAAACAGAGTCTTTAGGGCTATAGGTCCCCATGTTGCTCCTGACTCTGGGGAACCCTGGGAACACTGGTTCCACAAATCCAAAAGAAATGTGCTGAAGAAAGAGCAAGAGGTTATGTCCTGATAATAAAATCACAGAAAGGATGATGGTGGGTCTGGTTGTCTTGGACCCCAGACCCCTGAGAGTATCGGCTCTTTTCAGGCTTCAAATAGGCTTTCTGATGGCAGTGAAATCTCCAGCGAATTGAGGTTATTGTCACAGATCGACTCCTGCAATCTCTATGACCTGGAGAGTCTTGGCTGTTAGGATTCCTGTTAGCCTGTCTGTCTCTGTTTTGTGAGGGCAGAGGGGAAATAGAGGAAAACAGAGGAAATGAGATTTGCCAAGGTCCCCTTCTGCTCCCAGACTGGTTCTGGAGCTGGGGAGTTATTTAAGGTTTCTGCTCACTTAGCCACAGGGGCTTCCCCAACTGCTATTCAAATTGAACAGTCCCTGCTGGCTGTGCACCCTTCTTTGTGCCCCTTACACTACATGATTCTTCTCTGTATTGTGTACTTCCCTGACACAGCTGCATTTGTTTGTCTTATGATCTCCTCCCACCATAAGTAAGCTCTTGGGAGGAGCCTTTTTGTGTTCTCAATGCTTTATACACTGGGCATTCACTAGGCATTATTGTGCAAACACTGACACCCTCAGATGCTCAAATCAGATTTCACAAGCAAAGGCAGGTGAGGCCTTTGAGAAATAAGAGATACACAGTTTGGAAAGGAAGGAGTGAGGCTATCTTTCCTCACTGAGGACATGATTATCTATGAAGAAAATCCTAAGAAATCTGCACAAAAGCTCTAAGAACTAAGAAGTGAGCTTGGCAAAGTTGCATAATACAGAGCCAGTATGCAGAGTATATTTCTAAATACTATTAGTGAACAATCGAGTATTAAAATTTTACAATACATTTATAGTAGTGTCAAAATATAGATTCTTAAGGGATAAATTTGATAAAAGATGTGCAAGACTTGTACTTTGAAAGCTACAAAACATTGCTGAGAGAAATTAGGCAGACCTAAACAAATGGAGAGTTACACCATATTCATTTGTCAGAAAACTTTCAATATCATTTAGATACCATCTCTTCCCAAATTGATCTCTATAGATTCAACATAATGCCACTCAAAATTCTTGTAGGCTTTTTGGTAGAAATTGATAAGCTGATTTCAGAGTTCATATGGAAATTCAAAGGACCTAGAATAACTAAAACTGCTTTGATTTATCCTCACCCGGGGACATTTTTTTCCATTTTTTGCACAGATAGAGTGGGAGAGAGAGAGAGAGAGAAACATCGATGTGAAAGGGACACATCGAGTGGCTGCCACCCGCACGACCAACCAGGGCCGGGGACAAACTGCAACCGAGGCACATGCCCTTAGCGGGAACCGAACCCGGGTCTCTCCGGACTGCAGGTAGACGCTCTAACCGCTGAGCCAAACCGGCCAGGGCTAAAACTGCTTTGAAAAGGAAGGAAAATGTTGGAGGACATAGTCTGATTTCAGTCCTTACTATAGAGCAGTGATTTTCTTTTCTTTTCTTTTTTTTTTTTTTTTATCCTCATCCGAGGACATTTTTCCATTTTTTGTACAGACAGAGTGGGAGGGAGAGAGAGGAAGAGAGAGAGAGGGAAACATCGATGTGAAAGGGACACATTGAGTGGCTGCCACCCGCAAGACCAACCAGGGCCGGGGACAAACTGCAACTGAGGTACGTGCCCTTAGCGGGAACCAAACCCGGGTCTCTCGGGACCGCAGGCAGATGTAGAGCAGTGATTTTCAACCCTTTTCATCTCATGGCACACATAAACTATTACTAAAACTCTGTGGCACACCAAAAAATATCTTTTTTGCCAATTTGACCAAAAACAGGTATAATTTTGATTCATTCATGCCAGATGTCTATTGTGTTGACTGTTATTTTTTATCCTTACCCAAGGATATTTTTAAAAAATTGATTTGAAAGAGAGACAGGCAGACAGACTTCAGTGTGAGAGAGAAACATCAGTCTGTTGCCTGTTGTATATGCCTCTACCAGGGACCAAACTCACAATGTAGGTATGTGCCTTGATTGGCAATTGAACTCACAACCTTTTTTTTTTTAAATCCTCACCCGAGGACATTTTTCCATTTTTTGTTCAGATAGAGCGGGAGGGAGGGAGGGAGGGAGGGAGAAAGAGAGAGAGAGAGAGAGAGAGAGAGAGAGAGAGAGAGAAATCGAGTGGCTGCCACCCGCACGACCAACCAGGGCCGGGGACAAACTGCAACCGAGATACATGCCCTTAGCGGGAACCGAACCCGGGTCTCTCTGTACCGCAAGCTGACGCTCCAACCGCTGAGCCAAACCAGCCAGGGCTGAACTCACAACCTTTTGATGTGTTGGATGATGCTCCAACCAACTGAGTCACCTAGCCAGAGCTGTTATTTTTTTATTTGACAATCTAAGAGAAAAGAAGTCAGTGCCCCTAACTAAATAGTCAGGTATTACATGTTTTAAAAACTCTGTGACACACTGGTTGAAAATTGCTGCTACAGGGTTAACAATAATAAGATAGTATGGTATTAGCCTAGGAACAGGCCTATAGATTAGTAGAACATATAGACCCACATACATGTATGGTCAATGATTTTCAGCAAAGATGCTGAGGCAGCTTAGTTGGGAAAGGGTAATCTTTTCAACAAATGGAAGTGGAACAATTAGATCGACATATTTATGCTGTTTTTAATGGCTAATATAATTTTTGTTCCTATTGGATTCTTTCACTGTTGGTCATTTGTAGATAAGTGTTAATTAACCATAGTTAAGGTAGGTCCAGGGTGAATGGATCAAGTGGACCAGGACCATCCTTCAAACAGTATTACAGCTTTCTTTTCCCCTCTATGTGGAAAGCATGGTGTGGTGGGGAATTTCAAGCTGGCCTTTCTTTCTTTGTATATGATGTGTGTGGAGCCCCCTCCTCAAGTTTATTGTGAAGGATATATGAAATGACAAGGAGCGACCAGGTCACCATCTGGTTGTCCCATGCCAGCTGTTACCACCCAGGCAGTTTTTATGGCATATCAAAGTCTGACACAGAAGTGGTTGATGAGGTTTTAATGTTTCAGTTATTCTTTTAGCATTTAGGAAATGAAAACATGTTGTAATGTGTACAGTTAGTTCCTGTTGAGATTCCTATTTTACTAGTGAGGAAAGCTCAACTCTGCCCCAGTCCAGCTGCTCAGCAAGGTTCTGAACCCAGGTCTGTTGGGAGAGCTGTGTTACTGCTCAGGACTGAGCCCCTACTGCACTCAAGGTGCAGTGCAGGTCTTTGCTTTTCCCATACTTGGTGAGGAGATGGGATTTTAAAACACACAAAATTTTTTTTTTTTTTTAATCCTTACCTGAGGACATTTTTGCATTTATCTTCAGATAGAGCAGGAGGAAGAAAGAGAGAGAAACATTGATGGGAGAGAGGCACATCGAGTGGTTGCCACCCACACAACCCCTACCGGGGCCGGGGACAAACTACAACTGAGATATGTGCTTTTAGTGGGAACCGAACTGAGGGCTCTTTGAACTTTTTTATTGAAATATCAGTGCATATCATATATTACATTTTATTTTTAAAACCTGGGATAGACTTCTTCCAGATAAAAATATACCAGCATTGCCAGTCTCCTTAGGAGCGTTCCTGTGCAGTCTGCAGCAGTACTTCTGACCAAAGTGACCTCTGTTCTGACATCTAGCACTGTAAACAAGTTTTGTTTTTTTTTTAATTCTCACCGAGGACATTTTTGCATTTATCTTCAGATCGAGCAGAAGGAGGGAGAGTGGGAGGAAGAGAGGGAGAGATAGAAACATTGATGTGAGAGATACACATCAACTGGTTGCCACCCATACAACCCCAACCAGGGTCGGGGACAAACTGCAACTGAGGTGCGTGCCCTTAGCAGGAGCCGAACTCAGCCTCTGTGGTCTGGGGTCCAATGCTCTAACCGCTGAGCCAAACTGGCCAGGGCTGTAGACAAGTTTTTACTGTTGGGATTTACATGAGGAGAACACTTGTTCAATATTACATCTGATTTACAGGCTTTTTCTTAGCAGCATTTCTCTTTGTTGTTGTGTAGTATTTCATTGTATGAATGTTCAGCAACTTATTTATCCATTCTTCTGTGAACATTTGTATTCTTTTTAGTTTGGAAAACAACAGAGTAATGACATGAACATATGTACATTGGGTTTTTTCCACAGTGGTAGTTATGGTTTAATCGTTTGTCAAAGGTATTATATCTTTAATGCAGTCCCTAAAGCTGTGAGATTTAAGGTTGACTCATATTCTTGCTAACGCGTGGTGTCAGTTTAATTTTAGTCATGCTGGTGGGTGTGTAGTGGTATATTGTGGTTTTATTTGTGTTCTGTTGTTTACCAGTCATGAAGATGTTCTTCTGTACTATCTTCTAAAAGATTTCAGTTTGCAATTCATCTGGAATTAATTTTTGTTTTGTGGTATAAGGGGTCAAGGTTTATTTTATATTCTATGAATGTTCACATGGTCATTGTCACTTACTGAAAAGACCTCCCCTCCCCCTACTGTGTTGCAGCAGAGCCTTTGTCCCCAGCAAGGTGAGGTTCCAACTTGTGCTCTTTGTTCTGAACCTTTGGTCTTTGGTCCAGGACCACCTGTTGTGATGGCCATCATTTTATTGTCTTGCTCTCCGGTAGTTTAATTTGCTGTTTTTCAGAATTGTCTTTACTATTTTTGACCCTTTGCTTTTCCTTGTACATTTGAAATAAGCTGGTTGAAATCTACAAAATGCCTGCTGGGATTTTGACTAGATTACTATCAATGCAAAGATCAGTTTGTAGAGAACTGCCATATTAACAATGTGAATTTTCTTACCATGAACATAACCCTTCATTTTTATAAGTCGTGTTTATTTTCTCTCGGTAATGTTTTGTAATTGTCCATATAGAGGGCTTGAACATCTTTTGTTAGATTTATTCTGTGTGTTTGATATCTTTTGATATTTATATAAGTAATATTTTGATATCATTTTGTAATTATTTATAGTAAATAAAAATCAATTACTTCCACTATTTAGCAACTTCTTTAATTTACATACTAATTTGAATCCTTTAATTAAATATTCCTTTGGATTTTTCAGATATACAGTCAAATCATTTAAAGATCATACTTTATCCCTCGAAGGGAAAAAAAGGAATTGAACCAAATCTGGTTCCAAGGGGGGATTTTATTTTTTGGCCCAGAAGTGCCATGATGTGATGATGAGTACATGCATCAACATTGTTCTTTTGGAGGTGCCATAGAAGAGTCATCTATGTTGTTGCATGTAACAGTGTCTTTTTTATTGCTGTGGAATATTCCATTTATGACTACACTAGAATTAATATATTCATTTGCCTGTTAATGGGCAATTGTGGTTGTTTTTTTTTTAATCTTCATTGTTGAATGTATTACAGATGTTCCTCGTTTTCCCCTATTGACCCCCTCTTCCCACTCCCGCCCCCCTCCCGCCTTTTCCCACACTTTTGTCTCTGTCCATTGGTTATGCATATAAATTCTTTGGTTTATTTCTTCCCACCCCCAACCCCTTTCCCTTTGAGGTTTGTCAGTCTAGCAACCAATTTGTACTTCTTAATCCCTTCACCTTTTTCACCCATTCCCCCAATCCCCCTCCCATCTGGCAACCAACAAAATGTTCTCTGTATCTAGGAGAATGTTTCTGTTCTGTCTGTTCATTTTGTTTGTAGATTCCATTGTCGATAGATATGTATACATTGCCATTTTGTTTGTTCATATATTTTATCTTTTTCTTCAAAAAGGCCCTTCATCATTTCATATAATAACGGTTTGGTGGTGATGAACTCCTTTAACTTTTTCTTGTCTGGGAAACTCTTTATATGGCCATCAATTCTAAATGACAGCTTTGCAGGATAGAGTAATCTTGGTTGTAGGTTCTTGCTTTTCATCACTCTGAATATTTCTTGCCACTCCCTGCTGGCCTGCAAAGTTTCTTTTGAGAAATCAGTTGACAGCCTTATGGGAACTCCCTTGTAGGTAGCTAGTTGCCTTTTTCTTGCTGCTTTTAAGATTCTCTCTTTGCCTTGAACCTTTTGCATTTTGATGATGATGTGTCTTGGTGTGGGCCTCTTGGGGTTCATCTTGTTTGGGACTCTCTGTGCTTCCTGGACTTTGTGTCTGTTTCCTTCACCAAGTTAGGAAAGTTTTCTGCCATTATTGTTTCAAACAGGTTTTTGATTTCTTGTTCTCTCTCTTCTCCTTCTGGCACCCCCAAGATGCGAATGTTGGCACACTTGAAGTTGTCCCAGAGGCTCCTTACACTATCCTCATTTTTTAAAATTTTTTTCTTTTTGCTGTTCTGATTGGGCGTTTTTTTGCTTCCTTATATTCCAAATCGATGGTTTGCTTCTTGGATTTACATACTCTACTATTGAAGCTGTGTAAATTATTCTTTATTTCAGTTAATGCCTCCTTCATTTCTGACTGTGCATCCATCATTTCTGACTGGTCCTTTTTTATGCTCTTGAGGCCCTCACTAAGTTTATTGAGCATCCTTATAAGCAGTATTTTGAACTCAGCATCTGTTAGGTTGCTTATCTCCATTTCGCTTAGTTCTTTTCTTGGGGTTTTGTTCTGTTCTTTCATTTGGGACCTGTTCCTTTGTCTCCTCATTTTGGCTGCCTCTCTGTGTTTCTGAGTATTACTTAGCGAGAAGTATGGGTCTATCTGAGACCAGATGCTACTTGTTTGAAAGAATTTAGGAAAACCTGAAGCAGGATCCAAGACAGGCCAATCCTATGGTTAAGCAACTGGCAACAGCTTAGGTGGGCCTGAAAGTTGGGTGGGGCGGGGCCTCAGGGAATCACCAGGGCAGGGCAACCAGTGTGAGCCAGGTTGCTGGAGTCCCAGATATTGCGACTGTCTGCCGCCCCAGGGAAGGGCTCACCAAAGAAACAAAGGCCTCTGACAGCACGTTTGTCCAGGAGAAAGCCCCCTCTCTCCAGCCCTCACTCCAATGCCAAACAGCTCTGTTCTTCCCTGTATGTCTCTGGTGCCCCTCAAGCTGCCTCCCCTCTAAGCTTAGAGGGAGTGAGTTCCATAAGTCCGTGCATGGGCCCTTTAAGGAGTTGCCTGGGGCTCCAGCCGCTTCAGCTTCCCTGAGCCTCAGTTCCTGCTGGTTTTACCAGCCAGAAGTTATGGGGACTTCTCTTCCTGGCACTGGAACCCTGAGTGGGGCATCTGGTGTGGGACGGGGACCCCTCAGTCCTCAGGGAGGACCTTCCCAGCAGAGGCATCCTCCTGATTTTTATCTACCACACATGGGTGTGGGACCAGCCCATTGGCCTCCACCCCTCCTACCCGTCTCGATGTGGCTGCTGCTTTAATTCCGTAGTTGTAGGACTTCCATTCAGCTTGATTTCAGGCGGTTTTGAGTGATGGTTGTTCTGTAGTTTAGCTGTAACTTTGATGTGGTTGTGGGAGGACGCGATACTGCGTTTACCTATGCCGCCGTCTTGACCGGAAGTCCTATTTTTTTACTATTGTGAATTAAACTGCTGTGAATGTTACTGTCAGTTTGTGAACATATGCACTCATTTAATTAACTTTATGAGAAACTCTCAAAGCGGTTTTGCCATTTCATCCCCACCAGCAACACCTCAAGTTCTAGTTTCTGTGCCACATCCTTGTCAACATTTCACAGTTAGTCTTTTTTACTTTAGCCATTCTAGTGGAAGTATTTAGATATCCTTGTGGTTTTAATTTGCATTTTCCTAATACAGAATACCTTTCCAAATGTTAATTTGCTGTATGGATATTTTCTTTTGCATAGTCGTATTTTTTGCTAGCTTAAAAATGTGATTTGCACCCTGCTGGTGTGCCTCAGTGGATTGTGCGTTGTCCCATGGATTCAGAGGTCCTGTTTGATTCCCAGTCAGAGCATGCGCCCAGGTTTCTGGCATGATCCCCAGTAGGGGGCGTGCAGGAGGCAGCTGATTGATGTTTCTCTCACATCGATGTTTCTTTCTCTCCCTTCCTCTCTCTCTAAAATATCAATAAAAACATTTTTTAAAAGATACATGAGTTGCTTTTTTTTTTTTTTTTTAAATCCTCATCCGAGGACATTTTTCCATTTTTTGTACAGATAGAGTGGGAGGGAGAGAGAGGAAGAGAGAGAGAGGGAAACATCGATGTGAAAGGGACACATCGAGTGGCTGCCACCCGCACGACCAACCAGGGCCGGGGACAAACTGCAACCGAGGTACATGCCCTTAGCGGGAACCGAACCTGGGTCTCCCCGGACCGCAGGCGGACGCTCTAACCGCTGAGCCAAACTGGCCAGGGCTGAGTTACTTTTTTTTTTTTTTTCCTCACCTGAGGATATTTTTCCATTTTTTGTACAGATAGAGTGGGAGGGAGAGAGAGGAAGAGAGAGAGAGGGAAACATCGACGTGAAGGGACACATCGAGTGGCTGCCACACCCGCACGACCAACCAGGGCCGGGGACAAACTGCAACCGAAGTACGTGCCCTCAGCGGGAACCGAACCCGGGTCTGTCCGGACCGCAGGCCGACGCTCTAACCGCTGAGCCAAACTGGCCAGGGCCTGAGTTGCTTTTTAATAGATGAGATGATTCTAGGCAACTTTGCCTAGGAAACACCCCTCCCAACTCAGGGCAACACCCAGTCTTATGCACTTGATCATAAGGGTCCCTGGGTCTCCATTGTCAAGTAGAGGACTATCCTCATGTGGAGAGACGTCATGTCAGGATTAATGTAGAACTTTATCACAGGCCTTTTCTGCAGTAATTGAGATGTTCATATAATTTTCTTTATTTTCTTCACGTGGTGAATTACATTGATTTTTTAATTTCTTGCATTCTTGAATACCTTATTATTTGTATGATCTTTTTTATATATCTGTATAGCAGATTCACCAACTGGGCCAGGAGTTTTCTTGGTGGGCGGGTGTTTTTTAGAGTTCGGGGTTTTTGCTAATGGTTCCCATTCTTCTCCCAGTTCTGTCCTGTGGGTATAGGTAGTGACAGATGTGGCTATATCCTGACATCTCAGGCGCACTGTGAGGTGAGATGGCATGTCTAGCATCTGTGTAGCAGTATTGGCCATGGCTCAGGCTCTGCCTGGTGGCCCCTCTTTGTACTCCAGATGCCCTTGGAACTGGCAGCATGTTCTGGCAGAGATCTTCCTGTTCACTTGAGGGTGTCTCTGAACTGCTAAGATTGGTAGATGCTGTAGCTGAATGATCAAGCTGGAGGATCATCTGGGCCACAGGAGGAGGAAATTCAGTTATGCTTGGTGTTGGGAGGTAGCTCCTCCGGGGAGCACCCCCACATTTAATGGTACTGTCCACTTAGGGGTTGGATCCAGGGTGTCCATATACTAGAGCCAGCAAAGCAGGGGCTTCTGTCATCACAAAGTGCCATTTCATTCACACACACAAACACAAATACATACTGCATTTTGGGATCTTGCTGCCCTACCTTCACCTCCCCTAGGACTCTGCACACTGCCATTTCCATATGTGACTTCACCTCACGTGGTACAGTACTGAACAGTGAGCGGCTGAATTTACATCCTCTACGCACACTGAGATCCGCATTTATCATCTTGAGGTGGGAACTGTCTTCCATTCTACAGATGATAACACTGAGGCAGACACAATGCTAGAATTTCCCAAGGTTGGCCAGCTGGTCAGAGTGAGGCTGGAATTCGGACTTGTTAGTCCCTACCCTGCAGGACACCCCAGCCCTGAGACTAGAGCAAGGAAGAGGGTGATGAGGACGTGTCCCGCCCACTCTCTCCAGCAAGCTCTTGCTTTGGAGGGAGTCATCTGCACTATGTTTGCAGGATTTGTCCTGAAGACAGCTTCTCAGTCTCACAGGCCTGTGGTGGTGTCAGAGACAGCATGAGCACTGAGGGTCATGTGAGACCACGTGGGACTATGCAAGGGGTGTCAGATAGGGAAGGAGGAGAATCCAGCCCATTCATGAAAAGGGAGGAGTGCAGCCTCTTGAGGGATGAACACCCTCCTGGGTAGTGGAAGCCCCAGGCAGGTGGGGCATCTGGGCCTCTTTATTCCACAGGGAGAGTTCATGGTGGAAATTAGGATTCCACTTTTCCACAAACCTTTTTAAGGTTCTTGTACCTCATTGTAACTTTTCCCTGGGAAAATGGGTTCGGGGGCAACTGTGTCTCATGGACAGGGCTCAGCTGCAGCTCTTGTCTGTGAGGGACCTTATGGATGAGCTTGGCTGTCTGGTCTGTAGAGGAAGATGGAGGAAGCTACATGTGCACATCTAAGAGATTTGCTTTAACTAGCACATAAATGAGACCATAGTAAATATGAGGATTTTGAGACTAATTTGGGAATGATGTCTGAAAGTATCACTTTCTTTTGTAGGATAAAGATAAAGTTTCTCTAACCAAGACCCCAAAGCTGGACCGAAGTGATGGAGGGAAGGAAGTGAGAGAAAGAGCAACCAAACGGAAGCTGCCCTTCACTGTGGGGGCCAATGGAGAGCAGAAGGACTCAGACACAGGTACCAGGAGCCCGGCACCGCCTCTGCCCCTCCTGCTGTCTCCTGTCCCTTTGCTCCCTCCTGAATGCCTCCAGGTCATCCTCACTTGGACCCTTCCCACATCATACCTGCCAGACTCTTCTCTTCCACAGAAAGTATCCTTGACCTTCATCCTCAGGGGTCTGCTGACACTGGGCCCCACCTGGGAGGTGGCTCCAAACCCATTTGAGGAGTCCTACTGCAGACCTGGCCCAGAGCAAGGCCTCACAGCTCCTTCTCTTTACCTGATGTTCAGAGCTACTTGGAGATGATAGGAAAGATTAACACACAGATAATTCACATAAGTGTGCAAAGTAGAAATGCTCCTCTGGTCCCCAGCATGCCCAGGGGACATCTGAGTGTGTATCTAGCCATGAGGCTTTCAGGCATTCAGTGCTCTTTTTAGTCCCCTGAAAGTTTTTCATTGGAGGTTAAACATGTTTTCCCTCAGGGCTACAAAGACATAAATTAAACCCAATTATTTGAAATTAAAGTCAAAGGGACCACTGAAAACAGGACCCAGTGAATGCAAGTCAGCCCTGAGTGTGAGAGTATGTGTACTTGTGTGTGCGGATGAATGTGTACACGTGTGTGAGCATGTGCCTGCACGTGAAGTGTGTACATGTGTGTATGTGTGTGTTGCATGTGTGCGTGCATGTCTCTGTGCCTTTGAGTGTGTGCATGTGAGGGGTTAATAATACTTGGTATGTGTACTTTCAAGTTGGTTCCATCTTGAGCTGCTCACTGGGACACGTGCTTTGTCCAGGCAGTAACCCAGCTTCTCTCCTGCCAGCCCACACTTTGCCTTTTGGTCCTGGTGCCCAGGGCCCTTCCCAGCCTGCTGGCCATCTGACTGCTCTGCAGACTTGTAGGCCGGTCACAGGCCAGGGGTGAGAAAGGGCACAGAGCACGCAGAAGGCCTCGGAGTCTGAGTGAGCCCACAGAGCTGTGAGATGGGCCCTGACTTTCCCACAATGCAGCCACAGGATAAGGAGCAGAAGCCCTGCAAAGATGGGACATGGTGATGGGCTTCCTGCATATAGGGTGTGTGTTAGGTACTGAAACAAGATAAACGTAAGAAAATTGGGAGAAAGGGCAGAGGGAGCAGCCTGGAAAAATTGTGTCACAGCATTTATTCATGAGGTCACAGGTCCCTCACTCACAGCTTCCTGGGCAGGTGCTCCTCAAGGGAGACTGTTAAAGGCAGAGTGTTTGGGTAGTTAAAAGCCAGTGAAATGGGTTTGATTTTGCTGGCTGGGATATAAGGAAGATGGTATGGACCAAGCCCATGGCTCCTGTCACTGAGCAGGCACATTTGGGATGGGAAGGGATGGGTGTGCAAGGGGAGGGGCCAATACTCCATGGAGCAGTGGAGCAGAGAGAGGGTGTGGGTACATGTGGACATTGGGCTCCCATAGAATGGAGCAGTGCTCACAGGGATTCTGTGACTCAGGCTTATCCAGAGATCAGACCGGGCCTGGATATTCTCTCCTATTTTTAATGCCTGTACCTGTTCTAATTGTGGAGGGTGTGCTGTTGCTGTTGGTTATCAGCTGCCTGGATGCTGGGGGTCTAGAGGTTGGCATCAAACTTCTGTGATGGTCCCGTGAATCCCCGGAGCCTTGCTTTCAGAGTTGAGGAGGCAGTGTTAGAGCTCCCACCTCCTGAGAAAATATGCTGCCTGAGCAGAGGTTATGCATCTTCATTCCTGCAGAGCATGCCTAGGGGCAGGCATTCTTGGCTACCCATCCTGTCTAGTTGGTAGGATTTCTTTTGCAGGGCCCATTTTATCTCTTTAAAACATTTTTCATTTAATTTATTAGGGGGACATTGGTTAATACATTACATAGGTTTCAAGGACCTATTTTGTCCTGATGGTAGCTTTTCGGGTCTGTGTGTTCCAGTGGGCCTCACTGATTAGAGTGTTGATGGTTGGCGTCTTCTTCGAAGGAGGTGTCCACACTAGTTCTCTGGGGTGTCCAGAAGATTCTTGGGGCATTCTGGGAGTGCTCATGTTTATTCTTCTGTGAGTCAGAACCCAGGTGAGGGCAACAGGGAATTTGGTACTTGCACTTCTGTGTTTATTTCCCTTTTGGGGGCCGATTTTAATAACTTTCTTATATGTCTGCTCTGTTAATATGACAAAACTAGATTTTCCAGTGAGATGATTCTGGTTCTTGGGTTTGTCGGGTATCGCTTGTATTAGGAACCTCTAAACTAGCTGATCTTTGTGTACCACACACACCAGTGGGAGACTGTCTTCTGCCTGGCCCTTGTTACCTGTCTTCTTCCTACTTTCACTTTCTGGTCAGCAGGAAACCTGAGCTGGGCATTAACTCCTTACTAACTCTAGGAGCATTTCTTGCACAGAAATGGAGTAAGATGGATGAGACTATTCTCTGAGTGGTACACAACTCTGGCAGCTGCTGCCCCCACCGCAGGGCTGTGCCTCCAGCTGTGAGGAGGTGAGAAGCCACACAGGGGAGAATTATTAACTCTGACAAGTGACTGAGATAGAGAGATATATATGCTGGTCCCTTTGGCCTAAAGTAGGGTCCTCAGGAGCAACAGACGTGGAGAGGGCACCAGGTCTGTGCTGCCCTGCATCCTGATTCTTCGTGTTCCTCCAGCACCCTCTGCTGGGAAGATGTGATCCAGCGCTCTCTACAAGGTGGACACAGCAGAAGGCTCCAGAAGTTGGGGCTCTGAGTGGCAAATAGTGAGTTTCCCTGACTGTGCCCTGAGGTGACAGAGGCTGCTGAGCTTCCCCCAGAGACCACTGTGCTGCCTAAGAACCTTCTTCTGTTTCCCAGACCCTCAGGAGCTGCTCCACGTGACCCAGCCCACAGGAGGCAGGTGTCCGCAGCACCCGCAGCACTTAGTCAGGGTTGGGGGCAGCTTGCCAAAAACAATACCCATCTGTGGTGAAAGCTGGAAATACTCTGCACATCTAAGCCCAATCAAAGCAAATTCACCCTGACGTGGTTTGTCATTTTGGCTACCCACATAGCACCCTGGGCAGTTCATGTCCAGGTGAATATGAGTATGTGGCAGGAACTACTTCTGTGTCCTTCAAGGAGCTCTGGCCAGAGTGTGCCCCAGAGCCAGGTCTCTGTTAGGGCTGGACACAGGCTGCACATGCTGTATCTTGGCTGTTCCAGCCTAGGGCCGAAGCAGGTCTGGCTCTCTGTCGAGGCAGAATAAGCAGGCCACTCCAGCAGGACAACTTTTCTTAGGCAGGTCTTTGTAGAGGAGGCTCAGCCTGCCCAAGTGCCTACTACTAGTTTTGTTGTAAAGCATTTTACCACTTACAGTGTTCACAATGAAATTGTGTGATATCTGCTACTTGCTTCAATTTATACTATTTATGTGTTCAAATTTTCCCAGAACTTGAAAAAAACCTATAAGTAAATATTGTATAGGTTGGTTTAGATGATTACCTACTCTCTCCAGGTTTCCTACATAAGCCTTTTATCCATTACAGTTTTCTATCCCTTAGTCTGAACATTAGTCTACTGCTTCCTACTTGGAACACAGGTGGGCCCTGTTTGTCCCTTGAGGCCACATGGGCTCCCCATCTAGAGCTTCTCTGCCAGAAGCATCAAGAGCTAGCAGCTGCCTGTTCTCAACACCTGAACGTGTCTTTGGAATGAGGAAAAATTAAGATTTTCTTACTTCACTTTTACATTGGGAGTAAGACTTGGCTCTAGTATCTGGGGTATTTATTCACCAGTACTGAAATGTGAGCTCACTCATTTAGTGTTTGAGGTTCAAGGACACTTATTTACTGAAATCATGATCACCCTGGTTCTGTAAGATAGGGATGTACTGGCTGTTGTGACTTCTCGGGGGCTGTCCCCTGTTTGTGAAAGGAAGACATTATCTCTGCTGCTGGCATCTGCAGAACTTCTTGGAATCCAGAACCATGCCCTGCTGTGAACTGGAGGTGACTTTTGCATGACGATGAAGGGGCTTCTGCTTATTCACCGAGTCCTTGACTGTGGCAGAGGGGGAGCAAAGTGGCAGCATGGGAAAGTGTGTGACACCTCTGTGAAACCTCTGGCTGTAAAGGGCACCTACCACCCACAGTGTGACCCTAGGAGCTTTCAGGACTTGGCTGATGCATATGACAGTACTCCCAAAGCTAGAAGGACTGGGGTAGGATGCTTTAGCCACATGCAGCAGAGAGCCCTGCTTTAGTGTGCACTGGGTGCCTGATCACCTCACATCTCAAAGTGGAGTCGAAAAGAAGGACAAAGCTGGGCCCATTTCTCTGTAGCTTTCTTCTCACACCATGTGGCTAGACTTAGGTTCTGCCAATTCCTGACCCACTACTGCCATGGAATAAAGATTAATTCTGTTATGCAGAAAAGAGATGGGATGTGGATGTTGGTGAGCAGCCAGTGAGGCTACAGGGCAGAAGGTAAAAGGAGCCCAGAACCCGCTTCTTCCATGATGTTTAGAGTTGAGAGTAAGAGCCTGGTTTATCTGAGGAACCATTTTTGGTCTCTCATAAAGAAGCATATCCGAGTGAAATGTTTTCAAATAATTAAGAATTCCTCTGGTCAGGCCACAATCCAATCATTTTCCTCTCTAAATGTGAGCAGCTTCTTTTACAAAAGGGAGTTTAAACTACCAAAAGAAGATTCTCTCTATTTAAAATTCTCTATTTCCCTCAGTTGCAAAAAAGGTTTGACTCTACAGGGTATCATAGTCTCACTCAGGACCCCTCATAGGCGCACTCCAGCAGGTAGCCAGAGCCCATTCTGTCAACATAGTACAGGTGAGTCAGGGCCCCACAACCACTCCAGTGATTTGCTGGGAGGACTCCTGGGACCCCTCATATAGTCCTGCTCTTGCCTGTAACTTGTTTACAGTGACAAGACACAAAGTAAGGTTAGCTTCTGGTCCTCCCATGGAGTCACAGGACTACTTACTTCCCTGGGTTTTGAGGACACTTAGGAGTATAGTCAACCAGGGAAGGTCATAGACGGGAGGGCACAGGAGCCTGTCCCGGATGCATCCTGGTGAGACGTGGGACTTTGGGTGTATTTCTTAACTTCCCTATGCCAATCAATGTTTTCATTCGTAAATCTCTAAACTGCGAGGAGTTTGTGATTCTGACCTATGAAGTTGTGTGTGTGTGTTGGGGGTGGGGGGTGTGACTTGCAGCGAGTGCTCCAGTCAGCTCTCAGGAGGAGTCTGGGTCAGGACATGGCCCCTCCACCAAAGCTGTTCCCAGGGTTGCAGTTGAAGACTGGTGCAGGCAGGCCCAGGGTCTAGCAGGATTGATGACATGGTTCAGGTGTGGTTGCAGGTTTGAATTAGTATTTTTTTTTAATTCTCAATATGTTTTGGTATAGTGAAAGTGACAGGCAGTGGTTGGGAGGCAGATGTCTGGGCCTTTTATGCTGACATCACTTTCTTATATTCTGGCTTCCTGGTCATGATAGCCCTCATTGAATTCCCATAAGCAGACCCAGCTGCTCCCTTCTTGGAGAGAAGAGATTAAGACCAGAGAAGAAGGGACTTGCTGAGCCACACAGAGCCCCCTTTTAAAAAATGATGAATGATGATAGTTTCTCAAAAAAAGAAAGAAGTTGATACAAATCAGGAAATTGGAAGGAGAAGCCAGTCCCAACTGCAGCCTAAATATTAGATGATGCCCTACAATGCTGGTTAAATGGCTCAGCATTCTGCTTGGATCCTTGGGTCTTCTATCTTGCTGCATTTGAAAATTGGAGTGTGATGCGTGAGTAAACATGACAATCCTTCATGCAACTCATTACCTGACTTTTTTTTTTACTTCCTGATTTGGATCATTTGTCTAGGGTGTGGGCTGTTCCTGAATCAGGGTTCTTGGTCTTAAGTACTTACTATATATTTCATGACTCTGAACATCAAGGTTGAGCCATATGTTTGGTGTGAAACGCATGTTCTTGAGGCCAGGTGAAACACAGGGAGGCTGTCGAGACAGCAACTTCCCCAGTGCCCCACCACTCTACCTACTGCAGACTTATCTGAGTTTTACCCGACATTACAGTGAACTTTATGATTTTACAATAGAACTTCTAAATGTTCTCCCATGGAGTAGAATCAAGATGGTATTGACAGCCCTGGCCAGTTTGGCCCAGAAATTGGAGTGTCGGCCTGCAGATCATAGAGTCACAGGTTCAGTTGAGGGCACGTACTTGGTTGCACGTTCAATCCCTGGCCCAGGTCGGGGTTGTGCGGGAGGCAACCAATCGATGTTTTTCTCTCACATCGATTTTTCTCTCTCCTAACCCTCTCTCCCTCCTTTTCACACTTTAAAAATCAATGGAAAAATATCCTCAGGTGAGGATTAACAACAAAAAAAGATGGTATTGACAACTTAGGATTTATGGTGGGTCATAGAAGTTACAGATTTCCCTTTTGGCAATATGGTGGACTATGTCTTTTGGAAAACCTCTGCCGGAAAAGCCTAGGAATTAAAGATGGTGAGTGATAAATAAGTGAGCATCTGAAAGTCCCCAGGGGCTGAGAACAGTGAGAGTTGGAATACATCTCTGCCCTGGCCACCACTGTAAGTCTGCTGGGGCAGCGGTGGACAGTCCAAGGGCCTCACAAGGTTAGGCCAATGAGAGGCCATGCCTGTGGACACTTCGGGCTAGAAGACACCATTCCTCAACTAAGGCACTTACTTATCTCTTCTGGACGGGGTGAGGGTCTTTGAGAAATCTTAGAAACTAACCTGTCCTGCCCTCTGTGTATACTGTCAGTTGGTTATGTGCTACCTTATGTCATTGGAAATACCTTGTGCTCCCTCCAGTCCCAGATGGGCATTGTGCAGTTTTCTGAGCTCCAGAATTCAGATGAACCCAGTTTCCCAATCAGAACTACAGACCATGATGAAGAAACCCATCCTGAAGGAGGTTTAGCCCCAGGGACTTCATGCCTTTGGATGATTAGAGAATGCAATAAGAGAAAATTGAAAACATGAGCAGGAAACAAGATACTGTCAAGAAAGATCATGTAGATTTTTAAAAAATATAAAATGGAATATGAAAATGAAAATTATCACTGAAATTAAAATTCAGTGGGCAGATTTTGTAGCTTATTAGATATAAGAAAGAATTAGTGAATTGAGAGTTATAACTGAATAATTTGCCTAGACTGAGACATAGAAAAAAGATAGGAGACATGAAAGACATTATGAGTTCTGTGTGTGGTGGAGGGACTGGGGCAGCGTTAGCATCTGGCTAAGGAGAGAAGTGGGGGCATTGGTGCTGGGAAGACAGAACTTCTTATGTCTATGAAAACAGGAGTCTTCAGTTCAGGAAAGATAGTGCATTATGAGCAAGGGAAAGATTACACATAAAAGTATTTTGTGATGAAATTACAGAACACACAAAAAAAAAAAAAATGTTAAAAGTGGCCAAGGAGAGGACACATTGCCTACAGATAGAAAGCCAACCTCCTAATAATATTGTGGAAGCCAGAAGCCGGCACCAACCCACACAACTCTGAACTCTTCTGACTGGTTCTAATGGGGAAACTTCCCCTAGACGCTCACTCCTTTCTGCCAGAATTCACTGTAACTTAGACAAGTCTTTTCTCCTGTGGATGCATCTGAGTTCTATTGAGAAGTGAGACTCAGTTACAGGAAGTGGACTCTGGACACCGACTCCTGCACACAAAAGTTCCTCAGAAACATCCACCCTTGCCAGTCCTACTCCCCTGGGAAAAGGCCTCATTCTAGTCAGACCACTGCAATAAAGAATGTTGAAGGAGTATGTTCCAGAACGGCTGAGATGAGGAGGAGAAAGGGCTTTAGTAGGAAACCCAGTAACGGCCTGATGAGCGTTGGGATTCTTGCTTGCATTTGCCAGCTGGGTGACCACATACCAAGAGGACCTGATAAAATGTGCACCTATTTCATAGAGAGCAAAAGTGAATATACACAAGAATATGAGTGCTGTAGAGATACAAAGTACTGTCACATCACCATGATTTCCTAAAGAAGATGTAGGAGGACTGGCCAGGCTCATGTGAAAACCATCTTTCATCCATCAGCCTAAGAGGAGTGCCACAGCTGACATTGGAATACCTGGAACACAGCAGAAATGAGGAAGACAGCAGACAGACTTGAAGGGACAGGAAGTGAGAATCCAGTAGGAAGACAGCCCTGCTCCAGCTGTTGGGATCATAGGCCCAGCTGTTTCCCACCCATGCTTTCCATTACTCTGCCTTCTCTGGAACTCTGCCTGTCATCTGCAAAGCCCTCAGAGCTCTTGAAAGCATGTGGAAGCTGCAGACCACAGGCGCCGCTTTGCAACCCTGGCCCCTCTGACCCCCCAATCTAAGCCTGGGGGACGTTTCATAGACCTACTTGTTATAGCCATACCCTCGACCTGAACTTGTTGCTTGCCTCTCACACGGAACTACCAGCTTTCCACTCTGAAACTTGGCAAATGCCCTTTGGAATTCATATAAGTTCTACTTTATTTCTGGTTAGATATTACAAACAAAATTTAGCGTAATGCCAAAGGAGGTTGTCAGTTGCCTCAAGTGTTCCTCCTCTTTTCCTGTACCCAGCATTGCACTGGACAGTGGGAGTGCTGGTTGGCCAGGGGCACGTTGCCCACCTGGAATAGGAGGCACATTGTGCACCCTCCTTCTTTTGAGGGATCAGTCTCACCTGGGCTGACCTCTGGGTTGGCCCTTCACAGCAGGACACAGTGGGCCAAGGCCAGGCGGGGAGGCATCTGGAAGAAAGGCAGTGGGATCACTTCTATAGTATTCAACAACACTCTGTGTACATTTTGATCCTCAGCTCTATGACCTCATTGAGGCTGGGCCAGAATTGAGAGACTTCTTCTGCAAGCAGGGCTTCTGCAGGCTCTCCCTCCACCCAGAGACTCACAACTCGGCCAGACTCAGACCCCTCTAGATACTGGTAGCTCTAGGTGCATGTAGAAAATGGTATTTTGCCATTGAGAAATTGGCACCTTAAATCTGATTACATTTGGGGTCTTTCCCTGTTAGGAAACATAAAACACCCAATTTAAGCCCAGGGAGGTCCCTGTGAGAAGGTTGCACCCTTTCCACATGTGGGACAGCCCAAGGCTCCGGTGAGGGTGTGAATTCACCAGGAGAGTGTCTGTGCCTTTCCCTCAGCATCATGGAGAGCACTTAAAGTTCATGGCATGGGAGAGAGGGAAGACACAATCCTGCCTTTGCTGAAGCTCAGTGACAGAATGGGCAGAGGGAGGGATGGTGGTAGGGTGTGGTGCTGTGCAGGGGGCCCCCCCGCCAACTGCCTGCTAATTGTCTCTGTACTCCACCTCTGACCTTTGTTCCTTCCTGAACTGCAGGCCAGGTGCCATTGGGTCCTGCTCTGCAACGAGGAACAAACTCTCTTGCTGCAGAGAAAGCCCTCTGGGTAAAATGTCACAAGTTCTCAGCCACCACTCTCAGGAAGTGTGGGTTGAGCTCCTGGAGGTCCCTCTCCCATCTTCTTGACCCCTTGCCTTCTGCTTGGTTCCTCTGGCATCTTAAAGTCGTTGTCGTATCTACCCTGAAGACATCCCACTCAGATCCTGCCCTGCCCTTCTGTGTCCACCCAGCACCACCAGCATCTGCACATAGCAGAGAAACTATACCTCTGTATTTATTCAGTGTAGTTAGCAAATGTCATTCACAACCAGGAATTCTCCACACTGTGCTTTCCTCGGGTTCTACTTTCACCCTCTTCCTAGTGAATTTCCTGTCTTCACAGCTGTAGGTGAGGAGGAGGCAATGGGCCTCTTGAACTGTGTGTGCTTAGTGGGGACACAGTAGGCAAGAGACCCTGAGAGGTTGGAGGCTGATTGTTTGAGACCAACCAGTGCTTCCTGGGAGACTGGGCAGAAGTGAGGTCCAGCTTACAGAGTATGGGGAGCATGCATGTACCTTCGTCCTGCCTTACTGTGAGGGAACTGCAGTGGACATTCAGAACCCTGTGCTGGAAATACCTCCTCAGTGGTGGAGGATCACTGCTCTCTCCATGGAGAGGTGCTGGTTGGTCTGTGCCTGTGGAGAGCTGCCAAGGAGGTGGGTCCGGCCTTCCCACTGGTCTTGTTTTCATCATTTTTGTTGTTAATTCTCACCCAAGGATATTTTCCCATTTGTTTATTTATGTATTTTTTTAGATACAGTGGAAAGGAGGGAGAGACATTCAATGTGAGAGACACATTGATTGGTTGCCTCCTGCATGACCACGACCGGGGCTGGGGATCAAACCTGCAACCCATGTACGTGCCCTTAACTGGGAATCAAACCTGTGACCCTTTGGTCCTCTGGCCGATGCTCTAACCACTGAGCAAAATCGGCCAGGGTGTTTCTGTTGTTATTTATACCTTGGCAATGGAAAGCTCTGTCATTTTCATCATCAGAACATGTCATGTAGGCTAGCAGCAAATAACCAAGTGGATAAATGAGAGAACGCAGGCAGAGCATGGGGCAGCTGCAGAGATTGGAGCATTCAGCTGTGTAAGAAGAGCATTTAAACAAAATGCCCTGATTCAGATATGACAGCTCCCAGTCATTTCAAAAGTGGGGTATAGCTTCTTGGAACTTACTGGAGTTCATTATCCTGTGCAGAGGCTTCCTCAAAGGCCCTTGACTCTGGGGTGTACCATGAGGCCCTGCTATTTGAAAAAGAGGTGTAAAAATTGTTGCTGGTGTCCTGACCAGTTTATCTAGTAGTTAGAGTGTTGATGTGCAGACTGAAAGATTGCAGGTTCGATTTCCAGTCAAGGACATGTACCTGGGTTGCAGGTTTGATCCCTGACCCAGTCAGGGTCATGTGAGAGGCAACCAGTCGATGTCTCTCACATCGATGTTTCTCTCTCTCTCTCTTCCCCCCCCCCCCCCACTCTATCTAAAAAATGGGTGGAAGAATGCCCTTAGGTGAGGACTAACCAAAAAAAATAATTGTTGCTGGTGATGGTGACCTGTAGTGCCTGAGTTATCACCTCAACTCATAAATCAGCATTTTCACCAATTTACAACTTTAGTTTTTAAAAAGGCAATTTAAAATACTTTCTAAAGAAATAGCAGTTTATGGAAAACTTTCTTTAAGAAAATAAAATATTACATGTTCGTGGGGCCTGAGGTGGTGAATAGTAGAAGGGACATTGTTCTGGGAAGGAGTAGACAAGATGGACATGTGATCTGTTTAGTCTGGTTTCACAAATGTCCCCACCTCTCTAGGGTCAAGCCCCAGCCAGGAATCCAGCTGAGTGACCTGAAGAGAGGGGCTCCTTGGATATGCTGAGTGGGAAGCATGGGAAACACCCCTTAGAGGAGAGTTTTAGAGACCCGTGTCTCTTTTCCTGCCTGCAGCTTGCATCCCGTGACCTAGAACACCCTGCAATATCTTGGCCCTGAATAGGGTCTTCACCCCGAAAGCATGGGCTTTGGGGGAGGGTTGTGAGGCTCTTGATGGACCCCCAATTTCCCCTCAGTAGGAGGGTGAGGTAAAGGAAGAAGGCAAGCATTTGGCTCCTGGAGTTGTGGGTATCTTTTCTCTCTCTCAACCCCTGCCTTTTTTAAAAGAAACAGCACATATATTTCTGATGAACGTTGACAGGGTATTTTATAATGGGTGAGATAGGTGGAGGATTTGCTTGTTATGAGGAGGCTGAGACGGGATGGCCGCGCTGTTCCATCGTGTCTTGTTAGTGCTCTGTGTTGATGCCTTTAGATGCCTCCAGCTCAGTCCATGTCGTGGTTCAAGGCGGGTTCGCTCCTCGAAGCGCCATGGCATGAAATGGAGGTGCCTAGAAGCAAGAAGAAAGGTACAGTACTGCAAGTCAGCCTTGATCTGTTTATGTATTTCTAAACTTTGTTTGCCATTTTATGTCTGTACTGTTTGGAGGAGGGACGGGAAGGAGGACTTGAATTACAGATACGTGTATTTAATAGATGGAGACCTGTCCTGTGTGAGCCAGGACATTGGTGATCAGCTGTCCCACCGCCTTGCACATGGTGGGTGGTCTGGGGAGGCACCTGGAGCTGAGTAAATGGTTGGTGGGGCAACAGCTTAGCAGGCTTCATTGGCTGATAAACAAGGTGTTGGAATTGTGTCTCACAGTTATTTCTGGAAAAGGTGATGATGGGCAGTAGGAATGCTGCCAACTCTTCTTTCCCTTTCCCTGTGAAGTGGGAGGCAGGGGCTCTGAAATGCCAGGTAAGGCTGGGTTCCAAGGACTCCATGGCATGAAATCTCCCCCCTCTCCTCCACCACCTCACAGAGAAGCAGGGTCCTGAGCGGAAGAGGATTAAGAAGGAGCCTGTCACCCGGAAGGCCGGGCTGCTGTTTGGCATGGGGCTGTCTGGGATCCGAGCTGGCTACCCCCTCTCTGAGCGCCAGCAGGTGGCTCTCCTCATGCAGATGACAGCTGAAGAGTCTGCAAATAGCCCAGGTGAGCCTCCATGGTGGTGGGTAGTGGGTGTTTCCTGGGACTGGAGAAATTCTCTTCTTTGGGATTGGGGATCCATTGCAAAGCTGTCCTCTTTCACTCATGAAGATGGCCCTGGTCCTGGAGGTTTCGATAAAGCAGGGACACCCCCAGGCCCAGCCTCACTGGCTCTTTCAGTAATGCTCCACCTGTCCTTTCTTTGGCCTGCAGTAGATACAACACCAAAGCATCCCTCCCAATCGACAGTGTGTCAGAAGGGGACGCCTAACTCTGCCTCAAAAACCAAAGATAAAGTGAACAAGAGAAACGAGCGCGGAGAGACCCGCCTACATCGAGCTGCCATCCGGGGAGATGCCCGGCGCATCAAGGAGCTCATCAGTGAGGGGGCGGATGTCAACGTCAAAGACTTTGCAGGTGAGCACACACAGTACCCAGGGGCAGGGCAGGGGTACCTTGCAGCAAGTTCACAGGAGGATGTGAGGCTGGCCTCCCCAGAGTCGTGGAGCCCTTTGGCCAAGTGTCATCATCCTGGCAGCAGTAGCCTTGACTTGGGATCAGCGTGGCAGGAGAAAGAGCCAGTCTCTGGGCCCATGTGGTTCTGTAGGTGTGTCCTAGGTACAAGTATAATTTGCTGTTCCTGAGATAGACGAATTAGTGTTTCTTGGAAAGTATTTCAAAATAAAATCATTTTATTTTTATAATTTTTAAGAGAATTGAGAAATTTTTAGCTATATTACTCTGCTATGTTATATAAAGCCCAGTTCTGTGCTAGAGGAATAATTTTTCCTGGCTTCTCAAGAGTGTTCAGGCATATTTAGGAAGTCATGTCGCCCCAGCAGAGGGTGCCTCTGTGCCTATCAGCCCAGGGACACTTTCCCATCTCCCAGGGAAGAAATGTCACCGCGAGACTCTCCTTTTAGTGTAGGATAAATGGTGTGCCTTCCTGACCTGAGATAGGCTGAGTGAGGGCCCCATGACTGCAGTTCAGTGGTGTCTTTTTTTTTGCGTAATTTACTTCCATTATGCCATGATGCACCATCAACATATTTGAGTTGTTTGTTAAAGGGGAATGAGAACGTAAGATGAGCAAAGCCATCTTCGTGCAGAATAGTTGTAGATTTTCCCCATTGTTGTAGTTGATAGTATCTGACTAAAACCTAATTTAGCACCCTTTTTTTACAAAAAACTTTTCTTTTTTTTTAAAATCCTCACCTGAGGACACTTTTGCATTTATCTTCAGATAGAGTGGGAGGGAGAGAGGGAGGAAGAGAGAGAGAGAAACATCAGTGTGAGAGAGACACATCAACAGGTTGCCAACCACACAACCCCAACCAGGGCCGGGGCCAAACCGCAACGAAGGTACATGCCCTTAGCAGGAACTGAACCCAAGACTCTCTGGTCCACAGGCTGATGCTCTGACCTTTGAGCCAAACAGGCCAGGGCCTATATCAAGATTTTTCACAGCACTGGAATTTTTGTCCAAAGGAGCGGCCCTGTTTGTACACTGGTGTGTGGCTATTCTACCTGGTGGCAGATTGAGGCTCTCTGGGCTACCGCCAAGGGAATTCTCCAGGTGTGGCCTCAACCATGTGCTCCATGGAGGGTGTGTTTCCAAAAATGGGAGGTTTTCTTCTCCATGTGTTGATGGATGAGCTAGGCTGAGGCTGCCCCTCATGATGCTATATGTTCACTAGACCTCCACCCTCACTGCTCAAGATTGTCCCTGCAGGTGGTTAATCTGTAGAGTTAACAAGCCAGATATCCCTGAACAAACAAGAGGCACTAAAGCACATTCAGGGCTTCCCTGGACCTCTAGCCTTTCATTGCAGAGCAGCACCCTTTAGGGCTTTGTCCTGTCTTTAGTGTCTTCAAAGTGCTGCCTTGAGACAGGAGTGACGTTCCTGAGGATTAAATAACATATGTCCTAAGTGTCTGTTTCCAGGCTGGACAGCGCTGCACGAGGCATGTAACCGGGGCTACTACGATGTTGCCAAACAGCTGCTGGCTGCAGGTGCAGAGGTGAACACCAAGGGCCTGGATGATGACACACCCCTACATGATGCTGCCAACAATGGTCACTACAAGGTGGGTCTCCTGTCTGACTTCCACATCGTTCTGTAGCTCCTGTCTCTCTGTCCTTCATGTTTGCTGGGTAACTGAGAAATGAATCTTTGTCCCTCACCAGAGCTGTCTTCTCTGACCAGCACAGCTTTCTCATCCTGGGTTGGAACCTGGATGGCCTCTCATAGTTTCAACAACCAGTATCGTCTGCAGTGTTTGTGACAGTGCCCTGCTCTGGCCATGCAGGTGTAGTTGGAATTTAATAGGTGAACGATCTTACCCATAGGAAGAGGGGCCCTAAGGATTGCTGCTGACCCTGTCCTTGTCCCTGTGGTTCTGTTAGACTAGGAAGGCCTTGACTGATGTGATGCTGAGAGGTGTAGTGAGTACCTCAGTGCACGGTTTCTCCTGAGAGGACTCAGCCTCCTTGGAGTAATGACTGCCTCCAGGTCTGAAGCAGGAGATGTACATGATATGCCTGGTACATCTTGTGCTACCAGAAAGCAGAATGGTTGCAAAGATGAGGAGGTCTTGCTGCAGTCATTACCAGAGTCATCTTGAAGAGGCCCCTGGCCAAAGACAAGACAGTTGAGCATGGTGAGGATGAAGACACCATAGACCAGAACACACCATGGCTGTTTGAATTCATAATGCTCCTTGTGGCTGCTCTCCCTGGTCATTTTTGGCAGATACTAGGGAACCAATAGCATCAAGAATGTGATGAGCATAAATTGACAAGTCACTGCAGGGGAGAGACAAAATGGGGTGGCACTCTTCAATGAAAAGTTTTCTGAGACAACTAGAGAAATCTGAACACTGATTATATATTTTATGTTAGGAATTATAATAAACTTACTAGGTAAGATAATGGCATTATACTTTCTTGTTTTTAAAGAACCTTTTTAGAGAAATATACTGAAAAATGTAATGAAATGTATGTGATTTAAAACACCTACGTGAGTGGGCAGGTGTGATTGAAATGAGACTGACTATGAGCTGGTAGATGATGAAGTAGAGCGGAAGGGGCTTGTCATTTGAATCTCTGTACTTTTGTAATTCTCATTTTAAAACTTTCTGTTATGGAAAATGCCAAAGACTAGAACATGGTAAGGGAGACAGAATAATGGCCCCAAAGATACCCCCATCCTGATCCTGGAACCTGTGACATGTGACCTCAAATGGTAAGGGGACGTCAGATGGGAGAAATTGAAGGACCATGAGGTGGGAGATGATCGTGCATTATCCGGACTATCCCAGTGGCCTTCAAGGGTCCTGACAACAGAGATCCTTTCCCGGTTGGGTCACAGTTGCAAGCAGAGGCTGGAGGGAGGAAGACATGAGGGAGACCTGACCTACACTTCTGGCCCTAGAGGCAGGGGCCATGGCAAAGGAATGCAGCGGCCTCCAGCAGCTAGGATGGCCCTCAGTTGGCATACAGCAAGGACACATTACCAGAGTCCCCCCACTGCAAGGAACCCTACACACATGGAAAGGAAAGAGCCAATACCACAAGTCACTTGGGTCAGCAGAAGTGATTTTGGACTTCTGACCTGGATTGTAAGACAAAGGTGGTGATGATTTGTTAGAGCAGCAATAGGAGACTGTCCTGATGAAGCAGTAGAAACTGTAACTACTGAGTGAAAATAAGAGTATGTAAGTAACAAGAGTTACATCCTTTTTAAAGATTCTTTGCCCGGCTGGTGTGGCTCAGTAGTTGAGTGTCGACCCATGCACCAAGAGGTTGCCGGTTCAATTCCTAGTCGGCACATGCCCAGGTTGTGGGTCTGATCTCCAGTGAGGGGCATGCAGGAAGCTGCCAGTCGATGTTCTCTCTCAGTGATGTTTCTATCTCTCCCTCCCTCTCCCTTCTTCTCTCTCTAAAGAAATCAATGAAAAAGAAAAAAAAATTGTTTTTAATTGTTAAAAAAAATAAAGATTCTTCTCATGCTCTGATCTCAAACTGAACTAAAGTTGAGATTGAACTTAATCATTGTACTTGAGTTCAGTGAATCGGTTGTCTTGGGCATATGAAGCACAGGTTGCTGATCATGAACAGTTGAACAGAGCTGTTGAAATGTCACCTGGAGTGTTTCTGTCATTCACATGACCATCCTTACCCATGTAAAATAAAGAAGAGATGATCTTATTTTCTAAAATAAATGAAAACATAAATAAATCTGCTAGCAGAAGCTTGGTCTTTGTTTCCTCTATTCTGTAAACCCCCCTCCAATAAAAAAAAAACACCAACTTCTCCCTAAGCTACCAGAACCCTTTGATGACCACTGGACCCTGCTGGATGGTGAGCTCATCAATGGCAGGAGGGGAAGATCCTATGTGAGAAGATTCTGAGAAAGTGGTCAAGTTATCACGAGGGTTGAGATCTGTGGGAGTTGGGATGGTTCTACCTGCAAAACAGCCTGGAAGAGGTACCAGGACTCTGTTAGGGTCCTTCCTGTGGAAGAGGCACAGGTCTAGAGACCCCACCAGAAAGTACACACCACTTCTGTCCCTCTGCCTGGGGGTTGTTCCCTGGTTAAGCTCAAGGTTCTCTGAACAAGATACAGCTTTACACAGGCACTATAGCACAGTTGGTGTTTCTCAGAACATGCCCTCAAGCACCTGCTACTGTCTTGTAGGTGGTGAAGCTGCTGCTGCGGTATGGAGGGAATCCTCAGCAGAGCAACCGAAAGGGCGAGACGCCGCTAAAGGTGGCCAACTCCCCAACCATGGTGAACCTCCTGTTGGGCAAGGGCACCTACACATCCAGTGAGGAGAGCTCGACTGGTCAGTGGCTGGGTACCAGGCTATGTGCAGGGTCGGGTCATGGGAGTGGGAGCAGGGTGTGTGACACTAACGGGGTCTAAGTCTCCCAGTTCTGCTGTGACGTCAAAGGCAATGTTGACTCTTACCTGCAGATCAGCACACCGGGTCCCAGCCTCCTAGACTACCTGGCACTTACAGGAACTTCTGGACTGTGAGGACCTGGGGTTTCAGTACCAAAAAAGCCTGCAGGCTTATAAGATGCCAGCCTGTCTTTGCGCAAACCTTTTTTTTGGATGGCCTCAGATTTCACTAACTCAAGTGAAATGCTTCTCTGGGAGGGGGATCCCTTCTAATCCTAGGGGTGACCAAGTGCTTGGGGAGGCCTTTCTGTAGAGAGCTTTCCCCTGTCCATGTATGCAAGAGTTTTGAACCTGCTTCTCACATCTTTCTCCTTATTTCCAACAGAGAGCTCAGAAGAGGAAGATGCCCCATCATTTGCACCTTCTAGTTCAGTTGATGGAAATAACACGGACTCTGAGTTTGAAAAAGGCCTAAAGCACAAGGCTAAGAATCCAGAGCCCCAGAAAATTGTAACCCCTGTCAAGGACGAGTATGAGTTTGACGAGGATGATGAGCAGGACAGAGTCCCTCCAGTGGATGACAAACACTTACTGAAAAAGGATTACAGAAAAGAGACTAAATCAAATAGTTTTATTTCTATACCCAAAATGGAAGTGAAAAGTTACACTAAAAATAACACGATTGCACCAAAGAAAGCAGCTCATCGCATCTTGTCAGACACGTCAGATGAGGAGGACATTGGAGTCACTGTGGGAACAGGAGAGAAGCTGAGACTTTCTGCACACACAATTTTGCCTAGTAATAAAACACGGGAGTCTTCTAATTCTAAGCAGCAGAAGGAAAAAAATAAAGTGAAAAAGAAGCGAAAGAAAGAAACAAAAGGCAAAGAAGTGCGGTTTGGGAAAAGGAGCGACAAATTCTGTTCTTCCGAGTCAGAGAGCGAGTCCTCTGAGAGTGGCGAGGACGATGGCGACTCGGTGGGGAGCTCTGGCTGCCTCAAGGAGTCCCCATTGGTGCTGAAGGACCCCTCCCTGTTCAGTTCCCTGTCTGCTTCCTCCACCTCATCTCATGGGAGCTCTGCTACCCAGAAGCATAACCCCAGCCACACAGACCAGCATGCCAAGCACTGGCGGACAGACAATTGGAAAACCATTTCTTCTCCTGCCTGGTCAGAGGTCAGCTCCTTATCAGACTCCACGAGAACGAGACTGACCAGTGAGTCTGACTGCTCCTCCGAGGGCTCCAGTGTGGAGTCACTAAAGCCAGTGAGGAAGAGGCAGGAGCATAGGAAGCGGGGCAGCCTGCAGAGTGCTCTGTCGGAGAAGAAGAGCTTCCATCCCAGTGTGGATGGTGTCATTCCCAAGTTAGACAAGGAGGGGAAAGTGGTCAAGAAACATAAAACAAAACACAAACACAAAAACAAGGAGAAAGGACTGTGTTCAGTCAGTCAGGAACTCAAATTGAAAAGTTTCACTTATGAATATGAGGACTCCAAGCAAAGGTCAGACAAAGCTATACTTTTAGACAATGACATTTCCACTGAAAACAAGTTAAAAGTATTAAAGCACGATAGAGACCACTTTAAGAAAGAAGAGAAGCTTAACAAAATGAAGTCGGAAGAAAAAGAATGGCTCTTTAAAGATGACATAATAAAGGTCTCCAAAGATGAAAAGTCACTCAAGAGAATCAAAGACACGAACAAAGATGTTAGCAGGTCTTTCCGAGAAGAGAAGGATCGTTCAAATAAAGCAGAAAAGGAGAAATTAGTGAAGGAAAAGTCTCCAAAAGAGGAAAAACTGAAACTATACAAAGAGGAAAGAAAGAAAAAGTCCAAGGACAGGCCCTCAAAATTAGAGAAAAAGAATGATTTTAAAGAGGACAAGATTTCAAAAGAGAAGGAAAAGACTTTCAAAGAAGATAAAGACAAACCTAAAAAAGAAAAAATTTACAGGGAAGATTCTGCTTTTGATGAATATTGTAACAAAAGTCAGTTTCTGGAGAATGAAGACACCAAATTTAGTCTTTCTGATGATCAGCAAGATCGGTGGTTTTCTGACTTGTCTGATTCATCCTTTGACTTCAAAGGGGAAGATAGTTGGGATTCTCCAGTGACAGACTATAGAGACATTAAAAATGACTCTGTGGCCAGACTGATCTTAGAAACCGTGAAAGAGGACAGTAAGGAGAAGAAGAGGGAAAACAAAAGCAGGGAGAAGCGAGACTACAGTGAAAAACGAAGCGACAAAGATGCTTTCTTTAGAAAGAAAGACAGGGACTATCTGGATAAAAACTCTGAGAAGAGAAAAGACCAAATTGAAAAGCATAAAAGTATCCCCAGCTACCTTTCAGAAAAGGACAAAAAGAGGAGAGAGTCTGCTGAAGGTGGACGAGACAGAAAGGACAGGGATTTGAGCGACATCTGCAGGGACAGGAAGGACCCTTTTGAGAGCACCAAGGAGCGGAAAGATGGCCGAGTGAAGGCTGAGGAGGCATACCGGGAGGACCTGAAGGAGTACAGCTGTGAAAGCGTATTCAAGGACAGGTCTGACTGTGACTTTGGGAAGAATCTGGAGCCTTGGGAAAGACATCATCCAGTGAGAGAAAAGGAGAAAAAAGACTGCCTTGAGAAGGAGAAGAAGGAAAAAATAAAATTAGAAAAATATAAAGATAAGTCCAGTGACAAAGATAAAAGTGAAAAGTCTATCCTTGAAAAATGTCAGAAGGACAAAGAATTTGATAAATGTTTTAAAGAGAAGAAAGATACTAAAGAAAAACATAAAGATGTACATAGTAAAGACAAGGAAAGAAAAACATCTCTTGACCAAGTTAAAGAAAAAAAGGAGAAAAATTTCCCTGGAATTATCTCAGAAGACTTCTCTGAAAAAAAAGATGAAAAAAAGAGTAAAGAGAAAAGTTGGTATATTGCAGATATATTCACAGATGAAAGTGAAGATGAAAAAGATGATTATACAGCAAGTGGATTCAAAATTGGAGAAGCCAGTGAAGTGCAGAGGGTGGACAGCCTCCAGGAAAAAGATGACGGGAGGGAGCCATACCCCTCAGACAGACACCGGAAGCACTCTGTTGACAGGCAGCACTTGGAGAAGCAGAAAGAGAAAGAACTCAAAGAAAAGAAAAAGGAAAAAGGAACCACAGAAGGGGCGAAAGACAAGAAAGAAAAAATCTTTGAAAAGCACAAAGAGAAGAAGGATAAAGAGTCTACTGAAAAATATAAGGATAGGAAAGACCGAACTTCAGTTGATTCTACTCAGGAAAAGAAAAACAAACAGAAGCCCTCCGAGAAAGTGGAGAAGAAACCCTCTGCTGAAGACAAGGCCAAAAGCAGGCACAGGGAGAGACCGGACAAGGAGCACTGCAGAGAGAGAAAGGCATCAAAAAGTGCTGAGGTGGAGAAGAGCCTGCTGGAAAAGTTGGAGGAAGAAGCTCTGCATGAGTACAGAGAAGACTCCAACGACAAGATCAGTGAGGTGTCCTCCGACAGTTTCACGGACCGAGGGCAGGACCCTGGCCTGAGTGCCCTCCTGGAGGTGTCTTTCACTGAGCCTCTGGAGGAGAGGGTCAAGGAAAATTGCCCACAGGAGAAGTTGAAAGAGAAAGAAAGGCACAGGCACTCCTCATCCTCATCCAAGAAAAGCCATGATAGAGAGAGAGGCAAGAAAGAAAAATCAGAGAAAAAAGAAAAGAGCGATGACTACAAGGACATTGGCAGTAAGAAGGACTCCAGCCAGTATGAAAAGGATTTCTTGGATGCTGATGCTTATAGTATTTCTTACAGTACAAAAACTGACATAGAAGATGAATTAGATAAAACCATTGAATTGTTTTCTACTGAAAAGAAAGATAAAAATGATTCTGAAAGAGAACCTTCTAAGAAAATAGAAAAGGAACTAAAACCTTATGGATCTAGTGCCATCAGCATCCTAAAAGAGAGGAAGAGACGAGAGAAGCACCGAGAGAAGTGGAAAGACGAGAAGGAGAGACACAGGGACAAGCATGGCGACGGGCTCCTGAGACATCACAAAGATGAGCACAAGCCTGCAGTCAAGGACAAGGACAGTTCTCCAAGTTCCTTTAAAGATAAAGCCAAGGATGAAAGCCTGAAACTCAGTGAGACCAAACTGAAGGAGAAATTCAAAGAAAACTTAGAGAAAGAAAAAGGCGACTCTGTGAAGATCAGCAATGGAAACGATAAGTTACCACTGTCTAAAGACCCGGGCAAGAAAGATGTCAGGCCCAGAGAGAAGCTTCTGGGAGACGGCGATTTGATGATGACCAGCTTTGAGAGAATGCTCTCCCAGAAAGATCTGGAGATTGAAGAACGCCACAAACGGCACAAAGAAAGAATGAAACAGATGGAGAAGATGAGGCACAGGTCTGGAGACCCAAAGCTCAAGGAGAGGATGAAGCCAGGTGAGGACATGCGGAAGAAGAGTCTGGATGTCCCTCCAAAGAAGCCGCTGGGCCTGGACCCTGCCCTTAAAGACAAAAAGCTCAAGGAGTCGGCTCCTGCCTCATTAGTTCCTGAGCATAAGCCCCACCCAGGACCAGGTGTGGACGCCAGAGACTGGTTGGCAGGACCTCATATGAAAGAGATCTTGCCTGCTTCTCCCAGGCCTGACCAGAACCGGCCCACTGGGGTGCCCACCCCCGCGTCTGTGGTGTCTGGCCCCAGCTACGAGGAGGCGATGCACACACCCAGAACCCCATCCTGCAGCGCTGAAGACTATGCTGACCTCATATTTGACTGTACAGATCCCCCGCCTGTCTCTAGCACTGCTGCCAGCGCCTGCTCTCCCTCCTTCTTTGATAGATTCTCTGTGGCAGCGGGTGGGATTTCAGAAACCCCAAGCCAGACACCAACAAGGCCTCTGTGCACAAACCTTTATCGTTCAGTCTCTGTCGATATCAGGAGGACTCCTGAAGAAGAATTCAGCATTGGGGACAAGCTGTTCAGACAGCAGAGTGTCCCTACTGCATCCAGTTACGACTCACCAGGGCAGCACTTGGAGGACAAGGCCCCTGTACCCCCAGGTCCCACAGAGAAGTTCGCCTGCTTGTCTCCGGGGTACTACTCCCCAGACTATGGCATCCCTTCCCCTAAGGTAGACACTCTGCACTGCCCGCCCACAGCTGTGGTTACCACCACCCCCTCCCCAGAGGGTGCCTTCTCTGGTTTACAAGCAAAGTCCCCCACATCGCACAGAGATGATCTTTTGGCCCCATCCATGGAGGGGGCCCTTCCCCCTGACTTGGGCATTCCCCTGGATGCCACAGAGGACCAGCAGGCCACCGCTGCCATCATCCCCCCAGAGCCCAGCTACCTGGAGCCCCTGGATGAGGGTCCCTTCAGCACGGTAATCACAGAGGAGCCGGTTGAGTGGGCTCATCCTGCTACCTCAGAGCAGGGCCTCTCTTCCAGCCTAATCGGGAATGCCCCCGAAAACCCTGTCAGCTGGCCCATGGGGCCAGACCTTATGCTTAAGTCTCCACAGAGATTCCCAGAGTCCCCAAAACATTTCTGCCCTGCTGAGTCTCTCCACCCTGCTGCCCCTGGGCCCTTTGGCACCACAGAGCCCCCTTACCCAGTCTCCCCTGTCCCATACCCTCTGTCTGTCCCTGAGCCAGGACTTGAGGAAGTCAAAGATGCCTCTGCAGAAGCAATCCCGGCCACCATCTCCACTGCAGAAGAACCAGCCCCTTTCACCCCTTCCTCCAGGCTGGAGTCCTTCTTTAGTAACTGCAAGTCGCTTCCTGAAGCACCCCCTGATGTGCCCCCAGAGCCTGTGTGTCTGACCACTGTTGCTCAGGTGGAGGCTCTGGGTTCTCTGGAAAATACCTTCCTGGAAAATGGCCACAGTCTCTCTGCCCTCAGCCAGGTGGAGCCAGTGCCCTGGCCCGATGCCTTTGCCAACTCTGAGGACGACCTGGACCTGGGGCCCTTCTCACTGCCAGAGCTTCCTCTGCAAACTAAAGATGTTTCTGATGTCGAAACAGAACCTGTAGAAGAGAGTCCTCTTGTTCCTCCAGAAAGTACTCCTGCAGGGGCCCCCCTGGTCCTGAACAGTGGGGATGTGGCTACATCAGCTGCTGAGGAACAGCTTGTGCTGTCTCCTGATCAGGCAGCTACCCAGCTCCCTGCTGAGCCTGAGGCCGAGCCCGAGCCCTCAGAGGGGCCAAAGCCAGACATGATTCTGGAAGCCACAGTGGAATCAGAGGCTGTGTCGGAGGGGAGGGCCCCTGAAGCCTCCGACTCCAGCCTGGGGCTCACTCCAGCACCCCCAGAACAGCATCCATCAGGTAGTGGAGATGAGGCGGAGGGTCCAGACCCCTTGGCAGCATCCCACAGCACACCTGAGCCTTCTGGGGATGGCCCTGCACAGGCACAGGTGGTGAACGGGGCTGTCCCCCATGACAATGCTGGGCTTGAGGGGCCTCCAGGAAGTGTCCAGCCCGAAACTACAGAACCAGAACCCAGACCCACAGCTGAAGCCCCGAAGGCCCCCAAAGTGGAGGAGATCCCCCAGCGCATGACCAGGAACCGGGCTCAGATGCTGGCCAACCAGAACAAGCAGAGCTCACCTCCTTCTGAGAAGGAACCTGCCCCTGCCCCTACTCCCAGAGCGAAGGGTCGAGGCTCTGAGGAGGAGGACCCCCAGGCCCAGCACCCACGTAAACGCCGCTTCCAGCGCTCTAGCCAGCAGCTGCAGCAGCATATGAACACGTCCACGCAACAGACACGGGAGGTGATCCAGCAGACACTGGCAGCCATCGTCGATGCCATAAAGCTGGATGATATTGAGCCCTACCACAGTGACAGATCCAACCCGTACTTTGAATACTTACAGATAAGGAAGAAGATCGAGGAGAAGCGAAAGATCCTCTGCTACATCACCCCACAGGCACCCCAGTGCTATGCTGAGTATGTCACCTATACAGGCTCCTACCTCCTAGACGGCAAACCACTCAGCAAGCTGCACATCCCTGTGGTGAGTGCCAAGGTGGGGCCCTGGCCCCTGAGGGTGCCAGTTGACTGGGGTCAAGACCCTGTTTGCTGTATGTCTGAATGCAAATGCCAAACTGTTGGGATGCCAGAGCTTAAAGTGAGTGTGGTGCCATCCTGGGGACCACCCTCCAACATGGAGTTACATGTTGACACAGCCCCTCTGGGTCAGAAGAATCATTTGCTTTCCTCTTTGTCATTCATCATTTTTCCTATGTCATTTCCCCATCCACTGCCTGACTGGGTCACTGAGTGCCCTTGGTTCCATGCCCATCCCCTCTTGACTGTCACCCAGCTCCTTCTCTGCAGAACATCTAGAGCCAACCCTGGTTTTGCTCAGTCCCTAATCTCCCTCATGTCCTCACCTGGGACTGTAGCTGACCAAGGTCCCCACCTCCATGTCGGGCACACCTGCACAACATTCCCCCGTTCTGTAGCTCAGTGTCTCTTCTCAACTTCTCCCTTTTTTCCCCCCACATAAATGTTCGTAGTTTATTAGGCCTCTCATGAAAAATCTGCATAGTCACCACAGATAAAGTCATTAAAGAATCTTTGCTCCTTCTGTTGTCCAATCTCCAGCTCACTTTTTGCAGCACCATCATTGGAAAGTCCCCAGCTTTCTTCACTCTGTTCTTGCATTCCTTTCTGTTTTCTTCTTATACAGGCCATCATTTGTAAGTCTATGTTTGGGTTTATTTTTCTTTGCATAATCCTAGGAATCATATCATGCCAGCTGTCTTGACACCAGCAAAATGGGTTCTGAATCTACACACAATGACATCTGGTATGATTTTATATGTTTTGGCTAGTTTTCCCCAAATTTGTCTTAGGTATTATTGCCTTCCCAGGATGAAGGACGTCAATGACCATTTGTTTCTGCTGAAGTAGTAGTCTGTTGGTCATGAATATCCTGGTCCGCACAGTTAGCTGTCATTAATGATGGCGACCAATCTTCAAGCAGCCAAGAAGAAAAAGAGCTCTTCTCAACGTGTTTTAATAGCTAAAGGCCTCCATGGGGATGTATGGCCTGGTTCCAACCCTGGCCCCTCACCCTTAAACTCCTCCACACCTCTTGTCCTGGTTCCCAGCAGCTTCATGTTACTGACCTGAGGCTAGGCCTCAGCTGTCATCACACTGGAGTCCTAAGTAACCCTGGCACCTTTGCCACCTCCTTAAAGCACACCCTTCATTGCGCTTCCAGGTTTCTCTACCCAGTGGGCCTGTCCTCAGTCAGCACCCCACCTGTCTCTTGGCACTGAACCCAGTGCCTCCATCCCCTTTTATCTGTCCCATTTTCTTGGTGGCTCACCCTTCACCCTGACCTGTTGACTCTGTGTCTGTGCAGATGTGACACACCCTTATCCTCATGCCTATGTCTAGGCCATCAGCAAATCCATCTATATGGGGTTCTGCAGGCCAGCTGACCCCACTCCACCCTCTCACCTAGGCCAGCTCCTGCTTCCTCCTCGCCCACTGAGGTTTGTTCTCAGCACAGCAGGCAAAGCGATCCTTTTATAGTGTAGCCAGATCTCTGTCCTCCTCTGTTCAGCCACAGCCTTCTTGGCCTTTGAGGATTCTAGCCTAATGTGCTCCCCAGGGATTGCCTGTTCACACAGTATGCAGTTACTGACTTTCTTCACCCCCTTGAAGAAAAGCCAGGACTTCTGTTTGATTTGTCTATTAGACCCAGAATGAACCTCAGTCACAGCTGTTGAAAGGATGCTGGTCGAGGTGAGCTAATTCCCTGGGGCTTGAGGAAGGCCCACAGCATGTAGCCCACATAACCAGTCTTGGAGGGAACTTCCTGTCCCAAAGGAAGGTCATGTTGGATTCATGTGTTCTGCTGTCAGACCTTGGTGTTCCCAAACTCAGTATCTGTGCTGGCTCTCCATCAGGTTGAAAGCTCAGCTAACCAGGACTGGCACCCAGTGTCTTTTGCATGAGGGCAAGTGGCTCTGAGTATCAGGTTCGGTGGCTAAGGCATGGAGCACAGCCTCCACTGGGACCACCACCCTCCTTGCCCTGCCCAGTACTTTGTTTCCAGGGAGCAAGGCTAGCTTTGAACCCAGCAGGATGTCACTCTCCCTTCTGGTACACTAACCACTCTAGGGAGAAGGGACTGAGGCAACTCTGCCTTTGTCTGGCCTGGGAAGATCCAGCTGCTTGGCTTCATCTAGGTTACTAGATTCAGAAAAATGTGGCCTAAGATTTGTTTGATGAGACCTTTTGTTTTGTTGTTTAAATTTTTGTTACCAAAATAAAAGTACCATGACCACCATACAAAGTTTAGGAAATAAAACAGTTGAAGTCACTGTACTCCTGCTATCCAGGGTTCACCCTGTCAGTGTCTGCATTTTTACTTCTGTATTCATGTCTTTCTAGAACGGGTGGGGAACCTTTTTTTCTGCCAAGGGCCACTTGGATATTTATAACATCATTCATGGGCCATACAAAATTATCAACTTAAAAATCATTCTCTACATTTGGTCAGGCAAATTTGGTGAGGTATGTGATGTTAGCTGGTATTGATTTCTCAGACCTTTTGCAGCCCATGGGCCAGACGTCTCCTTCCCCTACCCCCTTTCCCCGGTCCTAGTCCTAGAAGAAAGCTCTGTATTACTTCCTGTTACCACATAATTGAGTACCCAGGCTGTTAGGTAAGGGCAAGCAGAGATCAAGCATTCCTGGATACCAGGCCAGAGGCTGAGGCCTTGTTCCAGCAGCTGTGCCACCAGGTCTTGATGCTTTCTCTTGAGTATCTGGAAATGGTGGTGCCTTAGAAACACTAAAACTCAAAAACGAGAAAGGCTTACACCTAGATGTGCCACTGTATTTGTCTCCTCACCTGGTACCACCTATGGGCAGCCCAGGTAGAGTCGGAAGAAGAAGGAACAGCAGGGCCCCTGTGGGGCTGGGTCCTTTGAGGCAAAGGGGTTGGAGCAGGGCCTGATTAGGTGAGGTGTGCCACTGAAGAGACTGACTAGATGTTCTAATGTGTTGAGTTAATTTTAGACTGACAAAAGTTGAAAGCACAGGGTGTATGTATGCTGCTCACAGGGCCCTGGGATGCTGCATCTCCTGGGTCTCCTGAGCTGTGTTGGTCACCCTCTCCTTGTCTTCCTTGAAAGGCACAGTTTGATAACACTTTTGAGGAATATTGATTAGGTTATTGGTTTTACGTCCACGACTGGACTGAGAGACGTTTTTAGTGAGAATGCACAGATGTGACATGAGGACTTGATGCATCGTGTCTGATTCTTGATGTCAGCAGTCCCATCGTGGTGACAGTGATTCAAGTCTCCTAGGCATCTCCACTGTGTAGTTACTGTTTTTCCCTTCATAGTTGATAAATATCTTGGAGAAAGTACTTTGAGACTCCAAGTCCTATTTTCCTTGAACTTTTGCCCACCGATTTTAGTCTCTTTAGTATATCTTGTGTGCAGCAGTCATTCCTGTGGTGTTGGCCTAATGCTGATATTCTATTTCTCTCTCTTTCTATGTTTATTGATTGGAATGCTCCTGTAATCCAATGTGAATCACCATTACTTATTTTGTGTGCAAATTGTTCCAGCATTGGCTATTAGGAACTCTTTTAGGTTGTCCCATCTTTCTGAATGTGCTCTCACTTTACAGCCTCACAAGATGTTCCAGCTGAGCCCTGTTATTAACCATGTGGTTCTGTCTAGTGAGAATGGTGATTAGAAACCAGGTCCTGAGTGACACAGCCAGGCAAAGAGTGTTACTCTATCCCCCCGATCTGGTCTTCATCGAAACTTCTACTTCATCCTGTGCTTGCATCTTCCTTCTTTGAGAGAGAGACTAGGTGCTTTTTTTAAATTTTATTTTTTGAATCCTCACCTGAGGATATTTTCCTATTTATCTTCAGATAGAACGGGAGGGAGAGAGAAACATCGATGTGAGAAGGACACATTGGTTGCCTTCTGCATGACTCTGACCGGGGCTGGGGACAAACCACAACCAAGGTACATTCCCTTGGCCTGAATCGAACCCATGACTCACTGGTCCATGGGCCAACACTCTACCACTGAGCCAAACCAGCCAGGGCGAGACTAGGTGCTTCTTTTTTTTATTTTTTATCCTCCCCAGAGGATATTTTTACATTTATCTTCAGACAGAGTGGGATGAGGAGAGAGAGAATGAGAAACATCAATGTGAGAGAGACACATTGGTTGCCACCCGCATGACCCCAATCGGGGCGGGGGAGTGAACCCTAACCAAGGTATGTGCAATTGGCCGGAATCGAACCCAGGACTGTTTGGTCCACAGGCCGACATTCTAACCACTGAGCCAAATTGGCCAGGGTGGTTCTTCTTACTTGTGATGTGTTCACTCCTAGTGTACGTGTCTTTTTCACAAGCACTGGCCCACCCATGAAATGCCTGCACTGGTTAGAAGGTAGCCTTTGTGCCCTAGCCGGTCTGGCTCAGCAGTTAGAGCATCAGCCCATGGACCAGAGAGTCGTGAGTTTGATTCTGGTCAGGGGCGTGTACCTTGGTTGTGGTTCTGTCCCCGGCCCTGGTCAGGGGCGTGCAGGAGGCAACCATTTGATGTGTTTCTCTAACATTGATATTTCTCACTCTCTCTGTGCCTCCCTCTGTCCCTCCCATTCTATCTAAAGATAATGGAAAAATATCCTCCGGTGAGGATTTAAAAAAAAAAAGAGCCTTTGTGAGTAGTTCTGGTCTTTCGCCTCATGATCTCTTTTCAAGTGACCCAGGTGAGCACTCTCTTCCCCTCACTCTGACCCCACTAGATCAGTCAGGCTCTATTGACATGTGTTCCATGTTGGCATCTGCATCCCATTTGGTGTTAGGGTTTATGTGAGAGACATGAAACCTCACTACTTTAAATTTTTTTTTTTTTTATCTTCAGATGAAGGGAGAGAGGGAGGAAGAGAGAGAAAACATCAGTGTGAGAGAGAGACATCGACTGGTTGCCACCCATACAACCCCAGCCGGGGCCAGGGACAAACTGCAACAGAGGTATGTGCCCGTAGTGGGAACCGAACCCAGGACTCTCTGGTCTGCGGGCCAACGCTCTAACTGCTGAGCCAAACTGGCCAGGGCTAAGTATGTTTTCATTAATTTTTTAGAGAGAGAGATAGAAACAAATATGAGAGAGAAACATCGACTGGCTGCTTCCTGCACACCTCCTATTAGTCGAGCCTGCAACCCAGGCATGTGCCCTAACTGGGAATCGAACTGGGGCCTCTCAGTCCATGGGACAATGCTCACTGAGCCACACCGGCTGGACGAAACCTCACTATTAATAAAGGAAAAAGCCCGGCGTCCACCTCCTCTACCCTGCTTGCTCCTCCTTCTTTGTCCTATTTGTTCTGCACAGACAGCACAGCATATGTGTTCTTGATCTTTTGTTGTTGTTGTTAATCTTTACATGAGGATATTTTTCCATTGAGTTTCTAGATAGAGTGGAAGGGAAGGAGGGAGAAACAGAAAGAGAAACATTAATGTGAGAGAGATACATTGATTGGTTGCCTCCTGCAGAGGATCTAACCTGCAACCCAGGTACTTACCCTTGACCAGGAATTGAACCCAAGACCCTCTGGTCTGCAGGCCGATGCTCTAACCTTTGAACCAAACCAGCCAGGGCAATCTCTTCTTTCTTAAATGAAGGGTAGCAGTGTAGACACTCTGTGCTTTACTTTTTACACTTCACACTTCTCTGGAACTCATTCCCCCTCATTCTTTTTCATAGCTGTGTGGTGCCCCTTTCGGGACCTGGGTCCAATCCATTGTTCATTCACCTGCTCTCTTGCATACAAACATCTAGTTTTTCTAGGGAATTACCTGGTGCACCTGTATTTCATGTGATCAAAGATGTATTTTCAGGGTAGACTTGGTCAGTGCTGGCGTAGGTTCCCAGCCTCCACTAACCCTTCCCTCTCACCTTTTGTGACTGCAGATTGCACCCCCTCCCTCCTTGGCAGAACCCCTGAAGGAGCTATTCAAGCAGCAGGAGGCTGTGAGGGGGAAGCTGCGGCTGCAGCACAGCATTGAGCGGGTAAGAAGTCTTGAGTTCAGGGACTGTGGGCCTAGAATAAATCTGGCCATGTTAGGGTTGGCTCATATGATTTCTGTCCTTCAGGAAAAGCTTATCGTCTCCTGTGAACAGGAGATCCTGCGGGTTCACTGCCGGGCAGCGAGGACCATTGCAAACCAGGCTGTGCCATTCAGCGCCTGCACCATGCTGCTGGACTCTGAGGTCTACAATATGCCTCTGGAAAGCCAGGTCAGTGGTCACCAAGGCTGTACACTCACACTTGTCTCCTAAGAAAAGCTGGGCCTTCCAGACTTTGGCTACACACATAAGCAGGAGCAGGAAACACCCACATCCCACAAACTACTCTGATCATATGAGCAGGTCTGCCTTTGAGACAGAGGAGGCACGGGTAATCAGACAGCAGTACATGAGAAGCTGTGTGAGTTCTTTGAGGCCCCATTCCAGAGTCCTCATGAGCAAAGGCTGTTAGATCACTGGGTTGGGCTGGGCCTTAGTTTCAGTTACTTTTGAAGAGTTAAATTTTCCTCTAAAACATATATATGATTAGGATTAGCAGCACCAAGAGCTGCTGCATCAATAGCCTTCTGCAGCAAAGACCCCATAAGGAGGCTCTCATGCTGGGAACAGTAGTGTCCTTGCACCAACATGGTGACAGTGGCAGCAAGGCCCTCAGCCAAGGGCCAAGAAGTGTGGGAGCCTAGGGCTGCCTAGCATAGCAGTGGTTCCCCTCCCCATTCCCCATGGCCCTGTTGGAACTTACCTGCAGGTCTGGTATAGGCTGGGCAGCAGCGCCTACAGCACTGCCCATCTGCTCTCCAGAGTGGTCCTGCCTCATCCCTCTCAGCTGGTCATCCTGGCTCCCCTCACCCCCAGTGTTAGATTTGTCCCATATGGTGGTCATAATACCCTTTCCTTCCCCCACCCAACCTGACCTGTCACTAAACATTTGGGTGCCCCTGCCTCTGTGGTCTGTGGGTTTCCCCACCTTTGTCTGCTAGGGTGCAAGACTCTGCCATTAAGTATCTCTGCCTGCTACTGACTCCCAGCTTCAGTTGTTTTCAGCTGCTTCTTGATCAGTCCATGGACACGGTTAAGATTTAACCTGTGCAGAGTGGGTTCTCATGTCCCCCATTGTCCATCTGGAGCCTGGCTGCTTCTCCCACCCCCTGCTGCCTGCCACACTCAGGCTTGGCCTTCTGAGGCTGTCTGCCCTGGGCTTTACTCCCCAGTTTATTCTCTTCCCCAGCAACCACTGTGACTTTTTTAGAAACAACCCAGTGTGCATCATTCTGGGCCCGCCCTCTTCTTCTTGGCCTTGTGCCCTTGCTCATGTTGACTTTCCTAGAACATGACTGTTCTCTGGGCCTCTCCTGCTACCCCCTTCCCTGTTCAGGCTTTGGTGCTAAGTCCCCTACTGACAGATATCCCTCCTGGCCCCCTGGCTGGCATGAATTCCTGCTGTGTCCGGATCACATGGACCCCTGGGGTTCTGAGCAGCATTTCTGGTTTGGCTGTGGGGTAACATACACTGGTTCAGTGGTATTTAGTTTAAAAAAAAATGTTTATTAGTGCATTAAAGATTTTCCATTCATTTAACATACACTCTTTAAGGATGTATGTTTAAAAGTTTCCCCATCTAACATACTATGTATCATGACAAGTTTTTCCTAAAGCATAATATTTGTCAACAAACTGAAAAGTAAAATAATTTGGTTGGGGATCAAGTGATTACTTCAGAGTTAGGTGTTTGAAAGTTTTGCATCTAAAAGAAAAAACAAAGGGAATCTGCTGATCTTTAAAGGATTTCCTGCATTCCTTCTGCATGTCCAAGAGAGAAGGCCTCAGGCTGCAGCTTCTTCCCTTCAAAGATGTTTGGTGTGGGGCCTGGGCTCAGCCACCAGTGGTCAGTCATGCATGTATCTGTGGCTGAGAGACTTCCACATGTTCTCCTCAGCATGCCAACTACTCCAACTTCCCGGGAGAACCAGACAGCAGGAATCTGAAAACTACCTGCTCCATTGTATCCTGGTCCCTCCTGAGGTATCCCTGTTTGTAAACCGCAGTTCATCACAGGCCCTCAACCGCCTCAGGCCTCTCAAACATCCTTTACAAAGAAAAAAAATTACTTTCAGTGTTTACAAACAGAAGAAATGAAAACAGATGCCATCACCAGCTTTACCATGTGCCTATGTATTACCTCCAGAAGGAGTGTAGGCCAGAGTTAGAGGGCTTCCCAATGATGTTTCCTCTATGGGCAGCATAACAGACATGTGGAAAGCCCTCGTTGGGGGTCCCAAGTCACCCCCAGGGCAGCTTCACCACAGACAGCATCCAGAGAGCCCCACAGCCTCCTAGGCATATTACGCAAGCCATATGAGGAGGAGGAGGGGGACCAAGGGTCATACTGGTCTGTCCTTGATCATGATTACAATGTGTGGATTAAGGAATGAGGCTGCAGCTTTCATTCTTCACTGAGGAAGGAGGATTTGAAACGCCCTGCAGGTTTGCCTTCTCCCTTGTTCCCCTAGCAAACGCCCATATTTGATTTCTTCTCCAGGGGGACGAGAACAAGTCTGTGCGAGATCGGTTCAATGCCCGCCAGTTCATCTCCTGGCTCCAGGATGTGGATGACAAGTACGACCGCATGAAGGTGAGTGCACTGTACTTCCCCCCAAACTGCACCTGGGCTGGGAGCCCCCAGGAATCCACTGGGGCAGTGGGAGGCTGCTGGGTCCCATGTTTGGAGGTGACAGTTTCAGACTCTCTCTGAACCCAGCTGGTACTTTCAGGGTCTCCCCACCTCCATGTTGCTTCCTTAGAGTGTCTTCCCTCCTGTCCAGGTGTGCGGGAAGCAGCTCCTGTCACCAGCTGGCGGTCAGACCTCTGTAGGACCCCCACCTTGAGCCCTCCCTAAAGGTCACAGCACACACCCATCACCACTGTTCTAGATGTGCTGACCATTGCAGCAGGCCAGAGGATGGGTGGGAGATAGAAAGATTAGCAAGTAAGAAGCACATCCTCATCTTCAGCTGCTAGAGTTGTACATGGGGCCACTAATGAGGACCAGCCACAACACGTAATATGCCAGTTACAGAATTAACACACAAGTCAGCACCACCCAGGAAGCTCCATGAGGCAGGGCCGAGTGGGCTGTGCCTGCTGCTCTTCTCACTGAGAGCTACAGAGCTGGAGGGGAATCCAGAACTCCCCCATCCCAACCCTGTGTTACCTGTACTTGGAGAGTAAGACAGTGTTTCCAGGATGCCAGCCTTACCTGTGCCCCTTACCTCCATGACTCATGACCATGGTGCCACAGCAGTGCATACAGGTGCCACATGGGGTGGGAGCCCATGAATAGTGAGTCCATGTGGCATTTCAGGCTCTAGCATCTCGTCACAATGTGGGTGCAGGTGCAGCTCCAAGGTGATGTGCAGAGCCACACTACTGCTCTCCGTCAGCCATCAGCCAGGTTTGAAGGGAGCCACAGGGAAGACCTTCCTATAAACAGATTATTTTTAACCACAGTAAAATTAGACTTTGTACATTAAAAATGCCACATTAAGTCCAGTTTCCTTAATGTATGAAAAACTTACAAACTAGTAAGAAAAAAGTTGGATAGAAAAAGAAATTAGTGAAGAATGTAGTCAATAAACGAAGGAGATGAAGCAGCCACACCTTCATGAGGCCACGTTCTGTGTGATCATTCGTTTCAGAACCACAAGTTAAACTAGATCCTATTTAGAAGACAGCCTGCTGGCCTCCCCTGCATGTTCCTGCAGTTGGGGACAACTGTTATTTGGTAGTTTTGTAGGGTAAACGGTATCTGTCAAATTTCAGTGTGTGTTGGCCACCTAACCTAATAAGTTCCCATTAGTTGTGTAAAACAGGGATACATAAAAAAAAGTTCACTGGAACAACCCAATGAAATGGAAACCCAGAAGCCCATCAATAATTCTGTGATTAAATGGAGCGTGGGAATATCTGAAAATGGAAATACTACAAAATATTTTAAACTAGACAAACATGGGTATCTGAGCTGCTTCATGAAGCGGGTCCATCCTGAGGTCCAGACACATTCCAGCATACACGTGTGAAGACAGTTTAGAGACATGGCTGCCATACTGCAGCGCTCAGTGTTATTTCCAGAAGACTAAAGATGGAGGATTTTTATTCCCCCACTCACCTCACCGCCTCTCAACAACTTTTAAAAATATAATTATTTTAAAGCAAATTATAGTGATATTTTATTCTAAATATTTGTGTGCACATCTTAGAAAAGATTATTTTACTGTACAGTCACTGTAACATTAAGCTTTTTTAATCCAAAGTATAGTCTACTGTCTGCCCATGTTTACATTACCTTTGTTTCCAAAATGTGCCTAACCCCAGATCCACAGGTGCTACATCTGGTTATGTCCCATTTCAGTAATCCAGTGAATCATTATTTGTTTTTAACTTTGTACCTATTTATATTTAATAATATACCCATGAAGATGAAACACTTTTTTTTTTTATCCTCACTTGAGGACATTTTTCGATATTTTGTTCAGATAAAGAGGGAGGGAGGAAGGGAGGGAGGGGGAGAGAGAGAGAGAGAGAGAAACATCGGCGTGAAAGGGACACATCGAGTAGTTGCCACCTACACAACCCAACCAGGGCTGGAGACAAACTGCAACCGAGATACGTGCCCTTAGTGGGAACCGAACCCGGGTCTCTCCAGACTGCAGGCTGACACTCTAACCGCTGAGCCAAACCCACCAGGGCAAGATGAAATACTTTAATACTAAACCCTAGACAATCCTTTTTAAAAATTAAGTGTACTTTTACTTTATCTTATCTTTTGTTTTGTTAAGCCTCACCCGAGGATATTTTTTCTCATTGACTTTTAGAGAGAGTAGAAGGGAGGAGAGAGAAACGACGTCGATGTGAGAGAGACACATCAATCAGCTGCCTCCTACTTGCACCCCAACAGGGGCCAGGAATCAAACCTGCAACCCAGATATGTGCCCTTGACTGACAATCGAACCCTCAATCCTTTGGTGCAAAGCGACGCTTTAACCACTGAACCACACCAGCAAGGACAAAATTAAGTGTACTTTTAAAAGATATAACTTCTACTGTAAATGCAAATTAAATCAATATCACCACCCATAAATGAGAAAAATCAACCTGGCCGGTGTGGCTCACTGGTTGAGCATCAACCCATTTGCCAAGAGGTTACTGGTTCAATTCTTGGTCAGGGCACATGACCAGGTCATGGGCCCGATCCTGGTGGGGGGCATGCAGGAGGCGGCCAATCATTGTCTCTCTCTCTTTCTTCCCTTCCCTTCCCCTCTCTCTAAAATCAAGAAAGAAAAAAATATTTAAAAAAAACATCAGTTGCAAATTCTAATTAGGTGCTACTGTGAAATCCATGGAGGGTGGGGACACAGAGCAGGGATAATCTCCTCAGGTGTTCTTTAAGATGGCACTATGGGCCATGCAGAGGGGCAGGCCATCCTGCGGCCAGAGCTTGGCCCCGGGTCTGGGTCCAGGCCTCTTGCTTGGATACCTGGGGAATGGGCCAGGATCTTGCCTCCACTTCCCTCACCTGCTGTGCTCTCCGTGCAGACATGTCTCCTGATGCGGCAGCAGCATGAAGCTGCGGCCCTCAACGCCGTGCAGAGGATGGAGTGGCAGCTGAAGGTCCAGGAGCTGGACCCTGCTGGGCACAAATCCCTGTGTGTGAATGAGGTGCCCTCCTTCTACGTGCCCATGGTAGATGTCAACGACGACTTCGTGCTTCTGCCAGCCTGACACACCACAGGACAGCTGCACAGGACATAAGCAAAGGCCACATGGGTCAGCCCAGCACTGCTGCCAAGTCCAAGTGGTGGAAGGAGACCTTGTCCCTCAGGTGGAAACACCCAGGGAAAACCCTGCACTTTTCCCCTAGAGCACGTCTCTTTTATACCAGCTGCTGAGGGAGGACAAGGAGACCTCGGCAGTCTTGGGGTCTGTTTTCCAGCCAGCTGCCGGGGCATTTCAGGAGCTGCAGAACGGATTGCATTTTTTACAATTTCTTGTTCCATTCTGATCAACTAAAGGAAATAAAGATAAGGCGTCCACTCCTCACAGTGACCTTCAGGTCAGAGGGCAGGGAGAGTGCCATCCTTGCTGCTGTCCTGTTGCCATGGAGCTGCTGACAGCTATAGGCCTCAGACTAGGGCTGGGACGCTGTGCTGTGCGAGGGCCAGCTGCGCCGCCTACCTGCCTGCCACAGAGGGACACAGAGCCAGGACTCTCCGGTTGCGTTTTTAATGGAGTCAAATCCACGTGGTTTGTATATTTTTTCCTTTAATCTTGGGCATTTTGTTTCTCTTTCTGAGAACATAACTTGAAACACTACAGAGCCAATAATCATATAAAAAGTGTACCCGTTAAACGCTGTACAGTTTTATACACATTCACAATGTACTTTTTGCTGCCTTCTAGATAATTTATTTTGCAACACATTACTGCACAGTTGTAAATAACTTATGTACTGTAACATCACTTCAGTTATGTGTAAAGAAATAAATAAATTAATTAAATGCTTTTTGTACATGATAGTCCCCTCCCCGGGAGGGGCCAATGTGCAGGACTATGAGATGAGGGCTTGCTCCACTGAAAAACTCCACTTTCTTAAATAAGTTTTTTTTAATTTTGAAACAAATTATACAGTTGACCCTTGAACAATATAGTCAAAAATCTGAATATAACTTTTGACTCCCTCAAAACTTAACTACTAATAGCCTCCTGTTGACCAGAAGCCTTACAGGTAACATAGTTGATTAACACATATTTTGTGTGTTATGTTATATACTGTATTCTTGCAATAAAACTAGGAAAAAAAAGTTAAGAAAATCATAAAGAAAAAATACATTTACACCATTTACTGAGAAAAATATACATATAAGTGGACCTGTGCAATTCAAACCTGTGTTGTTAAGGGTCAAATGTATTTTCCCCTCCTTTCCTGCCCTTATTGCTCAGGACTGCTCAGTTCACAATGGGGAGACAGCAGGTGGGGAGGCCAGGGGCCAAACCCTGTGTTCTTCACATCCCAAACCCCAGGTAGACAACAAGGGCCTGGGGCAGAGCCATCAGCACCTGCAAAATACCAAGGCTTGCTCTCTGTTGAGGAGACTAAGGGTGTGGGAACATAGAGAGGACTAGCCCTTGGCTGCCAAAAACCTAACAGGGTGCCTGCATCTGTCCTGAGGGGCCTGCCTGAAGTAGGAAGGAAACAGAATAATTCGCTGCTTGGGCAGCAGCTCCTCTGGGCAGGGGGCCTTGAAGAGACCACTGTCCAGGCCTGAGCAGCTCTCACTTCCTGGCTCTACCTGTTCCCTGTGCTGAGAGAACTGCTTGGGGCTGAATCTGCCTCTGTTGAGGCAGCAGCTGGTGTGGGGTCCCCACTTTAAGAACCCCGGTGCTAGCAGAAAACCAGCTCCAGGGGCAAGAGTTGGAGGTTTGACACAGTGGGTCCCAGGAGAGGCTGAGCGACGCACAGAGTAGAAAGGGCACCGAGGAGAATGCCTGCAGGAATGGATGAGCGGCCATGTGGTCACTCCAGGGTGTGCCAGACAGCTTGGGGATGTGCAGGAGCCACCTGAGCATTTCCCCTAGACCACCCTTACTCCATCCTGTCTACAACTTCTGACATCTGGCTCACAAACAGTTGGCTCTCCCAACACCTGGGGTACTGCAGGAATGTGCAGTGTGTGGAGGAGATAGGTCCGAGCAGTGGGGTCTGGGTAGACCTTTTCTTTGTTCATGTCCTGGATCCCTCACCCTCTTCTCCGTGCTTCCTGTATCTGGTGGGGGCGGCAAGAGCTGTAGAAATGAGTTCGCATGCCCAGCTCTGCCTCACAGCGCTCCAGAGCATGATTCCTGGGCCACACCCACTGCAGAACAGCCTGCTCAGAAGTGCGCCCCAGAATGGCCTGAGGTGGCCTGTGACCAATTCCTCCTCAGGTGCAGGTAAGGGCTCCTTGGCCTGCCTTAGCCTCTCCTGGGGCAGGCCATGGGCAGGGCCTTGGTTTTCCTAGAGCACCCTGGTGTGACCTTTCAGGGTCCATGCCTGGGATAATGGGGGGAGCACCCCCTCTCTAATTCTGACTCTGTTTTCCTCTTCGTGCATATTCCCTCCAGATTAGTCCCACCACTTGGGTATCTGGGAAGGGGCACAGAGATGCCATTAAAGCTCCAATGGCTTTTCTGGGCAAAAGTTGTTTTTCTAATCACAGAACTCTGATCAGAGTAACACTTCTGTTAAGCCCTGTTTTTTTCTTCCCCTCAATCCTCACCTGAGGATATGTTTTTATTGATTTTTACAGAGAGAGGAAAGGAGAAACATCAATGTGAGAAACATCCATAGGCTGCCTCCCCCCCACACCCCGCCCCGCATGAATCAAAAGCACAACCTTTTGGTGTACAGGATGAGGCTCCAACCAACTGAGCCACCCGGCCAGGGCAGCCCTGCTTTTTTAAACATAAATTAACTTGAATTCATTCCCATGGTTGTGCCTTGGCATCAACAGTTTAAGGCTGCAACAGTGGAAGTCCTGGAACCCCTGGCCTCATGCATGTGGCCACCTACACAGCGTGCACAGCCTGGTGGACATCAATAAGGTACCCCAGAGAACATTTAAAAATAAATTTTAAAAACAAAGGCTGTCTGTGATTCTGCTCCTAATGTTCATCTCTGTAGGAGCTTGAGGAGTCTGCAGGTATTTTGGTGGGGTTTTTTTTTTTTGGTTTTTTTAAATTGATTTTTAGAGAGGAAGGGAGAGGGAGAGGGAACCATCTACGTGAGAGCAAAACACTGACTGGCTGCCTCCTACACAACCCCCATCAGGGATCTAGCCTGCAACCCAGGCATCTGCCCTGAACGGGAATTGAACAGGCAACCTTTCAGTGTATGGGATGATGCCCAACCAACTAAGCAACACTAGTTAGGGCCAGTGCAGTTATTTTTGCAACACCCAAGAGTCCCAAATTGTGCCTGGCTGGAGATACTGCTGATGGTCCCCGAGGCCTATAACTGCAGGTATAGATGTAAGATTGCCCTCAGGAGGGTCTAGCTTGAGCTGGAGGAAGGCAGTGCTTGGCGCCAGGCACTGGTGTCTCACCATTAGCCCCCTGGTTTCACACAGCTAGCGCTACCACAATGCAGCCTAGAGTCCTGGCTCTGACACAGATAGATGCCAAATTCCTCACTGGTTAGAGGGTTTACCACCCTATAATTCAAAGCCCCTGCAAACACTTCCTAATCCCTTGGCCTTCAAAGGCTTCAGAACCTTATCAGTATGGAATAGAAATTCTAGCTCTGGCCGGTTTGGCTCAGAGGTTAGAGTGTCACCCCGTGGATCAGAGAGGCCCCGGTCGGTTCCTGCTAAGGGCACATACCTAGATTGCAGTTTGTCCCTGGCCCCCGTTGGGCTTGTGTGTATGGCAACCACTTGATGTGTCTCACATCGATGTTTCTCTCTCCCTCCTGCTCTGAGGATAAATGAAAAAAAAAAAAAAAATTCTAGACAAATACCCAGTCCCCAAGTGCTATGGGCCAACATGTTAGTCTGGACACACAGTCCTTTTGTGAAGGAAGTTGGTGCCTTGCACAGGGCAGTCCCCAGCTTAGATGGAAACATAAAGGAAATGAAGGCCTTTTCCCAACCTGCAGAAGAGAAACAGCAAAAGAAAACCCAAGTGGCCCTGGCTGGTCTGGCTCAGTGGTAGAGCATCGGCCAGCGGACCAATGAGTCACGGGTTCGATTCCAGTCAAGTGCATGTACCTCAGTTGTGGTCCCTGGCCCTGGTCAGGGTCGTGTGGAAGGCAACCAGTCGATGTGTCCCTCTCACGTCGATGGTTTTCTCTCTCCCTTTATCTCCCTCCCTCTCTCTCTCTCTTTCTCCCTCCCCCTCTATCTGAAAATAAAAAGAAAAATGTCCTCAGGTGAGGATTAAAAAAAAAGAAAACCCAAGTTAAAATTTTAGGACTAGAAAATAAAGGAAGCAAAACAAAAAGTTCACTGTGTATACATTTAAGAGTAGAATGGAAAGATACAGTGAATTTGAAGAGAGATCAACAAAATTTAATCAATCTGAATTACAAAGTGAAAACAATTTTAAAAAATGAACAGGTCCTCAGGTACCTGGGGGACACAAAGGTCTAACATTCATGTTCTTGGAGTTCTACAAGGAGAAAAGAAAAAGGATGATGCTGAAAATTTTGAGGAAATAAAAGGCTGAAAAATGCCAAGCTAGGCAAAAGATAATAAACCTATATATTCAAGAAGCTAAACAAACCTAAAAAGGATAAACTCAGAAAAACTAATACCTAAGTAAATCATAAACTACTGAAAGCTAAAGAAATAAAAATGAACAATCCGAAAGGGAAATTATAATAATAATTTCATTCACAACAGCATCACAAAGATTAAAATATTTAGGAGTTAACCAAGGAGGTGAAAGACTTGTACACTGAAAACTACAAAACAATGCTAGAAAAAAAATTAAGACAAATACTGGAAATACAGCCTATGTTCATGGATTCAGAGACTTAATCTTTAAGATGTCAATACTACAACAGAGCAATCTACAGATTCAATGCAATCCCTATCAAAATCCCAAGGACTTTTTTTTTTTTTTTTTGCAGAAAAAGAAAAACCCATTGTAAAATTAATATAAAATCTCAAGGGACCTCAAATAGCCAAAACAATTTTGAAAAACAACAAAGCTGGAGGACTCACACTTCCTGATTTCAAAACTTACTCGAAAGGTACAGTAATCAATACAGTGTGGTACTGCCATTAAGACAGACATATAGACCAATAGAATACAGAGCCCAGGAATAAACCCTCACATATACATGGTCAAATGATTTTTGACAAGGGGGCAATGACCATTCAATAGGGAAAGGACAGTCTTTTCAAGAAATGATGCTGGGAAAACTGTATATCCACGTGTAAAAGGATGAATTGGATCTATCATTATCTAACATACAAAAAATTAAGTTAACCAGAGCAATGGCAACATGAAAAGGACTCTCTGATCTTGCTAGCTCTGAAGAGAGAAACAGAGTAGTTAGCCAAGGAATACAGGCAACCTCCAAAAAGAGGAAAAGGCAGAAAACAGATTCTCCCCCAGAGTCTCCAGAAAGGAATGCCACCATAGAAACCTGGATTTTTGCCCAGCAAAACCCATTTCATACTTCTGATCAAAACTGACATCAGAGGAATGGCAGCATGAGAGATCCCCTTGTTCTCTCCCCTTGACGTTCAACCATTTGAACAGTTCTAACTCAGCAAAAGATTTCCTGCTCAACCCGCAAACATGCCTGAGAGATCCATGCATTGAAACATCTCAAGGTGGGCAAGTGGGAACAAACAGGAGGCGAGAAGGGAGAAGGGCTGAGATGATCCACAGAAGCAACCCTGCAGTTCATGGTAGGGCCCAAGCTGGAGAGGACAGGAATCCGGTTGTGGATGGTGCTCCCTTCAGTCAGGAGGAGCAGAGATTCATTCAGTGGGCATTCCTGCAGGAGTGAGCAACATGAGCTGTGGCTGAGCCCAGAGACCTGGGAAGGACACAGCAAGGGAGTACAGCTGCGGCTGTCGGATGGTTGGCATTCTAGACAGAGAAACAAAGCCACAGAGCCCTGTGCTGCTGCCCCCTCCCCCCAGCAGCCTCCCAGAGCTCACCTCCCTTCACCCTTGGTGTCAGGTTATAGAGCACATTATCTGCAAACATGAGAACTGGTACTACAGAATCACACTTTTCACTGAGTAAAGGATGCACTCTGTGACCAGTTCCAGGATAGGGCACAGGGGGGCCCACAGAGATCAGAGATCACCATTTCTTGGAGGGAAAAACAACAAAGAAGCCCACCCCACTGCAGCTACACTGATGCCAGCACTTGACTGCCCAGCACCTGGCTACTGGACACACTGGGATTTCACAGAGCTAAACAACGTGACTCAGTGCCACCTACTGGAAAAAAATAGATCTCTTCATATGAATCTGCTAGACAAATGCCACTCATACATAGACGCCTAGACAGAGAAGGAATCCATCAAATACCATGAATAATCAAGGTAGCGAGGCAGCTCAGAAAGAAAATTAATCTTCAGAAATCATACTTAAAGACATGGAAATATGTGATATAAATGACAGAGAATTCAAGATTGCTGTTCTGAAAATACACAACGAGATGTGAGAAAATACAGACAGGCAGCCCTGACCAGTGTGGCTCAGCGGCTAAAGTGTCAACGTGCGCACCAAAGAGTTGCAGACTCAATTTCAGTAAAGGGCACACACCTGGATTGCAGGTTCAACCCCTGGCTCCTGTCAAGGCATGTGCAGGAGGCAACCAATCAATGTGTCTCTCCTCCCACCCCATTCTCTCTGAAAAAATCAATGGAAAAATATTCTCAGGTGAATATTAACAATGACAACAAAATACAGACAGGCAATTTAATGTGCTCAAAAAACAAATCAATAAATAAAACAAGTACTTTACCAGAGATTGAAACTTTGGAAAAGAACCAAACAAATTCTAGAGAAACTCAATAAAAGAGATCAAGAATGAATTAGCAAGCATAGGAAATACAGCTGACCAGATGGAGGAAAGAATTGGTGATAGAGCCCAGCCAGTGTGGCTCAGTGGTTGAGCATCGACCCATGCACCAAGAGGTCTCCAGTTTGATTCCCAGTCAGGGCACATGCCCAGGTCGTATGCCAAATCCCCAGTGTGGAGCATGCAGGAAGCAGCTAATTGATGTTCTCTTTCATCAATGTTTCTATCTCCTCCCTCTCCTTCTCCCTTCCTCTTTCTCTAAAATCAATAAATGAATAATACTTAGTGATAGAAATGACACAGAAGGAAGAAGAGAGAGACTTGCGCATAAATAAATAAATAAATAAATAAATAAATGAACTCTACAAGAATTATCTGACTCCATCAGAAATTGCAAAAGAATAATTGCCAAAAACCTAATGTTAAATAGGGAAAAAACAAGTTGCAGAAACTATAAAGAATGATGTCATTTATTTAAATTACAAAATGCATACATTAAGAAATACTATGTATTATTTATGGTATGAATAAGTGTACAAAATATAACATTTTAAAAAAGAATAATAGGTATACCAGAAAAAGAGAGGGAGTAGGGAACTGAGAGCCTATTCAAAGAGTTGATGAGAATGTCCAAACCTATGGAAAGCGCTAAATCCTTGAATTCAAGAAGCAAACAGAACTCCTAGTTCCCTCAATCCAAAGAGGCCTTCTCCAAGGCACATTATATTAAAACTAAAAAATTAATGACAAAGAAAGAATTTTCAAGGCAGCCAGGGAAAAGAAGAAAGTAACCTATAAAGGAAAGCCCATTAGGTTATCAATGTACTTTTCAACAGAAACTGTACAAGCCAGAAGAGAGTGGAACCAAATATTCAAATTACTAAAAGAAATTACCAGCCAAGAATAATATATCCAGCAAAGTTTTCCTTTAAATATGAAGGAGAAATACTTTTCCAAATACAAAAGCTGAAGGAATTTATCACCAGAAGACTTCCACTGCAGGAAATACTCAAAGGGGTTATTCTACTGAAACAAAGAACAAAAAAGGTCACAAAACTACAAGATCAACAAATTTACAGCAGGAACAGGGATAATTTATGACCACAAAAACATACAAGGGGCACTGGCCTGGTGTCTTGGTTGGAGCACTATTCCATACACTAAAAGGATGCAGGTTCAATTCGTGATCAGGGCACATACCTAGTTGCAGGTTCGAGCCCAGTGGGAATGCATACAGGAGGCAACCAATCAATGTTTTGCTCTCACATCTTTCTCCCTCTCCCTTCCTCTCTCTCTAAAATCAATGAAGACATATCCTTGGGTGAGGATTAAAAAAAAAAAAAAAAAGAACAAAAACATGAAAGAGGAGGAGGTAAAGGTCTTAATTTGCAAAGTAAGATGGCGATCAGATGCATTCAAAGAAAAAAGGACTACTGCATATATGAAACTTTCATTTTCATAAACCTAATGGTAACCACACACAAAAACCCAAAAGTGAGACACATAGCTTAAAAAAAGTGGAAACAGAGGAAAGAAGTATGTAATATTATCAGACAAAAACAAAAGACAGAAACACAATGAAAAATAACCAATGGAGTCACAGAGCTACCAGAAAACAAAAGACAAAATGGCTATAGTAAATCCTTAAATATCAATAATTATCCTAACAGTAAATGGACTGAATTCACCAATAAAGAGGCAGAGAGCCCTGGCCGGTTTGGCTCAGCAGTTAGAGTGTCGGCCTGTGGTACAGAGAGACCCGGGTTCGGTTCCCGCTAAGGGCACGTACCTCAGTTGCAGTTTGTCCCCGGCCCTGGTTGGTCGTGCGGGTGGCAACCACTCGATGTGTCTCTTCACATCAATGTTTCTCTCTCTCTCTCTTCCTCTCTCTCCCTCCCGCTCTGTGTCTGAACAAAAAATGCAAAAATGTCCTTGGGTGAGGATAAAAAAAAAAAAGAGGCAGAGAGTAGCAGATTATATAAAAAAATAAAACCCAACCATATGCTACCTTTCAGGAGACACAATTAAGCTGCAAAGACAAAGTTAGACTCAAAGTGAAAGGGTAGAAATGATTCTTCAAGCAGATAACATCCACAGAAAGGCAGGTGTAGTCATACTTATATCTGAAAAAAAAAAGATGTCAAGATAATAAAAGTAACAACAGACAAAGATGGACATTTTATAATAATAATGGGGCACTACATCAAGAAGACATAACACTTCTTAATATATATGCAACCAATCAGGGAGCACTGAATTATATAAAGCAACTACTGACAGAACTAAAGGGAGAAACAGACAAAAACACAATCATAGAAGGGGACCTTAATACTTCATTGATAGCTCTAGATAGATCATCCAAACAGAAGATCAATAAAGAAATATTGGCCTTAAATTACATATTAGATCAAAATGGACATAATTGACATTTAAAGAACCTTTCATCATAGAAAGACAGATTATACATTCTTTTTTTTGATCCTCACCCGAGGACATTTTTGCATTTATCTTCAGATAGAGCGGGGGGGCAGGGGGGAGAGAAACATCAATGTGAGAGACATCGATGGTTGCCACCCACACGACCCCAGGGCTGGAGACAAACCGCAACCGAGGTACATGCCCTCAGCGGGAACCGAACCTGGGACTCTCCAGTCCGCAGGAACCCGGGACTTTCCAGTCCGCAGGCCGACGCTCTAACCACTGAGCAAACCAGCCAGGGCATATTATATATTTTTCTCCAGTGTATATGGGACATTCTCAAGGGAAGATCATATGTTGAGTCACGAAACTAGCCTCAACAAATTCAAGAAGTTGAAATTATACCAAGCATATTCTCTGACCACAATGCTTTGAAATTAGAAATCAACTGCAAAAAGGAAGTAAAGAAACCCATAAATAGGTGGAGATTGAACAAGATTGTAATAAAAAAAAAAAAATGGGTCAAAGAAGAAATAAAAGGTGAGAGCAAAAGATATATAGAGACAAATGAGAATGACAAGGCAACATATCAAAATTTCTGGGATGCAGTAAAAGCAGTAATAAGGGGGAAGTTTATATCATTACAGACCTATCTCAAGAAACAAGAGAAATGAACACCCTAACATTATATCTTAAAGAGCATGAAAAAGAACAAAAGCAACCCAAAATCTTTCCATGATGTCAAGCAGTTTCCCTTGTTCTCAGATAAGGAGAATAAACAGCATTCCTCAGGGAAACTCCCAAGGTGTACACCTCCCAGCCAGGTCAGAATGGGCTTTACTTTAGTCAGAACAAAGCAATCACGATTAACAATGAAAGGATGATTAACATTTCTTATAATTATGGGCAGCACCCCACTATTAGTTTTCTATTCTGGTATTTTCTATTATTCTAATATTCCCTCCTGCCCCTTTCAGTACTGCCCGGCCAGTGTGGCTCAGTGGCTTGAGCATCACCCTATGCACCAAGAGGGCGCAGGTTTGATTCCCCGTCAGGGCACATGGCCAGGTTTCAGACTGGATTCCCTAGTAGGTGGTGTGCAGGAGGCAGCCGATAAATGTTTCTATCTCTTTCCCTCTCCCTTCCCTCTCTAAAAAATCAGTACAAACATTTTATTAAATACTAATTTTAAAGAAGTGTGGTACTGGCATAAAGACAGACATATAGATCAATGGAATAAAAATATGGGAGTCCAAATATTAACCATACAATTGGTGTCATCAAGAGTGCCAACAGGATTCAATGGGAAAAGAATTGGCCTTTCAAGAAATGGTGCTGGAAAATCTGAATATCCACATGCAAAACAAGGAAGTTGAACCCTTACTGCACACTATATACAAAACTTTAATTAAATTAAATTATTTAATTGAATTAATTAGATAAAAACTCTCGATCTAAGAGATGAAACCATGAAATACTTAGAAGGAAATGCGGGTGCTAATCTTCATTATATTGCAATGATTTCTTCACATATGACACCAAAAACACAAACACAAAAGAAAAAAAAATGAACCTCATCAACACTAAAATCTTGTGAAAAGATTTTCTACAGGTTGGCAGAAAATACTTGCAAATCATATATCTTATGTATCCAAAATATGTAAAGAATTCTTACAACTGAACAACAAAAGGCATGCAACTCAAGTAAAAAACGGGCAAAATATACACATGACAACACATAAAAAGATTTTTAACATCACTAACCACAGTGAGGCACCAGGATGAATATAGTTCTGGTTTTGTTTTTTAAAGGGGAGATAAGTATTGGCAAGGAGGTAGAGAAATTGGAATCCTCATGCATTACTGGTGGGAATGTAAAAATAAGCAGCCCTTGCAGAAAATTGTTTGGTGGTTCCTTAAAAAGTTAAACATAGACTCACTACTTGACCCAGCAATTTTGCTTCTACACATACACCAAAAGATCTGAAAATAGATACTTAAATACTTGTACAGTAACTCCTCATTTAACATCGATAGGTTCTGCAACTAAGCAAAATAACATGTAGTAAAACAATTTTACCATATGCTAATTAACATAGACAAGAGTTAAGTCCCCACAGCATATCAACATACAACAAAACAACTTTGAACAAAATGATGTTATTGGAGAACCTGCTGTACACCAAAGTTTATAGCACTATTCACACAAGAAAAAAGTAGAAAACAACCCAAATGTCCATTAACAAATGAGTGCGGATCAACAAAATGTGACGGATCTATATAATGGAATATTACTCAGCCATAAAAAGAATGAAATCCTGACAGATACTACAATGTAAGTGAACCTTGAAAACTACTTTAAGTGAAAGAAGCCAGACCCATAAGGCCACAAATTCTATGGCTGATGGGAAATAGGTACTGATTACTTAATGATTACCAGGTGTCCTTTTGTGATGAAAATATTTTGGAACTTGATAAAGGAGGTGGCAGCATAAAATGGTTAGTTTTACGTTTAGTGTATTTCACCTCAATATTTTTAAAAGCCAATAACAACCTTAAAAGCAAAAAAAAAGCCAGTTCGAAAACGCAACGCAAAGCCACAGTCCCTTCACAAAGCAAGAGAAAGCAAACTAGTTAGGGAAATTTAGGCGTAATCCATAGGACCCATTGTAATGTTCCTCGCGGCAAAAAACAGGAGTTGAAAACAAACGCGACCTACTTTGTTCCTGGGATGGAAGCCTCCACTAGGGTGACGGTGCCGGCGCCCCTACTTACTCCGTCCACGCAACGCCATTCCAAGCCAAGTTCACAAAAGGACCCAAGGCTGGACCAAGTAACTGAAGCTCGTTTTGCAACATAATCACGATCACCTTCCCGCTGCTGGAACGCAGAGCACCGAGCAGGGCCTCTGCTCACGGATACCACACTCCGCCAGGGCTGCAGCAACGGTGGCCACGCAGAACGGCTGGAGCTGGACACCGGAACAGACGGTCGAGCCGCTCCCTCCCACGGCTGCAGCGCCGCGTCAGGCCGCCGGGGGGCAGTGCACCCCGTGCTCCACAGGCCGGACCCGCGATCCCCCGTCGCGCCACAGACCCCGGGTCTCAGGCCGACGCTGGGACCCTGAGACCCCGGAGCCGCCTGACAGAGCGTCCGCCTGGGGCCCGCGAGGACAACCCAGGCTCGCCCTCCAGCGCCACCCCGATGCCTCCTAGACCACGCACCCCTGAACGCCCCTCGCCCACGCCCCGCTGGCCACGCCCCGCAGCCACGCCTCTGCAGTCGCCTCTAAAACCCTCACCTGCCGTGTCCTCCGTGGCCTCTCCCCTCAGCCCGCCCCGTTCCGGCCTCTCTCAGGCCCCGCACTAGGGACCTGCTCCGCCCTCTCTGGCCCGTCCCCTCAGTGGCCCCGCCCCCTCAGGCCCCGCCCCGCCGGCCGGCTCCCTCGGAGGCCCACCTGCCGACCCCGCCCATTAGCCTGCAGGCAGCCGGGTCCAGCCCCGCAGGTTCTTCCCGCTCAAGTTTCGCCCCGGCGCTGCGGCCACGGATGGAGCCAGAGGTGCGGGTGTTGCGCGCCGCGGGAGGCTTTAGCCGGGCCCGGCGCCTACTGGCCGCCGCTTCGTGGCTGCCGTGCGTGGCGCTGGGGCTGGCGCTGGGCTTGGAGCCGCTGCTCACCGCGCTGCCCGCGCACCACTGCCGGCCGGACCCCGCGCTGCTGCCCCCAGCGCTGCGCGCGCTGAGCGGACCCGCGCTGCTGGACGCCAGCGTGCCGCGCCTGGGCCCCGCGCGCGCCCGCAGCTCCTGCCTGCTCCTGCGCTACCCCGAGCCCGCGCCCCGCGCCCGCCCCAACGGCACGCGGGCCTGCACGCGCGGCTGGCACTACGCGCTGCCCGCCGCCGGTCTGCTGCGCAGCCCGGTCACCCAGGTGCGGGAGGATGGCCTGGCGTCTTCTACACCCTGCCCCCACCTCTGCGCCCCAACTTCGTACCCCCTTGGTCTGTTCCCCATTCCTCTTTTCCCCTGCCCCTCTTCCCCCCTTCCTCAGTCCCCCTTCCTCAGTCCCCCTTCGTGTCACATTTTCCTGTTTCTTTCCTTACTTTTTTCCCTTCTTCCATCTCCCCTTCCTCTGTCCCCCCTCCTCTGTTCCTCTCCATTCCCCCCTTCCTCTGTACCCTCTTTCCTTTCCCCCTTTCTCCTCCTTCTATCCCCTTCCTCTGTTCCCCATCCTGTTACTCCTTTCTCCCTCTTCTCTGTTGCCTCTCCTTTCTCCCCTTTCTCTGTCCCCCATTCCACTGAACCCCCTTTTCTCTGTCCCCCTCCTTCACACCCTTGCCCTTCTGCCCTTGGTCTACTGAGGCTCTCATTTGAGGGTGCTGCCCCCCTCCTCTCTGATGGTGCAGCTGTTGCCTAAATCAAAGGTTGCAGCCTGAGACCCTGAGGCTGCCAAGGCGGGTGGGCAGCTGCGGGAGGGAGAGGGGGAGGGGGAGGGGGGGGAGGAGTTGGAGTTGGAGTTGTTAAGCTGAAAGTATCATCAGGCAGGCGCCAGGAGTCCACTTCAGTGCCATAACCATTTTGAGCAACCCATAGCTTTGGGCTGTGTCAAAACTGGGTTCCCAAAACAGAAGGCTTAGAATAAAGGGAGCAAAAGTCAGTTCACTTTTCAAAAGGCAGACCTCCCCCCTGTGAGGTGTGTGCAGGTTGGACTAGAGGCAGGGGAGTCCAAGGGGGCAACTCGGGTCTGGGTGGGAAGAAATAGGGAGGGGGTAGCTGGTACCTTCTGTCCCACCCTCAAGCCCCATCCCTGCCTCCCTTTGGCAGCCTCGGCCCCACAGCTGCACCTCCACCCCTGGGAGCATCAGCCCAGTGTAGAAACTGGAGCGAGGTTGCCACATCCCTGCCAGGCCTGTCTTGGCTCCGCACCCCGCAGGGCTTCTCTTCTCCCACCCATTCTGTCCACCACACTCCTTTCGGCCTCTTGGTGTGTCAGTTGATCAGCGCCCACCAACTTTCACAAGTAGTTGGATTTTAAAATAAAAACACTGACATAGTGTGACCCTAAACAGTGTATTAAGCTTGTAAAAAAAGAAAGGCACAGGACCTTGGAAAGGGAGGTGGGGAAGTGCAAGACTGAGGTTGAGGTCAAGGGCTCTTGACCAGGAAAAGCAGGTGGGCACAGCCCTGCCATCTGTTCCGGGAGCTGCTCTTGAAGTGAGCAGGTCAGGGAAGGGTGAGGATGAGGCCCTGGTGGCCCTGGGCACAGCAAGCAGAAACTAAGATCAACCAAGGTCCAGCCTCGGGGAGAGTGAGGGCTGGAAAGAGGTGGATGAAACTCCATCCAGAGAAAACAGAAGCCAGACTTGGGGCTCCATGTGGGTACTCTGGGGACCCCAGGTCATTATCACATGGGGGCTCAGACCAGGAATTTTTTTCCCAATTCCATGTGAAGCCCACCAGAGTCAGGAGACCACACTGTGTGACCTTGAGCAGGTCCCTTGCCCTCTCTGTGCCTCGGTTTCCCCTTCTGTCTAGAAAGGAATTGCAACATAGTGTCTAAGGCCCCCTTCCAGGCTGACATTCTGGGGACTCCAGCAAGGTGTGGGGGGCTCCTGGCTGGCTGACAGGCGGTGGGTGTCCCCTGCAGTGGAACCTTGTGTGTGAGAACGGCTGGAAGGTGCCACTGGAGCAGACGAGCCACCTCCTGGGCTGGCTGTTGGGCTGTGTCATCCTGGGCATGGGATGTGACCGGTGAGGTGCTGCCCCTCCCTTTGAGCCCCTTAGGGTCCAGCTAAACCCCTAAGCTGTCCTGACCTGCATTCCTGTGTGTCCCCCACTGCCCACCAGGTTTGGCCGCCGGGTTGTATTTGTGACCTCCCTGGTGCTGGCCACAGGCTTGGGGGCCGGTGAGGCCCTGGCCGCCAGCTTTACTGCCCTGCTGGTCCTGCGGCTGCTTCACGGGGGGGCCTTGGCAGGGGCCTCTCTCGCCCTCTACGTGACTCGTGAGTACCTGGGGGACTGGAGAGGGGCACCCACTCAGGCTCGGCCTCCAACCCCACTGGAGGGGATGTCTGTACGGCTGTTGAGGGCTCTTTTTGAGAAGGTGGGAGGCACTGTTGGCTCAGGTGTTGGAGTGGGCAGTGAGTTGGCTTCAGATGTCCGGCTCCTGGGCAGGTCAGCAGTTGGTCCCTGCAGCACTGGACAGAGCAGCCCTTTCTGGAGGACTCAGCCACAGCCACCTGTGTCTGCTCAGGTCTGGAGCTGTGTGACCCCCCACGCCGCCTGACGTTCTCTGTGGGGGCTGGCCTCTTCTCGGTGGCAGGCACTCTGCTTCTGCCTGGCCTGGCCCTGCTCGCGCAGGACTGGCGCCTTCTGCAGGGGCTGAGCGCCCTGGCAACAGGACTGCTGCTGCTCTTTTGGGGGTGAGTGTGGAGGGAGACAGGTCAGCGGCCTCCATGGAGCGCCAGGCATGTGGGTACGGGACAGGGACACATAAAGCCACTTGATGTCTTGACCCCGGGTCCAGGGAGGAAGGCACTGGAGCCTGGTGTCACTGTGTGGAGGACCTGAAGGCGTCCTCACCCCTCCCCTGCAGGTTTCCAGCCCTGTTCCCCGAGTCTCCCTGCTGGCTGCTGGCCACGGGGCAGCTGGCCCAAGCCAGGAAGATCTTGTGGCACTTTGCCGAAGCCAGCGGCGTGGACCCTGAGAACAGCCCCGAGGAGGAGAGCTCCCTGGCTACGGGTAATGTACCAGCCAGGAGGGAGGCCTGGGTGCCGGAGGAGGGACGTCACCGCACATACGCGCCCCTCTGTTCTCGTGCCCATAGAGCTGGACGTGCTGTCTGCAGGAAGCCCCCGGCCCCGGCACCACTGGGTGCTGGAGCTCTGGCACACCCACACCACCTGGAAGAACGGACTCATCCTGGGCTTCAGTTCGTGAGGAGGGGACGGTGTGGGTGGGCTAAAAGAGGGACTTGTGTCCCCCACCCCTTTGGGGGGTTCAGTTGCCAGAGTCCCCAGCTATGGCTGAATCCATAGCTTTGTCTTCCCTCCCAGGTTGGTTGGAGGGGGCATGAGAGTCAGCTTCTTCCGAAGACTGGTCCCTCATGAGCCAGCCTTCTACGGACCCTACTACCTGGCGGCCAGCCTAGAGGTGGCAGCCACCGTCTTCCTGCTCCTGACAGTGGATCGCTGGGGGCGCCGCCTGGTCCTGCTGCTGGGCACCTTGGTCATGGGCCTGGCATCCCTGCTGATTCTCTCAGGGGTCCTGTGTGAGTGCAGAGTCCTGTGGGCTAACAGGGTCATCCTGTTGGGCTGAGGTCAGCCCAGAGGGGCGGGGATGGTCCTGGGATCAGCCCCCTCCTGGGGTCATGAGAGAAGCAAGGTGTGTTGGGATGAGACTGCTGTTCTTTTTACCTTGTTCATCTTCCCACTGTGTACCCCAAGAAGCTGAGGCCCAAAGAGTTTAAGGGGCTAAAAATATCTACATGCAGGGGCTTAACATTAGGGTTTGGGTTGGATGGGAGCAGCCTGGAGCACCTGATGCCAGGCCCAGAGTGCAGATTCGGGGCTGAAAGGTTGGGGAGGGCCCTGGAATAGCCTGGTGTGGGCAGCACGGGATCCCCCTCTTCACTCCGCAGACCTGCCGGCCTGGACCATGCTGTCCCTCTCTGTCCTGGGGCTCCTGGCCTCCCAGGCGGTGTCCACCCTCAGCAGCCTCTTCGCGGCAGAGATCTTCCCCACAGTGACCAGGTGAGCTTCGGGCTGCGCAGCACAGGGCCCAGAATCCTGCCAGCCCAGCTCCCAGAGCCCTCTTGGGAGTGGACACCCCCACAGTTTATGCCCAAGACTTGTCCACTCCATCACAACTGGAGTTCGGATTGTCTTTTCCTGGGTGACACCGCACAGACAGGCCCGGAGTGGAGGATGGGGAGAGGGAGGCCTGGGGGAGGGGCAGAAAGGAGCCAGCCCCCAGAGACAGTCAAATTCCAGGGGGCATTTTGTGTTCCAGTTTTCTAATGAAAAGAACAAAACTTGTGTCAGGGTAGAGAGGGGCAGCTGTTCCACAAAACCGCTTTCAGTTTGTTTTCCTAGAGTCCCCACACCTCTGGCTCTGGGGGGGCCGGCCCCTCCCCGGAGTTGGGCCTGCCTGGGGGCACTGCGTCTGCATGTCCGGCTGTCTGAGAGGGTGGCCACCGGTCGCCCACACTGTGCCCTTTCCTGCAGGGGGGCAGGGCTGGGCCTCGTGCTGGGTGCCGGGTTCCTGGGCCAGGCGGCGGCCCCTCTCGCCGACATGCACGGCAGACGGGGCTTCTTTCTGCTACAAATGGTTTTCGCCTCGTTCTCCATCCTCCTCCTGCTGTGTGTCCTACTGCTGCCTGAGAGCCGAGGACGCGGGCTGCCCCAGTCACTGCAGGATGCCGACCGCCTGCGCAGATCCCCACTCCTTCGGGGCCGCCCCCGCCAGGACCACCTGCCCCTGCTGCCACCCTCGCGCTGCTGGGCCCAGACATAGTGGGTCCAGGAAGGGCGACTCTGGCTGGACAGACGCACCTCCCCTCAGATGGCCACATGTCAGTGTGGGCAGAGGGGTCTCAGGGAGGAGCTGTGGGGTCAACGTGAAGAGGGGTCCCCAGTTGGACCCCTTGTTCCTAGGGGGCTCTGGCCTCCCACACCCCATCACCACTTGTGAAGGATAAAAGTGTTCATGGAACTTGGTATCCTCATGGTTCTTCCCTCAGGCCACATCCTGGGGCTGGAAGGGGCTCCCCAAGTCAGGGTGCCTGCAGCCCCTCCCACCACCTGCCTGGGGAGGCCCTGGCCGGCCTGGGGTGGAGCAAAGCCTTGCAAGTCATTGTGAAGACCCTGCACCAGAAAGACAGCGCATTTTTAATTCACATTTGCTGGAGAGCTGCATCCTTTCATACAGAGATGAGAGCTGCCTGGGGCGAGGCAGAGCTGGGAATGAGGGTGGCTGGCCCCTACTTAACAGTGCTTGCTGGGCCCTCAGGGCGGGAGGGGCACCTCCTTCCCACAGCTCCGTTCTGGGCCCTGGGCTCGGCCCCTGAGACTCCATCCTCCCCTGGGAGAAGCAGGCTGCCCAAAGCCCCTTGAGTGTGGGGCCAGGTGCCCTGCGGCCACCTCTGCACAGGTCAGCTGGTCCTCCACGCTACATGGCCAGCTGCTGGCATGTCCAATCGGACCTCTGTGGTCAGGCTGTCCATCCTGGTAAGGTGTCCACCCCCTGTGTCCGGGTGCTGTGCCCTCCGCAGGGTGGGTGCTGGTCCCCATTAGAAAGCTCCCTTCCCTGCCCAGAGTGGCCATTGCATCCTGCCCTCCCTCGGGCCCTCAGGGGGGACCGTACAAGTCAGCCAGCCGGGCGAAGCGCGGGCCCCAGTCCTGGAGGCAGCTGTAGTCTTGGTCCTCGTCGCCCAGGCTGGACAGGATGGAGCTCAGGGTCCCTGCCATGGACCCGTCTCCTTCGTAGTCATAGATGAGAGCAGTGTCGTAGGGTGGGACGCTGAGGTCGCTGTCTGCAGCCTCTAAGCCCTACAGAGAGGCCCCAGTTCAGGACCCTAGCGCACGCAGCCCAGCCGCAGCGCAGGGCGAGGTCAACCCCAGGCTCCGCACCAGGAAGGGGCGGAGGAGGTCTGAGGGTTCCGGGGGTTCCAGGAGCAGCCCTGAGAGTGCAGGCACCTTTGAGAGCCCCTGTCCTGGGATTCAGATTTGAAAGAGGTTTCCTCTGGGCAGCTCTCCTTCCTGGGGCCCAGCCTTCCCCGAAGACTGTCCTGCCTGAGGCTCCCTGACACCCCAGCTGGGAGAACAGCTAGTTCTGCCTCTTAAAGGTTTGGCCAGTGGTCTGTCACCTCCACCTGTGCTTGTCCCATCGGCTCCTGTGGGGTTGCCTGCCTCCCAGTCGGAACCTGCGCCGGGGCCTGCCCCTCGCCAGGCATCTGTCAGGGGCGTTCTATGAGCCAGGGCGCTGCTGAGGAGTACCTGCACGCTCCCCCCATTGCCCACCTAATTGCATTTCCCCTGTTCTGGGCATCTCCTGTGTGGACCTCAGGAAGTCACTGATGCTGGGTGCAGAGGGGCGACTGTGGACGCCTGGGCTTAGCGGACAGTCACTTCTACCTGCAGGGGTCGTTAAGGTTCCTCTGCCAGTGCTAGTGGACAGCGCTGCAGAGCCGGCTCCAACCAGCCCCAGCTCAGCTAGGTCCTGTGCAGGGCGTCACCAGCCTCCTCTTCCCACAGGGCTTGAGTGCCTGTGGCCCTCTGTCCCCCAGCCTCAGTCAGCAATCATGTTCCCAGGAGCTTCCTAGAAGCTCGGCCAGGGTCCCCCACAGTGAGCCCACTCTGTGACTGCGCGTGTACGGGGGTCCACGGAGGAGGGCACTTGTATGTGCTGTGTGTGTGTGTGTGTGTGCACGCACATGTGTGCCCCTGCCCTCTCCACCCCTGGGGGACCTACGTCGTTGATGAAGTCTGCCATGTCAGCGGGGCTGGTGGGCAGTGCGCGAGATGGTGGGGGTCGCACCCGGCTCAACGGGGTGTCACGGCGCAGAGGCGGCCGTCCCAGAGGGGCGCTCAGGGCTGCCAGCTCGGAGGGGTGGCGCAGCTGGTTGATGTCGTAGGCATCCTGCAAACAAAGTGCACGGCCTGGAGCCTGATCCATGATGGTGGGGTTTCCATCCCAGGCGCCTTCCTGAGACTGCACGATAGGTTTGGGGTGTAGGGAGATGATCTGGGGAGGCCCACAGCCTGGGATCCCTGGGGCCCTTCCCACAGCTTAACCTTCTGGCCTCCACACTCCCCACCCTTACCTGGTCTTCCTCCCCACCCCCCTGCTCATCATAGTTGAGGATGTTGTCCCGGAGGTCGTCCTGCAGCCCCTGTAGAAGCCCCTTGTCCCACGACTGCTGCCGGAACCGCGGGAGGAGGGCCAGCGGCAGGGTGAGCACTGGGCAGGCAGACAAGGTGAGGTTGGCGCTGGGCATGGCTGTGAGGGACGTAGGGGCACGGGGTGTGCAGGGAGAGGAGGAGTGGGGCGCTCGAAGGCTCCAGGGTCTGAGGGCAGTGGTCTCAGGGCGTGAGCACTCACAGAGCAGCAGGATGACGGTGGCCAGCACGATGACCAGGGCACCCAGGCTGATGCCCGGGCCTTTTGCCCTCAGCGCAGCAGCCCCCTGCAGGCAGACGCCGTCTTGGCCGCAGCGGCACACCGTCACGTTGAGGGGCTGCTCGCGCTGCTGGGGCGGCTGTCCCGAGTCCCGGAGCAGCAGGCTGAGGCGGTGCAGCCCCTCCTGCAGCTGGTGCTGCAGCCTCAGACGTGCATGGCTTACTGTGGAGGGCGCCTGAGGTCAGCGGGGCCTCCGGGGCTGGCCTTCCCTCCATGCCCAACAGCCATCGTAACACGCTGGGCCTGTTTCCCATCTGCCCACTGCCCCGCCTGAACGCGCCCCCCCACCCCCACCCCTCCGGACCCCTAGGGGTCTGGGGGGAGCTCACTGTTAATCTGGCTGAGGCTCCAGTTCCGGGCCAGCTCTGGAATGCTGGGGTTCAGCTGGAAGTGGAAGGGGGCCCCGTGGGGGGGCAAGTCCTCATCCGTGGCACCCAGGAGAAGGCCAGAGCCCTGGGTGGGCTCGCTGCACAGGCTTCCAGATGGTGGGGACAGCTCAGGGGCATGGTCGTTGACCTCCAGGATCTCAATGGACAGGGTCCCGGTGGCCGTGCAGGGCGGGGAGGCTGCCGACAGAAGAGGCCTGGTGGGCGTCCTGCCCCTGCTGCGGCCTGCTGCCCGCCCTGTGTGTCTGCTCTGTGGGCCTGCCTCTCAGCCCTTGGGCCAGCGGCAGGGACGCCCCGCCCGGGTTAGACAGCCGTGGGGCCCGGGCATGGACTAGTGCTCACCGTCATCATAGGCCAGGATGATGGCTCTGTACCAGCCATCCTTGAGGAAGGGGGACGCCGGGCTGAGCACACGCTGGGTCTGGACCCAGCCTGTGGCTCCATCCACTTGCAGCCAGTCCTCGGGGTCATAATCCTTGGAGTAGCTGTCAGCCAAGGAGGGGAGAGGGAACAGGTTGGCCCTGAGCTCCACAGGACTCCCTACCGGGGTGGTCACATACAGACACACATACATCCCTTATATGCACACACACTGCGTGCACACACGCATGTACACACACGTGCCTTTGAGGCCCTCGGCTGGTGTTTTCTATCCCCATTCACAGATGAGGAAAGTGAGGCACAGGAAGGCCGGTGAGCTGACCCGGGCCCCATGGCAACTGAGGGACACAGCATCACATTGATAGGATTCAACCCATGAACACCGTGGAGACAGACACAGATACACAGGGTCAGGGCTGGGGGTGAAATCCAAGGGCTAGTCTCATGGGAGCCCCGCTTGCCAGAATGAACAGGGTTAGACACCCAGAGGCTGGTCAGAATAGACTGTGGCCACGTCACTCGGTGCCGACTGTAGCCATGTCCTGCCCTGCAGAACAAGGTCACACCCTGGACTGTCAGGGACACAGACAGACAGATGAGCCCTGCACCCTCTGACCAGTGCCCTGATGGGAGCCCTCAGGGCACAGGGGCTGGGGTACCCTCAGCTGTGCTCCTGGCCCTGGCAGGGAAATGGAGGAATGGGGCCATTTGCTCCCTCTGCCTCACCCCCAGGGTCCCCGGGGAGGCACCTGAGCCTCTGCAGCTGCTGTGTGTCGGGGTCTCGGGCAGAGAAGGTGGCCACGGGTGTTCCCGGGGCCGCCCCCTCAGCCAGGCTGGTCCTCAGTGGGTTCTCCTGGAACACGGGCGCCTCATTGACATCCTGCACCCGCACGCTGACTCTGGCCTGGTCCCGCTCCGCTCTGGGGGCAGCAGCCTGCAGGGGGGCCTCGTTCTGCACCGCCACTCGGAGGTCATACTGCTCGCAACGCTCATAGTCCAGGGGCTGTGGGGAGGGAGCAGAGCTGAGAGCCTGCTCAGGGCGCTGGGCCCCCGCGGGCTGGGCCGGAGAAAGCCTCCGTGGGGCCCCTGTCCCAGGCCCTGGCCTGCGTCCCCATTTCCCTTTCAGCCCTGGAACAGTGAAGCTTATGCAGGACAGAAAGGTCACAAAGAATGATGTAAAGATGGTCAAATAAATACTCATCACCCAGGATGAATGTGTTGGGTGTTGTGTGGCGTTTCATGTGCTATTTGGCTGGGCGGTCCTCCCGGCGACTCAAGCCCTCATCTCTGTATTGACGGCAGGTATTTGGTAGATGTGGTTAAATTAATTTCTACAGTCAATTGGCTTAAATAAAGAAGATTATGCTGAACCATCTGGGTGGGCCTCACCCACTGTTGAAAGTCTTTAAGAGTGAAACAGAAGCCCTGGCCAGTTTGGCTCAGCGGTGAGGGCGTCGGCCTGCGGACCAGGGAGTCCCAGGTTCGATTCCGGCCAAGGGCATGTACTTGGTTGTGGTTCGTCCCCTGCCCAAGTTGGGGTCATGTGGGTGGCAACCAATTGATATGTCTCTCTCACATCGATGTGTGTGTGTCTCTCTCTCCCCCGCTCCCACTCTGTCTGAAGATAAAATGTAAAAATATCCTCAGATAAGGATTTAAAAAAAAAAGAGACTGAAACGGAGGTTTCTGGGGAGGAAGGAGCACCAGCTCAGACCTGCCCAGCCAGCCCCACTACGGTGTGAGCCGGGTTCTCGCAACCAGTCTCTTTAGACAGCAATATCTAAGTATATCTATATCCTTACATGTGTGAATATACATGTGTCCGTACCCGGGTTTCTTATGGTTTCTTGGGTTTCCCTTCCGGCTGAGGCAGGTACAGTGATTCACACTGTAAACGGCACACATGCTTGTGGGGTGGCCCCGTTGCCCGGGGTCAGCATGGCCTGAGCCTGCGTCCCAGCACTTCCTGTCCTGTTGGCTCCGTCCCCTCCCTCCGCTCTCCTGAGGGCGCACAGAAGGTCCAGACGGGGTCCCAGGGGGTCCCAGGGCATGAGGAGAGACACCCGCCTCAGCTCGGCCCACAGCGACACCGCAGGGAGGGAGCTGCGCCCCACTCACCTTCACCACAGACAGCACGCCTTCGTTGGTCTTGGGGTCTGTGCGGATAGTGAAGTGTCCATCGGGGTCGCCCTCCAGGATGGTGAACCTGGCTGCCCAGTTGGGGGAACCAGGCAGGTCCCTGTCCTCCACCTCCAGCCGCCCCACGTCGACTCCACTCGTGGCCTCTGTGGCCTCCATGAAGAACTGTGGGAGCCCACCCCGGTGACGCCAGGGTTGTCGCGTGGGGACAGCCTCCCTTGCCCCTCCCAGCTGAGCGCTGCCCACCCACTGGAGCCCTCCCAGGTTGGTCTGCCTGTAGAGTCGGCACCCCTCCAGGGCCCGGCGAGCCCTCTCTGTGGGCTCGGCACATGGGCTTGGGGAGACAGGGGTGTCTGGCTGCTTCCCCTAGGACTGCTCTCCTGGCTCCTGCTGACAGCTTTCTGCTCACAGGCACCGTCTCTGTTGCCCCCAGCTCAGGTCTCGGGCTCCTGCTCCAAAGCTCCCAGCCTCACACCCTCCACGAAACCTGGTCCCCACTGGGCGTGGGGAGGGAAGGCAGCCCGAGCAGGGGCTGGGGGGGACAGCAGTGGCACCTCATCCCTGGTGAAGCCAGGGGCGTTGTCATTGACATCCTCCAGGGTGATGATGGCCGAGGCAGTGGCGGTCAGGCCATCTCCAGACATGTCTGCCACCTGCAGGGTCAGGTTGTACACAGCGACCACCTGGGGGATGGCAACATGGAGACCGGGTGGGCACAGAGCCAGGCCAGGAACGAGACCCTCGTGGCCTCAGCCGACACAGGAGAGCCCTGTGCGTGGCAGGGTCCCAAGCGGCTCCAGGTACCCTGTCTGCTCCCAAACTCTGGGCACAATGTGCAGCCTCTCGAGGTCCAGTTACCAAGTCAGATGAGCGTGTACAGAGCACCTACTGGGTGCTGGACACTGAGGGGCACCGGCGAGCTGTATCCCTGCCTCAGCAGAGAGATGATCACCGAACACAGTGAGTGACCAGACAGAGCCACACAGGCGGCTGTGGAGAAACCAAGAAGGGCTTCCTGGAGGTGCTGATGCTGCACAGAAGTCCAGCAGCGACAGGCAGCAGTGGTCCTGACAGAGGGTGGCCATCCCTCTGAGCACGAGTGGCCACTGCGGGGCACAAGAAGTGACAAGCCCGACTGCTTAGTGGGCAATGGGTATTTTTGGCAGAAAAAAAGTTGAAGTTGTGTCAGGGCCAGACACTGCACAGAGGGCTTCTCACCCTCTCTTGACCTAACCCACAACCACCCAGGAGGCAAGCTGAGTGTGCCCAGAGCCCCCAGTCACTGTGACCGTTTGTAGCAACTAGAGAGGGAGAGTCTGGCTGAGCAAGGCCTGGTCCGAGGTTCCAACTCTAAATGAGCTGCCCCTGTTCACCAAAACGCGCCAACCCGGTGGACAAAGATGGGTCCCGTGTGACCCTGGCTTCCCTATTCCCAGCTTCCGAAGCAGATTTGGCGGCCTCACCTCACGGTCCAGGCCCACTTGTACTGTGCGAATCTCCCCCGTGAGCTCGTCAATGCTGAAGAGCTGGGGGCTGCCCTGCTCCAGGATGGAGTACCGCAGGGCCGCGTTGTCCGTTTCCGGGTCGTCAGCATCCGTGGCCTCGGCTCTGGTCACATAGGTGCCTAGGAGGAATGAGAGCGTGTGAATAAGACGCCCAAGGGTGCCAGCCCCTAACTTCCACTCCCCTGCGGCCCACCATGCCGGAGAGACCTGGGCAAACGTGAATGTCCCAGCCTTTGGACATTGTTTGTGGGGGAGGAAGCAGGAGTGTATGATACACGTTCAATCAAGAGCTGTCTGTGTCTCCCACGAGACACCGAGACAGCCCAACAGGGCTGTGAGCACGGGTCAGACCACGGGAGGCAGCAGGAGCATCTGGGGCCGGCCCTGAGCCGCAGCCGCCTGGGACACAGGCTGTGCTGGGCACCACGGGCGCTGTCCTCAGCCCCACCAGCAGAGAGGAGCAGTGACCAGGGCCAGACCTGGGCTCTGGGGCAAACAAGCCGCCTAATCTCAGGAAGGGGTGAGGACTATGCAGGGGCCAGGAGGTTCCTCAATGCCTGTCCTCACACCCGTTTTCCCTGTGGTGAGATGTAGGTCTGACCTCCATCCTCCCCAAGCTCAGGTGTACACCACAGTCCAGGCTAATATAAAGGAACAAAACACATATACACATATATACATACACACACACACACATACATACTTACGTACATACATAGGGGAGAAGTAAAGTTCTACCATATAGTAGGAAGCCAACTGATAAAAGAATGATGGAATTAGAAAACCACCATTTTACAGCCATCGGAATAACAACGGATTCAGGCGAGAACCATCAGTGGACGCTGAAACGGGTGGGTGGAACTTTGAGGAGTAACAGGATATTTGCACAGTCTCTAAGTCTCTTCCACAAGCTACCTATTGATTACAAAGGGAAAGAGAGAAAAATCTCGGTGGAGAAGCCTGACAGACACTCCTTTCACTGGGTGCATCAAGGTCGACATCTTCAGAACAGGACGCGTGTCCCTCCTCCTATGACGCGCCGAGGAGGACATGGCATCCCTTGTAAGGAATTCCCACCGGAAATGCGAAGCCCAAATCCAACCACACAGACCCACAGTCAGAGACCATCTTCAAAGTAATTGCTGGAATGCTTCAGAATGTCAGCATCGTGATTAAGGAGGTGGAGGACTTGTGCAATGACAACTACAAAACGTCACTGAAAGAAAGTGAAGAAGACAAATAAATGGAAACACACCCCATGTTCCTGGATTGGAAGAATTAATATTGTTAAAAGTTCAGCACTACCTAAAGCAATCTACAAATTCAATGCAATCACTATCAAAACTCCAAGGCCTTTTTTTTTTTTTTTTTTTGGCTTACACAGAAAAGCCATTCTAAAAATCACATGGAATCTCAAGGAAACCCAAATAGCCAAAACAATCTTGCAAAATAAGAACAAAACTGGAGGGCTCACACTTTCTGGTTCTAAAAAACTTACTGCAAAGTTATAATGATCAAAACGTTGTGACACTGCCATAAAGCACACGTATAGACCAATGGAAAAGAATACAGCCAGGAATGGTCACATACAGGGTCAAATGATTTTTGACAAGGGGGCAATGACCATTCGGTGGGGAAAGGACAGTCTTTTCACCAAATGATGCTGGGAAAACTGGACAGCTACATGCAAAAGAATGAGTTGGACCCATAATTATCTAACACCATATATATAGAAGTTTACTCAAAATGGATCAAAGACCTAAATGTAAGACCTAAAACTATAAAAGTCTTAGAAGATAACATAGGGGAAAGCTTCATGACACTGGATTTAGCAATAATTTCTTGGATATGACATCAAAGGCACAGCAACAAAAGAAAAATAAATTGGGCTTCATGAAAATGAAAAAGTTGTGTTCATCAGAAGACACTATCGAGTGGAAACACAACCACAGAACAGGAGGAAATATTTGCAATCATATATCGAATAATGGATTAATATCCACAACCCCTAAAAGTCAACAACAACAAAAACCAAACAACCCAGTTCGAAAATGGGCAAAGGACCTGACTAGTCATTTCTCCAAAGAAGACAGATGAACAGCCAATAATCATATGAAAAGAGGATCAACATCACTAATCGTTAGGGAAATGCAAATTGAAACGACAACAAGGTAGCAAGCACCTCACATCCATCAGGATGGCTTCTATCCAAAAAGCAGAAAATAATTGCTGGCAGGGATGTAGAGAAACTGGAACCCTTGTGCACTGTCAGTGGGAATGTCAAATGGTGCAGTCACTGTGGAGAACAGTATGGCAGTTACCTGGAAAATTAAAAATAGAACTACCATATGACCCAGCAATTCCACTTCTGGGGATATCCCCAAAGAATCAAAAGCAGGGTCTCTAAGACATATCTGTCCAACCATATTCACAGCAGCTAATACATGGCAGCGACACAAGTCCCCGTCAATAGATGAATGGATGAGCAAGACGTGTTCTCTACACACGTGGAATATTATCCAGCCTTCCAACAGCAACAAAAAACAAACAAAAAAGGAAGGAAATTCAGACACATGCTACAACATGGATACACATTATGGTAAGTGAAAGAAGTTGATCATAAAAAGATACATTCCACTCACGTTAAGCACCTAGTCAGTTCATGGAGGGGACAGTAGAATGGCTGTCACCAGGGGTGGGGGAGGGGAAACGGAGTTAGTGTTTAATAGAAACAAAGTTTCAGTTTGAAAAGATGAACAGAGCTACGGGGATGGGTGGTGGTGATGGTTGTACAACTTGATGAATGTGTTCAATACCACTGCATCATACACTTAAAAATGGTTAGGATAGGCAGAATGGGAGAGGACGGGGTCAATGGGGCAAAAAGAGGGACATCTATAATACTTTCAACAATTTTATAAAGATGGTTAGGGGAGCCCTGGCCGGTTTGGCTCAGCGGTTAGAGCGTCAGCCCGCAGACCAGAGAGTCCCGGGTTCAGTTCCCACTAAGGGCACGTACCTGGTTTGCAGTTTGTCCCAGGCCCTGGTTGGGGTCGTGTGGGTGGCAGCCACTCGATGTGTCCTTCACGTCGATGTTTCTCTCTCTCTCTTCCTTTCCACTCTCCCCCCCCACCCCCCCACTCTATCTATCTGAATAAAAATGAAAAAATGTCCTCGGGTGAGGATAAAAAAAAAAAGATGACACCTGCCCAAGGGGAGGCCACCCCCATTTCCAGGCACCCACTGTTGATCTCCATCTCTGCTGTTCTTTTACACACAGAAAAGGAAGAGGGAAAAAGATCCACCCTCAAAGATCAAGCAGCCAACAGAACCGAATCCATAGCTGACCAGACACTGGGGCTTTTCCCCGGCAGAACTCTGAAATGAGACTATAAGAAGAGGCAGGGTTTCCTTTTGCTATAAAAGGTATTATTGGGCTAACTGGAACGCAATAAGGTTTGTAGATGAGATATTAACTTCCTGATTTTGATAAGTGTGTTGTGGCTAAGTAATTAGAATGTATACACTGAAGGCATCAGATCCGCAACCAGCAAGGAAGGAAGGAAGGAAGGAAGGGAGGGAGGGAGGGAGGGAGGGAGGGAGGGAGGGAGGAAGGGAGGGAGGAAGGAGAAGGAAGGAAGGAAGGGAGGGAGGGAGGGAGGGAGGGAGGGAGGGAGGGGAGGGAGGGAGGGAGGAAGGGAGGGAAGAAGGGAGGGAGGAAGGAGAAGGAAGGAAGGAAGGAAGGAAGGAAGGAAGGAAGGAAGGAAGGAAGGAAGGAAGGAAGGAAGGAAGGAAGGAAGGAAACATGATGTGTGTCCCATCTTTGTGAAGGGTATACAGACATTCTTGGCAACTTTCCTGTAAGTATGACATTACGTCAAAATAAAAAATTAAAAGCAAAAAACGGACTGTCATGTTAAGTCATGAAAAACAAAACATGGGATGAAATACAACAAGCGTGAGGGACAAAGGAGGGCGCACTCTGCATGCGTTGGTGCTCTCCATCTGCAGCAGGGCTGGCCTGGGGCGTGACCAAGTCCCTGGGAGCAGGGGGAGAGGAGGGATCGCTGTCTGGAAGGAAATCTGCCCGCCTGGAACAGACGCACACACAGCAGTCCTTCCTGTGAAGATTCGTAAAGGACAGAGGGCTGTGTTTTGTTTGTGATCAAAATGTGGAATTAAGAGGCCGTGAGAGCGGACAAGACTGCTAATGGGCGAGGGGTTTCCTTCCGGGGGGGTGGCAAAGTCTGGAACTAGATGAGGTGTTGGTTGCACAACATTGTGAAGGTACTAAATGCCACTGAAGCGTTCATTTTAAAACGGTTAATTTTATGTTACGTGCATTTTCCCTCCATTTAAAGGAGGTGGCAGCAGCCAGAGCTTTGCCCTCCACGAATCCTCTCATTGCATTTGCAAGATTCAGGGGGTTGAAACAGGAAGTGACATGAGTTGACTCCTGGGAATTCCGTCAGTGCCGGGAACTGTTTACTTCCTTGCAGACTCTTTGAAAATCTTGTTACAGGGAAAGCCTCAGCTTCTGACCTACCCAGAGCCCCTCTGCGGCATCTCCCCTCCCCTGCGGGAACCCACTGGGCAGGGGGGCCGGGCGCCCACCTCACCTGGCGCTGCGCCCTCCAGCACTCGGCCTGTGAACACCTCCTGCCGGAAGACAGGCCGGTTGTCGTTCTGATCCACAACCACGATCTCCAGGTCCGTGGGCTCCTCCAGGGTGGATCCTCCCAGGTCCAGAGCAAAGGCCCTTAGCTAGTCAAGCAGAGAGCAATGTCTGGCACTGTGATCCCTAATTTCTGTGGCTCCCATGAGGGCTGTACCAAAGGGACAGCAAGTGTAGACTTTATGTTCCGCTGGGCACACCAAGTTACGCAGATGAAAAACAGCACGGTGTGGGGCACGTGCTTCTGCAAAGGGGACTTCCCTTGAAGAGGAGACTCCTTCGCAGAGCAGGCAGGGCGACCACCATGCTTCCCCTCTTGCCTTGGCCACCAGGAAGCTCACAGCTGGGTTTTAGGTGGGACTGAGGTAGTGCTCCCACTATTCCTGGTCTCGCTCCCTTTTTCTATACAGTTTTGGTTCCTCTTGAAGTTTATTTTAATTCCTCTGTGCACATAACATTTTTAATTAAACCACCTCTTCTCCTTTTGGAGCATGGTCATGACATAATTTCTAGCAACTTTCTGCGTAAGGAAACAGTCTGAAGGAAGATTCAAGGCACAGGAAGGCAAAGGCAGGGGCCCCTTCCCCAAGGCAGGTTCAAAAGGACATTTAGGACAGGCCAGGATGGGGGGTGGGGGACAGATTACTCTGTAGGGAACAAAGGTGAGGTTCCTGGCTCCCCTCCTCAGCCTCTTGCTTCCCTGGCTCTTTAACTCTCTCCCCACTGCCTTTTCTCTCAGATCTCACAGTCTCAAACCCTCCACAGGGCAGGTCTGTGGTGCCTTCCCCTGGGTCCCAACCCCGTGAATCAAGGGGCACCTGCTGGGGGCATTTGGCAATACTGTGGGATTCTTCCGGCTTCTCATCCCCACCAAACGTAGCCAGGTGGGGCAAGAACTGGCTGTGGGTGAAGAGGGTGTCACCAGCCTGGGATGGTGCTTTCCTGGGGAGGTGGTGCCTGCCCTTGCTGCGGGCTGCCCAGTCCCTGGGCAGGACAGAGCTCTCCTCCACGGGCCTGTTTGCTCCCTTGTTAAATGGGAAGATGACATCTGCTTCCTTGGGTAGTAGGTCCTAGTCCCAAATTCCCACCCTTGTCCCCCAATCAGGGAAGTCAGATCTTGCCGGAGAAGTGACTGGGCCTAATGCGCCCCCAGGGGAACAGGAGCCAGGGAGGGGGAGGGGTCTCACCCTGAAGCGGTCTGTCTTTTCCCGGTCCAGCGTGGCATTCAGGAACACCTTCCCTGTGAACTTGTCGATGGAGAACACGCCCCGGGGCTCCTCGTCCACGCCGGGCCCCTGGATGCTGTAGATGACGCTGCCCAGAGGCTGCTTGTCGGACTTGATCTGTCGGGGCAGGAAATGGGCTGGGGAGGTGCGGGGGGGGGGGGGGGGTGTCCCTCCCTCTCGGGCAGTCTCAGCCCCGCCCCCAGCTGGGATGGGCAGCTCAGCCTGTGGCCCCAGTGGCATCCCTGTCCTAGAGCACACACCTTGGGGACCCACTGGGGACAGCCAGCCCCTGCTCTGCCCACTCGGCCCCTCGCCCTCACCTGCACCAGTGGGTAGGGGAGGCGCTTGTGGTTCTCGGACACACTGATGGGGGGGATGACCCAGGCTCTCCGAACACGGCCTGCGGCGGGCGCCCGGTGCCAGGGGAACAGGGTGCTGGGCCTCCTCAGCCTGGGAACCCCCAGTGAGAGGCCCAGGCTCTGCAACAAAGACACAAACAGGGGTCACACAGCTTGCACCCCCAGTGAGCCGGGGAGCAGGCCTGACCCCACCCGTAGTGGGTGAGTGAACTCCCCTCCCTGAAGGGCAAGGAGCACCTTGCCCCACAAAACCCTGAGTTCCGGCCCTGGGAGGCCCAGCAGCCCCCCCTCTCCCCGCCAGCCTGTCTCTAGCCCCCCCTGGGAGGCACAGAGTCCAGGGACCAGGAGTTGTCACAGGTCCTGGGTGACTGGGGGGAACCGACCATGCTGTAACCCATCTCATTTTACTGAGGGACAGGCACCCCCCCCCCACCCATGGTCCAGGGCCGGCTCAGGCACCAGGGCCTGGAGGTATGGTGTACTGGGGCAGTGGGGGGGGGACCTGGGGTGGGAGAGGAGGCCTGGGAGGGACGCGAGTGATGGGTAATGGGAACAACAGCTGGCCCAGCTGGGCCCCGCCCCAGAGGACCCTGGTGGTGAAGAATGTGGATAATGGGGGGGGGGGGCAGGCCCGCTGCACACGGCTGGGCCCGTGGGAGGACGAGGTGGGGGCTCTCGGCTGCGGGCGGGGGTCAGGGGCAGTGACACATGGCCTTCCCAGGCCTCCTCACAGTTGGGATTCCTGAGGTCGGCCAGATGGATGCTTTTGTCAGAAGAGGCCCAGAGACAGGAAGGGGCCATCTGAGGGGCCAGCGCGCCCCCTGCCAGCCGGTGCTGTTTCCCCAGACCCCCGGAACCAGGTGCGGTTCTCACGCCAATACTCAGTTCCTAGCACCTGGGGACCCTCGGCACGCTCCTCCCCCATCCACAGGATGCCTTGTGCGTGAGGCTGCCCCTAAAGTCCCCGCGCCAAGTCTGTGGGCAGCAGAGGGGCCCGCGGCTCCTCCCCCCCCCCCCCCGACTCTGCCCCAGGGTGGGGCACCCAGTCACCACTCTGGGATCCAATCCGGGCAGGCTGGTGTGGCAGAGGGGCCAGAACTCTTTTCAGACCACTGCCAGCTCTCTGTCACCAAACAGCCCACCCCACCGCTCAGAGGGGAAACCTATCCTGTGAGTCAACGGCAGAGGGGCAGCAGCCCCACAAACCCTTCCTGCGCTTCCCAGAACGGCCCTGGTGTAAATATGAGGTCTTCGCACAGGCCCCTCAGTGCATGGAGGTACAGGAGGTCCCTCATGCTCCCCAAATCATGGCTGAGGCCGCCCTGGTGCAGCTCTTAGGCCATGGGAGGGTGCCTGTCTCACATTCTCCTGCAGCCAAACCCCGCTGGGCCCCAGCAAGTGAGTGAACCTCCTGCTCCCCTGTCTGCCCCCACCCAGGGTCTCTAGGCTCCTGGGTCCTCCTGAAGGGAATTTTCTTCTAGCCAAGGGCCCCTCCAAGCCCCTCAAGCCCCCCTACCAGCGGCCTGGTCCTGCTGACTTTCACTTTCCCTTCCAGCCATGCAGTCTATGGAGGAGGGGCATGGGGTGGGGGGCCGTGTGCGCTGAGTCGGGGTGCTTAGGGTGGGGCAGGGGCAGAGGGCTGCTCGCTGTGTCATCCTCTCTTCAGTCCCCTGCATCGCCTCCCCCTTCTGCCCAGGTCTTATTCCCTGGGCTCCGGGCCGGGCACAGTGAGTCCTCGCACACTTTGGGGACAGAGTGGCAGTAACCCCACACTGAAGCCGACCTCTCCGATGCCCCCGGCCTGCTCCCCAGTTTCAGAGCCCTCAGGGGCATGTCACCTACAGAGCCTGGAGTCCAGGTAGCAGAAACCAGGTTTAGAGAAAGAACCAGGTGGCTGGCCAGCGCCCACCCCTGCAGCCGGACAGATGGCAGTGCTGGCCTCAGCCTGCCTGGGGCTTCGTGCCCAAACCACCCAGGCACAAGCCACTTCCAGGGTGGTGGGTGTTCCCACCCAGTGGAGACCTGCCTGCCTTTGTCACCGTACCACTGGGGACAGCGTCTGTTTTCTGAGCATCTGGGACAGCACCAAGCTCCAGTCCTCCCCTTGCCCCTTGCCCCCTGCCCCCTCCGCTCCCCTCCCCAGACCCGCTCTGAGCCTCAGGGTCCCTAGGAGTGGTGGCGAGTTCAGCTCACAGAGGGAGGCTCAGAGCACAGGACAGCTGGGAGCACGGGGCCCCCATCACTCAGGAGCAGGCTCTGAAAGAGCCCCGTGTTCGCAGCGCCCACCGGCCCTGACTTCCCCTGGGGTGGGGCTAGACAGAGGTGGACACAGTCCACAGGTGCTCCTTGACCTCAGGCTCTTGGAGGAACAGTGGGACACACTCTGCCCTGTCTAGCTGTGGCCCTTATCCCCGCCCCCCACCCCCAGTCCACCACAGAGCCTCCGTCTGCCCCCTTCCCGCCAGTGACCTCTGCTGACTCCCTCGGATGCCCGCCCCTTTGGTGTGGGGCCAGTGCGGTGGTGGAGACGAAGCCTGGGAACCCTGGGTCCCAGTCTGTCCACGGCGCAAGTTCATGAGGTCAGCAGAAGCCACAGAGCCTTGGCACAGGCCCCTCGCCCAGATCAGAGGCTGCGGTGGGTGGGGCGGCTGGGCTGGACCCCGCAGCTCAGGGGCACTTCCCAGTTTGTCCTCTGCCTCTCACGTCCCCTTCCCAGAAGACGTGGCTGGAGGGGGAGAGAGCACCTGGGCAACGGGCAGCAAAGCCAGGGACACAGCCAGGGACACAGACCCCGGCACGCAGGCGGCACCCTTTAGTGACAAGTGCTCACACCTTGCTGTCTCCCACACCAAGCCAGTACAACGGCATCATGGACCCACTGCCCCAAGTGCATGCCCAATAACACCCCAGGTCCACCCTTGGCCTGCCTTTTTTTTGTTTTTAATTGCTTTTACAGAGAGAGGAAGGGAGAGGGAGAGAGAGAAACATCGATGAGAGAGAACATCGACTGACCGCCTCCTGCACACCCCCCACTGGGGATCCGGCCCACGACCTGGGCATGTGCCCTGACCAGGAATCGAACTGGCGACCTCTTGGTGCATGGGTCGATGCTCAACCACTGAGCCACAGCTGCTGGGTTCTTGGTCTGCCTTTAACCAAGAACCTGAGAGAACGTGCTGGAAGCCCTAGACACCAAGGCCATTGCCCCTCACTGGGGGCCACCCCAGCACTGGCCCAAGGGCTGCCAAGCAGTGAAGCTCCCACCATGCACAGAGCACCAGCTCTGACAAGGCTGCGCAGCGAGCGCCTTACAAACACTCCTGCAGAAGCAGGAATCGTGTTGCCCAACCCAGACCTGGGCCAGGGCCCTGGGCCTGTGAGCAGCTGGCCACCTCCTGCCCTGATGCTTCTCTGGCCTCGCAGTTTCTGGGAGTCTACAGGAACCAGGCAGGAGCCTTAGCCTGGTGGAGCCTGGTGGAGCCTGGCCTGGGGGAGCGGTCAGGTGCCACGGAGGACAAGAACCCCTGTTCGGGACTCCCCACAAGCTGCTGGGGCCATAGCCCCTTCCCCCCCAGGGCTGGAATCCAGGCCACCCCATTCCTGGATGGCCTGGCAAGCGTCAGGCACGCCAGGAATGGACCCAGCTGTCGGCCTGCCCCGAGCACCCCCGAGCCCCCTCCAGCTGCTGCGGCTTCAGGGAAGGAATGAGGGCGGCCAGGCAAAGGGCTGTGGGAAGGGCGGCCGTTCCCTCTGCCTGTCCCCACTGCGGTGACAGCGCCACAGTGGACCCAGCCACCCCGCCCACCTGGGAGAGCCCGTGGTCCAGGAGCCAAGTCCCCTCTGCCTTGATTGCGGTCACCCGCCCGGTGGCTTACAGCCCCGCCCTTGCTGGAAAAGATGAGAGCATTCGCTGTGGGTGCCTTCTTGTCCCAGGCACTGTCCCACCCTGCCCCTGGGGGTCTTTACCCTTTGCAAAGCCCCCAGCACTGCGGCTGAGGCCTCCTCTTTCCAGAAACTGTGTGGCTCACAGGACAGACACAGGCTTGGGGTCCCAGCAGGGCCTGGGCCTGTCTGAATCACCCGAGCTGCCCCATCCATCCCTCTGCCTCTCCCAGAGTAAGCTCAGCTATTGGAGCCGCGGTGGGCAGAGGGAGGGAACGACACAGGTCAGTTCTGGAAATACACACTCTAAGCCCCCTGGTTGAGATTTTTAGGGGACACTGGCAGGGGTGGGGGCACATGCCTCATCCAAGGCAATGGATCTGCTCAGTCCGATCTCTAGGTCTCTCCACCCCCACCAGGGCCCACCCCAGACAGCCGTCCTGGGCCTGGGGCCGGCCTGCCTTGGGGCTTCACGGAGGTGGAGAAAATTGTCCAAGGACAGCCACGGAACCCATGTGGCTGGACAGGAGAGGACTCAAGTCTGAAAGTTGAGCTGGGTGGGGGAGGGGTCGACCCTTCCCCTCCCTCCCCTTACAGTGGAACTAATTTAAGCCCCCGTGTTCAGGAACTTGAGCAGCCAGGCCCCCACCGGCTGGTCCCTCACCCCCACCTGAATCCCAGTTGTCCGGGCAAGGGCATTCTGCAGTACCCCTTGGGGCAGGGGGAGGAATCTGAGAGGTTTCTCTCCCCTCCCCTGCAGCAGAGTGGACGCAGAGGAGCAGGTCTGCAGAAATGCACCTGGGGTGACGGGATGTGGGAGGGGTGCTGGGGCAGACATGCTGTTCCTGGGTCAAGTGGGGAGGGAGCATGGGAGATGGGGAGGCATCTGGGCTCTGAAGCGGGTGGTCTCCCAACAGAGGGCTAGAAGGGCAAAGGCCTTGCTGGGCCTAGGTGACTACCTCTGTGCTGAGCCAGCGGGACACGGCAGCCAAGGCCTCGGCATAGGGACACTGTGGGGGGAGGGGACAGTGGGGGGGCCTAAGGCAGGGGTGGAGATGGCTGGAGCCAGGGTGCTAAGTGCCTTGAGGGGCCAGCTGCTGTGGAGGGTCCGGCTGGTGGACACCTGGTCAGCTGCCAGGGTGAAACCTGAGCTGGCCAGCTGGAGCTGGGAGGTCTGTGGGAATTGGGGGAGCTCAGGAAGCCCCTGTGGTGGTTACCGGGAAGCCCGCTCTCATCAGCATCCGGAGGTGCTGCCTGATGGGCCTGGAACCTTAATGGCAACTGATAACCCCACGTTGTGAGCCCTGGCCCCTGGCCTTTGTCCTGTGACCCTGGCTCAGCCCAGTCCTCTGAAGATGGGAGGCCACTGAGGCCACGCTCCATTTGTGGGCACAGCCTAGCGCCTTCCCAGGAGCCTAGGGCATCGGGAGATGTGGCCCTGCTCAGGGGGTGCCCATAGTGGGAGGAAGGGGCAGCCGGTGCTTCCTTCTACCGATCCTGCTCCATGTTGGGGAGGCTGGGGACCAGCAGGGTTGCGGAAGGCTCTGTGCGGGGACCTGGCTTCCCGGGCACAGGGTACATCCAAGGGAGCGTGAGTTCCTGGAGGGTGGAGCGTGCAGCTGTCCCTGCTGGCCCGGCTCATGGAGGGGGGCTCAGACTGCCCTCAAAACTAACCACCAACTCAGCGGGGTCCCTGCACAGTCTGGCCTCCCAGCTCCTCCAGCGGCGGGTGCCCCTGCTGCTCTACCTTCTCCCTGCCCCCCACCACAAGACTGACCACCCCAGGGCGAGGGGCACACCTCAGGGAGGGGCCGGCCTGTGGGTGGTCTCCTGGCAGTGCCCCAGCTTGGCTCCCATCCAGTCCAGGCCGAGGCTGTTACACTGGCGTCTGGGCCCCTCACTGCTGGGGCACACAAGCCCTGGACCCCGCTGCCTCACCCAGGACCCACAAAGGCAGCCAGGCCAGCAGTCCCAGGGAGGCCGGGCGCCCTACTCTGAAACTCCGTGGGGCAGTGCAGGGGGCAGGGCCCCGCGGCGCCTGTGCCTTACCTGGGCCAGCAGCCCGAGGGCCAAGAAGAGCACGGTGTCCATGGGGCGAGGGGCCGAGTGTCCGCCCGCAGGCAGAGCTGCGCCTCCCGCTCGGACAGAACCCGGCTAAGTGACAGCACAAGTGCGCCGGCGGAGGGCAGCGAGGGACTGCACGTGGGCGGGGCGGGGCCTGGTGCTGAATGACAGCGCAAGTGTGCAGGCTGGGGACCGAGTGAGTGACAGCACGTGTGTGTGGGCGGGGCGGGGCGGGGCGGAGGGCGGGGCCAGGGGCTGAGTGACAGCACAAGTGTGGGAGCGGGTTCGGGCGGGCCAAGTGAGTGACAGCACGGTGCTGGGCAAACCGGTGGGGTCAAGAATGAGTGACAGCACTATGTAGGCGGGGTCTGGCGCTGAGTGACAGCACTGCAGGGGGTTGGGTCAGGGTTGGTGGGGGGTGGACCGCGGACTGAATGACAGGACGTGTGTGCCTAGAGTGGGGGACTGGGCCAGTGACAGCACTTGGGAGGTCTCCGTGGGGCTGATGGCGGGCCCTGGCGCGGGCGGGGAGTCAGGCAGCTGTCCTGGGACGCTCCACTTCCAGGGTCAGACTGGAACCAAGCCTTAATCCGTGAAGTTGGGACGAGGTACAGAGCGGATTCATTCACTCATTTTTTTTCTTTTCTGGTCCCCAAACTTGCCAAGCACACTTCTGCCTCAGGGCCTTTGCACTAGCTGTTCTCTCTGCTTGGAATGCTCTTTCCCCCTCCCCGAGGCTTGCTCTCACTGCCTCGAGGGCTGTGTCTGATGGCACCTCCTCACCACCCTTTCAGACATTGTCACTGCCCATCACAAGGCATCTCACCCCCTGAATTACATTTCCCTCATTGGTTCACTGTCTTCCCTGCTGACTCCAGGGCTAGCACAGAGGAAGGCCAGGCACAAACCCAGCCCTCCCCACCCAGCTGGCAGCCATTCCTCCCTCCTCTGGTCTCTCGGGTCTCCCGGGATACTGCTCTTCTCACGATCCTGCCTGCTCTCAGAGCCCCAGCATGCGGTAAAGGAGGGGCGGACTCCGGGAGGGAGGAGGACCCTGTGGGTCCCAGGCAGTCTGAGGAGCAGGAGCACTGGGGAGTGGGGCTGCTGACCAGCCCGGCCCTATTTGGGGAGCCCCCGTCTGGGTCTTCTCTGTTGCGGGAGCAGGCAGGGCCTCTTGCTTTCCTCTCCAGATTGCCAGGCTGCCGAGCAGGTGCCGCCCCATCTGTCCCTTGGCCTGCTTGGAAGGAGGCCAAGCTACCTGGGGCAGGCTTTGGCAGTGACTGTCCCTGGCATTCACTGCTCCAAGGTGGGGAGCAGGGAGCCTCCTCCATCTCCAGGCTCTGAAGTCCTGGGACTGGGGAGCAAACCCTGACAGCCATCACCCTTCCTCTGAGGTGAGGGACCCCAAACGTGGGTGGAGAAGCCCTCTGAGTGAGGGGGCTGAACCACTCAGAAAGAGGCAGCCCTTGTCCCCCTGGGTAACCTCAGACATCCAACGCAGGTGGGAGACGGCCTTCTGATATGCTTTCCTCTCCTACACCTGCTGCTTTTCCACCCAGCAACCTCCCCCAGGTGTGGGGGTCTCCAGGGTAGAGGGTAAGCTGGGTTTGGTCATGGGTGGGTCTCAAGTGCAGGAGAGGCCGCTGGGGAAGGGTGTGGTGCCCAGGCTGGGGAAGATGCCCCGGGTAAAGAACTCACCCCCACGACCCGTCCCCTGTCCTGAGCCAGGTCAGTAGTCCTCTCGGCCAGCCTCAGTTTCCTCTTTGTCCGAGTGAGGGGATTGGGTTCCATGAGCCAGGACGTCCCGTCAAAAGCTGGTCCACCCCAGGCCACAAAGGGACAGTTTGCTTTCAGTAGCTGACCCTCTAAGCTCGCCCACTCCTGTACCCCAAGACTGCAGCTCTGACCCCCACACTGGGCTGCCCTCTCCTTCCCCAGCTCTGCAGCCTCCCTTAGACGTTCCAGACCCTCAACTCCGCAGCTCGGCCCTCCCTCCCTGGGCTGCCTCTCCCTGGATCTGGCCCTGAGAGGTGCCTAGGAGGGAGGGATGCTCCTGAGCAGTGGGCTTGGTGCAGAGGGGCCGGCCCTTCGCCCAGGTGGGTTGTGGGCAGCTATTTTCCCTCCTATCCAGTGATGCTGAGCCTTGGAGTTTCAGGGGGCTCGGTCCGAGCAGAACTGGGATTGTACAGCCCCTGTGTCCACCAGAAGGTCAGGGCCACTCCCATCCCCGTTCTGCTGGGTGACCCCTCTTGGGCAGTGCCTCATGGTTTTAGGCCCAGGGACACAGGGTGGGCAGGACTGACCTCACTTGCCCACCAGGGCCTGAGTCTGGTCAGGGCCGACACAGACAGTGCGCGTGGGTGACTGCCCAGTCGCCTAAGAGGGTGTGCTTGTGAACCGGCAGGAGGCAGGTTGATGGTGAACAGAATCAGGAGAGGCCCAGAAGGCAGCCAGCTGCCCACTGGCGGAACGCAGGGGGCCAGGGTGGCCAGGGACCAACCCTCTGGGCGCATCCTCTGTGCTTTGGGATTTTCAACCTTCAGTAGATAGAGGAAGCTACTATAACTTTAGAATAATGATGTCATATTTACTTTAGACTAATACTGCAATTATACAGTGAAATAAGAATTATTATCATGTATAAAAGCGTATAAACACAAATATCTCACACACACACACACACACACACACACACACACACACTGACAGTCCTAGGAAACAGGGGCCGCCCTCACTGTAGGTAGGGACATTGCGGCTTAGCAGGTGCTTGACTGATGGCCAAAACTGTGCATGTCCTGAAGCCAGAACCTGTGAAAACATCACCTTCTGTGGCAAAGGGACCTTGAGGTGAAAGATGATCTTGGATCGTTTGGGCAGATCTAATGCAATCGCTGGGACTCTTACAAGCAGAGAGCGATTGGCTGCTGGCAGAGAAATTTGGCAAGAGGGTGAAATCAGAGAGATTCAAGTTGCGCCAGGGACCAACATGTGGGTGTGGGTTCTGAGGTGCAGGGGCTGCGGGCAGCAAGGCCTCTGGAAGCCAGGGACAGCACAGCTAACAGCTAGAGGAAATGGGACCTCAGTCCGACAACCACAAGGAACTGGATTCTGCCCAGGACCCGGATGAGTTTGCAGCAGATTCCACCCCCATTCCTCCCAGCTCTGTGTAAGGGCTCACCCAGCTGACACTGTGTCTTTAGCTTCTGTGACCAGGAACAGAGGACTTGGTCCAGCCCACTTGGACGCCGACTCAGATCTAAAGAAACAGCGAGATGATACATCGATGTTGTTGCAGCCCCTAAGTTTGCAGTAACTTGTTCTGGTTGAGTAATGGCAATGCCAGCTGGAGTTAACCAAGCAGGGGTTTGGCTCCTGGCAGGGGGGTAACCAGTGTCCACACTGCCCCCGTCCTCCAGGGGCCCCGGCGGCACACAGATCCACTTTGTGAGCAATGGTCAGTTAGGGTTGTGTGGCAAGGGGACAGCCAGGTGTGAACTTTCTTGGGCTGCACGAAGGGGCACCTGCTCACCCAGGGTTCAGTTGCCACATGGGGAGTGGGGAACCTAGAGAGAGGGAGCACATAGAAGAATGCCTGGGTGTTCGGGAGACACTGGACAGGAAGGAGGTGATCCTGACACCAGGTGTTGACCTGGACAGAGGACAGCTCCTTGTGGACATGAACGGGGGTGTCTCTGGTCCAGGTGAAGGTGTCCAGTGGGCAACTGCACATAACCAGGGTAAAGGCTAAAAGGTGCTTCCTGAGGCCCAGGCATCGTTTTCACCCCACATGTGGCTGGTCCCTCTGGGGCCCCCATTTTACCAGCAAGGACCTGGAGGCTCCAGAAGGCGATAGAAGCAGGACCTGGCCATGGAGCCCAGGTTCAGGGCCCACGCCCGTTCCACGTTTGAACCTGATCCGGAGGTCGGGACAGAGGCTGAGTGGAGGCAGACAGTTCTTTCCTCCTTCCCTTTGTTTTTTTCCCTCCCTCCCTCCCCCTCTCCCTCCCTCCCTCCCCCTCTCCCTCCCTCCCTCCCTCCCTGCCCCTCTCCCTCCTTCCCTCCCCCTCTCCCTCCCTCCCTCCCCCTCTCCCTCCCTCGCGCCCACAGTTCCCCTGTGCCAGCTCTGCCAGGCTCCAGGGCTTCAGTGCGGACCTACCCTCCCAGAGGAGACAAAGCACCAATAGGCCCTGAGGTGGTGAAGCAGTGAGGGCCCTCAGTGGGGGGAGGTGGATGAGAAGTTGGGGGGAATGAAGGGGAGGAACAGATGTGGAAGTTGTCCTGAACCCTACCCGGGGCCCCCTGGCCTAACTGGGGTGAGGTCCTACAGAGAGCTTGTCAGCCCTTAAATGTGCCCCAGGGTCAGAGAGGATGGAGGGCAAGCTGGAGTGCTGGGCCTCGAGGAGGAGACAGGAGGGGTGGGTGAGGCCAGGCTGGCGCCTTTTGGAACCAGCACCTGGCCCGTGGAGCGCAGGGGTGTCACTGTCCTGGTTCCAGTCCTTGCCCGCCCTCTGGCGGCCACAGAGCACAGTACAGGTAGAGGCCTCCCACGTCGGCACAGGTGTAGGCAGGTTTGGGGGCTTTGTCTTTGTCAGAAGCCCAATGACACCCCCCAAACAAATGCAGAACAGCCATTCTCAAACTATGTTTTCACTCTTGAGAGCTCAAGAAATACGGATGGGCAGACAGCAGATAGAAGCTGCAGGGCTCTGCCGCCCTGAGGACATGGGAGGGAGAAGCCAGCAGCAGCTGATACAATGTGACCCTTGTCCTGGATCTCCAGGCCGCTGGCCAGAGGAACCCTGGCCAGCAGCTCTGTCCTGGACGCCCTCCAGGGCTTTCCCTGAGCTCCAAGTCCCCCGGGGTCCTGTCCTGCTGAGCAGTTGCCTGCCCAGCCACCCTGACACAGAGATGGAGAATCTGGCCAGTGGCCAGGTTTGCCTGTTTTTCAGGTGATAATCACCCGAGCCAGACTTGGACCTGGTACTGGGGGAGGGGCTCGCCAGGGCGGCAGGGCAGGGCAAGGCAAGGGGCGGGCCTGGGTTCTAGTGGCTCCCACCATGCTTGCCAGCATCAGCAGAGGGCAGTGTGGCTCCAGGGAAGCCAGGCAGAGGTGCCTGGGATGATGGGTTTGAAAGAAGTGGCAGCCTGGTCCTCCCTCTTGCTGGGCCTGAGCTGGTCCCTGGCTCTAGGCTTAGTGGGCAGAGGGGAGGCTGTGATGGGCTCGTCTAGCTCCCACCCTGGACACATCTGTCCCCTACACACTCCTCTGCAAATGCAGCCTCCACCGTGACCCTGTCGCACCTTGTCCGTCTCAGGGCGGGACCCCCCATCTCCATATGGACCCTCGCTTTTCCAAGTGTTATCAAGGGGCTGCTGGCCACAGGGTCGGTGCAGACCCCTGCCCACATCCACCCCTGCCAACCTCTCCAAAGGCCCTGGCCAGGTCCAGGAAGCTCGCCTGAGGTCTCACCCCGGCATTGGCCTTGCAGTCAGCCAGCCTCCTCTCCACAGCTGACCCGGATGTCTGGGGCAGCGGGGGGGCAACCAGCCCAGCAGGCGCACTGAGGGGCATGGCCTCTGCCAGGTGGCACTGTCACGGGCTGAGCCAAGTCAGCCCAGACCCGGCCTCGATGAGGAGGGCTGGTGGTCCAGTGAGGCTCGGGGGAGCAGGCCCGGCCATAGTGATGGGGCTGGGCTGACAGGGCTGGGTGGGGGGCAGGCCAGAGAACGAGGCCGGGCTCAGAGGGTCAAATTTTAAAGCAGTTTGTGAGTCATGACAACTACCCCCCGGAGACTCAGTGTTGTTGGAAAAAACTTCATCAAGATATGCCAGGGACACGGCTGGGGCCACCATGTACCCAAGACCCCAGGGCGGGGTGCAGGCCCCGTGTCCTTCATAGGCAGAGCGTCAGGGTGCTGAGGGCCCAGGAGAGGGGCTGGTGTGGGTGCTGCCCTCTGGGCTGGGCAGGAAGGGGTGGCACAGGCCCCAGACTAGACGTTGGAAGAAGCGGGTGGGGTGGAACACAGGCGGTGTGAGAGCCCCTGAGGGGTGTGCACCCTGGGCCTCCATCCTCGTGACTTCCCTCCCTGGCTGCCCGTGCCCAGGCCCTGGCTTCACGCACAGCGGGCGTGAGAGGGCGCTCCTGAGGTCCTGGCAGCGCTGGTCCCTGGAGTGTTCAGGAGACTGTTTCCTGCACTGTCACACGCACGGCATCCCACAGGGCTCTGGGTGCCCAGCCGCTCTGGGAGGGTCCCTGGTGGTGACGGGAGCTGGTGGGGGGGGCTCCAGGCAAACAAGGTCACTTGGTGGCTGGTCCTTCCAGGCCTGCGGGGAGGGGAGGGGAGACCAGGGGCTGTCCCCTTGGCACTGTGGCTGGCTGGGGGGTTGGAGGCCCGGAGGCCCTGCAGGGCATGGGTCCCCTCTCCTACCTCACTGTTTTCCCCGGGGCCTGGAGAAGCTGCTGATGCAGGTGCGTGGGGCAACTCCTCAATCTGAGAAGTGAAGGCCAGGGAGGGGGAGGGGGGCGACAGGAGGGGAGGGGAGACTGCAGGGGGTACGTGGTGCAGAGTGGGGAGAGCACCAGGAGGGGTGTGGGGGCCCCTAAATCAACACCGGCCGTGCAGCCCCTGCCCACCCCCAGCCTGCTCCACTGGGCACCAGCACCATTGTCTTTCAATCAATATCAAGTAGCCTGGTGACAGATTTGGGAGCAAAGAATCCCAAACAGCCGTATAAATCACATTAATGACCATTCAGATGAAATCAATTGCTGTAATGGAATCAATTTAGTCTGACGACATCGTTGCTGCATTTAATCTCGCCCTCCATTCTGGGTCCCTGGTGGAGGTGGGTTGTTCACTGGGGGCAGGCCCACGGGCTGCTGTGTTTCCCTCCCCAGGGACAGGGCCCAGGAGGAAGGTGCGAGGTATACAGGCCTCCCTGTTGGCCTTTCTCCTCCACGCAGATGACCCAGGCAGAAAGGCCCGGGAGGTTGTGCCCAGGTCAGTGCAAGAGCTGGTGGGTGCCCAGGACTGCAGTGCAAGCCAACTCAGCTACTGGGCGAGGGCGGGGCCTGGCTCACGGCCTCCTGGCCTCTTTGGAGAGAACCAGCACTTCAGCCATTCTCCTTGGTCCTGATGCTCCCTGCCCTTCTGAATGTTGGGGGCAGACGACCCCTCTCTCCCTGTCCGCTCCCTCAGAAGTACCTAGGCTGTGCCCAGTGCCCCCTGGCAGCTCAGCCTGGGCAAATGTAAGCTCCCACCCCACCGTCCTCTCTCTGTCCTGCTCCTCCTCCTGCACCTCCATCCAGCTGCTGCGCGGGAAGCCTGGCAGGGTCCAGACGCCCCCTCCCCCCGCTGCCCCTCCCAGCAGCACTGGCCTCCTGGCTCCTCCCTCCTGCCGGTGCGCAGCCCTCTGAGTCCTGTGACTTCAAGACCCTGCTTGGATCCTGCCCCCGACCCAGGTTCTTTTGTGTACCCCCAGCGCCCTCATTCCAGGGAGGACCCAGATTTCATTTCAGGGCATCACTTCTCACCCTCGTTCTCCCTGGCCAAGGGTTCCAGCCGATGTCCCCACTGGGCCTTGTCCCCCGGAGTGAGGCTCCCTGGAGCAGGACTGGACTCGTGGGGAGGTCACCCTGGATTTAACAGGCCACCGTACCTGACACGCATGCACAAGAACCTCTGTGGCGTGACGTTGTCACCTTCACCGTGAGGGTGTGGCACCGCGGAGTGGCTAGCCCACCGCAGCCTCCGCTGAGAAGGGCCTTCACCTGCAGCAAGGGTTGGGGGGGCTGCCCCTCGCCCTCACCCTCGCCCTGGTCAGCAATTCCACCAGCGCCCGACAGAAGTTGCGGAGGAGGCCCCAGGCTGTTCGGCTGCTGACACAACGCCCCAGAGAGCCGGTCGCGCCAGCCCATGGCAGCAGGATGGAACGGCCGACAGGGTTACACGAGCGCCGAGGCTCCTGGAGCTGTGAGGGGTAAGATGGGGTGCGGCAGGCCTGGCTGACATCTGAGCTCAGCAGGCTGTCCAGTGACCCCACTTGCCGTGTGGACCCCGAGTGGCGCGTCCCCAGCAGGGCTGAGCGCACTTCGGCTGTGAGTTTCCGTCTGGAGAGGGACACTTCGCCAGAGGACGCTCAGGCAGCAGGAAGGCTGGGGACCGGGCTGGGGACCCAGAGAGCAGAGCCGCTCATTCCAGCAGTCTCCAGCGGGGGAGGCACGCTGCCGGGTCAGGGACAAGAGGCCCTGAGTGCACAGAGGGAGGAGAACAATGACCGCGAGGGCCGCGGGGGCCCGAGGCCGAGGAGCAGGGCGATGGCGGAGAACGGCTCAGGTCTCCCGCCGGACTCGTTCAGGGGAGCAGGCACCGCGACCCGGGTGTACGGGGTTAGGCGAGTCCCCACTCAGACGCTTTCAAGGGAAACATCACGGAGCGGTTCTTTATTAAAATGAAATCCATTGAGCCAAGAAGTTGATGCAATGTCAATAAACGTAACGATTGAACGTAAACACAGAGCTTATTAGTTTTCGGGTCCAAAACCGAAAACAAAATGGAAGCTCTAAAGAAATAGCAAGATGACAGAGGGGCAGGTGTTTAGAGGAAGATTACAGCGGGCTGCGGCCTGTCCCGGCCGGGGCGGCCACGCACCGCAGATCCACACACGGGGTTGGAAGAACTATAGGCTTTATAGTATGCGTTTAAAAATCTTTAAGAGTTCTCAAAGAACAGACATTGAATTTATAATTGCCTAATAATCAAAGGGAAGAAAGCAGAGATGTTTATTCACACAACAAAAGAGAAGGCTGGCCCTGGCCGGTTGGGCTCAGCGGTTAGAGCGTCGGCCTATGGTCCAGAGAGACCCGGGTTCGGTTCCCGCTAAGGGCACGTACCTCGGTTGCAGTTTGTCCCCGGCCCTGGTTGGTCGTGCGGGTGGCAGCCACTCGATGTGTCCCTTTCACATCAATGTTTCTCTCTCTCTCTGTTCCTCTCTCTCCCTCCCACTCTACCTGAACAAAAAATGGAAAAATGTCCTCGGGTGAGGATTAAAAAATAAAATAAAATAAAAGAGAAGGCTGCCCTGACCGGTTGGGCTCAGCAGTAGAGCGTCAGCCCGCAGACCAATGAGTCGTGGGTTCGATTCCGGTCAAGGGCAGGTACCTTGGATACGGTTCATCCCTGGCCCTGGTCAAGGTTGTGCGGGAGGCAACTAGTCGATGTGTCTCTCTCACATCGATGTTTCTCTCTCTCTCCCTCCCTCCCACTCTATCTGATGATAAATGGAAAAATATCCTCGGGTGAGGATTAAAAAAAAAAGAGGGAAAAGGCAAAAACAACAGAACCAAAGCCCTAAGGGGTAGGCAGAATAAGGCTCAGTACACCAGTAACCACAGTAATTGGACTGCACCAGATCTAGCTGTGCTGCTTATGAGACACCCCCCGCCCCCCACCACACCGAGGGGTGGTGATGAAGGATGCAGACGAGCCGCTAAAACACGGGCCCCCTGGAATAGCAATATTAACCTCAGACAAATATAATTTTTCTTTTTTAATCCTCACCCGAAGACATTTTTCATTGAATATTTTTAGAGAAGGGGAAGGGAGAGATAAGAGAGATACACAGAAGCATCGACTGGCCGCCGCCCGCATGGGCCCCTCGGGCTCGTGGTGTAAGGGATGATGCTCCCCCCACAGAGCCACACGGGCCAGGGCGCAGACAAATATAATTTAAGGAAAAACCACGTAGGGGGAAAGAGAGATGCTAAATAACATCCACCAAAAAGATAGAATAATTGCCCTGGCCGGTTTGGCTCAGTGGTTCCAGTATCAGCCCAACCAAAGAGCCGCGGGTTCGATTCCGGCCAAGGGCATGTACCTCGGCTGCGGTTCATCCCCGGCCCCACTTGGGGTCGTGTGGGTGGCAACCGATTGATGTGTCTCTCACGTCGATGTTTCTCTCTCTTTCCCCCTCACTCTTGCTCTATCTGAAGATAAATGGAAAAATATCCTTGGGTGAGGATTAAAAACAAAAGAGAGAATAATCAAGTATGATGTGGGCCAAAGAACATAACGCTGAACTGTGTAAAGCTGACAGAATGACCGGGAAAACCCAACAACTGCCTGGTGGAGATTTGAACGCGCTGCAGACCGAGGGGGCGGGCAGGCCAGACTCGGAAGCACAGAGGCACTGAGGTAACCACATTAACTGATTTAATCTGGCAGAGTCTCTTGATCTCTCGACTCTGAAACAGAAAGCAGTTGCGCAGGACACAAAAGGCGCCTCAGATTTCAAAGAACCGGAATCATGTGGACCATGTTCTTGCGGAATTACATGGAGAATAAGAGAAAACAGCGGATTGAAAATGTCCTCCCATCAGAGTGGAAATGATCATGGGTTTGGAACTGGTGGTGTCTAAGGACCTGAGATGCATTTATAAGAACAAGCCATCCCAGCCCATGTGGCTCAGTGATTGAGCGTCGACCCATGCACCACGAGATCGCCGGTTCGATTCCCGGTCAGGGTACATGCCAGGTTGTGGGCCAATCCCCAGTGGGGGGCATGCAGGAGGCAGCCAATTGATGTCCTCTCTCTTCAATGTTTCTATCTCTCTCTCCCTCTCCCTCTCCCTTCCTCTCTCTCTCAAATCAATAAAGAAAAAAACAAAAACAAAAAACAAGCCATACAGAAGCCAGTGAGGGAGGGTCCAACTGAAGCCACCAGGAAACAAAAGAAATGCAGTGAGGACTAGCAACAAAGGAGAAAGTTAAACAGACCAATGTAGCAAGATTGATGACGGAGACACTGAGCACCGTAAGAACAGGACAGAGAAGGCCGGGCACAGCTTCATGCCAATAGATCTGAAACCTAGGATGAAGTGTATGGTTTAACAGAAGATACGGACTCGTGAAGAAGTGACAATTTTGAATAAACCAGCAACCATGAAAGTGGCCAAATCAGTAATCAAAGACACCCACCCACGAAAAGATAGCAGGCCTGGGTGCTCTCCGGGGCCACGAGACCCCCCCTCAAAATCTTAAATAAAATGCAGGCAAACCCCTGGGCGCGAAGGGTGCTGGAATTCGGAGATTTTCAGATGCCGGTAAGGTGCTATCCCTGTCCCCTCAGGATCGGCGGCCAATGCACAGATACCGACAGCCTCCCGTCCCTTCCGCTCGGGTCTGTCTTCGGTTGCTCTCCTTCCAGGCTGCTGTGACAAGATGACGGGGTGACTTCTAAACAACAAACACCGATTTCTCACCGTTCTGGAGGCTGGAAGTCCAAGGCGAAGGCTCCAGCAAACCTGGGTCCGGCGGGGGCTTCCTGGCTCGCAGCCGGCGTCCTCTTGTGGGTGCGCACTGTGGGAGGGGCCGGAGCTCCAAGTCCCTGGGTAAGGGCACTGATTCCCCCAGGGAGGCCCCACCCTCACGACCTGCTTGTCTCACGAGGCGCCCACACCCAACACCCCACTGAGCCAAACCGGCCAGGGCAATTATTCCATCTTTTTGGTGGATGTTATTTAGATCTCTTTCCCCCATACGTGTTTCTTCCTTAAGTTATATTTGTCTGCGTCCTGGCCCGTGTGGCTCCGTGGGGGAGCGTCGTCCCTTACACCACAAGGCCGTGGGGCGTGTGCGGGAGGCGGCCAGTCGATGCTTCTCTCTCTCTCTGCGTGCGTCTCCCTCTCTCCCTTCCCCCTCTCTAAAATTCAATGAAAAATGTCCTTGGGTGAGGATTAAAAAAAGAAAAAATTTAAATTATGCATATTGTAGCTATCATTAAGTGACGTGAAAGACAAGCCACATAACCAATTCATAATAAAAAAATGACCAACAACCAAGAAGAAATGGGCAAAGAGCATGAATGGGCAAGTCACAGAATAAGAAACATAAATGGCCAATAAACATGTTCAAGGGATTCCTTTTAACTGGTAATTATGAAAATGCAAATGAAAACAAAGAGATTCCACTTCACACCAAGCACAGAGGCAGAAACTAAAAGTCTGTTGGTCTGTGGAGGTGAGATTGGAGTGTCCCATGTGCTGGGGCACAGACTCTGGAAAGAATGGGTCTGGTGCCGCTGCTGCCGGCCCCCAGCATGTCCCCACTGGCCTGTTCTGTCACTGGCCACCAGGGGCCTGAGGCAGCTGACACCTGGCGGGTGGCTTCAGAGCTCAGATCTGAGTTGCCTATGGACATTTATGTGTTTGTGTATGTGTGTGTACACATGTGCACAGCATGTGTGGTTATATAGGTCGATGTATGTGCACACAGGTGTATGTGTATGTGTGTACATGGTTGTGCACATGTCTGTATGAATATGTATGTAGCGCGCATACATGTATTCATATCCATGTGTGTACACCTGAAATTCTGTGCGTACGTGTGCACAGGTATGTATGTCTGTGTGTCCATTTGCATGTGATGCACACGCATGTATGCATGTACACACCTGGGTATGTCTCTGTGTCCGTGTGTGTGTGCAGAGGCAGCCAATCGGCAGGCGCTGCGTCCACCTTCTACCTAAGCCCAGGGAGAGGCTGTTCCCTGTCATGGCAGCGCTACCAGGAGCGTCGCTGGTGCATTAAGGATGCGCCTGCTTGTTGCCACTGTTCTAATGGTTTTATTGCTCGGTGGTGGGGAAAGGCTGGCAGGCTGGAATGGAGAAGATTGTCGGCTTAATGGCCCGTGGCCATTCCAGGGTAATTGAATGGCTGTGTAGATGTGATCAGACTGTCAGCTATGTGCAAGCTGATGACGAGAGGGGCTGCCGGGTGGGCGCCGCGGCCTGGGGCGGGCAGGGCCACATGTGAAGGTGGGCAGGTGTGCCGAGGTCGAGTGCTGCGCCCCGGGTCGCGCCTGGAAGCCTGCATGTGAGCCCACACACGGCTGCTTCTGCACAAGCCTGCACACAGCCTCAGCCCATGTGCACGTGCCACCCTCTTGCACACGCAGGCGTGCAGTGCTCTCCACGGTCTGCACACTTCGCACAGAGTGTGAGCCCCACCCGCCAGCAGGTGCAGAGGGGCGGTGCCCTTGGAGAGGCTGAGGGAGCCCCTGTGCTCCTCTGGGCCGAGGGCTCGCTGCGCCCTCGTGAGAAGGTGGGGGTGCGTCCTCCGGCCCCGCCCGCCTGCTTCTGTGCTCAACCCAAGGAACTGTCCCCAACTTGAGATCTGGATGAGAAGGGGGAGGGGCTTGCAAGGGGGGATGCAAGGGTGGAAGTGGGGCCTCCCACCCTGGCCTTGGTGAGTCAGGCTCCCCCTGCTTCCCTGGAGACCCCTCGCCCCAACCCCTCTGTTCCTCCAACCAGATGCCCCTCCGCGAGCATATTGGGGCCTGTTTCCCATGTTCCTCTCTCTCCAGGGACCGACCCTTGTGAGCCTGTGTAGGACGCTTCAGTTTACCCCTTGGGGCAGGGGCCTCGTGGCCACACCAGCCCCGAGTCCCCAGGCCGCTGGTCGCAGAGAAAATGGGAGCCACAGAGAGGCCACCTGAGCCGGTTCCCAGAGTTAGTTCAACAACCCCTTTCGTCCTCTTAAAGTGCCAGGTGACAGGAGGCTGGTGTGAGAGCAGGGGACAGGAAGAGGCTTCATCACCACACTCCTGGAGACCGAAACACCGTGTCCTCAGCCTGAGGCGGGACGTCCTGCGCGGTCCCCGGGCTGAGAGCAGGTGTTGCAGGCTGGTCCCTCCGGGGGCTCTGGGGAGAACCATTTCCTCATCTTTTCTGGCTCCTTGGCCCTCACCTCCTCCCTCCACCGTCCAGGCCGGCAGTGGCCATTCAGGGGTCACCCATCACCCCGACTCTGGCCCTCCTGCCCCTCTCCAGTGTTAGGACCCTGTGATGACTCTGGGCCCGTCCAGGGACCCAGGATCAGCCTCTGTTTTTTTTTATTCCTCACCTAAGGACATTTGTCTATTTATCATCAGATAGAGTGAGAGGGAGGGAGGAAGAGAGAGACAGAGAGAAACATCGACGTGACAGACACATTGACTTGTCGCCTCCCGCATGACCCGACCAGGGTTGGGGACGAACTGCAACCAAGGTACGTGCCCTTGACGGGAATCGAACCCGCGACTCATTGGTCCGCGGGCTGATGCTCTCACCGCTGAGCCAAACCGGCTGGGGCCAGCCTCTGTTTTAAGACCCCTTGGCCTCATGAAATAACATATCCACAGGCCCAAACTCAGGGGCCAGGATGTGGATGAGTTGGGGGGCCCTCACTGGCAGCAGTCCCAGCCGCTGTGGGCAGCTAGGGGACCCACAGGGACCTGGCAGAGGTGGGCCCAGGCTTGTTGGGGAGCTTCCATGGCTCCTGACCAGCCCCAGAGGAGCTCCCCATCTGGGTAGACGGAGCCAGGCCACCCTGGGGACGGGCTGCCCAAGTCAGGCGGGCCGACTCCCTTCGCTCTGTGCACGCACACCTCCAGCACGCGGCGACCCCATGCAGCCAGCTCCCTGCTCCTGGTCCCCTGTCCAGTGTCTTCTCCCAGGTTCCACACCCAGAATAACCCCGGGGCCTGCTGGCTTTGCCCAGGCCTGAGCCCTGGGCCACGCTGCCCCACCTCCATCTAGGGCCACCCAAGCCCACCTCACATGCTACCTCCTCTGGAGCGCCCCCAGTGCTCCCCAGCACCCATGGCCCGTCAGTGGCTGGGTGAGCTACTTGAGTGTCTGACCTCACCCCTCAGAGCTCCTGAAGGTAGACGAACCAGGGCTTTGGGCCCAACAGCACGGGCTGCACCACAGACTTTCTCTCCCGGGGCCCTAGGACAGCTGCTCACCTCACTGGCCCTCAGTTTCCTCGTCTGTAAAATGGGCTAAGAGCACCCTGCTCGAGGTGCCCACCTGCATTGGCCAGGAGAGCGGCATACCCATCGGGTATGTGAATGCGTTGGGGTCTGGAGTGCGACCCCAGCCCCCTCTCCCTCGCACTCAGGCGGAGGGGGCCCTCCCCACCTTGCGGGGCTCAGACAGGCCCCGGGTGAGGCAGGTGGTGCGGCCCCTCCCTGCCGCCATCCGTCTCCCGGCTTTATTAATGGCCGCGTCAGAGCAGCGCAGGACGCTGGCGGCTGTCTGCAGTGATGGATCGCGAAGGGCCTCTGCTGCTATTCATTCTCCGGTGACCCTGTCCCCCCACGGCTGCGTGCGTGAGAGTTATGAATGTGGGACATGATAATTTGATATTGATCTATTTGACGAGCTACGAACGCACTGCACCCTGATGTTTTAACAAAGGATGCACTTGACTCCTGCAGGCAGGATAAGGGCTGCTCTGCCCGCCGCTGGCGGCCCCGTGGGCAGGGACAGCCGGCCCCAGAGGGCCCGAGGCAGGCTGCAGGGGTCCTGGAGAAGCATGGGCTGCTCTGGCTCAGGAAGATTCTGGAAGGGGCACCAAGAGGCCATAACAGTGCACACAGGACCACAATGACAAAGGTGACCTTGAGCAATTGACCACAGATGGAGAGAGGCCACACTCCAACCACTGCGGACACAGGGACGGGGCGACACAGGCTGGATGTGCCGGGTGGGGCAGGGGGCTGCAGGTGTGGTGAGGGGACTATGGGAGATGAGGGGGCGGGGGAGGGGACGGTTAGGGAAGGGGGCTGAGGGCGGTGGGGGGTAAAGGGGAAGCGGGTCCTGTGGGGAACAGCTTCGTCCAGCGGCGGACAGATACGAGGGCACAGACAAGGCCCAGGAGGGAGAGGAGCAGCAAGAGGCAGGGGTGGTGCAGGTGCCCAGGGGACCCCAGACAGAGGTCGCAGCGCATGACCATATCAAGAAATGAGCGATAGTTTCCAAACTTACTGTTTAGTGCTGGAATCTGCTTTTTCCATGTAAAACAGAACAAGAGTTGGGATTTCTGAGTTTAAGGTGATTCCAGGGACTCGGAAAACTGCTGTATAATCCTAGTCCCACTCATCCCCAAAACTTGGGGGGTGTCACTGGGCATGTGTGTCTGTGAGCACAGGCAGGTATGCAGGGGTGTCTGTGAGCACACGCAGGTATGTATGCAGGGATGTCTGTGAGCACACACAGGTATGTATGCAGGGATGTCTGTGAGCACACACAGGTATGCAGGATGTCTGTGAGCACACACAGGTATGCAGGGGTGTCTGTGAGCACACACAGGTATGCAGGATGTCTGTGAGCACACACAGGTATGCAGGATGTCTGTGAGCACACACAGGTATGCAGGGGTGTCTGTGAGCACACACAGGTATGCAGGATGTCTGTGAGCACACACAGGTATGCAGGGGTGTGTGAGCACACAGGTATGCAGGGGTGTCTGTGAGCACACACAGGTATGCAGGGATGTCTGTGAGCACACACAGGTATGCAGGGATGTCTGTGAGCACACAGGTATGCAGGATGTCTGTGAGCACACAGGTATGCAGGATGTCTGTGAGCACACACAGGTATGCAAGGGTGTCTGTGAGCACACACAGGTATGCAGGGGTGTCTGTGAGCACACAGGTATGCAGGGGTGTCTGTGAGCACAGGTATGTATGCAGGGATGTCTGTGAGCACACAGGTATGCAGGGGTGTCTGTGAGCACACACAGGTATGCAGGGATGTCTGTGAGCACACACAGGTATGCAGGGATGTCTGTGAGCACACACAGGTATGCAGGGGTGTCTGTGAGCACACACAGGTATGCAGGGGTGTCTGTGAGCACACAGGTATGCAGGGGTGTCTGTGAGCACATACAGGTATGCAGGGGTGTCTGTGAGCACACAGGTATGCAGGGGTGTCTGTGAGCACACACAGGTATGCAGGGGTGTCTGTGAGCACACAGGTATGCAGGATGTCTGTGAGCACACACAGGTACGCAGGGGTATCTGTGAGCACACACAGGTACGCAGGGATGTCTGTGAGCACACAGGTATGCAGGGGTGTCTGTGAGCACACACAGGTATGCAGGGGTATCTGTGAGCACACAGGTATGCAGGGGTGTCTGTGAGCACACACAGGTATGCAGGGGTGTCTGTGAGCACACAGGTATGCAGGGTTGTCTGTGAGCACACACAGGTATGCAGGGGTGTCTGTGAGCACACACAGGTATACAGGGGTGTCTGTGAGCACACACAGGTATACAGGGGTGTCTGTGAGCACACACAGGTATGCAGGGGTGTCTGTGAGCACACAGGTATGCAGGGGTGTCTGTGAGCACACACAGGTATGCAGGGGTGTCTGTGAGCACACACAGGTATGCAGGGGTGTCTGTGAGCACACACAGGTATGCAGGGATATGTGTGCACCTGAAGGCAGTATCTCTTACTGTTGGTTCATGTCAGCTGGGCCCTGTCTTTTTTACAGTGATCGCATCTAAACCTGGGTGCCGGGCTGCTGTTTTCTGCATGACTGGCTCATTTTATCTCACAACGGACCGGAGCAGGGACCATCTCCAGAATCCCTTACAGACAGAACTCTGAGCTCAGCACCCCATGACCTGGTTCTAGGGGTGCGAGCTGGGCCCTGTCTCTGAGCAGGTAGACACAGGATCTTTCTCCCCGGGGCCCCAGACCCACCTGTGTTGGCTGGGGACCAGAGTGGCAGGTGGCTTTGCTTAGGGACACACTTGGAGTCTGACCCCCTGCCCTCAGGGGGTTGGGCTCACCTAGGATGTGAGGTGCATCTATCCAGGTCCTGGGGCCCAGCACTGCGAGCTGCTCTCGGCGGGGTGTCTGTGCCTGTGACATTTCCTGCTGCTGCCCTGCTCTGGGAGGGACTCGGGGAAGCCTGGTCCAGGTGACACGTGTAGGTCCCCTGGGTGAAGGTGGCAGGCGAGGCCTGTGTCCCGAGGGAAGGCACAGGGGTCCAGATGTGGAGGGCAGCTGTGGGCTCACCACGGGCCGGGGGCCTTCCTGAGCCGCGGGCACCTCCTGCCACAGTCAGTGAGGTCTGAGCCCTGGCTGGACGGGAAGCGCCTGGGGCCTGGTGGTGGGTGCTGTGGCTGGGCCTCCCCGACCCCAGCGGCCGAACTTCGGGTCCCCTGGACACGCTGCTGTGGCCTCCTCAGAGCCAGGGGGCCGGAGGAGCTCCTGGGTGGGACCCTGTGGGGTCAGTCCTTGGTCAGGGCGGCCCAGGCAGAGGGCCCAGACGCTCCTCTGGCTGTCCCAGCCCGTCTCCCCTCAGGGGCCCCTCCTCTCGGTGACCCCCGTGTCCACACACACAGATGCTGGCGGGCATGGCGGCAGCCAAGCTTACCCCCCGCCACTAGGGAGTCTACATCCAGGAGGGACCTGGTGGGACGTGGGGCGGTGGAAACAGGTGTCCCCGCCCTCCCACCCCTCACCCCCCGCGTGGGTCCTGAGGTACCTGGAGGCACAAGCTGCCCCCCTGCTCCGAGGCGCCTGTCCGGGCATCACCCCCCAGGGACCTGGCGCTCCAGGCTGCCCTCAGCCACGTTCCGACCCAGCTCGGCCCCTATGAGGTAGCAGGTAGATGGGCTCACAACTCCGCTCCCAGGGCGCCTGCTGGGTGTGGGGCACACCCAGATGTGTGTATGGGGGAGGCGGGGCACTGTCAGCAGGGGGAACATTCTGGAAGTCTCAGGCCCCGGGGGCCTGCCTGGCAGGTGGGTGACTGCATGCGTGTCCAGACCTCAGGCAGGAGGGAGCTTGGGGCTGGATGTTCCTCTGAGCAAATGCCAGGCCAGGGCCAGGCCTCAGGGAGTCACAGGCCACCTGCAGCGCTGGGGTGGGGAGAGGGGTCCCAGCCCCGCGTCCCCTCGCCAGCTACACAGCCTCGACAAGGCCCTGCGGGGCACAGGCGGGCGTGGCTCCTCCAGCTCCGGGGACAGGTGGCTGGGGAAGTCAGGGCCAGACCCCTGCTGTGCTGGGAGTGTCACTTCCCCTCAGTTTGGGCAGAGGAGCCGCCGGCAGGTCACGGGAAACTGTCCGGAAGCCTCGGTTGTCTGCTCAGGCTGCACAAAGGGGCCCGTGCGTCTGGACCAGTGCTGACGCCTCACTCCCTCTCTGGGGTCCGTGTGGCCACGGCCGGAGGGGGAAGCTCCGGGGCCTGTCTAGGGGGAGCGGCGGGAGTGCCGCAGGGAAGGAGAAGGTGGCTTTTAGACAGAGACTGAAAGAAGGGGTTGGGGTTGTGCAGGGTGTCTGGAGGGAGCAGCACCGAGGGGGTGGGAGGTTAAGGGTCAAGGGTGAAGGTGGAGCAGCTGCAGGGCCATTGGTGGTCAGCCTCTGGCCACCAAGAGGATTTGGATGCCACAGAACAGTGGGACCCACGCTACAACAGCAGAGGTGACCGGCTGCAACAGGGACTGTGTGGCAGACAGTGAGAGGAACCCCCGGGCAGTGGCAGACGAGTGCATGCTTGGCCCTGGGGCACTGCCCCCCGGGGCCCTGGGCAGACAGCGGGAGCACCCCCGGGCAGTGGCAGACGAGTGCATGCTTGGCCCTGGGGCACTGCCCCCCGGGGCCCTGGACAGACAGCGGGAGCACCCCCCGGGCAGTGGCAGACGAGTGCATGCTTGGCCCTGGGGCACTGCCCCCCGGGGCCCTGGGCAGACAGCGGGAGCACCCCCCGGGCAGTGGCAGACGAGTGCATGCTTGGCCCTGGGGCACCGCCCCCCGCAGGCCCTGGGCAGACAGTGGGAGCACCCCCGGGCAGTGGCAGACGAGTGCATGCTTGGCCCTGGGGCACCGCCCCCCGGGGCCCTGGGCAGACAGCACAGCTGAGGCGTTCTTCCTGAGCAGCTTTACTGAATGTCCTTTGCAGACCTCATCCAGGGTGACAGCTGGACCCTCCTGGGACCTGCCGAGCAGCCTCAGGGCATAAGGGACCCTGAGGTGTGGGTGTGGGTGTGGCCGCAGGGCCAGGGCAGCGGCGGTCTCTGGCTGTGATCTCATCCATCAGGCTGGACTGTTCCCCCCAACCTGGGGGTTTGGGTGTGAAGCAGATGCTGGCTCATGGGTGCCTGGCCTCCGGTGCACCCTGGCTGTTGGGGTAGAACTGTCTGAGCAGGTCCCTCTTGTTGACCTTCCCCATCTGGTTCCTGGGGATCTCCTCCACCAGCAGGAGCTCCGAGGGCACGGCATACGGGGCCAGGACGCCTCTGCAGAGACAAGCGTGACCTGAGTGGCAGAAACTCCGGGCCCAGGTGGCATCCACCCCACGGCCCAAGAGCCTGGCTGCCAAACTCGGTGTCCCCAGTGGTGATTGGGGGGCACATCATGTTTCCTCCACCATGCCGGCACTGAGCGGGGTGCCAGGGCCCAGAGACAAGGGGGCCCAGGCGGGTCTGCGGTGGCCTGAGAGGACGGCAGGTTCCCAAGATGAACAGTGCAGGTGAGCAGGTGGTGGAACACCATTTCCCAGGAACGAAAAGAAAAACCAGTCAATCTAGAATCCCATGTCCAGCGAAAGTATCTCTCAAGCATGAAGATGAAATTAAAGATGGGTGGAGACACACGGAAGCTGACCAGGTCCCGCAGCAGCAGACGGCACCAGAGGGGTGTGTGTCTGCAGGCAGGAGGACCCTGCTCACAGAACCGAGGACTAGCCAAGGACAAGAGAACCAGAGATGGGAAACAGATACCATCCCTTGTTACTGCGTTCTCTCCAGGAGACAGCCGTTTGACAGAGTAAAGGGTGTGTAACGAATGTGAAGTGACGCAGAGCGACAACAGCGCACAAGCTGTCTGTGTGGAGCGGCTGACCTCACGGGAGGGAGACTGTGAAGTCAAAGACGCACACCATAAACCTGACTGAGCCACCACTAAGTCAGGGAACAAAACCTATTAAAAAAAAATGATCTAAAAGCAACCAACCAATCGATGTGTCTCTCACACTGATGCCTCTCCATCCCTCCCTTCCAATCTCTAAAAGTCAGTGGAAAAAACATCCTCAGGTGAGGATTAACTAAAAAATAATAAGTAGCCAAGGCCGGTTTTCTCAGTGGTCAGAGCACCGGCCATAGGACCAATGGGTCTCGGGTTCGATTCCTAGCCAAAGGCATGTACCTGGGTTACAGGTTCGTCCCTGGCCCTGGTCGGGTCATGTGGGAGGCAACCAGTCGGTGTGTCTCTCTCACATCGATGTCTACTTCTCTCTCCCTTCCTTCCACTCTAACAATCAATGGAAAAATATCCTGAGGTGAGGATTAACCTGAATAAATAAATAACTCAAAGCTCTGTGAAAAATGCAGGTTTAAAATCGCAGACCCTGCCACGTCCACGGACAGTGGTCCTTCTGTGGAAATCTTCACGTGGGACAGTCTGTCTCAGAGTCTGCGCGCTGGGCCTGTTTCCCCAGGGCCCCAGCTCAGCAACTGGTACAATACAAAGCTCTGGAGCTGCTTCTCGCACTGGGATCCGCACAGCGGAGTTGTTTGCTAGGAGCGAGTTTCCCTGTGAACAGCCCCTGGGACAATGGAGATGTCACCTACTGCCTCGGACACGTCTCCTTGGAGGGACGGCGGGAGCTGCTGGACAGGACTGGAGCCACCACCCAGGATCTGATCAGAAGCTGACACCAAGGAGGCTTCCCAGGTGTGTAAGTCCCACGTGGCTCATTCTAGCGTGGCCGTTTGGGGGACGGAAGGTGGCCCAGTGCTCAGCCACGTGCACACCACCCAGGAGACCGCTGCCTGCACTGGGCCACCAGCCGCCCGTGAGCCCTGCTGAGAGCGCAGCAGGGTGGAGACAGCCCGCTGCTGGGAGCAGAGGGACAGGGAGGGCGGCAATCGTCTTAAGAAATGAAAAAAATGGCGGCAAAAGCAAAAATGTCATTTAAAAAATGTTAGAAAGACCCCAAATGGTAGCAAACATGACAGAAAGAAACATCTGCCTCACTAACTAACCAATGTCCAAAAGAGCGGGTGCGGCCCTCCCTGTCCCGCACGCACCAGGGCGCAGGTGGGGGCTCTGCTCCCTCACGGGTGGGCAGCCGGTGTCGCCCCTGTGGGTGCCCCACTGGAGGACACAAAGGCCCAGATGCCAGCCTCAGTCTGAGATATTCCTATTCTCCTGGGAGCATCCCCCAGAGCACCCCCAAATCCTCTGCACACAGCACCCCTCTCAGGCTCTTCCCACTCCCACGGGCACAAGCCCTGACCCTCCGCGCAGGACCCTGCTGGGGCTGGGCCAGAAGCCTGAGCTGAATCTGTGGAGATGCAGAGAGGAGCAGAGCTAAACTCTCCGGAAGCTCTCAGGACACACACGCACACACACGCACGCGCACATGCACACACACGCGCGCACATGCACACACACGCGCGCGCGTGCACACGCACGCACACGCACACACATGCACACGTAACTGTTAACAGCCATTGTTTAATCAGAGCAGCCTCTTCTCTTTTGTTGAGCGGCAGGGCTCCAACTGTGCTTCTGCACATCCCCGGGGCTCTAATTGCACAGCTGTGCGGCCCCTGATGAAACAGGGACTCCGAATGTTTGTGAAATCACGTTGGACAAACCAAAAATATCTTTAGCACCGAGAAGGATGCAAGTTGGGGTGGAGGGGGCTATGGGGAGAAGGAATAGAAAGGAGGAAATTCTTGGGTTTCAGATAAAGAACTTGGAGATTACTAACTGCCCCTTTCTGAGCTCACAGGGACACTGCCCCATGGTCCCCTAGACCCTCCTCCTGTCCTGTCCTGTCCAGCCTTTGACAAGGATGGGATGGGGGATTCAGGCTGAGCCCTGGGGTGTGGCTGTGAGCATTGGGACAGAGGACCACCGGGGCCAGGCAGATAGCAGAAAGGGTCCTGGGGAGGGTCAGGGTTAGGCGAAGGCAAACCAGCCAAAATGCAGGGCGAGGAAGGGACAGGGGCTGTGCTGCTGAGGGAGCTGGCTGCCCTCGGGGGGAAGCTCTGGCCTTGGGGGGCACGCGCACCCGAGGAGCCAGGAAAGTCCCCGTGCTCAGTGCCGTGTTCAGAGCACAGCCTAGGACGGTGCGTGGCTGAAGCCGGAGGCCCAGGAAGGCCCCAGAGCCGGCTCACCAGCACCCTGGGGCGGGTTAACCAGACGTGTCCCTGGCAGGACCCCTCCTAACCCTGGGGGGCTCACTCGCTCCTCACAGGGCCTGTCTGGGAGCACACGTTTCTGCCACCTCAGCACCTTCCCCGAGCCTGAGACCAGAGCCACTGGGCTGGGAGTGGGGCTCCGGTTTCCCATGAGTTCACGGCCCTTCGGTGACGGGCATGAGCGGGCCCTGCATCTGCTTCTGCTGTCTGCAGAGCCTCCCGGAGCCTTCACGGGGGCAGCTGACCTTCCCGGTCCTCCCCCAGACGGATGACAGTGGGGCCTCCACCTGCCCCCCCAGACCCCAGGACAGACCGGTCCCTTCCCACCCACTGCTCTGCTGCCGCCCGCCGGCTGCCCCGCCCTCACCTGGCCCACTCTTTGAGCTCCTTGTGGGACAGCGAGTGGCCCTCCTTCACAGTCGCCACTGCGGTGACCCGCTGGCCCCACGTCATGTCTGGAACACCGATCACAGCCACATCTACGGGGGAAGACAGGGTGGGCACCTGCAGCACAGGGACCCTGGGGGGGCAGCCAAGCACACACAGGAAACGCAGGGATGCGGCCGAGCAGGCCCGGGAGACGGCTGCCGCGGCCTCCGGGGTCTCTGTGGGGGCCCAGGGTGGGAGCCAGCCGCCTGCGCACCATCCCTGCCCTCCCCCTGCACTGTCCTTGGGGACAGTACTGATAAATGGGCTGAGGACAATGAAAAGCCCGGAACATTCTGTCCCCAGGCCTAGGGGCTCCTGCAGACAGACCACCTGGGGCCCTGGGGCAATGGCTGGACTGGGGTCCACAGGAGCCACCTTGGCCACCAGTGTGGCCGTGGGACCCGCAGCCCCGCAGACACTCACCCTCGATGCTGGGGTGGGCCAGCAGCAGCCGCTCCACCTCCAGGGCGCTGACCTTGTAGCCACCGCTCTTGATGATGTCCACCGACGTGCGTCCCCGGATCCAGTAGCTGCCGTCCTTGAACATGGCGGTGTCGCCTGAGGAAAGGGGCTCTGCTGACCGGGAGGCAGGCTGGGGCCGGGCTCGGGTGTCAGCCCCGTGCCTGCAGGGGCAGGCAGGGAGGACACGCACACGGGTGGGCGCGGAGGTGCCTGCGTCTGCATCCGGCCGCTTGGGGGCAGCTGCGGGCACGGCCGTGACCTCGATCTGCAGTGCTGGCGCCAGGACAGCCCTCTGGCTGCCCCCGGCCAGTGCCCTACCTGCTGCCCCGCAGGCCCATGGAAACAGAGCAAACGAGAGCTGGCTGCCTCCCGGTGTCCACGCCAGGGTTCCAGCCACAGCAGAGCCCCGGTCGGGCTGGATATCACTGTGCCCCTTGCCCAATAGGTATTCCTGGGCCACACGGGGTTCCATGTGGGTCTTTGACAGGAGAACAGGGACTTTCTGCTCCTTCAGCTAACCACCCACTGTCCCACATTGCTCCCCTTGGGCGTCACCCCGGCAGGAGCCCTCCCCAGCTACAGATCCGGCCTTTCTCAGACGTCACCCAGCACTGGGGTGGGAGGGAACGGAGGACAAGGAGCTGGAGGTCTGCACTCCAGCCGGGGGCATCGAGGGTATGGAAGGTGGGCACGCACGTGTGTGAACGTGTGGCGTGTACGCCTGGGGACACCCCATCCCGCCCTCTGCAAGGAGTGAGGTCTCACCCGTCTGCTTTCACCCTGCACTTCATGCCGGGCTATTAGCTGAAATAAATCATAAATATTTCATTATACATCATGCCGTCCGACCCAGGAAGGAGCCATCCATCACTGGGCCCCTCCCTGAGACCTGCCGCCGAGCAGGGCGCTCTCCAGTCTATTAAACAAGACGGATGGTGTGCTTGGACGGGCCGCCGGTGTATTTATAGTGCAGCGGGAAGGCCAGGCTCCAAAAGCACAGGGTGGCGAGCATGTGGTTCTCTCCGCGCTGACAGGAAGCACAAGGAAGGAGAAGCTTCAGAAGTGTGCTGTGGGCGGGGACAGCCTGAAGGCGCAGGCGTGAGGTGACTGGAGTGGGCTGCAGGGCCTGGGGTGGACGCAGCCTGTCCCAAGCCCCTACGGTCCCGCAACCTCTCTCCCGCTCCCGCTGTGCAGCCTGGCTCTGCCGTGTCCCGCGCACTGGACGCTGTGCGGTCTCCCAGTTTCCTGTCTGCCAGCAGCCTGTCACTTAAATGCAGAGAATGGCCCCAGTCTGGGCCACTCCCCCCCCCACTGCCCAGGTGAGGCCGTGCTGGATTCGGGTCCCCCCAGGCTCCCTGGCCTGATTCCCCTGGCCTCCACCAGCCCAGGGACCCAGTGGAGCGAGGTGTCGCTGCCTGCCCTGGGCCGTGCCTCTGTCCCTGGTCTTGCTGGAGACCCCTCGCCGTCGACCATTCCGCGGCCGTCGTGTGTGGCTTTGAGGCCTCTGCGATGTCGCCTGCACCCTCTTTGAGAGCTCTCGGCCCAACGGCTGCACCCACAGGGGCCCCTCCACAGCCCCGGGGCACGCAGATGGCTCCCCGCATCAGCCCTATTCAGAGGGCACCTCCCTGGCGTCTGCAGGTGTCCCCTTCCCGCACACTAGTGCACAGAGGTGACGCTTCCTCTGCCGCCTCCTGCCAGCAGCCTGCTGGTGGGCAGTGAGACGAGGGCCTCTGCCGGAGGCCGGGCACTGGGCCGGCGGGTGCTGTGGACACACGGAGGTGTATCGTGGAGAGATCTGGGGATTTATATGCCAAGTAAGGAGAGGTGCACACTCGGAGAGCCTGGTCACTCACCCGGGTGTCAGGCAGAAACAACACACGCAGACAGGTGGTCCTCCTGGATTACCCAGAGGCCTCAAATGTGACCACACATGTCCCCAGAGAGGGAGGCAGAGGGAGATGGGACACATGGAGGAAAAGACCGTGTGAGGATGGAGGCAGAGGCTGGGGCGATGCAGCCATCAGCCAGGGACACCTGCAGCCCCGGAGCCGGGAGAGGTGGGAGGGATCCTCCCCGAGGCCCTCGGGAGGAAGCTGGCCCTGCGACACTAGGTTTCAGACCCCTGGTTCCCGGAGCCCGGAGGGAAGAGGCTCCTGTGGTGTGAACCCCTGTCAGTGCTGCGTGGGTGCAGCAGCCCCAGGACACCCCACCAGGCAGGGGCTGGGCAGTGAGCTCTGGCAGTGTTTGCCGGCCGGCCGGACAGAGGCAGGGCAGCCTGGCCTTGCGGAGCGACGTCTGGAGGGGAAGAAGCACGTGAAGTGGAGGCAAGGGTGGGGCTGAAGCCCAGTGCGTGGGGGGCCAGGGCGGAGGGGGTACCCCGAGAGCTGGGGGAAGGCCGGGCACAGGGCGAAGGGGCAGCGTTTGCATCTGAAAGCTCCAGGGGGGACAGGGTGGGGACGAGCAGGGCACCGAGCGCAGGAGCACAGCCTGGGTGAGGGCCGAGTGAAGGGGGAGGGAGTCCGAGCTTTCTGGCCACCTCATGGGTGGGTGACAGAGGGCCTGAAAGAGCGGGGCGCAGACATGAGTGGGGCCTTATGAGACTGGGCATGAACCTGAGGTGGGGCAAAGGTGGTTTTCCAGAGAAAACACTGAGCAAGAACCGAAAACAGTTCTGAGAAAGCCTGACTCACAAGGACGCGTCTGGAATGTGGGCCGGGTCTCCCAGCGGGCCCTTCGGCAGCGGCTGTGGTCAGCGAGGGACAGGCAGGTGCGTGGCCCCAGCCCAGTCCTCACAGCCATCCATGTGGCCGCTCACCGCGGGAGCCGAGGCCAAGGTCTGGGGCAAAGGCTCAGGGTGGGGACACCCAGGAGAGAGCTAGAAGACCAGGCAGGGTCACCCCACACCAGGGTGTGTGTGTGTGTGTCTGGGTGAATGCAGAGCAGGTAGGGTCACCACGTGACCCAGCAACCACAGTACAGCTGCACATCCTCCTGAGTCACGCTGAGGGCACACCCAGGGGGACAGCACAGCTGACCAGGGAGGACGTCAGTGCCCGCTGTGTCCTTCTTGAGGTACCAGGCTTGTGTGTCAGAGAGCGTGGCAGCCACCCATCAGTAAGAGGCTGCGCCTGAATCCCTAGGGCAGCAGGGTCAAGAGACTTGTCTTTCTACGAAAGCAGCCCACACCCGCCTCGGGGAGGTTCTGGGGATGCCTGGGACTCGCCTGGCCTTGGGGGTGTTCTTCCCAGCGTGTGTGCATCTGTGCAGGGGCCATGACGGCCCTCCAGGTGGCCCTCCGCCCACAGCTATGCTGGCCCCGATGGCCTCTGAACCCCTGGCTAGCCATGGAGGAGAAGGCCTCCCAAGGCCCACGAGGAATCCCAAGCTCCCAGGCCGGGCGGCTCCTGGCCTTTCATGAAGCTGCGAGGAGACCGGGAGGATTCCCAGTGCACAGCCTTCCCCCAGCTCCGCACCAACGCCACGTCCCTCCCTGCTCGGTGCACGCAGCTCCCTTTGGAGACCATGTCCCTGCCTCCCCCGTCATCTCCGAGAGCCTCCGGACACCACCCTGAAGGGCCCCCGCTGGTTATGTCTGCTCTCCACGTGGCTGGTGATGTGCAGTTTCTCAGGGCACCGTCACTGCATGAGCACTGGCGAGGGTGAGGACCCTGCCTGCGTCCTTTAGGGCTCCAGCCCCCCGCAGAGCCCGGCAGCCCAGGGGAGGGCCGTGCTGCCGAGCTGGTGCTTCGGACTAAACCGGTCAACGGCCTTCACTTCACCGCTTCTGGGAGTGGCCTCCTGCTGAGGGGCGTGTGCCGCCCTGGCTCTGCGCCGCCCCAGATCAGGGAGCTTCGCTGACCACACATACCAGGACCGGGACAATGGCACTGACGCCCGGCACATGGCTTTGCAGCAGACTTTAGGCACTGCCCTCCGCTGTAAACTGTCATTGAAAACAAGTCTCCCGACACTCAGAGGCTACATTTCTGGGTGTGTGGGCGAACCGTGGGCGGTAGGCCTGGCCTGGCCCACGTGTGGTCTTTGGACAAAGCACTCCCAGCTGGCCGAGTGCTGACTCTGGAGTGACATGGGAACAGCACTGTCCCTGTCCTGATAAGGATCCTGAGGTTGCTAGGGGGGTGCTGGGCACCCCACATGCCGCAGCCCTGACTGTGCAGAAAGCTAGAGCAGGTAGGTGAGTGAGGAAACAAAGGGGGAGACCCAGACCCACTGCGATGGCGGCCACAGAGCACCCTCATTTGGGCTCCTGGGCCTTGAGGACAGAGGGAGCCAGAGACCACTGGTCAGCTCCTCCCTGGCTGCTCTCTGAGCCTCCGCTCTGTCTGCAGGTCGCCCTTTAACTCGTGAAAGCAAAGCCTGACAAGCAAAGCCTGACAGGGCCGGCAGGGGTGCAGCTGTGCTGCGGGCTCCAGAGACGGGCCCTGGCTGCTGCCGTGCAGAGGCCTGGCGGCTGCTGTCCTGACAGAGTCCTGGGCACAGGGACACGGGACAGACCAGAGGAAGTGACGACATGACAGCTTCCGGAGCATGGACCTCGCCTGGGAGCACCAGGGAGAAAGGGCAGGTGAGCACAGTTCCCTCCCTCTTGAGACAAAACAACAGTCACCTTTAAAGGCACAAAGCTTTAAGCAGGGAGAATAGGAAAGGAGATTATGTTTGAAAAATTGGAAGCTGGAAGACAGATGCATTACTGGTCAAGAACTACACAGACCCCCAAGAGGTGACCGTGAGGGTGTGAAGAGGGCGAGGGTGTGAAGAGGGCGCTGATCCACACAGGCTCGGGCGGGGCCCGGTGGGAGGTGGAGTGAAGGGACCGAAAGTAGGAAGCGAGCGAGGAGCCCAGCCTGCGGCATGGTGGTGGCTTGCTCTTTGGGGACAGAGGGTGCTGGACGGCCAGGCAGGAGGAGGGGTGGGCCTGTGAGCACTCAGGGCCGGCCACCCCACCCACCCTTCTCACTCTCCGCCACCAGAGGTCGCTGGGCTTCAGAGGGGAGAAAACCAGCCAAACCATTCCCAGAACTCCAAGACAGGGTTCCAGAGTGAGGCAGAAGAAAGTCAGAGCGCCCCCAGTGCACGGCCTAAGTCAGGGCTCTGGGGACCAAGACAATTCTAGGACCCCTCGGAGGGGAAGGTCATGAAGCAACATGGAAGCTAGAGGCCAGTACGGGGAACTTCTAGCCCACAATTCGGTGCCCAGCCTCACCAGAATGAAGACACTGCCAGACACACAGCCATGCTCAGGAGGCCTCCGTGGGCCCCGACCTGAGGAGTGAAAAGGAAGGAGGAAGCCACGGTGCAGGAACAGGAGGGCGGAGGGGACCATGGGCAACGGAGGCAGGTGGGAGCCGGCTGCGGGCAGGACAGTGGAGGGTTCTCCAAGGCGGGAGGGTGGCGATCCGCGCTGCACTGCGGAGCTGGTCAGGGAAGTGGACGTAGGAGGGGAGCACACGGTCCCGCAGGGTCAGCTCTGAACGGACCCTGCGCACGAGCGCAATGACCGAGTGCTGTGGGGACTCCTGGCAGCGTCAGGGGTCATTTCAGACACGAGATCAACATCAGAGAAACAGCGAACACACCTTGGGGGCGACTGGTTTTTGTTCCCAAACTGGTGAATCCGATGGCGTCTTTGAGCCATGGTGTACAGTTTGGATGAAAACAACTAAAAACATTCACCCTCTACCCAGGCATCCGGGACCGACCAGGGCAGGAGGAAAAGGCCGAAGGAACACACGGAGGCCCGGAGAACCCCGTGCAGCAGAGCTCACTCGGCACGCGGCAGAGGCCGGGTCTGCACAGGGCAGCAGGCGCCGCGACGTCGCCACGTCACTCCACACGGAAGCCAGTTCCAGGGGGTCGGAGACTTAACTCGTGAAAGCAAAGCCTGACAAGTCCCAGAGGAAAATATAGGAGAACATCTTTATGACTGCTGGGAACAAAGGATTTCTAAGTGACATGAGCAAACACAGCACACACACGAGGCCGGCTGCCGACGACCACACCCCAGCGGTTCTGCACAGGAGGTGTCCACAGAGGGCACCACACCCCAGCGGCTCTGCATGCAAGGTGTCCACAGAGGGCACCATACCCCAGTGGCTCTGCACAGGAGGTGTCCACACAGGGCACCACACCCCAGCGGCTCTGCACAGGAGGTGTCCACAGAGGGCACCACACCCCAGCAGCTCTGCACGCAAGGTGTCCACAGAGGGCACCACACCCCAGCAGCTCTGCACAGGAGGTGTCCACAGAGGGCACCACACCCCAGCGGCTCTGCACAGGTGTCCACAGAGGGCACCACACCCCAGCGGCTCTGCACACGAGGTGTCCACAGAGGGCACCAGGCCCACAGCAGGGCTCAGCCTGCAGCCAGGGCAGCTGCATGCTGACCGGCCAACCACACCTCGCGTCTTTGGAACAGGCACCCTGCCTCGGGGGAAAGCAAGGCTTGGGCATGAGACGGTCACCCTCGGTCGGCCGGTGTGAAGGCTGTCACACCTGCGGCCCTGCACTGCCACACTTTGCCTAATTTCTAACTAGGATTCACTGGTCAAAGTAAGAGTACTCCCTGTTGGAGAAATGCATCAGAGCGGCTGCGAGTAAGCTGCCTTGGCAAGTTGTGAGCGGAGCAAACGCGCTCGGAGTGCTCATCCTGAGGCCTTCTTAACGTGAGAAGGCTTCCACTTCAGTGAAATTCGAAACCATTCATACTTACCTGTGTTTGCAGGAGTAACAAAGCCCACTGAGGAGATGCTGGAGGACGAGGGAGAAAACGGAGGACACGTGAAGATCACGCAGTGATAACAGCCGGCGGCATACACTACCCCAAACACACCGCACGCCGCACGTGACACCCAGGCACGCGTGTGTATATGACACACACCAACAGGAGGTTCCCGCGTGTCACTATTTTTGAAAACAAGGTTTTTAAAGTCTCACGTTGTTCTGCTGTTTGGATGGATGACAATCCACATGCCACCCCCATCGCTGAGCAAGCGATCCCAATTTCTCACATTCGAGATAATTCTGCAACAGACAGCTTTACGCGTCCATTTTTTAACACCTCGGATGATTTCCTGTAAACAGATTCCTAGGAACTCCCTGGGTTCACAATCCCACCGTACGTGGGAAGCGCTGGCCTCCCAGCACTGAGCATCAGCTTTTGAAGAATCTTCGCCAATTTGATCAAAAGGGTTCCGTCTTTGTTTCTATGTTTATCTCTTTCTTCATTAGGAAGTGAAACATTTTCTGCATTTTTCAGCCAGCTGCATTTCTTTCTTTCCTGTGACCTGCCCGTCACTGTGCTCAGGCTGACCGGCTCTGTGAGTGCTGATTCCCCGGGCTGCACCGTCAGGGCTCAGTCACCACCAGTGACCCCTCAGGGACGTCCTCCCTCCGCCCAGCTGCAAACCTCAGGCCAACCCACCTCAGGATCTCTCTTCTGTTGTCCTACTGGTGAGTTGTTTCCTCAAATAAACAGCTTTTAATGTTTGTCTCTGGTAATAGTATCATGAGCTCATTTTAGGAAAAAAAAAAGGGAAGGGACACCCCCAGACACCCCGGCAATGCTCCGGTGATTCTCCCGTGGCTCTTTCTCCCAGTTACCTAAATACCTCTACACAGGTACTTATCTAACATTAGGAAAATAGAGCTCACTGTTTACTATGTCTTTGTTCAACACCGAACAGTGTAGGATGCATAGTCTTTGAAATCATCAGAGATGCCATTTTTATTTCCTCGTGTTCAGTTATCAGTCTCTTTAAAATTACAAAACTGCAGGGACAAGCATGGAGAAGGCAGCAGGAGCTGCAGCATTTGCTCAGCTCTGTCCGTGTCCCAGGTCTGTCCTGCGTTCTCATCTCCACCCGTGTCTTCATCTCTGTGTCCTCATCTGGGCCCTGGGCCTCATCTCTGTCCTCATGCGTGTCCAGCGTTCTCATCTCCACCCGTGTCTTCATGTCTGTGTCCTCATCTGGGCCCTGGGCCTCATCTCTGTCCTCATGTGTGTCCTGCGTTCTCATCTCCACCCGTGTCTTCATGTCTGTGTCCTCATCTGGGCCCTGGGCCTCATCTCTGTCCTCATGCGTGTCCTGAGTTCTCATCTCCACCCGTGTCCCCCCGCCTCTGCCTTATCCCGTGTCCTCGGCTCCGAGAGCAGGACCGACGTGCAGCCCTGAGGATGCCGGGGTCCCGGAATCGCCTGTCCCCTTGCGCTGGGCGGGCACTGAAGCCCGAGTGTCGACCAGCTTCCCTCTCTGAGGGGGGCGGAGCTCAGGTGAAACTCGAGTCAGGAGTCACTGAGGCCGTCAGGGACGTGTGAGGAGGAACCCCCCCCCCACACACACACTCTCCCCGGCAGAACCGGGCTGCAGGGAAGGAGGCAGACACGCAGGGCAGGGGGGCCGGCGTGGCTCGCACTGAGCGGCCAGCTCGTCTCCGGCCATCTAGACGTGCAGGCCACTGAGAGGAGCTGGCGGGCCCGGCCTTCCCCAGCTCTTGCTGGGATCCGCGTGGCAGGAGGGGCTGGCCCGGGAAAGGGTTAAGTTTAATTTATCCTGATTTCTATTTAATATCATGCTCTCCCCGCAGGAGCCGGCAGCTGCGAGCTGATTGCGCGCTCTCATTATGCAGTCTGTACCGCTAATGGCCTGTGACAAAGGCATGCGGCTTCCAGGCCTCACCCCCGAGAGCCAATTAAACACACATACTCCCTTCCTGTTTGCAGTGCATTACAATGAAATTAAACCGAATTTCAAAATCATTTTCTCCTAAAGACATCTCTTTACAATAATTAATGCATACGATTCCTTTCCAACTGAAATATTCATCAGGAGCGGTGACTGCAATGTTTGAGGGCTGACTGCCCCGCATTCGGCGCCGCGGCCGCCCCCGTGCACAGTCAGCCCTGCTAGCGGCAAAATCCACAGGGTTTTGGTTCCCGTGCTTTTAAAGGGGGGAAAAATCTGCAGCTTTTTATCTGAATTTTAAAGTAAAAGAAGATGGCTACAAAGTAAGTCAGGTCTCCAAACGGGCCATTCAGAGGGCTGCAGAAGGTACGCGTACAAAGCAAGATGCGTTAGAAAGTGACGTTTGCTAAATTCTGCATTCGGAGGACAATAAAGGAGAGGTTTGTTTCCCAGACTGACAGGTATTAACGCAGATGTTTACAGAGGGTAAACCAGACGGGCGTGTGTTAATATACTGACCACGTCCTGTCACAGGCAGACGGGAGGGCCCTAAACAAGTAACCTGGGCTCCGGGGTCCACAACCACGGGACCTCTGCTGACCGGCACCCCAGACTCTTCAGCCAGGGTTCCCGGGACACTGGACTCAATCTGAAAACCCTTCGAATCCTCCCCAAATCTGCTCAGTGTGGAGGGGCCGGGGGATGGGATGCTGCCAACCACAGATGCTGAGAGGTACACTCCTGAGAGGGCACGAGAGAGAAGCCACGGAAGGCTGTGGGACCACAGGGCACACATGGAACAGGCTGGGGTCAGCAAGTCCAGCCCTAAGTGCCACCTGCACAGGGGCAGAAAGGTGGCCACTTGATACCTCCCAGAAGGACCCTCTATCTGCCCCTTCCCCACAAGCCCCACTTGGGTCCACACAGCTCCCCACTCTTGTCAGTCGGTGACCTCAGGCCCATGGCAGTGGCAGATTGGAGAGTGGACATGGGGTCCACCCCCTACAGGTCCACGCTGACCTCAGCCTGTTGAGATGACATGCCTGTGTCAGACCCAGGCAGCATGTGCCACGGGGCCACCAGGCTATGCCACGGCCACGGCCACTTCTAACACCCCCTCTGCCATCAGACGTGCACAGCGGCCCCCAGTGGTACCCCACTCCACCTGCGGGCTGCCTCCTTTACTCCTGAGCTCTGTTCCCTCAGCGGGGCAGGGTTCGAGGCCCATCTCTGATGATGGGGCCGTGTCTGGTGACATGTGAAAACAGGCCTTTCTGTTTAGAAAATATTGCCTTGAGATTACTGTGAACAATGTATGCTCAACACAAAAGTTTTAGAAATACAGACAGGCAAAAGGAAATAGAGAAAGCACCCAGAATCCCCCCACTGAGAGGTCAGGAACTGAGGTTCTGGTGCGTGTTCCAGATGAGCACGCACACGCGTGAACCAACACAGCCGCAGCGGAACAACTGCTGGACCCGAGGAGGTGGGGGCGGGGCGGGGCGGGGCGGCGGGGCAGGCTCCGCAGAGCAGCTGGGAGGATGCCGGCCTGGGGGCCACCGCACTCTCCAGCAGGGCTGACCTCCCTGCCAGGCGAGGGCCAGGGTTCTGGGGACAGGTTTTTACTTGCTTGCTTGGGAGGGCGACACCAAGAGTGCAGACTTCAGCAGGAAGCCAGCCGGGAAGTGAAGTGCCCACACCACAGAGAAACCATGTTCCAGCAAACAGCTGTGATCCTCGGTGGGGCTGGGGAAGGCTAGCAGGATGGGCTGGGGGGGGGAGGGGGAGCTCTGACTTCGAGCGCAGTGCTGACTGGGAATGGCGGTGTCCTGACCCAGGAGGGGCACTGGGACCACCAGGCAGGGGCTGTGCCTCCTGAGGGTCCCCTCAGGACCTTCCCTTCAGGGCCTGGCAGGGGGCAGAGGTGCTGGGTGGGGGTGCAGCCATGAAGATGAGACACAAAGTGCCCCCCAGCCCTGTCTCTGCCCTTGACAGAAGATCATGGGTGTCCAGGCTGGTGAAAACCTGGGGCGGCCAAGCCACACTCCTTCCCTCCCCTCCGACCCCTCCTCCAGGGCCCTCCCCTCTCTGCCCTGCCCCCACCTGTTATAAACCAGCCATCCGAGGTGAACGCCTTCTTCGTTTCCTCTGGTTTGTCCCAGTATTCCCGGAACACGGATAGTCCCCTGACCAAGAGCTCCCCCTCCTTCTCCTTGAATCCTGGGGTCACCTGTGGTGTGGGAGAGAAACGTGCACGTCAGAGCAAACCTCCCAGGATGGGGTCTCCACCTGCCTTCCCTGTGCCCCCGCCGACCTGAGGACTACCAAGCTTTTCTGAAACTAAGTACTTTGTTGGAAATGACTGAAAAACACAGCTTTCAATAAAGAACCTCAATCAGAGCTGCTCCCTGAGCTCACCCTGCCCTGGGCAGAGCTGTGGGTCATCTCTTCATCCTAAAACAGCTCCATCCTGGGTTTCAAAGGTGTGAGCAAGTGGCCAGGTCTCAGAGCTTGGGCCTGGCTGGCTTAGCTGTCTGCCCACTTCTAAAAGCCACACTCCTGGCTTCCCGTGAAATCCTGTGTTCAGGACAAGCCATGGAACCCGGGAGAGGCAGGCAGCTGCCTGCACCCCACCTGTGGCTACTGGAGGAGCCCCAAGTTGGTAGCACCTGCTGCAGAGCCCTCTGGAGGCAGCTACCTTGCCTAGTGACAGAGTAATCAACTGAGAGAGGGCGGCTCCAGGAAGACTTGGTGCCAAGAGACCGTGGACTGGGATTCACGTGGCCGTGGAAAGCCGGGAAGCTCAGTGTTTCTCCAGTGTGACCGCAGCAAGGACGGGAGGGAGGTGGGTTTTGTAAGACACTGAGCAGGGACTTCTGTGGTACCAGGAAAAGCATAAGCAGAGGAGGCCCCCGTGAGGCCACGGGTACATTCCTCTGGTAAGCCGCCACTGGCTTCGCTGGGGAATCCAACACTCCTCACTTAGTCACAGAACCAGTAGTCAGAAAGCCAGCAAGGCTGGGGAAGGACGCAGCGCACCATCAACCATCTGCACCTAAATGACACTACACTTCAGCCCACACCAGCAGAACACCCGCCAAGCAGGACCACACATTCTGGGCCATAAAACACATCCTAACACATGTTTAAACAACTGAAATCAGCCCTGGCCGGTTTGGCTCAGCGGTTAGAGCATTGGCCTGCGGTCCAGAGAGACCGGGGTTCGTTTCCCGCTAAGGGCATGCACCTTGGTTGCAGTTTGTTCCCGGCTCTGGTTGGGTCGTGCGGGTGGCAACCACTCGATGTGTCCCTTTCACGTCCATGTTTCTCTCTCCCTCCCACTCTATCTGAACAAAAAATGGAAAAATGTCCTTGGGTGAGGGTTAAAAATAAATAAATAAATAAAAAACTGAAATCATATCAAGTTTTGTGACTATAAGCTAGAAATCAATAACAGAAAAATCTCAAAACACTTGGAAAATAAATACCCACACTTATAAATAACCCATGAATCAAAGAGGGTATCTTAAGAAAATATCAGAAACTATTTTGATCTGAATGAAAATACAACACATCAACGTCGGGGGCGGGGTACAGCTAAAGCAGTGCTTAGAGGTAAATTTATACCATTAAATGCATACATCAGAAAAGAGAAAATTTCTCAAATCAGTAACCTAAAGTTTCACCTTGAGAAATGAGAAGTTCAATTGGTAGTGGGAGCAGAGAGCAGACCCCAGAGACCCTGAGTAGCCCCACCACTGCTGGCCTGGTTCCCATCACACCTGGGAGGGGCCGCAGAGCAGCCAACCCCAGTCGCCATCGCTGCAACCATGAGCAAGGACAATCGAGCAGCAGCAGCCTGCCGCCCCACCCTCAGCGCTGCTGACACCAAGCCGGGCACCATGGGCACAGGGAGTGGCAGCCCTGGTGGCCTCACATCAGTGGCACCTGCCGGTGGGGACAAAAAGGTCTCACAACAAAGGTTTTGAACAATAAAATGGTCCAATGCAAGAAACAAATATGGCCTCATCAACAGGAGTGACACCAAGGAAGATGTATTTGTACAGCAGGGTGCCATAGAGAAGAACCCCAGGAAGTACCTTCCAGTGCAGGAGATGGAGAGACTGGAGTCTGATGTTAAAGGAGAAAAGGGTGCGGAGGCAGCAAGTGTTATAGGCCGGGCGGAGCTCCAGTGCAAGGCAGGAAATGCGCAGCCATAACCACCAGACGCTCCTCGCGTGGCAGGTTCCTCCGCACCATTACCAGCAGGACTAGCAGGACGGTGAGAGTGGAGTAGAGAATGAGGGGCGGGAGAGAGCTCCCGAGGGCCAGGCCCGACAGTGCCCTCCCTCCCGCAGGCTATGGCTCCCACCTGACCACACGCAGAGACCCTGTAGGTGTCGACCCCAGTATTCCAACCCTCCTGTGCAGGGAAAAGTGATGGAGGGTGCTGACAACTGGGGTGCAGGAGAACAAGGTAGACCAGTGAGACAGAATATGTATCGGCGCTACAGACCACGATTCCACTAGGGCCCTCTGGGCCGAAAGAGCCTAGAGAGGACGGCAGAGCAGAAGGTAAGGAACACCAAGGAGATGGGACCCGAGGTCAGCAGCCACCTCAACCTTGGTACCCCCGCAACTTCGATTACTAAGGCAGATGCCCAGAAAACCCTGAACCACAAGAGGGCAAAGACACAAACCAGCTGATCCACCAGCTGAGAATTCGTCCGCTCTGGAGGCTGAGTAAATGCTGCTCACCATCCCCACCATCGTCCGGTTGAGTCATCCAGACGAGAGGAATGTGGAATCCAGCAGTGAGATGAGCAGAGACGGGCGCTGAAGACCTCAGTGCTTCTTCTGTTTTGCCCATGGGCCAGATAACCAGAACTATCTGCATCATCTACAAAGCATGCGGTTTTATTATTTTTACCTAAAGATGTCTCATTTTGGTAGTGACAAACGTGGTTTTGTTTTTTAAAAGCCTGGTTTTTCTCAATACACCTTTGAAAGTTTTTAAATGGTGTCATCTCTGGTCAAGCTAAGATTTTTAAGAACCTCATTTTTGATTTGTAATAAAAGTTTACAATTTGATTTTTTTAAAAAATTCAACAAACTGCAAGCACCTGTTAATAAAAGGTCTTAAGTAATTGTGTAAAAAAAAAAAAAAAAAAACTAGAAGAGAAAAAAAATTTAAAAAGCAAGCAAGAAAAAATAAAAAATAAAGATAAGACAGAAACTAAGATTAAAAAGAGAAAAGCAATAGAAGAAATTCAATAAACTACAAAAAGGGGGTTCTTTGAAGAGCGATCAACAAAATAGGTCAACTTCTAGCAAGAATAACAAAGAAAAAAGAAATGGAAGGACACAAATGATCAGTATGAACAATGGGAAGGGTATCACTTCAGACTCTAAAATATTAAAAGGTCAATAAGGGAATTCTATGAAAAACTAGGCACATAAATTCAGCAATTCTAATGGGCCAATTTCATAAAAATCATAATCTACCAAAACTTATTCAAGATGCAATAAATGATCTGAATAGTCCTACAACTATTAAAGAAGTTGAATTCAGTTAAAATCTTACAAAATAACCCAAAAACCTCTAGACCCTGATGGTTTCACTGGTACATTTGATCAAACATTAAAAAAAACCCCACATAACTCCAATTACATACAAACTCTTCCAGAAAACAGAAGAAGGGGGAACACTTCCCAACTCATTTTATCATACCAGTATCATTGATACCCAAACCAGACAAAAAAGTACAAGGTAACTAACTACAAACCAAAATCCCTCATGAACATAGATGCAAAAATCCTTAACAAAATGTTAGCTAATCAAATCCAGCACCATACAAATTAAATGACACACCACAACCACATGGAGTTTGTTCTGGGAATGCAAGGCTGGTTCAATATTAGAAAAATCAATCAATATAATCCTATATTTGCAGCCTAATGAAGAAAAATCAATTGATGCAGAAAAAAGCATTGAAAAATACAATGTCCATTCATGATAAAACTCTCAGCATATTATACATAGAATGGAATCTACAAAAAGCCTAGAGCTAATTCACACTTAACACTGAATGACCAAATACTTCCCCACAAGATCCAAAACTAGACAAGAGTATCCATTGCTACCTATTCCTATTTGCCATCATACTGGAAATGCTAGTTAGGGCGACAAAGCAAGAAAAAGAAATAAAAGGCATGCAGATTGTATAGGAAGAAATAAAACTGCTTCTATCTGAAGAAAACATGATTGATATATGTAGGAAATCGCAAGAAATCTACAAAATTTTCTAACACTAATAAGTGAATTTAAAAAGGTTACTAAACCATATGAAGCCAAACACTAAAATCAACTGTATTTCTATATACTAGCAATTAACAATTAGAGATAAATAAACAGAAAACTACACTAACAAAAGTTGAAAAAGAGGAGGCAAAGGGGAAGGAGAAATAAGGAGGAAAAACAGGAAATACTTAGGTAAAAATCTAACAGAACATGTATAGGTTCTGTATGCTGAACCCTCTCCACTCCCCACCCACACACAGACCTAGGTAAATGGAGATGCATACTGTGTTCATGGATTTGAAGACTCATCATACTAAGATTGTTAATTTTCTCCAAATTGATCAATATATTTAATGCAGCCCTGGCTGGTTTGGCTCAGCAGTTAGAGCGTCGGGCCTGCAGTCCAGAGAGACCCGGGTTCGGTTCCTGCTGGGAGCACGTACCTCGGTTGCAGTTTGTCCCCAGCCCCGGTTGGTGTCATGTGGGTGGCAGCCACTTGATGTGTCTCTCTCACATCAATGTCTCTCTCTTCCTCCCTCTCTCCTTCACGCTCTATCTGAAGATGAATGCAAAAAAAGTGTCCTTGGATAGGGATTAAAAAAAAAAAAGACTCAGAAGAAAAGCTAGGAGAAAATGTCTGTGACCTGCAGTTAGAAAAGGGGTTCTTAGAGGTAACAGCATGATCCATAAAAGCCGGGGGGTGGGGGGGTGGAGATAAATTAGACTTCATCACAATTAAAACAACTTTTGCTCTATGAAATGCAAGAGAATGAAAAGACAGACCGGGAGAAAATACTGACAAACCGTATTTCCAACAAAGAAGTCTCACGACGCAACAGTAGGAAAACAAGCCACTTGAAGGGACACTGGCCGAGCAGGAAGCACAGGCGCCGTCTCCCTGCCTGGATGACAGCCGCCTGGGCTGAACCTGTCTGATGGAACTACTTTGGAACCCTGGAGTCTGTGGAGGGCTGGCACCTTCCAGGGGAAGGCGTGGATGGCAAATTTCAGTTAATTTTGGTCATTTTCAGCTCTTACTGTTGTAGCATCTACCCATCTTCCACCCCATCCCCATGCTGGCAGCTGCGCACGTGCTCCTGGGGCAGACCTCACACAGCTCGCGGGAACAGAGTGAACACACAGGACCCTGCCCTCTGCTCCGGATGCTGGGCTGTCTGACTGCGGACGGACCACAGAGGTGCCGACAAAAGGCAGGCGTGCATCATTATTGCACCGCCCTACACTGGTGTGAGTCCCTCCCCAACCCAACGAAGTGACTTCCAAGGGACTTCAAGGGTTGGTGCCCTACCCCCCTTCATTTTTCATTTGAGCCAGACATTCAAATTAGCACATTAAAAAACAACTGGGCACATGGGAGAAATGAGAAAGTGTCTCACGTGCCCACGGAGAGGTTCAGAAAAGACATAAAAAGACCTAATTTTACACCGCAGGCTGGTCCTCAGCACAGACAGCCTACGACAATCAATGTAATAAAGATAATAAACACGCCCTGGCTGGGTGCCACAGTCTGCTGGAGCTCGTCCCGTTCTAAACAAGGCTGTGGGCTCAATACCTAGGCTGCAGGTTCGATCTCCGATCAGGGCGTGTATGGGAGTCAACTGATTGATGCTTCTCTCTCACATCCATGTTTCTCTCTCTCTCTCCCTTCCTCTCTGAAAAATCAATAAAAACATTAAAAAAAAGAAAAAAGAAAAAGAAACGAACAAGCAGAACACAAACAGACTTAGATACAGAGGACATTTTGACGGTAGCCAGATGAGAGGGGTGTTGGGGAACGGGTGAAAAGGTGAAGGAGCGCCCTGGCCGGTTAGAGCACCGGCCTGCGGGCCAAAGAGTTGTGGGTTTGATTCCAGTCAAGGGCACGTACCTCAGTTGTGGTTTGTCCCGGCCCTGGTCAGGGTCGTGCAGGAGGCAACCAGTCAATGCGTCTCTCTTACATCGATGTCTCTCTCGTTCTTTCTCTCTCCCTCTCTCCCACTCTGACTGAAGATAAATGGAAAAAGTATCTGCGGGAGAGGGTTTAAAACAACAACAACAAAGGTTTAATAAAAACAACAACTATCTGCTAACTACAAGGGACTCCCTTGAAATCCAAGGGCCTGGCCTGGAAGTGAGAAGGCGGAGACATTCCACGCAAACAGTAACCAGAACAGGGCCGGTGGCTACACTACTACCAAGCAAAACAGGCTTAAAATCAAAAAAGGTTACAAGAGGCAAAGAAGAACATTATATATTAATAAAAGGTTCAATACAGCAAGAAGATATAATAAGTACAAACATTTACACATAAAAATATACGAAGCAGAAACTGACGGAGCCGAAGGGAGAAATGGACACCGCACCTCAGTGCCGCTCTGAGGTGGAGAAGAGTGACTGACGGAGAGTCCTCTGTCCTTGCCCTTCCTCAGCCTGCCCCAGCCCGGGTCCCTACGGAAGCTCTTCCGTCAGTCTGAGCATTCTTGGCATTAAGTGTCACCTCTCCACTGTGTGGTTTGTCTTGTGATTAGACCCACACCCACCCCGTTGTGTTAACTTACACCCAGAAACACTCCACTCCATGCTGTGGTCACTCCAGCTCCTGCCTTCTATGGACCCTCTCTTTACTCCTCCGTCTGTGCTGGACCTCACAGTCCAGACCCAGCAAAGCCACTCCCTGCCCGTCTGCCCACGCCCAGGTGCACACTGACCGCATGACAACTGGTCTGGTGGCGGGCAGGAAATGGGGACCAGAACTCAGGTCAGAGAGGGCTTCCTGCCTACACCTCAACATTGTGTCCTCAACAATTTCTGACTTTACACAGTAAGAAAAAATATTTATAATCTTATTCCAGGCAAGCTGCATGAAGTGAAGGGATGCTAATTCTATTAATTTGGAGGGGCACTTTTTTTACATTTGGCATCTCTGAAGCCAGACTGCGTCTCCCCACAGATGGTGACTGGGATGTGGTGACTGAGGATGACTGCTGCTGCGACGTTGCACTGAACCCCATGACGCACGGACCAGCCCTCAAGCACAGCAGCTGCCAGCTCGCAGGCTCGGTGGCCACAGACACTAGGGTGCGAAGTCGGGCTCTTCTGGAGCCCAAGCCAGCCCTCTTCCAGCCAGAGCCCCCAGCGCCACTCAGTCCGGCCCCATCGCATCCAACACCTGATCTGAGCCCCTCCTTAGGTGACCCACCACGCCCACCAGGGTAAATACCGTGAAGACAGGGGGGCCACCAGTCCTAGCTTTGTACAGGTTTGCTGCGGGGGTCTCCGGTCTATGGAAAGGAAACGTCAAGTAACTAAACTATGTCATCATTTTCTTTATGCCAAAAATGACAAGGCATTTTTATTTCTTGAGGGAGAGGAGAAAAATACAGCACCAGATAGAGCCCTAAACACACACACGCCCAATACACATTTGTGCCATACTAATTCACAGGACAGGCCTTGACAGTAAGGTCCACTTAATTTTGGTGGTTGACGTAAATCTTAGACACAAGAGTATGACGGGATATCAAGGGTGATGATAAACCAGGAGAAGGAGAACAGTCTGAGGAGAATATCATAGAGAAATAACAACTAAGCTAAAATAGCGTGTAACAATAAACGCTTCCTTCAACTCAATCTGTCACTCACATCACCAGGCCACACACAGCCAGAGCCCTGCAGGGTTTCTGCTGGGATTCCTCAGGACCCGGGAGCTGAGACCACACCCACTAGGGCCAGCAGGGCTGGGTGGGTGGTCCATGGGGCCCGCTCCCCGTGCTCTGGGGACCCCAGATGTCCTTGAGGGTGCTTTAAGTGTAGGTTGGATGGGACACACACCCAGAGCTCGGGGGTCCACAGTCTCCTGTGACTCCATGCCATACCGACTTTCCACAGGGCAATACGCATCTGGGCTGTGTTCACAGGGGACTCCCCGTCTTCGTACCCAGAGGAACACTGTGACGAGGGCACACGCACTGCCCAGGAGTGCCTCTCCACCTGGCCACGACCAGAGCATGCCCGAGGGCGGCCGACAGGAGAACGCACGCTTCCTCGTCTGAAGCAGCCTGCATCCCGCTTGCAGAGGCGCAGAGCCTGCCCCAACTCGGAGCCAGGCCCACGCCGGCCTGATGGAGCAGCGCTCTGCTCCTCCGCTCCTCCGTCAGCGTCAGCGCAGGTGCTGCGGGGAGCCCCGGGGAGCCCGACACCTGCCCTGCACGAGGAGAAAGCAGCTCTGCCCTCGGTGCGGGAGGGAATACGAGAAGGTGCAGGGTCCAGGCAGGTGAGAGCCCGGGCAGGCACATGGCAGAGCGCCTGTCCCTAGAGGCCCTTCCTTGACTGCTGGCTCCGGCATCCTGAAGGGCCGCCCAGTCAAGCACTGCCCACTGCTTAGACCAGAAAGACTGGTTATCTGAGCAGGATGAGACAATGGGAAGGCGGGGCTTCCTGCCTTGCATTCCAGAGCACGCCTTTAAAGGGTATGTGGGGGCGGGGGCAGGCTCTGATTGACAGCTGGAAGACACAGCACAGGCGTTCACCTGGCACATCAGGGTGACAGTGGACTCTTTTCTTTTTTTAAATCCTCACTAGAGGGTATTTTTACATTTATCTTCACATAGAGCAGGAGGGAGAGAGGGAGGAAGAGAGGGAGAGAGAGAGAGACATCGATGTGAGAGAGACACATGAAGTGGTTGCCACCCGCACAACCCCGACCGGGCCGGAGATGAACCACAACCGAGGTACATGCCCTTGGCCGGAATAGAACCCGGGACTCTTTGGTCTGCAGGCCGACGCTCTAACCACTGAGCCAAACCGGCCAGGGCTGGACTCTGTTTTCCTTGTGAGTCCCCCTTCAGTGTCGTGCGCTTCCTGTCTGGAGCCTCTGTGGGGACGGCGCCGTGACCGTGGTGGGCAGAGCGTGCCAGGCCCCACTGAGGGTTGCGGGTCATGTGCAGCAGTTGGTGGCACATGTAGTGACAGATGGCAGTGACAGGGGAGGGGACTGGAGATGCTGGTGGCGTGGAGAGGAGAGGCAACAGAGCAGTCTGCTGTCCAGAGTGACAGCCTGCATATGGATAAGCTGTGAGATAATTAATTTCCAAGAGATGGAAGGAGGTAGAGCTGACGGCCGGCCGCTGTCCTGCTCCCGCTAACGCTCACCCCCTGGGCCTCTGCATCCTCAGCACGGGAAGCGATGCAGTGTGAGGGCCGGCTCCCCTCTGCACTAGTGCAGCTGTGAAGCCCTATCTGCAGATGGACCCCGTTGTTGTGGGCTGGCACTCAGCTCTCATGTAAGCAAGCAATTTCAAAAAATAAAGAAAGAAAGAAATAGACAGCCCTGGCCGGTTTGGCTCAGCGGTTAGAGCGTCAGCCTGCGGTCCAGAGAGACCCGGGTTCAGTTCCCACTAGGGACATGTACTTCGGTTGTGGTTTGTCCCGGCCCTGGTTGGGGTTGTGTGGGAGGCAGCTACTCGATGTGTCCCTTTCACGTCAATGTTTCTCTCTCTCTCTGTCTCTCCCCCTCCCACTCTATTTGAACAAAAATAAAAAAAAGAAGTGACCTCGGATGAGGATAAAATAAATAAATAAATAAATAGAATAGACAGCGCGAGCGCAATTTACAGGCTGGAGCCAGCTGGAGGCTGTAGCACGTGAAAGAGGCATCAGAGCAAACAAAGCCCGGTTAACCCAGCCCAGCAGGGAGGTAGCAGCCAGAGACCGGGAAGGTGGGACCACTTCAAAGGGAGCCAGAGAACCTCCGGGAGGGGAGGGGAGAGCACACTCTGCCGGCCTGCTGTCCCACCGGACAGAGTTGCCAGGAAGTGCTGGCAGCCAAGCCCCAGGCAGCTGGGACAACTGAGCCCCGTGGGCTGCTGGTCACACACCTGTGCTTCACCACACCCCCAGGACAGGTGAGTCGCCCTCCTGACCTGTACCCCCAGCCCCCCAGCATCACAGCTACTGGGTGATGTGGACTTGTGTGGGCCCCTCACTCCGGGCCTACAGGGGTCAGCAGGGATCACCCCATTTTCTGGGAAGTGCAGAGGTAGTGCAGAGGCCTGAGGGACCCCGCCCCCCACCCGCCCCGCACTGTGCTTGCCATGATGGGTGCATTACTGCTGACTCCTGCCTGCGGATCCTGGCAGCAACGCGGGGCTTGGTGCCAGCCCAGAGGGGTCTCCTCGTGTGCTCCCTGGGTGAGGAAGGAAGGAGTGGATGGGGGAAGCCGAGGCCACAGTGCCCACAGCCCTGGCTCCAGGGAGGTGCTGAGTGAAGATGTCCTCCCTCGGCCTCCCTGGTCTACGCTACAGCATCACGCAGCACACTTCCCTCTGGCAGATGCTACCTGCCCTGACCGCAGGCCTGTCACTCAGGTGTATGAGCCTGCTGCCTGTCTGGCTAAGGAGGCGGCATTTCCAAGTTGAAGACTTGCCCTTATGACAAGCCAAGGAGACACCTGACCCCGACGGTGCCGACGGGCTGGCACAGGCAGGCCAATGTGGCTGTGTCCGCTTGGAGCTGAGGCCGTGTCCCAGGGGTGGGACACCCGGATGGAAAATTCCATGCAGGTGACTGCCTGAGTACTGCTCTGTTCTTACTCCACAAAGTCCTGGGGGCAGAGGGTGAAAACTGAGTCCTCACTTTTGAAGGATAAAAGTAGCTTGCTAAATACCATCAAACACAGAGGGAGGTGTCCTCACTCTCCCCATGAGAGACCACAGAGCCCTGTTTCTGGTCTGCAGCCCTCGAAGGTAACACCCTAGAGATGAGTGTCCTACAGCCCCGGAGGTGGGCTCAGGCAGAGTGTCATGGCGGGGCATCTTCCAAGAAAGACACGGAGAAAGAAGCAGGTCCCTGCAGCCGGGACTTTACCAGGGGTCCTCCTGTGGTTCTGGTCGCCCCAGGGGCAGCCTGTGCTGAGCGCGGCCTCACTGGTCACAAGACCAAACACCAGGTCCAGGTCCACCGTAACCCCGTGAGGGACAACAGGCCCTCTGGAGTCTCTCCATGGGGTGGGCCTCAGACTCTGTGTGGCCACCAGGGCAGCTCCAGTCTGAGCTGTTTGTCATCCTGATCCCTTCACTGAAAATGTTCTAGAACACACCCTCACGAGCGCTAAATCCCCTTACTTTCACGTTTAGACAGCCAGGGTGTATCTGTGTGGAGCTCACCATGCAGGGAGGAGGAGACCCTGGTTCCTTGTCCTGCCCCTGTCTCCTCAGAGCCCTAGCCAGTGGCACCCACGGCCCTGGAGCCCCACCCCGTGAAGCGAGTGCTTCCTTCTCCTGGTTGTCAAGCGCTCTGGGCCAGGGCTACGGCTTTTTCTATTTTAAGCGAGTTTCGGTGCACAACTCTCTGTAGACTGAAACAATCAAGGATGGGAGAGGAGCTGTCAGCTGGCCGGCTGTTTGCCACCACAGGTGCGAATTAAATTGTATTGCAATTTAAGAGGGAGATGCTCCCACCCCCACCCCTGCTCTCTGGCAGCATCTATCTCTGCCTCTTCCAGCAGAACAGGTGCACATGGAGGCCGCGCCATCAGGTGACAGGCACCTGGCGGAGGCAGCAGTCATGGGTGCTGCCTGTGCCACTAGCATCTGACGGACCCACAAACCCACACCATTCCTCTCTGCTGGGGACCTCCTGATGGAACAGTGTCCCTGCAACCCACACCCCAGCCTGCACTCTCTGCTGGCCATCCCTGACCTGGTACGCAGGCTAAGCATCCAGCGGGGAGGCAGCCATCAAACACGGGGAGGGCCGGTGGCCTGTGGGTGGGCGTCCACAGGGAGGCGGAGGCTGGAGAAGTGGTGCAGGGCACAGGCTAAGAAGCAAAAAGGAGCCAGCAGGGCAGAGGCAAGAGCTCTGCACAGGGCGGTCAGGGGGTGGGGCAATGGCTCGGCCCTCCGGGTGGCGGTGCAGGAGCCGGGCGGGTCCAGAGGTCATCACACCTGGGAGTAGAGGCTGAGTGAGAGGGCCTAGGGAGGGCCCAGGTAAGGGCTTTTCTTGGGTAAACAGAATACCTACTTTTTGATGCCCTTCTGAAATTTTTGTCAAGTTACATTTTATTGGTTTTTATATGTTTCTATAGATGTTTTAGAGAGAGAGAGAAATATCGATGTGAGAAAGAAACGTCATCAGCAGTCTCCTGCACACCCCCACTGAGGAGTGAGCCTGCAACCCGGGCATGTGCCCTGACTGGGCATTGGACTGGGACCTCTCAGTCCATGGAGTGACGCTCAATCCAGAGCCACACCGGCCGGGCCGTAAAGTTACACTATAAAGCATCCAAGTTCCACCTGTTTGCTCCCATGAAAACATTCAACAATCTCCTCCACCCTCCCATTTCAAATGTGGAAACTGGACCCACTGAGCATGGCCTCAGCCTCTCCTGGCACAGGTGTGCGCGCTCATGAAGAAGGATGAGCTGGAATGGGGACTCACTACTGTCATCCTTTGAAACCTCTGAGTAACAGAAACCAGTCACAGGTGATGTCTCATATGGAAATCAGCTGTAGTGCAAATCATTTCCTTTTAAGTCAAAATTCCATTTCCCACTAAGCCCTAAACTTTCCTGCGACTCCTCTTCACTTATGCCCAGCACAGCTGTAGCTATGAAAATCTTCACTGAACTAAGACAATAGACAGTGTTCCTTTCCTCTCTACCCTTGTAACTTTTAGAATAATACAGAAGATTTCAGTAGAAATGGGGCATCTTAATGAAAGGCCTCCGGGGATCTGCCCAGAGAGCCTTCGCGAGGCCGCTGGAGTGGCCACACCTGCCCTGGAAGTCTGTGTCGGCGTCCACTCGGAGTGGGCACCAGAGTCCAGCCAGCATAGACTTTTTAACCAGATCCCACTACACTGATCTGTTTTAAGTTGGGTTGTCCTCAGTCAATACTGCCATGACCCACCTCAAAGTAACCCTGGTGCATGGAGCCCAGGGAGAAGCCAGGCAGAGCACTGGAGGTCGGGGCACAGGTGGGCCTTGGTTACCCTCTTAGGCTGTCCACACCGTGGGCAGTGCCTAGAGACCCCAGTGGGCACCCTCGGTGAACACCAGCCAGCATCTCTATCATCCAGGAGGGCCATCCCCGAGCAGTGGGATTCCACCTCCAAAGCAGAGACCTTCAACCTCTGTGACTGGCCTGCTGGTGGTCATGACCGTGCAATGCCCACGTGCCACGCCCACGTGCCACCAATGGAAAACAGCGTGACTCACCTTGGTGTCTCTCTCATTTCCCTCCACGTGGAGGAGGTAGGGGTAGCCCTCCTTCTGTGGGTTTTCTGAGACAATTCGCACCTCAACGCCTGGCAGTGGGGTCCCCACAGAACCTGCAGAGGAGAAACATGAGAAAGATGGGGTCGGAGGGATTCCAAAGGAGGGCTGCACACCTGAGGTGCTCAGATCCTGCCTGGACGTCACTCGCAGAGGAGAGAGGACCTGAGAGCACGGGCCCCCCTGGGCGCGGCAGTGCCCACCCTGCCGCAGCCGCCAGCGCCCGCGGCTGCCAACAGCGCATGAGGCGAGGCTCCGAATGCTCCAGAGAGCCTCAGGCCACCTTAGGAAGGCCTCCCGGCACCCGGGGCGGGGTGCGGACGGCTGCCGCTTGTCCTGCAGCACCTGGCTGAGCAGCAAGGGCACGCAGTGCACCTGTCCCGAGAAGTCCCGAGAGGCCCGATGCTGAGATTGGGCGGAGAGCAAGGATCCTCAAGGCAGTGGGGTACTGTCGCTGGCATTCTGCTCCACTTAATTAGAACCATGGTTTGTTCAGTGTCTCCATCCCACTCGAAGGCCCCGGCGTGGTGGGCCAGCTTACAATCAAACACAAACCTACGAAGGAGAGGCATGTGGCTTGGACGTGTCCCACAGCCACTGTACTACATGACTAAGGCGTGACAGAGGGGTCAAGACCAAACTCCCAGCGTCTATGAGAATTCACTTCAAGGTTTAGGGCCTTTATTGTAACTGCTGAAATCAACGAGGATTTGTCAGGTCTCCGAAGCCAGGTCTGCAAACTCTTCACGAGGTTTCCTACATCAGTCTCGACTGGCTAAAACAGCTCTGCCCTGTCCTCCTTGGCCTGTCTTCTGCACCTGAGGTCCTGATGGCTTCTCCATGTCCTGGGCGTCCCAGCTGGAAGGAGACAGACCAGAATCCTCCCCCTTTTCTCTTTTTGCTTCCAAAGATTTTTCAAATTAAAGTGAAATCTGTATCAAGATACAACTGATCACTATAAAGTGAAAATTCAGTGGCATTTAGCACAGTCACGATGTCGTGCCATCATCATTACCATCTAGTTCCAGAACTTTCCATCACCCGAGGCAGCCTGTAACCATCAGCAGTCCATTTCCACTCCCAGTCCCCCAGCCCCCAGCAACCACTAATCTGCTTTCTGTCTCCACGAATTTGCCTGCTCTGGACATTCACATGAAAGGGATCAGACAGCGTGCATCCTCCTACCTCTTCTTGGTGGTACACAGACTGCCAGTGGCCACGCAGGCATTCGGACACTCAGGACTCGAGAGCCCAGGAGCAAGACATGGGCACCAGAGACAAGGACCAGCTTGTGAAGGCGGAGGTGGGGCCGAGCCCAATCCCCTCCGACCTCACAAGCTTTGCTTCTCCCACTGATGGCTCAGCCTGCCCCTGGGTGCGGTCAGGACCAGCTGCAATTCTGCACACTCTAAACCTGGTTTCCAGCCGACCTCAAGGTCACCATCTTTTCTAGATTAAATAATCCCTTTCTTTGTTGAGCTCTCTTTTTAGTCACGAGTTTAACTCCTGTTGTTTACATTGCTCCTCACTGCACCTCACGGTCTAATGAGGACTGATGGACGTGCCAGTGGCGACCAGCAAGGGTCACAGCCCTGACTGCTGGACACTCACCTGGGGTCCAAGGTCTCCAAATGTTTCCCATCACTCATGTGTTATGGTCAAACTTCAGTAGGCAGACCTTGGTTTTAGCTCTTAGTGACTGGAGTGTTGGGTCATAATTTACGATGAGTGTGTGTGTAAAAGCTACGGAACAAAGGATTCAAAGAAGTCGGGCAGATAACACGCACAAGAGAAAGGCCGTGTGTGCGAGGCAGGGCTGAGTCCACGCAGGAGGATGCTCAGACAGGCCACACTGCCCGCGCCCCCGGCACTGCCCCTCGCCCTGTGCAGCTGACAATGCTCCCGTAATCTGTATCAATGAGATGTTTCTTGCTGCCTGAACAAGGGTGATGCAGTGCTGGGCAGGGTGATTAGCCTGAATAACAAGAACACATCAAATACTGGAAATTGATGTATTATCCTCCGAGACTGGTCAGATATGAGTTCTTCAAGTACCTGCCAGAGATAAAGAGTTCCATAAACACACCTTAAGTAATCAGGCAGAATGTGATTATTTAATCAGCAGGCACTCCATCAACTTAAGTACAGAATCTGAAGCGGGACCGACCGCCTCACTCAGAAAGGAAAGCCTGCTCCTCATTCCCTCCCTTCGGGAGCCCACCGGCCGCAGTGGGAGGGCCCCTCGGGCCGACCGAGCTCTGACAGCGCCGCCGCCTCGGCTGTGAGCCCCGAGCTCACCTCCCCAGAAGGAAGGAAGCAGAGGCTCCATCCAGGCCCTGGGACCAGAGAGGTGTGCGGACAAGGGAGCCCGCCTGGGTCTGCTCAGGAGGCCTCAGGGCAGCGGAGGTGAGGCCATCCCAGGCCATGCCTGGCCATCTGCTGCAGCTGGTGGGGGCTCATGTGCAGAAGGTTAAGGGCTCAGTCCCACAACCTCCAGTGGGTCACTTCAGTGACCCCAGTCCCAAGAGATGTTACCCACAGCTTCTGTCCGACTGGCTACAAATCGGAGGTTCCCACAACCTCCTCCTGGGGTTCAATCATTTGCTAGAGTGGCTCATAGAACCCAGGAAAACAGTTTAATTACTAAAAGATCAATTTGTTATAAAGCATACAACCTCTGAACGGCCAGATGGAAGAGATGCCTAGGACAGGTATGGGGGGGAAGGGGCTCCGTGCTTCCACATTCTCCAGGGGCGCAACCCTCCCAGTACCTCCTTGTGTTCCTCAGAGGTTCCCCTATGCAGACATGATCCAGTAACTCACTGGCCACTGGTGATTAACTCAACCTCCAGCCCCTCTCCCCTCCTAGGTGGTCAGGGCGGGGCTGAGTTCCAAACCTCCGATCACCTGGTTGGTTCCCCTAGCAACCAGCCCCATCCTTAGGGGTTTTCCAAAAGTCGCCTTATTAATACAAACTCCATAGTGTTTTCCACAGTGGCTGCACCAGTCTGCACTCCCACCAGCAGTGCACTAGGGTTCCCCTTTCCCCACATCCTTTCCAGCACTTTTTGTTTGTTGATTTATTGAGGTAGCCATTCTGGCAGGTGTGAGGTGTAACCTCATTGTGGTTTTAATTTGCATTTCTGATGATTAGTGACAGTTGAGCTTTTGTTATTGTTGTTGTTAATCTTCTGCTGAGGATATTTTTTCCATTGCTTTTTGGAGAGAGTGGAAGAGACCAAGGGATGGAGGGAGAAGGAGGGAGAGGGAGAAAGAGAGAGAGAGAGAAACATAGATGTGAGAGACACACATTGATTGGTTGCCTCCTGCACCGCCCCCCAACCAATAGGGGTTTTATTAGGTTTTATCTTATCCCAAAGTTCCCTTAAACTATCCTCTTGGCTTTTTTCCCCCTGCTCTAATTGGGTGCCTTTTCCTACTTTGTTTTCCATGTCACTGATTCAATCCTCTGATTCAATCTACTTTTAATTCCTTCCAGTGTATTCTTTTTTTTTTTTTAATCATCCTCACTCGAGGACATTTTTCCATTCTTTGTTCAGATAGAGTGGGAGGGAGAGAGAGGAACAGAGAGAGAGAGAAACATCGATGTGAAAGGGACACATCGAGTGGCTGCCACCCGCACAACCAACCAGGGCCGGGGACAAACTGCAACCAAGGTACATGCCCTTAGCGGGAACCGAACCCGGGTCTCTCCGGACCGCAGGCCGATGCTCTAACCGCTGAGCCAAACCGGCCAGGGCCTTCCAGTGTATTCTTGAAGACAGATGTGGTATTCTTCATGACCGACTGGTTCTTGTTCATGGCTTCTATTTCCTTGAGCATCCTTATAACCATTACTTTGAACTCCATAGCTGATGCATTGCTTGCCTCCATTTCATTTAGCTCTTTTTCTGGAGATTCCTCCTCTTCTTTCATTTGGGGGTTGTTTCTGTCTCCCCATTTTAATGTCTCTTTGTGTTGCTTCTATGTACTAGGTAGAAATGCTATGCCTCCCCGTCCTTGTGAGGTGGCCTGGTGTGGGCAGTGTCCTTGGGACCCAGGGGTGCAATCTCTTGATGTCCCGAGCTGGATGCTCCAGGACTGCCCGTGTGTGGGTTACATGGGCCCTGCCGTTGGAACTGGGTCTTGACTGCTGCTGGCCTGCTCACGTGTGGGATCACCCCTCAGGCTGGCTGCCTGTGAGGCTCCACGCTGACCGCGCAGTACAAGTTGTTGTACAGGTGTGGTCTGGATGTGGCTTCTGCAGTCCTTGGTTCAGAGTGTCCTCTTCAGATACGCTCCAGTTAGTATTTCAGGGTGATGGTCCCCCAATTTAGCTGTAACTTTCAGTGTGGTTCTGGGAGGTGCTGCGAGCAAGACCTCTATGCTCCACCACCATCTTGAACCAGCCCAAATATGTATTTCTATCAAAGAGGGACCTACGGCTTTCCTCCTCAAACGCAGAAAAGGCCAGCCTCCCTGCCCCCACCACCTGACTGCTACCTTTCAATTCCATTTTTAAAGGAAGAAACTGCCCCCACCACACACACACTCTTCCTGTTCCTCTCTGCTCTGTTCAGTAAGGCCTCATCTCTCCTTGCAAAGTGAAAGTTATAAACCATTAAGATCTATAATAAAAGTGCTGACAGAATTTTAATTAACCATGGCGTCACAAACACAACAAAAGAGTTAAACTCTCAAGGCAGAGATAATGACTTGAGTTTCACAGCCCTGTTAATACATAAAAGTGAGGTCCACAGAGAAGAAACTGAAGACAGGGGTCAGCAGCCCTGGAGCCCTGGAAACACCCCACTCCACCCCTGACCTGGCCCTGGCACAGCAGGATCAACTGGACAGTGGCCACCCTCCTAGCACCACGTGGACAGCGCCCCCTCCTAGCACCACGTGGACAGCGCCCCCTCCTAGCACCACGTGGACAGCGCCCCCTCCTAGCACCACGAGGACAGCGCCCCCACCTGATACTCTGTGAACTGTGCCCCCTCCTAGCACCACGGGACAGCGCCCCCACCTGATACTCTGTGAACTGTGCCCCCTCCTAGCACCACGAGGACAGTGCCCCCACCTAGCACCACGGGGACAGAGCCCCCTCCTAGCACCACGTGGACAGCGCCCCCTGCTAGCACCACGAGGACAGCGCCCCCACCTGATACTCTGTGAACTGTTCCCCCTCCTAGCACCACGGGACAGCGCCCCCACCTGATACTCTGTGAACTGTGCCCCCTCCTAGCACCACGAGGACAGCGCCCCCACCTAGCACCACGGCGACAGCACCCCCACCTGATACTCTGTGAACTGTGCCCCCTCCTAGCACCATGCAGACAGTGCTGCCCTCCCAGCATCCATCTGGCAGCAGCACTGGCCAGAGTCAGAGTGGCGTGTCATTTTTCCGCCTCTCTGTAAAACAGTTGTCTGCTCTTCCTAGATAACTTTAATTGGCCTGCAGCTCGGTCCAGCATCTGGGGAGCGAGGCTGCTCTGCAGCTCGTCCCCAGAGAATGGAAACAGGCCGATAAGGTCCTGGAGCTCCTGTCAACGCTCCACGGAGTCCCACTGCAGGAGCCATTAGCGCCTCTGATCTCAACCTCCAATTAGAGCGTCATTAGGCCCAGCAGCGCTTGGCCATGAATTATTCATCTTCCTTCACGATAACCGCATGGGACACAGGGAATGAACGATCGGATCCGACCCAGAACTTAACACACAGCAAACATCCACCCTCATGCAGCACGTCCCTCCTTGGAGGCTGACCTTGCCCTTCCGTGCCCCCATCAGGTTTGAGAACCTTTGAATAAATCCTGGTGGTCGTTCAAGCAACCGTAGGAGTGATGTTCGGAGGCTGTGCAGGCGACAAAAAGGAAGGAAGCTCCAGAAACACTCCCCACACTGGGAGGTGTGGGAAAGCCAGGAGAAGTGGCACCGCTGTGTCCCAAGTGGGAAGGGAACAGGCTGGGCTCCAGCCCCAGCCCAGGAGTCGCAGGGCACAGAAAATACCAAAAGGGCCCCAAGAAAACCTTCTCAATCTGACTTCTCCAGAAATGATGCTCAGAGGCGATATTTTAGGGATTTTCATGTACCACTCTTTTTTTTTAATCCTCACCTGAGGACATCCTTGCATTTATTTATCTTCAGATAGAGCAGGAGGGAGGGATGGGGGAAGAGAGAGAGAGAGACAACGACAGACTGCCACCCACACGACCCCAACTGGGGCCGGGGACAAAGTGCAACCAAGGTAAGTGCCCTTAGTGGGAATTGAACCCGGGACTCTCTGGTCCGCAGGCTGACGCTCTAACTGCTGAGCCAAACCGGCCAGGGCTCATGTAGCACTCTAACATTTAAGGTTGAAGGTTACTTTATTTACTTTTTTTCCAAACCAGAAACTGGCACAACACTCGACTTTAGAGGCTTGCTTTATAGACAAGAAAACAATAGCGGATATTTGATTCCAGAGTAGAGAACAGAGACTACAGCCAGTGCCCATTCTGATGTTCCACACACTGCCCTTGAGGCCTGTGTAAGAGCTGCAGCCGGAATTTAAGATTCAGGAAATTTTGCACCAATAAACCTTGGGTTTCAGAGTCTTCGGGTTCCGCCTTGTCAGAGGGAACTAGAGATCAGGCAGTGGGGGACCCTCCTGGTGTACCTGTCCAGGGCGGCTGCTTTCCTGGTCCCTCTACCATTGGAGGGCGAGCCCCGCTGGGCCTCCGGGCCGACCTGCACTTTAACACCTGCCTGCACAGTCCCTGAGTCCCCTTCTCAAAGGCGGTCCCCACATTGCTCTTAGCTCACTCTTTCCTGTCCTGCCTCCTGGTCTTGGCTTCTTGGCCTTGTGTTTGCTCTTGTTAAGGCCCAGAAAGTCTCCTGTCATTTTTTTTTTCTTTATTGATTTTAGAGAGGAAGGGAGAGAGAGAGATGAAAACATCGATGGGAGAGAACATCGACTGGCTGCCTCCTGCATGCCCCCCATTGGGGATCGAGCTCACAACCTGGGCATGTGCCCTGACCAGGAATCGAACCGACGACCTCTTGGTACAGGGGTTGATGCTCAACCACTGAGCCACAGCAGCTGGGCTCTCCTGCCCATTTTTTGGCCCCATCTCTTTTCCTTCAAACTGGACTGTCTGCTGTGCTCCAGTAAAGTGGGGGTCCCTGTCTAATGGCGTGAATGTCGGTTCGGACACATATCCACTCTGTGGCCTTGGGCAGGTTGTGATTTCTCAAAGCCGCAGTCTCATCTATCAGTGGGAAAAGTCGTCCTTATACATCAGGGGCTATTTTGGAGACAGTCTGGCAGCTTCTTATAAAGTGAAGCACAGACCCAGCTTCTGACCCAGCCATCCCACTCCAAGGCGTTTACTCACGAGAAATAGACGCTCACACAAATCCACACACTGCTTACAACAGCTTTGCTCTTAACTGTCTGGAACTAGACACAGCCCAACGTCCTTCAGCTGGTGAACAGGTTAATAAACAGGGACCTGTTTACACCACAAATCCCACGTGGCAATGGAAATGGACATGCATCCTGCTAAGTGAGGAAAGCCAGATCCAAAAGGCCACGTCCTGTAGGCTTCATTTCTATGACAGTCCAGAAAGAGGTGGAGGAGGTGCTGACCACACAAAAGGGGAAGGTTGTGAGGTGATTAAGCCCTTCATATCTTGAGTGTGATGGCAGCTACATGACTATGCACATAACCGAACACGAGAGATGAACCTCACTGTGTGTGCAAGCTAGATGGGTGTCCGGATACAATTCCAGACACAGGGTTGTTTTATTTTTACTTCAAATGAGCTGTCGCTGTGTTCTGGCCACACTGGAGGTGACTTCCTGTGAGGACCAGAGAGGGCCAAGAGCAGACCAGAGTACAGTCCCATCTCGGGCCTCGGGCTCTGTTTAAAGATTCCCTGTTAAGGACCCAGGATGTAAAGGTCTATTTAAATGACAGTCAGAGTGACTCTGGCTGGAGTGGTTTAGTTGGTTGGAATGTCATCCCATGCACCAAAAGGTTGCAGGTCGATTCCTGGTCAGGGCACATATGTAGGCTGTGGGTTTGATCCCTGGACAGGGCTGTATGGGAGGCAACCAATTGATATTTCTCACGTAGATGTTTCTCTCTTGCTCTCTAAAAACATCTCCTTGGGTGAGGAATTAAAAACATAAAATAAATGAAAGTCAGAGCGGAACATCATAGAGAAGGCTGGGCAGGAAGGCCAGAAGACGAGACCCCGTCTCGAGCAGCAGGTCATTCAGACATGTGCAGGTCACCAAGCACAGGTGGTGGTTCCCTCACTCCTGTCCCCCACACTGGTCATGTCTCCTACAGCCACTGGCCTTGTGTGGCTCAGGGCACCAGGACCGGAGGCTCTCACCAGTGGCCGACTTGGCCTGGACATAAGCAGCACCCCACTCTAGGAGGCACTCTTATAATAAGCACATGGGGCCCTGTCCGGTTTGGCTCAGCGGTTAGAGCGTCGACCTGCGGTCCGGAGAGACCCGGGTTCGGTTCCCGCTAAGGACACTTCAGTTGCAGTTTGTCCCCGGCCCTGGTTGGTCGTGCGGGTGGCAGCCACTCGATGTGTCCCTTTCACGTCGATATTTCTCTCTCTCTCCCTTCCTCTCTCTCCCTCCCACTCTATCTGTATAAAAAATGGAAAAAATATCCTCGGGTGAGGAAAAAAAAATAATAAGAAGAAGCACATGGGTTCTGGTGGTTCATGTTCTTCCCACCTGCCCCCCTGCCCCAGGTAACTGGAAAAGACACTGGTACAAAGAACACCTTTCTGTGCTGTCCTTAACGGCCATTTGGGATAAAGTGAGAGCCCCGAGGGGAGAGGCCAAGGCCACCCGGCCGGCACCCCGAGAAGGCCCTGGTGTACCTGGCAAGCGAGCTGCTGCGGCCAGGGGGTTGGACAGGGCCATGCCGATCTCCGTCATCCCGTACCTCTCCAGCAGCGTGTGGCCTGTGATGTTCTTCCACTTCTCCAGCACAGGCAGGGGCAGGGCGGCGGATCCCGAAACCATCAACCTACCCGGCAAACCAGAGCAACCTTAGCTTCTGCGATGACGGCATCCTTGGCACAATAGACACCATCACCATTTACGATGCAGGATAAAAACCACAGTTGGGGGCTAAAATTTAGCTTTATTCTTTGAAAAGAATGTGTTGGGTATATTTTAGAATCTAAATAGGTCTTCAAAAGGAATGAGCAATCAAGGTAAAAGAAAAAAATAGTTTTAGGGTCTTTGGTGGCACTCTGCAAATAATTAACATGCTGCTCACAAACAGTAACAGTAATCATAAGATGATTATGACAGAATTCAGATTAGGGGCAGGAGCTCCAGGCCTGCGGGGCAGGAGCGGCAGACGAGAGGAGGCAGTCCAGCTGGGGACGGCGGAGGTGCTTCACACTGGCTGGGGCTGAAGGGCTCACGATGGTGACAAGGACACTCACGGAGCATCCGAGAGCTCGTAACTACTCGGGGTGCACCATGTCACATAAGCATTATGTGGAGAGAGGAAGTTTTGGGTTCTAGTTAGAGACAGAGAAGAAGCAACTGCTGTGTTTCCTCACGAAGGTGTACATTGCAAAGGGACTCGCCCCAGCAAGGCCTAAACAGGGCAGGTCTCAGAGCCTCTGTTACCCAGAAATCAGCCTGGTTTCCCTCTCTGACGTCATTCCTGCCCTGCGTTCTGTAGGGCTGGGTAGAATGTGCTCCCAGTCCCCTCTTGTGTTGGTGGCCGAGCACTGGACACCCCCGTCAGCAGCTGCCCGACCCCACCACGGCGTGTGAGAGGGTGGCCATCCGGTGACGGGTAGCAGGCAGCATCCGAAGAGAGCTCTCGTCCCGCCAACATGCTCTCACAGGAGAGGAGCAAAATCATAACCAAATCAAATATTTGTCTTGGGCAATCCAGAATTCTCTGAGGGAAACAAAGGTGCCCTTCCTGCGTTCTTAAGGACGAGGAATCAGATGGATAGAGCGGCCAGGAGGCCACAGAAACACACACACAAATACAGTGGAATTTTAAATTCACGTCTGTCTAACAGCTCACTCACCATGGATTTGAAAAGCTGTGCACACCAGACATAGCTTGTCGTGTCCCTCTGGTGACGTGTGTCTATAGGGCCTGTGAAAACTCACCGAGCTACCCATTTAGGGGTGCAGCTAAGCGGGTCCCTCTTCAGTATAACAGGGAGAGGAGCCTGCCGTGTCCACGGGTTCCCGAGACAGTGCAGAGCATACGCACTGCCCCTGAAGGACCCCAAAGTCTTGGTGCACCTCTGTCAGGAGGGGTGTGCTGGGACCCCAGGAAGGAAGGGCTCAAAGGCCCAGAGACTGGTGGAGAGAAGTGATTCAGCAGGAGCTGGGGAGGCATGTAAAGTGGGGTCAGAAAGGATGGGAGCAAGACAGTCAGTTTGCTGTCCTCATCCTTGTCCTTCAAACTCTGCCACAAGACAGACAAAGACAAACAGATAGAGAAAGTGGATAGAATACAAGGAGAGAGTTACATGCATATAGATATCTACAGAAGGACAGGAGAGAGATACAGATATAGAATACACACGGATAAACAGAGAATGTAGCTATATGCAGAATGTAAATATGCAGATATATATTTTACAGAAAAGGAGAAACACTGCTTCCTAAAACTTAGCAGAACTTATTTACTAGAAATGTGATATCTGCTGATCTTTAAGACTTTCTGGATGGGCAGATGTACCGTGTTCATTTACCGAATCTTTTCTTTACAAACTGCACGCACGAAATCCTGGACGTGGGGCTGGGTAAAATGCTTGTCATAATAATCCATCAACTTGGTGTATATTGTAGGCACTGCCATAAACACATTAATCCGTGGAGTTTCAGAACTTAAGAACTTTTCCCAAACCTGAAAAGAAAAAAGCAGTACATAGCAAGAAGATTAGAAAACCTGCACACAGGTACGGATGCCTCCGGTTCCACGAACAGTGTTCTTAATAGACGCTGCTCCTTTTCTGAAGCGTTAAAGGGTCTGTAAGCAGCTCCCACTTAAAAGGGTATCTCATTTTTATAGGATGACAATGCCGGGACACTCATGTCTGGCCTTCAGAGTGACCTGTAAGGAGGGAGAGGGTTGGGAGAGAAGTACAGAGAGACAAGGTTTCAGTCTCGATCCACCCTCAGGAGGTATGTGCCACCTGGCACCTCAGACTCCTCCAAGTGGTCACTGGTAAGCCTGAGAGTCAACACAGTGCCTGGCACAGATGAACATGTGACAGATGTTGAACAGATGACATCTTCTGTTATATCGGAAAAGTTAAGTTAATTTTGTAGTTTAATAAATGCTTGTTGTTTCAATACAAAGATGTTTCAAGTTGCTCACCAGGTGAAGTTCTTGTGTGTTCCCCTAACCTCTAAGAAAAGCTGGCATGCCCTGCCCAGGTGGCTCAGTTGGCTGGAGTATTGTCCCGTATATCAAAAAGTGGTGGGTTCGATTCCTGGTTAGGGCACATAACTAGGTTGTGGGTTAAATCCTCAGTCAGGGTGCATATGGGAGACAACTAATCAATGTTTCTCTCTCTCTCTCTCCCTCCCCCTTCCTCTCTCTCTAAAATCATATCCTTGGGTGAGGATAAAAAAACAATAACTGGTGCATTATGCTCACTCTGTGGCTCCCTCCACTGCAGCACCGCCATGCGAGCTCATGGTCAGGACGCAGAGCAGAGAGCTCGTGGTGCTGGGGGCCCAGTGTACTGAATGCAGACAGAGCTCACGCTTGAAACTCGGGGATAAATGGAAACTAATGCTGCAGTTCAGCCCCTGCCCATCTTGGTTCCTAACTGGATGACAGTAATTAGCTCCTCACCTTAGCTGCTAGAAAGAGGAAAGGCACATTCTCTGGGTAAAAAAATAACATCCTTTTAAAGACAATGACTAGCATCCCTCCAAATTACAAAGCATATAAGGAAACAGAAAAGTGTGACCCATCATTAAGGGGAAAAAATGTCAGGAGAAGTAGACCCTCAGAAGATCCAGATGTTGGAAATATCTGACAAGAAATTTAAAATAGCCCTGGCCGGTTTGGCTCAGCAGTTGGAGCGTCGGCCTGCGGTCCAGAGAGACCCAGGTTCGGTTCCCGCTAGGGGCGCGTACCTCGGTTGCAGTTTGTCCCTGGCCCTGGTTGGTCGTGCGGGTGGCGGCCACTCGATGTGTCCCTTTCACATCCATGTTTCTCTCTCTCTCTCTTCCTCTCTCTCCCTCCCACTCTACCTGAACAAAAAAATGGAAAAATGTCTTTGGGTGAGGATAAAAAAAAAAGAAATTTAAAATAATTACAATAAATAGGCTAATGAATTTAGACGAAAAGATGAACAAAATGAGGGATAATAAAGGATTTCACTGGAGAAGTAGATTTGCAAAAAAGAACCATTATAATACAGGAAAATGTAGTATCTGAAGTTAAGAGGTCATTGGATAGACTTAACAGACTATGCACAGCAGAAGAAAAGATAAAATAAGTGAAACATGAGTCAGTGGAAATGATCTAAACCGAAGCATAGACAGCAAAGAAAAGAAAAGAAAAAGAATAGAGCGTGAGCAATGTGTGGGACAACATGAGACGATCGAATATACGGTAACTACAGTCAAAGAAGAGGAAAAGAGAGAAGAGCTAAATCAACGGAGAAATAACCCATGTCTATGGATCAGAAGACTCAACACTGTTAATATGGCAATTCTCCCCAAACTGAGCTACTTCAACACATTCCTCCCACAAACTCCAGCAAGTTGTTTTGCAGAAATTGACAAGCTGACTCTACAATTTACATGGAAAGGCAAAGGAGGCAGACGAGTTAAAACGAACATGAAATGAAAGAACAAAGGTGGAGGACTCGCACTTCCCACTCCAAAACGTACTCTGAAACAGTGATCAGTGCAGTGTGATGCCGAGTAAGGCTGGACACAAGATCAATGGAACAGACGAGGGTTCAGAAATAAACCCATGAATTGGTAGCCATTTGATTTTTGAAAAAGAAGCCAAGTCACTTCAATGGGAGAAATAAAACTGATAAATAGATTTCATCAAATTAAAAAACATGTGTTTCAAAAGATACCAGTAATAAAATGAAGACAAGCCAGACTGGGAGAAAATATCTGCAAACCATGTATCTGATAAAGAACCTGTGTCCAGAATCTTTAAAGAACTCTTACAATTCAATAAGAAAACAGAAAACCCAATTTAAAATAGGCCACAGACCTGAATAGACAGTTCACCAAAGAAGATCTGTAGATGCAAATAAGACCATGAAAAAATGTTCCACATCACTCTGGCTGGTTTGGCTCAGCGGTTAGACCGTTGGCCTGCGGACCAGAGTCACAGGTTTGGTTCCACTAAGGGCACATACCTCGGTTGCAGTTTGTCCCCGGCCTCGGTTGGGGTCGTGTGGGTGGCAACCACTCAATGTGTCTCTCTCATGTCGATGTTTCTCTTTCTTCTTCCCTTTCTCCCTCCTACTCTATCCGAAGATAAATGCAGAAAGTGTCCTCAGGTGAGGATTAAAAAAAAAAAGAAAGAAAGAAATGCTCAATATCATTAGTCACTCGGGAAATGCAGATTAAAACCATAATGGGATACTTTATGTCTACTATAATAATAATTAAAAAAAAACAATAATCAAGTGAGGATGTGGGGAAAATGTACCATTCACATACTGCTGGCAAGAATGTAAACAATAGAGCACTTTGGAAAACAGTTGTCAGTTTGTTAAAACATTAAACATAACCCTGGCTGGTTTAGCTCAGTGGTTAGAGCATCAGCCCACGGACCAATGAGTCACAGGTTCGATTCTGGTCAAGGGCTCGTGCCTTGGTTGCAATTCGTCCCCGGCCTTGATTGGGGTCATGCGGGAAGCAACCATTAGATGTATCCCTTTCACAATGATGTTTCTCTCTCTCTCTCTCTCTCTCTCTCTCTCTTCCTCTTTCCCTCCCACTCTATCTGAACAAAAATGGAAAAATGTCCTTGAGAGAGGAAAAAAACAAAACAAAACTGTACACATAACTTTACCACACAAAGCAGCAATTCTACCCCTACACATCTATGTAAGGTAAATGAAAACATGTCCACACAAGAATATGTGTGCAAGTGTTCACAGCAGTAATATTCTTAACAGACAAAAATTGGAAGTGATCCAAATGCTCATCAAATGGTAAATGAGTGAACAAAATGTGGGACAGCTATACATATGATGCTATTCAGGAACCAAAGGAACAAACTACTAATACACACGGTACAACATGGATGAAACTCAAAGATGTTTTACAGAATGAAAGAAGCCAGACACAAAAGACTACATATATGATTCTGTTTACGTGCAAGGTGCAGAAAGGGAAAATCTACAGAGACAGAAGACAGTGGTTTTCCAAGGGCTGGTGTGGGAACAAGAATTGAGATAATGGTTGCACTACTCATTTATTAATTTATTTATTTAATTAATTTTTGTTACAGACGTTTCTCCTTTTCCCCCAACTGACACCCTCCTTCAGTTCTCCCTTCCCCAGCATTGTTGTCTATGTCCACTGGTTATGCTTATATGCATAAGTTCTTTGGTTTATCTCTTCCCTTCTCCCCCCCCCGCTCCCTCCTCTGAAGTTTGTCAGTCTGAACCCTAATTCTATGTCTCTGGGTCTATTCTGTTCATCATCTTATTTTGTTCATTATATTCTACAAATAAGTGAGATCATGTGCTATTTGTCTTTCTCTGACTGCCTTATTTCGCTTAGCATAATACTCTCCAGGTCCCTTCATATTGTCTCAAAGGATAAGAGATCTTTCTTTTTTACAGCTGCATAGTATTCCATTGTGTATATTACCACAGCTTTTTTATCCACTCATCTACTGATGAACACTTGGGCTGTTTCCAGATTTTGGCTATTGTAAATAGTGCTGAACAAAGGGGTACATATAGTCTTTCTGATTGGAGTTTCAGGATTCTTGGATATATCCTAGAAGTGGGATCACTGGGTCAAATGGCAGTTCAATTTTTAACTTTTTTGAGGAAACACCTTATTGCTTTCCATAGTGGCTGCACTAGTCTGCATTCCCATCAGCAGTGTACTAGAGCCCCCTTTTCTCCACAGCCTTGCCAATACTTGTTGTTTGATGATTTGTTGATGGCAGCCATTCTGACAGGTGTGAGGTGATACCTCATAGCCATTTTAATTTGCATCTCTCTGATGATTAGTGCACTACTCTTTAAATCATTTACAACAGGTGAATTTTATGGTATGTGAATTGCATCTGGAAAACTACGTTTTCCAAAAAGAGAAAATGCAGTAACATTCTCTGTGAAACAAGCTGAGAGAATCTGTCATCAGCACAGCTGCGCTGTAAGAACTAGCAAAGGAAGTTCTGCAGTCTGACGGGAAACAACCCAAGAGGGGAGCACAGACCTGGAGGAACATATGAAGAGCACCAGAAAAGGAAATACATGGGTTATTTAAAAAAAAAAAAAATTAAGAGCCCTGGCCGGTTTGGCTCAGGGATTAGAGCGTCAGCCCTGGGGACCAAAGAGTCACAGGTTCGAGTCCAGTCAAGGGCATGTACCTCAGCTGCAGTTTGGTCTCTGGCCCTGGTTGAGCTCGTGAGGAAGGCAATCAATCGATGTGTCTCTCTCACATTGATGTTTCTCTCTCGCCCCCCTCCCTCCCACTCTATTAAAAAACAAATTAAGGACTACTGACTGTTTAAAGTAACAATAATATCAATATATCATGAAGCTAAAGAAAGGAGATAATAAAGAAGTTAATGGAATAGAAAGTACAGGTGTATTAGAGAAAAATCAACAAAGTTGGTTCTTTGAAAAGATTAATAAAACTGATAAATTTCTAAAACAAGAATGATCAAGAAAAAGAATGAAAACATAAACTGCAATATCAGACATTTAAAGGAGACATCACTATAAATCTTAGAAACATGAAAAGGATGAGGAAAATTATAAACTATGCAAATAAATTAGACAATTCTGATAAAATAAACAACTTCCTTTAAAAATTAAAACTGACAGAAGGAGCAAAAAGGAAAATAACAAAAGTACTCTAGCTACTGAGGAAGCTGACTCCTTAACGACACCCCTTCCTGGAAAGGTCCAGTCTGGAGACGCGGTGATCCCACCAAACCCGAGAGGAAAGGGCAGGCCCGCCGGGCACCACCGCTCCCAGGCCGGGGAGGAGCACGGCCAGACGCGCGCGGAGCTGAGCACGGCCCTGCGCAGAAGCCCAGCAAGGACACCACCGAAAACTACGGGCCCGTGGTCCTCATAAACTAAGGTGCAAAACCCATTAAAAATATTAGCGAATCAAGCCTAGCAATCTATAAAAAGAATAACACATCAGAGCCAAGAAGTTTATTGAAGGATCATAAGATCAGGAAATGAGAAACATTAAAAACTTTAAGCAGTGTGACTAATAAACATGAACAAAATAAAGGGGGAGAGACATAAAGAATAAAGGGAGGAAACTCTATACAATCATTTCCACAGATAAAGGAAAATAACTTAATACTATTCAACCCACTGTATAATAAAAAGACACAAACATACAGTATCTACAAAATTCCACAGCTAACATCAGACTTCACAGTAAAATACGAATGCTTTCCCCAAGACTGAGAAGTCGGTGATGCCCACCATTACCACTCTCAAGTCAGATTTATCAACATTAAAAATTCTCTTTATTAAAAAACAGTTTAAAAAGTGAAACAACAAACCAGAGACTGGGGGAAAGATTCACAAAACCTTTGTGACAAAGATCTATTATCCAGAATATATAAAGAATACCTACAGATTAATAATAAAAAGAAACACAACACAATTTATAAATGGACTAAAGACTTCATGAAGCATTTCATACCAGAAAATCGCTGAATGACCAATAGTATATGAAAAGTGCTCATCACAGAAATACAATTAAAAAAATACATATATATATATATGTTTTTATTGATTTTAGAGAAAGGAAGGGAGTTGGAGAGAGAGATACACAGATGAGAGAGAAACATCAATCGGTGCCTCCTGCATGCCCCCTACTGGGGATCCAGCCTGCAACCTAGTGACCTTACAGTGCATGGGATGATGCTCAACCAACTGAACCACACTGGCCAGGGGAGAAAAGCACATATTAGTGACAATGAGGCAGCCTTACACACCCACTAGGATCACTGACATCTACGAAGCCTGACACTGCCCAGAGTTGGCAAAGTCGGGGAGCCCTGGCTCTCACACTGCTGACAAGTGCACAGAACAGACAGCCACTTTGGAAACACATGACCCTACGACCCAATAATTCCACCCCTGGGTATTTACCCAAAAGAAATGAAAACATACATCTGCAAAAAGGCTTATCTGAGAATGTTCCCAGCAACTTTATTCATAAAGTCCAAAACATAAACGACCCAAATGTCCACCAACAGGAGAATGGACGAACAGTGGGATCCTTGGTAATAAAAAGGAACTAACCGCGCCCTGGCCGGTTTGGCTCAGCAGTTAGAGTGTTGACCCGCAGACCGGAGAGTCCCAAGTTCAGTTCCCACTAAGGGCACATACCTCGGTTGCAGTTTGTCCCCGGCCTGGTTGGGGTCACATGGGTGGCAACCACTTGAAGTGTCTCTTTCACATGGATGTTTCTCTCTCTCTCTTCCTCCTTCCCTCCCTCCCACTCTATCTGAAGATAAATGCAAAAGTGTCCTTGGGTGAGGATTAAAAAAAAAAAGGAACTAACTGCTGATATATGCAACATGGATAAATCTCAAAATATTATGCTCAGCGAAAAAAGTGAGTCACAGAGTACAAACACTGTGGTTCCATTATATGCAAAGTTCAAGAGCAGGTAAATAAAAGTATAGCAATAAAAACCAGAAGAGGTGGCTGTCTCGAGTAGGAAGAAGACTGGAAGGACTTGTGAGAGAACTTCTGGGGTGTGGGAATGTCTTATATCCTGACCTGGGGGTGTATTACACAGGTGTATTCATTAACACCTGGTAAGACTATGCCCGGTACTAGGTGTAGTGGAGACAGTGATGTCTGAATGAAAATTGGAAGAGACATTGAAAATACTATACCTGGGGAAAAATAAACAAACCAATAAACCAAACATACTAAGCCACACACTCAGATCTATGCATTTCACTTCACGGGCACTACACCTCGAACACAACCCCTGAGTGGCTAAAACTGACAAGACGACCTGTGGGTAGGATGTGGGTAACTGGAACACTCACACCCTGCTGGTGGGAGGATGAAACAGGCAACTACTTTGGAGAACCCTTTGGTGTGCAACCAAAACTAAATGTACCTCCAGCCCAGCTGGTATCTAGCACAGTAGGCACAGATCCAAGAGAAATGTCCACAGAAAGGTCTGCATGAGAGAGTTCCCAGCAGCTTTATCCACAATCTCCCCAAACTGGAAACAACCCAGTGTCCTTCAACAGCAGAATGGATCGACTGTGGCCTATCACACAGCACAGCAACACAAAAAAAGAACAAAGGAGCCCTGGCCGGTTTGGCTCAGCGGTTAGAGCGTTGGCCAGCGGTCCAGAGAGACCCGGGTTCGGTTCCCGCTAAGGGCATGTACCTTGGTTGCAGTTTGTCCCCGGCCCTGGTTGGGTTGTGCAGGTGGCAGCCACTCGATGTGTCCCTTTCACATCGATGTTTCTCTCTCTCTCTCTCTCTCTCTCTCCCCCTCCCTCCCACTCTACCTGAACAAAAAATGCAAAAATGTTCTCGGGTGAGGATAAAAAAAAAAAAGAACAAAGGACAACTGCTGCAATGCAAGGAAAACACTGTGAAGTAGTATGATGAACTAGAAGGCACAAAAGAACACACACTGCCAAGTCTATTTGCATGAAGAACATGTAACACTTATAAAATGAAACAATGGTGACAGAGCCAGACCAGCATTACCTCTGGTGCATGGGGGTGTAGGGTGATGATGAGAAAGAGCACGAGAGAGCATTCTGGAGCGATGTGAGTGTCTCCATCTTATCTGGGTGGTAACTGTTACACAGATGTGTACATAGATAGAAATGCATCAGCTGCATCCTTCGTTTACATGCATTTACTGTATGTAAATCTTACCTCACCTAAAATGAGAAGCCATGACACTTCCCATCTTATAAACCCCAATGAATTAACAGCTCTAGGTAGTAAGCATCACGAAATGAGAAACAACCAGGCAATTGTGTCCCTGCTGGAGGAACACAAATACCACCTCTCAAGACTCCTTCTCACCAAAACAAAACATAAAGCCCAAGTCTTATCATGCTTCCAGATCAGATGACCAGTTTTCAGAAAACACAGGGGATAGGGACACATGTTAAATGACACCACAAGGATGCAATCCAAAAAACTGAGAAAGTCTACTCAACACACGGCTTAATTCCTTTTTTTTTTCCTTTATTGATTTTAGAGAGAGAAAGAGAGAGATAGAAACATCGATGAGAGAGAACATCGAATGACCATCTCCTGCATGCCCCTCTGGGGATTGGGCCCACAACCTGGGCATGTGGCCTGACCGGGAATCGAACTGGCAACCTCTTGGTGTATGGGTCGATGCTCAACCACTGAGCCACACCAGCCAGGCTGGCCTGATTTCTTAAGCAAAAAAGCGCAAGGAAAAGATGGAGGGGCCACCTGCATGTGAAGTGACAGAGGTGGCAGTGTCAATGAGCTCAAGGCAGGAGTAGTTTAGGTCTCATTCAAACAGACCTAAGAAATGAGGACAGTGACGGCATTGATGGTCACATGACATTAAGGGATTCCTGCTCATTACCTCATCGTGTCGTTCACTCTGAGAAAAAGCGTCCCTACCTTTTAGAGATGCTAAAATGACGTGCTATCTGGGATTTGTTTAACAATATAATCCTGAGCTGGGAAAGCATGTGTCTAGGAGAAACAAGAACAGTTCTGATTGATCACTGTTGAAGCTGGGCGATGGCATATGGGTATTCATTTATTTTTCTTGTAGATGTCTGAAACATAACTTTTAAAGTTTTAAGACTACAATGAAAAGAGGGGTTAAACTTGGTTTTCTCTCTAAGGGCCCTTAAAACTCACATCCTATAATTCTTTACAAGCAAAGAAGTGAGCTAATGTTATTTACAATAAAAATATTAACAACTCATGTAAAAGCAATCCACATTTGGAATGACCCAAGGGTTCATTTATGTTAACACCATTCCCATTTTTCTATTGCTGAGTAGACAGGAAATCAGTGTGTACAGAAATGAGAAGCTAAGATTTTTTCTTTTCTATATTTTTACGTGGCCCTAGTGGGAACCGAACCTGGGACTCTGGTCCGCAGGGTGACACTCCAACCGCTGAGCCAAACCAGCCAGGGCAGAAGCTAAGATTTTTTTAAAATGTGGTCATGAAGTGCTCTTCCCTACAGTCACACTTCCTACGCTCAGTCGAGAGGAGATAAAACCTAATGGCTCAGAGTCACCGCACACGGAGCAGCGGGCCAGCAGTGAAAACGAAGCTGGCCTTAGTCAAGCCACAGAGACGAAGCCACCGACAGGCCGCCTCACTCCCCCAGGAGCAGCTATGACCTTGCCCAAGCCCTTCAGCTTGTCTTCTCACAACATGACATCAATTTGGACTAACTCCCTCCAGTCCCTTCCAAGCTCTGAAATGCAGATTTGCTAGAAACTCTGCGTGGCATCCTAATTCCCACTGGCTCACAAAGAAATGCAGGGCGGCTGCCACCTGCCACCAGGGAGTGTGGGGCCTGGAGGAGCGTGGCCAAGTGGACACACTGGACACCATTCGGGCTTCCTGAGCGTTGATACCCTGAGCTGGCTGAGGAGCAGCCTCAGGGCCCCCATCTCCTTCTCGCCCATTGCGCTTTTAGGGGTGAGCCACTGGGTTGTGCTTCGTGTGGCCGACCTGTGTGTAGACCCCACCACCACCGAGTTCTGATGACACCTTGGCCTGGGCCTGGGCCTGACTCCACTCACCAAGGGCTTCCCTATTACCATGAGCACTTGGACGAGAGGGCACAGAACGGCCAAGAATTAAACTGCACACGTCCCAGGCATGGCACGTCCTCTTTGTGCTCTGGCATGAGAGGAAGGACAGGCCTCGTGAGCCCTCCGTGCACTCTGGGGACCTGCGGTCCTGGCCAGGCCTCCTCCACTGGCCACACACGTGGGGCTTTCCACAGGAGGCCACGGGAAGGACGGAGCTCAGTCAGCCGAATGAAGGACGGTAACTGGTCATCAATGCAGACATCCGACCCTGGCACAGAGACATCCACCTGGAGCCGCACGCAGCTGGAAAGGCCTCGCCGTTTTTAGATTCACTCAGATCAGCCATGCTGTTCCTACACATTGGTAACTTAAGAATCAGAGCTCTGGGGGATCCCTCTCTGAGCCCTACATTTCATTAGTGAAACCATTTCTACCTGCTCTGATGCAGCTGTTACAACAAGACCAAGCGACAGTTCCCAAATCAGGCTGCCGGTAGCTGGGGTACTGCCGGGCATCAGATGTGAGGGTCCAGGTATCTCTTTTACTCACCACACCCCCAGTGTGACCATGCTGTGCAGCCAGTACTGAAAACCCGGAGTTAGGCCCCGGCCGGCGGTACCGCCATGCAGAGCCCACCAAGGACGGGACTGACGGAAGGTCAGAAACTGCAGCAAACACTCACCGGCTTAAAGCAACGACACCCACAGATGAAACCATCACCCATTTCTTGGGTGATTCTACACAACACACAGGAAGGGGTTCTTGTTCTGTGTTTAAGGTGCTCTGGCCAAAATCTGGCAACAAGGGAAGACATTCCACAATGAAAGACCGGAGATGGGCAGACAGGTGATGTCTGGCTCTGAAGACCTGTGAGCACCGCCTTCCCTGGTGACCCCCAGACTGTGGAGCAGATGTGAGGTGTGAGCACCTCCTGCCCAGTGACCCCATCCTGTGGAACAGATCTAGGGGACTAGTGTAGCATACTGTTCTTTGCTTCCCTTCCCCAAACTCTGCCTGTACCTTGGTACACACATTGCCTGAAAACACACCCACACAACCACTTCAACACGATCCAGTTTCTCAGATCCCAGAATAAACTTTGGCTACAGGTCAGCACGGAAGCACGTTTACCCACAGGAAATGGTGTCCTGGGCAGGGGTGCGGCCTCAACAGAACGCACTGGTGGTTTCCCCAGCCGCCAGCACGGCAGAGCCCCTGCCCTTGAGCAGGTGCCCAGCAAGGCCACAGAGAGTGAGCGCCAGCCCCGCGGCCCTGCCCTGATTTAGTACTCCTGCTGCTGGATCCCAAGGAAGTCGGCCAGAGCGAAGTCGTTTGAGACAAGAAATCGATCGAGACTCTGGACAGCTCATCAACAGCCAGACTTTGTTCTTCAGGGGTGACATCGGGCAGTTTGCCCATCCATCTTTCTGGCTGTCCTCCGAGTCACTGTCACCTCATCAGTCAGCCTCGCAGGACGTGACGGCCCGTCACCCCACTGTTAGCATGCGTTTTCTTCAGCAGGATGACCTTCGGACCTTCGGATGTGTGACTTAAACACCACTGCAGGTTTCTGGTCACCCCCTTCCATTGCTTTACACAAATTCCTTAAACACAAGCTTAAACAAAACCTCAATATTTAATAAAAGCATTTTACTAATATAAATGTCTAACTTCACAACAGTTCAGGGTTGCAATCTTTTATCGACGACCACATCAAATTTGTTTTGATATTTAGTTGTGCTGCAGTTTTAAGAAATTCCAAGGTGGTGCCAAGAACCACAAAGGGCTGAGCTGACCCTCCCTGCGAGCTGCCCTGGTGGCCTCTCACCCCCAGCACCTCACAGGAGAAAGGAGCATCCTGATGACAGACCACGGCCCTCCGTGCTCAGAGCAGAGCGGGCTCGGTGGGCGAGGCACCATTTGCTTCCCGGCCCCTAGCTGGGCCCTTGTGGAGAGGCGGGAGAAGGCCCAAGAAGCCAAAGACACAAAACCGGAGCTCTGGGAGCAGATATGAAAACCCTGTGGGTTTTCCCCCTTGGAGTGCTGACTTGTCCAAGATGCACTCTCATTTTCACAACATCTAAGCTACACAGGGGCACATCCACAAAGTCAATTCCATCAAGCTTTACACCAGCAAGACCACCTCAGAGAGTGGAACACCAAGGTGGCAGGTGGGGCCTCCCGCAAGCCAAGGATGAGGTTCTCTGCCATGTTTCCACGTGAACCTCCCACAGCCAAGGACACCAATGAGCCCATCCATGCACACACCATCCATGGCCCCGGCCAGGAGCACAACAGGCCAATCCTGCTGCCCTGGTCTTTATCAACATGCACAAACCCAGAGCTTCACAGAGAAGCTCACGGCTTTAAGGGGCTCTGGTCATGGATTTTAAGTAGACAATAGTGTTACACTGTATTTATGCTCTGATTTCAGAGGGGTTGATACAGCAAAACTCTATTAAACAAATAACCTCTCCCTAAAGTTTCTCCCCATATGCTTGTTGCACAAACCAAGCTGGTCATGATGATATTTAAAAAAAGCAAGACAGGCTGTGGAGAGGGGTGTGAACCTGCCACCCAGCAGTGTGTCCCCACGGTCCATACAGCCAGGGGGGAAGTGAGAGGCCCGAGAGCCCAGGCATCCCAGTGAGAGCCATCGTTCATCCACCCGTTCACGGACACTCTGACCCTCGATGCTCTAATCCCCGGGGACATTCCGAGAACTGAAGGAAAACCTGTGCCCTTAGGGTTGACCTAGGAGGAGATGATTCTATGGCCTCAAGGTGGTCAGCGCTACGGTAAGTGCAGGGTCAGGGCAGGATCGGAGGGACGGTGCAGTGTTGAGCGGCCGGGGCCCTGCTGAGTGACGTGCGGGCAGACTTACAGAGGCGAGCGAGCCGAGGGCAGGCTGAGGGTCCGCAGAGACAGCGCTGACTGGGGGGGGTGGCACAGACAGAAGGGCAGCCAGCGCAGCTGGAGCAAAATGGTGAGGGTGGGAGAGGTGAGAAGGGGCAAGGCCTGGCGCAGCTAGGAGGCGGCCAGCTACAAGTCCTTCCCACTTCTTCTCCCATTCCGGGGAGCAAAGGCCTGCTCAGCTTGTTCCTCCACTGCTGTGCCAGCCCCACAGAGCATCCCTGCCAGGTCTGCTGGGCACTCCTGTGGCTCCCGAAGCAGGGCTGGGAACGAGGGCTCTGCAATGCCCACCTGCGAAGTCTGTCAGTGACGGGCTCGGCCACTGGGCTCTGCGTCAGGGCGGGACCTACTCTCCCTGTTTACGGGGGATCTGGAGACAGCTCTCCCTCCTTTGCCCCAGTAATCAACCACCGCTGGAGTGTGGACAGACGGAACCCACGAGCACTCTGTGCGGGGGGAGCAGCGTGCAGAAACTTACACAAGGAGGAGGCTTCCCTGTGTGCCACCCTGGTCCCGGGGAGGCCTCCACGTGGATGGAGAACTAGGGGTCTTGGAGAGCCCAGAGCACTGCTGCATTCTGCACAAGCCTCGCAGTCAGGTGCAGCCTCCCTGCCCGTGGCTACCCCACGTGCCCTCTGCAGCCACTCCTGCCAAGCAGACAACAGCCTCAGATGCTGCTCCCCAACCCCACCCCCAGTCCTCCCTTCGGTGCAGCGATCCATGGGCTGGGGTGGGGGCAGTGCTGAGAACCGCAGGCTTGGTTGGAAGGGCCCTCAGTCAGAGCCCCACAGTGAAAGGAGGTGGGGGAGGTGGCCTGGCCTCTGGGCCAGGAGGCCGTGTGTAGGTCTTTGTCCTTAAAGGTGAACAGTGCCTCAGCACCATGCCCTGAGAGGCATCTTTAAGCTGCAGACTCTCCGTTCATCTAAAAACATTAAGAGTCCTGCAGCTGAAAAATAAAACACAAGAAGATGAAGACAGAGGTCAGTGGCTGAAGGAGGGAAGTCCCGGAGCCCCTATCCCAGAGCTGGCCTGGGCTCTCAGGACAGGGTCTGAAAGGCTCCGGGGGAGTTGCACACCAGGTCACACGGGCCAAGTGGCAGTGGCAGATCCCAGGTCCTTTCCCCTTCAAAGCAGTGTCCTTCATGGCTGTGCTCTGCTCAGTAGTGCCAGCTCCACTCCCACTTCCCTCTCCATGTAGCCACAACCACACGTCCCCTCCCCCGTGACCTCACAGCACGTTGGGAAGGAACAACCTGCTAAAAAGGAGACAAGCAAAGAAACTAACAAAGAGCCCCCAGCTGGACCATCTGCACCAGAACTGCTGGAAGCCAGTGTGGTTGGCTGAAGAACGGCCCCAAAATGTTCCTCTTCTCCAGGGGTGTGATCCTCATGTTGTAGAAGGGATCTGCAGGTGTGATTAAGTTAAGGATGTTGAGATAAGGAGGCTGCCCTGGATATCTGGGCAAGCCCACTGTGATCATGGGGTCCCTAAGGGAGGGAGACAGAGGGAGAGGTGAGCACAGAAGCAGAGACTGAAGTGACATAGCCACAAGGCAAGAATGTGGTGCCTCTATTTTTTTTTTTTTTTATCCTCACCCGAGGACATTTTTCCATTTTTTACTCAGATAGAGCAGGAAGGAGAGAGAGGAAGAGAGAGAAACATCGAAGTGAAAGGGACACATCGAGTGGCCACCCACACGACCCAACCAGGGCCGGGGACAAACTGCAGCCAAGGTACATGCCCTTAGCGGGAACCGAACCCGGGTCTCTGTGGACCGCAGGCTGATGCTCTAACCGCTGAGCCAAACCGGCCAGGGCTGTGGTGCCTCTATTAACTGGAAGAGGCAAGAACAGGTTCTCCCCTGGAGCCTCCAGGTGGAATCAGCCCTGCCAACCCCTTGACTTTAGCTCCATGAGACTCATTTTGGACATGTGACTTTCAGACTGTAAGAGGATAAGAGTGGGCTGTTTTAAACCCCCAGACTGGGATCATTTGTTATAGTGGCAACAGAACACTTACACCATTGGCAGAGTTTACGAGAGAGGAAGGAGCCTGGTCCTCAGGTGCCCAATCTGGCCAGGCCGAGAGCTGGTCCCCAACTTACCAGCTCGGCGTTGAACTCTGGGAGCATCACACAGGTGGCTCCCACCCAGAGTGGACAGAGCAGCTTGTTGACCACGCCGTGGACGTGGTGCAGTGGGAGGACATGAAGGATCACATCGTCTTGAGTCCACGCCCACTTGTGGACCAGCCCGGTCACCTGCAGGACAATAGCACAGCCTCAGACGGAGGGAAGCCGCCATGCAGATGGAGGAACTCCGAGGGGGCCTCCCAGCTGAGGGTGGGGAGAGGAGGCTCATTCTTTGTTAGCCCATCTTTAATGGCATCTACTGAGGACTATGCTTTACCCACTAGCCCTCTGTTGGAGAATAGAGGCACATAGTCAGGGGCTTGAGTCAGTGCGAAAGGGTCTTTGATTCGGTGTCTGTGGCCTCTGCAAACACTCTTGATGGCTCTTCCCCCAGGTGGTCAGAGGTGCAATTTCAGCTCTAACAGGCCCTGGGACTTGGGTCCTCACCAGAGGCCAGTGCTGTATCCAGTGCCCACCCTTCGAAGCCTGTCTGAGCTTCCTGGCACTTCCAGCACCACCCTCAGCTCAGCCGTGAAGGAACCCAGAGCTGGGTGTTCCAGGCACACCCTCCGCTTATACTGAGAAGCAGCAGGAGACTCGCCCAGCTGAGTCACCACTGAGCACACTGTCCTGCATGCCTCGGTGCCCGCTCTGTGCAAGAGACGGCCTCTCCAGACGGAAAGTATGTCCTCTAGGAGGTACAGGTGATAGATCAATCGTGCTCCCTTGCAGCCAGCCTGGATAGTTTACTGCTGACTCACGGGACTGAGTTAGCCTAAATTCAATGGCACTGACCTCCTTCTTCTTGTGGTTTGAGTTTCTGTTTTATCCTACTGCTCCTACTGTATAATAGTCTTTAATTTGCATGGAATAGTTTTTTGGAAGGAAGAAAGGTACAAATTACAGATAAATAACGTGGCTGGGGTTTTGCAAAGACGGTAACTAAGGCTACAGAGCACAAAAGTAACACCCAAGACACGGGCACATGTGAATTCCTTCCTGCTTTCAGGTGTCACAAACAAGCCCCATTTAGGTGCTGATCACACATCCTGATATTTGCTTTGCGCTCATCTCTGAAGAGCACCTTAACGTCATGTCCAGTGGTCCAATCTGTCCTGCACATGCCACACTGCCCGGGGGGAGCCCCTCGATGGGCTGAGTGTTGCAGCCCCTCAGCCCTTTCCCAGGAGCTGCCCTACATGGTTGAGTGGACTGCTGCTCACATGACCCTTCACTGCCGCATGTTTCGGGGAGGGTCGCTAGGATGGTGACAGCTGTGAATGGCCCTACAGAAAGTACACGAACACCACACCATCCCCATCAGCCGTGCCGTAACTGTGTCGATGACTGCCGGACCCTCCCCACAGCGGTGGCCCACGCAAGCACTCACCACAGCCCCGATGTTGTGGTGGGTGCTCAGGACACCCTTGGGCCTCCCTGTGGTCCCACTGGTGTAGATGATCATGGCGCCCCGGTCTCTCCAGTCTCGCTCTGGCACCTCCCCCGCCCCGTGCTCTTCGGCTGCCCCATTATAGACTGCAGGTGGGAGAGGCAGGAGCGGGACCCCCAGCTTCCTGACCACTGGACCCAGGAGCTCCACGTATTCTTGGCCAGCAAGGACCACAGAGCTCCGGGAGTCTTGGATGAAGTACTCCAGGTCGGCCTGGGGGTGCTTCCTGTAGAGAGGGACAGCGATGCCACCGCTCATCCAGGAGGCCCACTGCGAGACCACGTAGGAGACGTCATTGGAGCACATAAAGGAGACCCTCTCCTCCTTCAGGTCCTGGCCGGCACACTCACGGAGCCTGCAGATCTCCTGGGCCAGGCGGAGGCTGCGGCAGTACAGGTCCTTGTACGTGTGGCGGCCATGCTGGTCAACGAGGGCCACTCTGTCTCCAAAGGCCAGGGCCCGGGTGAACACGGGGGCACTCTTGAAAGAGCGGGCTTCGAGGGCTACGTGCAGAGGGCGGCTTCCTCCACGTCTTAAGGGAGCCATCTGGCGGGAGACCACTGCACAGACTAGGCGACACGCGGACATCACTCTGGGCGGCATTGACAAACATCCGCTTGGTTTCCCTGGGGCGGGGCTAGAAGAGGAAGTGAGGGCATCACATGTTACTGTGCCTGACCGGGTCCTAATTCACCCAAAGATTTAAACCACCCAACCAGACCAAGTTGGCCTAACTTTCCATCGTAAGGGAACATTCTAAATAGGATATGCTGACTCTCACAATATACCACCTTTGGCATTTAAATGCCCAACATGTAATCTCATTAGCTTAAGGATTTCAAAAACATAAGAGTCTAAAACAATGAGCTAAACTAGGAAAACCAAGGAGAAGCACATAGAATTCAATGCACTTGTGGGGAAGCGGGAAAATTCCTTTTTCCCTCCTCTGGTTCTTTTGGCTAGACAGATCATCAACAAGAGACAGACTGAGCAGGAAAAATCAAATTTAATTTCATGTGCACGGGACCCCCACATACATGAGAAAGTCAGAGACCCTGCATATATAAGAGGTTCAGAGACAGAAAAGAAAATGAGGTAAATATGACATTCTGAGCTAAGGATGAGGTAAGGTAACTTGGGGCTTTAGAAGGTCATTGCTGGATAAGAGCAGAGGGTCAGTAAATAGAAGTTTGCCCTGTCCTATACATAGGTCAGAAAATGTCATCTCTGAAAATCCCTTCTTATAGGCAATTGATAAATTCAAATCCTCTAGAGAGTTCAGAGGGGTGGGGGTGGGGACAGCAGGAGTTTCTCTCAAGCCCACAAGGTCTCAGTTGCCTTTAGCTCCAAATAGGCCATGTACCAGAGGCACATCTTGGGGTGGCTCATTCTGAACCCCCATATACTTAAGGTAAATTCTGAAACATTGTTTTTAGAAACCTGAGCCTGGGAAGACTAGCGAGGAGGGATGAGCACCAAGGGCCACTAAGCCCGTGCTCTCCCTCAGCAGGCGAGTCTGGAGGACGAGGGGTCCCACAGACTCAGGCCTTGAGTCTGCTCTCAAACGCTTCCCCAACCATGAACACTTGGGAACCTGGTGACGTGCAAGGTCTTAAATAAAGCAAGTTCATGTGTCTGAAGACTTTCCATCTGTTTTTTTTTAAAGCTGAAACATAATTCTTTCCTCTCTCCTCCAAAACATAACTACTAAATAATGACCAAAACGGTCAGCAAGAAGTGAGAACTCACTGGGGAGGCTGTGAACAGCTGACTTCCCACTAGAATTCTTTGGAGCCGGAGACAGAAGAGACCTGGGGAGGGGCCCTGGTCCATCCCCAGCCCCTGCCTTCGAGAGCAGTCCTGACTCTGGGCTCACGGTCCACTCTAGGACACTTCCCCACAGCGACAGGCCCACAAGGAAGCTCGCACTTTCCAAACTGCTTCTGCACTGATGGCAATTTATAACTGAAGTCTAGCTCAGTTCAAGAGGTCAGGAGCCCACCTGCTACCCTAGGCTCTTCACTACCAGCATAATTGAAAACGGGTCCCTCCCAGTGCCAGCGCAGCCTATTAAGGTTAATGACCACTTGCCCTGGTTTGAAATCCCCGATTTCACAGCTCCTTCAGGAATCACTCCGCCCGTTACAGCCTCTGGAGCTAAGAGTGGCCGCTGCTCCCCCTCCCTGAGCACCTGCTGGCCTCCGCTCCTCTCTCAGCTTCGACTGTGGCTCTGGGTCAGAGCAGCATCCGTGACAGGGAGCTGAGGAGTGGGCCAGCTGAGTTGTTCCTGGAGGGTCGGGGCAGGCACAGGGACCCTAGAGGGTGCTTCCGAATGCCAGGGGCTGACAGGATGCCTTCCAGTGGGCCATCCAGTAACACTGGAGAATAAAAGCTATACCCCCCCCGCCCCAACAGGTCCTGAAAATCAAGGAAGGCCAGGAATCACCAGCAGGCAGCCCTGCCCCGAGGAGGTGCCCAGGCTGCCCCAGGGCTGGCGCTGCCTCCTTCAGAGTTCTCTCTCCGTCTTCCACACCCGAGTCAGGGGTTTTCCTTCCGTGCTCAGCATGTTCTCTCTGACAAATCCTCCCTTTTCTCTCTCATTAACTTGCTGCAGGGGGAACGAATGTGCTACTGTTTGTTATCTGTATGTACTAAACAGTTTTATTCTGTTCTTAATTTAAAAAACAGATTAGATACAACACTTTATAATTACCTAACAAAACAAACTCCACAACAATAAAAATAGCTGGAGCCGAGGTACGCTTTGCCCAGTGCCTGTTAGCCTTCTTGGCTGGCTTGCCCTGCAGCCAGGGGCCCCTGGTAAGACAGTCTCCCGCCCAGCCAGGTGGGAGGAAATGCCACACCTCAGAGATACCCCACTCTGCCCACAGGGGTTTCATGCAGAGGCCTCTTAGCTCTGGCTGGCTGCTCCCAGGGCCTGTGCAAATATTCCTTAAGGCTCCAGGGCCTTTAACAAAGTTTAGTTCCAAGTACACTCGCCCACACAGTTTCCAGATGAAAGAGGCCACCTATCAAACGCCAGAGGGTATCCTAGGACTTCTCTGTGCTCTGCCCTCCGCTCATTCAGAGGCGGGTTCACATCTGGTCTTACACCCCGGATTTCTGTTACTATAATGAAACCCGTCATACTGTAAGAAAACAGCTAGGCTTGACCAGAGGAAACAAGAAATGTGATAAAACATGTGAGACATGCCAGTTTTAGAAAGCAAGCAAGCTAGCGAAAAGCAAACCAGAGCAGTTTTAAGATGTTTTCTTTTCTCACTTCTAGCAAATTCATCTCTATTTGCTTGCGGCTGGGTGGTGGTGGAGGGGGGACTAAAACAAAGAGAGTGGGCAAACGGAAAATAGAACACCTACTAGTATTTCTGAGTTATGGCTGAGGCCAGTTTCCTGCTGGTGAGAGCACAGGGGATGTTCCAGGGGGTGCTAGTTTCCAGTGATGGCACTTTCTGGGGTGCTAAAAAGTCGAATGCTCAGGCAGCCAGGTGCCGCACACAGACACAAGGAGGACAGACCGAGCGATGAGCTGGGCTGCTTCTCCCACCCCTCCGCCAGGAAGGCATGAGTGAGTGTCAGATGCCAAGCCACAGCTACAGCCACCAAAATCAACAGAATCTCCCGTCCTCAAGGCCTCCTCTCTGGGGTCTTAGAGAACCTCTGCCTCACTCCCCTGGGGCACCAGGAGCTGCACCTGCTGAGGGAGGGGGGCAGTCAGCTTGAGATGGGAAACTGGAAAAGTGGCCCGCCCTCCCTGCCTGGCCTGGGCTGCGGGTGAGGTCCGGTGGGTGGCTGTGAATGGATGCAGTGCACAGTCATAGCAACAACTCCAGGGGAAACTTAGAGGCCACAAAGTAACAGGCCCGAAGCAGTGATCCAAACCCAGGCCTGCTGGTCCCACCTGTCTGCCCTACGCTTAGTGGTGGGGAGCCTGCGATGGAGGAGCGTCAGTGATGGGGAGCACGCTGAGAGAAGACATCAATATGAACTCAACAGTGTCTCACAGGCTGCCTGCAGGGCTGTCTCAGTCTAGGTGAGGCCCATGGCAGTGCCTCATCCATCCCAAAGGGTACTTCCCAATTTCTTCAAAGTGAGACATGAAAATAGAAAAGGTGGGTCCTCTGTTCCACGGTTGTATTTTAAAATGTATCCTAAGATGCCCTGGCCAGTTTGGCTCAGCTGTTAGAGCATCAGTCTGCAGACTGAAGGATCGAAGGTTTGATTCCCAGTCAAGGGCACGTACCTGGGTTGCAGGTTGAATCCCCGGCCCCAGTTGGGCTCATTTAGGAGGTAACCAATCAATGCGTTTCTCTCACTTCTCTCTCTCCCTACCATGGATGTTCACAGCAGTGTTATGTATAATACTGAAAAACTGGGACTAAACCAAGTGGTCCAGAAGAAGTCAAAGGAAATCAGGGCATATACACGGGGATGCTGGGGCCACAGCCCTACTGTGGGTAGCACAAGTTGGCTGGGAGAGACTCCGCAATACCGCTGAGGAGAAAAGGATAGTCAGAGTTAAAAAGATTTGAAGTAAACACCCAGATGTTCACGGGGTTACGGAGCTACAGGCGATTTTTTTCTTCTCAGTGCTTCTCAATTTTCTCCAGCCTTTCCACAATTGACATGTAGGACTTTTTAAATCGGACTTAAAAAGTCTACTAAATGTCTTTAGTTTTTAAAAATGGAGATGGATTTTTTCTTTTATACAAAAGAAATAAACATAAACATAAAATATGTGCTCTGGATGGTGGATCTAAAGGGTGTTTGTAACTATCTGTAGCTCTTTAATTTCTCAAAATAATAGAGGTAAATTAAAAATGAGAAAACAGCCCTGGCCGGTTTGGCTCAGCAGTTGGAGCGTCGGCCTGCGGTGCAGAGAGACCCGGGTTCGGTTCCCGTTAAGGGCATGTACCTCGGTTGCAGTTTGTCCCCGGCCCTGGTTGGTTGTGCAGGTGGCAGCCACTCGATGTGTCCCTTCACATTGATGTTTCTCTCTCTCTCCCTCTTCCTCTCTCTCCCTCCCACTCTATCTGAACAAAAAATGGAAAAATGTCCTCAGGTGAGGATAAAAAAAAAAAAGAGAGAAAACAGCATTCTTTTTTTAAAAATCCTCACCCAAGCATGTTTTTATTGATTATCACAATTTTTTTTGTTCTCACCCAAGGTTATTTTTTTCCACTGATTTTTAGAGAGAGTAGAAGAGAGGGAGAGGGACAGAGAGAGAAACATTGATGTGAGAGAGATACATCAACTGGTTGCCTCCCGCATGCACACCAACAGGGGTTGGGGATCAAACCTGTAATCCAGGTACATGCCCTTGACTGGGAATCAAACCTGTGACCCTTTGGTCTGTGGGCCAATGCTCTAACCACTGAGCCCCCAGTCAGGGTGTTTTTATTGATTTTAGAGAGGAAAGGAAAGAGAGAGAGAAAACACTGATCAGCTGCCTCCCGTTTGTGCCCAGACTGGGGATTGAACCCACAACCTAGGTATGTGCCTTGACTAGGATTCAAACCTGCAACCTTTTTGGTATATGGGGATGACGCTCCAACCAACTGAGCCACCTGGCCGGAGCAATAGAATTCTTCTTTCAGTTGAAGCTATTCATTCATAAAAGGTATAGCAGACAATGAAATAGTTAAGTTTTGACAAAAGCCATTCAAATGCACACTGGGATAACGCTGAGTACCAATTAGGTCATGCATCTGCAGCAGCAAGAGACTTGGGTGCCCTCACCCCGAATCACCTGCCATCAAGTCTCTGAGTGTCTGGGAGGTGGCAATACCTAGTTGGGCTCTACATGGGGACAAGTATGAGCCAGACAGACACAGCCCTGGCCTCTAACCAGAGCACTCCTGAAGGCAGGCCCTTCTAGAAGGAGCAGTATAGCTAGAGCTCAGGATGAGGAGCCAGCCAAGCAAACATGCAGAGAAGGAGACTCAGGTGGCAACTGTAATTGTGGTCATACCTGGGTGTTTGTGGAGCAGATGCTGACAAGTGGCCCTGCACAGTGCTCCCCAAGGAGCCTCACAACAAAAAAATCACTTTTAATTTGGGTAAATATTACCAGAGGAGCCTCCAGAGAGGTTGCACTCATTTATTCTCTCACTAAACACATAGGAGCATGGGGCCACCACTCATTCAAAACAGCTTTTATGTCCCTTAGCTATGTGACCCTGAAACACTGCATCATAATTCTTTCAACACAGAGCTAAAATCTTCAAAGTCATGGGGATTGGGACCTGCTTTGAACAAGTTAAGAAAAAAATTGATTCAGGGAAGATGTCTGTGTCCTGAACACTCCAGATCCAGAAAGACCCTAAGCAAGAGAGCCCCCACCTTACAACCACAGGCTTCCTTTAGTCATGAAGCTCTCCATCACCTCCAGAGGCACAGCTATTACCAAGTAAATGCAATTTGACCATGGGTTTTCTGTTTCCATTAACACACTTCATAAAACTGCTTAGCATCCTAACCAACCTTAGATAACCAATGTCACTGTGCATCGATGTGCAAGCACAGAAACCTGCCTTCTGGTAAGTCAGGACGGCCTTCTCCCAGAGGACATGCTGTGCTCAGACTCCTCCAGGAGGCAGGAGCCCATCCGGAAACCCAGCAGAGACCCAGCAGAGATCATCCAGATTCTCGGGTCGGACCACCAAGGCACATGGACTTCTCAGAACCCTCACTCAACACCAGGGAGTTCATATCTTTTGGTTAAGGGGTCAGATTTCAGAGTCAATACAGAGGCAGACTGGAACATCCTCCTTTCTTCCGCCTTTCTCTAAGCCTTCAACTCCCCATCTGTAGACAGAGTAATAAGAAGACCTGCACAGAGAGCTGTGAGAATGGCCTGGCACACACCGAGGGGGAAGCAAATGGCTGCATACCCTCACCAGGGAACTGCATGACAAAAATTATCTGATAAGAATGATACTTGCATTCAAATGAAGGTGGCTGGTTTCAAAATGAATAAAATGGCACCTGACTGATTACCATCACTCAACACCTCTACCCCCCCTGACCCTGAACTTCAAGTGGACCCCAGCACTTCCTGTTGTCTGCTGCCTGAGAGGGGAGGGAGAAGTGGACTTCACTCTCCCTGCGGTAGACATTTGTTTCAACACGATGCCTGCGGTTTGGGGCAGGTTTTTCTTGAAGTTATATTTTTAAGTAACAGACATTCACGTTGCATTCACGAGTACGACATTCAAATGAAAAAACCAAAAAGGAAAAACACACTTAAACCTCCATCCATATTAGCAAGTAAAATACTATTTTTAAAATGCCACCTGGAGGGAGGAAGCTTCCTATCCCAGGCCCACAGTTTAATCCACCAATTCACACTGCCCTGAACAGGAGTCCTGGGATATGGGGTGAGAGCAAGGAACCCTCAATTGCAACAATCACAGCAGAGACTGGAGAATGATCACTCCGTTGTCATGTTTCACCGCAGAAACCTCTGGGGCCCCCTGAAACCCACTGGTAATGCCTGTGCTCCTGGGCCCAGCTTTGTCACCCCTTGACCACCGTCCATGACTAACCCCCAACCACAAACATCTCCCCTCCCCCGCGGGGAATCAACCACTCCCCAAACACGTGATTTCTGTTCCCACATCCTAGTTTTCCCATCCTTTCCCTTTTTTGCAAACTCCTAATGATCCTTCAAAGCCCCGCTCAGTATCACCTCCTCTTTCAAGTCTCCCCTCTCTCCGGAAAGCTGCCCGCTCACAAGGCCTGCACAACACCTGGCACCTACATAGTGCCATGTTTGTGTAGAGTAACGTGCCCACAGGTAGTTAAGGATGATCCCTGCAGGCCCAGTGAGAACAGAAATGGACTTCGGACATAACAGATCAGGTTTCCCTCTAACAGTGGCTAAGCGTGGACGCCACTCCACGAACCCCAACATCCTTCCAGGACCACTGCCCGAGCACCCCGCGGAGGGCAGGGTCCTCCACGTGACAAGGGCACCTGCCGCCCAAGGACAACCTGCCAGGTGGCAGGAGGAAGGGGGCTGGGACGCGGGGCCAGCAGCCCGAGCAGCCGCGCGCCGGCTGGGGAGCGGGAGGAGGCGCCGGGGCGCGCAGCGGGGCGGGACGGCGGGGCGGCGGGCTGTACCTCGGCCGGCGCGGCTTCCCGCTCCTCCTCCTCCCGCCGGGTCGGAACCGGAACCGCAGCTGCGCGCGCACCCCACGTCCGGTTCCCACGCGTATCCCCACCCCGGCGCGGAGCGGCGCCGAGGCGGCGGGTTCCGGCCGCGAACGTTCCCCCTGGTCCCCTTGTGCGACCCCGCGGCGCCCGGAGTGAGGCCCGCGGAGCGAGAGGGGTTTACTTGGCACCTCACTTAATTCAGTATCCCGACTGGACCGCACAGCTGTAGACCAAAGTGTCCCCATATTAGGATGTACAGCGGGCCCATTAAAACGCATCTGGGCCCCAGCCCTCCCTGGGATCCGGAGAGCCTGTGGCCAGCTGGGTGCCGGAGAGGACTTGGATCCTGGACACTGGCCATCCTCTAGGGCGACAGATGTTCTAACTTCCCGCACAGCGAAGGAGACCGTTTACAGCCAGACACACAAGACCATTCAGTGGGCTGAAACGTGTTTTTTCTTTCTTTTTTTCCTAAAATAAAAATAACACTTTGACGGCTTGGCCGTCCAACAATATGCGCAAATTATCTGCACACAGTTTAGATAATGTGTAGAACCTACACACAGTTTTTCTCCGGGCCCCTCTTCCTTCCTTGACGAGCCCCGGAGATCCCTCCGGAGCCCGAGAATAGTTTTGTTGGGAGGAAAAAAGCTGGGTTTCAGGGAAGATTACGGCATTGAACATGGGCCATTGAACTTGTGGGGCCTTGGCTGCTACCCTGCCAGGTGTCATGCAGAAGAGATGAGTGTGATTCTCTGTCATAAGCCAACAAGATGCTCTAAGAAAGAACATTCCAACATAAAGAATCTCTTGGACATTAAGAATCGAATAGCCCAAGTGAAGAAGGGATGAAAAACCTCCTAGAAATCGAACAAAAAGACTTAAGGGATGGAAAACAGGAGACGAAAGAAAAGCAAATGGGCCCGTCCATGAGATCCAATATGAAAAAAAAGAGTAGTTTTAGGAAGAGAGAGCAGAGAAGACAGAGGGGAGGAAATCATTAAAAACTTTAAGATAGCCCTGGCCAGTTTGGCTCAGCGGTTGGAGCGTCGGCCTGCGGACCAGAGAGCCCCGGGTTCGGTTCCCACTAGGGGCACGTACCAAAACAAACAAACAAAAATTTAAGACAATTAGTGAAACTGAGAGGCATGGGCTTCTGGGTTGAGGGCCACAGAGTGTCTGGTACAGTGAGGAAAAGTGAGCCCACAGCAACTGAGCAAATAACATTGGGATATTTCAGAACACGGGGGTATGGAAGATCCTACACTGCACACCCAACATCTCACTTGGATGTCCAAAAAGTCCAACACCTGGCATGGCCCCACCTGAACTCAGAATCTTCCCCATTATGGACTGAATGTTTGTGTCTCCCTGAATTCATGTGATGAAACCTAACGCCCAATGCCATGGTATTAGGAGAAGCTTAAGTCATGAGGGCAGAGATGCCATGAATGGGGTTAGTGCCCTTATGAAAGAGACCCCAGAGAGCTCCCTTGTCCCTTCTGCATGGGAGGAGGACACAGAGAAAAGAAGATCATCTAGGAAGAAGCGGCTCTCCCCACACACTGGATCTTGCCTTGATCTTGGACTTCCAGCCTCCAGAACTGGAAGAAAAAAATGTGTGTTGTTTGTAAGCCACCCCGTCTGTAGTGTCTGTTACAGCAGACCGAACGGACTGAGACAGTCCCTAAGCAGTTGCCTTCCCATCTTATTCATCATTCCTGGTGCTTAGTCATCCAGATTCCTCTCCTTCCTGCCTGCCTCACATCCAGTCCTCATGGCCTTTCCTTCAAAATCTTCCAGAACCAGCCACTCCCCACCATCTCCACTGCAACCACCCCAGGAGGCCTAGGAAACCCTGATTTCACAGGCAGATTGCTACAGTAGCCTCCTCCAGGTCTCCCTAACAGCGCTCCCTTCAGTCTGTTCCTAACACAGCAGCCAGAGTGGCCCAGTTAAAACCTGAGTTGCCTGGCTGGTGTGGCTCAGTGGACTGAGCATGTCCCATGGACTGAGGGGTCCTGGTTCCATTCCTGGTCAGGGCATATGCCTGGGTTGTGGGCCCGATCCCCAGTTGGGGGCATGCAGGAGGCGACCAATCAGTGTTCTGTCTCATCAATGTCTCTCTCTCTCTCTCTCTCTCTCTCTCTCTAAAAATCAATAAAGAAAAAACCCCACAAATAACCTGAGTCAAGTCAATCAGATGGTCCCAGAGACACTTCTGGAAGTAACATCACCATGGCTGCTCAAAGAGAACCCCAAGTTCAGTTCAAACTTGCATCGGTTGGTGATGGTAGCACTGGTGAATGTGAGAAGTGTGTAGCCACCCTGGGTGTTGAGGTCCATCTCATCATGTTCCATGCCAACAGAGGGCCTATTAATTCAGTGTGTGGGATACAGCGGGCCAGAAGAAGTTCAGTGGACTGAGACATGGCTGTTATATCCAGCCCAGGGAGCCATCATAATGTTTGATGGAACTTCAAGAATCTCACGAGAATGTGCCTAACTGGCCTAGAGATCTGGTAGGAGTGTGTGAAAACATCCCCCTCATGTTGTATAGCAACAAAGTAGATGCTAAAGACAGGAAAGTTAAGGCAAATCATTTGTCTTTCACTGATAGAAGTGTCTTCCGTACCATGACATTTCTGCCCAAAGTAACTACGACTCTGAAAAGCCTTTCCTCTGGCTTGTTAGAAAACTGATTGGAGACCCTCACTTGAAGTTTGTCGCCATGCCCGCTCTTGCCCCGTCTGAGGTCATCACGGACCCAGCTTTGGCAGTGCCGTGTGAGCACGATGCGGAGGTTGCTCCGAGCACCGCTGTCCGGGGCGAGGATGACGACCCGGGAGGAAGAGAAGTTGGAGCCTGGCGTGTCCAGTTTTACAGGCAACTGTCCTGTGATGTCAGCGCTGCAGCATGCTCACCACTGTGTCATATAGCTGAGCAGAACCTGTGCTTGACCTTTGGGGTGCTGAAGGAGATGAACGGGCTGGGGTGAGTGTGGCAGCTAAAAAACGCCTCCCTCATTTGGCCCCCACATGTAGCTGTTTTGGAATGCAGCGCTTCCTTTCTTACTTTCAACTCTAACGCCGTGGCGGTCGCAGCACAGTGTTCAGTGGTGAGACCTCGTTTGTTACTGACATTCCCATTCCTTTTCGTCTAGAATCAGGATGAAGTTGTATTTCGAATATCTAAAAACAACAACAACAACAACAAACAAACAAACAAATAAATGCAGCCTGAGTCAAATCCTAGCTTCCTCACTGGCCATGGCTCCTACAATTCCCGGGGGACCCCCACCTGCCAGACCGGGACAGTCGTCCTCAGGAAGGCGCAACCCTGATGACATATCTGATGAGTTTGCTCTGTTGAGAGGGGATTTGAACAATTAAGGGAGAGTTTGGGCACAGAAGAGAGATAAATCTATAGAAAGCTGATCAAGAAAAAAAACGAGGCGATGATGAAATACCGGGAAGACCGAAGATGTGCAACGAAGGCAAAGCGATTGCGTTGGTTTAGGAGGCTCCATTCCCAGTAACATGTACAGATGGACAACAGTGTAAATGTTTATAATGTAAACATGAACATGCAAACGGATGTTGATCTAGCCGAGTTTATGGTAGACTCTGGGAGGGAGGGATGGGGGCACAGGAAGGGTGTGGGGTAGAGGACAGGGTGTGGTGGGAGAGAGTGAACCCGGATTGTCCATCACAGGAGCAAACGGAAATCAAAAGGGAGGACCGGGAGGCTATTTAGGCACGTGGACATAAGCATTAAAAGAATCACTTGAAAGCTGGTGCCTCTGGTGATGCAGAAGGGGAGGGTGGACGTGAAGCTGTGTGTAAGAAATGAAAGTTAATCTAGACTATGAAATACATTTTAAGGGTGAAGGGAGGAGGAAGTGCTTCAGGGGCGTCCATGTAGAAGTCGCTCCTCTCAGCCTCAGAGAGCCCCTGCCCAGCACTGTCACCTCGGCCACCCTCTTGCCTCTGGTCCCCTGAACACTTTAAGAGAATTCCAAGGACTTGCTTTCCACCAGACGCACTGGGAGGAGGAATCTGATGACCATCTACATGCAAATTCTATCATCACGCCTCCAACCTCCACTGAGGAACACAGACTCCTGCTCTCCCGCCGCCTCCCCTTGGCCTCCCCGAAGTTGGCCAGACAGACAGGCTGCTGTCTGCGCAGGTGAAACATGTCCCCAGGCATGCTCCAGGCGAGGGCATTCAGGCAGAGCCCTTGTTCCCCTGCAGCTCACATGCTCACGGGGGGGAGGAGGGGAGAAAAGGGAATAAACAGACAAATAAACAAGTACTGTGCCATGTGATGAGGTTATGGGCTGAATGTTTCTGTCACACACACCCTCAGATTCACATGTTGAAACTCAGTCCCTTAACGTGATGGTGTTAAGTGAGGTCTTTGCGAAGGCAGTTAGGAATAGGTGTGGTCATGAGGGTGGAGGTCCCAGGGTGGGCTTAGTGGCCTCCTAAGAGTCCCGAGCCCTGGCTTCCTCTCTGCTCCCCATGTGAGGACACAGCTTGGAGATGACGTCACAGGCCGGGAAGTGGGCTCTCATCCCACACCAGACCTGCTGGCACCTCCATCGCAGACTTCCAGCCTCCAGAGCTGTGAGCAGTAAGTATCTCTTGTCTAAGCACCCCTGTGTGGGGCATTTTGTTTTCGCCACCAGCTGACTAAGAGAGCGGATAAGTGCTACGAAGGAAAAGGAAGCCAGGCAAGGCGAAGGGGAAGGCTTTCAGGCACGGAGGTCCCAGGGCCCCTCCGGGGAGGGGTATCCATCGGAGCAGAGACCAGAGGCAGTGAGGCTGTGAGCCGTGAGCCTCTCTGGAAAGGGCTGCATTGCACCCGTTGCACCAATGAGGAAACTGAGGCTAGAGGAATTATATCCTGTGTCCATGCTCACATGCCTACAAAGTGACAGAGCTGGGATTGGAACCCAGAACTCCACATCCTGCCTCCCTCCCTGCCACATGCCTCTCACCTCTTTATGGCTGTGCTTAAAATCAAAGTCTTCCCCACACGATGCCAGACCAACCCCTTGCATAAAGGATACATCGTTACCACAAGCTGTATCTTTGAAGGTGTGCAAGGCAGTGTTATGTATTATAGCCACAAACCAGGAAACAACTTAAGTATTCTACTGCAGGCGTAGTAAATTAAGAGAGAGCGAAATAAGAAGAGGCAACATGGCATTAAAAGGATAAATAGGCCCTGACCGGTTTGGCTCAGCGGTTAAGAGCGTCGGCTGCGGTCCAGAGAGATCAGGGTTCGGTTCCCGCTAAGGGCACGTACCTCGGTTGCAGTTTGTCCCCGGCCCTGGTTGGGTCGTGCAGGAGGCAGCCACTCGATGTGTCCCTTTCACGTCGATGTTTCTCTCTCTCTCTCTCTTCCTCTCTCTCCTTCCCACTCTATCTGAACAAAAAATAGAAAAATGTCCTCGGGTGAGGATTAAAAAAAAAAAAAAAAAATGGAAGCAGTTACCTTCCCAAGAGACAAACCTCGAGAGATTGCGGCTAGCTCTGTCTGGTGAATCCACACTTTCTCCCCATCAGTGCGGTCAGGGGCTGGCATGGCCTCAGAGGCCCTTCAGTTTGGTGGGGAGCTGGCCCTCTTTGTAAGAGTGCTGCAAGCCATCTTGCACTTCTGCAGCTGAAAACTGGGAGGCCCTTGTCATCCAGGAGGTGAGCCCACTGGGCTGAGCTCCTCTCTGCCCCTTGACCCCTCCAGAGAGAGTCCTATCTGCTCAGGACCTGAGCTGCACTTGGATCTGACTGACCCTTGGAGGAGAGGAGCCCTTGGGAGGGAGTCTTGCGTGGGTGAGGCCTCCGCACTGCTGTGGGGGCTCTGGACTCTCAGTCTGCCTCTGCGTGTGGCTGGGAGCCCCCCCAAATGTAAAACAGTGTGTTGGTGGCCGACTGCTCTTGTCTATGAAAGGGTAATGACAGGGCCCTCCTCAGGTCCTAGCTTGATCCTGCTGTGAGGGTCAAGGAGCCAGGACACTGAACGCTCTTCATAAATAGTAACTGCCGCCGCTCTTCACTGCTGTCATTATCAGCGTCCCTGTGGCCAGCCCCTGAGAGAGCCAGAGCAGGCGGTGGATGCCGAGGAGTGGGGATGGCTTCTCCAGGGGCCTCTGCACGGGGTGGGTGGCTCCCGCCTGCCCCAGCAGCTTGGGCAGAGCTCTGGTGCAGCTCGGCCTCGCTCGAGGACCCCCATCCACGCCCAAACCACAGCCTTTTCCAGAGGGAATCCTAGCAGCTGGAACATCCTGGGAACCGGCACGGAGGCGGGTAGGAGCCACCCGCCCCCATCCCCTCTATTCCGTTTACACCTCCAGCTTAATGAGCCCAAACTGCTGGGGGCGTCTGGGTCACACCTTTTCACTTGATTAAAGCAAAACACAAATCCGGCTGGCAGCAGTTCCCTCACAAAGGGAGCTTCTGCAAACTGTGAACACATTACCTTCCCGACACTGCTAGCTGAGAAGGGTTTTGACGGCGCTGAGTCAGCTCGGGGAGCGCTTCGGATTTTCTAGTCTGCTGCAGCCTCGGGGAGGGGTTAGGGACTCCAGTATTAGAGTCAGGCAACCCCTAGGTTCTGACTCTGCTTGTGGCTGCCAGTTTCCAAGATGGTCACAGTAAACCCCGTCTTCTCCTGGTATCTGTGCCCACATGAAACGGAATAAAACTGTGTCAACGAGTAGCTTCTGGGTGAGCTGATACAAGGCATGAAAGTTCCTCCTGGCTCTCTGAGGACCACATGCTCGGGGCGGGGCGCAGGGGGCATGTGGTGAGGACACTCAAGCAGCACTGTGGAGAGCCCACGTTGGAATGGCTCCTCCAGCCCCAGTTGAACCTTCAGATGAGTTGGCGGCCCCTGATGACTTTCCAGCTGCGGGGAAAGTCAACCACCCAGCTGAGGCTGTGCCCAAATTCCTGCCCCACGGAAACCGGGAGATAATAAACATCTGTTATTTTAAGCCACTAAGTTTGGGAAGGGGGTAATTTGGATATAGCCGTAAAGAACGAATATGCTGCTTCTATAACTTACAGCTGTGTAATCTGGGCAAATGAATCTCTCTGCGTCTCAGTGTCTCAACTGAAGAATGCCCACCTCTGATGGATGTTATAAAAATTAAATAAGAAATTTCATGTAAAGCTCTTAGCATGGTGCCTAGAATCTATCAAATGCTGAGTAAATAATCACTATTACTCTAAAAGCATCTATACAAACATCTATATCATAAGATAGAAAAGGATCAGGAATAACCAGGTTTAGACGGGTGGGGTCAAGTAAGGCTTCGTCGACAAAGCAACATTTGAATTAGTCCTCGAAGGATAAGCAGGATTTGAACGTGGGGAGAGGGGAAGAGAGGGCAGGTAGGGCCCGCTGTGGACAGTTCATGCTCAGGGGAAATTCGGGGCTCGAAGAGGCGCAGTGGGGGATAGGACTGAAGGCTGGCTGCAGATTGGAGTGGTGAAATTAAGGAGCCTAGACTTTGCTTTGTGAGCAGTAGGGAGCACACCTGGCTCTCGTGGTCTGCGCAGCACGTGGGAGGCACTCAGAGAGCTTGAACTTGGTTCTCTGCACCAACGCTCCTCACCCCGAGGACCCCAGGGCTCTTTCTGTGGGTTGGTGAGGTCAAAACCAGCTGCATAACCAGAACACTAAGATGTCATTTGCTTTTTCTCACAAGTTGACCTTTGCACTGACGGTGCAGACGCCAAGTTGGCAAAACTGTAGCTGTCCAAGCTCAGCCGAGGCCGCGGCCCCAAGCTGTGCTCACAATCACTGTGCCGTCCACTCTCACACATACAAAGACGCGCCGCTTCCTCTGAGACCGTCCTTGATGAGGCAGCACGATGACAGTTTCCATTAAATCTTAACCTCGAGTAATCACCTTGTTCAGTATCTCCTGTGACAAAATGCGAAGCGCACATAAACCAGTTCTCTCCCTGTGGTGGTTCATTTTATGTGTCTACCTGACTGGGCTCAGGGATACCCAGGGAGCTGGTAAACTTTGTTTCTGGGGTCTCTGTGAGGGCGTTTCTGGAAGAGATTAGCATCTGAATCAGTAGGCCCGGACAGAAGATATGCCCTCCCCAAGGTGGGTGGGCCTCGGCCCATCTGCGGAGGGCCTGAATAGAACAAAAAGGCAAAAGGCCCTTGTCATCCAGGAGGTGAGCTGGGCCGTCCACCATCTCCTGCCCTCTTCCCTCACAGCTCCTGGATTTGGGTTTCATACTTGGGCTGAATTACGCCGCCGGCTTTCCTGGTTCTTCAGGTTGCAGATGACAGATCATGGGGTTTTTCAGCTTCCAAACATGTATGTATGTCATGCATACCCATGTATGGACACATGGGTATATAGGCACACACATGTATAGTGCACACGTGCATGTCACACATGCATGTACAGGTGTACTTATATGTACCTGCACACACTTATCAGGGACATCTGTGAGCCTCTCCCCATTTCTTTCCACCTACCTCTTTCTTTTCTGCCCAAGGCCCACATCAAGGAGACAGGATTACAGAACCCGATCAGAACATCTGCCCTCCTGGACTTGGGGAAAGTTCTGCATCAGCCCCACACTTCCCAGGCTCAGCCCCGTTGGCACCTGGCAGAGGGCCTGTGCACCACTGGATGTTCGTGCCTTTACCTAGAGCCACACAGACTGTGGGGGCCAGGCTCCGTGGTTGACCTCCCTCCCAGAGGTGTGATAAACAGGGCTGACCCTTTGGGACCAACGTCACAGATGTGGTTGTCAAGGGGAAACCCAGTGGGATGAAGCAGCCCCAAGCACGGGCGTGCCACGGCCCAGCTTCCTGCTGGCAGCATCTCCCTTCACAGAGCAGGGAGAAGTGACACTGTGCCAGGGTCCGCAGGTCACCCAGTGCTGGCTTCCAGCTTTGGAAGCGCTTCAAGAGTGGCCCTGACGCATGCCAGAGTGCTGGTTGGGATGTGGCCACGACTTCAGCAACTGCTTGTGGCCAGAGAGGCGTTTCCTGGTAACTGGACATTGAACTGCTTCCAAACCTTCCTTCCTCCCACCATGCTCCTCCTCCTCCTTGGGCATCTCTATCCTTCCTCTGCTGTCACCCCCAAGCCCTCACCTATCCCCACCACATCCCACGGGTCTCTCACTGCACAGCCATGAGTACCCGCCGAGGCAGATACAGTGTCTGCTGCGAGGGCCCCCTGGCTGAGGCACTGTCTCCCCCATGGTGCTGGGGTCCCCGCGCACGTCTTACTCCCCGGAGAGAGGACAGCTAGTGCTGCAAGGCCGAGGGAACCTGAGGCCCCGGAGGAGTCCAGAAGTGGTTCTCGAGAACGGAAATCTTGCAAAATTGCAAGGCTCTTCCCGAGCCAAGGAAAACCTGGACTTGGATGGGAAAACCCGGAGTCAGTGACAACAGGGAAGTTCCTGCGAGTCTCGGTGTGTGCAAACCAGATGGCTCCTTAGCTCCAGAGACGAGGAGAACGTGTCCTCACTTGGCACCTTCCAATTTACAGGGCTCTCTCTCCAATGCTGAACCGCTTGAATTGATCTTCACAGCATTCAGAATTACTGCCATCTCCACAAAAGGCCTAGGAAGGGGGTGCCAGGAGGGGGCGTGGGGTCTGTCTGGGCACAGCGACAGATCCATGAGCCACAGTCTGGCTGAGTTTGGAGTGTCTGAGAAGTAAGATGCTCATTCATTCATTTTCCCCCTCACCCAATGTGTGTGTGTGTGTGTGTGTGGCCGGGGTGGGGGTGGGGGGTGAAGGTGAAGATGTGTTGGCTACAACGTGGGCTCTCCGTTCTTGACTTCGTGCAGGAAAGATTTCACAGCATGAGTCCAGGTGATTTTGCGAATACATTTATTAAAGCTGGGGATAGTGAAACAAAGGAAGGGCTTAAGATAGAAGAGGCAAGATCATAGCCACAGGAGCGGGCCTAGGAGGAGCTGCCTTGGCTCTTTAGAAAGTCACAGAGGCAGAAGAAGTGAGCCAGTTGGGCTGCATGGGCTCAGGAAACAAGTTACCGAGGCAAAAGAAGGGCCCTTGGAGGAAAAAAAGCCAAGCTCTGTGCCTTAGGAAAGATGTTGGGGAAAGGCACAGGCATGCAAGAGAGAGAGGGAGAGAGAGAGCCCACACACTGGGTCCTTTGCCTTAAGGGTTTTTTATCTGTTTTCTAAAAGCAGGAATTTTAGGAGAGGTTTAGGGGAAGATCCCAATAGAATATTCATCAGCTTTCCAGGTGTGTTATTTCAGGGTCATAATATCTACTGCTTGGTGGGTACTAGGGCAGGGGGTCATTAGTCGTACGTCTGGTCCTAAGGTCAGCCATGGCATCACTGGTCTGATTTTGCTGCTTTTCTGGGCTTGGAGCTGAAACACACCTGAGGCCTAGATGTCATCTCTAGTTTGACCAAAACTGTCTCTGTGGTCAACAGACCCGAGGCTTTGTTCCTAAAATTATTTGATGCTGATCAGAATCTCATTGTTCTGAGGGCTTAATGCTTAAGGGCTTAATGTGAAGGAGAAGGAGGCAGGTGAGTCAGGGTGCTGGATGGGACCAGTTTGAATCAGCCTCTGCCTCAGTTTCCCCACTCCATTTGCCAAGGAATTTTCCTTGGTTCTTACTATCGTGCCTCAGATAGAAATAGGGTAACCTGGGGAATAGAATGGGGGGTGGGCCCAGAGATGGATCAGGCCCTGGGGAACCATTTCATCTGCAGAATGTTTTCAGCAGGCCCGTGCCCAAGGGCTGAGGGGTGCTCACCCACCACAGTCAGGTTGGAGAAACCCAGGCCCCTGGGCCACGGACTGGGGCACAGGGTATGAGCTACTGAGGTGGGGGAGAGGTGCATTAAATGTAGTAAAGGGCAACCCTGAAAATAAAATGGGACAGTTGTTTTAAAAAATTAATAATGATCCTAAGAAGGAGTGGGGAGGCCAGGGCTGCAGGGAGAGGCCGGTGCTTCTGCTGTCTCCGAATGAGGCATGAGGGGAACAGGATGGGGTTGGGAGTGCTTCTCCTCTTTTTGGCATGCTTCTCCCTGTCACCCAGGGCTCCCGGAGTCTCTGAGAACGGGGCTGTGTTCAGAGCACGCTGCCAGACGGGTTCGTGCAGTTCAGTGCAGGCTCCCACCTGAGCCAAGGTCCAAGGGAGAGCTCGTGCAAGGCCTCGCATGTCCCCTTGTCTTCTTCCTTCTCTCTCACCACGACCACTCAGCACAGCAGGAGGTGAGCCAGGAGTCCCCGGAGGCCGCGGTGGAGGGTGTGCGGCCTGTGTCGGGCCAGGCTAGTCTCCTTGATCCTTAGTGGTCCTGGCTGGTGAGTCAGGTTGGTGGCAACCTGAGCATCTGGACACCTGGATACTTGGACCCCTGAACAGCTATTCCTCCTGCTACCAAACATGAGCCGAGAGCTCCAACAAGAGGACAGCAGCTGAGGGATACGTCCAGGAGGCCCGGTGCTCCTGGGTCCAGGAATTTCTGAGGTTGCCCAGGGCAAAGCTGTGGGGCTGAGTGGCTGGAGAGGTTGCCTGGGCACCAGGTTCAACCCCAGCTCCCCAGAGCATGCTTGGTGTCAGGAAAACGAGGGGCTTGGGAAGCTTCCAGACTGTTCCATGGCCCAGCTCTGCCACAACCTGGACCCAGCAGGAGGCCCTGGAGAAGGTCCTACCTGGCTTCCTGGCTTAGGTCCACATTTCAGGTTCAGCGTGGGCTGGGGCAGGAGCTGAGCAGAGTACAGTCTTGGTCTGTGGAGGCCTGCCTGGCCCCCTTGGCAAGTCCAGCCGCCCACGGCAAGGCTCAGGCCCCAGGAGGCGTGTGGGCAGATCTCCTGGCCCAGCCTGCATTCGAGCTCTTTCTGCCCTCACAGTCCCACCCCGGGGCCAGGTCTCAGCCTCCACTCCTGGCCTCTGCTGTCTACCAGAATGATTTTGTTGTTGTTAATCATCACCTGAGGATACTTCTCCATTGATTTTTTTTTTCTTCATTGATATTAGAGAGAGGGGAAGGGCAAGGGAGAGAGAGACAGACACATCGATGAGAGAGAACATCGATTGGCCGCCTCCTGCATGCCCCCCACTGGGGATCGGGCCTGCAACCTGGGCATGTGTCCTGACTGGGAATCGAACCAGCGACCTCTTGGTTCATGGGTCAATGCTCAACCACTGAGCTACACCAGCTGGGCTCCATTGACTTCTTTTTTTTTTTTCCTTCTTCTTTATTGATTTTATAGAGAGAGGAAGTGAGAGGGAGAGAGAGATAGAAACATCAATGAGAGAGAACATCAATTGGCCACCTCCGGCATGCCCCCCACCAGGGATCAGGCCCACAACCTGGGTATGTGTCCTGACCAGGTATTGAACTGGGGACCTCTTGGTGCATAGGTTGACGCTCAACCACTGAGCCACACCGGCCAGACCAGGCTCCATTGATTTCTAGAGAGAGTGGGAAGGAGGGAGGGAGGGAGAGAGAAACACACACATCAGTTTGTGGCCTCCTGTACCACCTGACGGCCGGGAATCAAACCTGCAACTCAGGTACGTGCCCTTGACCAGAATCCAACTGAGACGCCCCCAGTCCAAGGACCGATGCTCTAACTACTGAGCCAAACCAGCCAGGGCCAGAATGATTTTTGAATTCAGGTCACTTTGAGCTCAATATCCCATTTCCAGACCCAGGATGGAATCCTTGGAAAAAGCTGGCCATGCTTCATTCAGACTTCTCCCTGGGCCTTGGGGCGGGGTGGGGGTGGGGTGCAGGCAAGGTGGCCCTAGGCCCAGTCCCAGCACCTGCCTGCTCCTGGCCCCCCAGCTGGTGTGGGCCGTTCTGGGGGCCAGCAGCGGCCAGTGGGGGGGGGCTCTGGGGCACTGGGCTTGGGACTCCCACAGCTTGCTTCTTGCCACTTCCCCTCCCCCCAGGCTCCCGATGAAGCGATTCTAGGAACACTTCTTGATTCTTATGCTTTTCATTTACATGCTCCCAGAGCACATTTGCATCCCTAGTAGGGCATCTGGGTTTAATCAGAATGACAGATGAGCAGTCTCACTGGCCCCTTACCCCAGGCATTCTGGAGTGGGCTCCATGCCAGCCGGTCTGCGCACAGCCGGCCTGTCCTTGTGCCCCTCCAACCCCCCCTCTGGGCCTCTCTGAGCCTCAGTCTCTCTTCCGGGAGTGCAGGAGGAGGACCAGAAGGTCCCATGCCTTCCCAGAGCCCTTGCCATGCAGGATCCTGTCCTGCCCTCCCAGACAGAAGCTGCTTCCCCTGGGTTACCTGCGTTCGGGAGAGAGCACAGGAGCCAGCCAGCCCCTGGGCCCTTTACTGTCACCGATGCAGGGTCAGGTCGATTCTTGGCCCAGGAGAACGTCATCCAGGGAGACAGGGTGGAGAGGTACTTGGAGGCTGTGTGCAGAGACTGCTGGGCCACTGACTTGTCCAGGGCAATGTGGGCAGGGCCCTCCGGGAACTGAAGAAGACACAGGCAGGATAAGGTGACAGTGATGGACGGCAGAGTGACCACGATGACAAGAGTGAGGGCGGTGCCGAGGGTAGTTCACCAAGCTCTAATTCTGGGTCCGCGTGGGCCAAGCGATTCCACAAGCCAGCCATGCAGACTTCTCATGCCCGCAGAAGGGGCTGCTCCAGTTGAGGAAAGTGCAATGGGGCGGCCACACACAGGGCGCAGCCAGCAGGGCCCGCACCTGGCAGACACTCCTTGTAAAGGTGACACGTGGGTACCATTGCATTTCAGTCCAGTTCAGCCCCGTGAGCAAAGGCCAGAGAACAGACACATCCCTGGCGGGGGACGGGGGTGGGTGTGGGGGTGGGAGGGAAGGTGGGAAGGGAGGGAGCCCTGCTGGCTACACCAGGAGCAGCTGCACAATGGGTGGAATGGCCTCAGGGATCAAAAGATAGGGAAGCAGCCCCTGGACCAGGGAGGGGCAGCAGAGGAGAGATGTGGGGGCTGGGTCCTGGCTCCATCATTCACGGCAAATACCTCGCCGAGGCTCAGTCTGCTGGTCTGTAAAATGGGTCTAACGTGGCACCAATTACAAAGTAGTGGGAAGGCTGGATGAGAACCTCTGAGGGAGAGAGGCTGGACAGACAGTTTCTGTCTATCTCTCCATCAAGTGGAGGCCAACTGGAAAGAAGCTCAGGAAGGAGCCAGCGGGAGCACAGTGCCCACCTGCTATCCAGCCTCCTGGAGCAGATGACACAGGTGTCCCGCTCCTGTCCCAGCTGATCCTCCGGATAAGAAAGTAACAGGGTGGGTGGCTTCCCCCAAAACACTAGACAAAATTTCCGTTGAATGAGCCTCCCCTGGGCCAGTTCTTTACCCTCGCTGAACACGCTGCCCCATTTTACAGATGGGGACACAGGCTCAGAGAGGTCTAGCAGCTTGCTCAGGACCACACAGCAAGCCCATAGCAGATCAAGATCCAAGCTCCGACACCCCAGGGAAGGTCTGGCCTCTGTTCTTGATGCATCCAGAACATGGGCAGGCACCCAATGTGCCCTACAAATATTTGTAGATGGCGGTGATGAGGCAGGTAGGGTGTGCCCGTGTCCACACGCAGAGGAAAGAGGACCTCCAAAGGCACTGGGTCAGGCCTGAGCTGCAAATCCGGTCAGACCCAGATGTGGAGGCAGTTTATTTGACCAGCACAATGATTACCTTTTAAAAGTTTGATCTTCTTTGGGTGGGGCATGACCTCCTATTCCCCCACCCCCATTCCTGGTCTGCACCTGGCTGTGCCCCTCCTTGGCTGTCACTGCACCTGGTTGGTGGCTGGTGTGTATGGGGACAGCAGCCAGGTGTGAGGGAGAGGCAGCCTTCTGTCATCTGTCCCTCCTTGACTCAGCCGATTCCACACACACATCCTGCTCTCCCAAAGGTGACCAGCACCTTGAGACAGAGTGACACAGTCCCCCTGACCCTACGCTTCTGTAGGAAGGGACATTAACCAGCCTTCACACAGACAGATATACAAATGTCACAGGGCAAGCAGTGTGGGGCTTCCCAACTTGAGTTGGGAGCTGCCGCTGTGAGCTGGAGGAAAATTCCAAAGAACTTCAGACTAGCAGGGAGCCCCCAAACCTCCACTTGGGGGACCAGCTTTGATCCTGTGCAAGAGATCAGGGGGTGACCAGCTCCAGTTGACCAGGAGGGACTGGATTCTGGGTTGCCTTTGTAGCTTGCTCTTGGGCCTCAGTTTCCCTCATGTTGAAATACAGGGTTGGATGAAATCCATGGTTTGCATTTTTAACACCTCTATCTCTCTGAACCATGCTCCCTCCAAAACCTTTTTTTTTTTTACATGGAAGGTCAATATTTACTTATTCCAAATAATATTGACCAGAAATATGTAAACTGAACAGTTGGATTTCTGGGGGCCTGGGGGCCTGGTGTGGAAGGGTGGGCTGGGGGTTTTGCTTGGCCATGCCCAAGGCAGCCTGTGAGGGGCCCACAGAACCCTTATGCTCTGGGGAACCCAGTTTGAGAATGCTTGCACTGATTCTCACAGCAGGTCCTCCCAGCTTGTCCTAGAGTGTGTGGTGGCCCCAGCTCTCCCTGGGGGCTGGCTGATTGGCAGGCAGCAAGCCCTGAGTGCCTGCCAAGTCTCCTGAGGTCCAAGCTTGCTCAATGCTCTGCTGTCAGTCTTGCAATGCGTCATACTTTTCAAACAGGTGGCCCAAACTTTCCTTTTCAGTGGGCCCCGCAGATGGGATAGCTGGACCTGCCTCTGGGCCTCAGTCTCCTCACCTGTGGAAGGGGGTAGGGTGAATAACGGCGACAGCTCTGGGGGCCGTGCTGAGGACACATGCTGGGCACTGAGAACAGGCCATGGTGCAGGACTGCTGCCACGTAGGCCCTTTCCAGCATGCTGCCCACGTGGTTCCCCTGTGGCATGGAAGCCACGCCTGTGCACAGGTGCCCTGGCTGCAGAATCGCCTCTTCCTCCGGCTGGTGGCTGTCAGTGGCGGGTCAGCAGGCTGGGCGGGTGGGGCCTCTTTCCCATACTTCTGAAGTGCGGTCCTCTCAGACCCTGTGCTGAGGATACTCAGAGTCCAGCCAGGTGCCTGGGCAGGAGGCTGGCCCGAAAACCTGCCTGGGGGATCCTGCTGGCCTCCACCCAGACACCTAGCAATTTCACTTCTCGGTCCTGGGTGGGTGGGGGCACACTGCAGGCGGAACACCCCCGCGCCCACACACTGCATGCTTCAGCTCAGGTGCAGCTGGGCTGGGCCGGCCCCCAGGAGCCTGCCGAGCCCGAGGGGGTTGGTTACCGCTCCGGGGCCAGCGGGGACTGGCTCTCCATTCTCACGGCCTGGGCCGCATAGGAGCTGAGGTCCCCCCCAGGGTGACAGCAACAGGACAGGCACGCTGAGGAGGGCCGGCCGAGGGCTCCAAGCCAGGCCCTGGGTCTGGGACACCCTCCTCAGGCCACTAGACAGAGTTGAGTGTGTGGTGAGCAAAGCAAGTGGCTCACCTGCACATGCCTTCAAGTTTATGGAACCTTCTAGAAGCAGTGACCTGGCCTGAAGCTGAGCCCTCTCACAGGCCATCCAGGGCTTTTCAGGATAATTCCTATAAACTCCTGCAGCCTCCCGGGCTCCCTGGGCACTGGAAGAAGGGCCGTGGAGGCCAGACGGAAAACTTCTGTGGGATGTGGGGCCTGGGCCTGGTCAGGGAGCCTGTGGACAGACTCTCACTCCCCAGGTCGCTAGGGGCTCTGCTGGCTCAGGATGACCACGGAGCAATGGCAGGGCCCCCTGCGGGCCGGCTGCCTAGGAAACACCGGTGGGACCTCTGGGGTCCAGGCTATGCCTTTGCTGTTCCCAACAGCTAATCATCCTCCCGCAGGTCAACTCCCCCAGGCCTTGGGACCTCGACCCTGCCGAGGGGTGCTGCTGGGCCCCGGGCCCCGGAGGTGGTGTCTTGGGTCTGGTCTGTAGGCAAAGGGAGCCACTAAAAGGGCTTTGAGTGGGTGTCTTAAGAATAACGGTGGTGAAGTGTACGGTGCTCATGCTTGAAGGTTTGTAAAGCTGAGCAGGTCAGATGGAACAGACAGAGAGAAGATACTCACTTAATAAACATTTTCTCCTCGGATCACCGCATGGCCTCCCCAAAGGGAGTTCACTGGTGGAGAAAAGAAAGGAGAAGATTCCCACAACCCTGAACGGATGCCTGTGCAGGGCAGGGGGGAACAGGAGCCAGCATGGGGCAGTGTCTCAGATGGACCAGCTGCACGGCGACCTCCATTCCCAGCTAGCAGATGAAGAGACTGAGGCTCAGAGATAAACACAGGCAGCCAGTAGGTGGCTGGCCTTGGGCTCCAATTGCTACCTTCCCAGGGCCCAATTAGGGGCCCCGTGGGACCAGCTGGACTCCTTGGGGGCCAAGGGGTCCTGCTTTCCCGCAGCGCACCTGAGACCCTAGCCGTTGGCTGTTCCCCACCCCTACCCCTACAGGAAGCAGAGATGACAGGGCCGAGCTGAGGTGGCTGATGGGGCTCGGGCTGGGGGCTGGGGTGGAGTTAAGGATGTGGCTCTACAGTGCAGCCGTGAGACCCAGAGCTTCTGGAGCCCAGAGGGAGCTGGGGGTTGTCAGCATGGCCCACGTGCCCTGGGAGCCTCTGTGCCCCTCCTCCAGCCCCAGGCCCCTCGCTGAGCTGACCACCAGGGCATCCCAAGTGAGAATCAGGGCCTTTGGGGAGCCTTCCTTCCCAGCAGGCCCCGGGGACTCCTGGGAGACACGTGACCCCAGCCCGTGGCCAGCTGTCCTGCTATCCCGTGACCTTGGGTAGGTAGGCTGGGGTGGGTCACGAGCTCGCTCGATTGCAGGCCAGCCCCCATTTCCGGGGCCCCACTGGGTATCTAACGGGGCTGGCTGTGCTGCTGGGAAACTCCCGTGGGCTGGGCCCTCCCCGTGCCCAGTCTCCCTTCCTCTTTCCTCCAGCCCGGCCAGCCGGACCACACCTGGGGCCACGACCCGCTGCTGGTGCCTTCCATTTCCTTAGCCTCTCCCCACTCAGGTCTCTCTCTGGGGCTCTAGGGACACCCCAGCACCCCAAGAGCTCAAGAGCCAGCAGCTTCTTCCCACAAGGAGGGGATGTGGAGTGAAGTTCTCTCGAGACCTCGGCACCCTTCCAGGCAGAGAAGGGAGACGGAGGCCCGGAGCACGGGAACACCTGACTCCAGCCACGCAGCCAGCGAGTGGCCCCCTAGTGACCCATCTTCAGACGGTGTTGTTAGGCCTGAGGCAGCTGCAGTGCTCCCTGGATAAGGCCACGTGCACTTGCTACCCGGAGAGGAGAATGATGCCAGGCCCAGGGACCGGGACAGGGGCTGGGCCACCACACACCCGCTAGTCTCCGAACCCTGCTTTCTGCTTTCCCTTGCGTGGCCGGGCTTCCTTCCTGCGACCTGACAACCACCATCATGTCCGGCTCTTGGGCCAGTGGTCCCAGCCCAGTAGGTCTGGTCCAGAAGACCTGCGCCCCCACCTGGGGACCCATCAGGCATGGGGAGCTGACCCTTTAGGGCCAGGGGTCCTCCCTCCGCCCTTGGGTCAATGCACAGCTGCTGGGGACACACTTATACTGAAGGCGATGACAGGCTTAGAGTCCCCTCTTCCTCCAGGACCGTCTTTGAGCCCCGACCACCACCCACAGACCTCCCTGGACACACTCAGTGTCCAGTCCTTTGAAGCTAAAGCCCAGGAGTGACCGCTGTCCTCCAGGTGGCTTCAGACGGGCTCAGCGTGGAGAGTGACACCGCCCTTCCTCTCGGGGTGTTTTCTGGGAGGACACCTGTAATGCAGCACTTCCAGCTTCTCCCCAGGACCTTGGTGCGCCTCCCGAGAAATGTTCTCAAGGACCCCTCCTCTCTTTAGCTCCCACCAAGCTCCCTCCTCTGAGCTCTCTGCAGACCAGTTCTGGTGGAAACCCACTCAGGTTGCTCTGTCACCGTGGCTCCAACGACCACACGCAGGGAGCACTTTTTTTTATCCTCACCAGAGGATATTTTTTCATTTTTTGTTCAGATAGGGTGGGAGGAAGAGAGAGGGAGGGAGAAAGGGGGGGGGGGGAGAAACATTGACGTGAAAGGGACACATCGAGTGGCTGCCACCCGCATGACCCAACCAGGGCCGGGGACAAACTGCAACCGAGGTACGTGCCCTGAGCGGGCACTGAAGCTGGGTCTCTCTGGACTGCAGGCCGACGCTCTAACCATTGAGCCAAACCGGCCAGGGCTACAGGGGGCACTTTAAAAAATATATATATATATATATATATATATATTTTATTGATTTTTTAGAGAGAGATAGAAACATCGATGTGACAGAGAAACATCAATTGGCTGCCTCCTGCACGACCCCACTGGGGACTGAGCCCGCAACAAGGCACATGCCCTGACCGGGAATAGAACCGGGACCTCTCAGTCCATAGGATGATGCTCAGTCCACTGAGCCGCACCGGCTGGGCAGGGGCCACTTTTGTCCGCATCCCACTTGTGTCCGTGCCGTACCTGCCTCTGGGGCTGCTCACACGCTGGGCTCCGGAACTGTTTGCTAATATTTTGTTGATGGTTTTTGCATCCAAATTTATGAGAGATAGTTATAGTTTCTCTTTCTCTCTTTTCTTTTTTAAAAACTGTCTTTGTATTTGGTAACCAGGTAATTCTGGTCTCATTAACTATGTTGGAAAGTGTTCTTCTATTTTCTGAAAAGGATTTAAAAATGCTCAATAGAATTTTCCAGCATCAGGGACTTGGATATTTATTTTGGGGGAGCTTTTTAGGGTATGAATTAGATTTTTTGAATGGCTGCCGAGCTAGGCAGATTGTCTATGTCATCTTGGTTGAGTTCGGGCTATGTGTGCTTTTCAAGGAGCTGGTCCATTTCTTCTAAGTTGTGGCATGTTGGAGTGTAGTTTTTCATATGTTATTTCTTGATTATTATTTTAATGGCCGCAGGGTCTGAGGTGGTATTTCCTGGTACATTACTGATATCGGCGAGTTCAGTCTCCTTTCATTTCTAGTTTTGTCGGTCTTGCTAGAGGTTTATCAACTTTAATGAGCTTTTGTGTGAAAATAACAGTGCTAAACTATATAAGGCAAAATCTGTTTGGAAAAATGTGAAAAAAGCCGTGGCCGGCATTGCTCAGTGGTTAGAGCGTTGGCCTGCCCACCAAAGGTTCAAAGGTTCAAAGGTTTGATTCCTGATCAAGGGCACATACCTGGGTTGCATGTTTGTTCCTGGCCCCAGTCGGGGTGAGTGTGGGAGGCAACCAAACGATGAGTCTCTCTCACATCAATGTTTCTCTCCCTCCCTCCCTCCCTCCCTTCCACTCTCTCTAAAAAACCATAGGAAAAATATCCTTGGGTGAGGATTAACAAAACAAAACAAAACAAAAGTGAAAACGGAAAAAAAAAAGGTGGATGAAATAGCAGTGGAGATGTACACTTCTCTCAATTTTTGACTAATCAAATTAGCCAAAAAATAGATATAGAGGAACTGAGAAATATTATTAATTAAGTGAATTAAGTCGATCTAAATTTAAACTCTGTACCCTACAATCAGGAAACACATTCTTTTAAGTTCCCTTATAGCAAGTACTAAAACAAATCACATTTTAGGTGATAGAGAAAACCTTGATTATTAGGGTAACCAATTCATTCCAGTTTGCCTGGCACTAAAGGACTTTCGTCCTGAGAAACTCCCCAGTCCCAGGAAGACCAGGAAAGAGGGACACCCCAGATATTATCCAGGCAGAATTCGAAGACCACAATACATAGACATTTTAAATTAATAATGAAAAGCTTGTTACAATTCCCAGTTGGAACTTAAAACAACCTAATTGACTATTTTAACAAAAAGAAAAACAAAACTGTAATTGCAAAATATCTAGAAAATAAGAAATTCGTAGATTTTTATACTTATAGGATATAGTTTGAGTTAGACAGAAAGGTATAGTCGTGGCCTGAAATATTTCCATGATTAAATGTGGGGTAAAAGGCATCCCAGTGAAAAGTTAGAAAAGAGAAAATAAACCCAAACAAAAGAGAAGAAACAAAGAAATAAAACGCAAAAGAAAAAATAAGGAGACAGAAAAAGCCACACTGATAGACGCAGCTATTTAATCGAGAAATGAACCAAACAAACAATGAAATAGTTTAACTTCTACCTAATCTAATTCAGAAAATAAGAAACTGAGGCACACAGTGCAGAGTAAGAAAGGGGACATAGCTACCAATTAAGAGGGTAAAAATCACAAGAGAATATGCACAATTCTATCCTAATATATTCTAAAATATTACTGAAATACACAATTTTGTGGAAATAGAAAGTCACCTAACAAGGCAGAAAGTCCAAACACACCATAACCAAAGAAGAAACTGAATAAAAATAATAATAATTTTTTAAATTAATTTATTTTTGTTACAGAAAAAAAAAAAACGTAGAAGTTACTGCAAGGAGGGCATGGGGCTCAGAAAGTTTCAGAGATAAGTTCTTCTAAATGGTCAAGGAAAATCAATTTCTGATGTATTTTACAAAGATTGCTTAATTCTGATATCAAAACCAAACAAACACACACAAATAGAGGAAACCACAGACTGCTCTTACTATGGATATAAACCTAACAAACTGGAAATAAGTACTAGAAATGGAATCTAGCAATATATTAAAATGCAAATGTGGTTCACTCAGAAATCCAAGGATAGTTCAATACTAAGACATCTATTTAAATAATTCAAATAAATCGTTAGATCAACACACCAAAGCAGAAAATTCCATTAGATAACATTACCATGCATTACTTCTTTTTGGGAGAGGATGTGTTTATTCCTTTGTCACTTTTTATTTTGAAACAATTTCACACGTACAGACGATAGAGGAATTGTATAAAGAATGTCCACACACCATTCATCCAGCTTCCCCAACTGTTAGCATTTTCCTGTATTTCTTTATCACTTTTTCTCAATATAATCATATTATTATATTTTTCTGAACATTGACAGTAAGTTGCAGACATGATGCCTCTTCACCCCTAAATACTTTCTTTTATTTAAAAAAAAAAAAAAAAGTTTGCATTGATTTTTAGAGAAAGAGGAAGAGGCACTGATTTTTAGAGAAAGAGGAAGAGAGAGGGAGAGAGAAAGAAACATCAATGAGAGAGACACATCGATCGGCTGCCTCCTGCACACTCCCTTTGTTTGGGATTGAGCCCTCAACCCAGGCATGTGCCTTGACCGGGAATCAAACCAGTGACCTCTTAGTTCATGGGTTGATGCTCAACTGCTGAGCCACACTGGCTGGGCCCTAGGACACTTGCTTAATGAAAAGCAACCTTCTTAGTAAACTTTAAGCACAGATGTGATTGCAGAATCAATATACAACAGACAAGTACACGACTTTCCTGATGGGCATAACATGAGGCTTGAATGAAGACTCCCACCCGATTTGCAGAGAGGTGACCACACTGCCGCCTGCCTGGGAGGCACAGACATGCTTGGATAGCTATGCCCAGCCTGTGGTCCTGGAGCCTGCTCACACTGGGTTGAGGAAGCCATTGGTGCCCATCTCTTCTCTCTCCCAGTGCAGAGACATCATGTTGGGGCTGGAAACCAGCTACTGTGGGAGGACTCACACCGGGAAATTGGCAAATGCGGCCTAGTAGTGTTTTGCTGGTTTTTTAGAGGGCTTGTTTACCAGCATGCTACCACAATTCAGCTCACATAAACCAGTGCACACATGTGCACATACAACCACAGAACCCACCCGGGAGGGCGCACACGGCCCCACTCACAGTGGTCACCTTAGCGGGATCTCTGCTGCCGTCCACCCTTCACTCTATGTGGACTGAGAATGGGAAGGGGTGCAAGTAGATAGACGACCCGCCCCAGTCCCGGCTCCTGCAACCCTAGCCAGACAGCAGGTCTCCCCTCCCGGCAGAGTGGCAGCTGCTACAGTGGCCATAAACCTGGGGTCCCACAGCCACTGGGGCGCTTCCAGCCTCATCAGGCGCCTGCAACATGCAGGAAGCAGAGTTTGGTGGGTGACTGGGTGTGGACTGGCATAGGGTGACCATCCCAACCCTGACCGAGACCAGGGCTTTGCGTTCACACATGGGAAATGTGAAGTCCACCTGTCCCTTAAGCCACACCCAGAGCCCTTCTGTCATGAGACTGAACGTCTGCTGTTCCTAGAAGTGCTTCTGTTTTCGTTCAAAGTGAGTTTGGCCCGTCCCAGCCGAGCCCTGCAGCAGGCTGACCTGGACCGAACGTGGGCCAGGCCCAGCTCCCGGACACGCAAAGCCCTCCACCCGTGTGGAAGGGGAGTGTGTGAGCCCACCAGGAGGATAGGCAGCCTGGGCCACTTACAAAGGACATAAATCAGAGACAAAACAATGAAGGAAGCTGACACAGGCCACAGCATGAACGGAGCGCCATGCCAGCAAGAGAGGCTGTGTGCGGGTGATTCCACGGACCTGACACCCCCAGGGCACGCAGAGCCATGAATAGGAAGCTGGTCCGTGGTGGCCAGGGCTGGGGAGCGGTGACTGTGGATGGGGACGAATCTCCTTTTGGGGTGACAGAAGTGCTCTGGAACTAGGAGGTGGTGGGGGCCCAATACTGACTGTGACAGATGCCACTGACGTGTGCATTTTATGCATATTTTCCCACAATTTTATTTGAAAAAGGAATGGTCAGGGAAGACTCTCTGAGGGGGTGTGAGAGCTTTGAATGAAGAAGAGGCATTGGGCCATGTGAAGGAGGGGCATCTGGAAATAGCTGGTACCTCAGCAGGAGCTGCCAGAATGTTCCAGAAGCTGCGAGGAGGCGGTGTGGGGAAGGGGGCCCGGGGAGCGCAGGGAGGCAGTGGGTGGAAGGAGCTTCAGGGAGGCAAGGCTGAAAGGCCAGGAGGCCTCCCGGTGAGGCTATTCCTTCCAGAACCTCCTCCAGCCTGGAGCCCGGGCAAACCCTACAGAGAGGAAGGCCCAGTGGCCTAGAGGTCAGAGGTTGCCTCTGGGGGTCACCTCAGAGCCTAAATGCCAACTGTGACCAGAACCAGCTGGAGCTTGTATGGGCATTGACCCTGTGCCGAAAATCAGCACTAACTCAGTTCAGAACTTTCCCTGTGGTCCCTGGGCCTCAGCACCATGGGAGCATGAGCTCCTGGGGTGACTTTTTCTTCTTGTCCATCTGGGGCACTTCAAGGGGTTTGGAAGTGAATTAAGGTTGTCAAATCCTTCGAGTTGTTAGTAATAAAAAATTAATACCCAGAAACATAAAGCGATGCCTGAAGACAAGAGGTGTATAAGAGGCTTCCACGCCCTGGCCAGTTTGGCTCAGCAGTTAGAGCAGCGGTTCTCAGCCTGTGGGTCACGACCCCACTGGGGGTCACACGACCCTTTCACAGGGGTCGCCTAGGACCATCGGAAAACACATATTTCCGATGGTGATTCATAACAGTAGCAAAATTACAGTTATGAAGTAGAAACAAAAATAATTTTATGGCCCTGGATGGTTTGGCTCAGCAGTTAGAGCGTCAGCCTGCGGTCCAGAGAGACCCGGGTTTGGTTCCTGCTGAGGGCATGTACTTCGGTTGCAGTTTGTCCCCGGCCCTGGTTGGGTCGTGCGGGTGGCAGCCACTCACTGTGTCCCTTTCACATCGATGTTTCTCTCTCTCTCTCTCTCTCTCTCTCTCTCTCTCTCTCTCTCTCTCTCTCTTCCTCCCGCTCTATCTGAACAAAAAAATGAAAAAATGTCCTTGGGTGAGGATAAAAAAAAAAATTTATGGTTGGGGGCTCACCACGACATGAGGAACTGGATTAAAGGGTCACGGCATTAGGAAGGTTGAGAACCACTGGGTTAGAGCGTCGGCCCTTGGACCAGAGAGTCCTGGGTTCAGTTCCCACTAAGGGCACTTACCTCGGTTGCGGTTTGTTCCCGGCCCTGGTTGGGGTCATGAGGGCAGCAACCAGTCAATGTGTCTCTCTCACATCGATTTGTCTCTCTCCCTCTCTCTTCCTTCCTCTCTCCCTCCTGCTCTGTCTGAAGATAAATGCAAAAATGTCCTCTGATGAGGATGAAAAACAAAGAGGCTTCCACCACCCAGAGCCCAGTGGCCCATCAGGCACCCCTCCCATCACAGCAGAGGGGAGGTGTTCAGGTGAGGCCAACTGAACAGGTGAGTTGGCTTGGGTGACCTTTGACCCAGAGCCAAGCTGGCCTTGGGGTTTACAAATGAACCCCCGGCCAGATGGCCCAGCCAAACCCTGAGAGGACCCCTCATACCTGCCCTCTGGCTGTGGTGACATCCTGTCCCCGGTGTCGACCTTCCACTTGCCTGGAAGAGGATGTCGGGGGCTGGCCAAGCTCATGGGAGACCTGGCAAGGGGACCCGCCAGCTTGTTGTTTGACCTGGATGACGAAAAGGTGGTGGGAAGTCTGTGGAACGGCCACCCCTCCCGGCTCCAGCTGGAGGCGCTCAGCCTGTGCTCAGGGTGGGGGAGGACGAAGGTGGGCCCACGTGCAGCTGCACCTGCCCCCAACATCTCCCCATGCTCCAGGGGCCACTCCCCGCTCCAGGGACCTGACAGGCAGTGGGCTCACCCCCTGGGGTGTAGAAGCAGGGGAGAGGGTGCTGAGGGCCCTGAGCAGACAGCTGGCAGCACCCACCTGCTGCCCTAGCAGCTAGAGTTCTCACCGAGGCCTCTTCCCGCATCTCTGTGCTGGCCCCAGACTGGCCTTGACCCTCGTGTCCATTTGGGCCCCAGCTCTGGCCCTTCAAGTGGACTCTGTTGCCACCCTCGACGTAGTCTTGTCCATCGCAGTCCCAGCAAGTCTCCCGCAGCCTCGCGTTTAACCACGTGCCTGGCTGGACTGTCCGCTCCAGGAGGCCAGGCCTGTCCGTCTAGCTGGCTGCTCAGCACGCGGCCGGGAGTGGGCACTCCATAAATAAGCACACCTTCGGGAAGGGGGCTGGGCAGGGGGCCAGGGTGGCTGGGGCCAGGGTGCGCAGAAGGACCGGGCCGGTGACAAGGTGGACCCAATCAGGAGGCTCCGAAGTGCGACATGAACGTGATGTTCTTACGTAAGAGGAGGGTGTTGGGAGAGGCAGGGATGGGCTCGGGGCTGGGGTTTCCACTGATCGGCAGCCCCGCTCTCCGCCGCCGCCCGCTTCTGGGCTTTCTTGGCTGGGGCTGCTCCTGACAGAAGGGATGCATGTTGTCGGGGGCGGGGGGCTTGGCATGTGTGTGTGTGCATGTGCGAGTATGTGTGTGTGTGTTTAAAATACAAAAAAAAAGAAGCGTGGCTACACCCAGCTGCGAGAGGCTGGCCGGGCTTCGTCCGTGCCAGTTGCCTCCGAGCTGGCACTGTGGGGACAGGAGGAGGGAGAGGTGAGGAGCCGCTGCGAGAAGATGGACATTTGCCATGGACCAGCGGCGGGCTGGGCGCCTCCTGGGTGCCGCGGACGCGTGGGGCCGAAACTCACAAACAAAAACCACAGCAAAATGCTGGCAGCCCATCCTGGGGAGGCAGCAGCGCTTGGCAGCGGAGCCGCGGAGGACCCGGCGGGAGCAGCTGGACAGTGGCGGCCGGCAAGGCACAGGTAACAACTGAGTGGGGCTCACTGGGCAGGTGGCTGGGTCTCGGCCTGGGTGCGGGGAACGTGGCACAGCAACCTACGGGGATGGCGGTGTCCTGCGGGGTTTTGGGCCAGCAGGTTCAACCCTCTCACCCCCTGGCTCCCTGAGCACTGCCATGGGTTTAGGAGATGGGCCACCATCCTGGGGCCTGTTTGTCCAGGGGCGGTGGCCAGGAGTCCTTCAGGTGGCACAAGTGCCATCCCTTCACAGAGGATCGAAGCAGGGCTGGCCAGCTGGGTATGGGTAGTGTCGGGATTTAAGGGGACAGCAACCACATCCAGGGTCCCTGCCTCAGCCTCTGGTGCTCGGGCCACTCCCTCTGGGGTCTCATGGCTGAGTCACCTCCACGCCATGCCCTGCTGGCTCTTAAGGCTAGGTCCTCTCTGCCCCGTTTTTGGAATGGTGTCCCCAAACCGTCCTTGAATGTCTGTCTGTTTCTTCTCATAGGCCAACCCGGGGACTCAGGTGGGGACGGGAGGAGGGCCGGAGGGTGACACCTGGAGGGCTGGGGGATCCCAGGAGAAGCGTCTCACTTCCCTCCCTCCCATCTGCCCAGAGCCCTCCAGCCTGGCTTGGCACCGCGGTGCCTGTGTGCAGACTGGTGGGACCACAGCCAAACGTGGCCATCAGAGGGAGCTCAGGCGGCTGTGCCAAGGAGCCCAGCTGCCGAGAGCACGGGGGCAAGCTGCCCGGGTGGGGAGGAGCCATGCATGGGGGGTTCCAACGACAAAGCCCTGCTGGGCAAAAAGGGCCAAGGCAGTGGCAGAGGCTGTGTGGACTTCTTGCCCGCCGGGAGGTGGTGACAGAAGACTTGTGTGGAGTGCTGCTAGCCCCGGTGCCCAGCTCCCCCTCCCTGGGCAGGAGCCATGGGGAAGGTGGGAGGGAACCTCCAAACACATCGGGCAAACGGCACATACAGGGCTGCACACTTTGGACTGGGGGACAGGAACCAGGGGGACGCCACTGTCTCTCCGGGGACTCTGGGCTGGATACTGTCCTGTGTGGCGCTCCGAGCAGCCAGAGCAGACCCAGAAAGAAGGTGCTGCACAAGGGCGCCTGGCACACCTGGCAGGGAAGGGCACGGGCTCAGACCCATGTGGGCCGTGCTCGGGGCAGTGGCCAGTCCCAGCTCTGCCAAGCAGGAAGGGGCTTGAGCTGTGAGTGTGAAGGCCAAGGAACCCAGCCCTGGGAGGGGGGCAGTGAGGAGGTTCCAAGGTCTGCGCTGGCTAAGGGGCAGTAATATGGGGGCACCCAGCACGGAGGGGCCCAGGGAACAGAGGATTTGGAGTTAGGTGGGTGGAGTTGGAGCAAGAGGTGCTTTGGGGCTTCAGGCAGGGCTCAGACCCTGGCAGGGGACCAGCCACAAGATTGCTCGGGCAGAGAGCAGGGGCTCTCAGTGATGGTCCGTCCTCCCAGATTGGCGGGTGATGGGGGCTCTGAAGAGGGTGCCAGGACCCAACCTGTCTGGCCCCAGGGTGCTGGCCAGGAGCCAAGTCCAGGGTCTGCACACAACAGGGCAGCCTAGGGCCTCAGAGTCTCAGCTTGTTTGGCTGTGAGGAGGGTGGGCAGCCCCTCGGCGTGTGGGCTGGTGTCGGCCAGGTAGGTCCTGTGGATCACGCCCTGGCACCGGCGCAGGTTGCCCAGGTCTTTCCATCCCCAGCCCCTAGGACCCTTCATCATCAGCTCTGACTCCCCCTGTAGCAGGATGGGTGCTGCCCTGTTCCAGGTGAGCCCTGATCTGAGCACCTGGCGGTGGATTGCAGAACCCAAGGGGCTGCGGGCAGTGACCATCTACTGTGCCTCCAGCAATGGAGGCAGGAAACCCCCCATCCACAGCCTCATTCCACAACGCAGTGCCTATGAAGTCCAGGTGGGCTCCTCTGCCCCCCTGGACTGCCCCTGGTCCCAGTTTTGCCCCAGCCTGTGGCCTCATCTGAAGGTTCAGACCCCTGGACCCCCTCCCCTGAGTAGCTCTGGCCATGGGCCTGGGTGGGGGGAGTAGGCAGAGGGAGCCGTGCTGTGGGGTAACCAGGAAGCTGACCATGATATCCACCCCCACAGCCTTGCCCACAGTCGCCCCCACCGGCAGGTTTTGTTCCCAGAACGGGTGGGCGACCTGAGCCAGTGTGGTTACAGGGTGAGAGCTGCCTTCGGCAGCAGAGGCTAGCACCCCCTCGTACCACCTCCAAATCTCACAGTCCTGTTTCCCGCCTGGGCTCCCAGCTCCCTGGAGAGTCCCACCAGATGTTCCTTGACTGCCACATTGCTTCCCTAATGAAATATTCATGAAGTCTTTCTGCCTCTTGACAGAAAAGCCTCTGCGGCTCCCACACCTCCCAGAGGGTCCTGGGAATGAGCAGGCACCGACCATCCCCACCTGCCCTGCCCTGTCCAAACCTTGGCCACCCCGGGTGGGGACAAGACATCCTACTCCGCAGCCCAGCAGGAAAGGGATCCATAGCTCCTGATGGCCTCCATGCCGCACCGAGACCTGACCCACAGCCCACCGAGTCTCTCCTGCTGGGTGGTGGCCAGAAGCTCTTGCTGGCACTCAGGTCACCTGCCATCCATCCACCCATCTGTCCATCCATCTGTCTGTTCATCCATCCATCCATTGTTCAACCGTCGACTGTTCATCTACCTATTCGTCCATCAGTCCTTCCATCTGTTTGTACGGTATCAGCTCAAAGCCTACTATGTGTCATTTCTGTACGTGGAGATTGGGCTCCATAATGTCAAGTGAAATAGACTGGCCCTGCGCCCTGGGCTAGACACGGGTGATATCCTGCGTGCACTAGTCATGCTGGGCACCCCAGGGCATTGCCAAGGCCGTGGAGAGCCCCAGCCACTGTCTGCAGCTTCCCAGTGGCCAGCTCAGGTGTCACCCCAGGTCCCTGAAATGCAATGGATAGGATCTCAGTTGCTGTGTCCACTCCTCAGCCAAGCCTAGAGGAAGCGAGTACAGGAAGGCAGGAGGCTGTGGTTGGGGACTGGCTCTGGGGCCAGCTGGGTGAGGGGCCTCGGCGGGGTCACTTCTCCAGGCCCCTCCACTGGGCAAACTGCTTCCACAGATGGGCTTGGGATGAGGTGGGCTACTGCGCCCGCCCCACAGCCTGCCCAGTCCTGCTTCAGCTCTCTGCCAACCGGGAGCACCGACCGGCAGCTGGAGCGGAGGGCCCAAGCCCTGCTGTCAATGCCTGTGGGGGGCCATCTAAGAACCACCTGCCTGGGTGAGCCCTGGGCACACACTCACCAGTGGTGGATCCCTGATGGCTTGAGGCTGGCTGCCTGCACCCTCCTGTTTGGCCCCACCCTGGCCCTTCAGCCAGCACCTTTGTACCTCTGCTCAGGCAGTGACAGACCTGGGTGCCCCACCCTTCTCTCCCTGAATCGGACTCCTGCTCCAAGGCATCACGATGCTCCTCCTGCCTGGTGGATCTGTGGAGTGTGTCTGTTCAGGAAAGTGAGACTCTGTAGGTCCTCGTGTCTGGCTTGGTGGGTGAGAGGGGAGGGGCTGGATGGAGAGGAGGATGAGGGTGGCATGCCCAGGGCTCAGGTGGCTCCCCCACACCCTCTGTGTGACTTGGTGCCCATGACCACTTGGCGATCCGCTCAGTCAGGGGCGGGGGTGGTAATGCAGGCTCGGGGGGTGGAGAGGAGCAGAAGGGGTGGACAACCTTCCATGAATGTGGGGGCAGTGCTGACACTGGGTGCCCGGCTTGGGGCCGGCCACGCCCAGTCCAAACCCCAGTTCTGTGCTTGCTGTGTGAGCTCTGTCCCCTCTGAGCCTCCACTTTCTTATCTGTAAAATGGTCCCAGCCACACCAGAGTTCATGGAAGGATAACTCTTGGCTTGGTGCCTGGCCTGAGTTGCCCTCAGAAAATACCAGCAGGCAGTGACCAGGCTCCATTCGGCCAAGGCTGGCCCCTGACCTCAGCCACCCCGGGTCTAGACAGCCTTCTGCCACCTTTTCCCCCGGGTCCACCCTCAAGGAGCACAGGGGAGCCGGGGCCCAGAGGAAGCTTCCAGTTTAGCTGCCTTTAGGAAAGAAGCACCCAGGAGCCATCGGTGCTGTTGGCAGGGAGAGGGACTCGGCGCCCTTGAACTCTGGGCTGGGCCGGCCTTCCCTGAGGGGCCACTGAGGCTGCCCAGCCCTCCTGCAGGGGCCTGTGGACTCTCGCTGGGGAATGGGGTTCTGGGAGACCAGAGGTTTCTCTGGGCTGTGTGAGCTCCCAGGTGTCACCGTGCTCTGGACCCCACACCTGCAGTGGCAGAGCGCGGCCAGACAGAGTGGGTGTCTCGGGAGCTGGCGAGGAGGAAAGGGGCCGGTGGATGTGTCTTATCCAGCGGTGGTCCTTCTTCCGCTTGGTCCCTCTGCTCAGCCAGGGCCTCCCTGGTCTGGAGGAGTCTGGTGGGGCCGATGGCTGCCCCTGAGGTCCCCACCGTGGGTAGGGAAACACAGAGAGGCCCACTGAGTGAGAGGCCTATGACACCGGGGCTCTGGTCCATGGGAGGTGGCCACAGCGAAGCTGAGTCCTGCCCCATAGGCTTCCCTGGGCAACACGTGTTCCTTGGGTGCTTTTAGGGGGTCCCACTGCTCTAGGAGACGCTGCCCAGGATCAGAACCAAGGCCCAAACCTGTGCTCCACGTTGTCCACTCGCAGGAGCAGGCCCTGGCCTGGAAGGGGCCCCTGGTGGGCTCCAGGCGCCAGCCCTCCCCAAGTCTGCGCCAGGCCTAGCTCACCCGCCATGGCCGCTGGGCTAAATCTGTTGTTAACTGCCTGCTCTGACCTTGGTAACTGTCACCTGGAGTAAACTCCGTAATGGTGCCACTTACTGAGTGTCGGGCTTGAGCTCTGCCCCGGTGGTTTTGTCTAATTGTCTGGAGGCAGGTGCGTGGGCTCCACATTCAAGGCTCAGAGAAGCTGAATCACCTCTCCAAGGCCACAGAGCGGGATGGTGCAGAAATGAAGCGGCCAGGGAGTGTCAGGCCTGGAGCCCTGGCTGTTGTCACAGGATGGGCAGACAGGATCTGGGACCCTCCCCTGGGAAGGATCCCCAGAGCCGGACAACAGCCCTCCAAAGACCACAGTCCAAGGATCCAGCGCCAGCGCCCTCCCTTCACAGGCGGTGGGCTTGGGGGAGCCCCCAGCCCCCGCCGCCGCTCTCCCGCGCTGCTGGTGAGGTAATAAGCTATGCGTGTAGTGTAGAAATAGAACACGTTGTGCAGAACAAATGGCGTTAATTTGCAGCGCGCTCTGCAGCCTGGCGTTACTGAGGACCTACGAGGCGGGGACCGCAGCTGCGCCAGAATTGACAGCGTGTGTGGCTGACTTAGCAGGGCCGTGCATCACCGTCAGAGGCGCAAAGCACCCCAAACCCTGACTCCCGGGAGGACGCTGGTTCTAGGGAGAAGAGAGGCTTCTGGCCCCTCTCCCCTCCTCAGGGTCCCTGCTCAGAGTGGTCAGTGCCTACTATTGGGCCCACTCAACAGCAACAGAGTCCAGTGTGGGATCAGGGGTGTGGTCTGGTGTGGCCAGCATTGGATCCCTTCCTCCAGAACCCATGTCACACCTGCTGGCATCGGACTGGGAGGGCACCTTTGTCCTTTTGCAGCGGCCAGTCACCCACTGGGCTCCGGAAATGAATTCTGGGCCAGTCTTGCCTTGGATACTGTGCCCTTAGGCCCCTGGCCCTGGTGGCTGACTGACACCCCACCTCCTGTCTCCCTTGTCACCCACGGTTTGAGCTCTCGGCCCCTTCCAAGACCTTTCCCACAAGGCCCGGTTTACCCTTCTGCCTATTTGTTATATTTATTTATTACTCACTGTTGCTGCTCAGAGCTTCAGGTCCTTATTGATCCACAGTGATGCTGGCTGCTCCGGGCAATTCTTCTTCCTCAGCTCCCCACCCTGCCCCAACCCCCATTCATCTGACTGATGAGTGTCTGGCTTAGGAGTGGGGAGGATGCTGGACCGCACTTTATTGCATCCAGTGGATACTTAATGTCATCCATCTACCTCTGCTTCCGCTCGCCTTCCTGCGCCTCCGAACTCTGGAAGTCTAGGCTGCTCCTGGGATGGGCAGAGAAAAGGCTGGCGCACAAGGCAGGGGTGTTTGCCTGCCCTGCAGGTTCTCCCTGGACCCGAGGGGCCGCGAGCCCCTGACATGTAGAGTCAGGGTGGTCTCTGCCTTCTCGTCTTGCTTTCATTGTGTCCCTCACTCCCCTTCTCTGTGGACAGGAGGGTCACTCTGTAATTGTACATCTCTCGGGAACCCAACCCCACTCTTTTCCCTGAGGTCAGTGCTGGGCACCCAGAGGCCTTCAGTCCATGCTTTTGGAGTGGTGGATGGACAGATGGACATGTTCATGAATAAGGTTCTGGACTCAGAACTTTACACAAGAAAGAATCTTTGGAGAGCATCTAGTCCAACAGTCCTACAGCACAGAGGGGGGAAACTGAGGCCAGCAGAGACGAAGCCTCTTCCTCTATGGCCACCAGTGTGTCCAGCAGAACAGGGCACCATATCGGCTGCCTCACAGCTGTCTCCGTGGACAGATGCCCCGGTGTGCTGAGCTGAGGGCCAGGAGCTGTGGTTGTTACAGAGTCCGGCACAAGGTGCTGTCTTGCAGGGGCTTGGAGACAAGTTGGGCAGACCCTCTCAGACTCCAGGACGTTAAACTCCGTCTTGCACAGGAATGAACACAGCATCAGGAGGCTTCTCAGGAGAAGTGGGCTAGGGAATGGGGGAAGGTACAGAGGCCTGGCTGGGTGCTCGGTCTGGAGCTTGGCCCAGCGTGGGTGACTAAGGAAGAGGTGGGGGGGAGACTTATGGGATGACCTCCCGTGAGCAAGGCTGCTGATGGGCATGTGGGAGGAGGAGGCTCAAGGATAGGTCAGGAGGGCTGGGATCCCTGGGCGGGAGCTCCGGCTTCACAGGCAGAGTAAGGATGGGACCCTTTAAGAACAGTGTGTGTGTGTGTGTGTGTGTGTGTGTGTGTGTGTGTGTGGCGGGGCAGGGTGGGGAGGGGTCTGGATCATCTTCAGCCCTGGAGCTTGCCTGCTTCCTGCTGACACCATCCACCCCAGGTGCCCAGGTGGCCTTTGTTCCCTCTTCTCTCCTGCTGCTCAAACCCCTACTTTACAGGGAAACACCTTTCGGAATGAAATGCAACCTAAAACCACAGTATATAAAACAGCTTGTGAGAGGAGCACCGCTGAGGGAGGGGGCGTGAGGGTCCCACATGTTCAGCCAACCCCTGCCTGCCCCCCATGAAGGCCTCTGGGGGCAGCCCCAGTGCTCCTTGGACACAGCATGAAGCCACTGTCCCAGCCGGGACCTGGATCCGCAGAACCCACTCCCCTGCCCAGCTCTGGCTGCTGTTGGGTCCTGACCGCAGGCACCATCAGGATCATGGGGGGTCCCTGTGTGCCGGGAAGAATGTCGGGTTTGGCTGGTGGGGAAGGGGATGGTGCTCAGAGTGTCCCCTTCCCAGTGCCAGAGTGTGGAGGGGACTTTGCACCCTCTTCTGGGCCGGGTGGCTGGCGGTCACTGCTGGGTCACATCTGCGGGGCGCAGGGGAGCGGCTCCGGAGGCACCAGAAGGGCCCTGCAGTTCTACCTTCTCACAACCATTCCAGCCTCCCCTCAGCGCTGAGAACGCAGCCTGCTCGTTTGAATGCGTAATTAGCTGAGCAGTCTACCTCGCTAATTTCAAGGCAGGGGAAGGGAGTAGAAGGGGGTGTAGGAATTTGCATATTAATTTAGCCCAGGGAGAGAGAAATTGTTTACCACTTCCTTCTCCAGTGGCTCACAGAGAACTTAACTCTTTCCTGCTTGCTGTTCGGAGCCTTGGAAAGAGGGCGTGATGAGCGCACAGCCAGCCTACCCAAAGCCTCCTGGCTCACCCAGGCCTTCCGCTGCGTCCCACCTCCAGGTGCCTGGCAGCCCCCCTTTTGTTGCAGGGTCCACATGGGGGCTCCTCTGAGACCAGAAGATATAGGCACTGGGGATAGAGCTGCTAATGACACCCAGCTGCTCTCCTCGGCTGACCCTCACCTACGATTTTTAGGAACTGGAGATACCCCATTATCTTCATCCATTTGTTTATTCCACAACCTCCACAGCCAGGAGCCATGGGGGGTTCACATGGCTGTACTCCCCACCAGGTGGGCTGGCAGAAGGTTAGGCACTGCTGAGAGCCCTCTGATTTCAGAGAGGAATATGAGCGTCTGCTGGAGGAGTCAAGGCAGACTTCCCGGAGGAGGCGGCATTTGCCCTGGGCCATGCAGGAGGAGTGTTCTCGCTGGCAGGAAAGGACATCTCTTTAAGTGATAGAGCTGGTGAGAGGAAGTGCCTGGGAGGCAGAGGGCACATAGAACCATCTGGGGAGCTGGATTCTTTGTTCTGACCAGATTCAGGGCTTGTGAGGTCCCAGAAGCCGGAAAAGTTTGTGAAAGGCCCCTGATGACAGACTGAGCAGGGCGCGTGCCCTGGCAGACAACTAAACCACTCTGAGCCTCTGTCTAGTTTGCCAGGTGGGTAATGATTTTGAGGGTTGTTGCAGGATGGAATAATGCACTCTGAAATGTCAGCATGAGTGACAAGGATTATGTCTTCCGGTAATGCCACCACATGCTACGGCTGAGATCCCCACTCCCTAGGACAGCAGTGTCCACTTAGAAGAGGTAGGACACGTCACAGTGATGCAGCCAGATCTGTGTCCCCAGGGACGATGTTTAACCGGGGCCATGTTTCTAGCCGAACGCCTGATCTTCACCACAGCAGACATGACAACAGGCACCGTACTTCATCCCCCCACGGTCTGGTGAGGGCTGTCACCCCATGCCCACTCTGCACGTGGTCATCTGAATAACAGCTGCCCTTTGTCATGGCGCCTGAGAGCAACTAGGAGCACATGCCACGCATGGGACAAGAAACGTTTCCTAAAGTGTGAGACACACCTAAACCACAGCTGGTTGCAGGACTTTACTTTCCATAGAATCGAAACAACGTGCCCCATGTCAGGAAGTGGCCAGATCGGGGGGCTTGAGGGCAGCTGTTGTGGGTACCCTGGCAACCCATAGGAGTTGTGGGCATGAATCACAAGATGTTGCAGGGAGTGGTCTGGAAGAGGGATGACCAACTAGACGAACACCAGAGTCCACAGGCCAGGTCAGCCACCTGCCCTCTGGGAGACTCAGTTCCTCTGCATCAACAGAGGCCTGGCCCGACCTGAGTTGGGAAAGACATCAGCAATCAACCACAGGGACTCTCTCCCACAGCCTGCCCCACCCCGCCCTGCTTTGGGATTCCAGGAGTTGCTCTGTGCTACCTGAATTGAATGAGTTCCAAATGCCCTCTCTCAGGGCTAGTCTACACCCACATGTAAGTCACTGAGGAGCCTGTGTGTCTGCCAGTGTCGGAGTCTGGGCCACAGACCCAAGAACATCCTGCTCCTTCTGAGCTTTCTTGCAATTGCCAGACCCTCTAGCAGCTAGTGAATAGTGCTCTCGGGTCTGCAACCCGCAGGGCCAGCCTCCCACATCAGATGCAAAATCTGCCCAGTATGCTGTCCCCTTCTGGCTCAGCAGCACCCTGCGACCAAGAACACAGGCTTGAGGTCAGAGACCTGGGTTCTGCAAGGCCTGGGTTCTGCCACTGACCACCTCAGGGATGCCTCCCATGAGGTTATGTCCGTGCCTGGCACACAGCACATGCTCAGTGAAGTCAGTGCCAGTGGGTATTAAGACACATGCTCCACCAATGAAGCTGGTGACGACAGGAGCTGCAGAAGAGCCAGCAGGCCACGCGTGACGTGGGACACGGGGGCATGCCTCTCCCAGCACGTGAGGCCTGCGGACATGGGGATGGGCTGGGGGCAGGGAAGGAAGGAGGAAGGAACACGGGATGGAGCTCGTCCACAAAAGCACACACGGGCACCAACATGCCACTGGCTGGCCCAGCACTTGGGAGCTGCGGGCAGGAAGGAGCAGCTGCAGAACCACAGCTGCCAGCCGGAGAAGGAAGAGGGCTGGCCCACGAGAGGTAGCCCTGGACCACTGGCCACACAGCAGCATGCAACAAGGCACCGGAGCCGGACAAGTCTTCCATCCCCGCAACCTGGTCAGGCCCCCGGTTGGCCCCTCAGCGTAGACCCCTCTGCTGGGGGGCGTGCAAGGCGATGCAGCCACTGTGGAGCCCTACACACACATTTAAAGTGCCAAGACATGTGGCTGTGGTGTAGGAGAAACTGAGGCACAGCAGGGTAACCTGCCCACATCACACAGCCAGCGCAGTGGCTTGCCCCACCCCCCTGGTCTCTCAGGGTGTCACCCTGCAGGCACTCTGGTGGAGGGCTGGTGCTCTGGAGAACTCTCTGGGGCACAGCCCAGGAGCCTGGTGGACACAGAGGCAGACTAGCTGCCCTCCCACCTCGGGCTGGGAAAAAGTCACTGCAGGGACTGTGCAAGGGCCGAAATCACCGCTGCATCTGGTAGAGGGGGAGGGGAGAAGCCCAGCTCTGCACGTAGTCCTGCCCAGGCCAGCATCCCCTGCCTGAGGCAAAGGAAAGTGAGGAACCCCAGGGTCAGCAGGTGGCACTGAGGGGGGTGCCCACAGGCTTCTCAGGGCGGTCCTGGTCACCCTCATGGAGGTCCCAAAACACCTGCTGAGGATGCAGATTCCTGGGCCCACCCAGGTCCAGTGAGTCCAGACCCCCTTTTAGGGTCCCACTGGCTGATTTTCAGGTCTGAGAGCCTGGTTCCCTTAAATCTCATGTGGGCGGCAGCCTGCAGTTCCTCTTCCTTCAGGGACCCTGTGAGATGAAGCAGCAGTGGAGTCAAAGCTGAACTGCGGGCAGAGCTGAGGGGCTGTCGCTGGGGAGGGGAGCCGGGGAGCACAGACCCCTGAGCGCCCGGACACCGGCCCCAGGAACCTGGGTCGGGTGGGTGCTGCCAGCAGTGACATGAGAGCGGCTTGCTCGGCCCCCTGCGCCCCTCTCATCCAAGCGAGCCAGGACGGCTCCTTTGTTTGGCTCCGCGGGCAATGTGGGCTGGGCCTGGAGGTAATCTGTCTGCCTCCTGCAGCTGGCTGTCAGCGCACATCTGCGAACCAGCTTCATTTTCACTGTCATTAAAAATCCCAGGTCTGACAGGTAGAGAAAATCCAACGTGAAAACAACCACCCAGGGGCCAACTGAAGCTCCGTGGGGAGCCTGGCTTCCAGCCCAGGGCCAAGACCCTTTGGAAGGCAAGGTGGGAGTCTGCCCTGCCCCCACATTGTTTGGGGGTGGCTGGGTAAGCTAAACAGGTGCTAGACTGTCGTCAGCACAGTAGGACCAGAGAGAAGACAGAGGGAGGGGGTGGACGGGGAGGAGCGCGAATGCAGGCAGTGACCTGCCCTGGGCTGCACCTGTTCATCACACAGGACACTGGACCCCGCCCTGCGGGCCCAACACTGCCCCGTTGACCAGTGAGGAAAGGAGACAAGAGGTCAGAGGCTGTGCAGGGCAGCACGGTCACATGACTAAAACCCGCCTGTCCGTGAGGGCCTTTCCGACTTCCTGGTCCTCTGTGTGGAGGTGGTGCACCTGTCAGGGGGTCCTTCAGGGCCCTGGGGAAGAACTGCAGTATCTCCCTGGGTAATGGAGGAGGCCCGGTGTCCCCACCGAGTAACATGGCACCGGGGACACCGATGCAGATCACAAAGACAGATGTCAGCCTTGCTTCTTAGGATTTCTCCACCACTCAGGCAAGACACTTGTCCCTCTGAACTTCCAGGGCTGCAACTATAAACGGTGGTGGTGGACAGATGTGCCCAGCACAGGCACAAGAAGGGTGTCCCATGTGGTGGGACTGGCCTGCAGATCAGCCTGGGATCCTGTGCTGGCCTCATTCCACCAGGCCCTGGGCGGCAGTGACGTGCTGTCCTCTCGGGGACACCGCCACCACCCCTTTCTCTCATGGGGCCAGAGTGCACACTAGATGCTGGCCCCCAGGTCATGATTTGGAAGGTATAGAGGAGCACCCAGCACCCTGAGGTCTCTCTCTGTGATGGGACAGGAGCATCAGGCCTCAGGCCTTCTCTGCTGCTGCACTCGGTGTGCCTGGGGCTGCTGGTAGCCTGGGTGAGGCCACCCCATGGAGTGAGGGGGACAGGCTGAGTCCCTACTGCCTGGGGCTTTGGCTGGAGCCTGAGGCGGGCTCTGAGCCTGGATCCCTCCCTAGGGTGCTGGCGTTCATGCGGTTGTCAACATGTGGAAAAAGTTCACAGAGGGCTGGGGAGAATGTGACCCTCCCAGCCTGACCAGCCCCCTCCCCCATGGGGACAGGGAGACCTCCCTAAGGCCAGGACCACCCACACCCAGAGCCAAGGCAGCACAGGAGCTGAGGAGCCGAGCCGGCGTGGGTAGGGTTAACCGCTGATTATAGCTTTGTCTCTGCATCGGGTGCATAATGTGCTCATTTGCATACTGCAGTGTGCGCTCAATTAAAATGAACTTTTAATTTCTTCTAAGTAAATTACTTCTTGCCGGTACGTGACGCGCACAAATGTCAGGATAATGGGAGAGCCTTAATGAGCTGGGGAGTGGAGTGAGGTGGGGGCTGCTGGGAATAACCCCAGGAACATGCAAACATGCATGTCCACACACACACACACACACACACACGGATGGACGCATAGGCACATGACTTCACGGGCACACTCATTCCTCCACATACAGCCTTCCCCCGGCTCACCCTCAAGTGTGGGCACATCCATGTGCTCACAGGTTTGCAGGTTCCCGCCTGACACGAACACAGACAGACACACAAACACCATTCCTCACCAGCCTCAACCTCCCCTTCCGCTGCTGCTTAGTTAGGTTATCAGTAAGGATGTACGTTTAGAGGGGTTGAAATAATGAAACAATCCAAAGTAGCAAAAAGGTAAGGCTATCTCCCTGGCCAGGGACTGGAGGGAGCTCAGGGCTCACTCGGGGAGAGCGGGGGAGCCCCTTGGCTGCTGGCCTCCACGGGGGCTGCTAGGAGCCTGAGCTCCGGTCTCCATCATCCCTCCTCCTATGGCATCTGAGTGGGGTAGGCGGCATTACTCCCACTGGACAGCAGGGGAACCTGAGACTCAGAGAGGTGTTGTAATCTGTTTGGGTCACACACCTCAGTGTTGAGAGAGAGCAGCATGGGGACTGGTCTGGCTGCCCCCAGAGCCATGCCCTTTCCTCTCCTCACCCTTGGGAGCCAAGATCAGAAAATGCAGAGTTAGCATCAACCCTCGCTGGCCAGGCAGTAAGAGGAAGTCAACCGAGGCTTCTAGCTCCCAGGCCCCTTGGCCCAGCTTGGTATTATTTCAGCACCTTGGAGAGGACCAGAAACTGGCACCCTGATCCCAAGGGGGTGGGGGTGGTGGAGTGGTGGTTAGAGGCCTGAGCCCTGATATCAGACAGGGCCAGGTGTCATGAAAGTCCTGAGGCCTGATCATAGGCAGGGCTTGAGTTACTAGGAGAGTCTCAGGAGAGGTTCCAGCCTCTGCTCAGAGTCCCCCATCCTCATCCAGAGGAGGCAGCAGACAGGGTTTGGGTCCACGTGGCCCTGAGATCAAGCCTCAACCCCAGCCCTCACGAGCTGAATGACTCTGGACAAATCAGGAAACCCCTCCACCACCCAGCTGTCTCTTCTGCAGTTGCCTGGGGCTCCCTGGGGCCATGTTTAACCCTGACCTCTGCTGTGACAAAGCCACCACTGGGTGACTCTGCAACCAGCAACCACCCCAGGACCTGAGCTGGAGCCACTGCTGGATGCCGGCACACCTGCTGCTCAAATGCCCGTGGGCAAGTGTTTGTGGACTCCAATGCTTGAGTCTTGGGAGGCCAATCTTTTCAGCCTCAAGACCCGGAGGGTTAAAGGAGAATCAGTGACATCATAATGAACCTCGAGATGTGCAGACATGGCTCCCAAGAGGACAGAGCAGACCAGGAGCCTGAGGCAAGAGCCAAGGGCCTGCAGTGCAGCTTGCGGGGTTTGCGGGGGCTCCTGGCCCTGAGGAGAGGGGCACAGACAACACTGACAACTCTGGATGAGCACCTGCTTTTCAGAGGGTAGTCAGGGAGGGCTTCCTGGACAAGGAAGGCCTGGAGTCTGATAATTCGGGGGAAGACTCACCTGGGGAACATGGGCTGAATTATCTAGGCCCACGGAGGGTTTGCATCCAGGCAGGTTGGGGATGAAGTGGAGGGGTGAGTAGGAGTGCACCAGGGAGAGGCACACACAGGCAGGAGAGGCACACACGGGCAGGAGAGGCACACACAGATAGGAGCAGCACACACATGCAGGAGAGGCACACACGGGCAGGAGAGGCACACACGGGCAGGAGAGGCACACACGGGCAGGAGAGGCACACACGGGCAGGAGAGGCACACACGGGCAGGAGAGGCACATACAGACAGGAGAGGCACATACAGACAGGAGAGGCACACACGGGCAGGAGAGGCACACACGGGCAGGAGAGGCACACACGGGCAGGAGAGGCACATACAGACAGGAGAGGCATACACGGGCAGGAGAGGCACACACGGGCAGGAGAGGCACACACGGGCAGGAGAGGCACACACGGGCAGGAGAGGCACACACGGGCAGGAGAGGCACACACGGGCAGGAGAGGCACATACAGACAGGAGAAGCACACACGGGCAGGAGAGGCACACACAGGCAGGAGAGGCACATACAGACAGGAGAGGCACACACGGGCAGGAGAGGCACACACAGGCAGGAGCAGCACACACAGGCAGGAGAGGCACATACAGACAGGAGAGGCACACACGGGCAGGAGAGGCACACACAGGCAGGAGCAGCACACACATGCAGGAGAGGCGCATACAGACAGGAGAGGCACACACGGGCAGGAGAGGCACACATGGGCAGGAGAGGCACACACGGACAGGAGAGGCACATACAGACAGGAGAGGCACACACAGGCAGGAGAGGCGCATACAGACAGGAGAGGCACACACAGGCAGGAGAGGTGCATACAGACAGGAGAGGCACATACAGACAGGAGAGGCACACACGGGCAGGAGAGGCACACACGGGCAGGAGAGGCGCATACAGACAGGAGAGGCACACACGGGCAGGAGAGGCACATGAGGGCATGAGCATGACGTCCGAGCTCAGGGACTTGCACTGGAGCACCTCAAAGGGATGCCCTGGAAATGACCAAGCTGAGGACAGTGATGGGAAGGCTCAGAGTCATAAAGAGGTCACAGAAAATGGGCGGCAGGGCCTTGGAGCCCGCGGGCGTCAATTGGAGCTCCCAAGTTGGCTGTGAGGGGACTCCTCCGCGTGGTGGGGTGCACGGAGAAGGTGGCAGGGGCTGCATTCACAACTAACTTTTCATCATTTGCAGGCTGGGAGAGGCCATGGTGGCAGCCAGAGCAAAGGGCAGAGGCATTCAGGGCCACGGCCCCTTCCTCTGTCATGGCCTAGGGCACCCAGGGTGCAGATGGAAAGCTCCTGCCCAGCTCTCATTGAGCAGGTAGGGAAACTGAGGCCCAGAGGGTCTCAGCCAGCCCAGCCTGGAAAAGGACAGCCTGAGAGGGGCGGCCCAGCCTAAGCTGGCCCCAGGAGATGGAGCCTCCTTTCAAGGGGACAGGACTGGAGGGAGCAAGTGGGCAGGAAACCAAAAGGCAGCAAGAGCAGAGAGCAAAGGAGAGAAAGAGGCCGCCCAGGCCAGGAGGCTCGGTAAGGGGAGCCACGCAGGTCTGCTCACACCCCCGCCCTGCTCAGGAACTCCATGGCTCCCCAGTGCCACCCGTCCCCAAACTTGCATGATCTGGCCTCCCTGCCTTTGCTCACAGGATCTTGGCACCTCGATGTTTCTGCCCTACCCCAACTGCCTGACCGAATCCCCAGACCCACCGAACTGCTGTCCCCTCCCCCGGAGTGTCTCTCTCTCCTGTCTGATATCACACCACGCAGATGGTCCTGAGGGATGGTGCCCCTGCAGCCAGAGGACGGCGGTCCACGTGCTGGTGCAGGGACACCCACAGGGCAAGAGGCAGCACCCAGCTGTGTGTGCATCTCTCCCAGGCTGAGGGCAGCAGTGTCCTCCCTGGGCTGTTGTGACAGCAGAAGGCTTGAGCTGAACCCTGACCAGCTGGACAGTTCCCACCTCCTACTTGGGGGAGGGGCATTTCTCCTCCAGCTCACGGGAGTACCTGTGCCTTTAAGAGGAGGAATCTGCACCCCCTTCCTCCCTGTTTTTCATGCCAGTCTTTCCCCCTGGATAGGTTCTGACAATTACCACGTCCCTGGCAGCTGGGGTGTGCTCTGTGTGTGTGTGTGTGTGTGTGTGTGCGCGCGCGCACACGTGCGTTGCGTGTGCGCGTGTGTGTGTCTATCTGTGCCCATGAGGTGACTGAGCCCAGCTTTCCCCATTGCTGAAATTTACATTGAACCACAAATTAATTTCATAATTTTTTCCTCTCTAATTATGCCAACATCTGCTGCAAAGCCAAGCTGTGCACATGCATTTTAATATTCTCTCCCCCTCGCTCCTCCTCACAGCGTTGCTGTCTGTCTCCACACTGAACTTTCAATAATTATCGCCAAGAGAAGATCTTGACTTCCATTTCTCTTGCCTTTTAAGAGAGGGAGAGAGAGGGGGTGGTGGTGGGGGATGAGGAGGATGGAGAGAGAGAAAGAGAGAATGAGGGACACAGAGAAAGAATGTGTGAGGGAGAACGGAGAATACGTGGGGGAGAGAAAAAGATAAAGAATATGGGAGAAGAAAAATGGGGGGAGGAAAGGAAAAGGGAGGGCAGGGGAGGGGGAGGAGGGAGGAGAGGAAGATTGGCAAGTTAATAAACAGGTCCGCGCATCAGTGTCTCTGGGAGAGAGTGGGGGGTGGAGGGGCGGCTGACAGTCGATTTCTTTGTTGCTGTAGGAGGAGAGGGTGGGTCTGAAGGGAGAGAAAATAGGAAAGGACAAAGTGGAGGGAGAAAGAGAAGAAAAGGGAGAGAAGACACTGCAGGTGGAACAGGGAGTGGGGCACAGGGAAGGACAGGCCAGAGGTTGGGAGGGGTGCTTTTTTGCTGGAACACCAGCACCCCAAAAGCACAGCCACCCTGGGGCCAGGGACATGCCAAGGGGAACACGTGCCTTTGCTTGCCCCTCTCATCGACAAGTATAATCAAAACAAAGTCATTTTTCATGATCTGCAAGACAAGATTGTGGGGGCCCACCCCTTCTCATCATCTTTCCCGAGAGGGCTGGCCACCTCCTGGCAGGGGGCACTCGGCCTTGGTGCTGCTGTGTTGGGGTGCTCCGCAGACTTCACTGTGCGACATCCTGTCAGGTCGCTGAGGAGAGCTGACCTGGCATGTGTCTGTGGGCACCCGCACCTGACAGGTGTTTCCCCATGTGCACCACCACCCACCCACCACCCTGTGTCCACAGCCAGCCCAGCTTTCACCACCTGCTCAAGAGTGTTCTGCCAAGACTCAGGGGACCAGGCGGCTCCCCACATCATTCCCTTCCGCCTGAGCTCAGAGTGAGTGCATGTGTACACATACCTTTATGCATTGTGCACTTGCACATGAGTGTGGGATTGGGAGCTCACATTGTGAGAATGTGTGCACACGGGTGTACGTGTGCATACATGTGTGTATGCATGTGTTTATGAGTGTGTGAAAGTGTATGTGTGCATATGTATTTCTGGGAATGAGTGTGCATGTGTGAGAATGTGTGTGCACTGTGAGTGTGCACAGAGGCACAGAAGTGTACATGTATTCACATGTGCATGTACATGAGCGCGTGTGCATGTGTGCACAGGTATGAGAGTGTACACATGAATGTGTGCACATGCACACATGTGTGGATGTGTGCATATATATATATGCACGTGTGACCATTTGTATGGTTGTGTATGTGTTCGTACATATGTGTATTAGTATGAGCACCTGCATGTATGAGTGCATGCACACATGTGCACACTCATGCATATGCATACATTGCATGCATGTGTGACAGTGTATACATGTATATCTCTGTGTATGTGCATGTGCTTTTGTGCCACTGAGTGTGAGTGTGTGGTGCATATGTGAACATATGTGTGGAGTTCTGGCCACATATTCATCTCCACTGAGCCCTGCAGTGTGAGGATGGACACCCAAGGAGAGAGTATACAGCAGAGCACTTGATGGGAGTCTAGAGGCTGCATTTTGCCCCAGCTCAGCCAGCCCTACTGGGAGAACTTGGGCAAGGCACTGCCTGGCTGTGAGCCTTACTCTCTCAGGTGTCCGGCAAGAGCAAAGCATCTGTCTGTCCACACAGAGCTCCTGCACACAGGAGGGGCTCCCCAGCATGTGTCAAACAAAAAGTTGTGAAGCTCTTTCTTCTGTGAACCTGGGCCTGGCCTCAGCTTAGAGATAGCTGGCATTCCGTGAGTAGATGTCCTTCCCTGTCTGTCTCCTGGCCCCCTGGAGCCCTCAGCCCCTCTCACTCCCCGTGGCTCCTGCTGTGGGAGCTCCCAGCGCTCCGACTCCTGGCTTCTCTCTGCTCCAGCCTCGGTGGCTGGAGCGACGCACACCCTGACCACGCCACCCTGGGTTAAAGCTTTCCATGGCTCCTCTGTGCCACCAGACTGAGTCCTTCCTCCTTATTCTGCACATGAGGCCCTCGCCCCAAACCCTTGGCAAGTCCACTTGCACCCAGACACCACCTGCTCAGGGCCTCTCCCTGGCCCACCTCTGCTCGTCCTGCCCCTCTTCCTTGACGATTTTACAGACCAGCGCTGGCCTCCCTTCTGGAACATCGTCCGTGGCTGGCTGAGGCCCTCCAGGCTGGCTGAGGCCCTCCACGCTCCTGCCGCTCAGGGTCCCTGGGTGGACAGCACTTATTTTTTTCCTCTGTTCCATCTCATCCTAGCCTCAGAGATTTTTGAGGGCAACGTATTTGATCTCTAGCCCCAGAGCCTCACGCATCGTTGATGTTCGATCATTTTTTGTTAAATCATGAATAAATAAATGACATATGGAAATACATCGCCAAACTTCCCTGGGTCTTCCTCCTATAGAAGAAGAAGGGGGGTGGACCTCTTGTAGCCAAGGCCTCGCAGCCTCGCTCTCGGCAATGACTGCTCTAAGAGGTCAGCAGCAGAGGGACAGCGGCTCCCTGTGCCTTCGCAGCAACAAAACAAACCCACATGCACTGAAGCTGCAATGTGCCCGACACTGTGAAGGGTTTTCACAGACCCCAGTGGAGAGTCCCCGACTTCCCAGGTGCTCACCCTCCAGAAGAAGACGCAGAAACCGCCAACTCAGACACCTGAGAGAATGTGATAAGGTTCAGTGTGGAGACTGCTCCACCCCCGAGGGATTGAGGGAGAACCAACAGACGACACATCTGAATGGCGTCCAGGGGAACGAGAGGGGCTTTGATGGAACTGGGGTGTTTTTAAAAAGAGCAATACAAATGGAAGGCAATAGTTTGCAGAAGTAGACAGTGTGCTGCTGCTTCTGGCCACGAGAGAGACAGAGGGCATCAGGCGTACCCTCTTGCTGTAAACAACGATTAAACTGGGCAGAATGAGTGCCACAAATATTTTCAGACGTGGCACGACAGCCGGTTCCTTGTTCACCCCAGCTTTCTGCCTGGGGGCTCTTCCCAAACCAATGCAGGGAAGCAGAGCTCCCAATAGTGCATTGGCCTCAACCAGTAGGGGAAACGCAGGTGGATGCCAGGTTCCGAGGTGCCTGCAATTTGAAGAGTGCAGAGAGAAGGAGGCCCGGAAATCTGCACAGGAGCTCCCCGAATCTTCGACTCGTAAGCTGTACATATGCAAACGGGACTCCACAGCACCCGGCAGAGAACCACCAAGGGCTGTGAGTTGACTGGAGAGCCTGCAGTTGATACAGGGCTGGGAGACACTGCCATCCAAAAACTGGAGCAGAGAGACCACACCGAGCAGCTCGGAGCTCAGAAGGAGGACTATTCTGGACTGAGGGTAAGGATTGCTTTTGATCCTGCCCTCACAAAGCCCCAAACCAAGTTCTGACAGATCGCACCAACCTTCCAGTAAACTCTCTACCAGAACAGAACTTAACACTCTTTAAAGAATAACACATCACCCAGACACTTAATAATATAGGGCTCACAGTGTCCAGCGTACCGTTAAAAATGGCTACCTATTCCAAGAAGCAGGAAAATTTAACTAGAAAACAAAAAAGAAAACCACTGGTCAAGAGAATAGACCCACAGGGGACACGGTTGTTGAAATGACAAAAGGAAGGTTTGAAACGAAAGAAAAGCGGAGCAAAAAGATGGAAATTCTCCACAAAATGGAAACTAGGGGGGATTGAATGGAAAATGTAGAACTGAAAAATGCAGAATCTGAAACGAAAAGTTCACCAGGTAACTTTTAACTGTGAACACAGATCAGACTACAGAAGAAATAATTTGTCAACCTGAAGCTGGGTCCATAAAAATGTATCCAAATTTAAGCACAGAAAGAAAAAGATTGTTAATAAACAACAACAAAGACCCTCAGTGACCTGAGGGGCAGCATCAAGCAGTCTTGGTGTATATGTCAGTTAAGTCCCAGGGGAAGGAGAAAGGGGAGGGGGCAGAAAAAATATTTGAAGAAATAATAACTGATAATTTCCCAAATTTGATGAAAAATATCAACCCACAAATCAACCAAACCTAAGCAGCATAAACATTAAAAAAAACAACAACAACAACATAGGAACATATTAAAACCAAAGATAAAGAGGCCACTTTAAAAGCTGCCAGAGACAGACCCATCGCATGCAAAGGAACAAAGATGAGAAATACAGTCAACTTCTTTGCAGGTCACAATACAGCAGAAAGGCGTCTTTAAAAACAAAACTGAGAACCTAAACTTCTTTGTGTGTGTGTGTTCAATATATTTTTATTGTTGAAAGTATTATGGATGCCCCCCCTTTCCCCATTGACCCCCTCCTTTCTACTCCCATCCCCCTCCTGCCTTCCCCAGCCTAATGTCCATGCCAATTGGTTGTGCATATACACATTGGGAACCTAAAATTCCATATACTACCCCAAAAAAGTCCTTTAAAAATAAAGGTGAAATACAAGTATTTTCAATACACCAGGAAGGCGAAACAGTGATAAGTGAGTCCACACTTAATAGGAGCTTCAAATATGTGAAGCAGAAACTAACCCATCTGCTCTGGCCGGTTTGGCTCAGCGGTTGGAGCATCAGCCCACCGACCAAAGAGTCATGGGCAAGATTCCAGTCAGGGGCACGTACCTTGGTTGTGATTTGGTCCCCGGCCCTGGTTGGGGTTGTGTATGAGGCAGCCAGTTGATGGGTCTCTCTCAAATGAATGTTTTTCTCTCTCTCTCCTTCCTCCCTCCCACCAAGAATTCAGCAAGGATATAAAGACTTAACACTATCAAACGACATGACCTAACATTTGCAGGGTGCTCCACTGAACAAGAGCGGAATGCACACATACTTTTTCAAGTACATGTGGAGTAGTCACCATAAAACGTCTCAATAAATAGAAATCTGTTAAAATCATACAAGATATAGTCTCTAGTTGTAGTCCAGTTGGAAATCAATTACACTAAGATATCTGTAAAGTTCTCTCAAGGGTTTGGAAAGTAAACAAACAAAAAAGAAACTTTTAAATAACCCACGAGTAAAACAAATCACAAAGACAATTAGATAATATTTTGAATAAATAATAATGAGAACAGGAAATATCAAAACTTGTGTGCAATAGTCAAAGCAGTGCTTCAAGTGAGAATTCTAGCTTTAGATGCTTGTGTTTAAAAAGACTAACGGTTTTAAATAAAACCTCTAAGCTTCCACCTTGAAAATCAAGAGAAAGATGAGCAAATTAAGCTCAAACTAGAAGACAGGATATCATAAAAAGCAGAAATCAATGACACAGAAATTGAGCAAACAACAGAAAAACTAAAAACCCGAAAAGTTAGTTCTTCGAAAGATTAATAAAATTAACTCCTAGCTATATTACTCAGAGAGAGACAGAGAGAATATGAACACAAATTTCCAGTATAAGGAATGAAAGATAGGACATCACCACAGACCCTATAGACATTAAAAGGGAAATAAGAGAATATTACAAACAATTTTAATGGCATAAATTCGACAACTGGAGGAAATGGACAAACCCCTTGAAGGACACACGTTACCAAAACTGACACAAGAAGAAAAAGAAAATTTTGAAAAGACATATGGCTGATGACAAGATGAATTTTTAATGAACCCACCCACACAGAGGAGAAGGTGAAAGTCATTTGGTCCCAGGAAGGGTGAGTCATCAGTATTGCTGAAGAAGAAAGTGTGAAAAGGTCAACGCACATGTGATGACAATGACAGGAATCACAGCACCTACCTTGTCAGTCACAGGCGCTACGCCTGGTGATTTATCCAACCATGTCTCACCCTCACAACAACCTTAGTTTGCAGATGAGAAGGTAGGCAGCTCAGAGAGGTTCCCTCTCTTGCCAAAGTCACACAGGAGGTGGCAGAGCTGTGCAGAGCCCACAGCAAGGCATGTGCACGAACCTGCCGGAGCATGCTCCCCTCTTCTGTTCCTTCTCACCCCCAGCCTTGCAGGCAAAGGACAAAGGACTCAATCTACGTCATCAAAGTGACATCTTTTAGACAACACCCTGCTTGGACTCTTGATTAAGTGTCTTGTAACTCTTTCATAACACGTGCCCCTGGAGATCAGGGGCTCCATTTTATTCATTTTAATCTTTTTTCCTTTCTTTATTGATTTTAGAGACAAAGGAAGGGAGAGGGAGAAAGAGATAGAAACATTGATAAGAGAGAACATCGATCAGCCGCCTCCTGCATGCCCCTCACTGGAGATTGGGCCCACAACCTGGGCATGTACCCTGACCGGGAATCAAACCAGCGACCCCTCAGTGCATGGGATGATGCTCAACCACTGAGCCACACCAGCTGGGCTCCATTTTATTGCTATATTAATAAAACAGAAATATAAATGCGCGCGCACACACACATGCACACGGTCACTATAAAATGTATCCTCCAAGCCAGAACACTTGGAAGTGAAAGGGGGTTCTCCTGACAGCTACATCAGGACGACAGGCACAGGCCAGGGCGGACCTGCAGAGCCAGGACGAATGGTTGACCTGACGGGGGGTGTGACAGCATTCCTGCTCTCGGGAAACTACTGCAACACAATGACCATTGTATTGACAGTATCACTGTCATTTTACAGTTTGCACTGTGCTCCTGAGCCTGCCCACCATCCAAGAAAGCAGGTGACATATTATCATACCTGTGTAGGCAGGTCAGAAGATTTCCTTGAGGTCAGAGAGAAGGGACCCATTCCAGGTCTTTCACAGCTTTCTCTGGAGAGCTCCCTCCTCTCCTACAATTTCCTGGAAAACCGGAGCATACACACACAAATCTATAGCTAACCCATCCTTCTTACCTCTTACCTCCCTTCTTGCCTTAGGTGCCAGGAAGTTCAGAATAAAACTTCAGACCGGTTGGGAGTATAACAATTTATGCAATCAACCTGCCACTTCTGTTTGCACGGTTCTATTATTCTCTTGCATGTCCCAAATGCCGTTCGGAAGCCGATGGGTTACAAGTTACAAATAACATTTTTAAAGGAACCAATCTGAATGCGCAGGTGGACCTCACAATTCACTAACCAGTCCTGCCCGACACGGAGCCTCCTGGGGTGTGTCCACATTGCTGGCCCTCCTCTCCAGAGTCAACTGGAGCCTGCCTCCTGGAGGAGCCCCCACTCTTCCCTTGGGAAGGTGACAGGTGTCTCTGGTGTTTCAAACCGAGCACAAGCTTGGGAGTCAGGAGAGTCTCCCTGCAACTCCAGCCCTGCAGGCTGGGACTCGGGACCCTCCCAGATCCACCTCTGTGGAGCGCCAGATCCGCACGCAAAAGAACCCGTGGCGCCCAAGGCCATGAGTCTGTCCAGGGACACTGCTGGCTGTGTGGCTCTTCCCATCCCCTGCTGCAGACCCTCCACTGGCACAGCCTTTGCTCTTAGCCCCTTACAGAGACATCACCAGGGAAGCCCTCTAATTCCCACTGGAAACCCAGCGCCAGCCTCCCCACTCCTGAAACAACACGTTGCATGGGGCCTCCACCACAGCTCGTGTCCTTCTGCCTGGACCCTAGTGAGCTGGGGACTTGTCCCTGCCCTGGGCAGCTGCACAGGAACCCGCACCCTGTGGCCCTCTAGTAGCTGGGCCTCTTCAGAGCCCCAGGATATGGGTGGACCAGCTGCCCCCCCACCCCCACCCCCTGTTGATACAGAGACCCCAGCTCCTAGAAACAAAGACCTACGGAGGGGGGCTGCTGCTTACATGGGGAGAACACGGAGGCACCCGCAGACCAAGGCCACCGTGCCACTCAAAGGAGGCCGAGGACTGGCGAGGACAGTGAGGACCGAGAAGCCTCCTCAGGAGGCCCTCACCCCGCTGCCTGTCTCTTCACACCCCTTCCTCAGATGTTCACTATTTTGTTATTGTTGTTAATTCCTTGCCAGGTGGAACCCGGCACTGTGGGGCTTAATTAAGCTCAGCCAGCTGTTGCCAAACATGGGAATGTGATGCGTGGAGGAGCCAGCCACAGCGGTGGTGGGAAGGGGGAAGAGGAGGGGGATAGAGAAGGAGGTGGGGCCTGGAGGCTCTGGGAGACTGGTAGCCCCAGGTCTACAATGGATAGGGTCTGAGTTTGGGGGACAGGAAGCGAGTTGCCAGAGGGGCCCTCTGGGAAGGTCCCAGGATGTGGGTGGACCAGACCCAGCTGCCACACCCACCCCCTGTTGATGCAGGAACCCCAGCTCCTACAGGACAGACGAAGACTTTGCAGGGGGAGCTCCTGGGAAGGGGGACAATCGCAAGGCCCAGCACCAAGGCTGTGCTGCCCAGACACCAGACAACAGCCCCCAAGGAGCTCAAGGTATGGTGTGTGTAGATGTATGGTGTGATATGTATGCATGTGTGTGGGGGGGGAATGTGAGGGTGTGTGGTATATGTGGAGTGTATATCTTTGTGTATTGTGTGTGAGTGTATATGTGGTATGTATGTGGTGGAGGGTATAGGCATGTATATGTGTGAGTGTGTGTCTGTGTGTGATATGGTGTGTATGTGCATCTATGTGTGTGCAGTGTGTGTGTGGTATGTATGTGTGTGTGTCCAAGATTCTGTCCACTTGCCCTGGAGATAAGGGTGTTTCATGATTTTGCTTGTCACCAGGGTCTGTCTGTGAAAATGTAAAAACAGCTAGTTGGTGGGGCCTCATTTGCATCCAGAAAGCTAGCTGCAAGGGAGTCCAGAACCAGACATTAGCTTTTTAGCTTCTCCAAATAAAAAGACAGTAGAACAAAGGTTGAGAGAGCAGATCTACATCTTTTCCAGTCCACCCTTTGATAACTCAAAACCCATCCTTTTATTCAGGCTTGAACTTCCAAACAACAACAATAGTAACCAAGCATGCTCCCAACTAACACAATGCAACTTTCCTGTGTACAAGAGAGAAGATGCTCACCCTCTCTTCAACGGGTAAGACTTTATGCTGTATTCTCCCCAGTGAAGACATAAAAAGACAAATGAATTTGAAACTCAAAATACCCTTCCATCCACCAACTCCATCTTCAGGAATTCACCTCTGATGTGCTTGCCCAGGGCACACAGCATGTTTGTGGAGGCAGAGGAGTGAGAACACCCCAAATGTCATCACCGAGGGACCACTGTGGATTCAATACAACAAAAAGCTCACGGTCAAGAGACTTGTAGAAACACAACTAGATACATCAAAGGAAAAATGGCAAGTCACACAACTGGCTTCCACTGTGGGGTTCTCAGCATTGGCTGGATACTGATATTATCTGAGAAGTTAAAAACACAAACTAACTTCTGCCCCAGACACCTCCTGGGATGGGCTCAGAACTGCTGGGGGTGGACGGGCTCTTTTCCCTGAGTATGACGAGCAGGGAGAATGACACTCTCTGTTCTGTAGCTGCTCCCATTTGGGCAGGTGCAAAATGAAAGATGCCAGACACAGGCAGGTAGCTCACACACACATACTCACACTCACTTGGTATCATGTGATCACACAGACTTGCACACACACACTGCAGCGCACACGGGTATCACGTGATTATACAAACTCGCACACGATGCATCATGTCGTACCATGTGGTCACACGGATACTTGTCTATGCACGGCTGTCTCTGGAAGGCTGTGGGGACAGAGGTCATGGAATGGGGACAGAAGGGATGTTTGGGGGACTGCCTTAAAGTGCTGGGCATTTGGCTTTTGTTGGTGGTAGTGGTACTTATTCTCCATTAACATTAAAATTTGAAATAAAAACGGTGCCTCCTCCAGGCGCTGCTCCCTCCGAGACTAGCTCTCTGGTCAGCAATGTCCTTGGAGCACTAGCTGGGGGCTGACAGGCCCCCTCAGCACTCCCACTATGGGGCTTCCGTCTCAGCCCCCAGGACTACGAGTTTGTCATGCAAAGGGCCAGATGCTGCTCCAAGTGTGCAAATGGCCCTGGCAGGAGCCCATCCCTCTGCGGCTGTCCTGCTGATGGCCCCAAACAATCCAGTGTCAGCTGACGCAGGCTTGCTCCGGGCTGGGCTCTGGGGAGACAGCTTCATGGAACTCAGCCCGGAATTCAGTCCCCACCTGGCAAACAGCTGTGGCCCCACCTGATAATGGACGTTTTAGGGGAGGAATGCACCCAGATCCCCAAGACAGCGCATCCCAGCAAGGTGGCTCCTCCGTGGACCCTCAGACACACAAGGCACCCTTGCATTCCTCACCCTACCCCGGTGCTGGCTGCTGCCTGAGGTCCCTCCACAGTGGCCATCCCAGTGCTGCCGGCCCTGGTGTGGCCTTGGGCCAGCTTCCTCTCTGGGCTTTGAGTTAATCCTCTCCGAAGGAAGGACACCAGGCTAGGAAGGACCACCAGCCACCAGAATTGCCTGCGGGTTACTATACATTCAGAGTCCCAAGACCTAGCAGCCAGGATGGGTTAGGACCAGTAAATTGGCATTTCTTTTTCTTTTTCTTTTTGTATTTATCCTCCGACAAAGTGGGAGGTAGAGAGGGAGGAAGAGAGAGAGAGAGAAACATCAACATGAGAGAGACACTTCGAGTGGTTGCCACCCACATGACCCCATCCAGAGCCGGGGACAAACTGCAACCGAGGTATGTGCCCTTAGCGGGAACCGAACCTGGGACTCTCTGGTCTGCGGGCTGACTCTCTAACCGCTGAGCCAAACTGGCCAGGGCTAAATCTGCATTTAACAAGCACCCACGTGGCTCTGATGCCGCAGTGGGAAGGTCACATACTCAGGGTCTGGAGGCAGCTCTGAGCGAGTGCATTTCAGATGATTTCTTGGCTTTGGGTTGACTGGGGGAGAGCAGGACTCATAGGCACCCCTTCCTTGCAAGGGAGAAGGGGTGACATGGAGGTGACCCAAGAGGCAGGAGAGGACAGCAGGGGCAGGACGAGGAGAGCAAAGCAGGGGCTCCTGGAAGGTGTGGGAGACTGACCTCCTTTGTCCCACCTTCGGAGTCCAGTCCGGTGCGCGCTGGGAAGGCTGCCAAGGCAGGGTGGAGGTGGCCTGAGCTGTCAGTGGAAAAGCAGCAGAAAATAGCAGCCAGCCAGGAGTCCCCAGAATTCCCCTCATGGTTTGTTTTTAATTGGATTTAATTATTTTCCATTTAATTGCATTTTTAAAAGCTCTCCCCAGCGGTTTCCTGATCTGAGGCCTCTCCATCTCTCCTGGGCTGGAGACTTGGCCTGGGGAGGGGGGGGTGAAGAGACAGAGCCAAGGCTACCATGGAACTCTGTGGTCCCACCAAAGCTCCCTGGGGACCTGGGAAGGGCCCTGGCTCTGGGGGCGGTGGGGCTGGGAAATAGGCGGCCCCGTGTCCCTCCCCGGGCCAAGCATTCCTTGAGGGGCCTCCTTACCCATAGGTCACAGGCACAAGCATGAGACATCTGGGGCTGTCCTCCTGGGGTTCCAGCTCGTGCTTGAGGTCCTCCCCCACGTCACCGCGACCTTTCCTTCAGACAACTCTAAGACGCTGTTTAACAAGATGCCAAACTTAGTCAACTCGCCGTCCGAAATTCATCTATATCAGCACATGTACACACACACACACACACACACACACACATCCCTAACAACACGCACATGCATGCGCACACACGTGCACACATGCACCGTGGCTGAGCTGTTGTATTCTCACACAGACCTGCTGGGGGACCCATGAGCGGAGCACATGGGAAGGAGAATCGTATTAAGTAGCCACCTGGAATACATCCTCCTCAGAAACCACGACTGCTGAAAAACATCAGCACAGTTCCTCTTCTCTCCTGGCGACATGTCACTGACGGCGGGCCCCTTGTCCGATTCTCGGCCGTCCCTCTGTCTCTCCCTCTCTCCGCCGCTGTCTCTCTGTGTCTCTCTTTCTTTCCTGCTCTCCTTCCTGTTTTCTGTCTTTCCTCTGCTCTCCCATCCTTCTCGATACTATCTTGCCTCTTGCCTGGCTTCGACTGCCTGGGAAATGTTGGATGGGGCGCCTAGCTCCCAGGGTAGGGGAGCAGCATTCCCCACCAGACGGTGGTTCAGCACCATGGCCAGGGGTGCTGTTCAAGAAGGACTTCTGCCCCTAGACATTTGATACCATGCAGGGCCCCACACCTTCATCATCACCACCCAGGACTGTGTTTATTTGCTTGTCATTCCCTGGACAGGACAGGCCAGTGCGACAGGGCCATGGTGGCCACGGAAACGCTGTGACCTCCTCTGTATCGGTTGACCTGCCTGCATCACCTGCATTAGCTCATTTAATCCCCATAGCAGCCTGTGAGGTCAGTACGATTATGTCCATTTTTCAGATAAGAAAACTGAGATTCAGAGCAGGAAGTGGCTGGTCCAGGGTCCCACAGCTTGAAAGAAGAGGAGCCAGGGGTCACACCAACCACACAGACCCCTCCTTCCTAGTTCATGCATCTTCCTTGCAAGGCTTAGAGAAAGATGGTGGGATGCTAGCCAATTCTAGATACCAGCTCACCCACCCACACTCTACCCTTGGGAACACTGGGAACACCTAGCCATCAGGACCACACCTTGTAGAGGAGGTGGTCTGTCTCAGAACCACATGGGCTGTCTCAGCCATGCAGAAGCAGCCACAGCACAGCCTGTGTGAGGAGTAGGGGAGAGGCAGATGGGTCAGCCACAAGTCCCTGTGCCCACTGGGTACCCACTCTCAAGAGAGACTCTCCTATTCTAATTCTCATTAATGATTATTAATGATTGCTGATATTTGCCCAGAGCTTTCTGCTGACTAGGAGCTCTGGATCTGAGCGGGTTGGCATTTGCTTATGAATGAAGCCAGATGCAGAAGCAGACTGGCCCCGAGGGAGGGGAGAGATGGCACTGGAGTCTACGCCATGAGGAGCAGCCAGGAGGGCGGGTGCTGGGAGAGATGGTCACCACCGGCCAGAGGGCAGCTGCCCTCGTGCAGGGTCTGATGCTTCCAAGGACGTGGGGGGCTCTTCATAACCACCACGTGCGCCTGGGGAGTTAGGGGAATGGGGAACTTGGCTATTCTCATGTCCTGTGCTTTCTGAAACGTTTCCTCTTCGTGTTCTGTACATTTTCCTTGAACATGCTTGCTGGCCTTGGCTCAGCCAGGGAGAGGCCTCGTCCCGTCGGCCACTGGGACTCCGGAGGCGGGGCCCAGGGAAGAGCTGCAGGAGGGCCTGACAGCGGCTGTGCCCTTCGAGTGTGTGCCCTGCTTACCACTCGCAGCATCCTTGTGGGGCAGTCCCTAGGGTGATGCCCATTTAGAGACAAGGAAATAGGTTCAGAGATGAGAGGGGGCCTATCTGGGTATATCCCACTTGGAACATGGAACTGGCTCTGAGCCCCCAGCTGACCAAAGACAATTAACTCCCCGCACGTCAGTCTCCCCAGCTGTGGAATGGAGGCGTCGCAAGCGTCCACCTTACAGAGGTTCTGAACACCGACAAGTGAATGTGTGAAGCAGGAGAGAGGGTGGCTAGGGGGCAGCCTTGGCAATCATACTCACATGTCACCCCCAAACCAAAGTTTCGCAAACACTGTTTACTTTCTCCATGTGCAATGCATACTAAGAGTTTTTAAAATATTGGTCTTAACCCACAAGTGAATGTCCCAGACCACACGTCTGAACATCCCTGCTGCCGACATTGGAAGAACCTCGCCTGGAAGAAGAGCACCCTGGGGACAGAGCCTGGGACCCAGGGGCTTCCCTCCAAGGTTCTGTCTGCTCAGCTGGGGGACCTGGTGTTTTGTGTTGGGAAAAGGGGATCTGTCCTCTTCCCTTTGTCCACCCCATGGAAACCTGGTTTTGACAGGCTTGACAGAAGAATACAGGAGGCGTAACACGGAGAGAAGCATGAGCAGGGAAGGGGGCGACGGAGGACGGGAGCCACCTTGGAGGGATGTGCAGGGCGGCTTCAGCATCTGTTCTCGAGGTGCTAGTTCATAGGGCCACCGTGTCCACTCGTTCAACAGCTGTCACGGAGGCTGGGATTCAGCCAGCGTTCCCTGACGTGGAGATGCTCTAGTGCTCTGCCGTATCCCTTTGCCTTTTGCCTTTCATAACACAGTGCACAGCAGCCAGGTGCTCACCTGCCAGTGCCAGCATCTCTACCTGGCTGTGGAGCCCACCTGAGGGCGTGCTTCTGCAGTAGCCTGGACCGAGACAGCTGAGCATGAGCTGTGTGCCGCAGTGCTGTGGGCCAGGGTGCAGTCAGTATGTCGGGGTGCAATCAGAATGCCAGGGTGCTGTGGGCCAGGGTGCAGTCAGTATGTTGGGGTGCAGTCAGTATGCCAGGGTGCTGTGTGCCAGGATGCAGTTCAGTATGTCAGGGTGCTGTTGCCAGAGTAAAGTTAGTATGTTGAGGTGCTGTGTGCCAGGGTTTAGTCAGTATGTTGGGGTGCAGTCAGTATGTCAGGGTGCAGTCAGTATGTCAGGGCGCTGTGTGCCAGGGTTTAGTCAGTATGTTGGGGTGCAGTCAGTATGTCAGGGTGCTGTGTGCCAGGGTTTAGTCAGTATGTTGGGGTGCTGTCAGTATGTCAGGGTGCAGTCAGTATGCCAGGGTGCTGTGTGCCAGGGTTTAGTCAGTATGTTGGGGTGCTGTCAGTATGTCAGGGTGCAGTCAGTATGCCAGGGTGCTGTGTGCTAGGGTTTAGTCAGTATGTTGGGGTGCAGTCAGTATGTCAGGGTGCAGTCAGTATGTTGGGGTGCTGTGTGCCAGGGTGAAGTTAGTATGTCGGGGTGCTGTGTGCCAGGGTGCAGTCAGTATGTCGGGGTGCAGTCAGTATGTCAGGATGTTGGGGTGCTGTGTGTCAGGGTGCAGTCAGTATGTCGGGGTACAGTCAGTATGTCAGTATGTTGGGGTGCTGCGTGCCAGGGTGCTGTGTGCATCGGTGTGGAATGTGGAAGTGCCGTACCCCGGGGGAACCTAGATGTGCTCTTGTCCTCCTACTGGAAAACCTCCGTCTTCCATGGCCTGAGGCCTGGTTTGCCTGGCCCACTGTCTGCTCACCTTCTTTCTGCCTCTCCTCTCCCGCTCCCTCTCCCTCTCCCCCTCCCCCTCCCTCTCCCTCTCCCCCTCCCTCTCCCTCCTCCTCCCCTCCCCCTCCCTCTCCATCTCCCTCCCTGTCCTGCAGCCACGCCAGCCACATCACACCACCCAGGGCCTCTGCACACGCCAGTTCTACCTGCTGGTCCTGTCCTTCCTCCTGCCATGTGTCTAAGCCCAGCCTCTGAGGAGACGGCACTTGAGCAGAGCTGAGGGGGTGAGGACAGGAGCTGAGCGGACCTCTGGAGGAAGGCTCCCAAGAGGCAGTGGAGCACACCGGAGGCTGGGAGAGGAGGCCGGTCCTCAGGGTCAGGGTGGGGGCTTGGACTTTACACGAAGGAAGATTGGAGCCATGGAGAGATCCGAGCAGAATGGTGTGGCATCTTCCTCTCCCCAGCCCCATGCTCTACCCTGTCACATTCCTTACTTTCCCTTTCCCGTCATTGTAATTTGTTTGTGTGGTTGTTTGTTCAGCCTTGTCTCTGTCAGAGGGCAGACAGCTGCGGAGGAAAAGGCCACACCCCACAAACAAAGGACTCAGAAGGGTGAGGCTGCCCCCGGCCCCCACCCCTGCTCTGCAGGGTCCCTGGTGCCAAAGTCAAGCCATTTCCTCCCCGAATCACTGCAGCCCCCAAAGACCCTGGCTGGGATGCCACTCAGCCCCGCCCCGATAGGCGTGACCTCCATCAGGTGTCTGGACCCCCACCCGTACCTCCACCTGAATCTGGAAACTTCACTTCCCAGGGAAGTAGAGACACGGAGACATGAGCCAAGGGGGGTGGGAGGGAAAGACCGCGAGGAAGTGTCAGGCTCTTGACGGCTGCGCTCTAAACTCGGTATTTTCAATGCCTGCATTTAAATGCCTGCAAGCGGATTAATAAGGTCTCGGTCGTAGCAGCAGCAGTCTATATTTAATCTATCTGAAACGCCAGTGGGTCGGGCCGTGTGAATATTGATGGCCGGGCGGGATTGGGGACAGGCAGCATGGCACCGGCTTTATCTCGCGGGCGCAGGCCGCCTGGCCCTTATCAGGCCGGCCCGGCTGCTGCAGCTGCGTCTTCAAGGGCCCGCACCCCGCCTCCCACCGCCTGCTTTGTAATCAGAAGAGAAGAAGTTGCTGCCTTGATATTTCCATTTTTATCTCTTTTATTTACTTCATTTTAATGTGTTTCAGGGAATATTTTCTTTGCACCAAGGCAAGGCAAGGCTGACGGTCGCTTACATCTTTCTGCTGCACCTGCCCCTTGGCCCGGCGGGGACAAGGGGGAGAAGAGGTGAGGAAGGGGGTGAGGGGCTCCTGTCTCATCCCTGCCCTCCTTGCCCTCGGTCTCCCCCATTCTCCCAGTCCCAGCTGCCTCTCTCCTGTCTGCCTTTTGCTTCCCTCTTTTTGTGGGTTCCTTTCTGAATGACTCACACCCTCCAGGTCTGCCCATCCTCACCCCTCACCCGGATCTTGAATTCCCAGCCCAGCCCTGAGGATGAGGGATTCATTACAAGGAGCCTTCACCCGCAGCCCTGGAGGATGAACCTGGGAGCCGGGGCAGAGCGCACATGATCTGGCCTGGCCCTGAGAGGAGCCTGTCACGGTTGAGGAACAGGCGGGTTCAAGACTTGCTCCACCGCCACCGCCACGGATCTGGGGGAGCCATGATTATCTCCCTTTCCCAGATGAGGAAGCTGAGGTTCCGAGAGGTTATCAGTCACAGTCACCTTGCTCCAAGTTGGCAACTCGTGACAGAGAGAGGAATTGCAGAGTGGCCGGGCCTTCGGAGACGGTCTCCATCCGGCGCAGGGCTGGCGCCGGGGGTGCTTGGCCAACTCGTCTGTGTCTCCTCCCTCATCTGTGAGGCTGGATGCTCACACCCCCATCACGCAGTGAACCGAGAGGCGTGTGAAGCCGCTCACTGTTAGGGCCCAGCCTGCAGGGGGGCAAAGGGGGCTCCTCTCCTCTGTGTCCCTGGTTTAGTGTCATCAATGCCCCTGCAGTGGATGGAATGGAGTTTCCGGAAAAGATATGTCCATATCCTAACCCTGAGAGCCCGTAAATGGGACCTTGTTTGAAGAAAGGGTCTTTGCACATTTGATTGAGAATCCTGAGATGAGGTCCTCCACAGTGAGAGGCTGTGTGAAGACAAGGACAGAGGTTGGACAGATGTGGCCACATGCCGAGGAATCCATGGGGCTCCCGGGAGTTGGAAGAGGCAGGAGGATCCTTCCTCAGAGCCCCTGGAGGGAGTACAGCTTGGTGACACCTGGGAGGAAACTGGAAAAAAATAGATTCCCGTTTTTTTTTTATATATTTTTTTCCTTTTTTATTTTAGAGAGAGAGAGGAAGGGAGAGGGAGAGGGAGATAGAAACATCAATGGGAGAGAACACTGATTGGCGGCCTCCTGCATGCCCCCCACTGGGGATCGGGCCCACACCCTGGGCATGTGCCCTGACCGGGAATCTGACCTGCGACCTCTTGGTGTGTGGGTCAGCGCTCAACCACTGAGCCACACCAGCTGGGCTAGATTCCTGTTGTCTTAATCTCCTGTCTGTGGTCACAGCAGCGCCAGGACACTCCCACCATCCCCCACCTGTCCGGGAGCCCCTCACAGGTATGGATGGCGGTGTCCCGGTCAGCACCAAGAGCCGCAGCACCAAGTCTGGTGCCAGCTACCGAAAGGTGCTTGGCGAAAGTCTGTTGAATGAGCGAATGAACCCAAGGGTAAGAATCAGTCCCGAGCACAGAAGAGCTCAGGGGACTGGCAACCCAGTGCCAAAGGCTACAGGTACTGAGCTCAGGAAACCCAAAGGCACAGGACAGCATGCTGCCCCCTAAGATCCGTGTGTACCTACGTTTCTAGCTCCTCACACCAGGGGGCACGAACCATCTTGGGGTTCCATCGCCTCCCTAGAGATGCAGGGATGCTGGCTCCAGAGATCTGAGCACCCTCTGTCTGCATGAGGGACAGCTGCCTGGCTAGGGCATGCTTCTCCATCCACACAGACATTTTTTGCAAGTGGGATATAAATTTGGGGGAGTGATTTGCTCTGGCAGCAAGCCTAGCCTGCCTGGACTAACACAGCGGCCGTCCCCCAGAGACTGAGTGGTCTTGTGTGGGGGAGGAACCCCATCCAGGGGCTGCGGGAGACTTCTTGCGTCTTCTTCATAAATAGCGTGACAACCAGAGGCCGCCCCAGGAAGGGTGTGGGATGGCAACGGCTACCGTTTATCTAAAGAACAGAAATCAGAGAGTCTGTGGGGAGGGCAGCTGTGTACCGTTTGGGACGCGTTATTTTCCAGATTTCATGCCGAAGAACAGAGAGGCTCGGCGCTTGTGGGGATCGATGTGGTTTCTGTCACTAAGAAGGGAAAGGTCAAAGCTAGAAATGATGCATTGCCTCACCACCGGGAGCCGCAGAGGTGCGTGGCTGAGCCATTGTTCCACCAGCCACCAAGGAGACCACACAGGGTGGGGTCATCCCCGTCCCCCTGGCTGCCAGTCACCAAGACCCCCATGCACTGCTGGTCCAGGCATGGCGGTGGGTCTGTGAGGGCCACTCTCGTGGGGCCTCAAGTGATTGCATCTGGGGCAAAGAGTGGGCTGCTCAGAAGGGTCAGAGCAAGAGAGAGGCACCTGGGCTGGAGGGGAAGGACCCCCCCAGGAGGATGGGGGTGGGAAAAGTTTGAGCCCAGGACCCAAGTGTCCCTGGGGAGAGGGGGACATCTGGGGAATTTTCCATCTGGCTAGGATGGCAGACAGGTGAAGAAGAGAGCATATAGGTGAGACAGGGTGAGTATTCCTAGGTCAACCCACTGGGGTCCCAGTGAGGAGGCTCCCCAGAGAGGCTGAAGTAGGAGGTCTGGAGGAGCTGCCCCCACCCAAATTCCTCTTTCCCACACACGTGGGTCCCACACCGGGAGGCCACTGGGTAAAGGGAGGTGCAGATTCAGTAGGCCCAGGATAACAGGCTCAGAGGAGGTGGGAGCCAGAAAAACCTGGAGGAAGCTATAGCACATCCAGGTCACACAGGCAGCAACGGCACAGCTAGAACAGGCCGCCACAGCCCCACAAGAGTGTGGGTGGCAAGGACAGCCCCCAGGACCGCACCCTTGGCTGCCACCCCCTTCTTCACAACCAGCACGAAGCAGACAGTCATCACCCCATTGCGCAGCCAGAAGCATCGAGGCCAGGAGCTGGGAGCCGCCTGTCAGTCAGGACAAGGCAGAGCCCCAGGGGCAGCCCTCCGGCTCCCAGGGCAAGGACAGGGCTCCTCTACAGTCGGAGGCCATTAGGCCGCCAAATGAAAAGCCCTCATTAACTAATAAAAAGTGCCTGCACTCCCTTGTCACATAATTAGTGGAAGCCAGGACTTTAATTGGCTCTGTCCAAACTGCAAGAGACCACAATCACAGCTCCACAGGGGCCAGGGCTGGGCAGCTCACAGTCTCCCCCACCTGCCTCAGCTGAGCCTCCCCGCCCCCAGGAACACTCCTCACCAAGGATGGGGAGCAGAAACTGGTGGGGGCTGCTCCCTCTCTCTCGGCCGGGGTTCATACTCCAGCTCTGGTCAGTCTGCTGCAATTTGGGCTCTTTGCTCTTCTAGCGAAACTTAAACCTGCCTGGTCCTCCTTGGAGTCTTCCCACCACCCCATTTCCCACCCATCCATCCCCTCCCAGCCTCCCGTCATGCCCTTCACCCCAGGCCCCCGGGGATGGCCCTTTCCTTCCCTCCTTAGCCTGGTTGACCCGAGAGGTCTCCCTGGTTAACTAACACCCTTGGACTCTCCCTTCTCTGCCCTTCACTCCCAGAAGCAGACCACACTTCCAGACCTTTCCAGCTTTCCTTCCCCCGGGCCTGCCGGGGAAACAATGTCAGACCCCAGCCTCCCGCCCCAGTCTCCCCCACATCCCAGCCTCCCGCCCCAGTCTCCCCCCCATCCCAGCCTCCCGCCCAGTCTCCCCCACATCCCAGCCTCCCGCCCCAGTCTCCCCCCCATCCCAGCCTCCCGCCCAGTCTCCCCCACATCCCAGCCTCCCGCCCCAGTCTCCCCCACATCCCAGCCTCCCGCCCCAGTCTCCCCCCCATCCCAGCCTCCCGCCCCAGTCTCTCCCCCACATCCCAGCCTCCCGCCCCAGTCTCCCCCACATCCCAGCCTCCCGCCCCAGTCTCCCCCCCATCCCAGCCTCCCGCCCCAGTCTCCCCCACATCCCAGCCTCCCGCCCCAGTCTCCCCCCACATCTCAGCCTCCCGCCCCAGTCTTCCCCACATCCCAGCCTCCCGCCCCAGTCTCCGCTGCAGCGACCAGGCCTCCATGATTCCTCCCATAGACACCTCTTGGGTCAACCCAGATGCGCCATCTCTGGAGCCTGAGTCTGGACCAGATCCCCACGGCCACTCACCTGGTCCACCAAACACCTCTGGCTCCAGAGCTATGAGAGAAGACATTTCCGTTGCTTCAAGCTGCTCAGTTTATCATCCTTTGTCACAGCAATCCCAGGACACTCATCCAGTGGGCAAGAGAGCCCAGGCCCAGGCTTCTTAGCACATGCGGTGTGGACACTGGGATGCGATGAGGAAGACCCAGTGCTCAGGGCAGGGGCAGGGGCCGGCAACACCCCAACTGTCACTTTCGCAAAGGGACCAGAGACCCCGACAGGAAAGGAGGTCTCCTCAACAACCAGCCGAGATGCCTGGTGTTCGTGCGGGAACGCAGCCCCACCTGAGCCGGCAGCACAGGAAGGAGGCTCATGCGGTGGGTGACAGACGGATGTGCCAGAGCTAACGGTATGTGACTTCTGGAAGGAAACACGGGAGAAAAACCTACCAGAGACGAGCCCTCAGCTAGGGCACAAAAAGCATTCACTGCGGAAGAAAAAACAATGCATCGGACTTCATCCAAAGTCAAGCCATCTGCTCTACTTTTCTTGTCGAAGACACCATTCCGAAAACAAAAGAGCCACCCAAGGGGAACATAAGCACAGGACATATACACAGCAAAGAACACGTATTGATAACTTATACAGAATCCTGAAAGCTCAATGATAAAAATATAAACAATCCCAAACACGGCCCGGACACTACGACACTTCAGTAAAGGAAGACATACAAATGGCCGATAAGCTCGTATGCGGGTCCTCAGGGAAATACCAATGAAAACACTAATAGACTATTCCTGCACACCGACTAGAAAGACCAAACTTAAAAATAAGCAATGCCTGACTTTATCTGATGTTGGAGAGGCTGTGGAGCTACTGAACTCTCCCTGTGCTGGTGGGAACGCAAAATTAGGACAACCACTTGAGAAAAGTTGGGAAACTTCTTAGGGAAGTAAATATACCTGGGATATAACCAGCAATTTTTCTCTTAGGGATCTACCTGAAGGAAATGAAAATGTACATCTACAAATGTCTTGTGCACAAATATTCATAGCAGACACTCTGGTTCGTAATAGTAAAAAAACTGGAAATAACCCAAAGTGCATCAACAGACAAATGGATACATGTGATGTGCTGTGTTTGAATGAGACATTGCTCGGCAACAGAGAGAATGACTTGGCGGCATGCAGCCCCAGAGCTGCATTCTAAAGATGGTGATGCTGCCTGGCCGGTGTGGCTCAGTGGTTGAGCGTCTACCCATGCACCAAGAGGTCACCAGTTCGATTCCCAGTCAGGGCACATGCCCAGGTTGTGGGCCAAATCCCCAGTGGGGGGCAGGCAGGAGGCTGTCAATCGATGTTCTCTCTCATTGATGTTTCTTTCTTTCTTTTTTTTTTTTATCCTCACCTGAGGACATTTTTCCATTTTTTGTTCAGATAGAGTGGGAGGGAGAGAGAAGAAGAGAGAGAGAGAGAGAGAAACACCAACATGAAGGGGACACATTTAGTGGCTGCCACTCGCACGACCAACCAGGACCGGGGACAAACTGCAACTGAGCTACACACCCTTAGCGGGAACCGAACCCAGGTCTCTCTGGATCGCAGGCCAACGCTCTAACCACTGAACCAAACCGGCCAGGGCTCATCGATGTTTCTATCTCTCTCTCCCTCTCACTTCCTCTCTCTCTAAAATCAATAAAGGATAAAAAATTATTTTAAAAAATGTGTGCTTTTGACTGTATATAAATTACAACAAAATAAAGTTGATTTTCACAAGTGTCAGCGCAACATGGAGGAAACTTATTCTGCTTGGTGTATTCATCAGCTTTGCTCTGGTAACAAACAACCCCCCAAGCTTTGTGGCTTTCAACCACACACACGCTTTGCTCACAGGTTGGCTGTGACTGTTCTCATTCCGGATCCCAGAACCAGCCTCGTGGCGCCATGCATTTCTTGCATAAAGCGATGACAGTGAGCTGGTGGTGGAAACCCTTGGTGACCTGCAAAGCTGCAGCTCAGATCTGGCAGACGTCAGTCTCTCCACATCCCACTGGTCAAAATGCCATGTGGCCACGCCTGACGTTAACAAAGCAGGATGAACCCCCTTCCCCAGAGATGGCGGGGTCCTGGGAGTCACAGGCAGGAGTGAGCTGTGATCCTGTGCAGGAAGGCCAGTGAGTGAGTCACTAGAGATGTACCACCTGCCATCTGGGATGCCATCTAAGGCCTCCCAGGACTCCGAGCTGGGGCTGTGAGCCAGGTGAGGAGGGGACGTAGGCAGTCCAGTAGAGGGTAGGTCCCTACAGCTGAAGGGATGAAGGTGCCAGTAGGTTGGCGTCAGTTACTGGGCTCTACACACCCCAGCCCTTGCTGGGCACACAGCATATTTTATCTCCTAGATTCTCACACCGCCCCACAGGGTAGGTGCTACCTGGAGGATCTAGAAGCAGGGACAGATCACAGGACCTGCCCAAAGGTGTGCAGTGAGCAGAAAAGCTGGCGTGAGGCCGGGTAGGCTGGCATCGAGGCTCATGATCCACAGCTGGTTCTTGAGGTGTGGGCACCAGAGGTGAGGCTGGGGCCACCCCTAGGGCTGGATGCCATGTTGCTCGCCTCCTCCTCTGCCAGGAACATGCTGGGATGCACCAGGCCTCATGAGAGCCAGGCATGGCTTACCTGGTCCACTGCCAGCCGAGCAAGCTGGCAGGCCGGCCAGCTGTGAGTAGGATGCCGGTGGCCAGGGGGCATGGCTTCCCATCTGTCTACTCTCTCAGGTGGCATCTATTTTTAGAGCCAAGGCTTCGGAGCTGCGGGGTGGGCTCAGGCTCTGCAGGTGAGGAGCCGGCCCAGGGGGAGCTCAGCTGGGGCCAACGGCAGAGAGGCCAGCAGGCTGACGAGGTGCACTGCCAGGCCCGCGGCCGCTCTCCTGAGCCCCCGTCTGCATGCCCTGGCCTTCCCTCTTCCTTTCTCTCTGACAACACCTTTGCAACCTGGCCCTCAGGACGCCACGCGCTCCAGCTCTCCCCAAGGCTCTCTGTTGGCCCCCAAAACTTTGGAAAGCCCAGGACTTGGTCCTTGGGTCTCTTCCCTATCATTTGCACGTACTTCCTCCGTGGCTTCGATTCCACCTTCCCCCAGTGGAACCGCCACACTTCTGCATGGGACCGGAGCAGCTCTGAGCTCTGCTGCGGGGCCACCTCACCAACAGGCGTCTCCCGCTGAGCACGCAGGTGAGCTCCTCCCCAGCCAGCCCCTCTGGGCATCCCACCCTCCCCCTCACCTCTGTGTCATTCTAACCCCTCACTCTCCCCGCCCCCATATATCAGCTCTACCTTACCCAGCCTCAGAATCCTCCTCTCCCGTCCCCGGCACCGCTGGGTCCAGGCCACCATCAGCTCCTGTGGGATTCTCGCCCCAGCTGCCTCACTTCCCTCATCCCAGTCTGACCAGTCCCTGGCACCACCTTGGTGACAGCCTCACCCTTACAAGGCCCTGTGGACCTGCATGACCTCTGACCCCACCTCCTACACCCCCCCCCCAACTCCAGCCACACTGGCCACTGGTGTGAACACCAAACCACCTCCTGTCCCAGGTCCTTTGTGCCTTCTGCCTGGTCCACTTCCTCCCTCGCCTCCACATCCGCGCCTTGGGGAATCATCCCAGCCAGGCCCTGAACCCCACGCCCCTTCTTGGCTGCCATTTCCTCCTGAGTGTAGACTGGCAGAGTATAGACCCCACTTACTTGTTTGCTTTATTTCCTGTCTCCCATCATAGGGGTGTGTGTCCATTTTGCTCCCACTGTGCCCCCCACTGCCCAGAACAGCACCTCGCACACAGTAGGTGCTCAGCGAAAGTTTGCTGAGTTGGTTACTCAGAATCTGCGGACTGTGGTGGGGAGACCGGTGTGCAGGAGGACCATTTCTGAATGGGGGCGGAGCTGATGCTCAGCAGGTGTGTCCCATGCAGAAGGTGGTTGCATCTGGTTGGAAATAGCAAGACCCTGCACCCCCAGAAGACCAGGAAGGCCCCCTAAAATGTTGCCTGCCCCCAGATTTCCCCACCTTCCCCTCCTGGCTCAGAGAGTAAAGGGGCAGACCCCGCCCACCCCTGCGGGGCACCTGGCCTGCGGATGAAGGGACGCCAGGCAAGGAGCTATGAAGTTTGGCTGACAGGTGCCGAGAAGGCTGGGGGCCAGGTAGGACTGGACCCTGAGGCTGCAGGGTGGGGAAGTGGGACGAGAGGGTTATCAATATGGATGCAGCCCCATGACAGGTTGTCACGCTGGCAAGAACTCCAGAAGGCAGTCGGTGCTCCTCCAGCCAGCGTGGTGCTGGGAAGAGGGGAGAAAGGAAAACTTCCCAAGTGCAGAAGCGTCAGGCCTGCTGTGTGGATGCTGCACCACAGACCCCCAGGGAGGGCAGAAGGAGCTGGGGACACTCCGTGTGCAGTGACGAAGGCACAGGTGACGGTCTCCAGAACCCAAGAGAAGCTCGGTGACAGCAGTTCTCCATGGGCCAGCTGGCTGGAGGAGCTGGCGCCCAGAACTGGCCTCCCCTGACAGCTACAGAGACCGTAGGAGTCAAGATAACAGAGGGCAGGTGGGCAGCTGACTGTTGGAAGCCAGGTGGGGGCAACAATGCAGCGGGTGCAGGTTGGAGCAGCAGGTGGGGCTCAGCTGCAGAGAGCTGTGGCGGTTAACAGAACAGGTGCTGCTAATTCATGAGGCCAGTGGTCAGGGTGCCGAGAACAAGCACCCTTCTCCCAAATAAGTGATGCCCTTCTGCCCGTTTTCAAAGCTGTGCCCATTCTCAGATCCAGAAGCTACTGACAGAAGGAACACCGGGCCCGGCGCGGAAGGCCATGCCACAGTGAGTATGTTAACTCATATCCCACAGGCCACTGACTGAGTGTCACTGAAGAAAGGGAGCACCCAGTCTGAGGGTCATTGGAAACAGGGCCCCAAGCACACTTGTCCCCTGTGAGTGAGGATGCGTGGGGGCCTGGCAGTCACCTCCGTGGCCGCTGGATGTGCATTTGGGTCAACACACTTGGGAGGTGCCGAGCCCTGACATCGATTCCTAGTGGGCAGGCCAAGTGGAAGTCTTTACAGTGTCAGCTCCCATGTCCCAGAAGACAATAACTCAAAGACGATGCCACCTTCAGAGGATGGCCGATATGTGTCACCCTCAAAGACAGAGAATGCAGGGGGTGGCCCTGTGTCACCCCCATTTAATCCACGAGTCTGGTCCCTACAAAAGCCAGATTGTCAATAGCAGATAACAGCGGACTGCGCAGATTAAACCAAGAGCCCAAGTTGTAGAAAATGTGCCAGCCGTGGCATCGTTCTGGAAAACATAGGCGCAGCTCCCACCTGACGTCAGCAACCACTCATCTGGCAAACGAGGAGTCTTTTCATTCCCATCAGGAAGGAGGGTCTGCAGGTGTGGATGGCAGTGTCCATCTCAGGTCTGCCCTGGGGCCACGGTAAACCTCCAGCCCACTGTCTACTGCATCTGGATACCCAGCAGAACATCACAGTGGTCCGCAGAGCAATGACACCAGGCTCACCGGGCCAGATCAGCAAGAAGTACTTTGGAGGCCATGCACTCCGGAGGGGAGAAAAACCATACAGAGATTTGAAGGTGTACCATATCAGTGAAAAATGTAAGGACCAAGTTGTCTGGGGTGTGCCAGAATGTCCCCTCCAGAGTAAAGAACAAATAATTGCATCTTGCACATGTCACCACTCAGAGGAGGGTTTGGTCAAGCACAGCGGGTATGGAGGCAGCTCACTTGGGAATAGTGCTGTAGTACTGGGACCATGTTCCCGGAACATGCATGCTGTCCGCTTTGAGGGGCCCAGGCTGTGGTGTAAGCAGCCCTACCACTGACCATCTAGCCTGGCGTGTCCTACAGCCCAAGGGTGTCTGTGGTGAGGACAGATACTGTGTGGCATTCACGGCAGTCTCCAACCGGAGAACCAAAACGCAGGCCCCCTAGGGTTCTGGAGCAAGGGCTTGTCCTCTGCAGCGGAGAACTGTATCCCACTCAAAATGCCGCTCCTGCGTGCTGCCAGGTGCTGAAGAGACAGAACACTTGACCAGGTTTAGCAAGTGACAATGCAGCCGGAGCTTCTGTGTCCACCCCGCCAAGTCTCGAGGCCAGCGGCCCCCCATCATCTGATGGAAGTGGTACAACCAGGGCGGGGAGTGTAGGACACTGCATGAGGGAGCAGACCCCCACATCCTTCGCTGGCACCCCTCCTCCCTCCGTGTGCATCTAGGGCTACACAGGGGGCGGTCATGATCAGCTGACAGGGGAGGTTCTCAGATCTGTCATTCCAGTGTCACTGTGAGGTGACAGTGGCCAGCTGCTGCTCCACAGCCCCACTAGGGAGTCACCTTGAAAGACTGGTGAGCAAAACCCTCCCAGGTCGGGGCTCTGAATGCTGCCCTTGGTCATACACGTAGAGTCGAGAGAGTGGCTCAAGGTCAAAGTAAGCACAGGCTCATGGGCGGTGGACAGTGGCCTGGTCTGGTCATGGGCCTTGAAGGAGAAAGAGTGAAGACTGGGGACAAGCAGGTCTAGGGTGAGGCATGTGGATGGGCATGTGGAAGGGGACACTAAGTCTGAGACTGCGCTTCCCTGTCTGTAATGTGTCCCTTTTCTTCGGCTACTTGTATGATTTTCTTTAGTTTTCAGCACTTGACTATGATGTACTTATGTCTGGTTTTCTCTCCATTTATTCTGACTGGGGTTTGCTGAACTTCTTGGATCTGTAAATGGATGCTTTTCACTAAATTTAGAGAAGATCTGACTGTTATTTGTTGAAATATTTTTTATATCCAATTTCTCTCTCCTTTCATTCTGAGACTCCAATTATACATGTATTAGAAAGTTATTGATCTATAGATCAATAGGTTCTGTTCCTTTTTTTTTTTTTCCAGTGTTTCTTTAAAATCACTATTCTTTTAAAAAAAATTTTTTTTATTTATTGTATTTATTTAGAGGAAGGGAGAGGGAGAGAGAGATAGAAACATCGATGAGAGAGAACATCAATTGGCCGCTTCCTGCATGCCCCACACTGAGGATTGGCCCACAACCTGGGCATATGCCCTGACCAGTAATCGAACTGGCGACCTCCTGGTGCATGAGTTGATACTCAACCACGGAGCCACACCAGCCGGGCAAAATCACTATTCTTGAAAAGAGATGATTTCGCCCTGGCCGGTGTGGTTCAGCGGTTAGAGTGTCGGCCTGCGGTCCTGAGAGACCCGGGTTCGGTTCCCGCTAAGGGCACGTACCTCGGTTGCAGTTTGTCCCCGGCCCTGGTCGGTTGTGCGGGTGGCAGCCACTCGATGTGTTCCTTTCACATCGATGTTTCTCTCTCTCTCTCTGTTCCTCTCTCTCCCTCCCACTCTACCTGAACAAAAAATGGAAAAATGTTCTCGGGTGAGGATAAAAAAATAAAAAAAGAAAAAAAAAAAAAAGATAAGAGATGATTTCTATTGCTCTGTCTTCAAGTTCATAAATTCTTACCTCTATGGTTTCTAAATGAATGTTAATCTCATCTGGTGAATTTTTAAATTTCAGATATGTACTTTTTAGTTCTAGAGTTTTTGTGTGTTTCTGTTTTAGATTTTATTTCTCTGCTGGGAAATCCCATTGTTCACTCATTATGAACATATTTTTATTAAAAAGCTGCTTTAAAGTCCTCATTTACTAATCTAATATCTGGGTCATATGAGTGTTTACTACTTACTGATTTTTCTATTGACCGTGGGTTAAGTTTTGCTATTTCTTCACATGTCTAGTGATTTTGTTATTGCATATTGAGCATTGAGGATAGAGCATGGCAGAGACTTTGGACTCTGTTTCTTCCTTTGAAGAGTATTGATCGCCCCCTTCATCTTTTCCTGCCTTCTCTGCTTGTAATTGAGTATTTCATTTGATTCCTTTTATCTCCTCTGCTAGCATATCAATCATACTTTTTAAAAAATTCAGCAGCCCTGACTGGTGTGGCTCAGTTGGGTGACCTGGTGTAAACCAAGGCTGGAGGTCAGTTCCACAGCAGCCCACCTACCTCTCTGCTCTGGCTGACCACCGTGGGGACCTCGGGCAGCCTGAGGCAGGATGGGGGAACCTGGCTGACACCCCCTCAGATCCTGCCCTGCCCTGGCAGCAGCCCCATCTCAAGCCCTAGAAAGCCTTAGAAGTTGGTCAGTAATAGAGAAATAATTCATTCCCACTCTGCCCAAGGGGGTCCCTGTAGCAGCCCTTCCTGAGCTCCAGCAGGAGATGCGAATCCTGCACGGGGGCCACCAGGCGTGGCTGCTGGGCCGGGCCACAGCCTGGATCAGTGACCCATCAGGGGCACCAACAGAGCACATTGGATCAGTCTCAAAACCCATATTATTGGCCCAGTGGATGTGACCAGGTCCTCGAGGGTTCATCCAAGCCGCTCAGGGAGACTGATGTGACAGGATGCCAGGCAGGTGGCCAGCAGAGCAGGGCCAGTGGCGCAGCGTGTGACTGCACCGTGAACACACTGACCCACTGCAGCCCCTCCCCAAGGGCGCATGCCCATCTTCCCGTTTAAATCCTACCCTGGCCCTGGCTGGTTTGGCTCAGCGGTTAGAGCGTCGGCCTGTGGACCAGAGAGTCCTGGGTTCGGTTCCTGCTAAGGGTAACTTGGTTGCAGTTTGTCCCCGGCCCCAGATGGGGCAACCTGTCGATGTGTCTCTCTCACATTGATGTCTCTCTCTCTCTCTCTTCCCCCTTCTCTCCCTCCCGCTCTATCTGAAATAAATGCAAAAAATGTCCTTGGGTGAGGATTAAAAAAAAAAAAATCCTACCCTGGCCCCACACTGCATGGATTCTCTGCGAAGCCAAGGTTGGCACAGGGGTAAAATTCAGGATATTTCACTGTCATGGCGTGAACTGCATTTCCCCCCAATTCATGTTGAGGCCCTAACCCCAGCTGAAGGCCTAACCCCTGGTACCTCAGAATGTGGCCTCAGTTGGAAATAGGGTCACTGCAGGTGTAATTAGTTGAAATGAGATTGTTGGGGTGAGTCCTAAGCCAAGACGACTGGTGTCCTTACAGAAAGGGGAAATCTGCACACAGACAGACATGTGCACAGGGAGAACGCCATGTGAGGATGGAGGCAGAGAGGGGTGCCGTGTCTACCGGCCAAGGAACATCAAAGATCGCCAGCGGACCCGCAGGACGGGGAGAGGGGCCTGGACAGAGTCTCCTCAGCGCCACAAGGAGCCAGCCCTGCTGACACCTTGATCTCAGACTCTGACCTCCAGAGCTGTAGGAGAGTATTTTCTATGGTTTAAATATCTCAATGTGTGGACTTTGTTTCAGCAGCCCGGGACACACACACACACACACACACACACACACACACACGCACCATCAGAGCAGGCTTGGCCAGCAATGTGGGCTGGAGCAGGGTCCCAGAGCTCCCCGACACCTGACACCACCCCTTCAGTTGCTGCTTGGTGAGGGGTCGTGAAGGGAGGGGCTCAGGTGGCCATGACAGGGTGAGGGTCCCAGGGGCTTCAGAGGGCTGGGCGCAGTCGTTGTTCATGAAGTTTCAACATCATACCCAGAATAGTTTCATCATCCAGAACATTTTCATCACCCCAAAAGGAAACCTCGAACCCACCGGCAGTCACTCCCCGTTTCCCCAAAACCCCTGGCCCCGGCCACCACAAATCCCCTTTCTGTCCGTGGATTTGCCTCTTCCGGACATTTGGTACAGATGGAATTAAATGACAGGTGGCCTTTCGCGACCAGCTTCTTTCACGCGGCATGTGTTGTACGACCAGCATTTTTATAGTAAAGTCCTGTAGACTAAAACGGAAAATAGGAGCACTGGGAAGTGCAAACCCAGGACCCCACAGGTCACCCATGCACCAGGAGATACAAAAACATTCACGAATGTGCCTGTAACAGCGGCGACCGGAAGGACCCAGGGAACGGAGAGGCGGCGACTCCGATAGAGGAATGTTAGGTGGATGACCGTGCACACGGCTACACTCATCAACACGGACAGGGGACGCCAAGCTGTCGTGGTTCCAGTCACACACTGATAAAACGGCACTCTGCATTGAGGGAGAAACAGAGGTGGCCAAACGATGACGAGATGCAGAGGAGCGAGCATCTCGGGAGTCAGGAGAGGCTGTGGAAGAAGGTGACCGAGCAGGGTGGCCCGGGAGGCTGCCAGCCACAGTGACACAAAGGTGTGTTTGTTTCACAATAAAAAGGTTAAAGAAGCCCTGGCCAGTTTGGCTCAGCAGTTAGAGTGTCAGCCTGCGGTCCAGAGAGACCCGGGTTCGGTTCCCGCTAAGGGCACGTACCTCGGTTGCAGTTTGTCCCCGGCCCTGGTTGGTTGTGCGGGTGGCAGCCACTCAATGTGTCCCTTTCACATCGATGTTTCTCTCTCTCTCTCTTCCTCTCTCTCCCTCCCACTCTATCTGAACAAAAAAATGGAAAAATGTCCTCGGGTGAGGATAAAAAAAAGGTTAAAGAAGCACTAAGTAAGATGCATAAAATAAAAGCATCACCACTCCCGTAAGGGTGAGGATAGTGTTGTTTTACACAACTTGTTCAGCATAGACATAAATATATATATATATGTATATATATATATATATATATATATATATATTACACATACACATTTTATATATATATATACACACATGCATATATAAGTAACAGGTGTTTTTTATGCAACACACATGAACATGTAAATATTGGGCAGGATATAAAATGTATTTCTCACTATAGATTGTACTCAAAAAGGCTTAAAATCCACAAATCTGTGCAATTCTTAATTTTTAAAATTGATTTTAGAGAGGGAGGAGGGAGAGGAAGAGAAACATTGATGTGGCAGAGATGTATAGATTAGTTGTCTCCTGTACTCACACAACCGAGGATTGTTCAATCCTGGATTGTTCAATCCTGGATTGTTCAAACCCACAGCCTGGTTATGTGCCCTGACTGGGAAGTGAACTCCGGACCCTTCAGTGCACAGGATGATGCTCCAACCAACTGAGCCACACCAGCCAGGACTGGGAAATTCTTAATGAAGATACCAGGATGCCCATTTGACAGATGAAGCAACTGAGGCTTCTGAGGGGGTGGGTGACAGACAGGATCCCTGGGTCCCCTGCATGGGGAGTCCTTGCTCTGAGAACCTCCTCTCAGAGGGTGTCTGCAAGAGCACTGAGTGTGACAGGTCCCCAGCTCACAGTCTCTCCCACAGGCTCTTGGCTGTGACGTCTGCCAGGAGGACACAGCTTGGGGCACCTGGTCCAGCTGCTCAGCAAAGCACTGCTGGCCTAGGCCCCACATCTGTCATTGGGGAACAGAGGATGCGGATGTCTGAAGCCCGGAGGAGGCTCTGGTTCCAATGCCAGGTCTGCCACCTCTTGCATGGGAGACCATGGCCCTCAGTACCCCCCTCATTTCAGTGGAGAGAAGAAAGTGCCTGGGAGGAGCCTGGCCTCCTGCCCTCCACAGCCCCCATAGCCGCTGCGAGAGGCCCTGCACACCGACGTCCAGGGAAAACCCAGGGTGAGAGCCCAGAGAGAAGGGGCGGGTGGGTGAGGCCCTGCTGTGTTCTCCCAGTGCCTGCATGCGGGTCTCCCTACCTGTCCAGTGGTGGGCCTAGTCCCCGGGATTCGGTTGCAATGGACTATCTCCCTCTGGGCAGGCCCTGGTTTCTACCCAGCCATGCAGACCCCTGGGCCTGGGGCCACCACGCACTTGGCTGTCCCTGGAGCCAAACCGGCAGTGACTACAGGGGAGCCTCATGTGCAGGTGCCGGTGGGGGAGGTGGGCTCCTGACAAGAGGAAGGAGGCAGGACCTCCATGTCTGGGGGCTCCGTTGTCTCATCTCCAGACTGTCCTGTTGTTTCTTCCCCCAGCTGTATCCAGATCTCCACCCCAGCGCAGCCTTCATGGTCCAGTTCCATCCCCAAACTCCCGAATCACAGCCTCCTCTCTGGCTCCTGCTTCTGCCACTGCCTCCTTCGTGGGGACACAGGGGAGAGAGGAACGTCTTCTTTTTTCCTTCCTCTTCCCCTCTTGAAATAGAGCCAGCACATGTTCATAACATGCAGTAGACAGGGCTTGATCTGAGTGTCAAAGCAAGATAAAAAGTCATATTTGTTTAGTCCCAACCTCATCTGAGCAAAGATCTGAAGGAGGTTCGGGGGGGGGGGGGAGCACATGCCCCTGGAAAGAGTGTTCCAGGTGGCGAGAACTGCAGGTGCAGATGCCTTCAGGTGGCTGTACCTGGCACCTGGTGCTGGACTGCTACGTGTCTCCATTCAAAGTAGAGCCCTTGGCCCTGTCCCTGCTGTAACCCCATGGCCAGGCTCACAGTGGGGGCTCAGGGCAAAGGGGCCCAGCTGGACTGGAGGGGAGTCTTGCCTTCCAGCTGGTGGGTGAGGCTCTTTGTGGGTCTTGATGCAGGTGGGGGGAGGAGCCAGCCCCTTCCAGAGGAGGGGGTTGTTTTGGCCGCGAGAATCCTGGGGCTGGGAGGGGCAGCGGAAGTGGGAGGAATGGGGCAGCAGGTGCCTCTTCTAACAGCCTTGACTGGCTGCCAGTCGCTTCTGAAATCCAGAGCACATCTGCGTTCATCAGTTGGCCAACAGATGGGCCCTGGTTTAATATTTTTGGATTCGGTTAGACTTGGGGGCTGATGTGAACCCATACAGAGCGCAGGTGTGAGCAAAACAGCATCCTGTGGCAGGGTGAGATGGGAGGAGGTTGTCATGGTGCAGGGCAGAGGGGAGGGGACAGGGACTTACTTAGGGCAAGTACCCAGGAAGCTGGCTGGAGACACTCCAGGTGCCCCTAGGGGAGGACCCTCATTTTGCACCTTGGGTCTGGCTGAGGATTTTGGTAGAAGCTTCTTGCAAATTCGCTGGACATTGCAATTCCCAGTCCAGCCTGGCGGTGATAATGGGCAGCCAGCAGGGCTGAGCCAGGGGAGATAAATCGGGAGAGAGGCTGAGCAGGGCTGGGCAGGGCCAGATGGCGGGTGTCGAGGCTGATTTTCCCACCAGCAACTGCTTTTGTTACTTAATCATGTCACAGGCAGGAAAGCACCCACCCCCATGCCTAGTATCTCTGGGGCCACCTTCGTTGCCAGCCCAGGGGAAGTTCCCAGGAACCAAGATAAGGCTGCCGGATGCAGCCTTCGACTTCAGAGCTCCAGCCAGGATTCTGCAGACAGCGACCCCAGGGCAATTGTTTGGGACGGGGATGGGAGACGGTGCAGGCGGAGGTGCCCCGTGGAGCCCAGGGCAGCAAGATATCCTGCAGCCAAGGTCTCCCAGCAGAGCAGCTGCAGTGCCAGGTCTGCCTGGCCCGGGGCTCCTTCTGCACTTGGGGTTCTGCAGAGAACAACGTGCCTCCTCTCACAACGCCCTGTTATTCCCGGCGGACGATGGGGAAACTGACGGCCAGGGCAGTTAAGGAGCCTGCCCCAACCACAGCCGTGTGGACCAGGGCTGCAGGTGCAGAGGGCTGAGTGCAGAGTTATTTGCTTCACCAGTGCTCGGTGTGGTGTCTCTCCCTGGCCTGGATGGTCCTAGGAGACATGACGTCTTTCGTGCATATTCCCTTGTTCATATGGAAGGTGGGGTTCTCCAGGTGTTAGCCAGCTGTCTCCCAGGTCTTCAATGATCGCAGCTGCAAGTGTGGCTCTCAGTCGTGGGGGGGGGGGGGTGTTGCTGGGGAACGAGCTCTAGTCCACCAGGAGAGTAAGTACTCACACAGGGGGCCCACTGCATGGAACCGGGCACGGACCATGCTGGTCACATCTGGCTTCCCAGGGCCTGGCACAGAGGAGACTGCAGCTCACTCATTCATTCATGCATGCATTCATTCAGCAAGTGCTTGTGTCAGGCACGGCCCCAGGTGTTGGGGACATGGCCGTGAAGAAACAGACTGCCTGCCCTCCATAAATACCAATATCAATATGTGGTGATTAAAGGAACAACTAAAGGAATTAGGGGCACATCATTTTAAAAGTAAGAATTGAGCCCAGCTGGTGTGGGTCAGTGGTTGAGTATCAACTCATGCACCAAAATGTCACTGGTTTTATTCCCGGTCAGGGCATATGGGCCCAATCCCCAGTGGAGGGCATGCAGGAGGCGGCCAATCAATGTTCTCTCTCATCAATGTTTCTATCTCTCTCCCCCTCTCCCTTCCTTTCTGTCTTAAAAAAAAAAAAATCAATAAAGAAAAATAAAATAAAAGTAAGAATTGAGATTTTTAAGGGAAATAATGAAGCTAACCTCTTCTGGACCCTTAGTTTGTGCCAAACAACAGACACGGCATTGACATGAAGCCTTGTGGGCCTCTGGAGGCTCCCGGAAGGAAGCCAGGCACCCACAGGTGCATGTCCCTCCCCGGCCACAGCCAGCAGCGCAGTAGACTGACCAGGTGGCAGGAGGCCGCCCCAGGCCGAGGGAAACACCGCCGCAGCTCCCCAAGGAGCCTTTGCAGTTGAGTTTACAAAATCTGTCCGGCAGGGAGAGTTTGCTGCCTTCTGACCCTCCACCAGAAAGAGAAGGTCACCCTCATTCTGCAGGTGTGACTTTGCTCCCCGTCCCAGTACACGATTCATTTATCTAAGTCCCAGCGAGCTGCCCCTTGCCCCTCGCCAGGACAGCCCCCCACCCCATTGCCATCATTTTAAGATGTGCTGCCCACACCCAGGGTCCACCATGAAGGATCACCCTCCTCTCCTAAAGCATCCCTGCCACAGTCTCGGGAGAGCGCCACCTCTCCTTCCAGTCCTGCCTCCCCTGAGCTCTCTCTTCCACCCCCACCCTGCCAGGGGAACATGGGGAGCTCACCCCCTCTCAGAGTCAAGGACCGCAGGGATGCACCCAGCCTCCTTACACCTCGGCACGGCTGTGTGACCCGTGTGGCCAATAAACCGAAAGGGAGAACTGCCCGGAGGTTCTGGGAAAGATTCTCCTCATTGGATCCCTTTCTTCACCCCCAAAAGCAGTGGCCAGACATCGTGATGGTTGAAACGACAGCAGCCGACCTGTACCCCTGAGGCAACAAGCCAGCGTGCAAGGGATGGCAGACAATAGGGCTGGGAAGAGCCAGGGTCCCTCATGACATCCCCGACTTTCTGCACCTAATCCAGCACCCCTTCCTCCAGGTCGCCCGATCAGTAAATGTCTGTATTTGTTCAACCACTGTTCCCTCGATGCTCTGGTCATGGCAGCTGAAAGGATCCCAATGGAAAGGCAAAGCTCTGAGCCCGCGAACCCCTGGACTCGGCCTGGGCCACCGCCAGCCCTGCGTGGAGCCCAGCGACGGAGGCAGAACGTGAAGACTGGACACGCATGGCTCTGCCATCCGCTGGCTGGTGACCTTTGGCAAGTCATTGAACCCCACTCCCCAACTGGGTCTCTGTTTCCCTATTGCAAATTGGAGAGGGCCTTGCAGCCCCCTGGGGGATGCCCCTGTAGTGCACCCCAATCTGGAACCGTAACGCTGGGCCATCTCTGAGGGTTTTGCCAGCTTCATACACCTATAACCTCATGACTTGAAGAGCGGACACTAGAGCTGGATTCACGAAAACTGCCTGGCCCGCAGCACGAAGATGGGCATGGAGGACGGCCTGTCAGGGCCTGGAACGCGGAGCGTCAACTTGGCCCTGCTGCAATGGGAGAGGGGGACCCAGGGAATGCTCGTGGTGGAGGCGTTCCCTGGGTCCAATCTGAGTCCCGACTGCTCCCATCTTCCAGGGCCTCAGTCTGGTGGGAGGAGGAGACAGGAATTCTGAGTTCCACCGTGTGGCCAGAGGAGGCATCCAAACCCTCCTCCTTCCCTGAGAAGATGATTCTGTGACAGGCCATCTGGTTTACCCGCGGGGCCACAGGAGAACACCTGGTTCTTCCCCTGACCTGGATCGGAGCCAGGCACGAGGAAGAGAAAAATAACAACAATGCTGCTTGGGGCTGCCAGGCATTCGGTCTCACCGTGGCCAGCCCTGGGCCCAGCTCCTCACGCTGCCCCAGTTCATCCTCCACACCAGGGCCACAGGCTTGTTCTTGCCCCACCCAGCAGAGGGGGACAGTGAGGCTCAGGGAGGTGACAAAGCAGCTGGCGAGATGCAAGGCTGGGACCTAGGCCCAGGTCATCAGACTCCAGACACTCCCAGGGTGGGGGACGGCCACTAACCCCCGACAGTTTGTCCTGGGCATGTCCCCTTCCTGCTGCCACTTCCAAGAAAGAGGGAGGCAGCTTGAAACAAAATCCCATGACCCAGATTCCCAGCTTCCAGAGACACAGGAACAAGATCTCCTCTTCCAACTACTCTTGCAGCTGCAAATATTCACATCCAAAGCTTGTATGCCATAGTTTCGCCTCAAGCAGCCTGGGAATCTACCCTCACCCACTGGGAGGCGGCGAGGCCTGGTCAAGGAGGGACTTGCCTTCCAGGAGAGCTGATGACAATCTTGCAGAAATGATAGAAGGTTGGTTGGTGTGCCAGAGCCCATCTGCTCCCCCTTTAAGCTGCGGCCAACCCCAAGGCAAGATGGAGAGGAGGAAGAAAGGGCAAAAAGGAAAAAACAACATCCAAGCCCAGAGGAGGCTTCCTTCTGTTTCTGAACCAAACACACCATGCCCAGGTCAGCTGAGCCCATGGCCTTGTGGACTCAAAGACGAAGGCAGTCACAGCCCCTCGCTGAAATGGGGGCCCTCTCTGCATGCAGGACAGCTTGGCCGGGGGGCGTGGGAAATGTCAGCCCAGAGAGTCAGAGAGAAACCAGGAGCCAGGACGGAGCCAGCTGCCCAGGGTCCACCCCACCTCAGCCTCCACCTGGGGCTTCTCGAAGGGAAAGTGTTGGGGAAGGGCTTTCCCCTTTGATGCATGGTCGATCAAGGCAGCACCCCAGGACCCAGAGGCTGCCACTTTGTAGGCCAGCCACCCCCACCCCGGGATTTCTGGGCCATGCAGAGGTGACACTCTACAGGTCCTTCTCTGAGCCTTGGCTTCCGATCCTGCTGAATGGGCCGTCGAGCCTCAGCTTCATGCCACTCAGGGAGGAGAGGGGCTAGTGAGGACCAGAGACCAAGGGTGGGGCCAGAGGGGCTGTGTGTGGAATGGTTGGGGTCATCATTGAAGCAGGACCTTCCACCCTGTTCCCTGGTCCCCCTCCAGGGTCCGGGCTGGATCCAACCTGGGTCCCAAATCCCAGCTGCCCAAGCAGGTGACGTGGGGAAGTTGTTCTGGGCTTCCTAGTGATGGGGTGTCAATAGTTCCCGTCTCACTGGGTGCTGAGCAGACTCATCGAGACCTTGAGAAGCTCTTGGCACATCTCAGTGCTCAGTAAACGGGAGCTTTACTGTCCTCGCTGTCACTGTTAACATTTTCATTTCCTTCCCCAGACTCACTCAGGCACACACGTGGTACCTTCCCCAAGGCTCTGGGTTTGCTCAGCTGCACCCTGAGCTGGGGCGTGGGGGGCAAGGCACGCAGCCCTGGGCTGCCCTGAGCAGGAGCCTGGGGGGGCTTTTTCCTACACCAAGCCTGTCGCCCACCACCATTTGGCGACACCTCATTTGGGACCTGGAAGCAGAGTTCAGCGGCCTGCTAGGCACCGGGTTAGAGGGTGTGGGCCTGACTTGGTTCACTTAGAGCTGCCCACATCCTCCCATTCCGCCTCTTTTGGGGCTGCCTTGTGACTTATATTCCTCTTTGGGGCTTTGTGACTATGGATGTCACCTCTGTAAAGTAGCTCCTCCTCTTTAAATAGGGCTGTTACGAGACCTGCATGGCATTGTGTTTCCACTGATTCATTCATCCCCCCATCCAGTCATCCATCCATCAACCACCCACCTATCCACCCTTACATCCATTCATCTGTCCACGCACTCATCCATCCATCCACTCATCCTTTTATTCATTCATCAACCATCTATCCATCGATCCATCTATCTACCAACCACACATACACTGAGCATCTATCCACCCATTAATTTACCCACCCATCCATCCACCGTCCCATCCATTATCCATCCATCTATCCACCCACCAACCCACCCACCTACCATCTACCCAGCCACCCCCCCATCCATCCATCCACCCATCTACTCAGCCAGCTAGCCACCCACCCACCCCCTCATCTACTCACCCACCCATCCATCCCTGTCCTCACCCACCCATGCACCCGCACACGCATTCACCCATCCACATATGCATCCACCCACCACCACCCACCCATCCACCCGTTTACCTATTCATCCGCCCAACAGTCATGGGGACTCCTGTGTGCGAAGAGAAAAGGCAGAAATATGAAACCCAGACTGATGGGCTTCCCTGCCCACCTCCGTCTAGGATCATCTCCCCCTCCGTGTGGCCCCCCTCCCACGCCCTGGCCATCCTGAAGATCCACCTCAGGGCCCCTCGACCTGCAATGCTCTCCCCACCTCCCTAGGGGCAGTTCCCAACTGATTCCTCAGACACAGCTTCCAAATCACCTCTTTTCACCGCCCCATGGGCCACATCTGTTGGGGGCTTATTGATTGAATGTCTGTCTCCCGTAGGTCCCCAGAGAGCAGGCACAGGGCTGTCCTGTGCACTTGTGTAGTCCCAGAGTGGACCCGCATAGTATTTGCAGGAGGAAGGGAAGGAACAAGTGGGTGAGGTGGGAGGAAGGAAAGAGGGGAGGTCCTGGATCCCTCCATTCCACCCCCTGCTGATGGCGGTGGTCTCTGGGGGGAGCCGCTCTGGGACCAAGGGGGACCAGCCGAGCACCCCACCCCTGCACCACCTCCAGCTGCAGCCGCTTCCTCCCCAGCTCCTTATCTCCCAGGCCGCCCAGCTCCAGAAGCCACAGCCAACGTCTGCTTCCCCACAGACACCAACTGCCTGGCCTGGGGGTGCAGGCAAACACGCCGAGGTGGCCACCAAGGGGCCGGGGCAGACCCCACGTGTAACTTTCTTCTTTCCAGCCCAATCTCTGTCAGCCCCAATAATTAGAAAACCAGGCAGGACAGAGGCCCGGTCTCGAAAGTGGAAGTATCCCATGGGTGGGGGGAGCTCCCACAGGTGCAAGATACCCGAACAGCTGCCGGGAGCTGGGGGTGGGGGCTGCCCTGCCCAGGTTGCCTAAACAGAGGTCTATGCCTCCTCAAGACCCCTCGATTCCCTGCTCTGAAACCCACCCCCACCTCTTGAGGCCTGGAAAACAACAGTGACAATGACAAGAATATTGATGCCAGCTGTCAGTCACAGCTGTGTCTCTGCAGGCCAACTGCGTGGCAGACCACGCTCAGCATCTCAGGACAGAGTCCCCTCACCCAGAAACAGCCCGGGAGCCGGGACCACGGCAGTCACCGTTGTGCCAGACAGGACACCGGCCACGGAAGGGCAGCCAGGGTCACCCTCAGATCCTGGGTCCCCCTCTGAGTCAGGCCATGGGAAGCAAGGAGAGGCCATGAGGACAAAGGTGATGCCCAGGGGTTGGCCAGAGTCACAGGACCCTCCTGTCCCCCTGAGCCCTGGAGGCGTGTGGGGAGGCCCTGCAGGTGGTGGCAGCCCCTTCCAGGAACAAACACAGTCTTGTCCCTGCACGGACCCTAGAAGGATGCCCAAACCACTGTGACAAGACTGGCCTCTGGAGAAAGACAGCAGGGGGGAAGTACGCCCTTTCCTCTGTACTGCCCCCGCTCCGCTTGAATTACGCCACCATGTGCAGGCATTACCTAGAAACCCGACCTGGGCAGTGGAAATAGCTCAGCAGCCTGTCTGCCGGCCCTGGGTCTGCAGGCTGCACGCTGTGGCCTGGGTGAGGCCCCGTAACTGCAGCTGCCGTCGGTCCCCAGGGAGCCAGCCGCAGGGCCGGCGGAGGGGCATAGGTAACAGGTTCCACCGTCTCTTCTGTGAGGCCACTTGTGATATGCTGTCTTCCCACAGTTGTGACTTTTTTAGCACCTATGATGTGCCTCCTCTTTGCCACTTAGGTGCCCAGTGGGGAGGGGATGCCAGGACACCCCTCTAGTGTCTGAGTGGTCACAGAGGGCTCTGACATGGTTGGTAGAGTCCCTCAAATTGGAAGTTGGTATAGCCCCAAATCCCCCAGCAAATTTCATCTGTGGGCCAGAATTGGTCCTGTTCCCCCAAAGCATCCGCTGGGACGTGGTGTAAGGGTCTCCAAGGAGCTCCCGGCAGGAGGCAGGACCCCCACAGCCCTGCGCAGAAGGCCGAGAACAAAGAGGGGCTTCCTTGCCTGACTTAGCTGGTGGCACTTCCGGAGAGGTGGGACCAGGAGCCCCGGGCAGCTGGAGAGGAGCCTTGAGTGGAGAGGAACTGGCCAGAGCCGCTGGACCAGAACTCGGCCCGAGGTCCGGCTCAAGGGCACAGCTGATGCCTACAGACCACTGGCTCCGGGAAGGGGGCTCTAGAACAAGTCTGTCTGGAGGAGCGGGAGGAGGGCCCCAGACCACCCCAGGCTGAAGGCAGGGCAGGTCCAGGAGGGTGGGGAGAGAGGTAGGCGGAGCTTCACCTAGGGGACTGGGCCAGGATGGACACTGACCCCGTGTGCTGACCTGAGCCCCCACCCAGGTCGAGGAAACACCCAGCAGGGCCAGGCTGGGTGGGCGGGGTGTCAGCGGCCTGTGGTAGGAGGAAGTTGTTGGAGAGTCAGACCGGAATGGCCGGGAGGGAAGGCTGGGCAGGGCCGGCCCAGATGGTTCCTGTTGAGGAAGCGGGGGGCACAGCTGCACGGCCGCTTCCCTGTCCCCCAGCCGCACTATCGCAGCGACACAGCTGGCTGCCTTGCCTGCAGGCTGCAGGGAGACCTCCCCCACCGCCTGCCTCCCCAAGCCCGCCCCGAATCACATGAGCCCCTGCGGCCTCCCACCCCTTCCCCAGGCAGGCAGCAGCGGCGGCTGGAAGGCCCAGAGCGGTCTGGGGCACAGAGGCCTCTGGCTGCCAGAACACCCAGCTGGCCACGGCCCCTCATCTGTCCCTGAGGCCCCACCACGTCGGTAGGGGCACTTAGAGCCAAGCTCGATCCCAGCCCCACGCTGGCCCCTGCTGGCCCTTGGAGGACTGTCCGCTTCGCACCCAGGTCAGGATTCAGCCTCCGGGATCCACCTCCAGCTCCATGTCCCACGCATCCCTGGTCCTGGAGAGCAGGCTCCTGGCATCTACCAGCTGCTCGGCTCCGCGAGGTCCCAGGAAGGGCAGCCCAGGTAAGGGGTGTGGGGGAGGGAGAGCAGCCAGAGCAGGTGGCCGGAGAGAATAACATCTCCAAGCTGCTGCCTGCCCGGCTCTGTTGACAGCTAGAGCCTGCTGTTGACTCACCTCAAACATCCACACAGCCTCCCCAGAGGGCACATCCCGCACAGCTGGGGCAGGTGGCTCGGGGAAGACCTACAGGTGCCAAGCTGGGCATGTGGGCCCCACCCAGAGGCAGATGCTGGAGGCAGGGGCTGCTGGGCTCCATGTAGGGGAGTGGGCTCTGTGCTCCGCAGTAGACACGGGCCTGGATTTGGTGAGGAAGGTGGTGTGCAGGTGGGTGGGCGGTGCACAGGGCTCTTCTCCTGGGAGACCCCAGGTTGTGGAGGTTGGATGAGGAAACAGGCCAGAGGGGAGAGGGCCTGGCCTTGGGAGGCAGTGAGGGTCCAGACTGGCCCCTGGCCCCTGCCAAGGAGCAGCCCTGCCAGGGTTCCCGCCCTCTGCAGCCCATGCCACAGGGCAGTGGGGGCCGTGGAGAACCTGGTCTCTGTCCTTCCTAACACCCCTGGCTTCAGCTGCTCTGTCCTTGGGGCCCTACAGGACCTCATCCCAGGACACGGGGCCAAAGGAGCTACAAGCCCCCGTCCTTAACCCACAGCCACATGGCCATGCCCCAAGGAGCCTTTGGAAGCTTCCAGAGCTCACAGCCCCGAGTCTTACTACTGTAGTCATCCCCAGGGTCCAAGCAGGCCCCTGACACCCATGTTCAGCACCGCAACCCAAGGGCGGCCCTACCTCCTCTGCAGAGAGACTGTGTTCCCTGAGCAGCCCTCCACCGGCCACCATCCGGGGGCCCAAGGGCCAACCCCCTGGGTCTGGGGCTCCGTCGGTCACCTCAGGCGAAGCCAAAGCTGGAACGGCCTGACCCCACACATAATAATGAGCAAGTCATTTGGCTTCTCCTAATCGTGGAAGAGATGCCTACAGGGAGGTGGCAGGTGGCTGGCCCTGGGAGGTCTTCTGGTCCCACCGCACAGCCACCTCCTCCTTTTCTGGGGCAGCCCTGCCTGAACCAACTGTCCTGGAGCCAGCAGCTCAGTCCTGCCTCCCGCCACTGCCCCGGGCCAGTCCTTCCTCACCTCTGCCTCAGTTTCCCTGTGTGTCAAACCCCATCCTCTGCTTCCTGAGTGGAGGAGTGCTCTCAAGGGCCAGGAGGCGGGGTGTACAGGAGAGCTGCCGCTTGGTTTGCGTGGGGGCGGGGTGCAGGTGGTACTGACCTGGGAAAGAGTGTGAGGCCGGCAGGTGGCCTCGAATCCGGCTGCGTTCACCGTGTCACCCGTCGTGTTGGTTGGGCTGCAGATAACTGGAGCGGATGTCCTGGGTGGACCTCTGACTCAAAGTCTCAGCCATCGGTGTGCTGACCCCATTGTCACCGTGCATCCCGAGAGGGGCACTGCTCGCGGGGGGCGGCTGTACTGGCAGGGGGCGAAGCAGTGGGCATTTGGCGAATGAGTTGGGTTGAGGGCTTACCTGGGCACGGAGTTCCCAGCCCCAGGACCCTGGCTTTGAGTAACTCATGTTGCATCTTCTCTAAATCACCTGGTCCCAGAGATAGCCACAGCCATACCGGGGCACATCCTGCCCACCAGGGCTCGCCCAGGGGCACGCGTGCTGGGCCCTGTGATGCCGGAAGGCAGCACCAGGGGAAGAAGCAGTGAGCCGGCTGCAGGGAGCCTCCAGGGTCCGGGCCGGGCCTTCGGGCAGCGGAGCTCCACCGTGCAGCTGCTCGGGCCTGCGGGCTTCCCACAAGTCTACGAAAACCTTCGAGACCCCAAACCACGTTAAGTGGCTCTGAACTAGGAAAAGAACCGTAAATCATACCTTTTAAAGCGGCAGTGTAAGATTCTTTCTGTTTGAGAGCGGACATACACCAATGTGTCCTGCTGCCCTCCTGCGTGGTAGGAGCTTGGGGAGGAGGGGCTTCAGGACTGAGAATGGGGGTACAGTGAGGCGTTTGCTGCTCTGACCATCAGATCCCGCGGCCAAGTGCAAGGCAGCCCTGAGCAGCTTGGCCCCTCTCTGGCCCGTCCCCTCAGGAACTGCGACCCTCGTCAGCCCCATTAGGGCTGAGCATTGGGGACCCATCAAGACCCCACATTGTTGTGAGGCCGCTGAGGGCAGGTGGAACGTGGGGAAGGAAGGAACAACCCCATCTAGAGGAGGGTTTGCTATGCTCAGATTTATTAGGCACCTCCTGTATTTACTAGGAGCTGGGCAAACCCATCTTCCAGGTGTGGAGACTGAAGGTCAGGATGTTGTGCCCCTCAGGAAGGAGAGGTGAGGACCAGGACACCTGGCCAAGGTTCGGGAAACGGAGGCCTTGAAATCTGCTCATGATTTAGCCTGAAACAGAGGAAGGTTGTGTGTGTTTGGGGGAGGGGTTGCAATGTATTCTGACCACCCTACAACAGGCCTGTTCAGTATCGCCTGAGACGCTAGCATGAGATCCAGGTAGCAGATTTCATCTTAAGCACTAGGTAGTGAGCATCCCATCACCAGAGGAGTCCAAGCAAAGGCAGGTTGGGATGTTAGGGGGTGTCAGGCAAAACCCCATAGAGGACACTGTCCTGAAGCTGCCAGAACCCAGCCTTGGGTCGCCTGGTCCAGCGCGGATTTCAGAGGCCATCATAGTCCCCACATAGGCTCCTCCTCCCCCTCCAGCCGCTACCTGACCACAGGTTTCCTCTGCAATGTCCTCCGCCTGGAATGCCCTTCCTGCTGTAGTAATTTTCTGGAGCCACTGCAACATCCACCCACAAACCCATGACTGAGAACAACAGAACATATTCCCTCCCAGCCCTGGCAGCAGAATCTGACACCCAGGTGTGGGCAGGCTGCGTTCCCTCCAGGGACTCTAGGGGAGGTTCCTCCCTGCTCCTTCCAGCTCCCGAGGGCTCCAGGTGTCCTTGGCTTGTGGCCGCATCACTCCACTCTCCTTCCATCATCACGTGGCCTCTCCGAGTGTGTGTCTCTGTGTCCTCTTCTCTTATAAAGACACGTCATTGGATCGGGGCCATTCCAGTCCAGGTGACCAATGCTCTGACTGTTCTGCCAGAACCTACCAGGCCGCTCTGTCACAGCCCATAGCTAGGAACTGGGCACATGGCCTCCAGCGGCAAGGGAGGCTGGATGCCTCCAAGGGGGTGAGATAATCTGAAGCCTGAGGAGTCTCTGCCCCACTTTTTATTCAGCCCCAGTGCCTGTAGGGAGATGGTCAGCTATGAACGACGGTAGACTCCCACAGGGAGGGCCCAGGGCATCTGGGATTGGCGTGTGTGTGAAAGGACATCGGAGTCACAGCCCCTCTGCAATGAGGGACAGAGAGCAAAGCCCACAGTGACCGTCTGACCTGTGACATGGCAATGACTGTCCATCCGGGTCTGCGCCGAGTACCGTCGGTGCTTATTTGACTTGCCTGTGCTGTTGCTCTTGTCCCTGCTCTGTTCACTCACTGCAGTGGGGCTTCTCCCCCCACTGGGCCTGACACAGACCCGAGGTGACAGACCCGTCTCCCACCTCCTGTTCCCTCCTTGCTGACCACACAGTGCTGGGGGCTCCTGCAGCAGGATCACAGCTCGGGGCCTGCCAAGCTGCTGTGGCTGCAGTCACAGGAGATGCCGAGGGTCCGAGGGGCACACGGCAGGCAGGAGCAGAGGTGCAGTCGAACCCAGCCCTGCTGACCCTGCAGAATGGATGCGGAGGCACATGGGTGTGGGGCCCATTTAGGGTGGAGAGCTGGCCCCAGAGCCCCTGCCAGATCAGGTGGTCCTGGCAGGAAACAGTAGCACGAGGGCGGGGTGATGAAGTGTGGACAGCTGGCAGAGGAGCCCTTTGCAAAGGTCGAACAGAGTGGCAGGCAGGGACAGCACAGAAGTCTTGGCGGGGGTGGGGGGTGAATAGAGGTGAGGAGAGAGGGGTAAGGAGAGAGGGGCCAGGAGAGGGAGTGGAATGAGGGGTATGAATATCCAGGGAGTCAGGCAGCTCTCAGGGGAGAGGACTGCAGAGCAAACACCCCCCTCTCTTTCCCACCCCAACCCCTCACATCTGCTGAAGCCCCCTGAACAGCCCCCAGGACCAGCCTCCAGGGCACAGAGCAGAGGAGCTGGGGCTCAATTTTGGAATAAATGAATGCTCTGAACTGAGTCTCACTGCCTACTCCAAGTGCAGAGCCCCTAACCCAGTGCAGAGCCCCTAACCCAGTGCAGAGCCCCTAACCCAGTGCACAGTCTCTAACCCAGTGCACAGCCCTTAACCCAGTGTACAGCCCCTAACCCAGTGCACAGCCCCTAACCCAGTGCACAGCCCCTAACCCAGTGCACAGTCCCTAACCCAGTGCACAGCCCCTAACCCCAGTGCACAGTCTCTAACCCAGTGCAGAGCCCCTAACCCAGTGCACAGCCCCTAACCCAGTGCAGAGCCCCTAACCCCAGTGCAGAGCCCCAAACCCAGTGCACAGCCCCTAACCCAGTGCACAGCCCCTAACCCAGTGCACAGCCTCTAACCCAGTGCAGAGCCCCTAACCCAGTGCACAGCCCCTAACCCAGTGCACAGCCCCCAACCCAGTGCACAGCCCCTAACCCAGTGCACAGCCCCTTACCCCAGTGCACAGCCCCTAACCCAGTGCACAGCCTCTAACCCCAGTGCACAGCCCCTAACCCAGTGCACAGCCTCTAACCCCAGTGCACAGCCCCTAACCCAGTGCACAGCCCCCATCCCTGTGTCCTTGCATCAGGAAGAAGAGGGAGCCTGAGGAGGGAGCCTGCTCCACCCCAGGCCCTGGGAAAGTGGGTCTCCTTTCCTCCCCTGGTCAATGCAGAGTGCTCTTTCTCTGGACCCACTGTTTCTGCTGACATTTACGCGTTCCTCCCTCCGGCCATCCTTATCCCTCAAGCCCGCGGGCCAAGCCTTCAGGGCCATCCAGCAAGAGGATACTGATCACCCCGGTCCTCCCCATCCATCGGACCCGAAAGCTGAGCCTAGGAAGACAGAGCCGCAGGGCGGGGTGTCACCCAGGGAGACAGGGTACACACCAAGCCAGCTTCCTGGAGGAAGTGGTCCCATGGGGCAGCTGGAGGAGGCGAAGAATGATTTCACTTCTTGACTTGCCCTGCCTGAGCAGGAGTGGTGTCCTGAACCTGCCTGCCCTGGGCTGCGCGGGGCTTTCTCAGGCGCTTTCACTTCCGCCACTGCAGTTGACCAGAGGCTGTGCAGCTGGAAAGAGGCCTGGGAGAGGCCCGGCGTGGTTGTAGCTGAGCCAGGACTCTCCATCTAGTGCTCCTTCCCAGAGATGTCCACTTGGGATGGAGCTGAGGGAGGGGAGAGGGCAGGGGCAGTCATGGGGGGGACAAGAGGGGCTCTCCCAGCGCCACTCGCGCTCTGAGGGCGCTCCAGGCTGACCGGGTGCCCGTGGACTCCAGGTCATTCCTACTGATTTGTTATGGAGCCAAAGTCGAACCGCAGTGGGCGCTAATGAAATCCTCATAGTCAGATCACCACGTGCGCGTTCTGCTGGCACAGCTAGCATGGGCTCTTTTCCTGTCCCTTGTCCCAAGCTCCCACTTGGCCACAGTGACCCAGGGTGCCTGGGTCAGAGGCCCAAGCTCGCATACAACCCTTCACCAGAGCTGGCGGGTCAGGGGGTATGGGGTGCAGCCTGCCTTGAGGTGGGCTCACCCGAGTTGGCATCTGAAAGACCTGGGGCAGGGTCCCTCCTCAGGCTCGGCTGTCTCTGCTCCGGGTGGGAAGACACACAGGTGGCATCGGCAGGGGCTCAGCAATCCTTGGGTGACAAGCCGGGTGTGCACCAGGAGGCCTGTCCCTCGGACAGTGCAGGTCTTCTGAGTGGGCCGTGATCTGCCTCAGACTCAGCGAGCCCCGACTGTGGGGACATGGGAGAGGGCCCCTGTAGTTGTTCCCCCAAAACCACGACTATTGGAGGGAAGGGGGCAGGTAGAGTGGAACTAGCAATTCCATTCCAGACTCCTTCCTAGCCCCAGGTGTGGCTTCCTCCCAGGCGCCCTTTAAGGCATCAATGACCTGGTTATACATATGAGGATAGAAACCAGAGAGGTTAAGGAACCTGTCTGAGGTCACACAGGGTCACCAGCAGGGTTGGGGCTCTCCCTGTCTGCTGAGCATCCTCCCCAAGAGGATGTAGCCCAGGTGGGACCTCAAGAAGGGAATCCCTTTTGCACCCACCACTCATGTAAAGGCCCTGCTCGGCAGCCCACACCCGCACCTGGACCCTCCCAGAGCCTTCAGCGGGGCCCGCCTGCACCACACTGGGGAGCCCGGGGCAGGTGCTGCCTGATGTCTACAGCTGACAACTGGAGTAAGCACATCCCAGCTGAGGGAGCATAGCGGCCTGCCCATCCCAGGGTCCTCAGGGTGAGACCATTCCCAGCAAGATGACAAGAACTCGGTTCTTGTCTTCTTAAAGGAAAGATTTCAGTCAAGAGACAAAGTGCAGCAAAGCAAGAATGCATTGGCTGCAGCAAATGCACACTCAGGACAGTGAAACAGGGAAGGGCATAGCAGAAGCAGCAGGAGAGCCCAGGCTGAGCTACCTTGGCTCACTAGGAGGTCAGAGAAAAGGGGGCCTTGGAAACGGTTTCAGGGGGTTAGCCCGGGACGAGCCGCCACTGCCCATTGCTCCCCTGGCTGCAAGTCTTGTGGGGTCCCTTAGAGCTTAGGAGGTGCGTGTCTGTGGGGAAAGGACAATGATGCAGGTGCGCTCCCTGCAGAGAGAGCTCACTGGGTCCTTTGCATTGAGGGTTTCTATCTCTGTCTTGCAGTGGCAATCTTAGGGGAGGTCTCAGGGGAGGGTCTCAATCAGATATGCATCAGCTTTCCAGGTGTGCTCTGTCAGGGTCATGGTCTCCACTGATTGGCCAGCTATTCATCAACGCAGCTGGTCCTGAGGCAGCCACAGCATCACTTGTCTGGTTTTGCTGCTTTTCTGGGCCCGGAGCTGAAATACAGCTGAGGCCTAGATGTCATTTTTAGAGAGGAAAAGCCAGGGCGCCTAAACCTCATGACCCGTGATACGAAGGTCAGGGGTCCAAATCTCATGACCAGGGATATGCTAGGGGAGGAAAGGTTACCCTCAGGGGTCAGGTCCTTGTTTTCCCAGTTTTGCCCGTTGCTAGGCACCCAGGGCTTTCCACCCTGGGGACCTTCCGTACCTGGCCCATCATCCTGGTCTGCTCATGTCTGTCTGACCAAGACACCTTTCCTCTGCTGACTGCCGCTTTGAAACCTTTTGAAAAGTGGGCCCACCCCTGCCCAGGTCTAACACCATCCACCACTGAAGTGTACATGGGTGTTTTGAGTGCCCACTCCATGCTGCTAAGGGTTCTGGAAGGGTGTGGCCATCTGAGTTTGACTCTCACTCTGAGGACGCAGGTGCAGAAAAGTGTCCCTCCTTGAGAGGGCCACCTGCCAACATGGGACTCACAGCCTGGAGGGGGCACGTGGCTGAATCCCTCCCCTGGGTCCGCACAGCTTCATAAACACATAGTGGGGATGGACAGTGCAGGTGGGGAGGCCCCCGAGGGACAGGGAGGGGTCAGAGGAGGCTGCTTTGAGGACGAGACCTCTGGCAGGCTCTGTGCTTTGGTCTTTGTGGTCCAGCTTCCCTGATTCTCCATTTGCTCCTCTGCAGGGACCAGATGAGTAGCTGAGATAGGATGGAGGGCTGGGGACCAGTTCTGATGCTTGCTCAAGACCTAGCAGGCTTGTCTGTGGGGTGAGGATGACAGCCAGCATCCACAGAGGCTAGGGGATGGTGAGGGACAGCCCCCCACCCGCACCTACCTGGCCCAGTGCCCAGCTTGCCTTCCAGGACCACCTTTCTCTCCCTCATCCTCACGCTTACCCCCTCCTGGGAGCCTAGCTGTGACCCCATGCGGTCCCTCCCCTGGCAAAGCCACTTGGTGCAGCTGAGAGGGAGCCCATGGAGAAGGAAGTGGGGGATTTACTCTGCCCTGTGGGTTCCCAGAGCTTCCTCCTTTCTCCCAAATTGGGGTACATTTTGAGTGTTGTGGAAAGCCCCAACTTCACAGACCCCAGGAGGGGGAGTGAAGTGGGAGGAAGGACAAGCAGAAGGGTCAGGAAAGACCTTACTCATTGGCCCATCTGGCTGTGCCCCTTACTCCAGTCTGCTGGACCTCGATCCGAGGCCAGCTGGGGCCAGCCCGGTCATCTCGGCCAGAGGCTCAGGGCTTCCTCAGAAACATGGGCCCCTCTGCTGAGCTCTGGGGCTGAGACCCTGGGGTGCTTTCATGGCCGGGTTCTGTGATTAAGAGAAAGATCTAAGGTTTCCCTCTCCTGCTCTGTGCAAGATGCCTGCCAGCCAGGGCACAGGACCCCAACACCCAGACCTTGGAGCTCAGTCCGGAGCTCAGAGTGGTTGTAGTTTGCCCAAGGGTCCCAGGACCTACCTCTCCCAGGACACTGCCAGCGCCCCTGTTACTGGCCTTGTGCCTACTTCTGCCTCAGCCAGGAGAGGAAAAAAGCTCCCTCACCCCAAAGCTCCCTACAGCCCAGACTCCCTCCTTCTTTTCGCTTGTTTCCCAGGGGTCCTCAGTGCAGGGTGTCATCTTGATGTTGTCCCCACCCTGGACAGACAGATGTCAGAGCTCATTCTCACCCCTCTGCCGCCATAGCGTTTTCTAGACCAAGGTTGGGACCACACATTCTAAAAGCAGGTGACAAAAAGTGCAAGTCAGAACCCATGTCACTCTCCTGCTTTTGGCCCTCAGGGCATTGCACCCCCAAGTCCTCCAAGGCCTAGGAGGCCAGCTGAGGGGCTGAGCTTGGCCCCAGTCTCTGAGCCAGGGCTTGCTTGTCTGCAGCTGAAGGGACTGTCCCCACCTGGGGGGCTCTCCAGGCGGGGGCTCTACCTAGAGCTTCGGGGCAGAGAGCGCAGCTGGGGCAGGGGAGATAGGAGCAGGCAGCTTCCTGTCGGAAACCGAAACTGCCAGGTGCTTCCCTCCCTCCCGAGGTGACCCAGAGACAGCTGGACCAGAAGTCTGCAGCCCCACCCCTCCATGCTGTCCCCAGGCAGGGCTGGGCAACTCCCCTTTCGGGTATGCACCTGTGTCCACCCCGACTTGGCCTCACCTCCACCACACCATGCATCTCTGAGCCTCGAGCCTCGGCTCACCACCTGTGAAATGCACTGAGGTGTCCTCTGTCCCCAAGGTGGACAAATGCTGGAGCCACCACCTGAGGCTGCTGGTCCCACCTGAGCCACCCTGGCAAACGATTTCAAAGTCTTCGAGTAAAACCAAGGATGCAAAAGACCTTAAATTTAACTTGAACCCGTGTAAAAATGATATCATTTTAGATAGATCCAATCTAACAGAACATTAGAGCTCGTTTTACCTGTTTCTTCTTACTCCTTCACTCCGGCTGCCAGAATATGGAACGTTTCACGCGCGGCTCACGTTCAATTCCTGCTCCACCGGCTGCTCTGTGACCAGGGGACCCGGAGACGGGAAACACAGGTCTCACCGTCACCAGCCTCTGAGCCTCTAACGTGCTCCCTGTCCGTCTCATTCCTTTGTCTCTGTGACCAATCTTTAATTTAGATTATAACATAATTCACACACATACACACACAGCAGAAACGCCCCATCGCAGGGAACAGACAGGGCACACATGCTGTTCCTAGCTCCAGAGCCAGCTCCCTTCCTGCCCCTTCTTCACAAGCGTGAATTGTATAGATTCAGTACCCTGGAGGCTGCCCTACCCTGGGGTGGTGAGACGGGATTGTGAGCCCTTTAAGGCCAGCCTGCTGGGGCCCCAGGAGTTCGGCGTTCTCAGCAGGGGTCTTGGCCATGCTGGACCCTCACCACCCCCCCCTTCCTGGTCTCCATTTCCTTATCATTAACATGGGACCTGTCAACACACATCAGCACTTGGAGCCTCTCTGTCTTTCCCAGACACATTGTGGTTTTTCTGTTTTACATTGTTACATGTTCTATATATTCTTTGGCAATTTTCTATTTTTCTCCCCGTGGTCATTGGATAGGGCAGCAGGGCAGGCGGTTCCTTCACAGTTGTCCCTGTGGTCCCACGAGGGCCAGAGGACAGAGCTGTAAGGACAGTCCCTCCCAGTTCCTGGGAAAGGCTTTCGCACAGTGTCCAGCAGGGGCGTGGGGTGTTGCTGGAGGCCTGAGCGCATGGCTCCTGGGAGTTCCCGGTTCTAGGAAGCCCGTGTATCAGCTCCGAAGGCCAGGCAGGAGGCAGGCGCTGGGCGGGGCCCGGGGCTCCTGGAAATTTTTACTGATCCCACCTCTGAGCCCATGGTCTGTGTGTGTCGGGGGAAGGGGAGGGCAGTCAATCTAGCCTCATCCTTTCTGAACACAGGTTCAGTAGTCACCCCTGGTGAGGATTAGTGGGGGGGCGGGGGGAGCCCAGCTGCAATGAGCAGGCGGGACAGAGGCCCGGGTGACCCTGCCCTGGCTCTACTCTGTGCTGGTGACCCCTGGCAGCGCCGTCCCCCTCCGCGACGCCTGCCACTCTCCGGCTGAGGACAAGTTAAACCCTGCTCTGGGCCACAAGTCTCGGGTCTTGATCTCAGGGAGGCCTTTGCTGTGAGACCCACGTGGTGGAAAGTCCTGGCCTTGCGTGGGCAGGAGAGATGTGACTTTTGGAGCATACGGCTGGGTGAGCTGGGAACCCCGCTCCAGTCTAGGAGGCAAGAAACCGGGTTCCAAGTGGCCGAGGGGAATGCCGTGCCCCTCCACGGCAGTAGAAAAAAGAGGAGGCTGAAGGGACTTCTGCGTCTGCCACTTGCTGGCTGAGCCCCGTCGCTGCCTCCCCTGCCCCCCCCCTCCCATCAGCCCACAGTGCAGAGGAGGGGCCTGCAGACTGAACTGGTAAGAGGGCACTGTCACCAGTCCCTTGAGGAGGCCAGGTCCCTGTGATAGAACAATGCTTCATGCTGGAGCCCAGGATGTCCTCCTGGTAGGGCAGCCCCAGCTCCTACAGTTGGGCCTGGAGTGGGCCAGACAGGAACCTGCAGCTGCTCCTGACACAGAGCCCCGGCTGGGCGACAGGTCGGTGGGAGCCCAGCGGAGACCCTGTGGGGGTCCCAGGGCAGGGGGTCCTACTATACATGGTGGCAGTGGTCACACCGCAGAGCTCTTCATCCTCTTGAGGGAGGCAGGCTGGCACTCAGGTTTGCCCCTGCGGCACCGCGACAGCATGGCGGGCACTCAGTCAGGGAGGGACCTGTCACATGCTGGACACCAGGGCCTATTCTCGAAACCGATGGGTCAGTGTTTTTTATTTATTTTTACTTGCATGCCTTCTAAAATGTTTTCGGAAAGCCAAGTCCCCTTCAAGGTGACAGTTCTTACGAAACGTCCTTGTCCAGCTCAGTCACACCGGACCCTAGAACTGCTTCTCTTTTGGAAGATGACAGTGGCCCCATGGCTACTAGAGAAGTCTGCAAAAGTAGCAATTAGCCACCCCCCATAGCCTGACCACAGGGCAGGACTTAACACTCCCTCGCCTCCTGCATGCACACCTGTGTTAGTGAATGGCACTCGGGGCACACACCTGTTTCACAATCTCTACCCTGCAGGTGCCCAGCCCACTTGGTATGAAACATAACAACATGGCAGAGGCCGGAGCCAGGGCCCCTGGGGATCACTGCACTTCAAATATTCTTCTAAACCAATGACTGGAGGCAGGACCCTTGGCAATGGTGCCAACAGGCCAGTTCAAATATTGTTGTTTCAATAGTCACAAAGGTTGCGTTGTATAGTGTCTTGTATATTTTATACTGGACTGTATACTCATGTGCATGAAAACCCTGAAGCTTCAGATGTAGTGCACTTGATTAATGGAAACGTTGCCACCAACCCAACCTGGCAGGCGGGTCCTCACTGGAAATCATTCTACTCAGACTGATGTTTGTCAGCTTTTAATTCAAATACGCATGTTATTAAATGACCCAACTGTCTCACTGCTGAATTCCAATTCCGATATCAATAGATGGATGCATGGATGGATGAATGAATGGGTGGATATGTGGATGGATGGTGGATGATGAATGGGAGGATGGATGGATGGATGGATGGATGGATGGATGGATAGACTGGTAGAAAAGAAAGAAAGTAGAACCCTGGCCAGTTTTCTCAGTGGTTAGAGCACCAGCCCACAGATCAAAAAGTCTCAGGTTTGATTCCTGGTCAAGGGCTTGTACCTGGGTTGCAGGTTCAATCCCCAGTCCCAGTCAGGGTTGTACAGGAGGCAACCAATCACTGTGCCTCTCTCATGTGGATGTTTCTATCTCCCTCCCTCCCACTCTCTCTAAAAATCAGTGGAAAAATGTCCTTGGGTGAAGATTAACAAACAAGAAAAAGAAAAAAAAGACAGTAGGAAGCAGGCAGGAAGAAAAATTCAAAGTACACCTTTCAAAGTTAAAAACAATTCTGAAATGCACAGATAACAAAGGAGCATGTGTCAAAGATGTGTCTCTCTCGTCGATGAGAGAGCAGCAGGGCGACAAAGGTGGCTCACGGGAGGACACGGGCAGTTCCAGATCCTGTAGGGAAAGAATGCAGCACCGGCGCCGATGAACCGGTCAGTTGAGCGCCATCTTTCCCACGGAACAATCATGGGTTACCACCTGTCCATTTCCTACAAGTTACCACCTGACTTACAGCGTCTGGGACCCAAACAGCAATGAATTAAAGTCAACAAAGGTGTGTCCCCTGAGGGCCACTGACCCTTAGCAGCTGTAGGCTCGACATCAAGAGGATGTGAGGAAGGTAGCGGAGGCTTCTGGGTTCGTCTGTTGTTCGTCCTCACCCCAGGATCTTTTTTCCATTGATTTTCAGAGAGAGTGGAAGGAAGGGAGGGAGCGGAGAGAGAGACACACATCGATTGCTTGCCTCCCGCACAACCCCAATCAGGGGCCAGGGGTCAAACCTGCAACCCAGATACGTACCCTTGACCGGGAATCGAACCCGAGACCCTTCAGTGCATGGGCCGGTGCTCGAACCACTGAGCCACTCACCAGCCAGGGTGCTTGCTGGTTTTTACACCCTGAGGCAAAGCCCTGTGGTTGGATTTAGGCTGCAGGGGAGACGTGACTGTGTGAGTCAGAGGAGGAAGATCAGGAGAGGTGAGATGAGAAAGGAGAATGGGCAGATCACAGGCCAATTCTTTGCCAGGATAGCCTGGAAGTTGAGTACCCTACAGATTCCTTTAGGCTACCTTGCCCAGGTACCTGGAAAGTCTTGTGCGCATGCCCGTGTTAAAGATCCCAGCCGCAGGGCAAGCGATATCCGGCCTGCTCCATGGGGCAGGGCTGGGCTGGGGGCAGGGGGTTCTCTGCGCTCTTTGCACTGGGAAGCAGAACCCCTATTCGTTCTGAGGACACCACTGTAAACCAACTGCCCTCCCTGTCCAGTGTCCCCTGTTCACAGCAAGGAGACAGGGACTCAGAGAAATGAGGAGCCCCTCAACCTCTGGGCTGGGCCTCGAGCCCTGCCTGCTGCCTCCCCACCCATGCTCTGCCTACACCGGGAGCAGCCACCGTCTGCAACCAGGCAAAGGGGTCTGGCATCCAGGTCCGAAGGCTGCTGGGTCATTTCACTGCCAGGACAGAGAAATGGCAGCACCGGCTGAGAGAGACTCTTGGAGAACGGTTGAGCTGGTAGCGGTGTGGGTAAACCTGGAAAAGCTACACTCCGTGAAAGAAGGCAGACACAAAGGGCCTCATTCCATTCGTACAAAGTCCAGAACAGGCAAACCCACAGAGACGGAAGGTCCATGCGTGGCTGCCAGGGGCTGGGGGCCGGTGATGGGGAGTGATTGCTAAAGAGGATGGGGCTTGCTTTGGGGGTGATGGAAAGTCCTGACACTAAATAGAGGCGATAGTGGCACAACGATGTGAATATACTTACTGCCGCCGAATTATTCATTTTTAAATGGTTAAAATGGTAAATTTTATGTTCTGTGTATTTAATCACAATTAAAATTTTTTTCAATTTCTTAAAAAAAAAAAAAAAAAAGCATGGCAAAACGAGCATGTAATACAGGCTCCAGGGCTCCCACTGACCCATCCAATGTGTGTCCTGCAGACATGGAAAATCATCAGTGACCTCGCTCCAGGGAACCTTGGGTCACCTCCCCTCGCCAGGGCTGTGGCAGTGTTATCTCCCTCCCGTTCTGGGCCTGGGAAGCTTCCTCTGGCTTCCCCTCCAGATTTTCTGTGGGAGGAGCTGGCCCCCAGCATCCTGCCTGCTGCTCCTACCCAGGCGCTTATCTGGGTGGGGGAGGGGCGAGAAGCCAGGACACAGAGGCCTCTTCTTTATCTCCTCCTCTACGGCCCACAGAGCACGTTTGCAAGTGTATGTTGTCCGTCCTTCCAGATGTACCTCCCCACACCTGCCATGCAGGGTCCCCCCTTCGTGTTCCCCTTCTGAGCAGGTGGGGTCGTTATGTGCAGAAATCAGTCAGGGAGTCGGGCCTGTGAATCTAAGGTGCAGGGCGCCAGGGTGTGTCCTCCCCATTATAATACCAGGCTTCTGGAGACATCTGTGTTGGGGGCATGCCCAGTGCTTCCAGGAGGACCAGGGGAGGCGCTGAGCATGCCGGCGCTCCACAGGGCTCAACCAAAGTGACTTCTGAAATTCGGCTCCTGAGGACCACTTGGATGACTGTTCCCCTTGACTGGCCTGGGCTGCAGGTCCCCCATCCAGTGGCCTGTGGGCAGGTATGGCTACTCTATCACAGCACGTTTCTGCTGAGCTCAGACGAGGCCTCAGCATCCTTCACAGTACAGTGCTCCCAGGGCCGGGGCATTTCCTGCGAGTCCTGGGTCAGTAGTCACACACTATCCATGGGGAGCAGTTGTCCCACCCCCTCATCCACAGATGACTGATACTTTTTCAAATGCAATTAAAATGTCACGTCACGGTCAAATTGCCACAGAAGCATTCACCACTCTCACTTTCTGCAAGTTTCCTGTCTGAGCACCACCCTTAGCTGCTCTGTCCTGGGTGAGGACTCACGTGGCTTTTCTCAGCCTTCTTTGTGCATCCGTTAGGGCAAGTTTAGGGGAGCACGCGAGATACCGGAGCAGGATGGAAATCAGGGGGGCCCAGAACAAACAGGACACAGCACAAACAGGACACAGCCTGTACTCCACCGCTTGCTCAGGACAAGACCTTGGACAGGCCTCTGCGTTCTGTTACTTTACCCATAGATAAGGTTGCAGTTAAAAATCAAATTTCAGACAAACACTATTTTGGTATAAGTAGGTCTCAGATATTGACTGGGACACACTTATACTGACAATTCTTCATTGTTCCTCTGAAATTCAAATTTAACTAGGCATCTTGTATTTTCATTTCCTAAATCTGGCAGCCCTAACCATGAAGGATGTGAGCCCTATATGCAATAAGATTGTGTTTAGCTTCAAACAGCAGAAAACAAATTACAGTATAAACAGGGTTGTTTGGTTTTGTCCACATGACAACAGCCCAGTAGCAAGTGGTTCAGGTTGGTGCAGCGACAACGCCATCAGGAATGCAGGCTCTCTATGCTCTTTCTGTTCCACCATCCTCTTACTTATAGCTTCTTAGTTGCAAAGTGGCTGCACTACCTCCAGGCATCACATCTGCATTCCAGGCAGAAAGAAAGAGCAGGAGAGAAGGTGCAACCCTGGCCAGTTTGGCTCAGCAGTTAGAGCGTTGGCCCACGGTCCAGAGAGACCCAGGTTCGGTTCCCGCTAAGGGCATGTACCTCAGTTGCAGTTTGTCCCTGGCCCTGGTTGGGTCGTGTGGGTGGCAACCACTCGATGTGTCCCTTTCACGTCAATCTCTCTCTCTGCCTCCCACTCTATCTGAACAAAAAATGGAAAAATGTCCTCTGGTGAAGATTTAAAAAAAAAGAGAGAGAGAAGGTGCAGAGGACAAAAAACTGGGCCAGTTCTTCTTTATAAGAAAAATCGAGGCTTTTGTAGACATCCCACTCAACAGACTTGATAATAGGGTCCCAGTTCCCATCTCTAAGGCCCTGCCTACACCAGGACTTTCTGGCTTCTAATTTCACATCTTCTCAGCTGTCTTCAAACAGCTCCACACCCATGAGCCCATCAACCCAGCTGTGGGCCCACGGAGTCAGCAGAGCAGGTGACACTGTGGCCACTTGATCAGTGGCAGTCCTCACTGAACTTGGAGCATGAGGGGAGACCATATTGCCCGAGGCCCTGCGAGGAGGAGTCCTTATCACACTTCTCTTATCTAGACGACCATCCTGATAGAGTAGGCCGCGGGAATAGTGTGAACTGGGCTTCCAGACTTGTCTCTGAAAGGTCTCATCTTTCTCTGTAGGTTTCTATTGAACATCACTCAAGGCAGCAGCAGACTCATCTCCCCTAGAATTTTACTAGTCGTTTAAAACAAGAATTCCGCCTCCCCCCTGACCTCGGGGTTTTTGGACAATGGAGTTTCTCTCTTCCCGTCTTTTTTCCATCACCTTTCCAAGCTTCCAGGGAGGAAAGAGGGGAGTCAGGAGTTCCCCGGGGGTGCTTCTCCCAGCTTCTCTCTCCTTCAACCGTTTCCTTCCATTTTGCTCCTTCCTGGCTTCTCTGACAACCAAAGCATTGTGTGGAGTTATTTCTAGAACATTCTTGTGACTCAGCTTTGATGGGGTGGTACACCCCACGCCTCTGTCCTCACCTGCTGCTCTCGTGATAACCTCCCAGGCCCTGAACAACCTAGCCCCATCCCTCCCCACAAACCCATCAGCTGCTGGGGTGACTCTAACCTCACTCCCCAAGGAGGTCCCCTCTGCTCTCTGATGGGGAGGTGCCCCAGCTGTCACAGCCCACCAGTGGTCATAGCACCGACCTGTGTGACTGTCCAGTTCCCACCTGTCAGAGCAGGGTGGCATCAGTCCCACCGGTCAGCGCCCTTGGCACTGGCACACAGCCTGGAATGGCTGCAAGAAAACAGGTCTGTGAGTGACCCAGCTTCATCGATGGAAATGGGCCCACTCCTGCTCCAGTCCTGTTGAACTTGAATGCTTGTCGGACACGAGCGCCGTGAGTCAAGCATTTCCCTCGGCTCACCTTGAATCCCTGCCCTGGATGGTGCCTGGCACAGCCGGGCGCTCTGCTCCCAGTGGGTGGAAAATGAGCACCTGGAGTGCCGGGCTGGGGCAGGGGCTCGGAGAGGAATCCAAAGGCGGCCTGCGGTCTGCAATGGGGGACGGACAGAGCCGGCTCGGACCCGATACACAGGAGCCTGGGCCCTGAGTCCCCAGGAACGGGTTTGCATCCCTTCCGAAGGCCAAAGAAGGCTGCTGAGCGGCCACTGAGCCGGACTCTCCGTCTGCCCAGGGCTCGGTCGCGCCCCACCCGTATCCAGGAAATGGGAATATTTTCCTGTCCACTATCGGGGTTCTTCCACAAACAGACCAGCACGTGGTGCCCAAGGACACTGAGGACGTGTCTCCCTGCGCGAAGCCTTCCCTCCTCCGTCCCTGCCGAGCTTCACCCTAACATCACCTCCAAATAAAACTTCTCCTTTCCTTCCCTGAGGAGTTCCCCATTCGAGGTGACCGCACCGCCCTCAACTTCTCCCTGGAGTTTCAGGTTCTTGGTTATTTTAGGCCTCCTTCCCGCATGGCCTTCGCCCAGAGCCCGTCCCTCTCCGGACGGGCTCCCCGACCTGTCTTCCTCGAGCCTCACCGACCGTCTCCCCTCGAGCAAGGGCAAGTGCGGGTGCTTCGGAAGGTGCTTAGTTCTGGGCCTGCTTTGCTTTTGAAACCGCTGTCTCGAGATAGCACACAGAAGCACACAATTCACCCATTTAACGTGTACCATTTCAGTGGTTTTTAGTATAGTCAGAGCTGTGTGCGCAGCATCATGATCTAAATTTAGGACATTTTCATCGCCCTTAAAAGAAATGCCGTACCCCTTAGAAGTCACCCCCAGCCCTGGGCAGCCACCAGTCTACTTTCTGTCTCTGGACCTGCCTGTTCTAGACATTGCACATAAATGAGACCGTAGGCCGTACAGGCTTTGTATCTGACTCCCTTAACTCATCGTGATGTTTTCAAGGTTCATCCACATCAGAGTGTGTCAGGACTTCATTTCTTTTTTTTTTAATCCTCACCGAGAATATTTTTTTCATTGATTTTTAGAGAGGAAAAGAGAGAGAGAGAGGGAAATACTGATGTGAGAGAGACACATTGATTGGTTGCCTTCTCATGCGACCCAACCAGGGCCAGGGATCAAACCTGCAACCCAGGTACATGCCCTTGACCAGGAATCGAACCCAAGACCCTTCAGTGCAGAGGCCAACACTCTAACCACTGAGCAATGCCGACTGACCAGGGCAGGACTTCATTTCTTTTTCGGGCTGAACCACACTCCATTGTGTGGACCGTACCATCCTTTGAGCTAACTTTGCTCAGCTGGGACAGGGTGACAGCCTGGGTGTGGACCCTAACCCTACACTCTGTGTGTCTCAGGCGAGTTACCATCTTGGCCTTGGCTTGCAAGTTGTGTAACAGGGACAGTGAGAACAGCCCCACGGGGCAGTGTGAGGATTCAGTGAGGAGAGGCAGGCAGAGCGTCCTGCACAGGCAGGAGGGGACACGCGGGTGCTGTCAGCTTCGCCACCACCCTCCGTGGGCTGGAAGGGCTGATGACAGGTGCAACGCGTTGGCGCTTTGTGCAGAGTTCTGCTGTCCGAGTTGGGTCCCGGCGCCGCCACAGTGTCGAGTTTGTGGGGGGCCCAGGGAGCCTGGCCGCGGGGTGGAGGTGTTTCGGCACAGTGGCGGTTCTGACAAGGAGTTCCAGGACGGAGCCAGGTTTCCTGACTAGTGAGCTCTAGAACCTTCTGGAGCACTTGATGAAAGTGAACATTCTGGCTCCTGGCAGAAACTCATCCTCAGTGGGTCTGCCCTGCAGCTGCCCGGGGTCATGGCCGTGGAACTCAAGTCCAAAGGTGGCTTCCGTTCTGGGGAGAGGATAGCGGATACTCAGAGGGCACCGGCTTCGGCTGCTGTCCCGGGAGCCGGGTTCTGCATTTACACCCTGGCCGATGTACCAAACCAGAAGGTCAGCCCATGGGAGCAGGTGGCAGAGCCTACAGAGGCTGAAAGTCTTCCCGCCTCTGCCCTGGACCAGCTGCCAGGGTCCAACGGTGCTCTGGAACAGCAGGGTGGTCCCTGGGACCAAAGAGCTGACCTCAAGGCCCCTAGGAAGGAACTGGGGGTGCTCTGTGTCCACGGGGCCAGGGAGCTTTGCTTAGAGATGACTTTTCTGTGGTGCGGGTTGTCATGAACACCAGCCCTGACTCAATGATGACCTTCCCCGTACACATAGGAGACAAGGTCTTGCTCCCCGGTGCTCTGACCTCTCCACGTAGAGGGTCTGCCGAGACCTGGGGGCTGGGACCAGACCTGGAAGGCCACAGGAGCCCAGACCACTGCCCTCTCCATCACATGTTTGACATCCCAGAGCCCCCTCCCCAAATTCCAAGGGGACAGTATATTGTTCTGGCCTGGCCTGTCAGCTGTGGTTGAGGGGTGGGGTCACAAAGTGACCCTTGCCTGGAGTGTTGTGATGGAAAGAAAGGGTCATCGTGAGGGGTGAGAACCCTGTCATGGTGATTGGGCCCCACACTGTGGCTGGTAGCACCTATAAGTGGCTATGACGACACTCAGGCCTGTCCAAGGTGCGATACACACAAGGATCACTAAGAAACGAGACTGCTCAGCTCAGAACATGAAAAGGCGCCTTGCCCATGTGTGCAGGGTTCTGCTCGTCCCCATTGCCCTGCAGGCTCAGCTCTGCAAACCGGCACAGCCGCAGGACAGGCAGGCACCACGGGCTGCCCAGGCATAATCGCCCTGGCTTCACAACCAGCCAAAGAAAAGCTTCTCTTCCATGCTCAGTATCTGACCCCAGGAAGGATCCAGGTGTTGCTAGCCAGCCTGGAGGAGCCCAGAATACAGGTGTCCTCCTAAGGGCCCTGTCTGGTCAGGGGCCCACCCTGTGGCCAGAAGGCAGGTCTATTTCCAGAAGAAGAGGGACACCATGCAATCCAGGCACCCCAAACCGTACATCTCTCCCCAGGTGCTGTCTGCATGCTGTTAGGAGCAGATGAGAGGGTGCCCATCTCCCTGTGTGACACACGGAGATTGAGGTTTGGAGAGGTACTGGGCCCCAGGAGGTCCAAAGGTTAGAGCGAGGGTGGGAGCTGGTCCCCTCCAGGGAACCCAGAGACTTTATGCTGCTAAGATTCATGAGACTTAGTCACAGCAAAACAAACCCCAATGTTTATTTTCCCAGGAGTAAATTATGACTTTAATAGGCAGACATTCTAATCTCTAGGCACAGATTAGCAACGAAAGGTGCTTTGCCATCTTTCACCCACAGCTTCAGAACCAAGAAAGTCACCCCATCAGCGTCCTTTCCCTGCTCCCCAGGCGAGCCCCTGTGCCAGGGCCGTCCCTGCCAGGAGCTCCCCCGCCTGCCCTGTGTTCAGATCCTGCCCAGATGCTCTCTCCCTTCCAGGCGTTTCTAGAAATCTGTCAGCCACTGAATGCAGTGTCTCAAGGGCAGGATCCATGGCTCGTCTTTCTGGGAGGATGCTGGGCGCACTGAATCAGCTCTTCATGAACTCATTCATTTCACTGATGCCCGTGCTGGCTGCCAGCAGTGTAGGCAGAAATAGGTGCGGCGGTTCATGCGCCAGGCGTGTCTGACTTGGGGGCCCCAGGGCTTGTTTCTGGTCTTTCCTGCCACCCTTCACCTCACAGGTGCCCGGGCAGGGCAAGGAGAAGGGGAAGAGGGGCCTTTGCCATTCTTAGCCAGTCTCTTGTTAAAACACAGCCTTTCTGGGCACCTGGAAAGCAGACGAGTGGGTGGGAAAGCAAGGGACAGCAGTCACACCCTCTGCTGGAGGAGCTCCTGTTCCCCTGAACAAGTTGGGGCCTCTCAGTAAGAAAAGGCCTTTGGGGGTCCCATACCCCCCCCCCACAGACCCCCGCAGTGGCTCTCCTGATAGAGTTGAGACACAGGGATCAGGTGGAGGGAGCAGAGAGCCCTGGCTTGAACACAACTTTCCTCCGAGGCTCAGCTTCCCCTTTCGTAAAATCAGTGGTTTTACCTGACAATCTCAGGGGTCTCTTCCCCAGGATGGCAAGTCCCCTCCCCCCTCCCCTCAGAGCCCGGGCAGCGCGGCGGCATCTTTCCTTCTCTGTGTCTTGTTGAGGGTCCCCAGAGAATAGGGGAGCCCACCACCAGCGCACACTCCTGCTCTAGTTCCTCATTCGCTGTCGTTGCCCCTGGGGCTTTGGTGGAAATATTTAAGGGACAAATGAGGAACAGGTGGGTTTTTCTTTGTGGGTAAGGATGACCACTCATTCCCTCAGCCACACATTCAACAGCAAACACAGCAAGGTGGTCTGAAAAGTATCCTTGGTGGGTCCTGGATTCTTTGGACCCCAGAACACAGTGGGGGCAGCAAGCCAGAGCCATAGCATCAGGGCTCCCCCGCTCCTGGGAGAACCCGGGAGTCGCTGCCACTGGGCTGGCGGTGGTGGTGGCGGTGGCGGTGGGCAGGAGGGCTTCTCAGCAGCCCTGGGAGGAGCGAGCGGTGGGGATGTTTCAGAGGCAGCTGCGTAAGGCTCGGAGGGGCCGCGCTGGAGCTCAGGGAGGCGGAGGACTTTATCTCGGGTGGAGTGACAGGATCAGATTCGTCTTGTGGCAAGCTCTCCAGGTGTCCTGCGGAAGGACTGGAGGGCATCCCGGCTCAAGAGATAACAAACAGCCCTGTCAGAGAGGGAGATGTATGTGGACTGGGAGACCATCCATCCTAGGCCTGCCCAGGTCTCAGGCTGAAAAATGGACCTCTTCCACCTTGGCACCGCAGCAGGCGGGCCTGCTCTTATTGCTCACACTGCCTGAGCTCAGCTGCCTGCAGCAGCTCCGGCTCGGCGCTCGTGGGCACAGCAGGGCTGCCTACCACAGGGGGGAGCACAAACCACCTCCCCGCAGGAGCCTTGGGGTGAGGTGGTCTGAGTCAGGAAGCGTGGTGGCAGGTGACAGAACACCCCCAGCCCCCTCACTCAGGGGAGTGCAGGTAGGACCCAGGACCCGAAAAGTGTTGGCTCAAGTAACTGGCTCCAGGAAGGGCAGGATGGGGCTGCCTCAGGGCACCCCAGGTCTAGCCAGGGTGCTCAGGGCAGACCCTCCCTGCTCTCTCCCAACAGACCACCCAGGCAGCTCCAGACAAACCTCTCGAGAACTGCTCCTCTGTTCTCGATCAAAAAAAAAAATTCCAGAGAAGTATTGTCATTGGCCCAGCTTGGATCACGTGCCCTCTTCTTGGCCCAATGGCTGCATCTGCGGAGATTGGCCTGAGCCCTGAGGCCTGGGACCTGAGCAGGGCAGCGAAGTCCAGGCCTGGCACTGGTCGATCACATCCTGCAAGTGCGCCTTCAAAACTAGCTGCTTTTTTTGCCCTGGCCGGTTTGGCTCAGCGGTTAGAGCGTCGGCCTGCAGTCTGGAGAGACCCGGTTCAGTTCCCGCTAAGGGCATGTACCTCGGTTGCAGTTTGTCCCCGGTCCTGGTTGGGTCCGTGTGGGTGGCAGCCACTCGATGTGTCCCTTTCATGTCGATGTTTTTCTCTCTCTCTCTCTCTCTATCTGAACAAAATATCAAAAAATGTCCTTGGGTGAGGATAAAAAACAAAACAAAACAAAAAACTAGCTGCTTTTTTTTTTTTCTTATTTAAAAAAGTGAAAATAGCCATGGCTAGAGCGTCAGCCTGTGTACCAGAGAGTCCCGGCTTTGATTCTGGCCAAGGGCACGTACCTCCATTGCGAGTTTGTCCCCAGCCCCAGTTGGGGTCATGCCGGTGGGTGGTAACCAGTCAATGTGTCCCTCTCACATCGATGTTTCTTTCTCTCTCTCACTTTCTCCTACTTGGTCTGAAGATAAATGTGAAAGTATCCTTGGGTGAGGATTTTTTTTTAAAAAGTAAAAATAAAACAAAAAAATATTTATAGCAAAATCTAAATGTGCAGTTCAGAGGAAAAGGTGAAAATAAAACAAAATGAGAATAGCGATGCCTCTCAGAGAGTTACATGGAGATTAAATGAGGTTACGCAGTCAGTAAACAAATCGTCATTGAGAGTCCAGCCCAACGAGAGGGCCCCTGGCCTCTCTGAGGCTGCAGCGAGGACAAGGAGGGTTTTCCTGGTTGTAACTCGGCCTGTGCAAAGGCCCTGGGGGAAACATAGGCAGGCGATGTTCCAACACCAGAACCAGTAACTACTCGTATTGTTTTATATCAGACCCAGGGAAATGTGATCCAACTCTAATCGCTGGTTCTCAAGGGAAGTTTGGGAGAACAATCCTAAAAGTGAAAGTATATTGTTTCTTTTGTATTTCTTCTTGTGGGAGATACCTCTTCATATACTTTGCTCATTTTTATCTTAAATGTTTATTTTTTTTTTTTTACTTCTTTGTAGCAATTTTTGTACACAGTGCTATTAGTCTTTTGTTTTGCATGTTGCTAATATCCTCTCCCAGCCTACTCCCTACTTTTTAGGATTATTTGTGGCCTCTTTTGTATACAATTTTAATGCTTATGTAGCCAAGTCTATCCATCTTTTTTCTCCAGGTTTCTGGGTTTTCTTTATTATAAATGAATGGTATATGCTGCCTCGTGTTTTCTTCTAATACTTTTACTGGTTTGATTTTCACATTTTATTCTTTAACACACGTGGAATTTATTTTTCCAAGTGAAATGAGGAATATATGTGGTTGTTTTTTTCCCTCCGAAATGGAACGATGCGTTGTCCTGACAGCATCTGGCGGAGAGTACTCGCCTCTCCTGGGGTTTTAAATGCCACCTGGGTCCCGTGGACACTTCCTTTTACATGTGCACAGTGGCCGATTTTCCTGCAGAAACTTTCCCACTGCTTAGCCTGGTTCTCATCTGAAATTGAACAAAAAAGATGAGCGAGAACTCGGAGCTCATCTTTGGGCCACCCCACAAATGTGGGAGCTAGTCAGCAATTGCGATTCCCATCTTATAAGCACACGGAGGCTTAGAGAGCTTCAGAAACTTACCTCCAACCAGGTTGGGAGAGTGAAGGAGACAAAGCACGAATAAGTGAATGAGGCTGCTTCCCAGCGAGACTGCCTCTTGCCACAGAAATAATAGTGCTGCTTTCTAGGGAAAAAAAAAAATTATATATATATATATATATATTCCCTCCCGATGCTGAACCTTCCAAGGCCCCTACCTCCACACTGATGTGTTCCTTACCCTTCATCTCATGAGAGAACGAACATGAGCATACCCTGCTGCGCCCTCCCTTGTAAAAGAGAGGTTTGGTATTCCACACAAGGTACTAGAATTGATCGAACTACAGCTTTCAGGTGGACATCTGCATCCTGTCTAACTTTCATTGTGCCATAGTGCTGTTTATATAATATGCATCCTCTGTAGATAAATCTGAGCCTAGAAATGGCTGGATCACTGGACAGCTCTTGATAACTATTGCCCAGATGCTCGGTGGGGAACTATTACCAGTGAACATCTCTGCAGCCCGTTGACCTGCACCACCGCCCACACTGGATAGCTTCATTTTTAAAGCTGGCCTTTTCTATAGGCGAGAAACACTATCTGATTATTTAGCCCATGGTCCTTTGAACCAGTGAGGTTCAGTGTTTTGCTACACCTTGTGATTCAGCACTGACAAGGTGCTAAGTCTGTGAAAACCTTCCTTCTCTAGCTTTATCCAGAACCCCTCTGGAGATCCAGGGGAAAAGACACCACCAGGCGTGCAGGGGTGGCAGGCTGGTCCTGCAGGTGACAGCCTGGGGCTGTGCTGGGCACTGCAGCTGACGCTACACCTGGGTCGTCCAACCCTTCTGCAGCGGCGCCCGCCCTTGGGAACTGCGTCCTCCTTAGCCACTCATGCTTGGTTCCTTTTTGCAATCCGGAAGGGAGATGGGCCACCCTTCCATGGCCTCCTTCCTGTGACTGTCACCCACAGTGTGGACGGGCTGGTAGACAGGCAAGCCAGCGGGTAGCAGGGGTGGCTGGCCAGGTAACAGGAGGAAGGAGCAGGGTAGGGTGGGCAGCAGCGCTGCATAAGGAGGTGTGGGCTTCAGCCCCAGGCAGAGTTGCCTCCATTCCAGCATTGCCACCTCCCCACAAGTCCTGGGTCTCCTGGGCCTCAGTTCCTTATCTGTTTGTAACTTGCCGTGGGGCTTGTTCCAGAGTTTGAAGGAAAGGGTGTTTGAAAGCACTGACCCGCACACCTGCACACGTGGGAGACAGCAGGCGGCTGCCCTGCACGAGAAAGCTCCTTCTCCGAGGCTGCCTGGCTGGCCGCTGCCTTTGGCTCAGCCTGGAACTGGGATTTTAGCTGCCTGCTTTGCACACACAATAATTAATGACTTTGCCAGGAGAACTTGACTTCACAATCCTCTCAACGTGACCACCATCCTGATTCTTTATTTTATGTTCCTAACTAAAGCTTCGACATACCTAAAAACAAATGACCCGGAATCAAATGGTTGGGAACCCAGAAGCCTTTCCCAGGACTGCAGCATTCTGAGGCACGCTGAGTTACATAGAGGGAGCCCCACGGAGGAGTCAGGGGTCTGGTGTGGCAGGGGTCTGTCCAGGCACTGCTAGTGCTAGCTGTCCCTGTACCCCACCCACACACCATGCCCCCACTTCTGCATACACCCTCTGGCCACCTGCCCCTGGCCCTCCTTTATGGCTGTCCTTGGTCACCGCATAGGAGGACACAAGGGAGATTGAGAGTCTGGGCAGCCCTCACCCCGAAGGGACAGGAGCTGCTGCATAAATATCCTCCTCTGGTGATGGCTCCGAGGGCCTTTCTAGGGTTCCCCGGGATGCCCAGAAGATGGAATTCTAGCAGCCCTAGGGGAGTGAGCTACCTTCCTCTGGTCTCCCACTCCTCTGTCTGGGCCTCCTGGAGGCCCCCACTAGGCACCTACTGGCTTCCTCCGTGTCCACCTCTGGGGGAACCAAGGACGACAGTGCTCAGCCATTGATTTGCCCCCTGCCCCTGGACAAGGCATTTCACCTCCTGGAGCCTGTCACCCATTCTCAGAATCCAGGTGGAAGTTTAAGCTCACCTGCAGGGCTGCTGTGATAAGGAGGAAGCACCTGCCCGTGAATGGCTTGAGACATGCTTTGGGGCCCTCTTTCCCAAGATGCGGTCTTCGACCACGCAGAATCACCTGCAGGAAAAGGCAGACCGCTGACTGATTGTAAGAGGCAGGTTCTTGGCCCTGCCTGCCCTTTAATCTCATCCCAGAAGAAGGAGTTGGCAGGGCTAAGCTCTCCGTGTGGGAGCCTCACCCAGAGGGAGAAATCTGTACTGGAAATCCTGTCTGCAATTAATGTTTTTATATTTTGCTTATCATGGATTTTTGCATTGATTCTAATTTTTTTCGGTATTGGGTTAAAATGTGATTTAGCTCAAACACTGAGTTCTTTGGTGCCTCCTTAAACGTTGCCCCTGAGCACTTGCCACCCTCGTCCCAGAGTCTCCCCTTCGGTCGCTCCAGGTAGTTCTGCTCCATATTAAAGTTGGAGACTCTGTGCATCAAGGATGATGAACAGTAACTCAAAGCAGGCCTCAGGTGACTGAGAGCAAGAAAGGCATAATGTCAGGAGGCTTTTGGTTGCAAGAAACAAACCTAAGCTAAAACTATATTGAAGAAAAGTAAATTTATTATCAGAGGAGCGCGTTGAGAAGTAGGGTGGGTTTCAAGTTTGGTCGATTCAGCAGATTGACCAATGCTCTGAGGAACCCCATCCTTTCTGTCCATCTGTGTCCTCCCCAATGTCAGCACCATCGTCAGGGTGGTAGCCACAGAGCAGCAGCAAGCTCAGGGTCACCTCCAGACACAGCAGTTCAAGAGACTGCTGATACCTCCCTGCATGGGGGAGCCAGGGAAGTCCCAGAAGCCCCTCCCCTTACATCTTATTGGCTGAGGTTGGATCACATGTCCACATTTGAGCTACTCACCAGCAGAGAAATGAGCTTCTTTGTGAACAGGCGGAAGGGTGGGAGTTGGCCAGGCTGGATCCAGGGCTGGGTGGAGTCCTGGAGTGGCTGGAGTAGGCGAAATGGAGACCTAAACCAGCCGGGGCTTGTGCTTGCAAGCAAGAAGAAGGAGACAGCGCAGAGTGGGGTGGTGGGCCAGGGCCTGGGCAAGCAGGGTTCCTCGTGGATACCCCAAGAAGGCATTGCAGATGAGTCTCACAGCGGGTGTCTTGTTGACAGGCAGGGCCACCTTTGTGTGCACGGAGGAAAGTGTTGAGGTCCCTCATGCTGCTACACCTGCCTTTCCTGCCTGTTGCCCAGTGCACCTGCCTGCACACCTTTATGCCTCTGCCCTGGCGCCAGGTGGACAGGCTGATCCCGCGGCCCTCCAGCTCTGCCTTCCCTGTGCGCCTTTGCCTGGGCTCTGGGTGAACCTCCCCTTCTCCATAAGGGGCCATTCCCTGGATCCTGGTTGGGTCAGTCTTGGGCAAGGGGCTGGGGGAGAAAGACAAGAGATGCTCCTGAGGGCAGGCAGCTTCCTGGCTAGAGCCAGGACTTCCTCTGCTTTAGGTTTCTTTCCCTTCATAGTCGACTCAACGCCCTGGAATCTGATGTCCACACCCGGTGGCCAGGACAGGACGCCACACACACACACACACACACACACACACACACTTGAGCCTGAGCATTACCCCTTTTCCCAGCGTCCTGTATATAGTTACTCCTCTCTCATTTCCCAAAAGAAGGCCTAGGTCTAGCCATGATGCCTCACCCCCGTCGCCCCTATTGTAGCAAACACATCTGTTAGCAACTCGGGCGATTTCCAGGCTTTGCTTGCAACAACACTGAAGGGGGACTGTGGACTTGTCAGCTGATAGTCATTCAAAATCATTTTTATGACCAGTGACCATGTGGTTCAGAGCATGTAACTGTCAGAAGGAGGCCACAGGGGTGTCACCAGGGCACAGCTGCCTTTCAGGATTCATCCCGATCTATTTATGGGATTGAGGGTTCTCGGGCTTTCACATTAAAAGCCCACAATAGCAATGGAATTAATCCCAACCCTGTCTTCTAGCGAATAGACTAACTACTGAAACACGCCCTGCCTCATCCCTCATTGTAGAAGGGGTATTTTCAATAAAAATACACTTTTCCGTCTAACAATTCTCAGATGTATACCAAGTTCACATTGTTTCTATCAGTGGCATACTATTAATGGTCATAATGATAACCCAACCCAGAAGACACATTTTAACACAAGAAAATGTTCTAATCTCGATATTCGAATTTATTTACATAGTTCTGTGTGACTGTCAAACTGAAAATAAGGATAAAATTCTGCTGGGTGAAATGGGAATGTGCATTAAGAGAAAAAGGAGCCCTGGCCCATCTGGCTCAGCAGTTAGAGCATCGGTCCAGGGACCAGGGAGTCTCGGGTTCAATTCCCGGTCAAGGGCACATGCCTCAGTTGTGGTTTGATCCCCGGCAACCAATAGATGTGACTCTCTCACATTGATGTTTCTCTCTCTGTCTCTCTCTCTCTCTCCCTCCCCCCCCTCCATTCTAACTAAAAGAGAGAAAGAGAGAAGGTGATGGTGGAAAAGTCAGGTGTCAAAGAGGCTATTCATGTATGTTTTTCCAACTGCACATAGCCTTTATTTTTATTTTTTTATTTTTTTATTTTATCCTCACCCGAGGACATTTTTCGATATTTTGTTCAGATGGAGTGGGAGGGAGAGAGAGAAACATCGACGTGAAAGGGACACATCGAGTGGTTGCCACCCACACGACCCAACCAGGACCAGGGACAAACTGCAGCCGAGGTACACGCCCTTAGCAGGAACTGAACCCGGGTCTCTCCAGACCGCAGGCCAACACTCTAACTGCTGAGCCAAACCGGCCAGGGCTGCACCTAACCTTTAAAATGTCATTGGTATCTCTGTTTTCTTTGGTCTGCTGCTTTTTAAAATTAATATAATTTGTTTTTTTAGAGTAGTGTTGGGTTTATAGGAAAATTGAGCAAAAATCATGGGGAGTTCCCAAATATCGCCATCCCCTCCGTTCCCTCTATTATTAACATCGTTCACTGGTGTGACAATTTGTTACAATTCATGAGCCAATACTGATGCATTATTATTAACTAAAGTCCATGGTGCACACGAGGGTTCACTTTTGGTGTCCATTCTGTGGGTTTGGACAAATGTACAATGACACGTATCCACCATTACAGTTAAACACCCTCTGAGCTCCATCTATTCATTCCTCCTTTCCCACAATCCCTGGCAACCACTGATCTTTTTTTTTTTTTAAATCCTTACCCAAGGATATTTGTTCCATTGATTTTGAGAGAGAGTGGGAGGGGGAGAGGGAAAGAAACATCGACCTGAGAGAGATACATGGATCGGTTGCCCTCCGCCTCATACCCCAACTGGGGCCAGGGATCAAACCTGCAATCCAGGAGGTGCCCTTGACCAGAGATCAAGGAGACCCCCTTAGTGCGCAGGCCGACGCACCAACCATTGAGCCACACAGGCCAGGGCCAACCACTGATCTTTTTACTGTCTCCGTAAGTGTTGCCTGTTCCAGAATGTGCTCGAGTTGGAATCATACGGTGTGCAGCTTTTTCAGGCTGGCTTCTCTACTTGCAATATGCACTTAAGTTTCCTCCAGGTCTTTTCATGGCTTTGATAGCTTTTTTTTTTTTTTTTTTATCTTATTCACAAATAAGATCCCATTGTCTGGATGGACCACCATTTGTTTATCACTTCACCTTTCGAAGGACTTTTCAGTTTCTTCCAAGTTTGGTCAATCAACACCCGTGTGCAGATTTGTGTGTAAACATCAGTTTTCAACTCTTTGGATAAAAACCAAGCAACGTGATTGCTGAATCAGATGGTGGGAACATGTTTCATTTTGAAAGAAACTGCCAAACCGTCTTCCAAAGTGGCTGCACTGTTTTGTATCCCACCAGCAGGGAATGCAAGTTCCTGTTTCTCCGCATCCTCAACAGCCTCTGGTGTTATTAGTGTTCTGGATTTTGGCGATTCTGAAAGGTGTGTAGTGATATCTCATTTTAATTTGCCTTTCTCTGATGACAGATGATGCTGAGCATCTTTTCATGTGCTTATTTGCCATCTGTGCTTCTTCTTTGGTGAGGTGTCTGCTCAGATCTTTGGCCCATTTTCTAATTGGCTCCTTTGTTTTCTTATTGCTGAGTTTTAAGAGTTCTTTATATATTTTAGATAACAGTCTTTTATCAGAGGCGTGTTTTGCAAACATTTTCTCCCAGTCTGTAGTTTCTTTTCATTCTCTTAATAGTGTCTTTGGCAGGGCAGAAGTTCCCAAGTTCCCTCTCCAGGGCTAGATGCTGGTGGAAAGTTGGCTTCACCTGGGGAGGCTGAAACCCAGAAAGATGGGAAGGTGGTTTTCTTTTTTTTTTTTTTTAAACCTCGCCCAAGGATATGTTTATTGATTTTAGAGAGAATGGTGGGAGGGAGGGAGGAAAGGAGAGAAATATCAATCGATGGCCTCCCCCGTACGTGCCCTGGCCAGGATTGAATCTGAAACCTAGGTGTGTGCCCTGACTGGGAATCGAACCTGCAACCCTTTTTGGAGTATGGGACAACGCTCCAACCAATTGAGCCACCTGGCTGGGCAAGACAGGAAGGCGGTTCCTTTTAGGTGACTTGGACTCCTGCCTCTATAGACACTGGCACATCGGGGGTGCAAACAGGCACTCAGACCCAATGCCATTGATCTCTGCTGCCACCCTCCTGCTCTGTGCCCCTCTGTCCAGTACTCTAGGGCGATGCCTCACCTTGGCACTGACTTGCCCATAATTGGGTCTCCTGGTAGGTGAGTATTGCCTTGCTCACCAGGCTGCATATGTCTTTGGGGAAGGGATGGGTTTTCTTCTTTTTATGTGTCATGTTCCAGTGCCCAGGAGTTGTGATGTGAGAAACCAATCCATGGTAGGCAACAGAGAGACCAAGAGGGTGAGAGGCCAGCATGGGTATTCAACCTCCACTTGTGTGGGCTGTGTAGCTGTGGCTAAGTTGTGCAACCTGTCGGAGCCACAGTCCCTCTACCTGTAAAATGGGGGTTTCGGTAGCATCTGCCTGGCAGGTGGGTGAGAAGTGGGAAAATGCAGAGATGGTGCCCAGCTCAGTGCCTGCCTCCTCCATGCTGATAGCTCCAGTCGTGACTCTGAGATTGTGATGTGTCAGGGCTGGACTGGCTGTCAATCTGACCCCGTCCCCAGGTACAGCACAGGAAGAAGCAATACCTCTGCTGCTTCCTTCTTCCCACCAGCCATAGTTCCCTCAGGCCGGGACAAGGGAGCCTTTCAGATTAACACAGGGTCCAGAGCATGGTCTCTGACTATCAGTGTTATTCTCAGTGTTTCGGGATCTGTCAGGTCTCAGACGGTTTTCAGTACTCCGCGTCAATGAGTGACACTGCAATTGTTAACTTAGCACAAAGGACTGGGACAATGAAGTGTTGTTTGTAGGGGATGAGTTGCAGGGGACCCCAGGCCCAAGCTGGGTCCAGGTTCAGCTAATGCTCCATGTGAATTCAGTGGTTGTTTGGGAGGTGCTTACCTCCCTACCCAGCTGGGAGCCCCTTGAGGCTGCTTCAGGATGTCTGTTTACTGCTCATCGCCCCACCTGGCCCACTTTTTTGCATGTTAACATTTCTGAAATCCAGAGGCACCTCAGGACTATAACGCAGAACATGTTCTCATTTCTCAGTGGCATATAAAATACTGGTGCATTTTAAAATCAATGCTAGCTCAGAGTCTATGAAACAAAGGAGTCAGTATCAATAAATATTAGTGCATAAAGTCTGTGGCTTAAGCAACATGACTGCCACTTTTAGATCCGCTTTATTCTGTGAAATGGGTGTTCTTCTGCAATGACTGAAAATGCCCACATTAAAGCACATTCTGAAAGCCAGGGAAACAGCAGACGCCAGACATTTGTGTTACAATTAAACCAGTCACCATACCTCCTCTTACCCAAGAGGTCAAGGGACTGAGTCGGGGGGCATGTGGCTACTTGGTCACTCAGCGGAGCAGACCCCTGCCCAGTGCCCCTGGAGGTGGACACAGGAGAATGGGGCAGGAGCGGTCAGTCCTCCCCTCTCTCAGAGCCTCTCGGGCTGTGTCCCTGGTGGCTTCTTCCACCCAGCCCAGCTCTGGTGGGCAGAGCTCAGTCCAGAGGCCAAGGGTTAGGGAGAAACAGGCCCCTGGAGTAAACCTAGAAGAAGAGAAGCATTTTTTGGCACATCTCCGTGAATTTTTGTACTTGAGAATTGGGGACCTTGGACCTTCACATGCAGATTTATGCTAAATGCGATGCAAATCAGAGCCCTGCTTTTCTGAAGTTCTGGCCCCTGTGTCTCCTAAGACCTTGACCCTGGGACCCCAGCTTGCCTCTAAGAAATTAAGTGTGGGCTGGGGAAGGAGGAAAGAAAAAAACATCGATTTTACTAAAATGTACTAACTGGGCAAATGCATCAGATATGCCACAAAGCACTTCAGAAAAAAAAAAGTGAAGCAGGTGGGGATGAGGAGGTGGGGGTATAGCGGGGAAGAGGAGCAAAGTTGGGTGACAGGTCTCCGCAGCAGCCTGGGGCATTTCTTCGGGTTGGCAGTCAATGAATGATATGCAAATGAGCGCAAAGCACGTGTAGTTGCCGGGGCCGCAGAGGCCCAAGAGCGCGGGATCTTGTGCTTCCAGCATTTTCGCCTTGGCTAACTCCGGGATCCCACGCGCGGGGCAAGCGGACCCGGGCGGGCAGGAGAGGGAGGGGCGCCCCCTGCCGGCCGAGTGCGGAGGCGACCCGGCCCTTCCCGGGCCACGCGGCGGGCGGGCCGGCGGCCGGAGGAGGGGCGCCTGCCGCTCGCCTCCCGCCCGGGTGCCAGACGCCGCGACTCCTAAAACTGCGAGGCGGGTGGCCACTGACGGCTAGAGGTGGGTGTGTGCCGCGACGCGCTCAGCTCCAGGCCTCTGCCCGCCCGCGCGGAGCGCGGCCTGCGGAGCCAGCGAGGGTGGGCACGAGCGTGGGGCCCGCCACGCACAGCACCTGCGCTACCTGCACGGAGTCCACACTGCTACCCCCAAGACCCCCGCGCCCCCCTAGAGCACCCCGCGCCCCGCCACGACACCCCGCGCTCTCGCACATTCACTCGGCGTCCCCCACTCCACGGCACCCAGTGCTACCCTCGCGGGCACCCCCTGCTACCGAGCGGCGCGCATCCCTCTCTCTCTCCACCGCGGCCCGCTCTCCCCCCCGGACTCCGCGCTCCCCTCCCACCCCGGCTCCCGGCGCAACTGCACACACACCCCACTCCCACCCGCCGGATCAGCCCCCACACTTGCACACACTCAGGGCCGCCGGCGTGCCCCCCAGAGCCCCCGACGGAGTTGCCAGGGCGCTCCCTAGGGTCCGCGTCTGCCCCAGGGCGGGGACGGGGGCGGCGGCGGGCGGAGCCCCTCTCCCGAGCCGGCCCCGCTCGGAGCCCGGGCCCCTCTCCCGCGGCCGGCGCCCCGGGGCGGAGCCGAGCGCGATGGGCGCCGAGAGGGAGGCAGGTGGCGCAGCGGCGGCGGCGGGGGGCAGGAGGCGGAGGCGGAGCGCGCGGGGCGGGGGCCGCGGGGCCCCGTGAGACACTCGGGCGAGCGCGCGACAGCCGGAGCCGGGCGCCCGCGAGCCAAAGGCGCGGCGGCTGGACCGGGCGCGGGCCGCGGAGGCCAGAGACCGCCCGGGGCGGCGCTCGCGCTTTGTTCCCGCGCGGGCAGCCGGGAGGGCGGAGCGAGCGGCCGGAGCCGAGCCCGGGCATGGCCCAGGCGGCCGCCCCTCGCGCCCCGGCCCCGCCGCGCGCCTGAGTCTGACGCGGCGGGAGAAGACGGAGCGCGGATCGCCCCCAAGTTACGGAGGCGGGGACCGAGTTCGAAGGGAAAGCCACTTCGGGAGCCAGGTCGCTAGAGTGCGACCGCCTCCGTCCGCCGGACCTCCGGACCGTAAGTGCCCCGTCCGTCCCGTGCGCCGCCTCCGCTGTCACCTTGACTTGGCGGCTGCAGTCCCGGGGTCTTCTTCCAGCCGCGCCGAATGCAGGGCGGCCCCTGGCACCCCCTTCCCACTTTGCAAAGTTGGAGCCCACAGCAGGGTGGGGCCAGCCCACTCAGCACCCACCCACTTGGACTGAAGCCTCCCCCCCCCCCCTTTCCCAGGTGAACTGAGAGCTTGACCTGTCTGGGGATGTGGTCAAACTTAAGGTGGGAACTGCGTTTGGAGGGTGGGGATCCACAGGACTGGCGTATCTAGGCTTCCTGACAAAGGCCCTGGGCCAGGTGACAGGGGACTGGGAGGGGGCCCAGAGGTTGACCCTAGGAGAGATGGAGGTGCCAGTGGCCTGGCTGGGCAGGGTGGTCAAAGCTCTCTTGAGCCCCTCCCCCTCTTGTTTTGGTTCCTGGCCCTGCTATTCAGGAGAGTGGTGGTCAGGAGTTAGGTGGTCTTGGGGTGAAGTCTTCTCAGACACCCCCAGGGTGGCCTGCTCCACTCTGGATGATTGGGGAGGGGAGCTTGAAAGCTTTCCTGGGGTCCTGACAGCCGCGTGGTGCCTCCGGTGCAGCCCTGTGGCAGTGATTATGCTCACACCCTTTGGGAACCGTCCATCTGCGAGTAGGGCAGGCTGGGAGCCAGGCTGTGGGAACCGCAGGGAGGGAGGTGTGAGCCGATGTGGAGGGACAGATGGCTGGAAATTCAGCCCTAGATGGGCTTACGTGAAGCAGAAGGCAGTGGGGCCGGCCGGTGGCAAGCCACACTGTGAGCCACTGGGTTCTGAACACACAGCCCCCGGCTGTCCCTCCTTCTGGCCCCTGGGAACTGTGTGTGTGCTGGGCCTGGGAGCCACAGAGCAGTGGGCAGACCCCTGTAGATGTGGGGACCCTTGTCTTCCCCCACCCCCAAAAAACTGTATTTCCTACCATTAGGGCCGAGGCCTTTCCAGAGGACAAAAATATTTCCTTTGAGAATAGAGGAGACTTTATACGCCTATGTAGAGTGATCTGAATAATTGTCAGGCCCTGTCTTTGACCCTGCAGCCAGGATACTGCTTCATTATGTCTAACTGGGCGTGTGTTTCCTCCCGTAGACCCAGAAACAGGAGGTTCCCAGGGCGGCCACCCTCAGAGGACAGGGGTTGACTGGGGACAAAGGGGGGTAGCTGTTCTGCAATCTAGCATTGCTCTTGCAAGTTGCTACAAGGTTCGAGAAACTTCTTAAGGTTGAAACCTGGGAGAAAGGTGGGCTGGGCCCGAGAGGGTCCCACCCTCACCTGTCCCGGATATAAGGTGGCCCCTGGTATCCTTTCTGCAGTAGACACAGGGGCAGGAAGTTCCTGCCCACAGTTCCTGGGCACGTTTCTTTATAGAGAGCTGGTGCTCTGACATGCACTGGGGTCAAGCTGTGTCATCTGCCCCACTCCCACCCTGCCCTTCTGGATGGGGGAACCCAGAAACTCACTTGGGCCCAGGAGGTGTTCTGTTCTGCACAGCCAGCACTGCCATGCCTAACGAGCCACGCTGTCTGGGGAGCTATGTTGCCAGGCCACTCTTAAATGTTGAGAGAAAAAAGGAGAGAAAGAAGACAAGCTTGAGCAGTGGGGACAGATGTGGCATTCCATGCTCCCCAAGAGCTAGACAGACTCAGGGCGGGAGAATATCACATTAGGACCAATTTTCTGGGGGGATCCGGCTCTCTGGTAGTACCTTGATCTGTGTGTGATGAGAGGAAGGGGCAGTCACGTGCCTGGCACCCTCTTGCTCACAAGCCCAGCTAGGGCTGGTGGGCTGAAGGATTTCAGCAAGATGTCTCCCTCTAGGACACTCTGGGGCTGCCTCAGGCCACCCACCAGCCCTTTTGGGTCCACACACTCTTCCTCTGTCACCGGGTTATCTGCATAATTGAGTTACCACCTCCAGGAAATCTCTCTGATTTGGCTCCACATATTTTCATTTCTGCATGACTGGAAGAAATTAATTTTCCTTCCTACGCAAGGATCTGGAGACGCCGGAAGGCTGGGTCACTAATCCGAAAGATTCAAGCCAGCAGGGCTGCCACCTCTCGGAGGACCAGCCAGCTGCGAGTGAGGGGGGGGGGGGGGCGGGCTTGGGGAGGGTGTAAAGCTTTTCCCCACTGCCTAAAACCTTCCTGGGGCTCCTGGCTGACCGCCCCCTCCCCTGTGGTTCCATGAGGGGGTTGCATTTGGGGGTCATCTAATTCATTCTCAGCCTTCCAAGGTACCAGGATACTCAGGATGGTGGTTAAATCCAGCTGATCTGAATAACCTACCCAGTCCGTATGTGCGTGTGCACACGTGTGTGTTAGGACTACAGAACAGGGAAGGAGAGTCTCTGTGACCCATTTCCCTGGGAATGGTGAAGAGCTGCACACAGTAGGTGCTTAATTAATGGAGCTCTCAGGGAGGGACTAGCGTCGAGGGGCAGCTGAATCCTGCTCGTTGCCTCCTGCACTCAGCTGCGCCTGTGTCCCTCCCCAGTAAGAGCAGCCCAAGTGTCAGTGCCTCATTGAGCAGTTACTGTTGGCCAAGCCCTGCTCAGCACTCACACTCCCTGTCTGAGTCTGCGTGACACCTGTGAGGCTGGTGGAACCTTCCCTGTTTCACAAATACCCAGAGAAGTGCAGGCCCATCAGGCTCAGGAGGGGAGTCTGGGTTCTGACTGCCCCCCCCTTCCCCACACTGCTTGAAAGCAGCCACCTGGCTTCTGGCTCCAGCCCCTGCGCTGGCCTCCCTTTGCCCGAGGCCCTTCTGCCCTCGTCCCTGGCCTTCCTGTCAGCATTCCTCCTACACCTGTGGGGACAGGTGGCTGACTGCTTGGTGCCGACAGGGGTTAATGCCTCAGATGTCGGAACTCTCACCTGGACTCGCCTCAGGCACCTGAGGCACAGCTGTAACTGATAACAGGGACACCTGAGGTGGGGGGAGGAAGAACACCTCTGCCCTGTCTGGGTCACAGTGCCCAAGGGCAGCCCCATCCCAGCTGTTCCCAGATCAAGCCAGAGCTGGGAAGGGATCATTATTGTTCAAAGCCCTCTAGAAGCCACTGGACGTTGTCTGGCTAGTATAACAGGCGTCCAAACATAGCATCACGTTGATAGGAATCCATGTCTGGGCAGCGGGGGTCACCTCCCAGGCCTGGGAGGAGGGAGGTGACCTGAACTCTGTCACTTGTACATGCAAGAGTATGGCCTTGCCATGATTGCACAGAACTGGCCCGGGGAAGTGTCTGTCACCTACTGCTCATTCACTGAGCAAACAGTGAGTGAACACCTGTGTCATGCCAGGCAGGGGGTAGAGCAGTAATAATGCAGTACCAACAAAACCTCACACTGTGCTAGGTTGTGTGCTGGCATGCTTTCTTTCTCGTGACCTCATAACAGCCCTGAAGGTGGGCACTCTTGCTGTACCATTTTCCGGATGGGGATGCTGAGGCCCAGAGAGGTTCACCAGGGGCAGGCAGGCGGGCAGGCGCCACACTGCTGCCCCCGTCATGTGGAGGTTGGCCAGGCCCCTGGAGCTTTCTCCCAAGTTTGGAATCCTGAGGACCAGTGTTGGGCCCACAGGCACGAGCCCCTGGTGATCCGATGTGCTCCCACGGCTGGATGTCGTCTGAGGGAGGGACAGGAGGCCTCTGGGGACTCGTGATTGGTGGGTGCGGCCTTTGAGGGTCGAGGCTCGCTGGGGGCTCTTTTCTGGACTGTCACAGCTTCTGGGAGATTGGGTCTCCCAGGTCCCTGCCGGGCTGGGTGGGCACCACCCTGTGTATTACAAGAAATCCGTTGCTCCCTGGCATATTCTGGCTTGTGCTTGTGACTCTCGGTCTCCTCAGGACTGTTTGGATCAGTGAACCACACCTCCAGATCATTTCCTAGGGTCATGCCCTCAGGCTTTTGGGCAAAAAGAGCAGGCCTGTTTCTACTTGGATGGTTCCCTGAGGCTGGGACACACACACACACACACACACACACACACACACCCGCTTTACATGACACACACACACACACACACACACACACCCCGGCTTTACATGACACACACACACACACACACACACACACACCCGCTTTACATGAGGCCCTGATAAGGCCGAGTGGAGGGCAGGGGCTGCGGGAGAAGGCCCAGCCCCCAAGCGCCTCTGAGGGCCGCCTTCAGCCAAGAACACTAATGCAAGCAGGGCTCTGCTGTCTGGAAACAAATTCCTGGAGTGGAAGCCGCCCTTACAGCATCAGTGGAAAGACCCAGGCAGAGACCTGGCGTTCGGGATGGAAACTTATGATGATGAAAGTGATAAATAATTGGTGCCTGGTTCCCACTTCTGAGTTCACAGCCAGACCCGGGGTGCAGGGCGCAGGGTTGGGCTGGAGCCTCAGACGTGCGAGAACCAGAACGCGCTTCCCGCTGTGCTCTTTGCAGCACGGTTTCCTGCAGCAATAAAACAGAAGTTAAGACTTCTGCTTTTCGTAATTCGTGGGACCTCACGGTGAGCCAGATGTCACTGGAAGGAAAACAAAGATGCGTAATAAGGAAGATGTCTCTTCGCCAAGGCGCCAGCGCCCCCTCTGCTGCTCAGCCACACACTCTCAGCCGCCTGCATCCATCCTGTTCACTGTCCACACACACTGTCGGCCTCCCAGAGTCTGAGGCTTAGAGCCACCCAGGCGGCCCCTGAGGCCAGCTGGAGTGTGGTGGACGTGGCAGGAGGAGGTTTAGGGAGGATGTCCGGGCACTGGGACATTCTTCTGTTTACTTGAGCAGAGAAAAGTCCACAGTGGGGGCAGGGCAGGAGGAGAATGGGCAAGACAAGATGCTCCCGGACCTCTCGGGGGCAGGGCAGGAGAACGCGTGCCCTGATGGCCCTGGGTGACCTGTGGGACTCACCAGGAAGCTCTCGCTCCATGGTCCTGACCTGGGGGCAGCCAGGAAAGGGAAGTCCTCCACCTGCCGTGGGCCCCTCTTACAGGCAGGGAGGGGGAGGTGTAGAGAGGCAAGGGGGTTCTTCAGAACCGGAGGCGGCCATAGCTCTGTGCCCAGCTCTGGGAGCCCCTGCCCCATTTTCTGAGGCAGTGGGGGGGAGGGGCCTCGTGCTGGCTTCTCTGAGTCCCACTGGCTAGATTTGAACCCTGATTCCCCTCCTAGTGGCTGTGTGACCGTCAGCAAATCACTCACTCTCTCTGTAGCTTTGGTTTCAAAAGCAAAATGCAGTCATAGGGCTCCTGTCTCCTCAGGTTGTGATAAGGTCCGAAAGAGCCACGTGTGTCTGGCATGTGGTAATGGGCTGGTGGATGTGGCTGTCTCATCCCTTCTCTAGGGGGAGAGCCAGTGCTGTCCTGGGGTTCACTGGTGGGTGGGGCATCAGACGGCTCTGCGTTCCAACCCTGTTTCTCCTTCCCAGCCAGCCCTGGGGAGGGGGTTACTCTCCCTGCACCTGTGTCATCCTGTGCGCCTGCTGACCTACCTCCCCACGCGTGAAGACACAGCAAGCGCAGAGCCAAGGTCTCTGCTCTGTGCCACCTGGGGACACAAGCTTCATTCTCTTCCCATTTCACACAGAGAAAACTGAGGCTGGGATCATCACTCCCCATAGCTACTTGGTGCAGAGGTGGGATTCTCACTCAGGAACTCAGTTATCTAAGTCCAGAGCCTCTTTGTTTTTGCCACACCGGGTCCCCAAATAGCTGGTGGTGACTTTTCACCAGGCCTTGGGGGTCCAAGGCACTGGCCCCTTGCCAGAAGGACAGCAGCTCCCTCTGTGGACTGTGGCTGGACCGTCACATGGTCTCAGGAGCCCTTGTGTGTGTGACTGTGCACATGGATGTGTGTGTTAGTGTGAGCATATCGTGTGTGTGTGAGTGTGAAAACCAGGCAGAAGAAGGAAGTGTGACCTCCACCTGACTGCCTTGGGCCTTCGTAGGAGAGCCCATGCCAACCTAGATGGCCAGAACTGATAACAGTGAGGCGTGCATGCCAGGTTTCCGTCCCCACCTGCTCTCCCCAGCCTAGCTGTGCTGTGACAACATGGGAACTTTGTCTAAGTATGACTGGAGCTCAGGTGGGAATAGCACAGAAGTCAGAACAGACTTGCCCCACCCAGGGCCCCATACCCCAGAGATTGACATCAGCGTTTACTGAAGGGACCAGCAAAGTTCAGAGATAGAACTTTATCCCCAGATGCCTGTCACTACACACCCACATGGACTGTCCCAGGTCGTCTGTCACTATACACCTACGTGGAATGTCCCAGAATGCCTGTCACTACCTTCTACATGGACAGTTTCCAGAATGCTGGTCACTACATAAACACATGGATTGTCTCCAGGACACCTGTCACTACCACCTACATGGACAGTCCCAAGATGCCTGTCACTACAGAGCTACATGGGCTGTCCCCAGGATGCCTGTGACTACACACATGTGGACTGTCTCTAGGACACCTGTCACTACACATACACATAGACTGTCTCTAGGACGCCTGTCACTACACATCAACATGGACTGTCCCCGGGATGCCTGTGACTACAACATACACAGTCTCTAGGACGCCTGTCACAATACATCAACGTGGACTGTCCCCGGGATGCCTGTCACCACACACCTACATGGACTGTTTCATGATGCCTGTTACTGTATACCTACACCATTGTCCTAGGATGCCTGTCACTCTGCATCTGCATGGATTTGTCATGGGAGAGCCTAGTTTGGGGTGTCAGATGCCCAAATCCTAAACCAGCCTGCATGCTAGCCCTTCACTTGGGCATTTTTCTGGCTTTAGCTTCTCCACGTGAAACTTCCGGTTGGAATTTCAACAATCATGCAGAGGCGCCCTCCACAGCACCTGGCACAGGCTGGTCAGGGTGACTCGATTTCCCTTTCTGAGTCGAGCTTAGGCTGGCCCTGGGGCGTCGAGGCTGAGGGGGTGACTGTGACGTCCTGGATTTGACTTATCTTCATGTCACATGTACGGAGGGCTTTCATCGGGTTCTGCTAGAGCCTCAGGTCCTGCAGGTGCCCCCAACTCCTTTCCTGCGTGGTGCTCCTCACATCACAGTGGCCTTCAGCCCCATCAGACCCTCCCGTCGGGCCCCTCCTGGCCCCCTAAGGGCATGCCTGCATATATGGGGGTGTTTTGAGGCAGAGATAATAAGGCCCCCACATCACCAGCCTGCCAGGGCCTGGCCTGCCCTCCTCATTCCTGGTCCACCAGCCCCTCCCTGCCCACGCTCAGTCCCCAGGTGGAGAAGAGCAGTGAGCCTGGGCAGGGAGGCTGTGGCCTCCCCACGTCAGCGCCGCCCGGGGAGGAAGGCCACCTGGCCCTCTCACACCAGTGTCCCTCACACCGAGCTGGTGCTGTTAATAACACGGACGGGCTCCTAGAGGGAGGGGCAGAGCGGTCCCAGCCTGCCTGGCCTCAGTCCCCACGGGGGATTTTACAGTTGTGCTAGAATACACAGAACAGAAAATGTACCGTCTTAACCACTGTGACGTGTACAGCTTAGCGACATTACGTACGTTCTCGCTGCTGTGCGCCCTCACCACCATCCACTCACAGAGTGTACCTTCCCAAACTGAAACTCTGTCCCCACCCCGCCCGCCAGCCCCTGTCACCCACCGGCTTACTTTCTATCTCTGTGAATTCAACTCCTCTGGGGACCTCACCGGAGTGGAATCATGTAGTATTTGTCGTTTTGTGACTGGCTCATCTCCATGAGCATCATGTCCCCAAGGTTCATCCTTGCTGTCACCTGTTATCAGAATTCCCTTCCTCTTGAAGGCTGAATGTTATCTGGAGAGACCACCTCTGGTTTATCCCTTCTTCCGTCAGTGGACACTTGAGTTGGTCCACCCTTTGGCGCTTGTGAATTATGCTGCTGTGAACATGGGTGTACAAAGCTCTCTTCACAATCCTGCTTTTACTTCTCTGGTATGTCTTCAGAAGTGGAATTGCTGAGACATATGGTCGTTCTATTTTGAGTGTTTGAGGAACCTCCATTCCACCATTTTAACCGTTTTTAGGTGTGCAATTCAGTGGCATTGAGCACAGTCACAGTGTTGTGAAACCGTCGCCACCGTCTAGTTCCCAAAATTTGTCATCGCCCCAAAAAGAGACCTCATACCCATTTGTGTTCATTCCCCATTTCCCTCCCTCCAGCTCCTGGCAGCCAGTAATCTTTCCATCCCAATGGATTGGCCTGTTCTGGACATGTCACGTAAATAGACTCCTACACTCCGTGGCCTTTTGTGACTGACTTCTTTCACTCAGTGGCATGTTTTCGAGATTTGTCCATGTTGTCACGTGTCGGCACCTCGCTGCTTTTTAATGACCGAATGATGTATGGTTGCATGGGGAGGCGCGTGTTGTGTGTCCGTCATCAGCTGATGGGCATCTGGGTTGTCTCGACCTTTCGGCGATGGTGCATGGAACACGCATGTGCAGGTTTTCACGTGGACGTGTTTTCCGTTCTCTTAGGCATAACACTGAGAGGCGTTGCTGGGTCATGTGGTCACTCAAGGTTTACCTCGGTGTCCACTGGGTTCCAAGGGACGAATGAGGAAGAGCCACCTGCCCTGGTTGCCCATGCTTCCCCTCGAGCCTGTCAGGGTGGCCAGGGCCATCTTCTTTTCACAGGTGACCACATTGTGGCCTGGGGTGGTGAGCCAAGTCGCCCAGGGTCACCAGCTGGTGGGGACGCCCTCCCCGGGTGCTTGGAGAGGATTGTTTGAACAGCCGCAGCTCGTCTGCCTGCAAGCTGTCACTGTATTTGGTTCCATAAACAGTTACTGAATCTCCCCAGCACCTGCGTCTAACCTTCACGGCATGAACAAGCTTCTGCGTCTGGTCTCCCAGCTTCTCTCCTTGCCCCTCATTTGGGAAGTAGCTTGGGGTCCTCACATGGCAGCCAGAGGGGTGCCAGTCCGATGTGGCCGCTCCAGGGACAGACTAAATTGTCACAGAAGCTCTGAGGCCACACGACCCTGCCCCCAGTTATACACTGAAATCCACCATTCTTGCTGTTTCCTAATCATACCGGCACGTTCCCACCCCAGGGCCTTTGCAGTGGCAGCTCCTCTGCCTTCAGGGCGCTCTCCCTGACACCTGCCTGGCTCCCACCTGCCCTCCATCAGGGCTCTCAGGGATCCCCTTTCAGTGAGAGCCCTGCCCCTGCTGTTTCTCCACAGCACCCCCACTCTCCCTGAGCTGTGCCTTTTCCCCTGCACACCCCAATGACGCCCTCCTGGCAGGTCAATTCTGGGAGGGCAGGACTTTCATCTGTGTGTTCCCTACCCCCCCCCCCCAGAACACTGTATGCAGGAGGCCCCGAGGAACAGGAACGTGTCCCACCTGGGAGCCCCCCGCTGCAGCTCACAGGCGCTGCTGCCCAGGGTCCCTGGCTGGTGGGGACGCCCTCGCCGGGTGCTTAGAGAGGCTTGTTTGAACAGCAGCTCGTCTGCCTGCAAGCTGTCACTGTATTTGATTCCACCAACAGTTATCTCGTCACCAAGTCTGCTCCCCAGCGCCAGAGTCACTGAGACTTGCCTGCGTGGGGGCCATGCAAGGAAGCAGCTTAGGGTCAACCTGGGCAGTCTATACACCTGACATTGTTCACGCCCCAACAGATGTTTCTCAGGGGTTCAGTTCAGGCCAGTCCTCGCTCCGCGACAGGAGAGAGCACCTCCCCGCACCAAGTGATGCCAGAAACATTCACTAGAACAGGCCTGGGCGCTTGTGCAGAGCAGCCGTCCAGTTCCGCCTGCGGCTGGTCAGTCCGCCCCAAGCGCAGTGTGAACAACCGTGCACACTCTGTGCTCCGGGGTGCTCGGGTCAGGGGTTTGGGCAGGGCCTGGTGGGGACACTGTGTCTCTGCCTCGGGGTGTCTGGAGCCTTGGCTGCTGGCCTTGGCCGTTGGGGTTACTGGCACAGAAGGCCCAGCTATGTAGGGTGTCCTGGGCCGGTGTTGGTGCCAGGTAGGTGGCTGTTGACAGAGCACCTCCATGTGGCCCCTCCCCCTGGCCACCCAGGACGGGACTCCTCATACATAAGGAGTCCATGTGGTGTGGGTGGGAGGGCACCAGAGCCCACCTCCTGCAGGGAGACGCCCAAAGAAGTATGGAAGCTGTCAGATGTGGAACCAGGATCGGGTGCTGGCCGTGTGGCCCCCATCAGCTGACGCAGCTGCTGTCCCCCCGGACACCCCGGTCTGACCCCACACAGGGCAGGAGACCCGTGGGGAGGTCCCTGGAGAAGGACGGATAGACCCTCCCCTTCCCCAGCCTGTCTGGACATGGGGAAGGCTGGAGTACCCAGGTCCTGGCCAGAGTACACAGGAGAATTATTTTTCATTTCTCTCCAGATCGGAAGACAGAGCAGCTCTCAATGTGCAGCAGAAATTCGGTCCTTTCCTCTTCCTCTGACCATGCCTGGTGGTGGGGTGTCCGGAGGGTGGGCCTCAGTGGCCTCAGTTTCCAGCTGTTGTCTCCTCCCTGAATGAGGCCCAGGAGGCTGACCCAGGGGTGGGAGTCACTGCGTGGAGCTGGGTGACATGTCGTGAGACAGGTCTCTCGTTACAGTGTCACTGGTTCAGGTGCATGCTGACTCCTTTCACCAGTAACCACATGGGCGCTGCCCCAGAATCAAGCAGGCAGACCCCTGCCCTCGAGGGGCTGCTCCTCTGGAGAGAGGCAGATAGTGAACGAAGGAGACCAGCGATCTCGCCACCGAGGGCCCCGGGAGGGTCGCAGGCTCGGTGGGAGGACACTGTCCTGTCGGGTCACGCCTGCCTGATAGTGACGGTGAGCTGAGGCCTGGAAGGGGAGGGGACCAGGCCGCCATCAGGACACAGCCTTTCTGGCCAGGTCTGAGGACCGGCCAAGGGGCCCTGTGGGTGGGAAGGTGCTGGGAGGAGGGCAGGGAGGTGACAAAGGCCGGCATGGGAGCCGCGCTGTGGGCGCTGTGGGCTTTGTGTAGCCAGAGGTGGTGGTGTGAACACGAAAGCAGGAAAAGACAGCGTTTCCCTGAGCCTGGCTTTGTCCTATCAGCCTGTGGGATCTCTCTGACGCACCACCCTGATAACTACTCGGCAGTGACCCATTTGCCCCTGAGCCAGATTCCCACTCACAGTTGGGCCTCCAGGCCTCCCGATGGCATCCCCAGCTCACGGGCCCGTGGAGACCCTTCAGAGTCACCGAACCCCTCTCTGTGGGAGCCCGCGGGGAGGCCTCCCCGGGCACCAGGAACAGTCCACTGGCTCGTCTTCAGCTCCACGCGTGGCTGGCAGGTTCAGGGCTCACCCACATTCTTCCTAAATGAAGCTCTTGGCTGACCACAGGTCACCTGTGTTGATAGGACACGTGGCGAACCTCCGTGTCAAAACATTTCCCACAGCTTGGCCTGGTGACCACTGCCACGCGGGAGGAGGTGGAGGGATGGCCGCTTGTCTCCTGAAACCTGCACTTCGTGGCGTCGGTCAGAAGATGGAGAGGTCTGTCCAGCTTGGCATCGCGGAGGGATTCTTTATCTCTTTTAGGAGCCAGAGTAACCCTGATCTGCTCCTCACTGCTCAGCACTGAGCCTGTCACTCTGATGGAACCCACGCGCGCCAGCTTCCAGAAGCTGGGTTCCGTTGGTGAGTCACGTCTGAGTTCCAGGGAGAGTGAGCCCCGCAACTGCTCCGGAGCACGCGCCTCGGCGGAGACCGTTCTGCAGCCGGGGACGCTCCTTCCGCCGTGCGGAGGGACCTGCCGGCAGGCGCAGGCCAGGTGTGGGGACACCTTGGAGATGACGGAGAGCCTTGTCTTGGCCCGCTGTCCGCCTCTCCCTTAGGAACAGCCGTAGGGAAATGTTCACACTACCCAGGGGGGAGGGTGTGCACCCCGCAGCCTGACAGCAGTCAGGGTCTTCCCACTTCCCAGACTCAGGAAGACCGTACTGGAAATGAGGGTACAGTGGCCCCAAGAAGTTGATGCAGCTCTGGAGCCCCCAGAAAAATGCACGGCCCCATTCTGCAGGTACCACAGAGGCTCACAGACATCCCCTGGCCCAACCTGTTAGGCTTCAGCGGGGAAACCCTGGAGCCGGCGGTGTGGCCTCAGGCACGTCCCTACCCTCTCAAAGCCTCAGTTTTCCCTGCTGAGAAATGGGAATGGCACCTTCCACCAGTCTCCAAGCTTCTCGCCTTGGGATGAGAAGAGCATGAGGACGGTCCCCTCACCCCCCACAGAACCTCCTGAGCGCTGTTTTGACTCAGCAGGACCCCACCCCGCATCTCATGGAGGTTCTGAGACCATTTGGTAGGAAGAGTCAAAACATCCAGAAGGTTCCGCACTCGGGAGGAAGGCAGTGGAGCCTGGCTCCTCGCTCTTCTCCCCCAGAGCAGCTGCCACCCCGGCTGCACCAGCGCCAGGCCCATCTGCCTGCCTGGCACCTTCCCAAGACTAGGGGGAGGGGGCTCAGGCAGGGCTGGAAACAGACCCTCTGCTGTTGGGGACCCGGCCTGTTGTTCTGGGGCCAGGGAGGTGAGGGCTCGTGGGTGAGGCCCCACTGTGTGCCCCCAGGCAGGCACCTGCCCTCGCTCTGCCCCTTGGAATCCGCCCCGAGATTCTGCCTAAGGGCTGGTATAGTGTGTGGACTCTGAGCCCCGGGCTTGACCACAGTGAGCACTCACTGACCAGTGGCTTCTGGTCCCCCCCCAGGACTGTCCCTCTGTCCATGTCACCCTTGAGGGGATGGAAAACATCCTTCTTCGACTTTGAATGAGAAATGTCTAGCTGGGTGGGAGGAGGCCCCACCTTCAGGGTTCAGTGAGGTCAGCCACCCCTCATTCATTCATTCAACAGGTGATTCCCTGCGTGGGGTCATTCACGCAGAGAGGTGAAGTCTTGGCCCAAGGTCACTGGGGTTCAAACCTGGCGATGTGGCCTCTCCACAGCAGACGTGACCTCTCGGGGGTGGAGCCCAGCCCTTGACTCTGGGTCCACCCCCATGAGCCCCTGCCTGGCCCTTGACCCCTTGGTACTCAGATCCCAGGCGAGGGAGCTGCTGGGTCCGAGATCCTTGCAGGTTTCCCTGCAGCCATCTCCAATCTGAAGTCCCAACCAGTGAGCTCTCTGGGCTCCTCCCTGCAAGTGCGGAGGCCTCCCTGAGGCCTGGACCACCCAGGGCTGTGGGACTGCCAGGGGGTGTCTCTCACCCAAAGGACAGGCCTTGGGGTGGGTTCTGCTTCCTGGCTTCTCCTCACAGAGCCTCCTGGGCATGGACACGGCTCTGGCTTTGTCGGGGGGCAGGGGGAGCCGGCCCAGGACTCCTGCTCCAACAGGCCCAGGGCCCCGATGTGCTGCTGGGGAGCCCCCCCCCCCTTGATGACTTGACTGCTATTAGGTTGCTTTACTGTTCAAATTGGTTAAAAGGCCCCAGAGAAATGTCCCCGACCCTTACGGTGGCCGGTGGGTGTTGAAAGGAAATGTGCATTGCAGAAGGTCTGAACTAGGCTCCCGCCCCATGTAGGTCTCAGGGCGCAGCCACGGGTAGGGTGTGCCCACCGCGGCTCAGGAAACCACCAGGCAACATGCAGGAATTCAGCTCGGTGTCCTGCCTAGAAGGGGAGGCAGGCAGGGAGCAGAGAGGCCTGTAGGAAGCCCTATAATCCTCCTATCCACGCTTCAAGGCAGAGGGTGAGGGTCCCCCCATTTCACGAGGAGAATTCAAGCCCAGCCATGCAAAGGTACCCACTGGCCAGACAGTGAATGGACACCTGACTTCAAACCCAAAAGTCACGCCCACCCCTCACCAGTCTGCAGCCAGTCCACATCGTCAGGGGCATGTTATGAGGCTCCTCGAGGTCCCTCTCTCCCCATTTGCCAAATTGGGAAGACTGGATGTTTGGAGAGACCACAGTGGGTCCAGGCAGTGGTGTGAGCTCCAGCTGGGGTCCCTGCGGAGCTGCACTGACTGGGTAAGAACCCCACTCTGGCCTCCCCAGCTGTGTGCCTTGGGCAGTTACTTCACCTCTCTGTGCCTTGGTTGTCCCATCTGTAAGATGGGAGTGTAAGATGTTTTCCTTTTTCATCCGTTACGTAACAGAATGATCTCACAGGGCTGTTGGGAGGATTCAATGAGTTGATCTTTTGTTGGCCACTTAGCATTGGCTGTTCCCTCTCCTCACTGCAACATCAGGAGAAGATTTCAGGTGGGGACTCGCAGCTGGTGTCTAAGGGATGCAAGCAGTCTGTGGAAGGGATTTGCCCAGGGGACAGGTGTGGGATGGACTCTGGCCTGTTCATTTGTGTATGGTTGACCCATCCCTCAGAGAGGGCACAGATGGCCCCCTGAGCAGACACCCACAGGTAGTTGAAGAAGCAGACTGTTAGAACACCGTGAGCCTCACGTTTTCCATCTGCAAAGTGAGGGGTGGACTAGATCTTAATGCGCCAATGTGTGGGTGCCTTTTCATGCTGTTAATCTGATGCCTGTGGCAGACATGGCTAATCGATCTCTGCCCACGCGCTTGGTGGTGGCAGACATCACTAATTGATCACACACTCCTTTTCTTTGAGCCTGCCTGAGGCAGCATCCTTCTTCCAGAGCAGCTCTGGTGCCCTGTTCGATCGGACTTGCATCCGAGCGAAAACCTATTAGCTCCTCTGGTTGGATGGGCTCTGAGCCCCAGCCAGCTCTGATCATTTCAGCGCCTATTAGCCGTGGAAACCTGAGGGCAAAGATGGGGAGAGTGTCCGACAACCACACGTGCCTGTGGGAGGCAGGATGTACGATCCTGGGACTGGGAGAGGCCTCTGGAAGGGGAGACCTGGGGCGTGGATGTGGAGCCCCACTGCCCAAAGTGTGGTCCCCTAGGATCTGTCTGACTTGCAGACTCGAGGGTCCATCCCATACCTGACTCCCTGGGACAATGTGGGCACGTGCGTTTAGCCCACTGTGATATAGATGACAAGCCCTGGAATTGCAGTTCAAGCCCTGCTCCAGCAGGCACGGGTGACGTGACCCTCCTGGCCTCTGCATAAGTGGGAATAATGACGTGTCCTCAGGGAGGGTTCATGGGTGAGGTTGCCTGTTCCACTTAGTGAGCATGTGCTGAGCACCTCCTGCATGCCCCCGGGCTGGCTGACGGGGAAGCAGCAGAAGAGGCTGTGACATTGCAAACCCAGTGAAGTCTGAGGGGAAGGAGAAGCCACATGACAGGCCGGCGAGGGGGGGGTGGATAAGGATGCTTCCCGGGAGGCCTGCAGCCACGTGCAAGGCTCTGGGCACTCAGCAGGTGCTCACTGAGTCGCGGTGCTCTTCAGGGGAGACTCTGCTCCCTCTCCTCTGAGGCAGGCCTTCCTGGGTGAGATCCAGGCTCCGTCCCTCCAGCTGCCTTCCTGCCCGAACAAAATGTGTCCAGGACATAAGTGGGACACCCTTAAGGTCCCTCCTTCCTCTCCAGTGACAACAGGGCCTAAAGGTGGAGTCTTGGGGCTGGAGGAGGCTGAGGGGCAGGAAGAGGCGGGGCAGAAAGGGCATCCAAGAGCGGGGCTCCACCCTCCCTGGCGTGAGCCAGGACACAGGACACCCTTGACCACTGGCCCTCTGCGCAGGAGGACCCTAGCAGGAGGGGCCCCGGCGGCAGTCCCGATTCGGGGAATCCTGGCTGGCTCGGTGCCACCACCTCCCTGCCACCCTCATCCTCCAGGAGCCAGACACATTCAGGATCCTTGCCAAGCTGGGGGGGGAGGGATGGCACTCGGCTTCTCTACTCCAGCCATCCTTTCTGCTGCCTGCGTGTAATTAACAGAGTAATTAAAAACAGGATGAGTTAATTGGTATTCATTTATGTGGCAGATGTTTTTAATTGAGGCAGGAAACAATTTACCTGTTTACATAAACAATGGCAAAGGCAGGCTTGTAAAACACGTTTTTTTAATATTTTCCTCCCCCTTCTGAAAAAGAACTGAAATCATGTGGTCTCCCCTGCGCCTTGCCTCGCAGGAGAGCCGAGCTGGCCCCGCCTGGAGGGGAGGCCCGGCTGGGGGAGGTGTGGGTGGTTCAGGCCAAGAGGAAACATCTGTTTAAAAGCTTTGCTTCCAGAGGAGGCTGTTTTTCTTAAATTCAGAGAAAGGAGGTGTTGTTCCCAGGTTGTGGGGACGCCAGCAGGGCTGGGGAAGGGCAGGGCCCCTGTCCTGCCAAGTTCGGTGCCCTTCTGGGTGGGAAGGGGAAGGCTTCCTTTTTCCACCGCAGTTTTGGTGGTTTGGTGTTGCCACACCTGCAGTTGTCACTATGTTTTTCCATCTCGCACATGGCCACGTTGCTCGTGGTGACCACGATGCATAGTGCAGGCCTAGAACACCTGTTGGTGGCAGAAACGGCACCAGTTGTTAGACCAGTGGAGTCCGACCGGGCCTCGGTTCAGCAACCTCGGTACTTGAGTTCTGGCTAAGAAAGAATTCAGTGTCAAGACTCAAACTATAAGACAAAGTTAATTTAGAAAGTCACAGAGATAGAAGAAGTGAGCCGTGGAAGAAATAGGCCCAGGAGACAGGTTATAGAGGCAAAGAAGGGCCCTGTCTGGTCGGTGTGGCTCAGTGGTTGAGCGTCGACCCATGCACCAAGAGGTCGCCGGTTTGATTCCCGGTCAGGGCACGTGCCCAGGTTGTGGGCCAGATCCCCAGTGGGGGGCATGCAGGAGGCGGCCAATCAGTGTTCTCTCTCATCGATGTTTCTATCTCTCTCTCTCTCTCTCCTTTCCTCTCTCTCTCTCAAATCAATAAAGGAGAATGCACCTGGGGTGAGTGGGTGGGGAACGGCGTGGGCATGCTCCATAGAGGGCCTTGCTGGGTCCTCCGTTTTGAGGGTATTTATCTGGAGGTCTCAGAGGAGGTTCCCAATAGAATATTCATCAGTTTTCCAAGTGTGTCCTTCCAGTGTCATGGTCTCTACTGAGGGGGTAGAGGGCAGGGGTCATTAGTCATACATCTGGTCCTGAGGTCGGCAATGGCATCATTTGTCTGGTTTTGCCGTTTTGCTGGGCCTGGAGCTGAAACTGAGGCCTGGACGTATTGATGTGGGTCAGAACGTCATTGCCCTGGGGGCTTAATGCGTAAGGGCTGTTCTCCGGCTCCCTTGTTTGTTCCCCTTCTAAGGGGGTCTGACCTGCACCAGTAGCAACATGCCAGGGAAGGAAAGGTCAGGGGAAGGTCCAAACCACATGACCAGGGATATGCTAAGGGAGGAAAGGTCACCCTGGAGGTCAGGTCCTTGTTTTCCCAGTTTTGCCCGTTGCTAGGCGCCCGAGGCTTTCTGCCCTGGTGACCTTCTGTACCTGGCCCAGCATCCTTGTTCTGCTCATGTCTGTCTGACTGCCTGCCACACAAACACCGTCAGACACTCAGTCCGCACCGGCTCAGAGCTTCGCTGTGGCCAAGGAGGTGTATCAGGTGTCTATGTGCTGAGTGAGCACGGAGGGCCTGGGGCCTGGCCTGCCCTGTCTGTGCAGGCTCCATCCCTTTCACCACCTGAGTTCCGGGGTAGGACAGCCGAGCCCCTCTGCGTGGAGAGCTCCGAGGAGGGCCCTGGAGGAAGCCAGTGCCCAGGGAGTTGCCCTTGGTCGATGGGCACTCATTCGGCCCTCGCTGTGTGCCTGGCTGCAGCGGGGATCGTTGCATGTGCAGTTACTCCGATTCTCCTGTTAACACTCAAGGGAAGAGAGAATGACCCCTGTCATGCAGGTGAGGACACCGAGCACAGCCTCCAGACCGCCTGGAAGAGACACGTCAAGCCAGGGAAATGCTGATAACAGAGGCGTCTGACTTGTAGGCACCTTTGTTTGCCTTTTCTTAAAGGTAAACACACACAGGATTGTATCTGCACAGAGGTATCTGGAAGGATCCGTGAGAACGGTCAACAGAGGTGACGCCGGGTCTGAGGACTGGCAGAGCGGGGGCCCTTTTGCTCGCCCCATGTCTCTTTCTCTGCTGGGGGAGCGTGGCCAGGAGAGGGTTTTTCCGATGCGACGGTGGCAGTCCTGGCCAGGACATGTTGCTGACCTCTCTAAGAGTAGGGTAAATGGTGGGTATCTTGTGAGAGGTGACACAGGTGAGCAGTGTGGCCCAAGGTACACAGCGAACACTCTGCCCCAGAAGCTGGGGATGTGGGTGCTCCTGAGACTCGGCACCACCTGCAGCGGGGGAGCCTGGGCAGTGCCCTTTGGGTGACATACAATTGGAATTTCTGGGACGTTTTGATGGTCCCTGGGGCAAGCAGATGGAACGTTCTGGAACCCACCAGAGAGAAAAGCCCTGGGAAGGTAGTGCTCCAGAGCTCCAAGCTGAGAAGACCCGAAGAGTCAGCAGCAGCCACCCCAGAGGCGGTATGAGGCCACTCTGACTCCAGACCTCTCCCGCGCTGCTGGCGTTAAATCATAGATCACTGCAGCCGTGGATCTCAGCAGAGGCGAGCCGCATGCTAGGGCCGGCGGTGCCTGTGGTGTCCGTGGGAACTCAAGCCCTGTACCAGTCCTGTGTGACTTCAGTGAGGATCGGGACCTCTCTGGGCTCTGGGAAGTGAGGACAGTAATGGGCTCCATGTGGTGAGCTTTGACCTCAATAATGACTTAGCTGAAAAGCCCCCAGCGAGGGCTGGTCCCCTGGAGGGCCTGTGCTCCTGCCTTCACCCGTTTCTGCCAATGGAAGCGTGAGCTTTCCCAGCAGCCCCCATGACGGGGAGGCAGGAGGACCACTTGTGATAACAGGGCGGTGGGGCCTAGGCCCCGAAGTGGTAGGGTCTTTCCGTGGGTCTGGCTCTGTCCCTGGTGTTTGGGGTCAGGGCCCGGGTCGTGCCTTCAGTGTCTGATAACTGAGAGGTCACAGAGAGGCAGCTGGGTGTGCGTACCCCTCCGGGTGAGGGTGAAAGAGAACCCCAGGCCTGCCCCTTTTCAGGTGCTCGATCTGCAGGGTGCTCCCTGTGGGGAGGCCTCAGGACACTGCCACATGGGGCCGACTCTTGCCGAATATCAGTCACACCAGCCCGCAGGTCATCCTTAAGAACGTGGAGGGGGCCCTGGCCGGTTTGGCTCAGCGGTTAGAGCATCGGCCCGTGGACCAGAGAGACCAGGGTTCGGTTCCCGCTAAGGGCGCATACCTCGGTTGCAGTTTGTCCCCGGCCCCAGTTGGGGTTATGTGGGTGGCAGCCACTCGATGTGTCTCTCTCACGTTGATGTTTCTCTCTCTCTTTCCCCCTGTCTCTCTCCTGCTCTATCTGAAGAGAAATGCAAAAATGTCCTCGGGTGAGGATAAAAAAAAAAAAGAATGTGGAGAAGTAAAAGGTTAGGGATGACCCTGGGGACAAAACCAGCCCAAACTGCCTTGTCACATCCCTGCCTTGCCCAGGAGGTTATTTCTAAAATCCCATTTCAGCCGCTTTTATTTGAGGGCTTTCGCTGTCCCTCAGGCCCTGTCATCAAGGGATTGTGTCCCCACCCTTCAGGGGAGGACAGGATGCTCAGAAAAGTTGCTGTGTCCTTGGGACCCCCCACCGATGTTTGTGGTGCACGGGTACACGTCACCGGTGAACGGGACCCGCACAGGTCATGAGGGCGGCCCTTCCGCGGCCGGCAGGAGGACCCCCTGGCATGGAGGAGAAACGCGTACAGGAGAAACCTCCAGCCCCTAATTATTATTTAGCATTCATAGGAACGGCATTATTTTAAAATTTGGCAGCGTTTCTCTGGGGAGTTCAAGGTGATATGCAGCCAATTTGCACGTTTTTTAAACAATGAAAACATTTTGGGAATTGGTTAAGCCTAAGTGGCGCCTCATTGCCGGCAAAGGGAAATCCGTGTGGCTCGTCTTGGTTCCAGCCCCAGCACAGCGCCGACCAGCTGGACCGTCCCCCCTGGCCTCCCTGCCCCTCCCTCCACCTCCCTGCCCCTCCCCCCTCACCTGTGGACAGAACTTGATACTTCTAGTTTGTTCCTGATACTTCTAGTTTGTGCTGTGCCTTTGGCTGAGCTGTGCCCTCTGCTGGAGATGCCCTTCCCCTCAGCCTTTCTTCAGGTGTGCGCACTTGACAGCCGTCAGGACCCAGCCACAACATCACCTCTTCTGGAAGCTTCTCTGACATTTGAACCCTGGCCCAGGGTGTGCCTGCGGCTGTCTCTAGGACTTCCCACTTGAGCTCAGGGGGCAGACCCAGACGCACCTCCATGGCCCCATGAGTAGCTTAGATTTCCTCAGTTCCTCTTTTAAAATAAGTAAGCTGCATTAATGTGTGTTTACTAACTTATAGGACGGGTTGTAGTTATCCACCTGTTATCTGTTGTTACTGTCTCCTTCTTGGGTGGCGGGTGCACCGTGCTGGTGGGCAGCGAGCACTTCGGAACGAAATCCAGGACGTGGTTCAAGAGGGTTAGAAGGGACTGCGGAGAGAAGCGTCCCTCTTCTTCCCAGGCGCAGTGTCTGCCTCCTCCTAGAGATACTGTGTGTGTGTTAGATCACCTTTTAACTACCCCAGGGCTGTCTTGCAACCTTTCTTGGAGTCACACCCCCGCCCTATAGGAAATGCACAAGCAGACACCACACACACACACGCACACATACACACACTCATGCTCTACATATGCTGTCCCTCTGTCGCAGCCCATGGTGGGGGACAAACTATCATTGGATTCTTCTTCTGTTCAAATCTCAGTGTAGGTGTCCTTTACTCCAAGGCTTTTGCTGAATCCCCCCGAGCAAGATGGAGCACTCTCCTGGAGTCCCCAGCCCTCAACCAACATGTCCTAGCTAGCTGTGTGGGAGAGTGTGTGTGTGTGTGTGTGCGCGCACGTGAGTGCAAAGCAGTTGTGGGGTGTTCACTTAACAGGCTCTTACTGAATCCTCACACCATCATCCACAGTGTACAGACAAGGAGACCAAAGCTTGGAGAAGCAAGGAGGCTTGCCCATGGCCACCTAACAGACGAGGTCAGGAGCTGATCTCGGGTTTGTCCCAAAGTGGGCTCTTCCCACCACTGCACAACTGTGTAGTAGCCTCTCTCCACCCCCACCCCCACCTTTGAGCCCCTGGGGAGGGACTCGCCTCTATCACACTAGGGTCAGACCACCGTCCATCTCCTCATCCACACATCTACTCCTCTGTCTATCCACCTACCCATCCAACCACCCACCTACCCACCATCTATCCATCAAGCCATCATCCACCCACACATCCACCCATCCATCCGTTCAGAAATGTATCCACCCATTCCTCCATCCATCCACCCATCATATATCCATCCACCCACCCATCATCCATCCAATCCATCATCCACCCACCAACCCATCCATTTACCTATCTGTCCTTCTGTCTCCTACTTACCCACTTATCTCTCTATATATACCTACACCCCCTGTGCCTACCCACCCAGGCAGCCACACCACCACATTCTCTGTCATAGCCATTCACAGTCAGCGAGGTGCACCAGTCTGCAGATGGGCCACTTCCCCTTGGTGGCAATGTATGTGGGAGGATGAACGGGGACTCCGGGGTGCCAGGGCTGGTGCTGGGAGAGGAGGACGTCCCCTACTTTCGCTGCCCCGCCCCCAGCCTGGCAGCCCCCCCTTTCTGCAGCAGGGGCCCAGATGTCGGGGTGCCTCCCCCCGTGGCTCTCAGCCCCAGCAGCTGGGTGAGGAATGTGCTTCCTTTGTGTGCTAGCTACAGGGTGAGCAGGCCTGACATCTGGATCGTGTTTGCCGCCCTTTGGAGAGCAGGGAAGGTTTTCATTCCAGCTCTTTGAGCTCTCCACCCTCCCCCACCTTTAACTCTTCGCTCAGTGCCAGAATGCCGCAGCAGACCGGACTCCAGAACCACCCACGGGGCTCATGTCCAGTGGGCTGGGGCATCAGCAGTCAGTCGGCCCAGCCAAAACCCCAGACTCTTCTCGAAGACACCAGCAAGAACATAATGGCTCTGACACACTTTCTAACCAGGAACCAAGGTCACAGTTCATTTCTTGTCGTTTTTCTGTGCATATACGACGGAATTACATGCTTTTGTCACCTCTTTTGATTTTCACTCATGGGTCACTTTTCCATATAATTAGATAGTATTCTATCCATCATGGTATCATTTTTGCTGGTAAGTGGGTATTTGAAATAATCACACACACACACACACGCACACACAGAAAAGTGTGCAGCTTGAACTTCATAAAGTGTTTTAGATAACAAACTTTACCTGCCCTGCCCCCAGGCCCTGATCCCCTCCCAGTCACCCTTAGTCAGAGGAACCGTCATCCTGACTCTGACACCACAGACCAGTTTGCCTGTTTCTGAACTTCATACAGATGGAAATAGCATGTGCTAAATGACATGTGCTCTTTGGGGTCTGGTGTCAACCACTCAGCTACATATTTGTGAAATGCATCCATGTTGGTGCATGTGGTTTTACATGTCCTTTTTCCTTGCTATATAGTATTCCACCATGTGGATCTGCCATGGCTCGTGACCCTTTAACCCTTGATGGGCATTTGGATGGCTTCTCTTTGGGCCTTTGTGACAAGGTGGCTGATAAACACTTATTTCTTGCTGCTACCTTACATGTGTTTGCACATCTGTTGGTTCTGGGCCTAGGAGTAAAACCACTATGCCGTGGGGTGTGTGATAGTTCAGGCTAGTAGACACAGAAAAAGTTTCCAAGGTGAATTTACCTACAGATAATTTTGAAGACTCTGTAGTATGGCATTGACCAGAGAGTTTATTTAACATGGCTTCTATTGGGATCATCTTATTTGTTCCATTTTTCACTCTCTTGAACAATGCTGTGGTGAACTTCCTTGTAGGTAACTGCTGGCAGGCATCCTGATGGTGTCCTTCGAACATGATCCCTAAGGTGGATTTGCTTGTCCAGGCCAAGCCACCACCACAGGAGGAGCGGGGAGCCAAGAGGCAGGAGGCCCTGATTCAACTTCAGTTTGCTATCTGTGTGTTCTGATGGGTTGGTCTCTAAGCTCCCTTCCAGCTCCAATATGTCGTCATTCTAAATACCAAAATATATCAGTTAGCTGCTGCTGTGTAACAAACCACCCCCAAAACATAGTGGCTTAAAACAACCACCGTTATCTGGCTCATGGTGCTATTTGGGGTGGCAGTTTAGGCAGGCTCATTGCAGTAGTTCTGGTGCTGGCTGGGCTTGCTCTGGGGACTGTGGTCAGCTGTGGATTTCTGATCAGCAGCTCTGTCAATTGGGATTGGATCCCCCCCACGAATGGGGCCTCAGCTCAGCCAACTGGGCCAACTGCCCCTTGCATGTCTCACCCTCCAGCCTCTGTGTGTCCAGGCTCATAGTTGGCTGACATCACTTCCACCACATTCTATTGGCCGCACAGTGTCCCAGGGCCAGCTGATCCAAGGGCAGGAAGCAACTCTGTCTCTGGAGGGTAGGGCTGCAGTCACATTGCAAGGCGCATGGGCAGGAAGAGCAAAGAATTGAGGCCACTTTGCGATGCCTCCTCCTCACAGGTGGAGGGATCTTAGTGGCCATAACCAAGCTCCATTGCTGGGGGATGGGCTCCAAACAGCTCCTGGGTCCTCAGATACACATGAAGGGGTGGGTATCCTTCCCACTTATACATGGGGGAGCTGCTTGCAGGGGCCCCTGGCAGGGACACAGGTCTTGACCCAAGCCACAGTGAGACGAGCTCTCAAATGTGCACGGATGGGTCCAGAGCAGCAGAGGGCATTGTGGGACGCACACTCTTCAGTGGTCCGCCAACAAGCTTTCACGGAGCACCTACTGAGTGTCAGGCGACTGTTCTGGGCTCTGCCTGGAGCCAGTGCACAGAAAGCAAGACCGTGTCATTGGGAAGACAGGCAGTGGACACGAGGACCAACATAGCCAGTGATTGATTACAGGTGCTGACAAGTGCCCCGAAGCGGATAAAATGGGTGGCGTAGCAGGAAGCACGGGTGGGGCAGCTCTGACTCGGGCGAGCCGGGCAGGCTGCTCTGAGGAGAGACGTTGGAGCCTAGCCCTGAATAATGAGGAGACAGCCTTGCGAAGATGCTGGGGAAGCATCCCGGCAGGTGCAGCGGCTCCGAGCCGGGCCAGAGCGCCTGCTGGGCAGGAGCCACTATAGCACACAGACACGGGAAGTGTGGCGGGTCCGCTCGGTCCACCTGTCACCCATCACTTTTGCCCCATTTTCCCAGCTTCTTTGATGAGCCCCAGGCTTTTATAGGTGTGTAGGGTTGTGCCTTTTCCGTTTCGAAGGGGTGGTGGGCCCAATAGGAGGGGAATTCTGGTGAGATTGGATCTGGCCCAGTTTTTAGCATCTCAAAGGTAGAAGGGACCTTCCCACCCAGGCATCCTGGCTCCTTCACCACTGACAGATGTCACGGACTCCTGCTTATGATGGCGAGGCAGCCCCGCCCCTGCAGAGTGTCCCCCCTGTAGCTGCGAGGGGCTTCACTGTGCCCCTGGGACATTCTCCTGTGGGCTCTCTTACCATTGGGCAGAAGCTGTCACCCCTCTGGGCAGGCTCCGAGCACATCCACAGTGAGAGGCAAGCTCTGCCCCCACATGGGGGTGTCACCCTTTGAGCTGGACACATGGGGTCTGCTGTGGGATGGCCGTGTGACATGGGGCATCACTGATTTGTGTCTTGGTTTCCTCATCTATAACTCGGGGCCTTAACACCTCAGGGCTTTATCAGGAGAGTTGAATGAGAGAGGGGTTTCTTTCAGATTTTAAAAGAGAGACTATGGCCCTGGCCAGTTTGGCTCAGCGGTTAGAGCGTCAGCCTGCGGTACAGAGAGACCCGGGTTCGGTTCCCGCTAAGGGCATGTACCTCGGTTGCAGTTTGTCCCCGGCCCTGGTTGGTCGTGCGGGTGGCAACCACTCGATGTGTCCATTCACATCGATGTTTCTCTCTCTCTCTCTTCCTCTCTCTCCCTCCCGCTCTGTCTGAACAAAAAAATGCAAAAATGTCCTCAGGTGAGGATAAAAAATAAATAAAATAAAATAAAAGAGAGACTATGGCCCTGGCCGGTTTGGCTCAGCAGTTAGAGCATCGGCCCGCGGACCGGAGAGACCCGGGTTCGGTTCCCACTAAGGGCACGTACCTCAGTTGCAGTCTGTCCCTGGACCCGGATGGGGTCGTGTGGGTGGCAACCAGTTGATGAGTCTCTCTCGTGTCGATGTTTCTCTCTCTCCCTCTCTCCCTCCCGCTCTGTCTGAAGATAAATGCAAAACTGTCCTCAGGTGAGGATAAAAAAAAAGAGAGACTATGTAAAATCGAAGTTGTGCACATGTGCAAAGGACAGACCCTTCCTTCTGGGACCCCACAGCAGGGTCCTCTGTGCCTTGTGCATGCTGGACGCATTCTGTGTATCAGCGCATTGGCCCTTCCTTTGCTCTGTGGGGTGGGGTCTCTTCCCATCCCCATTCTACAGCGAGAACTCAGGCCCAGAGTGGAAAAGCCGCTGGCGTTGCGGCCGAGAGACTGAGGTGGGTGAGGAGGAAGGCCAAGCGGAACCTGCCCCTGATGGCCAGAGCCATGTGGTTTCCAGTTCATGAAGCCCTTCTGGGTTCCTTGTCTAAGACCACCACACCCCAAGAAGCAGCGTTATGGGCCCCACTTTACCAGTGGGTCAGCTGAGGCTCAGAGGCAAGCTGGGGTAATTTCCCCAAGTTCACCGTGGTTGGTCACAGAGCGGGATGGGGACCCAGGTTTCCTGACGCTTGGGCCAACGCTGTTGCCATGGTGACCTGCAGTCATCACCCACGGGCCTGGGGGTCGGGTCCCTGGAGCCAGGCCCCGGGGGTGGCTCAGTGCTGTGTTGTGGGAAGGGCTGGGGCAGGCAGAGGGACAGCCCACCCCGTCAGGCTCCAAGGACTGGGAAGGGCCGGGCAGAAGGCCCGCCTGGTCCATTGGAAGGGAAAATACTAATCCTTGTGTTTTTATATTATTACTTATTCATCGGGTGGTGGAGGCCTTAATAGAAACCAGATGTGGGAAGCGACTCAAGTTCCAGCGCCTGGGACTCATTAGGCTGCGCCACCCCCAAAATCCCCTGCTTTGCTGAGGTTGGGATCAAAGATGAGTGTCCCCCTGACATTGGCCTTGGGGGATGGAGGGTGGGCGGTGGGTCCCTCAGGTCAGACCCGCCCATCTGGCTGTAGGGGGCACCAGTGTCCTGGGTTTGCCCTGAACACAGGCAGCCCCTCCACATCCCTTCACCACTGCCCCAGCCTGGGAGCCCCCTGTCATCTTTGGTCACAGACCCCTCTGAGACATGGCTGCTGCCTAGGGGTCTGGTCTAACTTTTTCCTCTGTTTATTCCCATCAAGAAAGTCCAGAAGAGTCAGGGTGCCCCACCCCCGCCAAGAAGTTTGCTCTCAGTGGGGAGATCACGTGGCTTAATTGAGACCCCCCAGGCTCCAGGAGCTGTGGGTGGACCAGAGGGCCCAGAGAGAAGCCCCCACCCACCCTTTAGGAAGGCCTTGAGGGGAGGAAGGTGGGCGCTCTAGAGGCCAGAGCTGTCTAAGCAAAGGTCTGGAGGTTCAAATGCCCCCTCCTCCACGAGAGGGATCTGCACCCACCCTCACCGCACCCCTGTTTGCATCTTGAATTCCAGCCACTCCGGGGACTGGTAGTGCAGCCTCTCCGGGCCCCGCACAGCAGCCCGTACAGGGTGCTTGGGGTCTTCCCAGTGGTGGGGCCCTCCTGGCATGGCCCTTCGATGAAAGAACGTCCCTGCACCACCCTGTCTCTCAGCTTCCAATGACCCACGGTTGTGAGGCCAGAGAGCCTGCCTGGGACCGAGTGAGCCAGATAGAACATCCACCCGTCATGTGGATACAGAGGGACCCGTGGACCCCGAGCACTCGGGGGGACTGTTCCGTAAACCGGGGGACCTGGCTCCACCCCTCCCAGAACTGCTCGCCGCTCCCCGATGGCCGCCCCCAACCTGGCACGCGGTGCTCACTGCGCTGCTCCGGCACCACGAGCTCTGTTAGGTCTTCTAGCAGGTGCTGCCCACGAGGGACACCCTGGCGCATGTGTGAACTCACTGTACTGCTTGGCCTGACTTCTCAAACACACTCACGCTTTCTGTCTCTTCCATGAGTTTGGTGACAGGCTTATAGCGGGGTCAGGGGTTACTTCTAATTAGAAGGGGCCCAGGGCCATTGTAATAGGAGGTCTGTGAATGAACAGTGGGCCCCCAAATGGGCGACAGTCCTGGCAGGGCACAGCAGTGTCTAGGAGTCACACTCAGCCAGGCAGCCTCACTGAGCTGTGGTCTCGGATGGACCCCTGACCTCCGACCCCAGATGCCCACCTGGGTCAGGACGTTGCCACACAGCTGGGGAGGTGGCAGTATTTAGGAGTGGACTTTGAGGCAGGGGGGTCAGACCTCACATCTGCTACAAGGACGCCTGTGGGGTCGAGAAGCCTGGAACAATCTCCTGCTGATGGACTGTCACCTGGATCCTCTTGGCCATAATTCAGCTGTGTTTATGGAACACCTGCTGTGTGCCTGGTGCTGTCCTGGGCTCGGTTTTGCATTTGGGCAAAGTCATGGAACATGCAAGCAGACCTCCGGGTCCCCAGGGAAAGGGACTCTTGGCAATGGGGAGGCCAGGGCCAAGGCCTGAGGCAGGCGCAGCTCAGCACGCAAGGGGGGAGTGTGGGAGGTGAGGGCAGAGGGGCAGCCAGTCACAAAGGACCATGTGGGCTCCCAGGGCACCCGCTGAGGTGCAAGGCAGCCAGCCATCTTTACCCGTCTTAGGAAACGTGCCTTTGAGGGTGCTTACCACTCTGGTTCCCAAGCAAGTGAAGCGGCGGGTTTACCTTGGCAGGAGTTTCAGGTGGTGGCCTGCTGCCCATAGAGGCAGAAGCTGGGAATTCGGAGACTGGTGCCCAGTTCCTGGCTCTGCCCCCTACCCGGGTACCTGCGGAACTGTCACCTTTCAGGATGGGGGGGATAGGGGTACGGTGGCTACGGCTCGTCAGTCTCACCTGGTTGTGGAGGCTGTGGGGAGGGGGGTCTTGGCCAGACAGCCTCGCAGGGGGGCTCTTTCTCTTTCATTTGTCTGCACTTTCTCTACAGAGAAGATGCAGCATCTGCGAGATGTAAAAGGACGTAGTTGGACAACTGTTCCAGCGTTGGTTTCCTTTGTTCCTCACGTGGGCGAGACCGCCAGTGGCTGTTTCGTGCACGTTCGGTGCTCTCTCCTTACCCCTGCCTGCCGATGTGGAAACTGAGGCTGGAGGCAGCATGCCCAGAGTCCCCGCCAAGCCCGCTGTTCCGCGTGTTCTTCCTCAGGTGCAGGGCCCCCACCCCAAGCTCCCTGCTTGCCTGGCGCCCTGGAAAAGCCTTCTGCTCATACACTCAATACTTCTGAGACCAGCCTCTTTGTTATGCCGGGAACTTGATGGGGGGCTGAAACCTTCAGGGCCCCTCCCACAGACCTCAGCAACCCCTGCCTGCAGGTCAGGTCCCAGAAAGGGGTCTAGGGTGGAGCTGCATCCACCCCAGGACAGCCAGGCCCCAGGAGCAGTACATGTTCAGTTTCCACATGGGAGTTTGTCCCAAGACCCCCAAAAAGAGTGGCCTCTGGGGCCAGACAGCCTGGCTTCAAGTCTTCCCCACCCTGTACCTTCCGTTCCCTCATCTGCTCACCTCATAGGCTTGCTGTGGGACAAGATGAGGTGGTTCATGCAGGGGGCTGGCTTTGTTACCTGTCAGTACCTGTGCAAAGGGCCTGAGGCAGCAACAGCTGAGATTACCTGTTGTTACCCGTCAGTACCTGTTGGGGCAGAGACCCTGCAGCAGGTTACCTGTCGTGACCTGCCACCTTCCTATATCTCATAGCTTTTGTGAGGGTCGAATGAGGTATCAACAGAAATCGGACTATAGGTATCAAAGCAGGGGCTTATTATTTCGGCAGCAGTGTGGGTTCAAGGAGGACGGAGCTAGGAAACTGAGCTGTGCTGATGCTAGCAGGTCCTCCTTCAGAGGGTTCTAGAACCCAGGGCTGGGAGCCCTGGTCTGTGGCCAGTTCTCAGCCAGGCCGTGTGGGCTGGGAACCATCGGCAGACACAGACAGTGATGGATGGGGTGGCTTGTTCCGGCACATTCCGTGTTCTTTCCCACCGACTCTGCCTGGCCTTGGAGAGCTGCTTCCTCTGTCGATGGATTAGTGACATTTAGCTGGGAACTGGATACGCCGTCTGGGAAAGACACAGGGTGTCCCACGAGCCCTGGGCGCACGGGGTCTGGGAATGTTCTTTAGTGCTGGGAGCAGCCCGGCGGGGGGGTGGGGAGCCCTCAAAGTGGGGCTGGAGGAGGAAGCCCAGATCCCAGGGGCCGGAGAGCACAGGGCGCCGCTGTCTCCCCTCCCCTCTGGCTCACCAGGACCTTGTGAATCAGCTCCTGCACACTCAGACTGATATCAGGACACCGGCCACTCAGCGGCCAGTAGGCCCCCATCCCCTGAGGATCCATGGTGGGAAAGACAACAAAGAAAGCCGCTGTGGGGGGTGGGGGACAGACAGACAGAAGATGAGCAACTGAGAGAGGAAAGGCACCTTGAGCAGCGGGCATGGTGGGCAGGTGGGTGAGACACCAGGTCCATGTCAGCTGTGTGAGCTAGGCAGGTCCCCGAGCCTCTCTGTGCCTCGGCTTCCCCGTGTGTAAGACGGAGAGGGGCACCCTCTGCCTCCAAGGGTTGTGCAAAGGCTACACAAGTCAGCTGACCAGTCCCGAGACAGAGTGAATGTCCCTGTCTGTGCATGTTGGGGCTCCCTGGTGCTGTGGGCCCCTCGCCTCCCAACTGCCCACCTCTGAACCGGGACCACAGGGTAAGGGGCCCCTATTCTGTCTGTGACACGGTGCAGGACCTCAGGAGGGCTGACGGGACCCCTAGTGTCAGGTGACAAGGCTCCGAGCTCCTGCAAGGTTGACCCTCGTCTCACTAAGGCAGGTGTCTACACTTGCACAGCTGGCCTGACAGGACATCTAGAAAGAAAGAACCAGGGTGCCCGTGTCAGCCAGGGTCCTGGGGCTGTCACCAACACTGGCTTTGCCCCCAGGCTGCGGACAGGGCTGGGAGAGGCGGGGGACCCTGGTGGCTGGGTCTCATTTCTCCTTCCCGGGTGCTCGGAGATCCGGAGAGAGCCCCATGCACTGGGGAGGACGGGCCTTGTGCTCACCTGTCCAGAGTCGGGCCACCTGGGAAACCACGCACTGACTCAGAGCAGTGATGGACCTCCTGCCCCAACCCCAAACCCCAGGTGGCTGCACTTTCCGTGCTCCGGTTGGCCCACGTGGCGTCCAAGCGGCACTGGGTCTGAGCCCAGCTGGCCTGGTAATTGACCTTTCCAGTCTCCCCAGTGACTGTGCTGCGAGGGAGCTGGAGGGGCTATGGACGCCCGGGGCCCAGGCCCTGCTGTCAGGCTCTGAGACCCTGAGCAAGTCCCTTGCCCTCTCTGAGCCTGTTTCCCCAGCTACAGTGGGCCTGATAGTGGGGTCTGCCGCGTGCTGTGAAGGTACAGTGGGGCCCGCAGCTGGAATATGGGCTCCCTCATAAAAGCAGTGCTGGGGTTGCTTTGCTTCTACTGAGCTGAGAGGTGGGTGAGCTGATGCGTGCGGGACACCTGGTGAGCCCTGCACGGAGGCAGCTGTTACATGTTCATCTTACGAGAAAAAAGTTAAGACATACATCCAGCTGCCTGGGCCCTACCCCAGACCTGCCGAATCAGGGCGCCCTAAAAATGGGGCATGTTCGTAGAGAGCCCCACTTTGGGGTTGAGGGTTCATGGGTACTGAGAGCACCAAGATGACCCCAGAATGGAAGCCGGGGAAACAGAAGCCTGGTGGGCACAGGGGACAGTGCCCGCTCAGGGGTCTGATGCGACCTTCAGGAGCCAGTGCCTGGGTCCTGACAGTGCTTTCTGGGAGGCTGTGAGCATTCACCGAGATGCTGGGTGGACACGCAGGGCACGGGCCTAGCTCCGCCTGGGTCTGAGGACGCCTGAGAGTGGACGCTGGAGGGTGGGGGGACCGAGAGGGGGGAGGAGGAGGAGGGAGGGGAAGCGTGTCTCATGGGGCTGGCCCAGGTGTCTGGGTGGTGGTCTGGACTTGCTGGTACCTCGGCAGCATCTGAGCCGACTCATGCTGGTACCCTCGGCAGCCTCGGTAGGAAGCGGACTGTATCCCCTCGCTGGCACCCAGCATCCAACAGTGGGGCCCTTCCCCTGCACTCCTCATTCCCCCCCAGGCCCTGACCAGCTCCTGGCCTCACTGGGTTATGAGCACAGGGTCCCTCCTGGTTGTCCCTGCACTTGGCTACCGTGGGCAGGGAGGTCCTATGAGAGCTGCTGGGGGTCTGAGCCTCCCAGTGGGCCTGGGGCGTCCAGGAGCAGCCTTTGCTCAGCAGGAGGCCTTGAAGGGGGCGGGGCAGGAAGCCAGCACTGGGAGAACGGGCTGCCTGTCTAGTGGCTTCTTGGAGCCTAGAAAGGCTCCTGCATTTGCCCTCAGGCCACACAAGCCTGGCGAGGCCTGGTCCATCCCTGTGCATGGGAGCTGCCGAAGGGATTTAGGCCAGAGAAACAGTGTGCACACCAAGTCCTGCCCCAGCTGCTGTGCAGAGCCTTCCGTGGCTCCCACTGCCAGGCAGTCAGTCTGCACTCGCCAGCTGGCCCCAGCTGACCTTCCGTCCCGATTTTCTGCACAACTAGAGGCCCCGGACACTCTCACCTCTGGCCTTTGCATTCTCTGTTCCTTGACCACAAATGCTGTTCCTCACCATCTCCACACCACCTCTCCTCGGTGCTTGAGAGCAGGGACCCAGGCATGAGTTGCTCTATAAATCTGCCAAATTCGCTGAGTGCTCACTGTGCAGACCCTTCGCCTGATCTCATCTGACCTCCCAGCTGCCCGGTGGAAGGTGCTCGCCATCACCCCCTTATAGAAGAGTAGAGAGGTTCAGAGAGGTGAGGTGACTTGCCCTAGGTCACATAGCCAGAAGGGAATAGAACCAGGGCTCAAGCAAGATTCAAGAAAGACTCATGAGGTCCCATATGGTACACCTGTGATCCAGGTGGGAGGTGGGACAACAGAGGTGCCCCACCCTGCAGTCTCAGTCAACCTGGGTTTGAATCCCAGACTTGATGCCTCTTCTAAAAGGAGAAGGGTAGTCCGGCCGGTGTGGCTCAGTGGTTGAGCGTGGACCCATGCACCAAGAGGTCGCCGGTTCGATTCCCAGTCAGGACACACGCCCAGGTTGTGGGCCTGATTCCCCAGTGGGGGTCATGCAGGAGGCGGCCAGTTGATGTTCTCTCTCATCGATGTTTTTATCTCTCTCTCCTTCTCACTTCCTCTCTCTCTAAAATCAATAAAGAAAAAAAAATTTTTTTTAAATAAAATGAAAAAATAAAAGGAGCAGGGTGCCTGTTTGGTGACAATCAAGGCTTTGAAACCCTGCAGACCCATGTGACTCTGCAGGGATGCACCCATACTTGCTGTGTGCCCTTGGGCAAATTACTGTACCTCTCTGTGCCTGCAAAACAGGGTTTGGTGAGAATAAAGGGAATGATGACTGTCCAGTGCCGAGAGCAAGACCTGCCTCCTACATGGATGGCCTTGGGCCTGCCCCCTTTCCTTTCCTGCTCCAGTGGGGCTCTGCCTGCTCCATCCTCCAGTCCAGCAGGCTTCGAGGGATGAGTGTATCCAGAGCCCGTTTCTCAGGGGCTGTGGAGATAGTGTGACGTGTCGAGCTGGTTCTGCCTGGACCCTTGCTCTGCCTCTCCCTAACCACTGAGGTTACACGCACCGTGTAAGGAATGTCCGTTCATTGAGGTGGCCCTGGCAGGGTCCTCCCACTTCTCCCCAGTGGGGTTTTCCTGTGTCTGCTTTTCTGGTCTGTTCCATCTCTCAGGCTCCTGCCAAGCCCCAGTGTGGAAGGGCTTTGGGAAATCAGAACAGGCCCTGAGTCCCGTGTCCCAGGTTGGCATCCGAAACACCCTTCCAAGCATCCTGGTGGCACCGCCTGCCCTGGGGTGGCCTGGTCAGATGAAGGGCTGGCCAGGACAGCCTGCACCCTTAGAGGTGGCCCAAGGCCCACGGCGGCCAGCCACGCTTGCCTTCTTTGGTTGTCACCGGGGACTGGCCACCGGCCCTGCAGCCAGGCATGGTGTTGACGGGCCCCACAGCTGTGATGCACGTGTGCCCAGCCATCAGCCTCCTGACAGGCTGGCTGTGGGGAAGGGGGAGCAGGGTGCCCGATGGGAGGGAGGCCAGCGGCTGCAGCTGAGTGGACAGCAGGTGCTGCGCGGCTGGGTGGCTGCTGATTCTGGCTGCTTCCCCCCATGGGGCCCAGCAGGGAAGGGGTTTCACTCTCCCCCCGCAGGGCCGTGGAGTGTGGAGGGCTGAGAGCCCCTCCCAGTGCTGCGGACAGGTGGGCGTCTCCTCCGTGAAGGGGAGGCAGGGGGAGATGAAGGGAGGTTTGCACAGTATTGAGCATGAGATAATGGTAAATGGCACTTGTCAGCGTTATTAATCACCATCCCCAGAGGCAGGCCACCCCACACACACGTGAGTGTCTAAGCATCTGCCCTGATCATGGGGGGCCCTTGGGGTGGGGGGAGACTGGGGGAGAGCAGAGGGGGGAAGAACTGTAATCACATAGTGACTGCTAAGGGGTATTGCGCTCGACAGTGGTTCTGCCTCGCTATCCCCTGGCCCTGGGGGAGACCCCACCTGCGTTAGCAAGACGAGCGCAGGGCAGGGTGGGCTGCACTTCCGTGTAACAGGTCGAGAACGCCCAGCTCCACCGCCCGAGCAGCTGGGCCACCTGAAATCCTGGCCACCGCTCCCACGTCTTGTGTCCTACCAGGGCCCTGGCTGACCCTTAGGGGGAGGCCCATGTTCTCCCCCCTCCACCTGCAAAGAAGGCCCAGGTGTGTGAGGCTGGTCAGGTTCAATCAGGGGCCTTTCCTCTAGGTCCTGCTTTGTGGCGCCAGGTCTAGAACAGCCCGATATTGACCATGTCTCCAGCCTGGCTGCTCTCAGGAATTGCTCAGGGCCAGGAGATGGTTAAAAAGAGATTCCTGCCACCCAGTGCCTCCTGGAAGACCCCCCCTCCCAGACCAACCTGAATGGGACCCCAAGCCACTGTAGGCTTACCCTGGGACACTGATGGAAACACAGATTCTCAGGCCCACCCCACACCTGCTTAGTCAGAAATGGGGGGAGGTAGGCATGTGCGTCTGAATAGGCCCCTCAGGAGGTGCTGGTGGAGGTTGCCTCAGTGGGTGCTGCCCGACTCCCTGGTCTGCAGGGCCAGAGCCCCCACCCCACCCCAGGGAGGATCCCCGCCCCATTCTGGCCAGCCCAGGCTCTTGCAGCTGCACCCTCCAGCCTACCTGAAATGGGCCACCCCAAACCCACCCTATGGTCCCAGGTGGATGGGATATCAGCCACCTGTGAACACACCTGGGGCTTATCTGGGATTGGCCAGGCCTTGGGACTGGATCTGGCTTTGTGGGGAGAAACAGGAGCCATCTTGGGTCCAGGTGGGTATCCCCCACCTGGGTCCCCAGCTACTGTCTGGGGGTCAGCTTGGCCAGGCACTAGGTGGGGCTGTGGAGGTGCTGACCCCTCCCCTCTAGCCTGCTTCACTGGTTTTCTCTTTTTCTCCCCCCACCCCCCCTTCCCCAGCAGGGGACAGGAAGGAGAAGAAGGCTGCAGCGATGCCTGACTCCCCCGCGGAGGTGAAGACACAGCCCCGGTCCACGCCCCCCAGCATGCCACCCCCTCCACCCTCTGCGTCCCAGGGCACCACACGGCACTCCTCCTTCACGCCCCACACAAGTGAGTAACTCCAGGGCCGGGCACCCAAGGGGCAGAGCAGAGAGGTCTCTGGGGCCCTGGAAGTTGTCTGAGGCACCCAACCTCATTTCATGCTACTAGAGCCAATGCTACGGTCCCCCCGCCCTGAACCCCTAAACACCCACCCTTGGGCCCTTGAGAGGAGGATCCCATCGTGGCTCAGAGGCCAAGCCTTGCGGTCCAAATCCCAGCTCTTCCGCTTTGTAGCTGTGTGCCCTCGGGCAAGCTACTTGACTTCTCTGGGCCTGGCGTTCCTCATCTGTAAGGCAGGTCTGGCCGTAGCCCCTGCCTCACCAGGCTGCTGTGAAGACAAGTGAGTTAAAAGAAGTTCTCACCCAGTGGCCGGCATATTGCGAGCGTTCCAGCAAAGCTGGCTGTTGTATTTGGAACTCGGAGAGGGTCGGGGTGAATTCGTCAGGCCTGCACCCTGCTGGAGAGCCCGTCGGAGGGGGCTCTGGCCGGCGCGGAGCGCGCGCTGGCTCAGATCCCGGGGTTCTGCAGCCAGGCCTCAGTGGGGGGTGTGGGTTGGCCAGAGACGGGGCTCAGCAGGGCCTCAGCTGCCAGCAGCAGACCCTCAGGCAGTGTCTCGCCAGCCCTGGGCACGTCCAGGTTGAGTGTCTCGGCACTCATGGTGGCTCTGGGTCCTCCGGAGCCCACCACCACTGCTGGAGTCCTGTTCCTTACACAAGCTGGGGACTCGGTGACTTTGGGTCTGAACAGTTGGGAAGGAAACCCTCAGGCTTGGGCCGGTGTTGGGGATGGGGTCCCCTGACCCCAAGGCCAGGGGCCGAGCAGTGTGTCCTAAGGGCTTCCGGTGGGCAATGGAGAGAACCCGTGTGCCGCCCCCACCCCTAGGTTCAGAGGCCAGAAGCCCCACACCCTAGGACCCTTCCCCAGGCTTTGGAACCCAAATGAAGACTCTCCAGTGTGGCAGGAGCCTCAAACTCCTTAGCCTGTGGCTCCTGGTCCCCACTGGGCTAAGAAGTAGGAGCTGCTGCCTCCAGCCAGGGCCCAGAGCTCTGTCCAGAGCCTGGGGTGGACCACAGGGCCCGGGCTGCATCTCTTCACCCCTGGACACACAGGGAACTGGTTCTGCCACCCGAGGCCGGCCCCAGCTTCTTCGTGACCGGGCCTCCCTCAGGAAAAAGGCATTGGCTTTTTGTTTGTAGGATGTTGGCTTAAGCCAGTCTCCTGACCCTCCGAGCCTTAGTTTGACATACGGGGTGACACCACCTGCTGCCACATGTGGCCGCCTGAAGGTAGGGACATCCCAGCACATGGTAGGAGTTTAGTGATCAACCCCTCCCTGCACCTTCACCTGGCACAGAAGGTTCCAGCTCCTGCCCCTTTCTACCGGTCTGAGCCGGGGTCCCCATGCATGACAGAGACGAGGACGGGTCCCCAGCCCTGCCTCCTGCACCAGGACGGCCCCAAGGCAGCAGGTCTCTCACTCCATGGTTCTCAGCCCAGAGGTCTCGTCTGCCTGTATCCGCCACACTAGTGGGGGCCAGAGGCTTGGCTTTCTCCCACACGTCATTCTGCGTGGCCACTGGCCGCCTGGTCACCCCTCCTTCTCTTCCAGGAGAGTCAGTCCTCACCGCGGACTGAAACGCAGGCAGCATCTCCGTCTGCTCAGCATTGCCACCCATCGGGGCCCCAGAGGTAGAGAGGGGAGGCTCGTGTGTCTAACTTCACAGCCTCTACCTCAGCCAAGCAGAAAAGGACTTACTCATGACAGGGCAGCAGCAGCTTCCTAGAAAAAAGACCTTAGGCCACCACCTAAAGTGACGACCCACCTGTGTTCATTTCCAAGCAGGAGAAACCAGCAGACTGTTGTCCTGACCCTTATGGGTGCGTACGTCTCCCTCAGCCTGCTTTTCTTCTTGGTCCAGGAGCCCCTGTTCCAGAAAGCAGTGGTCTGAGGGCCAGATGTTTCAGGTTGGGGACAGAGCTAAGGTCAGCTGACACCACCCCCGTGTGCTTTCAGGAGGTCTGTGACCAGATGTGCGTGCGGGCGGCAGCCCTGTGTGTGGCTCGGGAGTCTCCCCTTCCCCCCTCCCATCCTTGTGCACCCCCACCACTGTGGGCTCACGCTCCTGGATTCGAGGTCCTGGCTCTATTTAGAGCACAGAGGTCATAGGAGACAAGTGGTTCTTTTCTAAGCTGACGCTTTAGTTTCCTTGGGCTGCTGGGGCCATATATCTGGGTGTCAGGCCACCTCTAGGTGGCCTCAGATTTGTTCCCTACCGAAGAATTCCCTGAAAGCGGTGTGGTTAACCACGTCCTGCACCTGGCTGGTGGCAGCCTGAATGGACAGAGCCTCTGCTCAGCGGCAGATTCCTGCCAAGAGCTTCCCCAGCTTCCCCAGGTCCAGCCTGTGAGCCAGCTGACCAGAGGCTGACCTTGAACCAGGGCTTGAGGGTTGTGGTTTTCCTACCCAGTGACTGTCCTGGGCACAAATTTATTTTGGAGTTGAAACTGTGGTGTGGCCAGGGAGGTGAGCAGGAGGGCTGAGAGATCTCTGGGAAGGAATGTAAGGAGCTACTCTGCAGCTGGGAGGACCCTCAAAGGGCCAACATTCCATCCTGCCCTTGATTACCCCCATGACGGGAGGCTCACTCTCTGATTACAGCAGTACATCTTGTCTCCTTGTGGCTTCCACTCACTAACTCCAGCTCAGACAAATCAAATCTCCCTTCCTGTTTGGTGCTCCCTTCTCTCACAGCAGCTTGGGCTTCATTTTGGAACCACCATTGGGTTGTTTCTTGGCGGAGAGGCCCAAGCCCAGATTCACAAGTCAGCTCCAGGCTCCAGGTCTCTTGAGGATGGTGCTGAGTGGGGTCCCCAGGCACCTTCCAGAAAGAGAACTTTTTAAAAACCAGGTGTCCCGCTCAGGCAGATAGCGATGCCAAAATTCTTATGGGACCCTACAAGGTCCTGCCAGAAACGTCCCTGAGAGATTCCACGATCAAGCCCCATCATTTTACAGAGAAAAACTGAGGCCTAAAGAAGGGAATGACTGGCCTAAGGCGGTGACAGTCCCAATCCCCAAAACTGCTGTCCTGAAGCAGAGGGGGAGGGGCCAACTGCAGACACCCCACAGGGCAGAGCCACCTGCCCGCGGCCCCTTGCCTCACAGAGTGTTTTTCTTATTTTGCTTACAGATCGAGAGGACGGGCCTGCGATGTCTCTGCCCCACGGCCGTTTTCATGGCTGCTTAAAATGGTCTATGGTCTGTCTTTGTAAGTAAAATAACAAAAACCACAGGCCTCCCGGGAGGTCGTCACCCACACCCTCTGCCCTGAGAAGGCCTTGCCCGTGGCCCCCCTTGCCCGCACAGTGCACTGCTGCATCTGCCTGTCCGTGAGGTCCAAGGGAGCAGAGCAGTCCTCAGACCCACAGTCACACCCCAGCCCTGCTCCTCACAAGCTGTGTGATGTTAGGCAGGTAGACACCCTCTCTGTGTTCCTTTTTCCCCGTCCACCGAACAGGATGAATATGGCAGATCCCCGAGTTGTGAGAAGGTGGAATGTCAGTGCACCTCTGTAGCGAGGTGTCTCAAGGGCAGAACCCCGCCGGGATCAAGTCCCAGCTCCTCCTCTTTCCAGTGGGGTGGTCTTGCCTCAGTTTCCCCACCTAGAAGTCATCAGATGCTGCTAGTGGCGTCAGCGCAAGCCTGGCACACACTGGGTGCTCAGTGGACGTTGGTCACTAGTGGACATTTCCGTCCAAGTGCTCAGGCCACAGCCAGTGTCCATAGCAGGAAGTGTTTGTGGAGCGATGCTCAGTGTTTGTCACCCAGCGTCAGGACAGGCACCCCCTGCGCACCAGTCGGGCTGCACAGCCCAGGCATGGCTGCCGCGCAGCTCTGGGCTCCAAGCAGAGGTGACATAATGGTTGTGCATTATTTATGTTCTGCGATGCACGGTCCTCGTGGCCATTATTCTGTGATGCCTGGCCTCACGCTCGTGTCCAGCTCATCCGCTGAGCTGCAGCGCTCAGGACGGATTCCCAGCCCCGGGGCTGCCCCTGCAGCAGAGAGAGGGGCTGTTTGTTGGTTCATCATCCCAGCCTGACCCCCGCCCAGGCCTGGGGCTGGGGAGCTGCGGGGGTGCTAGTGTGTGCCCCCAAACCTCAGCCGGGGACACGTGTGCAGTCTAACTTAGTAACACACCTGTTGTGGAATGAAAGCACTTGTGGCCGGCGGTTATTTTCGGCGTCTCTTTAGCAAGCTGCTGAGACTGCCCGGCAGCCCGAGGGAGGGAACACGGGCCAGCGAGGGCAAGCAGGCCTCCGGGAGGACCCAGGCTCCGAGGGCAGGCTGGTAAGGGAGCTGCAGGGAGGCCAGGCCCAGGCTGGGCCAGGGGCCGGGGGGACCCAGGCAGCATGGACGGCCACATGTCTTAGAAGCCTCTGGAAGGTCCAGACCCCAGGTGATAGCCCAACCCTGCCACATGGAATGAGCCCCCCGCTGTGGAGAGGTCTCCTGTGGCAGTGGGCCATCTCCTGGCCCGGCTGGAGTGACAGCCAGAGGCTGTCATCAGTCTTGATCAGGGTGTGTGTGTGTGTGTGTGCGTGTGTGTGTCAGGGTCTGCCGTGGGGTTGGCTGGAGCTTGCTGGTGAGACAGAAAATTCGCGCAACCACGGGGTCTTCTGGTCTGTGCAAGGGTCCTCTGGATGATGCCTTTGCTCGGTGTCTGGAGTTCACTTTTCATCCCAGAGCAGGAGGGAAGGCCCGAGTGGGGCACACCTCTCCTGCGGGGCTTCCAGAGCCGGTGTGTCACTGGTAGGGCCCAGAGGTGCTTCTGAGATCATCCAGACCAGGGAGGCAAACAGGTTCCAACGTGTGTCTCCCTCTCGAGGGGAGGGAAGGCTGTGCTGAGACGGTCTGGAGCCCCAGGAGCAGGGCGCCGGGCGACCATTCCTGCACACGTCCATCCCCCCACGAGGGAGGCGGCACACGTTCTTGCGTCAACCCTGGTGTTAGTCAGTGGTTTCCAACCTCTGCTACGTGGGGGACAGTATTGATGAGTGGTCACCCACATGTCAACGCAATCAAGGTCAAGCATTTCCAGCTCCCCGGTGGTGGAGGACAACCTGGGCTCTGTAAGCCAGGGAAGCCTGGAGCAGAGGGGCCAGGCAGGCACCTGTGGACGGGAGCAGCCCCACCCCTGGTTTGGGCCAAGGGCCGTTTGCATGGAGAAACTGAGGCCAGACCCATGTCTAAGGTGGTCCAGGCAGGATGGGGCCTCGGGCAGGACACCCGCTCCCAACCCCCGTGCCAGGAGTGCCCACAGGAGCAGGATGAGGCAGCAGGCGGATGAGCGGATGAGCGTGCGAGGGCTGAGTGCAAGGATGTGCATGAGTCCCTGGAGCAGGTGCCTGTGTGGCCGCCGAGGATGCAAAGTGTGAGCGGCCTCAGGTGTCCTGCTTCCCCAGCCCACCCCCGCCCCGGGCCACTCCACCTTACCAAAGGCCCTGGGAGCCTGTGACCTTTGACCTCGTGGTCACCACGAGGGTTTCTGAGGCTAGGAGACTGGGGTGCAGGTGGTCGGCACAGAGGGCTGCCTAGCCTCCAGAGTGAAGGCTCTGTCACCCGAGCTGAGGGGGGAGGTCCTGCCCAGGACCATTTCACAGCACCACGGTCTCTGCCAGCCCTGGGACGCTATCCCCAGGGCCTGGGTAACTAACATGCTGCCCCGGAGGCCCCTGCCGTGTGTTCACGCGGGTCCCGTAGGGAACGTGTGGTCCTCCGCACGTGCACACAGTGGCTGCCTGTGCGGCAGCGCCAGCCAGCAGCTCCCACCAGGATCCAACCCTGCATGTCCCGGGCCCCGTCAGCTCAGGCACTGGGGCCCTTCTGTGGGTAACAGCACCTGTTTGGGAGTGGGAATCTCTCAGGGCTGTCGGGGTGGAGGAGGGCTCACCAGTCCCTCAGGGGGGATGAGTGACCTCTCCTGAGAAGAGTGGAAGTGGACTAGCAGATCCCTGATCGTGGAGAAGCCCCTGTCTGTTCGCAGTGGACACTTAACAGCCAGGCTGGAGATGGGTGCAGGCCCCGTGTCCCCCTGGGGTGTGAATCGTCTGGCCAAGCAGCCCCCGCCCACTGAGGACCTGGGGCGAGGCTGCACTTTCCAAGCCCCAGTGTACACATCCATGAGGGCACTGGTGCCCCCCTGCACCCCTGTGACTCTGTGCGGTTCTCAGCTCTCTGCTGTGCTCACACCCCCCTCCCCCCACAGTAATGAACGGCAGCAGCCACTCGCCAACGGCCATCAACGGCACCCCATCCACGCCCAATGGCTTCAGCAACGGCCCGGCCACCTCGTCCACGGCCTCACTGTCCACACAGCACCTGCCCCCCGCCTGCGGGGCCCGGCAGCTCAGCAAACTCAAGCGCTTCCTCACCACCCTGCAGCAGTTCGGCAGCGACATCTCCCCGGAGATCGGGGAGCGCGTCCGCACGCTTGTGCTGGGGCTTGTGGTGAGTCGGGCCACGCCATCACAGAGGACATGTGTCTGCTGGGTGGGGACACGGGGCCGTGCCCAGCCCCCGGGCCTCCTGCCCTCTCCGGGCTGGGTGGACGGGGCTTGGGCTGATGCGTGATGCTTTCTCCCCTCAGAACTCGACACTGACCATTGAGGAGTTTCATTCCAAGCTCCAGGAAGCCACCAACTTCCCACTGCGTCCATTCGTCATCCCTTTCCTGAAGGTAACAGCAAACCCTGCTCCCTCGCGCCGAGGCCTCCCCCAGGAGCCCCAAGTTCATTCCCTGCTGGCCCTGGCCAGGCACTATGCTCAGCCCCTCAGTACCCCGGGAACAGCTCTGACTAGTAGCCAGCCCGGATCAGTCGGCCACCAAACCCTGTGCCCTTAGATAGAGCTCCCCATCAGTCCTGTTATCATGGGCCAAAGGCACTCGTCTACTGGACAGCCATTTTTTTGAGCACCTACTATGTGCCAGGTACTGTGCCAGGCTTAGGGATATAGCTGTGAGCAAAGTAGACACAGTCTCTTCTGGAGCCTGTGGCCTGGTAGGAAGGGAGACAGCCAACCAGCAGTGGCTATAGATTCTGTGATGGGTGACACAAGGTGGCACACGAGAGGGCGGTGGAGGGGAGGAGGGGATCCTGGTGGGTATCAGGCCACAGAGCCTGCCTTCCAAGCATGTGCGAAGTCCCTGAAGAAGGACTGTGTTTGAGGGACAGGGAGGGGGCTGTGTAGCTGGAACAGAGTAAGGGGAAAAGGGATAGTAGACAGATGGAGGGACAGGTGGGTGGACAGACAGATGGTGAGTGGTTGTGTCGGTGGAAAGGTGGATAAATGAATGCTGTCAGATGTAAAAAAAAAAAAAAGGTCGTGTATCAAACATGGCAGATCAACAACGGACCAGGGCTTCTCAGCGGGAATAGCTGGTGTCTGGCGGCAGCAGCACCAAGAGCTTCTGAGCAATGTAGGTTCCTGGGCTTGGCCCAGACCCACTGAATCAGAACTGGGGTTTTTAAAAGGACAAGCACAGGCCTACATGATGTCAGAACAGTCTTCACTGTGGTACTTCTCAGGGTCTTCAGTCCCCTAAACAAGGGTCACCTGCCTCCCAGGGTGGCCAGGATGAAAGAATTCCCAAATGTATTTGACCCCGTGACCCTCCTGAGGTCAGGGTTTCCTGGGGCTCACTTGGGAGATGCCCCAACTGAGCGTTGCTGGCCTCCCTGGGGCTCTCGTTTCCCAGGCCTCTGAGCTGCTCACTGCATGGCCAGGCCCTGCCTTCCAGAGGGTCTGAGGACAGACCAGACCAGATGCTCCCAGGTTTGAGCCCTGCCCCTGCAACCGAGCCCCTGTTGGCCTGGGCCTGGCTGGTTCACCCCTCTGTGCCTCAGTTTCTGCAACTGTGAAATGGGAATCATTCTCAGGCTGTCGGGGAGATTGCATGACGCAGTGCACGCGAAGACTTGGCTTTCGTCATCTGGGGATTTAAAAATGTTCTGCAGACATGCTTTGCGACACGCTTTCGATACCGCCCCTGCTGACCCCCAGCAGCCCTGTGAGGAGGGGCGGCACAGGCACAGTTCCTGATTAACAGGTGGGGAAACTGAGGCCCTGAGGTCTCCCCCACTGGTGGAGAGATGGAGCCAAGGCTGGAACCTGGATTCATCAGACTCCAGACACCCCTGCCTTCACAGGGTGTGCCCCAGACCCGCACCTTGTCCCCTGCGGTCCCTTGCCAAGGGGACCCCACGTCGTGTCCCCACATCTACTTCCTCCTCCCTCCCGCCTGCCCTTCCGCCCACACCCCACTGTGCTCACACTCCTGAGCTGGCGACAAAGCGGCTGCTGGCATGGAGCAGGGTTTGGGCCCATCTGGCAGTCATTTGCAATTCATTAGGAGCCCTTCCCTTCTCTCTCCTCCTTTCAACTTACTGCTGACTCCACCGCTCCCCGTCTTTGGGGACACAGTGCGCCTGCTTATTCTGTCGGATCAAATATTTACAGCACATGTCCAGCCCGCCCGCGTCAGCTGCCCTTGTTTATCTGCGGAGCAGGGGTAGGGCCCGTATCCTCGTCCCCTGCCCGCCCCAGCCAGGCCTTGCCCACTGCCCCCTGCACCTTGCACCCCGGCATCCTCCCAGACACACCTCAATGAGGCACTGGACAGGACATGCCCAGCCTAGCACTGCCTTCTGAGGTACCTCTCTGCCTCAGTTTCCCCTCTGCCTACAGCGGTTCTCACGTGCTATTAGGGCTTTTGTGCTTAGATTGCTCTTTCTATAGGGTGGGGGGCCTGCCTGCGGTGCCGAGGGCCTGGGATCCCACCCAGGGCCCTCAGTCAACAGGACCGTCAAGGACACAGAGTCCATTCCTCTCACTGACATGCAGCTCCTGCGGTGTAGTGGCTCTGTTGCCAGGGCTCGATGACAAAGCCCCATCCAGCCTGGCCCGTGGTCCTGCCTGGGAAGCAGCCCCTACCCTCCTTGTTGTAGGAGCTCTGGCAGCTGTAGAATGCAGGGCATTGTGGGGGATCCCAGCAGGAGTGCCCCCTGCCCAGCCCACTGTGCCACCTCCTCTGTGACCTTTGCGGCACGATGGTGCCCCAGGCCCACTGTATGGGCAGCGGTGATATACCCGCACAGAAGGGCCCTTGGGGCTGTCATACTGCAGAGAGGCAGGAACTGAGGCTGAGAATGAGCCCAGGCAGCCACCTGGCTCAAACCCCAGCTCCAACAATGGGCTTCTGAAAGACTCCGGCCTCCGTCCGCTCCCCATCCCCCGGGATGTGACAGCCTACCTCACAGGGGCTGGGATGGATGAGTTAATTCATAAGAAGCTCTCAGGAGCTCATCATACTCAGGACGGGAGGAGCAGGTGCTTTTCACAGCTCCAGTTGCAGATGAAGCAAAAGTCAAAGGAGTTCAGTGACTTGCCCAAGGTCACACAGCAGAGCAGGGTGAGCTGGCCACAGCCATGCAGTCTGTGTGGGTCTTAGATGGAGTGCTTGGTGAAGCAGCAGACGCATCATAAAACCTCGTTAAGTGGGAGACGTCAGATCAGCTAACACTGTTGTGGTTTATTTTTTTGTTTGTTTTTTTCTTTTTAGAGAGAGAGGAAAGGAGAGGGAGAGAGAGAGAGAAACATTGATGAGAGAGAACATCGACTGGCCACCTCCTGCACGCCCCCCACTGGGGATCGGGCCCACAACCTGGGCATATGCCCTGACTGGGAATCGAACCAGCGACCTGTTGCTGCATGGGTCGATGCTCAACCACTGAGCCACGCAGCCTGGCATTTTGTTTGTTTGTTTTTAAATGTTTTCATTGATTTTTTTTAGAGCAAGGGGAAGGGAGAGAGAGAGAGATACATCACTGTGAGAGAGAAACATTGATCGGCTGCCTCCTGCACGACCCCCACTGGGGACCGAGCTGGTAAGCCAGACACATGCCCTGACCGGGAATCGAACCGGGACCTCTCAGTCCACTGAGCCACACCGGTATGGCAATTGTTGTTTTTGCAAACACTGATTTCCCTCTGGCCAGAGTCCCCAGCTGTGAAGAGAGCAGTTCCAGGCTTTTCTGCAGTGTCAGAACCTTCATTCAGACCGTGGAGTGGAGGTCCAGAGAGGGTTTTTGCCGCCAGTTTGGTCTATCCGGCATCAAAGTGGCTTCTCTGGCACCTGGGCCTTTGGGGACACGAGGGGACTGCTCACTGGGGGAATTATGAGATGCAGCTCTCCATCGTCTCTCCCCAAGGACCCTGGGTCCCTGCACCCTCTCCTGAGCCCAAGGCTGTGCGTGGCCGACTGGCCGGGCTTTCCAGAAGCTGGAGGAGGCTGCCCCGCCCAGCCAGCCTCCACCCAGAGCCCGGCTCCCAGCTGGCCCCAGCCGGCCAAGAATCCAGATGTTTCTACCACCCCAACAGCGACCAGACCAGCCGGTGCCCGAGCGGTCCTGCCCAGCCGGGCCAGCCAGAGGGAGGCTGCTCAGGAGAGAGGAGGGGCCGGCAAGGGAGAGGAGGATGTTTGGCGTCTTCAGACCTCCCGGGACCTCCTTTCCCAGCTCATGCTCCTAACATGTTCGACAGATGGCAGGCTGGCCCCCGTTCAGCTATCCAAATAGGAAAACAGGCCTGGCAGCCGGCGCAGCTTGACGAAACCTCCTCGGCTGCTTGATTGGGTCCGGGTGTGCTAATGGCTTCTGGGGAGGCAGAGGCAGGAGAGGCTTGTGTGGCAGCTTTGAAACACCATGAGAAAGTTGGGGAATTGTAATTATTTACAAATACTTAGAACTCTGGCTCTCCCAAGTGGCCTGCTGCTGGGCCTCCATCCAGCCTGCCCTCCCCCCGCCCCCCAGCCCACCCCCCAGCCCCCGCCACAGTGGCTCTGGGGAGACTCTGCCGAAGGCACACGAGAAGCCCGCTTGTTGCCCTGCAGTGCATTCTGGGAGGTCCTGGAGCCAGGGTATGGGCACGGCAGGAGGGCACAGCTGTCACCCATGGTTGCTACAGGTGGGACCCGCATTGAATCCTGTGCTGACCCCCCGTGCCCTGGTGTCCTTACCCATCAATGTGGAGCCAGTCACGCCGTCCATCCCTGGTGGTTGTAAGGACCGTGGCGGGACAGCCACAGCCAGTGACTGACAGCACAGAGTGGTACTGGCAGGCTCATGGGCGCAGCCCAAACGCCAAGCTTCACGCAGGGCTGTGCAGGGGCTTCCCATCCGCACCCTGGGGTTAGAGCAGACGCGCGGGGGTCCTCCCAGCTCCTCCGTCTGTAGTTGGCTGTGCGCGGGGCTGTCCGCGTCCTCTCTTAGAGCCCTTGTTTCCTTCTGCCCACAGTGGGTCTCCTGGTGCCTGCTCCCACAGGGCGCAGGCAGGGGACCGTGGTCTCAGGATCCCTCCTCACCTTCTCCAGATGCAGCCATGGAGGGGACTCAGTGACGTGGAAAAGCCCCAGCCTGGGAGACCAGGATCTGGGCTCAGATCCCACTGTACCCCAAATCCCTGTGTGCCCTGGGGTGGTGGGGCCACACTGCTGCCTAAGCCTCCCTTCCTGCCCTCATACCCAGGTTGTGGTGGAGGAACCTGGTGCCCAGAGAGGTTATGCAACTTGCCCAAAGTCACACAGGGAGGCTGGCTGTCGGCCTCCCTGCCTGGGGTCGGAGCAAAGCTGCATCCTTGTGCCCTGACCTCCATCACCAGTGAGTCCGAGCCTCCTCTCTCTCCCCCAAAAGGCAAACCTGCCCTTGCTGCAGCGGGAACTCCTGCACTGCGCCCGCCTGGCCAAGCAGACCCCTGCCCAGTACCTGGCCCAGCACGAGCAGCTCCTGCTGGATGCCAACGCCTCTTCCCCCATTGACTCCTCGGAGCTCCTGCTGGAAGTCAATGAGAACGGCAAGAGGGGGACACCCGACAGGTACCTCGGGGGCTTCCTGTGGCTGGGGAGGGAGGTGTGGAGGGACTAGCGTGGACTCCGGTTCCCAGTTCCACAGGCGCCCTAGTTCCAGTGCTGAGAGAATGTGGGTCAGGGCTACTGCCCGCAGCGAGCGAGCCAGCGAGCTGGTCAAGTTCAGCCCGACCTGCAGGCCGCTGCACAGGCTGCACCGCGGAGAGGCTGCCCTGGCAGGCTGTGGTGGGGTCTCCTGAGGACTCAGATGTCCCCCTGGGAGATCGGGGGGATAAGCAGGAGGGGAGTCTCTCTGGAGGGAATTCTGTGGCGATTCTAGCACGTCTGTGCTAGACATGGACCCCAAGTGTCCAGGAGCCTGAGGTACCCAGGCCCATGGGCTGGCCCTCACTGCTGGGTCACAGAGACGGATGCTTGTCCTGCTGCCAGGAGAGGGTGTCTCTCGACAGAGGGGCAGGCCTCGTGACCACCGGGCCCCAGACCCTGCACACCAGGGGCAGGAACCAAGGCTGGGCCCCAGAAGACTGGTCTAATCTGTCTCCCCCTGCTCTCTCTCTGCCCACCACCTCTTCCCTCTCTCCCCTCCTGCTCGGACCTCTAACCACGGCTCCTGTCCCACGACCACTGACTTCCTGCCCGCTCTCTGAGCCAGGACCAAAGAGAATGGGTCAGACCGCGACCCGCTGCACCCTGACCCCCTCAGCAAACGGCCGTGCACCCTGAGCCCCGCCCAGCGCTACAGCCCCAGCAACGGGCTGCCCCACCCCACGCCGCCACACTACCGCCTGGAGGACATGGCTTTGGCCCACCACTCCCGTGACCCCTACCGCCACCCTGACCCCCGGGAGCTTCGGGAGCGCCATCGGCAACTCAGTGAGCAGTGTTTTGGGGGTAGGGGCTGCACGTGGCCCAGGTGTGCGTGTTAGTAGGAGCACACGTACACCTGTGCGGGGGGGAGGCGTTCAAGAGCTATTGTGTGCATGGTCTGTCCAGCAGACGCAGAGGAAATGGGTGTAGAGAAAAGATTTGAGCGGGGAACTGGCCCCAGGGCCCAGAGGGGATCCCCACCCTGTCTAGGCTATGACAGGAAGCCTCTGAGGGGAGAGCCATCTTTCCTGGACCTTTATCTGGGGGGGAAGTTCAACATCCTCACCCTCAGGGCCCAAGAGGTCCCTTCCCTCCCAGGGGCATGACTGTGGATGTGCCTGTTCTGGGGTCCCTGCTGGACTGAGGCAGGTGCAGATAGGTATAGGGCCTGGGGACCTAGAGCCACTCAATTTGAGGGGCTCTGGTCATCTGCTGGGCAGACACCCTTCAGTTGTCCTTGGCCCCTGTACAGGTGGGTTCCTCTCCTTAGAGCAGTGGTTCTCAACCTTCCTAATGCCGCGACCCTTTAATACAGGTCCTCATGTAGTATGTGGGCGTATCTGCATGTGGGCGGACCCACCTGGAGACGGATAGAGGAGCCGTGTCTCGGTTTCTGGCCCCTGTGGTCTTCGGCGACCCCTGTGAAAGGGTCATTCGACCCCCAAAGGGGTTGCGCCCCACAGGTTGAGAACCGCTGCCTTACAGAGAACAGAAAAGGGAGGTCACTAGGCTCTGCAGCTGGGGCAAAGGGAGGGCAATAAATTAGGTTCCTGGACCCTATTTCCACATCGGGGTGGGGGGGGTGCTTCCCACACAATACCAAGCAGTTCTTGGATACCCGCACAGTGTCCGAACAGTTGAACTCGATTCTGACTCACTCTTCATGGAGATAGCATTGGGACCCATAGGTTAAGGGTCCAGTCCCACAAAACTGCCCACACTCTTCGGATGCCAGTCATGAGTCCAGGTGGTCACTTGTGCTTCCGACCAACTGACTATAAACCAGAGGTTCCCACAACCGCTACCTTGGGTTCAATTAACTTGCTAGAATGGCTCACAGACTCAGAGAAACCTTTGAGGACTAGATCACCTGTGTATTGTAAGCGGCTGTAACTCAGGAACAGCCAGATGGAGCAGATGCATAGGGCAAAGTATGGGGACGGGGTGAGGAGTTTCCCTGCCCTGTCTGAGTGCATCACGCTCTCCAAATCTCTGTGTTCATCCACCTGGAAGTTCTCCAAGCCTTCTCTTGAGATTTAATGAAGGCATCATTATCTAGGCATGATTGATTAAATCATTGGCCATTGGCAATTGATTCGACCTCCAGCCGCCCTCTCCCCACCCTGGAGGTCACGGGTGAACTAGAAGTTCAACCCTCTACTCATATGGTTGGTTCTTTGAGCAACTAGCCCTGATCCTGTTCCAAAGTCACCTCAGTAACACTTACAAAAGACACCTTTATCACTGCCTACACTTAGGAAATTCCAAGTGTTTTGAGAACGGATGAAGACCATATACGAGAGAGAGATTTGGGTCATCTGAATGACCGGCTGTGTAGTTCCTACAAGTCACATGATCACAGGTGGGACGCACAGGGCAGCCAGGAAGAACCTGCTTGTGGGCAGTTCTGGCATGTGGGGTCCCCAGGTCACAGGAGCTATGCCCCTGCCCGCAAGGCCCCCCTGCAGCATTGCTGGGGGCCCTGAGGGACAGCGGACACCCCCTAAGACTCGAGAGCTCTACGGAGCCCCGTGGACCGCACATGCCCATCTTGCTCCTGGGGCGGGATGAAAATGAACACCAAAACACCAAGTTCGTAAGAGCGTGGGCGCTGGGAGGACCAAGGGCTCAGGACTGCCTTTTCCTCTGCGCTCCAGTCATTCCCCCAATATGCCCTTGGGCAGGTCACATGACCTCCATGCCTCGGTTTCCTCCTCTGTTGGCTGGCTCTAACAGGAGTCTCACCCCTCGGGGTCGTATAAGGGCCAAGGGAGTTAACCGGGTGCAGAGCAGGGTCTGTAGGGCCCAGGTATTATTGGTAATAGTGGCAACAAGTCTAAGGTAGAGAACTTACCTCTTGTTGGCATTATGTCCTTTACTCAGTTCTTAAGTGGGCCCTGATATGTTCTGACAAATGTGTGATAAGTTAGCACACCCATATCACAGATGAAGAGACTGAGACCCAGAGAGCATAATGGACATGCCCAGAGTCTTCTAGCTACATCTGCCTGACCACTGACCAGCTGCAGGGGACAAAGAGATGAACAGGACCAGCCCCTACTCCAAGGGCCCCCCATTGTATTGAGGGACAGCCTAGAAACAGCAGCCCCTGAGACGGGGGCCTGGAGGCAGGGTCAGTAGAGGCCTCGCTCCATACAAGGCTGTCTCCTCGCCCCCACCCTGCGGAAGCTTCCAGGGCCCCGGCCCAGGCAGCAGGTGACAGCGTCTGGCTCCCTCTGGCCAGGTCAGCAGGTGCTATTCCCACCCGCTTCTGCTAATATAAAAATAGATGCCAGCTGTCGAGCAGATCTCAGCCACTATTTTGGTTGGGGCGTTGGCGAAGGCCCTGGCTCCGTAGGCAACAGGGCAGGGCTGTGGACAGCGGATTGTGGCTGCTACCTCCTACCCCTTCTGCAGTTTGGGGAGACATTTGCGTTTGTGGGGCCAGAAGACCCTTAGGAGCTGAAGAAGGCCTAACTAGAGAGACCTCAGCCCAAAAGCATTCATGGGCACTGCATCACCCAACCCAGGCGGGGGCGCCCCACACAGCGGGGTGGGGGCACTTGCTCGGAGAAGCATGGTGGGGACAGGCAGACACTGAGCTTCACTCATGCTGCAGCTCACGGCAGGTTTGTTTCTGACAGAGGGAAGAGCACCCCATTGTTTCAGTCCCCGGAGCCATACCGGCCAATGGCTGAAGGCACGGCTCTGCTCAGGCTGACCTTGGGTGACCTTGGGCAGACTCGTCCCCTTAAGCAGCCCCAGTTCTCCTTACACTGCCGATGACCGCAGGGCCTCCTGTGAGGTCAGTGTGGGAGGAAAGGTGGAAAGCACTTGGCACAGAGCTGCTTGTACCAGGCTCCCCACCAACGTGCCTCCAGAAAGTCTTCCCACACAGGGTAGGGAAACTGAGGCCTGGAGAGGCAAAATGAGGGTCCCAGGTCCCATGGGGAATGATTGTCAGGACTACTGTCTGACCTCCCCTGTCTCCCAGGAGACCACAGTTAGACCGGCTCACTCAAGACCCAGCAGAGAAGCTGGAGTACTTGCTGGGCCACCGCTCAGCCCAGGGGACATAGAATGGGACATGCCAGTCCAATCCTGTGAACTGACACCACCTATTGGAGTGGGGGCTGCCAGGAATAAACAAGGAAGCACCTGTAATTACCAAACAACCAGAGATAACACGAGGCTTAAGGAATCCTGAGGGCCCAGGGCTACTGAGGAGGAAGGGCCTGCAAGCTGGGCTTTGATGGATGCATAGGAGTCCAGGGGCTGGAGGAGGTGATGCAGCTTGAGCGGGAGCCGGGCAGTTGACACAGGCCTCGAGGGCTCCCGCGCAGTGGTGAGGCCCCAGAGCTGAGGCTTTGCTTGGCAGCAGAGGGCAGGACAGTGAGAACAGTGGATTTGGAGGTGGGGGGAGTGGCCAAAGCCAGAGCAAGGGATGGGACGCGGATTTTTACTCTCAAGCTCCCTGAGTAGAAGCTGACCTCCCTCGGGGCAGCGGGCAGACGGTCAGTGCGGAGTGTCCTTCACCCTGTCCATCTTACCCAGGTGGGCACAGCCTCTGGGTGCCCCGAGGAGGAAGCACGGGGTGGAGCCAGGGGAGCGTGGGGTGGGCCTGAGCATGCACTCTCCTCCGGCAGTGGTCCACGCGTCACGGCCAGAGGAAGTGATCGACCACAGGCTCACAGAGCGCGAGTGGGCTGAGGAGTGGAAGCACCTCAACAACGTGAGTGTCCAGGCCACGGGACAGGTGCCACAGCTCCTCCAGGGGCTCTCCCAGCTGTGGGCTGCAGGGACAGGGCTCAGGTGGGCTCCCCTTGGCTCTGCCCACCGGGGGGCACGGGCTGGGGCCTTGGGGAGCATGGGGCAAGGCCTTGGGAAGAGTGGGGCCTGAGAGCATGGGGTGGGGGGCACCCGCCTCAGCGCCCCCCACTCCAGTCAGCCCCTCAGAGCCTTCCCTTCTCTGCCCCTTCAGAGGGTCTCCCGGAAGAAGGTGACTTGTTGTGGGGGTGGGACACCTTCAGCACTATTTCCAGGTTCATCCTCACCCCTGCTTCCTTTTGGGGGGAAAGCCAAGGCAGAAGGTGTGGTCCCGAGAGTGGTGCTGGCCACATCTGCTCTGTGGAGCAGCCCACACCTCAAGGTTTGCAAGGAGGGCCCCACGTGAAGGCCCTGCCTTAAGCCCCCCATGGCCAAACTTCATGGACAGCGGGCTGGCCAAGGCCCAGGGTGTGGGCAAAGGGCCGTACGTGCTGAGGCTGCCCGCCGCCCGCAGCTCCTGAACTGCATCATGGACATGGCCGAGAAGACACGGCGGTCACTCACCGTGCTGCGCCGGTGCCAGGAGGCGGACCGCGAGGAGCTCAACCACTGGGTGCGGCGCTACAGCGATACTGAGGACACCAAGAAGGGCCCCTCGACCACCGCCACCCGGCCCCTCGGCAGCTCGACAGGAGCAGAGGGGTCTCAGCTCGGTGAGCGTGGGGGTGGGAGGACGGAGGGAGTGATGCAGAGAGCGCAGGGGTGCAGGGGCTCTGCAGGGTGATGGGGGGGGCACCCAGAACCCAGGCCAGCAGAGCTCACACACACTCTGCAGTACAATGCCACTCGAAAAAGAGGTACCTTTTTGCTCTGCACAAAGACACTGCCTGACCAACCAGAAAGCCGGACTCAGTTCCAGTGGTGCCAACACACTGAGCAGGCTGAGCTGCAAGTGGGGGAGAGGACAGAGGCTCGAGGGGGAGGTGACAGTGCAGAGCCCTGGACCCACTAGGAAGCCCAGACTCAGTTCCAGTGGCCTGTGGGTCCCCCCTCATCCCCTGGATGGTGACCATGGAAACCAAGAGGCTCAGGATGGGCCCAGCTCCCCACTGAATGTAAGGTCCATCAGGTCCAGAGCTTCCCCCATCATGATGCTGCCCTGCCCCCAGCCCAGCACGGATGCAGTGTTTCCACCATGGGTACCTCGGCACCCCCGCCAAGAACGCACCCATCCTGTGGCCCTGTGGCCTCGTCCCGGGTGTGACGCCAGCCCCTGTGTTTCAGACGTGCACCGGGAGTTCATGCCCAGGACCCTCTCCAGTTACATGCCCGAGGAGATCTGGAGGAAGGCTGGTGAGTGGGGACGGTGGGGGAAGAAGCTGGGGGGCCGCAGACCCAGACCCTCCTGCCCTCTGTGTCTGCAAGGAGCTTGTCTGGTAGGGGGCTTATGGAGGGGTCCCAGTGCGCTTAGTATCCAGGGTAGGACGATTGGCGCCCATCACCTGCCAGGGAACACCATGCTCGGTAAAGCAGGCAGAGCCCAGGCCAGCACGCACAGGAGCGTGGACAGATACGCGCGCCTACGGGAGAGGCACGTGGAGCTGGAACTCCATGTGGCCTTCTGGGCCTTGTGTTGAGCGTGGCAACAGGGATGCTGTGGAGGACATTCACTGCATGGTGGGGACAGACTTTGAGGAGGGGCTGGGCGGGAGCTGGAGCCCGTAGGCAGCGAGAGAGAGGGGGAGAGGCGGGTGCTGGGGGTTGGTGGCGGTGCAGAGAAGAGGTGGGTCCCCAGGTATGTTTTGATTTGTGGGTAGATCCGGTGTGAACTGTGACTCAGAAGGAGGCAGAATCTTGAAAGCAGCGAGAGTGGAGGGTCTCAGTTCAGGGTCGGAGGCTGAAGGGCCGACAGGCGGCAGCTGCCTACATCGAGGCAGGGGGCAGGCCTGGACAGGAAGACGGGGTCCTCATTTCTCTTTGCCGTCCCCTTCGCCTCCGTCTGGCCCACAGTGGGGCCTCATGGGAACCTTGGTGACAGCCATGTGGAGCTCGTTGGTGACATGGGGTTCAGGGGCTGCAGTTGGCATTGCCAGCAGCCCCGTATGTACACAGTGTTCAAACACAGGCAGAAGGCTTGAGGGCCATCTCTGCCCCTTGAATCTCACCCAGACTCCTCCGCACTATGCGGCAAGAACAGCCAGGTAAACTGAGGCAGGCCCAAACGGCCATGGGGGTGGCTTCCTGGGGTGGGGTCCGTATCGTTCCCGGTGTCAGAGGGCAGGATGCGGTCTGGGCAGATGACTGGCCACCGCTAGAACAGTGTGCTTAGTCCTCGGACCTGCAGAGGCAGAGGCGGCAGGTGTGGAGGAGTAACAGACGGTTTGGGTGGGCAATCATAAGGCAGAGCCCCGGACCAGGCGTGCCCTGGACTGCATCTGGATGGGCCGCAGGGGAAGGCAGACGGTCTGTGGGGCGGAATACAGCGGTGGTTCTCAAAGTGGGTGCCGAGAGCAGCGGCGGCGGCGGCCGTCGGCACTTGTTAGGAATGCAGGTTCTAGGGTGCTCCTCAGGCCTCCTGCATCGAATCTGCCGCTGCCTGCTGGAGCTGGAGAACACTGCAGGAGAAGCTCATGACAACGCTTGCACACCCATGCAGGGATGCATGTGGTCCGTGATGCACAAGCCCGGCCCCCAGGGTTACGGACAGGAGGCCCCGAGACCTGGCCAGGCTGGCCCATGTGACCGTGGCCACGTGTCCTTTGCAGAGGAGGCGGTGAACGAGGTCAAGCGGCAGGCGATGTCTGAGCTGCAGAAGGCGGTGTCAGACGCCGAGCGGAAGGCCCATGAACTCATCAGCACAGAGCGTGCCAAGATGGAGCGGGCCCTGGCCGAGGCCAGGCGGCAGGCCTCGGAGGATGCCCTCACTGTCATCAACCAGCAGGAAGACTCCAGTGAGGTAGGTACCCACCCCGCACCCCGCACCCCGCCCCACGTCCATGTCCAGGGCTCTTTGCCTCCCGGGCATCCCCGCGTGGCCTGGCGAGGTGGGCCCTGTGGCTGTTCTCATTGGACAGGTGGGAACTGAGGGCTCCAGAGGGGAGGTAGGTTCCCCAGGAAGTGGCAGTTCCTGCATTTGCAGCCAGGTTTGCTGACACCCAAGCTCATGTTCTCTCTAACCGGTGAAAGCAGGAGGCCAGAGGAGGGAGCAAAGACCGCCCCCCGTGGCTTCTAGAGCACGTCCTCGGCTCCTGGCACATGTGTGCATGCGGGAAGGGTGTGAGACGGCTACCACGCTGGTGTTCGGATGTGAAGCCTGGAGCATTTCAGGCTGTGCATCTGTGTAGGAAGGAGGGCGGGGCGCCAGGCAGGGCTCCCTGCAGTCTGAGCAGTCCTGGAGGAAGTGAGCCAGCACGCCGGAATCAGGGAGCAGTGTCATCCCAGGAGGGAGCAGCAGGGACAGAGGCTGGGTGGGGGCTGGGCACGTCTGGCAGAGTGAGGACTGCAGACCAGTGTGGCCGAGCAGGGTGAGCCAGGGACCGCAGGAGGTGTCGGGGTCCAAGAGGCTTTGAAGGTTAAATGGGCACCTGGGTCCTTCCCCAGGGCAGGTTTGACTTCCTTGCCCACCAGCGTGCCTGCCCACCTACCCACGTGGCTGGCTGGGTTATGTTTGTTCCACAGAAAGGGAGCAGAAGCCCAGTGGTAGGGGAAGGACATGACCGAGGCAGGCCTGCCATGCACCCCACATTGGAGCGTGGCGGTCTGTTCCGCCAGGGCCCCTACATTCAGCACTGGAGCCCTGGCGGGGCGGGAGGGTTTCCGAAAAGAGAGGGAAGGGGCTGTGGCTCCCTGGAAGCCCAGCATGAACCCATCCGGGGTGGGCTAGAGTTGTGTGATGCCCGGTCCCCCAAAATGTCTCAGCCGAGGGGCCGTGTTTGCTAATGGTCACCACCAGCTGTAGCACTTGGAGGTCTTTCTGTCTCACGTGACACCCTGGCGGGGTCTAAGCCAGCTTGGTTGGAGGGTGTCTTTCCCGTTCTGCAGCCGGGCTGGGTACTGTGGGGATTTGGAGTGGCCCACCCTGACCATCTCCTCCACCCAATCCAGAGCTGCTGGAACTGTGGGCGCAAGGCCAGCGAGACGTGCAGCGGCTGCAATGCAGCCCGCTACTGCGGCTCCTTCTGCCAGCACAAGGACTGGGAGAAGCACCACCACGTGTGCGGTCAGAGCCTGCAGGGCCCCTCGGCCGTGGTGGCCGACCCGGTCCCCGGACAGCCCGACGCCACCACCAGCCTGGGCCCCTGCCTGCCCACAGGTGCCGCGAGCCCCAGCGAAGCTGGCTCCACGGGGCCCTCTCGCCCTGGCTCCCCTGGCCCGCTGGACGCCGCGCCCCGCTGACCCCTGCCAGACCCGCTGCTCGGCCCACGGACATGCGCCCACCAACCCCGCCCAGCCCCAGCCGCCGCCGGAGGCTTCCCCCGGCCCTGGGAGCCTGACCATTGGAGTCACTGCTGCTACTGCTTCTCTCCAAAAGAAAACACAGAACCAACAGAAACTGCATTCAACGCAACTTCCTCAGCTACCTGACGGTCTCACGCGACAACCTCTTCTTCAAGCATCCTCAGAACCTCCCACCGAGCTTTAGACAACGGCGCGGACCGGGCTGGGGCACCACCAGCTCGTCCACTGTCCACTGCCCTTCCTCTGTCTCTCCCCCCTCCCCCTCCCTCCTCTTTCTGTCTTGATGACTTTCACACACTTTCTCTCTAATGAAAAACCTAATTGTTTGGTGGCTTATATTTTCAGTGAAGAATTTTGGGGGATTTTTATGGCAAAAGAGCTACTCAGAAATGGACAAAGAAAACTGTGGGGTTTTTTCCCCCCCTTTCTGATTAAAAAGGGAAAAAGAAAACTGTTCTTTTCTAGCCGGAGATCTGAGCCTCTGCGTCACCGAAACTACCCCAGGGGTACGTGGCCGGTTCGGTGAAGATAGTGAGAAAGACTTCAGTTTCTGACCCAAGAAGCATTTTTGGTTTCAGATGTTTTGTTTTTTGGTTTTTTGGTTTTTTTCCCTTTAATGTCAAACTCTTTGGCTTTAAGTAGAAATCCAAAAAGTTTTTTTAAAAAAGTAAAGGAAGCATACCTGTAAACTACCTTGCCAGCTAGCCAGCCAAGGATGCCGCACACACCTCTGCTCCAAAGGAAACCCAAAAAGCAAACACGAGAAGTCAAAAATCCAAAATTCGTTTGTCACTGCCAAAGTATTTTTTTCACTGTTTTACTCCACTCTTGGGTTCGTTCAGATGTCGGTCTTTTCTTTTGATTCTGTTTCCAGAGTTTGGGATATTGGGGTGTGGAGGGTTTTTGCCCAAAAAGAAGCAACTTGTGTCTCTGTTTTGACTAGACGGCAGCGCCTGTGCTGGGCACTGGGCGGTGGGTCTCGAAGCCCCTCTGCCCCCACCCGCGCGCGAGGGTGTCTGCGTGTGCGCACGGGGCACACCTCGCCACGCGCAACACGTGTGCAGAGGAAGAGACCTCCGTCTGTCCTCATGCCCTCTGTGAATTTTCATCACATTTCATTTCTTCCACTTGTGGGAAAAAAAAAGTGCTAACGTGTCCTTCCCAGAGAGAGCATAGTTCTGAAACAAAACTGTGACAATCTTTCGGGTTGATTCTTGAGTGCTTTTCAGAGCACGAGGAGACAGCAACAGCGCCTACAGCGACTGCTTCTCCGTGTTTCCTCCTCTACCTCTTCTCCCCTCCTCCGTGCCACCCCGCCCAACGCGTCTCTGCCTCGTCGCCACCCTCCCCCAGGGTCCCCTCCACCTGCTCTTCTTCACACTTTTGCAGAAAAAGAGAAAAAAGAAAAAAAAAAACTACAAACAAGGACAGTCCGCCCTCTGAGCATCCTCTGGAGACGTAGTCAGCTGTGTATAACCTCATGTTTCTGTCCAGCTGACCCCGAGGGGACGCCCCCTCACTCGAGCGCCGTCCTCCCTCCCCCACGCCTGTCCCCCAAGCGATCTCAAGGAGGAAATAAAGGAGTAAGGAAATGCTCACCTGTTCTGAATGGAGAACAGACAGCAGCGTGGTCCATGATCTGGTATTTTCTTGCATCGCTGTGAGAAGTTCCCAGGACTGGAGTGCAATACGGAGAGTGACCAGCTACTGAAACCGGGGTTCCTGGGGGGGCCCCACCGAGAGGCAAGAAGTCAATAGTGTACGTTAATGTGAATGTATATAGTCCTTGCAGAGGTCCAAATAATGATATTCATGATGATAATAAAGAAGAGATGTTTGCCAAATAAAAAAAAAAAATTAAGAGAAACCGCAGAAGTATGTCGAAGTGTAGAAAATCGGTTTTCAAAGAAAGCTGAACTGTGGTCCTACGAGGAGCAATGGGTGTGTTGGATTACTGTTATTTTTCTTTTCCTTCTTTTTTCAGTTGTGAGAATTCATTCTTTGCGTATTGAAAAGATGGATTTCATCTGGTTGCCACAGACCAGGTGCCATCCCAAGCCACACCTGACGGTGGAAACCTAATTCTGAAATAGACCTAAGTCCAAGATAGATCTGTGTTATCCTCCAGAAAGGTTCCCCTCCAGCCGCCGTCCCTGGTGCCTGGTGAGTGGGTCCGTCAGGCTCGCGGAGGTTTGCGTTGGTGGATTTCAGGGAAGCGAGCACCCGTCTGGGATGGGGGCTCCCCAGGCAGCAGAGCCCCGCCTGGCATGCTCCCAGCCTGCTGTTTCTCTCTTGTCAGTGGGGGACCTGTTAGAACAGCGGTTTCCGAGGTGAGGTGAAATGGGTTGGCCTCCCCTTGGAGGCAGGCACTTTGGACTCTGGTGCTGCTGAACGGGGTGTCTGAGGAGTGTCTGCCCTGGGCACACTGGGGGTCTGGCAGAGGGGGGCCAAGGCTCTGACTACTCACAGCCCTGCTGTCTGGACTTGGGGATGAGGCCGCTGGTCTGAGGCAGGTCGTGGGGGAGCCCCTCGCCTTAGAGACTCACAGGTTTGCCTGCAGGCCTCTGTTCCCCTTCCCTTTGCATGGTCCCCCTTTGGGGACAAGCAGGTATGCCAGGGACACGAGCAACGTCCAGGCCAGACCAACCCTCAGGGCTGGACCATGGGCTGAGGGCCTGAGATGGGGCAGCCCCTCCCACCCCAGCTATTGGGCAGAGGATGCTCTCAAGCCATCTGTGAAAAGTTTCCTGGTGTGTTTCTCACATCCAGATCCCATGTACCCAGAAGCCACCACGGGTGTGGCTGCAGAAACCCACCATGAGGGCCGACCACAGGCCCACGGACAGCCCCCGCGGGCCGAGAGCATCCTCAGGTCAGGGCACGGCAGCTAGGCGGGCTGAAGGTGAGGAAGGCAGGCCCAGAATGGGCGGTGGGGGATGACCTGGTGAAGACTGTCAGCCAGAGGAGGCAGCTTCTCCTGCGGCGCCCGCCCAGGGCTTTGCTTCCGGAGCTGGTTCTGTCCATCACTGTGCTGAGGCCCTGTGTGGCCAAAGACCTCACAACCAAACATGGAATCAGAGGCTCTGGGGGAGCTCAGAGCTTGTGCTTTAGGAGTTGGCCTAGTGGCACTAAACCCGAGTGTCCATACAGCCCCCGTGTCATACCTGGGGTCCCTCCCTTTCTTACACAAAGGGAATCTGGCCTCCTGCTCTCTGCTCAGAGGTCGTCCTGCCCTGGTACCTCCTGAGCTCACAGACCATGGACCTGGGGTGTGGCGTGCCAGGGTCTCCTCTCTGCAGGCCACCCCCATGCAGGTGACCCAAAAGCTGTGAGATGCAGCTGCTTGAAGAGCCTCCTTCCCTGCAAATCAAACCAAAATACCTCTCCCGTCCTGAGGCCAAAACTATGACAGGAAGGCAGCGGCCAGAGCCCGCAGCCCATGGGCAAGACAGGATCCACGCTGACACCTCGAGCCCCTCTCTTTCACCCCCATGGGAAAGTGCCCCGGTGTGTGACCCTCAACCTTTCCCATCCCCTCCTCTCGTCTCCTTATTTTCCGTCCTGCCCTGGACCCAGGCTGGTCTTGCCCAGAGGATGTCACCATCCCCAGGTGGTGTCTGAGGGGTATTCTGTTGGCGAAGACCAGTGCCTCCCATTCCATGGACAGGCTGGCGAACCCCAGACCTCATCTGAGCAGAGAGGGTCCCCATCCCCAGGCTCAGCAGGACACAGGGAAGCCTTGGGTGTTTCCAGGGCAAAGAGAAAAGCTCAGGTCCAGGCGATAAGAGCTGTAGGACAAGGGAAGCTGGCCTCCCAAGAGGAGGCTGCCCTGTGGACTTGGCAAGTGGGGTTACTCATCAGGGCCCCAAAAGGTTCAATGGCAGAGGGAGATGGACAGGAGAGGGGCAGGGAGGTGTCGGTTTTGTTTTCATCCCAACAACATGGTGGAGCGGGATCGGCTTGGGCCCTTTCTCCTGTTCGCCAATTGTTCCAAATATATCCCCAAAATGACACCAAAGCCTGGTCTCTGTCATCCACCCATCTTGCCTGTCCCAGCCCACTCCAGCTAGTAGCATGTCCAGCCTTTATCCTCTCAGCCCATCTACAATTATTTATTGATTCTCTTCTCTCATCAGTTCTTCCTTTTGACCAACCCAGTCGTCTGTCTGGCCATCTATTCACCCATCCACCCACCGACTCACCCATTTGTTCATATGACTGCCCATCTATCTACTCATCCATCCATCTCTCCGTCCATTACTCCGTCCTGACACTTGATCCCGCCTCCCCCATCCATCCTTTAACCCATCCGCCTGTCTCTCCACCACTTGCCCCTGTCTATACACACCACTCATGTGTCTGTCCATCCATGCTCCCTCACAGCCATGCCTCAGCCTATCCACCCAGCCCCTGAACTCAGAGTCGCACCACCAGCCCCCTCCGTACCCCAAAGCTTTGAGGGTGCTTTGGATCCTCACATGACCTTCGCTGCCCTAACAGAACCTGCCTGTGGCCTGGCCATCCCTTCCAGCCACTGTCCCAGAGACAGAGAGGGTTCTATTGCAGGCGTTACGGGCAGACCAATGTCCTAGCAGCAGCTCTGGCCAGCCTGGGCCCACCTGGCAAGTGTGGTGGCCGTGGGCTAGGAGTGTGAGCTGGGAGGTGGCCCACACACCTACTCAGGGACCCTGTGACCAGAGCCACCAGTCAGGGTAAGCACCTTCCCTGGCAAAACCCTGACATGGTGCCATGGGGCTGCCCTCTCCTCTGCTTCCAGGGGTCACTGCCCCAAGGAAGTGTCCTCGGGAAAGGAGGGGGAGGGGAAGAAAGAACCAATGCTGGCCCCCCTCCGACACCAGTCCCTGGAGCCTCTCTTCCAGGGCGCTCAGGGTCCCACTGTCCCACTCCTGTGTCCGTCCTGGGGTCCTGGACAGCTCAGAGCTCTGAGTGATGCAGGGACAGGCCCCACCCTGGCTGCGTTTGGCTGATGGTCGGTGCCCTGGGAACCTAGAGGTCCAGGAGAGGCCCCTGCCCAGCTCTCCCCGCCCCAGCGGCCCGTTTCCGCGGGCCTACAGCTCCCACGCCACATGGGGCATTTTCCAGAAATGGGGCTGGGATCGAGGTCCTGGATGTGGCTCTGCTGACGGGGGAGGAGGAGGAGGAGGGCAGAGGGATGCGGGAGCTGGGCTCTGAGGACCGCTCTGCTCTCTGGGCACTTCCCGGATAAGGCCTGGGGGAGCTGGGTGTCTGGGACAGCAACCTGTACTGGTCCCCGAAGTTCCAGAAAACACCATCTTGCCTGCTTCCGCTCCTTTTGCCTCAATCCGGCCCCTGCGGTGCCACCTCCAAGGCCCTGCTAGCAGGAACGCAATGTTAGGACTCAAACTGGAGCCTGGTTTTTAAATATGAGAAGGAAGGCGTTGTGTGCCCTTGCTCCCCACCTGGACAAGGGGTCCAGGCGGGCCAGCCACCAGCTCACCCACTGCCTCCTTCGCAGGCCGAGGGGTTCGGGCCGTGGGAATGGGGCTAGGGCACAGCCTCACACAACCTCGTGGGGAACACATTGATTTTCCACCTCCTCCTCCTCCTTTTGCTTTTTATGTTTTAAATTCCCCAAAAGGAGTCGGACCGTGAGTGTCGGGTCGTTTTCCTGTGTAGGATCCGTGGCATGCTGTCCCGGTCGCGTGTCCTCTGATGTCCTCTGTTTGACCTGACGCTGTAAGACGTTGCAGTTTGGGTCACATCGGTCACCTCTGTGTCGTGTAATAAAGCCAGCATTGGCCATCATGGCTCTGTCTCTCCTTGAGTTCCAAGCGACTCCGGCTAAGCCCCGTTTCACACGTTCTTCACCAAACATGTGTCGGGGCGCTCTCAGCTCCGAGACCGAGAGGCAAGGCCCTGCCCCCCGTGCATAAACAACCGTGTGACGTAAGTTGGAGTGTGCATGGGACGTGGGCAGAGGGCCCCCTGTTTAGTCCCCGCCCAGCCTCCCGTATGGTGAACTTTCAAAGGTTGTGTCCTCAAGGTGAGCCCGATGACCTTGGACCCCGAATGATACCCATGGCTTCATGGGCCCCACTCCTGTGGCAGTGCCGGGCATGACCCCACCCACAAGACCCTGAGAGTGAAGGAAGGGACACCTTGATGCCAAGGAGCCGGGGTGTCCCCCACGGTGACTCGGATCCGATGGCCGGTCCCATCCAGAGTCGGGACTCCTGGTTCACGGGCGGCCCCTGGGGGAGGGATGTTATTAATACTCGGGCCCAGGCTTGGAACATGTTGTATTTTGAAAGGCATCATTGGAAAGGCCAGTGTGGGGGCGAGGCTGTCCCCACACCAGGCGGCTGGCGGGAGCCCCAGCCGGGCCTGGTGTGTCAGCAATCTCGGCACAGAGTGGGATGACCGCGTTTTTCCATTGCAGAGTCTGAGCTCAGAGGGAGGCTGCCGGGGGCCGGGCCCGAGTCCAGCGGCTCTCAGCTTGGACACGGCACCATGGTGTCCTGCCTCCCACGTGGAGGTAGCGGGAAGGGCCCTGACCAGAGGCCCTCTGTGGGGCCTCAGACCCACAGGAGAGAGGGGACCAACTGCCTTGTGTCAGGGGAGAAAGACAGGCGGCGGCTGCACTTCCAGCCTTGTCCAGCCAGCCTTGGGCCGAGGCCCTGTCCTCAGTGCAGACACAGACGCTGCCCTTGAACCCTCTTGGCTGCCAGGGGAGACCTGGGGATGCGTAACTTACACGGGACAGACAGAGGGGCGAGGCCCAGGCGCAGTAGCCACAGGAGGAGGAGGAACAATCAAGGAGGCTCCCTGGAAGCAGCAGTACAGTGGCCGTAGTGCCCCCTGGAGTCATGCACATGTAAGTGCGGGCAGCTGTGTGGAGCCTGAAACGGGAGAGGCGAGAAGGACCTGCATTGGAGCTGGAAGGCCGCACACAGGACCACAGCCGACGGGGGGCCGTGCGACTCTCCTGGAGACCACCTTCCCTCGGGCCCACGGGGACACCAGGCAGTCTGCAGCTCAGCCTCAATAGAACTGAGAACAAAACCAGGTGAAGTAAGGGAAGGGGGAGGCAGGCAGAGGCAGGCCTGCAGCTTCCCAGGACTGGGGTGGGAAGTGTCCCCACTTCCAGGACACTTGCCTCGTCCCCTTACACCCACGGCCTCCCGGGGGAGGACTGTGCCCCAGCTCCAAGCTCACAGCTCAGCTCCATTGCAGCCTGCAACTCTGCCCCCCAGTTCCAAGTTCCCAGGGAAGAGACCCCAGCTGGCCCACCTTGGACCTACCAGCTATGGCCTGGGTTAGGCAAACACGCCAGAGGGGTCTCCCGTAAAAATGCCCGGAGGACAGAAAAGCTACAACAGGAGCTCCACCAAGACTGAGCCGGCTGAGGACAGACGGAGGAGGGCAGGGCACACAGGGACACGGGTCCGCAGCTGCCCTCACGCAGAAGCAGGCTGTGTAAAGTCGTCAGGTCCCCACGCCCGCTGCCTGACCTGCGCACAATTCAACCATCGTGTCCTGTAGCCAGAGCAGGATTCTGGCTTCATTTCAGTGGCTCCCACCTCAAAGCTGAGGGAGGGGAGGGTCCATGGGGGTGGGTGGGTGGGTCAGGAGAAGGGACAGAAGTAGACCTCTGACCCTTGGGCAACCACCCCATCCTCACCCCTCCAGGCCTTTGCTCAAGCTGTTCCCTCTGCCCAGGCCATCCTTGACCCTGGCTCTCCCTGACCCGGTCCGTCGAGGCTGGCTCAAATGCCACCTCCTCAGAGAGGAAGCCTGCTCTGAACCCATACACCATCCTTCCTCCTGCGGTGCACTCCGATCACGTGTTCACGTCTGGGTCATCGTAACGGCGGCCTAGACCTAGAGGTATAACACTGATCTAGGCACGTAACTGGCGACTCCAGTGAGCTTCCTGGGTTGTCACTGCCCCTAGCTCAGGCCTCGAAGCCTGGCTGAGCTGACGTGGGGCAGGCTGTCCGGGGCCCCACCTCAGCTACACGCCTCTCTCCCCCTCCAGTGTGCTAGGGATGCCTGCCCCCCTGAGTAAGGAGGGGACAGGGACAGGCACCCACGGCTTTGACTCCTCAGGGCCCAGAAGCCTGCGCTGGAAGCTTGGCTGCAGCTGGAGGCCTTTGAAGTGCTTAGTGGGAGCAGAGGGCTTAAACCCCAAAGAGGGCGCCAGGAGGCGCTGGTGCGGAAGCTGGAGGCCTTGCCTGCCCCCTTCACCACCATGCAGCCTTTCTGTAGCTGTGCTCTCTCTCTCTCTCTCTCTTTTTTTTCCTTTGATTTTAGGGAGAGAGGAAGTAAGAGGGAGAGAGAGATAGAAACATCGATGAGAGAGAACATCGACTGGCCGCCTCCTGCACGCCCCCCACTGGGGATCAGGCCCACAACCTGGGCGTGTGTCCTGACCAGGAATCCAACTGGCGACCTCTTGGTGCATGGGTCGGCGCTCAACCACTGAGCCACACCGGCCAGACACCATGCTCTCTTTCCACCTCCAACTGAGACCTGGCTCCAGAGGACTTCCTGGGACCCCCCAGGCCCAAGGCTGGGGGCCTGGAGCTGGACTGAGAAGACCCCTCTGTCGCTAGAGTGTGGGGACAGAAAGGAAGAGGAGGAGACTGGGAAAGCAGAGGACGATTCCGGCTTCCCTCTGTTTTCTCCTGGAGAGGAAGGACCTGGCCAAGGACCTGGCTGAGCACCAAGCACCTGACCAGGTAACAGCCCGTGAATCAAAGCTGCTTGGAGCATCAGGTGGGGGCTGGCCAGGGACCTCGGGCACCCTGGGGGGGAAGGGGGGCAGGAAATGAACTACTGCAGCTCTGACCTAGAGTGAGAGGGCCGCTGTCTCTGCCTAGAAGAGGGTAGTGGGGTGACCATGCCTGCACAGGCTGGAGGGAACAGGGTGGCCTCTCTGGCCTGAAGGGGCCTTTGTGTGTTGGGGGAGGATTGCAGGGGCTTCTCCGTGGCCCAGGTCCACATGGCCTTCCCATTCCCCTTGGAGAAGCCCCAGCATGTCCCTGACGGGTCGCCAGCCCTGAAGGCCACTGCGGTCAGGTCTGCCTCCCTCTGCCCTCTCTGAAGAGGAGCCTGGGGGTGTTCTGCCTTGGGGTTCAGGCCATCAAACTGAAGCCATGGGCCATGGAGCAGGCCCAGGGGCCAGAACTGCCCAGGGCGCAGGGCCAGGTGGGAAGAAAGGAGGCAGCGAGGTCTGCGCTGGCCCAGCATCCGCCGAGTCCTGAGATAGGTAGGAGCCGGCAGGCCAGGCAGAACCCTTCCCTGGGTGGGTGGGCAGGCCCCCGAGTCCTTGGGCATGTGGTTCTGGGACCTCCCCCTCCTCTGTAAGTGAGGATGGGCTGAGACGGCACCAGCTCACAAGGAGTGTGGGCCTGATGGGCCACAGTGCATCCTCCTAGAACAGGCCCAGGGGCTGACCTCGCTCCCCGGCGGTGAGGAACGAGCCATGAACATGAGGCGCTGCCCTTAGCAGCTGCCCAGACCCCAGCCCACCCGTCTGAGGCTGCTCTCTCTGCAGGCTGCCCCTGCCCTGGGACCCCTGTGGAAAGTGGGAGTGGACCCCAGATCATCTACATGGGCAGCGTGAGTGCAGAGGGGGGGTGAGCTGGGGTCTTTCGGGGGCCCCTACAGATCTGCTGCCTCCTCCTGGCTGTGAGGATTAAAGGAAGGGACACATGGGGGCAAACTGAAAGCCACACACCTGACAGGAGAAGCAGGAGGGCGGGTCTGAAGGGGTGGGGAGGGCCGGGGGGCCTGTTGTCAAGTGTTCTGATTCAAGCGTGAGCTGGGGGTCGGGATTTCCACATGAAACCTCCCAGATGGTTAATCATTGGCAACAAATTCCACTTTAAAAAGCCATACACTCGCCCTGGCCAGTTTGGCTCAGCGGTTAGAGCGTCGGCCTGCGGACCAGAAGTCCTGGGTTTGGTTCCCGCTAAGGGCATGTACCTCGGTTGCAGTTTGGCCCTGGCCCCGGCCCCGGCTGAGGTCGTGTGGGTGACAACCAGTCGATATAGACACATCGATGTTTCTCTCCCCCCCCCCTTCCCCACTCTACCTGAATGGGTGAGGATTTAAAAAAAAAACAAGCCATACACTCACCATGCTCAGTGGTTAGAGCATTGCCCTGCGGTCTCAGGTTTGATTCCCAGTCAAGGGTACATGCCTGGGTTGCAGGTTCGATCCCCTGCCCTGGTCATGCCCTAGTTGGGGTTGTGTGGGAGGCAACCAAGTGATGTGTGTTTCTTTCTCTCTCTCCCTCTCTTCCTTCCTTCCACTCTATCTAAGAAACAATGAAGAAATATCCTCAGATGGTTGGGGGAGCCATATACTCTTTTGCACAGGGAGGTTGACCCCTAACACGTAGGGGATGTTCATCTCAGTCTCCAGTCCACCTCCAACAAGGGTGGGGGCAGAGGCCTCGGCTACCTCCCATGCCCTGGGCTCCAGTCAACCCCGCTCCCAGGAAATCATGCAGCAGGAGCCCCACACCAGGCCATGCTGTGTCAGGTGCACCACGGAGTCGCTGCTGAGGAGCTGGGGGCCACTTCAGCATCTGTGGGGAAGTCCAGCAGGTCACCATCCTGTGGGACGAGTTCTCTGGACACCCCAAAGGGTCAGTGAAGGGCCTCGGGGAGGGGTCTGGGTGCCCCAGGGTACTGCCCAGCATGAGTGGCCTGGGGTGGGCCCTTGTAGCACTCATTTCACGCCAGCAAAGCCTACATAGAGCTGGCTACTGAGAGCGAGCGCCAGGCGGCTGCTGTGGAGCTGGACGACAGCATCTTCCGAGGACGGGTCACCAAGGTGCGTGAACCCCGTGAGTCACCCGGGCACCTTGAGGTGCGGGCACTGGGGGTTTGGGCTCTGCTCGGAGCTTCTCTACATTAACCCATTAGGCACAGGGAGGCAGATGCACAGGGAGGGGGACACGCTGCCCAGACTGACCCTTCTGCAATCTCCCAGCAGCTTGGCATACCTGCTGGGCAGCAGGGAAGGGGTAGAGGGACCTCAGACCCCAAAGGGTTTGTCTTGGGTGTGGCACTGGGGAGACTCCCCTCCATGAAGGAAGAGATGTTGGCTCAACAGGGACACATCCCGTGACCACAGCTGTGTCTGGATAGTTTAGAACTAAGTGGGGATCTTGAGATTGAGAACAAGGTTGGGTTTGATGCCTTGGGAAGCCCCGTGCCCTGGGTGCCACAGGGTCTGGTGGGCTCTGGGGCCTGCGCACACCACCTATGAGCCTCCAGCCAAGAGACCCAGGAAGGTTCCTGGAGAGAGTTTTCGTCCTGGGATCTGCCCTGGGGAAGGGATCTAAGCTTCCCATGGAGGAGGGTGTGAGAGCAGGGCTCTTCGGCTCCAGGTGCTGCCCCAAAGGACCAATTACCAGGATCAGCTTCACAGACCCAGGGGGCCTGCAGGGACACCCAGGAGCCGGGCCCCTTCTCCCACAGCAGTAGGCCCCACGGTGGCCCGCTCCAGCCACGAGGGTGGCCAGGTGAAAGTGCAGGTGGGAAGGGTGAGGCCGGGGTTGGCCAGGCCCTGGGTGGGCACTCGGCCCATCCTCTCCGCACAGGGGCATGAAGTCTTACCACGGTACCCACTGCTGCAGGAGAACCTGATTTTGAGTGGGGTGGGTCAGGAACAGACAGCTGTGCTCCACATGGGACTATTTACTCCAGGGCACGGACCTGGGGTGATGTGGGGTCATATAGCAGGCTGGCAGGGAACAGTGCGGGGGGGAGAGAACATGAGGCCAGAGAAATTCGGGGTCAGTGGAGAGCTGCCTCCACATCCAGAAGAAACAGCCCTGCCCCCCTTCATTCAGGCAGGCAGACGGCCCACCAGGGCCACGCACAGTGGCCCAGACCCCACAGCTAAAGCCACAAGTCACAAAGCAAGTGTGGGTGTGGGGGGAGAATGCTCCTTGGAGCTGCGGAGGGCACTGAGCAAACTTCGAGACCCAGGCAGTGCTGAGTCAGCTCAGAGTTGGCATAGTCAGGGCTAGTCAACTAACTCCTTTGACAGAAAAGTAGAAAGGAGTGTCTTTTTTTTTTTTTTCTTGGTATGTGCCCCTAGCGGGAACCAAACCTGAGACTCTCTGGTCCGCAGGCCAATGCTCCAACCGCTGAGCCAAACCGGCCAGGGCTAGAAATGAGTGTCTTAAAGGTAAAGCATAAATTATTACATTTGAATAATTTTTTTAAATATGCTTTTATTGATTTTTTTTGTAGAGAGGGAGAGAAACATTGATGTGAGAAACATCGATCTGCTGCCTCTTGCACACCCGCTACTGGGGATCAAGCCCACAACCCAGGCTTGTGCCCTGACCAGGAACTGAACCGAGACCTCTCAGTCGATGAGACGACGCTCAGTCCACTGAGCCACACCAGCCAGGTTAAATTTGAATAATTTTTAAAAGCACATGACAACCCTGGCCAGTTTGGCTCCGCAGTAGAGCATCGGCCCGCAGACCAATGAGTCACGTGTTCGATTCTGGTCAAGGGCATGTACCTCAGTTGCAGTTCGTCCCCAGCCCTGGTCAGGGTCGTGCGGGAGGCAACCAGTCGATGTGTCTATCTCGCATTGATGTTTCTCTCCCTCCCTCCCTCCCACTGTATCTGAAGATAAATAGAAAGATATCCTCAGGTGAGGATTAAAAAAATAATAAAAGCACATGACAACAGACCTTCTTTTGTTCATCTCTTGGACACACGTTCACTGTTTCTCGGGTGCAGACTCTCCAGAGAAAGCAGGTGATGGGTAGGATGTGGCTGTGGGGCCAGGACCCATCTCTACCCCACTTCACCGCTAACAGCCAATAGGCAGTGTTGGGGCTTCCAGGGTCGCATCAGCCCCCATACCACAGGGAAAGCAGTAGCTAATTTTGTCTTCACCCAGGTCTGGTGGCCTCCCATGCTCCTCCCATAGCGAGTGACCCAGACACCTGCTTCTCTGTGTCCTCACCTGTGAGGACTCAGCACAAGACTGGCCCTCATCAGTTCAAGAAGCAGAGGGAGTTTTCTATGCTTACTAGGTACCCTGACCGCTGTCCTCTCTGAAGCGGACACACCTGACTTTCTCCTTGAAGACACAGTATGTTCTCTGTCCTGACTGCATTCAGAGCTGGGGGGAAAAGCGTTAAAGAACTAACGCCTCTCTGTTGTTATGCTTATTTATCAGTTCCTTAAGCTTCAGAGATGCTTTGTGCTACAATCCATGGGTGGGTTGGTCCCTGTCTGTCCCTGGTCCCCATTCTCTAGCACCAGCAAAGACGGGGGAGGGTGGGCCCCCTGTTGGCTCTCCACCCTTAAGTGTCTTTGATTTCTTCCCCCAGGCCAGGTTCACATGTACCTTGTGACCTGGGGTCAAAGTTGGCCCTTATAGTGGGGTAAATGATGGCCTCCCCAAAAATGTGTCCACATCCTGATCAGAACCTATTAATGTGACCTTATTTGGAAAGGGGGTCTTCGCAGATGTGTTTAAGTTAAAGGTCTCAAAATGAGATCATCTTGGATCATCTAAGTGGGCCCTACATCCAGTGACACACACTGGATTTCTGAGACAGACACGAGTAAGATAATGTGGACACGGAGGCAGAAGTTGGGGCGATGTGTCTACAAGCCAAGGAGCCCCAGGGATCACTGGCAGCCACCAGATGCTGGAGAGAAGTCTGAAGCGGACCCTCCCTCAGAAGTGCCGGAGAGAACCAATCTGCTGACACTCTGGCCTCCAGAACTGAGAGCAAAGTTCTACTGCTGTAAGCTCCTCCCCTCCAGTGAACAGGTGGGTGGGAGGTCTGTCAGCGACCTTGCCCAGGTCACCCAGAGGCTCGGGGCAGAGCCAGCGTGGTCAGGGATTTGTGTGGTCAGGACCACACGCAGTGGGGGTGCAGGTGAGACATGCCACCAGACGTGTTCCCGAGCTGCAGTTTAGTAGCACCTGGCAGACACACCAGCTCCTGCCGCTCAGCACCTTAGACCTCAGAAAGGGGAATCTTCTTGGGTCTTGATCACACATCACGCGTGTTGGCTTTTCTGTTAAGGTCCTGCTGACAGTCTTCTACCCAAGTAGATAGTTCCTCTTTAGAAGCATGTTCTTGATCCTTTCTGTGTGGCCACTTCGAGGACAGAGGGGGCCCAGGAGTCCCTCCTTTCCTGTGGATGTCAGGCCTGAGCAGGCTAAGGTGCAGGAAGGATGGAAAGCACTCTGGGATGTGACTGCCACATGGGTGGCAAGGACTCTGAGCAGTGAGCCACTGAGCAGACCCGAGTGGCTGTGCCTGGAGAGAGCCCAGACACACGGCTCCCCTGGTCCCTGTCTGGTCTGGGGCAGGAGGAAGGAGAGGGAGAGGCACTGGTGCCCAAGGGAAGAATGACTGCTGACGGTGAACTTTAGCTGAAGAGATCACCTGGAATGATAGCCAAGGGCTAACTCGGAGCTGCACCAGAGGGGCTCAGCCCTGGGGTGGCAGGGGTTAGGCGGGCAGGTGGCCCTCAGTGAGGCCACCTCCTGTATAGAGATATAAAAAGATAACATGAAACTACCATCTGACAGTTCTGCTGGCAGAACAAAGACGCAGATTACTTCTAACCCTTGATTTCCCCAGGCTTAAAATGGCATGCTACCTAACAATGTGTGAAAACTCCCTAAAGTAGAAAGCATTTGTGGGTTGGCCAGTTGCAAATATAGAAAAACCCAAATAGCAATGGCTTCAACAAGGGTTTATTTTTTTCACACAAAAAAATTGCTGAATACAAGCGGTCCAGACCTGGTATGTCAGCAAAGACCCAGGCTCCTGCTAGCTTTTTGCTCCCTGTCAGGGGATGTTAGGGGGTAAATCTTATCATGCTCTCAAGATGGCTGCAAGAGCTCCAGCCATCACATTCAAGTTCTAGGCAGGAAGAAGGGAAAAGATGAAGGAAGGGTACTCCATCTGCCAAGTGAACCCCCTTTCAAAGTATCTTTCCTGAAAGTCCCTTCCAACACCATTCACTTACATGCCACAACCACCTATCTTTGTGTACTATAAAAAGTAGAAAATATCTTTTGTCCAGTCGATTGTCCTCAATAACACTGGGGACGTTAGTAAGGAAGCAAGGGAGAATGGATACCGGGTCAGCAACTTGCAGCCCCTACCAGAGCCGCTACTCAGACAAGAGACATCACTGTTAAAACCTCCACCATGGCCCGGCTGGTGTGGCTCAGTGGTTGAGCGTCGACCCATGCACCAAGAGGCCGCCAGTTCGATTCCTGGTCAGGGCACATGCCCATGTTGTGGGCCAAGTCCCCAGTGGGGGACATGCAAGAGGCAGCCATTGATGTTTCTCTCTTTCTCTCTCCCTTCCTCTGTCTCCAAACAATAAAGAAAAAAATTTTTTAAAAACCTCAACCATGGACTGCAGGGAAGAAACCCTGTGAGGGGGGCCTATGGTCCACTGGCATGGCAACCAACGCCTGCTTGATGCTTCTCAGTCCTACTCTAGGCCTTTCAATTCCACCTGTGGTGAGGTGGGAGAGGGGGACTGAGACTTGTTTTTATCACACATTCTTAGCTGTTTTTTGGTTTTTTTTTTTTTTACTTCTGTATGATTTTTAAAAGCCAATCATGTGCTCCTTAGAAGGGAAGGAAATCCAAAGGGGTGCAAAGTTCATCTCCAGTTCCAGCCCCAGGCTGGCCGGTGTTACACCTTCCCCATTCCCCAGAGGGATCTGAGCCACCTTCCTCCTGGTCAGAGACCCTCTCCCCAGTGCCTGAGGGTGGGAGGGAAGGACTCACGACTGTCTCGGGGCACTGACTCAGGGAAGCCAGCCACCAGTTGCATGTGCTGGATACAATTTGGAGCAGACTATGCGGGTGGGGCTCAGACCCAGCAGGTCCTTGTCGCCTTTCCTACTTCGCAGTCACAGCAGCAAAGGGCCTTGGAACCTGGGCTACCTGACTCCCGCAGAGGCTGACACATCAACCATTAGGACTGTCCTCTGGACTTGGCTGAGCAAGGCTCTGGGGAAGCAGAATGCAGACTTCCAATTACATCAGCTGCTCCTCAAATGTAAGCCCCCCTCACCCCAAGGTAGCTTGCCCTTGGGCCTCGGGAACAGCAGGTGACTCGTCGCCCAACCCCTCTGGCCCTCAGTCCTCTGGAAACGCTGTGCACTAACAAAGCAAGAGCCACAGGTGAGACACTGCAGTCACACAAAGTGGCTGGATCTCATAAGGGCTGCCTCCCAAGGTTAGGCCGAGTCCAGATGTCAGACTGGATGCAAGACCAAAAAGAGGCCCTCCACAGCACCCCACCTGGTCAACCACTGGAGGGCGCCACATGAGCAGCTGGTGGAGCAGAGCGGCTGGCCCACAAGTCCCTCTAAAGCCTCTTTGGCTGCCCCATGGCCACAGCCTCTCCAGGGCCCAAGTTCTGTGGGCTTCTGCCACCCAGCTCCCACGCCCCTTCGTGCCTGTGGGAACAACGTCTCTCTGCTGTCTGGTCCCTGACCTCTGGCCCTATCCCTGAAATGTCCTACGTTAAACTTTCTATAGTTAATCCCTCTGCAGACACAAGGAAAACGACAATTCTGGTTGACGTGCACCGCACCAGGCCTTGCCCCTACGTGGCACGTCTGTGACACTCGGGAAGAGGTAAATGATAATAAATACACATCTACACAATATGGTTATGTACAAAACACTTCTCTTCAATCAACAGGCAGCAATGTTCTCACTCAACAGACCTGGATCATCATAGATGTCACCATGCCATCGAAGGCCCTGCAAGCAGAAACAGACCATCTCAGAGAAGAGCCAGGCTCTCCGGCACGGCCTGTATCCCACCCCACTCCGGAGTCAGTCTCTAACATCCAGGTAAGTAAACTTGGCTGAGAGGCCGGGACCTGTGTTTCCTGCCATCCTGGCAATGAGACTCCAAGTCTCCTGCCTCCCACTTCCTTCAGATCTCCGGAGGTCCTGCCCACTGGGTTTCCGGGCGGGGATGGAGGAGCTGTAGCATGGGCACGGAGGGCTGCAGTGCAGCGAGAACAGTGCTTGTCACTGCCCAGGACACAGGGTTCTACAGAACAGCACTGGCTTCTCCCCGTGTCCCAAGACGACCCAAAACATAGTATCACAGCTGAGAGAAGGCGCCACAGGAAGGGCCTGGCTCAGGTCACCTGCGGCTACAAGAAGCCCCTCAGGAAGCCCCTCCGAGAAATGTAGGGAATTCCCAGGAACAGGCTTGGAGTGTGTAAATGCTTCTTTACAGAGCAACTTCATGACATTCTGATATTAAAAGACTGTTTATTTGGCCCTGGCCAGTTTGGCTCAGTGGTTAGAGCGTTGGCCTGCGGTCCAGAGAGACCCAGGTTCGGTCCCCGCTAAGGGCACGTATCTCGGTTGCTGTTTGTCCCTGGCCCAGGTTGGGTTGTGTGGGTGGCAACCACTCGATGTGTCCCTTTCATGTCGATGTTTCTCTCTCTCCCTCCCTCCCACTCTATCTGAACAAAATATGGAAAAATGTCCTCGGGTGAGGATAATAAATAAATAAATAAATAAATAAATAAATAAAGGACTGTTTATTTGAAGCTATTTGAAAATATCTGCAATCCAATTTCCTCATCATCCAAGTTCAGTATCAAAGACAGAATTAGGCAGCAACAGAATGTTTCCCCAGAAGGCATCTGTTTATTTGCCTGGGCCCTCACTAGGTTCTGTGATAGCCCCCAGTACCTGCTGGGCACATGTGGGAAACCAAATGGGCAAGCTCTGCTCCCCCCATTCCCTTCTGTTTTATATGTTGGAAATTGGTGTGAGAGTTTTGTTTGAAAAAACAGGGTTCTGCTGCTTCAAATTGCTGCCTTAGGAGAACAGTGTCCATTGCTTAAAAAGACCTTCCCTCCCCTCTTTTCAAAATCACTGTCTTTAAGCAAAGCAGGGCCTACAAATGAAGGTAGCAAGCCTGAGAGTAGGTGGCCCACCTGGACTGAATGCGGTCCCCTGGGTTATAGAAGGGGTTACACATCACATCTGTGTAGGAGTTGTGCAGCTTCCGGAACATCTGAAACAAGAACCCACACTTTTAATTCACATGTATACATGATCACTGCCATATTTTTTGCCTTTCAACGTTTTAAAGCCAAGTGGTAAGAGGAAAACAAATGGCCCCAGGCACAGCTTACAGACCCCTGCACGTACACTGCGAATCTCGTTGTCTCGAAGAGCCGTGTTGGAGGAATCCACCACCATAACAAACTTCACCTTGGAGTTGGTCACGTAGCCGTATCTGCACAGCTGGTTAGGGAACACACTGTCAACACGGGGACTCTGTGGCAGCGTGAAACACAGCCTCACTGTGGAGAGTGAGAGCAGAGGGCCATCTGTGCATGCTCCCAGCTCCAAAGCCACGTTGGAGAAACATGACAGACCTTGCATCACAGGAAGTGCCCCAGGCTAGGCCTGTCTTGCAAAGCCAGGGGGACCACACTGGGTGTGAATGTACACTTCTTTGAGGCAGCTTCTGGTGTTTACTAGAGAAGCAAAGGGCAGAAAGTTAAGCCCTATCCTGATTCAAACTCCAGGGCTGCCCTGCCCAGGTCTTGCCCTCCTCATGGATTAATGTTTAGCCTGGTAGTGTTAACTGAAAAACTAGACATTTCACAGAGGGCAAATCCTGTCTGCGGTGTCCACACCTCTAAAGGCCACTTGATCTTGTAGAACATTGGTTCCTGGGCAAGCATCACTATGGGCAAGCTCCATCACTGCTTGTGGGAACATTTTCAACTCCATGGGTTTCAAGCCATTTGCCCCATGAGAGTGGTCAAGATTTTACAGTGACTTGTACGGGGCTGGGCCTGATAGTGAAAGGAGTGAACTGATCATTCCTTGCTCAGAGGTGGTGGCCCTGCTGAGAAAAAAATCCTTAAAGGCATAAAGCAGGCGCTTCCTCAGCTCTTTTATAAACCTGATAAGGGACAGATAGGCTGTCATAATTCTCTGGGTAGTTCAAACCTGGCTTTTCCCACATTATCCTCCTAATTAAAGGAAAAAAGGGCAAGGTCTCAATGAGCCTCAAGCTGCCCTAATTACCCCCAGGCTGAAAGCCCTCGCCTTTTTTTCTGTTCACATGATGGTACAAAATGCCTTTCGAGGTTATCTGATCCTACAATACACCGCACAGTTACAGATGCAATCCCTGTATTAAAACCCTTTGGGGGGAAGCCCACTGACAGGCCCTGCTGCGTGTGAAGGATACACCTTGTAGTCCTCCGTGGGGTACAGCAGACCCAGGTAGAGCTCCCTCTGGTCCACCAGCGCCTTCCCCATTGCAGAGATCTTCTCATCTACCACGTCCAGGGACGTGTGCACCATGTAGTGAAATTTCAGCTCATTCTCCGTGGGGATACTGCGTATGTAAAGAGGGTAATTCTGCAAGAGAGGATGACAGCAAATGAAGTGATGTGACTCTACCCTGTGTGCACCGGTGAGGAAAACAAGGCCAGAGCACTTGAGGTGGAGGACCTGCCAAGTGCCAGCTAGCCACGGGAACACATTCTCATCCTCTAAAGCCCATTGGTTAATTTTCCAGACAGCTGTGGGCACTGCCTTCAGGGGACCCAATCTCATCTGAGAAGGTTTACATAATGTCTACAAAGGTGCATCCCTAGGGTGGGCAGAAAAAAAAAGATGGCTCACAAAAATAGGTTTGAGCACGCCTAACAACTAACCCTGTCAACCTGGACAGGTCATTTACCTTCTGTGTGGGGCCCAGCCCCAGCACATGCTCTCCCCCTGGCCCCCTAATACTGGCTGTTTCCTGATACACCACCTCCTGCGACCTTTTCAACCTTGGCAGAGGCACTGGTCTGCCCTCTCACTAAACCTTTCAAGGCTTGGCTCAAACCTCCCTCCCTCTCTGCACGGTCTCAATCCCGGAGTTCACAGCATCTTCTCCGGGCTCCCTCCGGTCACAATTCACGGCTTCTGTCCCTCTCCTGGCACTGCCCAGATGCAATAAACACTCCACTGTCCCTACTCGAACGGGGCTGACATCGGGTGGAGACAGGCAACAAATCCACCAACAAATACATAAGGTGTTGCCGCACGTGCTGAGCAGGCAGCCAGCGCTCAGGAGCTTCAAGGCTGCAAGGCCTCCGAAGCCTGGTCTCAGAGAGGGCACAGAAGGCCATGTAACAGAGCATGTGGACAGCTAGCCGGTTCAGCGTCAGGACTCAGAAACGGCTTTCCCGAGGCAGGGACACCTGCAGTGGCCGGCGAAGGGGACGGGAAAGGCGGGTAGGGGAGAGGAGGGCCAGGTGCACAGGGCAGGTGAGCGCTGAGCCTGTCGAGCGCTGCAGTTCCGCTGGGCTGGAGCGGCGGGGGGCAGCGGCATGTGGAAGGGGCGAGGCGACCAGGTTATTCGGACAGCAGCCTCGGGCCACGAGAAGGCGCGGGAGAGAGGTCAGACGGGAGCGGGACACGGCCGGATGGGTTTTCAGCAGCACGGTGACTGCTGTGGGGGGGGTCGCTCGTCCGAGTGGGCGACGGCGTGGCTGGGAGTGCGCGGTGCGGCAGGATGCTGGAGCGGGCGGCCGACTCGGGAGCAAGGTGGGTGCGGAGGGGTGGGCCGGGTGGGCCGGGTACCCGGGGCCCAGGCGGGAGAGGAGGGCCGGGCGTGTGGACGCCGGGGGACGACGCTCGCGCAGCTGCAGAAGTAGGGGTGGGCGGAACCTCCCCGGAACCGCCCCGACGCCGTCCGCTCCGCGAAGCCGGCGGGCTTGTCCCTCCGGGGCCCTGGGCGCAGGGACGTGGGAAGGCGGAGAGCGAGGGCGGGAGCTGGACAGGGGTACCGACCGCTCCCGCGTACGCACCTCCTTAGCGATCACCGCCACACACACCGCCATCTTGGGAGGCCCGGCCGGGCACGTCACGTGACCCCCAGCCAATCACGCGGCCGCCCTGGCCCCGCCCCTTCTGTCACGCCGGCTTGGCCCCACCTACGTCGCTCCGCCGGCCGGGACGGCCCCGCCCCGCCGCTCTGCCGGAAAAGCAGCCCTTGGGGTGCCTGCCGCTGGCCCGGACTTGGCAGCGCTCCGCACGGTTGCCATGGCGGCGGTTGCTGCGGCGATGAGGTGGCGGCGGCGGCTGCTGCTGCTGGTGCTGAGTGCAGCGGAGCTGGGGGCCAGTGGCACCCCGCAGACCCCCAATATCCTACTCCTGCTCATGGACGACGTGAGTACGGGCCGGGCTCCCGGGGAGCGCTGCGCATGGGGCGACGGTAGGTGGGGAAGTCCCGGGGGGAAGCAGCCGTGAGGGCGGTCAGCCGGGGTGGGGGCTGCAGCCGCACGGGGTCGAAGCGGAAGCGAGGTAGTCGGGTCCAGACTGGGAGAAGATCCCGCCTGCATTGTTCCCTTTTCTTGCCCCTCCCGCTCTGGAAGGGTGGACGGGCAGCCCAGACCAGCTGCCGCCCTGGCCAGGTGAGGACCAGCTCCGTGGCAGCCCCTGCTCAGCCCTGCCCTCCCATCCAGTGCTCCCGGGGGCAGGGAAGGGGGTGATAAGCTGACGAAGCCTGTCTCTGCCTGCCTAGAAACTCAGTTCCTCTGCACCTGCCCTGCTGTCCGCGTCCACCTGGGCAGGCTCCTTTGGCCCTGTTGAGAATTCTAATCAAAGGCCAGGTCTTTACCTGAAGTAGAATAATGTCCCCTGTCAGGTGTGTGTGCGGCCCCAGGTGCAAGGTCACACTTGTGGGCCAACCCTTTGGAGAGTAGCAAGATAGCCCGGTCCCTGTATGGAAGCCGAGTGGTTCACTTGGCCGTTTGCAACTCTGTCTCTTGTGCTCCTTTCCGGAGTGAAATGGAAATTCTGAAATTAATCATTGTGAATCGTGAGGCTTTGGGGTAAAGTAGGGATGCAGACAAACCTGGGTTGGCGATGCTACTTTCCTGAGCCTGGACAAGTTACTGACGCTCCTAGAGCCTTGTCTCCTCTCTGTCCAGCTCTCCTGACCATGATGTGAGGACTGAGGGAGGGCAGAGGGCAGGCAGTGATGTCAGGTCCTGTAGTATGATAAAAGACAGTGTCCTGGCCTGCGGCTCCTAAAACCCTTGCAGTGAAAGCGGTGTCTGTGGTGTGCTAATGAATCAGATGTCTGGGGCCCTGGGAGCTTCAGGATGAGGTCCTCAGAAGGCCTAGGTGTGATTAAGGGGTTGAAGCTTTCAGCACGGCCCTGACCTCCGGGGACGGAAGAGTGAATGGCTGGAGATTGAGCTCCATCACCAGAGGTGGATGATTCAATCAATTGTGCCCATGTAAGGAGACCTCCTTTGAAAAATAAAAAATAAACCTAAACAACAGGAACACAAGGAGGAGGGGAAGAGAGTGGGGAGCTCCATGCCCCTCAACCATACCTTAGCCAGGGCGCCTCTTCCTGAGTCGTATCCTTTATAATTTGTAATAGGAAATTAAGCACTTTCCTGAGTTCTGTGAGTTGTTCTAGCAAATTATGGAACTTGAGCAGGTCTGTACCCCCAACTTATAGCAGGTTGGTCAGAAGTCCAGGAGCCCCGAGACTTGTGGCTGGCTGAAGGGGAGGAGTCTCGAGGAACTGAGCCCTTGACCTGTGGGGTCTGAGGCTAGCTCCAGGCAGATAGTGTCAGAACTGGACTGAATTGTTGGACTCTCAGCTGGTGTCTGGAAAGTTGGAGAAGTGTCTGGTATGGAAATCCCCCCACATTTGGTGTCAGAAGTGTTGTGAGTAAATATAGCTCAAGGTTCACTAAAAGGCCAGCAGAGATGCTCACAGGAGCCTTTGGACCAAGGCCAGGAGCCTCACATGGCTGTTGGAGAGTCCGGGCTGGTCGAAATTGAGAGGTGCTGTGTAAAATACACTCAGATTTTGAAGACGCAGTACAGGAAAAAGAATGTTTAAAAAAATCTCACTTAATAATTTTTTATTACAATAATGACTTTTTATTATGAAAAATGAACAACATTCAGATAAGCCTGCAAAGATCATAAAAACCCATTCGTAATTCCGCCACCCAGAGGTAACACTGGACATGCTTTTTAGTCTCACCAACTCATTCAGATGATGACTGCTTCCAAAGCTGGCTCTGCAGCCCCTCAGCTGCTCCATCCTCGTGGCCAGTAGGGAAACTGCTTCCTACTTGGAATTGCTTGCCTTATTTTATTTTATTTTTTTTAATAAACACATGCACACCCACCACCTGGAGCTAGCAGTTGATGCCACCATATTTTATTTTTTTTTAATTTTTTTTCTTTATTGATTTTAGAGAGAGAGATAGAAACATCGATGAGAGAGAACATCAATTGGCCACCTCCTGCATGTCCCTCACTGGAGATTTGGCCCTCAGCCTGGGCATGTGCCCTGACCAGGAATCAAACCGGTGACCTCTTGGCGCAAGGGTCCACGCTCGACCACTGAGCCACACCGGCTGGGTAAATTGCTTGCTTTTAAAAATATTTTTATTGATTTTGAGAGAGAGAGATCGAGACATCGAGAAACAATGATTGGCTGCCTCCTACACAATCCCTACCAGGGATTAGGCCTGAAACCTAGGCATATGCCCAATCCGGGAATCAAACCAGCTACCTTCCGGTGCATAGGATGATGCCCAACCAACTGAGCCACACCGGCCAGCGTGGAAGTACTTACTTTTTGTTTCAGTAGTCAGTCTTCTCCGAGCTGGGGTCCCTGTCAAGGCTTGCTCAAGCAGCCTCTTTGGAATGGTGAGTCTCCAGCTGAGTGCTCTGTACTTCAGGTTTCCGCCCCGTCCCCTTCTCTCCGGGGGGCCAGTGGGAGTGTGAAGCAAGTCACGTGCCCCCTGGTTTAGTGCAGGTTTACTGAAATGATAATATTTTGGATGTACGTGCATACTGCAGAGACTGCAGGTGTGGTTCCAGACCACAGCAACAGAGCAAGTATTGCAATAAAGCGAGTCATGATCTTTTTGTTGGTGGAGAGTCTTGCCTTCGGTTTGTTAAAAAAGAAAAAAGAAAGAAACGCCTCTGAAGCACAATAAAGCAAAGTGCAGTAACATGAGGTGTGCCTGCATTGAGTTAAATAAAATAAGTTAGCCTTCATTCATCTGTTTCTTTTTGCCTTTTTTAATGAGGCTACCAGAAAGTTCACTTATACAGGTGGCTCCCGTGTATTTCTGTTGGAAGCGTCACTTTAGGCCCTGGAGGTTCTGAGTGGTGGAGCACGACCAACACAGGGAGTATTTTTACTTGACGGGGAGCTGACGTGGGGAGCCTCCCTGCTTGGGTGCCCCGGGTGGGGTAGCAGGAACTGGAAGAGTAACCAGGAGCCCCAGGGCTGGGCCTCTCCAGTGCAGGTTCCTTTTTGTGGCTTTCGGGTTCTCTGGCAGCTGAAACCGAGAAGTCTGAAAGACCTTTGTCCTGGTCAGCAAACATGAATAAGTCAAGCACATAACAGAGAATGTATGCAAAGTGACTTAAGCAAAATTGGAAACCAAACTGTCCTGACTAGACAGGCTGGGACAGCCGTGGCTTCAGGCAGCAGGATCTAGAAACCTGTTGCTCTGTGTCCTCACCTGCCCTTATGGTCAGCAGGCCCAGTGGGAGGGCGAACTACCATGAAGACTCAGTTTGTACCCCTGAGCCAGGCTCATGGGCTGGGGAGGGGTCTGCTGGCCTTTGCAACTGAGGCCTTGGGCCAATGCCCCGCCCTTCCCCTCACCCCAGAGATCCAGTCAGGGAGCAGGATGGAGTAGGTGAGCACACCCTTTCAGCCAGGGTGGCACCTTGTGTGGTAAATGGGAACATGGGCCCCTTCCCAGGCTCCAGCTCCCCCTCCCACCCTGTGGGAGACACAGTGAAGGCTATCAGTAAGCAGACTGAGACTTTGGGAGCCTGGCCAGCTCCTCAGTCAAGAAAACAGCTAGTGTTTTGATCTCACACAGTGCCTTCACCCTCCCCCTGCATGCCCAGCTTTTCTCGGTTTTCTATGTAAAACCTTGTGTCGGGAAAGTCTGGGTGACAGTAGCACTGGCCACATACACACACACCCACACCCATGCAGCCCGTCCGTAGGCCGGGTGGGACTTAGTGGTTCAAGGTTCAACTTCATCTGTGGCAGCCAGTAAGGCAGTAAACCTCACCGGTCAGCCCCCACCGGTGCACACATAAGTCCTGATAAAGTCATGTATTTCACAGCCAGTTTTCCAGGTTGTTTCTTTGGAATCCGTGAACAATATGCTGAGGTTTTTCAGAGACCTCAGCACTTTGTATGACACACCTGGTGAGGGTAGGGACGGCATCTGCCTCCTTATTCCCCAGTGCGTCCTCAGACCCAGGTCAGGCCCCAGTAGACACGCACTGAATGAGTTTAAAAGATGTTGAAAACCGTTTCTTCAGTGGACTTGACTCAGCTCTGTTCTCTAAGGCTGATGAAGCCAGGGTCGGTGGGCACAGAGCTCCCTGTGGGGGTGTTCCAGCCCACCTGGGCCCAAGGCCGCTCCTGCTCCCAAGGGCCTAGCACTGTTTGCATCTGGGTGCCTTGTCTGTAAAAGAGTAGTAAGAAAAACCACTCTGACTACTGAGGAAGTTTAAAGTCAAGCTGCACGACCCTGGGAAGTTCTTCAGCGCATGTGCGTCTTTATAACCATCCCTTGTGGCCAGCAGTGAGGGATGCTTGCATTGCTCCAAAGTCTTGAGATTCTAAGTGAAAGAAAGGTCGAGGGCAGAAAGAAGACTAAGTCCTGGCGTCTCGCTGGCTTTCATTCCCTGTGAATGGGGGTGGTCATGTTGAAGAGGGAAAAAGATACTGAACACTGTGTGTGAAACTGTTTCATTTATTCTCTAATAACTGCAAGGTGGATGTTGATATTTCTATTTTTGTAGCTAAGAGAGCTGATTAACAAGTAATCATAGAATGGTATTGAGCAGACAAGAGTTAACACAGTGGGCCACCATTCCCCAATAGGAAGGGCTCTGCGCCTACATTGTTTGTATAAACATGATTTATATTGAGCACCTGCCTTCCTCCTGGGCAGCTGGAACTTTGGTGGGTGCCAGGCAAAGGATGCCATGTGACCAGCCCCTCTGCCTCTCTCGTTTCTCCGACCCGGGACTTGCTCTGCCTAGACGGACAGCAGCCCATTTGTCCCTATGAGGACAGATCCACCCACGAGGTGGTGTAGGTGTGGGAGCAAGAAGGAGCCTCGAGCGCACAGCCTGGGAGCCTTCTCCAGGCCAGGCCTCAAGCAAGCTGTGCCATCTCGGCCTGCGCTGGGGCTCCTGCTAAGTCAGCAGATGCTACCGAGGATGCTTTCCTGCCCAAGCCCACAACCTGGGCACGTAGACTGTGTCCCTGGACGTGCAAAATTCCTGTGGTGCCTTGGTGGACTCAGGCACGTTGCCCCTCCTCCGCCCAAGAGCACCCCACCTTCTTCTCTTCTGCCGGCGCACCTCTCCTCAGGTACATATTTCATTTTAGTTTCTGTTGTTACCAAATGGAAAAGCCATTTCATTGACTTCAAAATAAACCATCTCCAAAGACATCCAAAGCTAAAAGGGCCAAAACCAGAATCCTCAGGCCACAAGGGCCTTTGAGAGCAGGCAGCACAGTCCAGAGGCAAAGGCCCCCAGTGTGTCACCAACAGCCTAAAACTCGGAGATGAGAACGAGGAGGAAGGCCATGCCTGGGGCACGCACGGCGGCCGGATCTCACCAGAGGCAGCGCCACCCTTATGGGAAGGGTGGTTGGACACCCTATAATGCAGAGAAGGGCATTAATAATTACAGTTAGACCACAGACCTAACTGGGACCAGCCTGAGCAAATCTGCATGAACAGCCATCCACGTAAAACCAACCCAGAGCCTCCGGATCTCTTCATGAGATCACCGGCCCAACTCTGAAACGTCTGCATAATCAGCCCAGCGTCTTCGGAGTGTTCCCTTTGGGCCATCATGAACCACGGGGCTCTGGCTGTGTGGAGTTCTACGGGGTGTACGTTTCAGTAGTGTACAGCTGGGTCACTTAGCCACACTCCATTCAACTTTGTGGGGAGCATTCCACTTGATGTTCAGTCTCAATCTGCACGACACACTTATGAGGGCGGAGGTGAGCCCCGAAACTCAGCTGCTGCCCATGCTCCCAGTGCCCCAGCCAGGCATTGTATCGTGGGGGGAGCTCTGTGGCATGGGCTTCAAAGACAGGAGGTTTAACCCACCTCTCTATGCTTTTTCCTGCAGATGGGGTGGGGTGACCTGGGAGTATATGGAGAGCCTTCCAGAGAGACCCCGAATTTGGACCGGATGGCCGCCCAGGGCATGCTTTTCCCAAATTTCTATACGGCCAGCCCCCTGTGCTCACCATGTAAGTCAGGGCTGGCCCACGGGCCCAGGGAGTAGGCAGGGGAGGTGGACACAGCAAGGGAGAGCAGGCACAGGGCGCGGTGGGCGTGGCGCGGGGAGCAGGCCGCCCTGACAAAGGCGGCAGCATCACCACATTTCCTTGAAGTCCAAGGGGTCTTGCGGGCATGTGGCCTTTCTGTTGGCTCCCTGGCACATTGGGCGCCGTGCTCTGTGGGGGGTGGGGCCGCAGGTCACTGAGGGCTTGTCCAGTGTGAGGATCTCGGAGGCCAAAGTGGCTGCATGTGGCAACGCTGATTTCCAGGCGCTGAGGACCGTGGCTTGTTCAGACGTGCTTGGCTGGGACGTGGTTCTCCACGGAGGGGATGGAGCCGGGGTCACAGGGTGGGCAGCCTGTTCCTCCCGTCCAGGAGAATCACTGCTGCTGGGGGGCTTCTACATAAATGCTGACCTTGAGCAAGAGAAGGAATCCTGGGGGGACCATGTGGACCCCACATCTCAGCGTCCTGGGAGCTGGGCAGAGGCACTGGGGGGCTGGTGGGCGCTGAGCTGCAGGGCCTGGCCAGAGCTCCCAGGTAACCTGCCTCTGAGCCAGTCAGTACAGGGGTGGTGGGCTCACTGAATTCTGGGAGCTGGTGGGGGACTCAGAAGCTCCGCAGCGCTGGCCACAGGCCTGACACGTGCTGTGCTCTCATCATGATTCTGTTTGTCATTTCCGCGCAGCCAGGGCGGCCCTGCTCACCGGACGTCTGCCCATCCGCAACGGCTTCTACACCACCAATGCGCAGGCCAGGAACGGTGCGTGTGTACTTGGGCTGCGCCGGGGCTCTGGGCCGCTGAGGACCGGGGGGCAAGGGAGGGCATCTGTCACTCGTTCTCACATAGGACCTTCCTAATCTGGGGCAGCACTCGCTGCCCAAGGTCCAGGGCTCTGTTTGGGTTACAACATGCCACTTTGAAGCAGATTGCAGCACTTTCATGGCATCAGATGACCCCTGGGCAAACGAGCAGAGGGGGTGGGAGCCTGGGGCTCTGCCTGATAGTCCCAACCCCTCTGGGGGGGCACAGTCTGTCCTGTTTGTCCCCGCCCAGCACTGTGCCTGGAAGACCCCCCAAAGGCCTGTGCAGCAGAGCCAGCTCTTCACCATTGACAAGGGCCAGTGTTCAAATCCGTTCCCTTCAGCAGCACAGCCTACTCCGTGTGGTTCACACGCTGTGGTCCTCTTCCAGCCTATACGCCTCAGGAGGTGGTGGGCGGCATCCCGGACACTGAGCTCCTCCTGCCTGCACTGCTGAAGCGGGCCGGCTACGTCAGCAAGATCGTGGGCAAGTGGTGAGTCCTGACCCTTGCCTGGCTGGGCGCATCCACACAGGGTCATTGCTAAGCATTTCCAAACAGGGAAAACATCTTGGGTGAGACGGAGAGTCTGACTCCCACGTCCAGTTAGATATCCGAAGCATTTCTTTTTTTTTTTTTTTTTTATCCTCACCCGAGGACATTTTTCCATTTTTTGTACAGATAAAGTGGGAGGGAGAGAGAGGAAGAGAGAGAGAGGGAAACATCGATGTGAAAGGGACACATCGAGTGGCTGCCACCCGCACGACCAACCAGGGCCGGGGACAAACTGTAACCGAGGTACATGCCCTTAGCGGGAACCGAACCCGGGTCTCTCAGGACCACAGGTGGACACTCCAACCGCTGAGCCAAATCGGCCAGGCCCGAAGCATTTCTTTAAAAGCTGGGATGGCTGTGCTGCTGGGAACTCCTGTCCCCAGGCTGGGGTGTTGGCTGTGAACCCATTGTTCTCCTCGAATATTGCATATCCCAGCCACCTGCCCCTTCTCTCCGTCCTCCCCTGTGCTCCCCGGGGTGGAGGGGGCGGGGTGTCGCAGGCAGCTCTGTCACAGACAGCACACTAGGTCAGCAAGTACTGGGGCTCGTCTGCGGGGGAAGTGAAGCAGCAGCCAGTGGTCAACATGGCAGACTGGGTCAGCGTGGTGCTCACCTCCTCCCACAACCACGTCAACTTACAACTGAACTACAGAACGGCCGTCATTGAAAACCGCCTGAAGTGTAGCTGAACAGACGTCCTGTAACTAAGGAGATACAGAAGAAGCCGTGTCAAGACTGGTGTGGGTGCAGAGGTGTTCCTATGTTTTTCATAAGTATTTTATAATATATATTTGATAATACCCTAGAATAAAAAACATTGATAACTGAAAAAGAAGAAGAACAAGCAGAAGCAGCAGCAGCAACCAGGAGGTCGAGAGTAGTCATGCAGTCATGCAGTGTGGAGTCACTGGGATCAGATGATCATAATTGTAGGAGGTCACGTTACCGCGCACGCGGTTTGTGCTGTTTTAAGCTCATTAAGCGATTTCTGTCTCCTCCTGCCTGAGGGTACCTAAGTGGGTTGGTGTAAAGGTCAGACGTCCTCTTTCCTTTTCTAGGTTTTGGGGCCTTTGGAGAACTGTGAGCCCCCTTCCTACAGGAAGCCTTCCATGACTTTTCATCCCTAATTGTCACTCCTTCGGCACCCTGTGGACCCTCTGCCTTTAACTGCTCTGGCACTCACCAGCACTGCTTCCTCAAGGATGAATGCCTTCTCGGTGCCACTTGGGAACTGCTGCTCTTTGCACATTGACAGTCACAGGGATGGGAGGTCCACAGAAACGGGCGGTCTGGAGGCTGCCTAATGAATGCTTTCTCCCTCTTGAGACAAGTTGGGAGCTGCCTGCCAGATGGATGGGCTCAGAGGCGGCAGTGGCTGCAGCGCAGAGCTGGTGGGGGTGCGTTGGGCCGAGGGAGCCCTCGTTGCCTGCATAATGCGAAGCATTGCCGGGAAGGCCCAGAGAACTGGCAGAGGCCGGCTGTGAGGCCTGCGGAGCCATGTCAGGGCTGCGCTGGCAGGAGGAAGAGCCCCGGATGACCGGAATTCTGTGCCCGACCTGGCAGCTCTGCCTTGGGTCCAGCGGCCTCCCATTCTTAGTCACTGCCTGGGGAGAGAGGCGAACACAAATGCAGAAGGAGGAGTCTGGCAGGGCCCAGAGAAGCAGCCTCTGGGTGAACTTGGGGAGGTGGACACAGTGCTGGTGGATGAGCCAGGGTCAGGGCGTCTGTGAGCACAGCAAGGCCTGGCTCTGGGAGGCCTGGGGTGGAGGGCTCAGCCTCTCAGCCCGGTGGAGATCCTGGTCTCAGTGGGGGGTGTTGGCTGGCATGGTTGTGACTGCCCCGACCTCGCGGCTCTGGGCCCCAGCACCATGGATCTGGATTTCCTCAGCCTGACCAAGGCTTGGGGTGGAGGAACCTGGATCCTGTGACAGCTCCATCTGCCCCGAGTCCCGGGGGGCTGTGATGTGATGCAGTTCGCCTCTGGGTCGGGCTGGCCTCGCTACTGTTTTGGAATAAGCACTTTGAATTGACATCTTAACACGAGGAGGACTTTGGCTGGTGCTTCTGTTAAGCAAAGATCGTTGGAGCCAGCGGATGTGGATACGTAAGAGTCCCACACAGCCAGCGCTGGAGTGAGGTGCTGAGAAATGACTGGGCATTTAGCAGCAGCCCAGAGAAGGCATGAGTCACAAACAGGAAGCACAAGCACAGAGCTGACACATGCACCTGGCAGAGGCTAGAGAGGCCGAGGTGGGTGCCAGGCAGCCATCTGGAGGCAGAGCATTTTAGAAGCAGCAGTGGGGAACTGAGGCCCCAAGAGATGCACTAACTGCCGCCCAGACTCAGATGCTGGCTGGCTCGGTTCTACATCTGGCCCAGCCTCCCTTGCTGCCACACATAGTGTCCTCTGAGTGACTGAGTGAATGGTGCAGTGAGCTCACAGGTACCTGGATTTGCGTGGCCCATTGCAGGGCCCCTGAGCGGCCAGGATGGGGCCTGCCCACAAGCAGGACCCTCCGCCACAGAGACATGGCTTTCCAAACACACGTCACTGCGAGAGGCTTTCTGCAAACAAAACCCTAGCAAACTCATCCGCTTTCCAGGGTGGAGCTGTCTTGTTGCACGGGGGCCGGAGCCCAGGACTGACTGTTAGCCCTGTATTCCAAAGAACAAGTAGGGCCGTGCTCAAGGACCGCTGGGACCCGATTCCCGTGGGAGCGTGTCAGTACCTCCCGTTGGCAAGAAGACCTAATGTTAGGTGCCCCCAAGGGGAGAGGGCATGTGGGGACAGGAAAGCAGGCCACAGCCCGGCAGGAGGCGCTCTCAGCTTTGCGTGGCACGTGCAGTGAGTGGCCGGAGCTTGCAGACGGCCCCTCCGCTCCAAGCAGAGCACCTGGGCTTCTGAACACTTGGCGGTGGGTGCCCTGTGGACACATTGCTGTGTTTCCTTCTAGTCATACCCATTCCCATTTCTGGCCAAGGCCCTGAGTTGGTGAGCAGCACAAGCTGGTCCTGGCACTGTCCCAGGCTGACCCTTAGCTGTAGCCTGGCCGCGGAGCTGGGGGAGGGCAGGTGGTCCTGCCATCTCCTTGAGGGCAGGGTCTTTCTGTGCCCGGGCTTAGCACACTTTGGAGGCTGGGGGGCGTTTGTTTCATTAAATGTTCTGTGAAGGTGACAGAGCGCTGCTGCTTGGAACTTCAGGGTGTCCCCATGTGGGACTCCCTGAAGTGTCCTGGGTTCCTGTTTCTAGGCATCTGGGCCACAGGCCTCAGTTCCACCCCCTGAAGCACGGATTCGATGAGTGGTTTGGATCCCCCAACTGTCACTTTGGACCTTATGACAACAAGGCCAGGCCCAACATCCCTGTGTACCGGGACTGGGAGATGGTCGGCAGGTAACGGTCCCTTCCCTGCTCGCCCTTGGGTGCCGAGCCAAGCCCTTGCCCGCTGGGGCTGCCGGGAGCTGGACGGGGTTGCTGGAAGCACCTGCCCCCCGCACTGGTGTTCCGGCCTGCTGGGCCCGCCTTGGCGGCAGGTTGTCCCACCCATGGCCTAGGCTACCACTGGAGCCACACCTAGGGGTCTCTCACCTTTTTAGAAAATAGGATGAGATCCAAAGATGCTTTCCAGACCAAGGCGTGTTCCCACGGCAGCCATCCACGTGGTTTCCGGGCTCAGGCCCACGCAGTCCTCGGGCAGGCCCTGGGCTCCAGCCTCAGAGACCACCTGCCGGCACCAGGTTGCTTGCTGGCTGCACACTAGATGTTGAGGAAATCGGCCTCGTCACAGAGGATATGCTGGGGGGGGACCCTACCTGCGAGCCTGCCGAGAGCAAATCATCGTCTGAAGGGCGGGTGCCCCGGGATTGCCCCGGTTCTGCCACATCCTGGTAACGGGGTGCCTTCAGTGTGGCCACGCCAGGCAGGGCCCTGGTCTCTCTTGAGTTTTGTTTGGCTTAATCTTTCTTCCTTTTTTATTACTAAACTGTTTGGTTGGTCCTCATTATCTATCAGTGGACCAAGAAGCTGGACCAACCCATTGCCTTTTTTATTTTATTTTTTTTAATCCTCACCCGAGGATATTTTTCTATTTATCTTCAGACAGAGTGGGAGGGAAAGAGAGAGAAACATTGAACACGTCAACTGGTTGTCTCTCACACCACCCTGACCAGGGCTGGGGACGAACTGCAACCGAGGCACATGCCCTTGGCCGGAATGAAACCCGCAGCTCGTGGGTCCACATGCTGAGCTCTATCGCTGAGCCAAACTGGTCAGGGCCCGTTGCCTTTTTGAATAGTAACTTTAGTAAGGAATTCACACACGAGACAGTTCGCCCATTTGTTTCAAGTTCAGTGCTTTCTAGCACATCCACAGTGTGTGCACCCATCCCTGGTTTCAGAACACGCCCGTCGCCTCAAAAAAGAAAACTCACTCAGTAGTGGTCACTCCAACCCTAAGTAACTGGGATCCGCCTATTGCCTTCTCTCTCGCTGTCTTCCCCGTCCTTACGCAGTGCCCCCACCCTTCCCCGTCCTTACGCAGTGCCCCCCACCCTTCCCCGTCCTTACACAGTGCCCCCACCCTTCCCCGTCCTTACGCAGTGCCCCCACCCTTCCCCGTCCTTACGCAGTGCCCCCACCCTTCCCCGTCCTTACGCAGTGCCCCCCACCCTTCCCCGTCCTTACGCAGTGCCCCCATCCTTCCCCGTCCTTACGCAGTGCCCCCCACCCTTTCCCGTCCTTACGCAGTGCCCCCCATCCTTCCCCGTCCTTACGCAGTGCCCCCCCATCCTTCCCCGTCCTTACGCAGTGCCCCCACACTCCCCCGTCCTTACGCAGTGCCCCCCACCCTTTCCCGTCCTTACGCAGTGCCCCCCCACACTCCCCCGTCCTTACGCAGTGCCCCCACCCTTCCCCGTCCTTACGCAGTGCCCCCATCCTTCCCCGTCCTTACCATCCCCCAGTCCTCCCCCGTCCTTACGCATGCCCCCATCCTTCCCCGTCCTTACGCAGTGCCCCCATCCTTCCCCGTCCTTACGCAGTGCCCCCCATCCTTCCCGTCCTTACGCAGTGCCCCATCCTTCCCCGTCCTTACGCAGTGCCCCCATCCTTCCCCGTCCTTACGCAGTGCCCCCCATCCTTCCCCGTCCTTATGCAGTGCTCCCCATCCTTCCCCGTCCTTACGCAGTGCCCCCACCCTTCCCCGTCCTTATGCAGTGCCCCCCATCCTTCCCCGTCCTTACGCAGTGCCCACCCTTCCCCGTCCTTACGCAGTGCCCACCCTTCCCCGTCCTTACGCAGTGCCCCATCCTTCCCCGTCCTTACGCAGTGCCCCCCCATCCTTCCCCGTCCTTACGCAGTGCCCACCCTTCCCCGTCCTTACGCAGTGCCCCCATCCTTCCCCGTCCTTACGCAGTGCCCCCCCATCCTTCCCCGTCCTTACGCAGTGCCCCCCATCCTTCCCCGTCCTTACGCAGTGCCCCCCATCCTTCCCCGTCCTTACGCAGTGCCCCCCCACCCTTCCCTGTCCTTACGCAGTGCCCACCCTTCCCTGTCCTTACGCAGTGCCCCCCCATCCTTCCCCGTCCTTACGCAGTGCCCCCACCCTTCCCCGTCCTTACGCAGTGCCCCCCCACCCTTCCCTGTCCTTACGCAGTGCCCCCACCCTTTCCCGTCCTTATGCAGTGCCCCCCATCCTTCCCCGTCCTTACGCAGTGCCCCATCCTTCTCCCAAGTGGTGATGGTGGCACCCAGACTCAGCAACACCTTGTCTTTGGGGAGACCATTACCCCAGGAGCAGTGTGAGCCTCCAATTTCCATCGCTTATAAACTGAACATTCCCTCAGTCCTTGTATTTATTCATTTATTTTTTATTTTTATTTTTTTTTATCCTCATCTGAGGACATTTTTACATTTATCTTTAGATAGAGCAGGAGGAAGAGAGAGAGAAACATCGATGAGAGAGAGACACATCGACTGGCCGCTACCCACACGACCCCAAACGGTGCCGGGGACAAACTGCAACCAAGATACGTGCCCTCGGCAGGAACCGAACCTGGGACTCTGTGGTCCGCGGGCCGACGCTCTAACCGCTGAGCCACACCGGCCAGGGCCCCACAATCCTTTTAAATGAGGCTCATGACTTTGCCTTCGGAATCATGGAGAAGAGGCTTTCTTTACCTGAAATCTGATTTCTGCCCGGATCTGTTCATCCAGATTTTACGAAGAATTTCCAATTAATCCCAAAACGGGAGAAGCCAACCTGACCCAGATCTACTTACAGGTAAGGGAAGCCCAGGCCGGGCAGGCTGTGGGGCGGGGAGCCCGCCTCCGGGCGGGGGCAGATGGTGTGCTCTTCTCCTCAGGAAGCCCTGATTTTCATTAAGAAGCAACAGGCAGCTCAGCGCCCCTTCTTTCTCTACTGGGCCATCGACGCCACCCACGCACCTGTTTATGCTTCCAGGCCTTTCTTAGGCACCAGTCAGCGAGGGCGGTGAGTCCTTGATCATAGAGACGTAGACCCCCCCCAGGGGAGGTTCAGCTGTGCTTGATTACCTCCAGGGACAGGGCACTCAGTACCGTTCTGTTTTTAATTACCGACTGTAGAAAGAGGTCGCAGCATCTGTGCCTCTGCAGCCACCCTCAGCCCAGGCTTAGCAGGAGGAGTGTTCCGGCAGGGTGGCCAGCACGGTCCTCCATGAGCCGGGAACTGGGACTTTCCTCCTCTGCCTCTGTGAACTGACTGTCCCTGAAGTTACGGTTTAACTGCTGCTCGACCACACTGATGCCCTGGCCACCTGGGGAATGTCCCCTCTTTCCCGTAGGTATGGGGACGCCGTCCGAGAGATCGATGACAGTGTGGGGAAAATCCTGGACCTTCTCCAGGACCTAAAGATGACAGAGAACACCTTTGTTTTCTTCACATCTGACAATGGAGCTGCCCTCATTTCTGCTCCCAGACAAGGCAGGTATTTGAAGGGTCATCAGACAAGGCTGCACTCGAATGCTGGCCCCCTGAGAGTCACTCAGGGTCCCCTCAGCCACCCCTGAGGCAGAGTATACAGGGGTTTCAGCCCAGGGGCCCCAGCCCTGGGGAGATGTCCACTGTCCCCCAGGGAACCCCCTGCAGTGATGGAGATGTCCACTCTCCTCCTTGGGCCCCATCCATAGGAACAGGTATGAGGAGACCTGAGAGCATTTCTGTGGACTTGGCTTGGGCCTGGTCACACACAAGACTGGTGGGGCTGCCCACCAACACGCACGTCTGTGACGCACTCTCCTGGCCCAGGAAGGGTGTGTCAGTGTGAGACGGGGACTGCCTGCTGCCCCTCTGCGGAACGGTTTGTTGTTCCGGCTCCCCTGGAGGTGTCTGGTCAGGGGAGAGTTCAGTGGGGGAGGACAGAGACCAAGGCCAGGACCTTTATTCTGTCCTGGCTCTGCCACTGACTGGCCCTGGGAACAGGTCACTGCAGCCTCCTGCACAGTGAGGAGCTGAGTGAGGTGGCTTCGGGGCTTTCCCCTCCAAAGCGCTGACGTCCACCAGCGTTCTTATTCTAAACGTAGGCACAGCGTGGTGACCGTGCCACGTGTCTGACCAGCCACATTTGCACCTTCTTCTGAGGTTAGGGAGCCTCCCTTCATGGTGGTGGCAATGACCGTCTCCCCAGAGCTAAAAATGCAGGGGGGACACTTTTCCCAGCCTCCCTGGCAGCCATGCCCAGGCCTTCCTTCCCCCCAAAGCTCCCTCACCAAGGACTCATGAGCAGTGGTATCCAGGAAGGAAGGACTGAGCCCCACCCCTGCAGGGCTGGCTACGGGGGAACACCCAGAGGCCCTGGTGCAGCGAGGGAGCCCCACATCCTCCAAACCAGCTCTGTGCCTCTGTCCCCGAGCCGGGCCTGCAGGCCTCCTGAGGGCCACGACCCAGGTCCTCCAGCGAGCCCTGATTTCCAGCTCGTGGAGGGAGAGCTGCTGCACCCGGTGTCTCATGGTCCGGTAAGAGTTTCACCCTAGTGCTGCATAACTTCTGATTTTTTTTTTAACAACTTTTATTGAATATAGAGAGGAAATGAGAGAGAAACATCAACGTAAGAAACATCGATTGGTTGCCTCCTGCATGTGTCCCGACCAGGAATCGAACCCGCCACCTTTTGGTGCTCAGGATGATGCTCCAACCCACTGAGCCACACCGGCCAGGACTGAGTTTATGTTTCTTAAAAAATGCTGGGGCCCCAGCAGGGCCATGAGTCCCTCAGCTCTGGAGGGAAGGCCCAGGACAGCAGGAAGCCCTGTGGGACAGGCCTGCATGGGGAGGCCCTGGGGGACCTGAGGTCAGGGGCTGCGGGGGCTTCGGAATTTCAAGTGACGGGAACAGCACAGCTGGCTCAAGCAAAGCAGGAACCCTATTGGAGCTGGTCAGGGCTCCAAGGGTGCTGTGTGGTGCCATCCATCGGCCCAGCCCTCCTTTTGGAGGGGCTTTGTCTTCGTACAGCTGACAGTCCTGGAGAAAGGGTGAACCCCTGTCCCCCAGCAAAGGCCCAAGGCCCGCTGAATATGGATGTCGCTGCTGGCCCCAACTGCCGGCTCAGGAGAGCCCGCCCCTAACAGCTCAGCGTTGCTGGAAACGCCAACCTCCAAGCCCAGGCTTGAGCTCAACCACCCTAGTCTCTGTTTCTGCGTTCTGGAACAGTTCACGTGGACAGAAGCATGGTGTGCATCCCTAAAAGAATACAAATGACAGTGAGGTAGAAATTCGTGCACCCACCGCCCAGCCTGCAAAACAGGAGAAAGGAGTGGGCTCCGCAGCACCCTGAGCGCCCACCTTCCCGGGAGGAGCCTGTCCTCAGCGTGGTGCAGCTCCTCACTGTCCCTGCACTCCCCCAGGTGACTGGGAGTCTGTCTGCACTCCTGTGTTGTCCCTACACGGCGTCACTGCTGTTTGGGGCCTGCCCGTGCTGACGCGTGGAGGTGGCATTCAGGTACCAGTGTGGGGACAAGCTGCGGGGCTTCCTGTGAGAAAAGCATTGCTCTGTTTTGTCACCTCCGTGTTCAGGGGGCCTCAGGAGAGCCCCGGGCAGTTCATGCAGCAGCAGCAGTGCCCTGTTTGTCCTCAGGACTCATCCTGTGTTTAGGGAGCCGGCGGGACATCCAGCCAGCCACGGCTGGGGGCTCTGCCCTCTGACACTCCCCCCGGCATGGTTTAGGGACCACCTGCTCCCAGCAGGGCTTGTCAGAAATGAATCTGTCCCGTCCACGATGGGGCACCCGCCTGGGCATTTTAGCCAGACTCCCCAACCCCAAACACATGGCCACTCGCAGACACTCACGTTTAAGAAAGGCTGTACTGCCCTGGCTGGTTTGGCTCAGCGGTTAGAGCATCGGCCTGCAGACCAGAGAGACCCGGGTTCGGTTCCCGCTAAGGGCACGTACCTCGGTTGCAGTTTGTCCCCGGCCCTGGTTGGGGTCGTGTGGGTGGCAACCAGTTGATGTGCCTCTCTCACATTGATGTTTCTCTCTCTCTTCCTCCTTCTCTCCCTCCCGCTCTATCTGAAGATAAATGCAAAAATGTCCTCGGGTGAGGATTTAAAAAAAAAGGCTGTGCCTACAAAGCGGCGGGGAGTGCAGTGACCTGCCGTCGGGATGCTCCATGGCTCTGCTCAAAGAGCGTCTGCATCTCATGCTAACAGAGTGGCCATGTTCTCTGTCTCTGAGAAGCTGCTCTTCATTTTAGGACAAAAAAACAGGGCATGATGTTACCACCAGGGCATTCAGGGTGTTGCCTGAGTCAGAGCCGTCTCAAGGCGTCCTGCCCTCGTGGCTGGTCCTTCCCTTCCATGGTGGTCTGTCTCTATGCCCCAGTGTATCAGCAGAGTCACCTTTGAATGGCTGGGTGGGGGACAGGCACAGGCAATGCCCCCGTAGGGCGTGTGTCACTCTGGTGACTCAGAATAGAGACAGCTGATGGGCAACAACTCTCCCCCCTCCCCCAGGAGGCAGTAATGGCCCCTTTCTGTGCGGGAAGCAGACCACATTTGAAGGTGGGATGAGGGAGCCTGCGATTGTGTGGTGGCCCGGGCGCATCCCTGCAGGCCAGGTGAGTCAGAGGTTGGCCGTGGTAAGGTCTGAGGCCATCCTGGCATGTGGAGACCTGCTCCCTCCACTCGCTGCTCTTCTCCAAACAGGGCCCCTCTTGAGGGAGGCAGCTGGTGAGTGCAGGATGCGTGGGGTGGGCACTGGAACAGTCCCCATGGACATGACACGGGGTGTTAGTAGCTGCTGTGGGAGGAGGAGGTGTCTGTGGCTAATTAACGTGGCAGTCCTGAGTGCCACTGAGTGGAACTGGTTCCTGCAGGACTTGTCAGAGCCTTTAGTATGCTCATGTGTATAGCGAACTTCTGGAAGGGGCATAGAGCAAGTTGTTTCAAAATCTTGTTTGGCCATGGAAACTTTTCTCCAAAGTGCATCTCCCAGGCCACTGTTCTGTGGACACACTCCCAGAGACAACAACCGCTTGACTATGTGGTTGGGATCTGTGTATAGTACTTGGGTGCAAACCACAGGGCTGGGTGGCCCAGTCCTCTTGCTGGACAAGGTGTGTGTCCTGCTCTGCAGAGCCCTCACTCTTCCCACCCCCTCCGCTGAGAACGTAGGGTCTTCTCTAACTGGGCACCTTGGTCGAAAGACTCTCCAGGGGTCGAGACTAATGTTTGTAGGCATGTGAGTCACTGTCTCAACTGGTCTTTCCCCTTGTAATGAGCTTCTCCAGAAAACACTGTTTGCAGGCTGGTGTCAGCTCAGCCCTCACAGCAGTGCCTTCAGGGGCCTCTGAGTCCTGTGGCTTCGGAAACAACCACCACTCCAAGAGCTGGGACCTCGCACTTTGTTCTCTCAGTCTGGACGCTGGAAGCCCAGCACCTGCTCCGGGCCAAAAGCAGGTGTTGCGGGGCTGGTTCCTCCCGGAGGCTCTGGGGAGAACCCGTTCCTTGTCTTTTCAGGCTTCTCGGCCCTCAGTCCCTCCTTCCCTCCGTCCAGGCCGGCAGTGGCCGTTCAGGTGTCACCCCGTCACCCTGACTGGCCCTCCTGTCCCTCTTCCAGTGTTAGGACCCTGTGTTTACTCTGGGCCCATCCAGGGACCCAGAATCATCTGTTTCAAGGTCAGCTGATTGACAACCTGATTTCCCTTCTCTGTATAAAGGAAATCGGGGCCTCATCCAGAGCCCACCCAGTTCTTTCACTCCTGAACTCGATCTGGGGGCGAGAGCCGGGTCAGTGGGGAGAACCCCAGAGAGCCTGTCATCGCCATCACCACCCCAGTCTACATGTCAGCAACTGCAGCCCAGTGAGAGGCAGTCTCTTGTCAGTACCTCCCAGCCAGCAGGTGGCAGAGCTGGGGCAGACTCCCAGGTGTGGGGTGTGGGATGTGGAGCCCACCCCCCCACACACAACTCCCCCCACTGCCCCTCTCTCCAAAGACCCCTTTCCCCACCCACTCTGCCTTTGGGAAGCTGCAGCCTTTGGGATCCTCTGCGCCTTGCCTGCTGGCTCCCTGCCCCCTGCCCCCTGGGCCCTGCTCCCTGGAGGGGGACATCGCAGGGAGCTGCCCAGCCGCCCCCCTGCACCGTGTTTCGTGGCGCACACTGAAATTGAATTAGATGGGGCTATCAGGCCTGCACCCTGTGATAACTACGAGAGGATTTTATTTTAAAACACCCTGCCATTTGTCCAACCAGTTTCAAATATTTAGCTCTCCCCTTCACGCCTGGCGGGGTGACTTTATTAATTGTAGTCTTTGATTCAGAGTTAAGTCTTGAAAGTGCTGATAACAGCCTCGGTGACTTCCTGCCACGGGCCGTGGCAGACAAATTGCATTTCCTTAAGGGCATTACGTGCACGTTGAGAGTGTCTATTTTTCAAAAAGAGCATCTTCCATGAGTGCGCCCAGCTGTTCTGTGCTGATATGAGGGCTTCAGATATCTGCTCTTTCCCACACCACCCCCACCCAGCACCGCAATCTCTCTTCGTTTATTCTTCCAGAGGGCTAAAGTATCTGGATTTCTTTTTCTTTTTCTTTTTCTTTTTGTCCTAAAAAAAGTGAGCCCTGGCCGGTTTTGCTCAGTGGTTAGAGCGTTGGCCCATGGATGAAGGGTCTCAGGTTCGATTCCCAGTCAAGGGCCCATACCTGGGTTGCGGGTTCGACCCCTGGTCCAAGTCAAGGTCATGCAGGAGGCATCCAGTGGATGTGTCTCTCTTACATCCATGTTTCTTTCTCTCTCTCTCTCCCTCTCCCTCTCTTCCTTCCACTCCATCTAAAAACAAATGGAAAAATATCCTCTGGTGAGGAATAACAAAACAAAGAAAAGTGAGAAGGGATTGGAACGGCAGGACGTACACCCAGGGGCCTGGACCCTGGCCATCACCTGGTCAAGGCAGGGTGTTCTTAGCAGGTGTCCACCCATGTCCATTTCAGGTGAGCCACCAGCTGGGCAGTATCATGGACCTCTTTACCACCAGCCTGTCCCTCGCGGGCCTGGAGCTACCCAGCGACAGGGTGATCGATGGCCTTGACCTCCTCCCCGCCATGCTGCAGGGCCGGCTGATGGACAGGTGAGTTCTAGCCCGGTGCTCACCCCTGCCCAGCCTCCCGGCACCAGCTGACTAGTGATGGAGCCAGAGCTGATGACAGTGAGCTCTCCTCACCCAGCTGGCTCGGGGCAGAGGGAGGCAAGACCTCTGGGACCTTCTGGCATGAAATGCACCCTCCCTGTGGGCTTCATTGCTTCTGCCTTGACCACGGAAGCAAAGAGGGGACAACCCTCTGCCGGAGTCTCCGGCTGCCCCAAACCTCTGTAGACTGGCCATACCCTGCCTTCCACCTCTGCACCAGAATGCTTCGTGTCCAGAGTCAGTCTCTCTTCAGCTTGAGACCGGCTATTCATTTTGGGTTTAAAGCAGGGATTAGATAGGCTTGTGTTCTTTTTTGTTTTTTGATATTGCTTATTTTTTTCTCTCTCGAAACCTGATGCAAGAACCTGTTTACTGTGGGGGGAGGGAAGGTGCCTGAGGCGTTAGCCTCAGTGAGCTGTTGCCCCTCAGTGGGACCAGAGCCGCAGGAGGCCATCTGCTCCTGCTTCCTTCTGCACCGGCCTCCCAAAGCCAAGACTTCAGGCAGCCAACCCTGACCTCCCCCTGCAGCCTCAGGGACCCATGTGACTTCAGCACGGTCATTTCTGTAAAATCTCAGCCCTCACCCTGTGCCTGCAAGCCCCTCACGGCACCTGACCCTCCTGCTCCTTCCCCAACAGGCCGATATTCTATTACCGTGGCAACACACTGATGGCAGTCACCCTCGGCCAGTACAAGGCCCACTTCTGGACCTGGACCAATTCCTGGGAGGAGTTCAGACAGGTAAGGGGCCTTGGGGCTGTGGACTTGACACTCCCCACACCCTGTCCGTCAGGAGGCCGCATCTGGGCAGAGAAGGCCGGCAGGAGGCTTCTGTGGAGTGGTGTGGTGACAGCCACGTGATCTCGTGATTTCTGCCATTTGTGTGTGTATCTGTGGTAAGAAGAATTTGGGGGTCCTGGCTGGTATTCTCAGTGGTTAGAGCGTCAGCCTGCACACCAAAGGGTCACGGGTTCAATTCCCAGTCAAGGGCATGAACCTGGGTTGCAGGTTCGATCGTTGGCCCCAAGCAGGGCACCTGTGGGAGGCAACTCATCCATGAGTCTCTCTTACATGGATGTTTCTCTCCCCACCCCCATCCCTTCCTTCCACTCTCTCTAAAAATCAATTAAAAATAAGTTTGGGTGAGGATTAACAAAAAATAAATAAAGAAGTATTTGGGGCGCCATGTATAGCTACAAGGACAGCCCCTTGGGATCCTGGGCTCCCACCCTCTCTCAGGCCACCCAGAGCCTGGGGAAAGGAGGCCTCGAGACAGGCTCGGACCCAGATCCAGACCAGACACCTCAGGGCCCAGGTGAACCCAGGTTGGCTTCCTCCACCCCCTCTTGCTGTCCCCCTCTGTGGCGCCTCTAAAGGGCTAGTGTAGTGTCTGCATCCCAGTGTCCGCCCCAAGGGCTTTGGGGTGAAATGCCACATACCTGCTGGGCCCCAGAGTTCTCAGCTCCTGGTCTTGGATTCTTGCTGCCCCTCACGACACGTGCTGTCCACCGCCTATCCTGCCTGCCTTTGCCTTCTCCCAAGGCTGCCTCCTCCTACCCCCCACCCTGCTGGAGTGTCTAGGTCTTTTTTTTTTATCCTCACCCGAGGACATTTTTCCTTTTTTTGTTCACATAGAGTAGGAGGGAGAGAGGAAGAGAGAGAGAGAGAGAAACATCAACGTGAAAGGGCCACATTAAGTGGCTGCCTCCCGCACGACCCAACCAGGGCCACGGACAAACTGCAACCATGGTACGCGCCCTTAGCGGGAACCGAACCCAGGTCTCTCTGGACCGCAGGTCAGCACTCTAACCGCTGAGCCAAACCGGCCAGGGCGGAGTGTCTAGGTCTTTAGACACGAGAAAAGCCTGCTAATGTGCCTTAATTGGTAGGAAAAGCAGTTTACGTTAATGAAACATCTAAGTACTGGAACACTCTGCACCACTTGGGATGCAGGTTGCAGATTTATGGGTCCCAGGTCTGGTCCTGGGTCGGGTGGGTGGCATGCAGTGCCTGGACCGGGTGCCGTGCAGATGAAGGCACGTGGGCAGAACTAAGGACAGCGTGTGCTTCCTCCACGTGGCCCGGCACCTGTGAACGTCCCCGACTCGGGGCCGAAGCACGCATCTGGCATTGGGCGGGCTCGGCTGGACCAAGAGAGCCTTGGCGTCTCTTCTGCCCTCTGAACTGAGGGCCTGAGGGCCTCTCAGACTCTGTGACAACAGCCCCCAGCCTGGCCCTCCGGAACCTCGGTGAGCAGCACAGCAGCCACGTCCCCTGGCCTGCGCTCTTGTCTCCCCACCCCCACTCGGCCCTGCTGGCTCCTGGCCACCAGCTCCTGTCCCTGTCCCCTGACAGGCAGGGCCACGCCTGGCTGGCCCCTTTAGATGCCCAGGGGCTGAGAAGCTGTAGGAGCACCCAAAAGGGACCCAGAATCTGGCAGTGTGGGGACCCTAAGGAGCAGCCGTGTGGCCTCATTCCCCCTCCCTGCCCCTCCTAATCACACCACAGCTCCCCTCACCCCCGGCCTCTGGGCCCCCCTTATTGGCTGCTTGAGAGTCTGGGAGGCCCCGCTGGCAGGTATGGCTGGTCTGGGAGCTGCCCCTTGGGCCTCCCTGTGGCTTCCTGCCCCGTGAGCTCTCAAAGCCTTTCGGGCAGGGTCCAGGCAGCCCCGACCCAAGTGAGACGCAGCCCAGCTTCCACCCGCCCAGAACTCCGAAGGGCTGGGAGAGCTTTCCAGAAAGAGTACCCAGAAAGTCCAGTACCTCCACAGCCTGTCCCGACCCGGCCATGTTCGCAGTGGGGTGAGGGAGCCAGGAGAGGCCACCTCAGCGCAGCCGGGACACTGCCCCCAGCTCTTGCACACCCCCCACCACAGTCCCCAGCAGGACGCACTTCTGTTTGCTAAGGGCTGTCTGTGGGAGCACCTGGCTGGTTTGCTTTTGTCTCCTTGAGAGGAGAAGCACAGAACTTTCTCCGGCGTGTGCAGACATGAGGAGGCCCTGCCCAGGAGGGCGGCTGGTGGACACAGGATCGGGCTGTGGGTTCACCGCACCACGGTGCATTTGCGGGGGACAGAGGCACTGTCGTTCTAATGGCCCTTCTCCCTCCAGGGATCAATAAACGGGGTACATGAAGTTCTAAAGGACCCCGTGGCCATCAACAGCTCCCCTGAGTACCAAGGAGACTGCTCCTCCTCTAGTCCCTGCCAAATGATTAACACATTAGCGACAGCTTTGTTCAGAGGCCACGTGGCCCAGCAGCCCGTCCTGAGGGAGAGGCCTGGGGTACGACACAGCTGTGGGTGTGCCTGCCTGTGGTCCCTAGGTTCGTGGGGGACACCCGAGTGGACCTTACTAGCTTCCTGGTTGTATGCTTGTCCTGGGGCATCTCGTGTGGTGACAGGAGGTGGAGCTTGTGTGGTGACAGACCAACCCAAGCCCAGGTCTTCCGTCCACTCAGGACTGTTGGATGGTGGCGGTGGAGGGAGTAAGCATCCTCGCCTGTCCGACCTGATGCCACTGTCCTAGACAAGCCCACTGCGGGGGCTGCCTGAGGCCCTGGTAAGAGGCCGGAGGGGGGTACGTGTATGACCTGCATTTCCAGATGCAGTCCCGAGGGCACACTCGTCCCCTCCTCCCTTCCCACCCCCCAGAAAGGCAGTGCTGTGACCTGCAGGTTCCCTGGCCCCGAGGGGCAGGGGAGGCTGGCTCAGCTGGGAGGCCCCCAGGGTGAGGCCTCACTCAGTCGACAGTTGTCAGAGAGAAATCCTGTATTAATTGTGGGATCTTAATTAAACCACTTCTTTGATTGGCATCCATATTATAATGTGTCTTCTGTCTAGACTTAGATGCTTCTCCATTAACCGCTCACATTTTTATGCTGAATGTGTTCCTTTTCCCCACCGTTAATCCGTGTTTGCTCTGTAGTTCCGCTCCCGGAAGCTCCAGGGGCCGCCCTCGGAGCCCAGCAGGTCCACTGCTGGCTGCCCTCCACCGTTCAGACCGCAGCCCCTGACTCACCCGGGAATTGACTGCTCAGTGCAGATACATGGAATTTCATGGGCTCCTAACTTCCCTGTTTGATTGAAAACAGAATATTAGCTGCTCCACTGACCAGCTGTCCATTATAGACAGATGGGTGTTGGAAATGGTTGCCCGCCACAGGGTACTGTCGCTCACAGAAAGCCTCTCAGTTAGTTACCATGCGTGGATCGTGGCCACCTCTGCAGACCTGTCAACAGTGCCGTGTTGGCTGGAGACTGGTGTCAAGCCACTTTCCGGGCCCAGGGGTCACCAGTGCCTCAGGACTGGACCCTTGGCCTCACCCAGTCCCACCTGGAGATGGCAGGGGACTTTTCCTCTTCCCGTCAGAGAGCCCCAGGGACAGCCTTCAGGCCTCAGATTCAAGGGAGCCCCAGGACCTGGACACAGGAGCCATCCCGGCCGTGCACCAGAGGCTGCACCATGCGGGAGCCAGGAGGCAGAGGGCCTCTGGAGCGGGCCCGCACCTGGGCTGCGGGTGCCTCACCTGAGCCTCCGGGGAGCCCGGTGTCATCTGCCCTCTCCAGCTTTTTCTGTTCTCTTGAACATATTAACTGTTGTCATTTTAGGGTCCCTGCCTGTTAACTTGGGCATCTGGGGTCACCTGTGGGCCATTCCTGTCCCTGTACATCTCTAGCTTTGAGGCCTATGGTCCCGCCCCACCAGTGAAGGAGTCTGAGGGACTGCTGAGCCATGAGGTGGATACAGTGGTGACAAGCTTTGCTCTAGAATGGTGGTTTTTTTTGTTTGTTTTTTGTCCCATTGCTTTTCTGAGAGAGTGGAAGGAAGGGAGGGGAGGGGAGGGGAGGGGGAGAGAGAGAAGCATCGATGTGTCTGTCACATCAGTAATAGCCGTCCGGTGTGACTGAATCAAAATTATACCAATTTTTTTTTGTCAGATTGGCAAAATATATATTTTTGGTGTGCCACAGAATTTTAGTAGTTGGTTTATGTGTGCCATGAGAAGATGAAGGCTGAAAATCACTGCTCTAGGAGTTAGAGGCCGCCGAGATCTGAGATGAGCTAAAATAATTAAAGATTATTTTTATTAATCCCTCCCAAAAGGGGGGATTCCAAAACAATGAGGGGGCAGTACACGGGGCATACTGCTCAGCGGCTCTGGGGAAGGCTCCATCCCATGGGCCCCCATCCCCTGGCTGCTCGGGCCTGGGCTGCTCGGGCTCATTCCAGACGGACCGGCCAGCCTTGCAGCAGCAGCTCACCCGTTTCCCTGCCTCTCGTTTGCAGGGCATTGATTTCTGCCCCGGACAGAACGTCTCCGGAGTCACCACCCACACGCAGGAGGAGCACACGAAGCTGCCCCTCATCTTCCACCTGGGACGAGACCCAGGAGAGAGGTACCCCCTCAGGTGAGCAGGGCACAAGGAGGCCTTGAAGCTCGGAGGACACACTGGCCAGGCCCAGCCAGTTCCAGCACATGCCAACGTGCCGAGTTTCTGGGGGCGTGCACCGTGTGGACGCTGGGAGGTGCATGCAGGCAGGAAGGGCAGGGCGGGGCCTCCCCTCCGCCAGGGCTCTGGGACCTGTGCCGCAGTTTCCCCACATGGGCGTGTGTCGTGGCCTTTCCTTCCCAGGTGCCCCCAGGTCCCGTTTGTCTCCCCACTCCGTGTGCCCCAGCAACAGACATGACCCCTGCCCCAAGCTGCCTTCAGGAATGGCCTCAGTGAAGGGTAACAGTCTAGGCGTGGGGTGCATGGGAGCCTCTCTGCGTGGCCACCCTCTTCTATGAAGAGCAGCACCACCAACCCGGAAAGACCCCCGAGGCCCTCAACAGGGCAGCTGCCTGCTGGGCATGACCGAGCTCCTCCCAGTGCGGGTTGGATGGGGCCTCTCCACCCTGTCGGGGAGCCCTGGGGGCTTCCTCAGCGGCACCTCGCTTTACTGGAGCTTTCTCGAGCTCAGAGGCCCGGAACTGTGAGGATGTGGAGAGCCGATCCCAGGGGTGAAATAGCCCCCCCCAGTGCTTTCCAGCACGGCTTCTTTATAGGCAGACTGTGGTCAGGGCGCAGTCCCGCCCCACAGCCGCCAGGCCTTCGGCTCATCTTGCTGATTCTTCCACAGCTGGAGCAGACGCAGGCTCCCAGGCTCGGGTTCCCTCGTGGTGGCTCCTCAGGGCAGAGATGGTGGCTGAGTCTTGATAACCCGCCCACACGGGGTGGCTTCTCAGACTCAGATGTGCACAGGAAGGCTGACGCAGTGCGCTGGCTGCGGTGGAAGAGGCTTGGTACAGGTCCTGCCCCTGCAGCTCACTGGAGAGTGGCCTGATGGCACCACTGCCCCGCGTTCCCCGGAATGTGAGGTCATGGGGCTGCTGCTCAGAGCAGAGATGTGCGGACACACCCACCTGGGAGTGCCCCCTTAGGTCCGTGTTGTGTCTATTTGGGGGTACTGCAGTGTTCAGGGTCACTGCCCCAGCTGGAGGCCCCCCTTGGGCACCTACCCACACCCCTACTCACAAGCCCCACAGCTCCTCATGTGTGGGTTCCAGAAGAGGAGGCTGGGACCTGGGTGGGGACGTGACCTGCCCAGGGTCACTTAGGGGGCACAGGTCTGGGCAAGAAGACCCTGGAGCCGCCGCCTGGACCAGAACTATTCAGGGCTGAGTGCAGGGCCTCCTGGGGTTTCCCACCTGTGCTCATTTCAAGAAGCCTGTCCCAAAACTGCAGTCATGGTAAATGGTGTCCACACACGTGGTTGTCCGTGCCGAGACCTGCTCTGAATGGCTTAGGGGCTGTGTGTGGGGGAGTGGAGGCCTGAGGAGCAGGGCTGACCTGGGGGTGACGTGCAGACGGCCCGAGACGGGCAGTCGCAGCAAGGCCAGCCACGCCTGAGAGCAACACATCCGGGCCTGCCAGCCTGCCTGGGTGTCCTCACCTCGGTGACCTGATGCTCTCTCACCTTAGCTTTGCCAGCACTGAGTACCTGAGCGCCCTTCGCAGGATCACCCCGGTTGTTCAGCAGCACCAGGAGGCCCTAGTCCCCGGGCAGCCCCAGCTCAATGTGTGCAACCAGGCAGTCATGGTGAGTGGTTTCCGCGTACGTGGTTGTCCGTGCGGGGAGGATGCCATTCCTGTGGGGGACGTCCCCAGGACCAGGAGTGCTGTGGGGTCTGCATGCCCTGGCTCGTTCTTCTGTGAAAGGGATGCTGTCCTCGCCCCCAGCACGCCATCTCCCATTGGTGACTGCTGCATGGGTGCAGGCAGAGCCCCAGCTTCTTTGAGAAGACAGTCTTAGCGACGGGAGGAGGGGGGAGGCGGCTGACCTGGCCAGGGCACTGCTGCCATCTCCTGGGCCCTGTGGGAACTGCTGCAGCCTGGCCACGCCTGGAATTGGAGAAAGTGGGGGACCCCGCACTGAAGTCAGGCAGGAACAGTGTGGCTCAGCTTCTGGACTTAAAGTGAGCAGTCACTGGATAGGTGTGTGCATTACATGTGTGTGAGCACATGTGGGTATGTGTGAGTGCGTGCAAAGCCTGAGGGGTCCCCTACTCTTCTCCATACCCCTGGCCCCTCAATCCCTGGATGGAGGAAAGGTTCCACTCTCAGTTCTTGGCCCCTCCTTCAGGCTGAGCCCTGGCCCCTGTACATCCAGCCCCCAGCTCAGCCCTGGACACCCCCCTTCCAGACCCCAGCTCACCTCCGGGCTCCCTGAACTTCCAGGTTAGCCCAGGTGAGGACTCAGTGTGGTGTCCTCTAGTCTGTCTGACAAGATCAGACCCACTGCGGACCTCGAGCAGTAGTTGGCTGTCCTGCTGAGCATCAGACACCCAAGGCACTGGCCTTCCTGAACCCCCAGACTCACAGGCTGGACCCAGAATCTGTTCTGTAGGCACTTGCTGCTCTCTCTGCTTAGTCTCAAAGATTGGGAACAAAACAGCTTCCTTATCGAAACCTGCCAGACACAGGTGGCCAGACCCTCCTGACACGGGCAGCCAGGGTGGGAGAGGGCTTTCCTGTCCCAGGTCCTGCCCCCCAAGTGATTCTGAGTCTCCCGACTGTGGCACAGAGACACCCCCTGGATATTAGAGGAACATGGCAAAAACAGGAAGGTTTTGGTTTAGGGTCATGGGTCTCCCTTTCTGTTGCCAGGAAAAACGGCCACATAAAGGAAGTATGCACATTCATTACACAGCTGGGCTAGGGCTGCACTGAAACAGGCCAGCTCGCCCTGGCAGGTTTGGCTCACCGGTTAGAGCGTTGGCCTGCGGACCAAACAGTCTCAGGTTCGATTCTGGTTAAGGGCATGTACCTCAGTTTGGTCCCCAGCCCTGGTCAGGGTTGTGTGGGAGGCTACCAATCAATGTGTCTCTCTCACAGAGATGTTTCTCTCTCTCTCCCTGGGAAATGGTGAGAGATGTGAAGCCTGTCCGCCCTCGCTGGAGTGTGGAGCTGCTCTCTATCACAGCGGGGCGTGTGCAGGCCTTGACGTTTGCTCTACTTGGAACATGGCCAGGGGATTGGGGCAGTTAGCAAATGGTCCCCTCAGATACCAGAGGGCTCAGGCCAGGGCCTGGGCAGGGGAGGAGTCTAGAAACTGCTGAGTACAGAAGTGTTTAGAATAACAGCACATTCTTTTTCTGAATTTTCATTTTCCAGAACTGGGCGCCTCCGGGCTGTGAAAAGTTAGGGAAGTGTCTGACGCCTCCAGAGTCTGTTCCTGAGAAGTGCTCCTGGCCCCACTAGCACCCGCTCAGGCCTAGACCAGGCCCAGGCCCTCTCACTGGCCCTGCACCTGCCTGGGGGTAGGAAGGGTCTCGCTCCCGCGTTGGAAGAGCTTCAACTGCCCTGTGTCCTGCCCACCAGCAGAGGGATGTCACCTGCAGGCAGCAGCACGACCTGCAAGGCTATACCACCTGGCCCCGGAGTCACTCCTCAGCCCTCTTCTCAGCCCACCTGATACTGCTGCCTTGAGCCTGAGGTCCTCGTCAGCCCCGCGTGCAGGTCTCAGTCCTCCCACCTGTCTCATCCTCCCACTTGGCTCTTACCATCTGCAGACTGGCCTTGTTCAGGGCCTGGCCTCCATCCCAGGGCTGGAGGGTGTGACTCGCCACGGATGCCTTCAGCCCCAGTATCAGCAGAGGCTGTGCCAATCCTGTGTTGAGCCCCTTGGTACTGCACAGAGGGGACACCCCGGCCCCACCTCCCTGCACACCACATGGAAGGGGAAGGAGGCAGAGGGCCTCCCTGACCTGGATCCTCCATAGCCAATCCCCCCAACTCCAGTGGGGACAGCTAATGCTGCTGCTTCTCTGGGACATGAGGACGTCAGCATCCTCAGTTTTCCACTTTTCTTAGGGATCTACACCCCTAACCCTAGCACATGATGTCTGCACCTCACAGCCATCCCAGCCACCCTCCTCCCCTTGGCACCTGGTGTGGCAAAGCATGAAGAGCCCTTTCACTGGCCCAAATCAGAGCCTGAGCAACCAAGCGAGGACTCCAAGGTCCTTGCCCAGGAAGGCATGGGGCACTTCCTCCACTGAGGGGTTTTCTTCACGTCAACCGCGATTATCTTGCCAAAGCTCTATTGCTGGAAGTTGGGAAATTAAGAAAAAACGGTTTTAGAATAAAGTAACAGGCATTTTAGCTCTTGTATTTTAGAATGAGTTTATAGCCCGGCTGCTGTGGCTCAGTGGTCATGGGTTGGATTCCTGGTCAAGGAATCCAGTAGGGGCTGTGCAGGAGGCGATCCTGATGTTTCTCTCATCATAGATGTTTCCATCTCTCTCTCTCACTCTCCTTTCCTCTCTCTCTAAAAAAAAAAATCAATAAAAACATTTTTTACAAATAAAATGAGTTTATGTTTGGGGTAAGTTGTCCCTCCTGGGTACCCTGGTGGGGGGCTGCAGTGGAGTGTCCCCCTCAGCTTCCTCCACAAACACAAGTGGCTGTGCTCTCAAGGTGGCCTCCAGCCAGGCCAAGCATTCCAGCCGCCCTCCTCCCCGCGTCCCAGTCAAGAAAGGCTGAGAGGGGCTTCCTCCCTCTGCAAACCTCCACTCCAAGCCAAGCACCATATGCCCAGGCTTCCTCCTCTGGTTCGACCCCTCTCCTAGCCAGGCCATCGCAAGCTCCCTGGTCCTCCCTGAACCTGCCCCCCAACTCTGGCCCTCCCCTCCAGCTACTGCACTGCACTCCTACTCGGAACCTCCTTGCTCACGTCCTCATTCACCCCGAAAGTTCCTGGAGGGGAGGGCCGCGCCCGCACGTGTCTGCGCGCGTGTCCGCTTGCTCTTGTGTGTCCAACCCCTGGCACGGTGCAGCAGGAGCTCAGCGGAGACACCCCCCCGGGGTGTCAGGAAGATGGGGGAAGCTGCGGCAAGACAGGGCGTGCCAGGGACTGGCGGGGCCAGCACGCACCGCCCACGGCCTGGGAGGTCCCAGCCAAAGCTTTCCTGAGGACCTGCCAGGCGCCCTGGGGCGGAACAACACCGCGCGAAGATCTCCCCCAAAACCCGGCCGGTCCTGCGCAGACACTATATTCCATCGACCTTGACTCGCACCTCGGCCCCACGCGACCGTCCCTGTGGCGGAGACGTGTATGTTCAGGGTACAAAAAAATAAGCAGGCGTCTTAAAATCGACCGCACCTAACATTCGATGAAATACGGGACTTGCTCCAGGGGCCGCCCAGCCCCGCCCCCGGCGTCCCGCCCGTCTTCCCGCCACGCAGACGCCCCGCCCCCAGGCGTGTCCCCGCGCAGGCGCGGGCCGCCGAGCTGGCCCACCCGCGGGCACGTGCGGGTGTAGCAATGGCGGACCCCCAGCTGCAGCTGGTGGCGCGGCGCATCCGCAGCTTCCCGGACTTCCCCACCCCGGGCGTGCTGTTCAGGTGCGCACGCGGGCGGGCGCGGGCAGGCCACATGGGGCCGGGCGACTCGAGGGCCCCGCTGGGCGTTGGGACCCGCTGGCCTGGGGCGTTGTCCCGCGCGGAGAGTGGTGCCGTCGGGGTGCCTGGGGGCTCTGCCCCTGGGAACCGCCACGCCCACGCCGAGACTCGACCCCGGAGTCACCCGGCCTGTGCTTGCGCGCCAGGGACATCTCGCCCCTCCTGAAGGACCCCGTCTCCTTCCGCGCTTCCATCAGCCTCCTGGCGAACCACCTGAAGAAGACCCACGGCGGCAAGATCGACTACATCGCGGGCGAGTGGAGGGTCCGGGGCGAGGGGGCCCTGCCGCCTCGGGGTCGTGAGGTGGAGGGGGTCACGGGGTCCGGCCAGGCCCAGGAGGCAGATTGGGGGAGCTTCCTTTCCCGAGTCAGGCAGCGGGAGGAAGGACGGCTCCACCCCCGCTTGGGAGAGGTCCTTCGGTGGGGGCACTTCAGGGGACCCAGCTGCACGGTGCTTGGTTGATAACTCTAGCGTGGGCCGTAAGGCTCTGCCCGCCGCCCCCTGCTTTGCAGCCCTGAGCGGGGTGAAAGGCTCCGCCAGCGGCCTGGGGAATGTCTTCTGCTGGGTGGTACTGCTTTTCCGGCTGTGGGGCTGAGGGCAGCCCAAGCCCTACCCGGTTCCTGGTCTCCAGCGCCGGGGAGTGTCCGACCAGAATCCACTGAGCCGGGCAAGCCTTCTAGTTCCCTTTCTACAGGCTTGTCTGGAGCGCCCGCCGAGTGCCAGGCCCTTGACCCAAGGCGGGGCTTCCAGAAGGCTAGCAGAGATCAGGGATTATTACCTTGGGGTCTTGTCTCCCTGTGAGAGCCCCACCCCCTGACCCTCCCATTGATCCCCTCCCCCCCACCGCTTGGAGGGCGGCAGTGCTGTTCCCCTCTTCAGTGGGGTGTGTCCCCCAGAGTATTCTTTCAGAGTATTCCTTCTTCACCACATTTCCTGTCCCTGCCTCTACCGCTGGAGAAGCTCCTGGGGCAGACGCTGATTTTAAAGACAAGAGCACTGTGCTGAACATGTCTCATAGTTACTATCAGCCCAGTGAGACAGACAGCTGATCTTTGGAAAGAGGTCAGGTGACTTCCCTGACACTACCGGGTTATTTACTTACTCAACCGTGTAGAATGTACTTTGTCCTTGGTCCCAGGTTCTAACCTCCACCCTTCAGCACCCAAGTCCCTACGCATGGTACGTCAGCGTTCCCTCGGTAGACGGATGTCATTGGCCTTTTAGCTGGCATCAACAAGGCACCGTGTGTTTGTAGTGATTATTTGTCATTATCCAGCCCTGACCCATGGGAATCCCCATTCTACTGTGCCACACGGCTGTCTCCCAACACTCCAGCTCTCACCAACAGGCCTAGACTCTCGAGGCTTTCTGTTTGGTCCCTCCCTGGCCCAGGAACTTGGCTTGGGCTTCGTGCTCATCCGAAAGCAAGGAAAGCTGCCGGGCCCCACTGTGTCCACCTCCTACACATTGGAATATGGGAAGGTGAGAGGGCTGGGGGCGGCTGCCATGGTTGGAGTGGATGTGGATGCTCAGAGGCTGAGACACTGGGCCAGGCTCACACAACCAGGAGTGTTGAAACTGGGGCCCAGGTGGCAGCCCCTTGCCAGCTCCTGGGCCCTGCACACCAAGGCTGTTCTCAGATATATGCCAACCACGTGCTCTTTCCCATCCACAGGCTGGCCTGGAAATCCAAAGAGATGCCCTGGAGCCAGGGCAGAAGGTGGTAGTCGTGGATGATCTGCTGGCCACTGGTGGTGAGGGTTTCCCCCAACAGAGGGCTTGGTACTGGGGGAGTTTGTGAGGGTGGAAGGGCCTTGCTATGTGAGAAGTGGATTAGGTCCTTGACTCATTTGCCTGCTAGCCAATGGGAGCCTGTTGCACTGCCATCTCCTTCCTCCCCCAACCCTCTGGGTGGCACGGGGGCTCACTCTGCTCCCTTCTCCCCTCCACTTCCACCAGGAACCATGCGTGCAGCCTGTGAGCTGCTGGACCAGCTGCGAGCCGAGGTGTTGGAATGCGTGAGCTTAGTGGAGCTGACCTCGCTGAAGGGCCGGGAGAGGCTGGGGGCTGTGCCCTTTTTCTCCCTCCTGCAGTATGAGTGACCTCGATAACCCTGCCCCACCCAACTAGAAAGAGGAGAAGTCCGGCTTCAGTGGCTACAGTGATCTCCGTTGGCTGCCAGGGAGAACTCGCTGCCCACCTGGACTTTTCTATCCATTTCTGTGGTTGAGTGACTTATCCACAGGGACCTTCCTGCAGGTTCTGGAAGTGCAAAGGCCTGAAGTCGGTAGCCCAGGGCAAAGCCAAGCCCAAGCTGCTCAGGTTCATTTACAGTGAAATAAGAACATGAATAATCAACTTGCTAGAGTGGTGTTTCTTCACGTGTCCAGGGTGGCATCTGGGCCTTAGGACCAAGGGGAGGGGGTAGTGCAGGGGCCCCATGGCTGGCCTGGGGGTGTGTGGCATGCATTCAGAGCATTTTTAACCACCTGTGGTTCTCTGGTGGAGGAGCAGACAGACTTAGGAAGCGGGTGCTGCCCAAAATGGTGTGGTTTCCCATTGCTGCTATGTCAGAAGACGCAAACATAGTGGTTTAAAACTTTATCTTCTGGTTGTCCCTCTGTGTCCACATGGGTATTTGTTCTAGGATACTCTCCCCAGTAACAAGATATGAAGATGCTCAGGTCCCTTACATAAGCTGGCATAATCTCTGCACATCCTCCTGTATACTTTATGTTTATAATACTTAGCACTATGTAAATAGTTGTATTATTTAGGGAATAATTACTAGTCTATAAATGTTCAGTACAAAGCAACCATCCTGGGCCCAACTAGTAGTGCACAACAACATAACTTTTCCCCTTTGCTTGGGTCAGTTGATTGGCAGATAGAGGGCCAACTAGCCTAAAAACCAAAGTGAAGACAGGGCTGGTCCTCCATTCCTTGGCTCATAGCCCCATCCTCCAACCTCTGCTGCGATGGCACTGGGCCCACCAGGTAATATAGGATCAACTCTCAAGATCCCTGTGTGTGGGGGGGAGGTAATTCTGCCAACTACACAGCCCAAATCCATGCTGGCAGAAAAAATCACCCCACCAGCACACACCTCCTGTGCAGCAAAGACAAATCTAAGAGAAATAAGTTTTGTTTTCCTTTATTGATTTTAGAGGAAGGAAGAGGGAGAGATAGGAACATCAATGAGAGAGAACATCGATTGGCACCTCCTGCACGCCCCCCATTGGGGGTTTGGCCCACAACCTGGGCAATGTTCCCTGACCAGGAATCGAACCAGCGACCTCTTGGTGCATGGGTCGATGCTCAACCACTGAGCCACACTGGCCTGGCTAAGAGAAATCAGTTTAATGACAACATGCTGTATGAGGTGGGTTTACCACCCACAATGGCCAGAGAATTCCCCCCAGGCCCTGTAGCCAGAGCCCAGTGCAGCTGGGAGAGCAAAGTGCATCACGCTCTTAATAAAACAACACAGTGGACCAGGCCGGGGCCTTGGGCCCATATTTGTGTGTTGGTGCAGTCATCAGGCTCACAGCACCTCCTCAGCACGAGCAAGGCGGGCCAGCTGTGCAGTGACACCTGCCAGGTCAGCAGCCTTGTCCAGCTTCACATAGGTGTCAGTGCGGATGCGGTGGAGGCTGAGCCAGTCGGGCAGCAGCTCAGAGAGGAGCTGAACATGCTTCTCCATCTCCTCTGTAGAAAAAGGGGCCTTGTGAGGTGGGGGCTTGCCCCCAAGTTTCAGCCCCTGCCTGCGCCCTCTTCCACCCCCAAGGCTGGACAAATCCACGTGCCCAGAAGCAAAGTAATAAATAGTGACAGGACAGGGTGGTCCCATGGGACAAGGACAATTGAGGGATTACAAGGGCAAATGCCAGGTTTGTGAGGGAGACAGCCTCAAAAGACTGCACGGTTAAAGGGGCCGGGTGGAGACTCGGCTGGCCTCAGGAGCGCTGTGCCCACCCAATGCACACAAGCAGGTGTGGAGAAGGGTGCAAATTCATGGTGCCCACCCTCATCTGGGACTCGGACATAAGGAGTGTCTGTGGCCCCTGCCCGCACCTGGGCTCATGGCCGTGCGGTAGCTGCCCACCATCCTGGCACAGGCCACCTCCATGGTCAGTGCTGGCTTGCGCTCAGACACAAAGATGCTACGCAGCACCCGGGCCAGCTCAGGCAGCCGCTCGAGCCGCTGCAACCTCTGCTCCTGTTCTGGGCGCCGCGTCATCTGTGCCAGCTGCTTCTGCACCTCCTTGGCCCGGATCTGCAGTTGGCATGGGGAGTGGTCAGTAGACAGCTTGCCCCACTCTACCCCATCCCTGGACCCCAAACACTCACCCGCTCCAGCAGGTCCTGGGACACCCCCTTCAGGGGAGCAGGTGGAGTGGCCGGAGGGGTGGCTGGCAATACCAAGCTGGAGGACCCAAGGCTGCTGGGCTCCGCTGTGCGCAGGGCTAAGTCACTCAGCGCCTTCTCCATCTGGGGCAGGTCAGAGAGGAGAGGTCAGAAGTTTCCCCTGGCACAGCCACAGGGGAGGCCCTTCACATCCCATTTGCATGGACACCCTCCTGCCCAGGAGGCCCCTGTATGTCCAGCCCAAGTTCACCCCAGCACATCAGAGGCCTGTGCTGGGCACCTCTGGGTAAAGCCCGCCAGCGGGTGGTGCTCTGAACAGAGGGAGGGTACATACCACTACCCACGAGGCCATGGCCACGCTTGGAGTCGGGCTACCTTCCCTGAGAGACGAGGCCAGCCTCACCTTGGGTGACATCAGGCTTCGGGCTCGGGCCAGCACGTCCTGAGCAGTGGCCAGCTTCTCCGTGGTGGGTGGCTGAGGCAGCTCAGCAGGCTCGATGTCAGGTACTTCATCCACGTTGAAGCGGGGGTGCCAACGTGTCAGTCGGTCCTCTGGCACCACCATGGGGGGATTCAGGGAGGCCAGGAAGACCTGTCCAAGAAAGGAAGGCACCTGATGACCCTGGGCACATCTGGCTGGAGTGGAGCAGGGCTGTCCAAGCACCCTCAGGCACAAGTAGAGGACCCACTGTAGTTATCACAAGCCTCCCAAGGCTTGAGGCTGCACCCCTGAGCTCCTCGATCCTGTGTTCAGGGTAGAACCCCCTCACCTGGAATCCAGGGCCAGAGTCCCCACAGAGACCAGAAACCCCATCCAGCCCATGCCCACCTCATCCATATGAGATGACAGCCAGTTTAGGTAAGTGGTTTAAAAGGAGAACTCTAGAACACAGCCTCTCAAGAGGGCCCATTTCCTTCTGGTTAAGACAAGGCTGTGGCGATAAGCACTGAAGAAGGGGACAAAGCACAAGGCCTAGCACAGGAGACACCTCATACAACAAGGACTGAGCTAGTCATCTTGGGGTTGTCGGCTCACCCTGTGGTGCTCCCGGACGCGCTCCACCAGGTTCTGGCTGAAGACCTGTCGCCGCTGCAGGAGGTGTGAGGCTGTGAGCTGGGGGCCCATGTTACCAACTTCTGCAGGGAGAGTCCAAGCCTGAGCCCCTGGGCCAGAACCACCCAGTCACCAAGCCCCATAACACAGTTCTCAGACGAGGGGACCAGTGCCCAATGCCTCACACCCGTGCTCCAAACTGCAGCGTCACAGGTGGGGAAACCAAGGCTCAGAGATGTGTGGACTCAGCCACAGCACACTCACCCTGGTCCAACAGCGGTTCAATGGTGAGCTGGTAATCGGACCTCTTGACACCATCCCTGAAGGTGGGGACATTGCGCTCCTGGCGGAAGCGGTAGGAAGTAGGATACACTGTTTTGATCTGGCCCACGTTGCGCTCCTCAAAGCGCCTATGGGATAAGGGTGCCAGGGGTCAGAGAGGCGGTCTGCTTCCAATGCAGAACAAGGCCCACACCCTCCAAGGCACCCTGCTCACTTGCGCATCATGTCCTGTACTCCCTGCTTGACCTTGGCAAAGGTCACAGTCTCCGAGCGGTTGTAGAGCATGCCCACGATGGTGTCCATGCTGCGGAACATCTCAGCCAACACCTGGTACTTGTAGGGCAGCACAAGGCCAGGAGGCCCTGGCTGGGCCAGGGCATGGAAGCGCTGATAGGCAGGTACCTTCTCTCCACTGCCAGGGAGGAAATCAGGCGTTCAAAGAAGCCCATCAAACCCACACTCCCTCTAGGACCCAATGGCTGGCAAAGCAGCTGGGGATACCCCAGAACTGGGGCTTGCAAAATTGCCCCCATGGCATACTGCATACCAGTTTACAAATTTCTTGTACGCCCAGCTCTGCCATGTCCTGCCCCATGACCCAGGGAGGTCCCTGGCCACCCCCAGCTCTGGTTTCCTTATCTTCAAGAGGCACATGACACCCACAGGACCGGAGGAGAATGAACACGAAGACTGAAAACAGATACCCAATAACTACTGGTTGTCGATACCATTTGAAATTCATTAAGGGCCAGTGAGGCAGGAACTGGCACCCTCTTTCAGATGGAGGGTGAAGAGCTAGTGATTGGCACTGAGATCTGAGTGCTCTAACGACTGTGCTAGCTCCCTGATAGATCAGCCCCAGCCCTGCCCGTACCAGGCCTCCCACCAGCCTACCCTTTCCTAGGGTGCCTGACCACCCACCTAAAACTCACCATGACCCCTTTTCCTCCCGTACACTTGATTCCTCCTCATCATTCCTCTGAGCACTTGCTCTCAGCTCCTGGACCCGGGCCCCCAGCTCCCGGGCTCGCTGCAGACATGACTTGAGTTCAGAGAAGGTAACTTTCGTGGGAACCTGTAGACACAGAGTGCTGTCAACCAGCCCATTCAACCCCATATCCCCCTCCCAAACCCCTGATCCAGCCTCCTCACCTTGTCCTCCTCGGGTGCCAATCCGGGCGGCTGACCTGCTGAGAGGGTGGCCTTCTTTGTCTTCTTGCTTGGAGAGGGGTACTCCAGAGAGCCAGACGCAGCTGGGGAGCCAGGGCCTGGGACCTGGAGAAAAGGGCCCCAAAGGTGAACAGATGACAAGACCCTGTAGTGTACTGACTTTACAAAAAGAGGGTTTTCTGTTGCATTCAGTCCAGCCTCTTGGAAGCACCCCACTAAGAGAGGGGCCTGGCCCACCACCTGTTCGTTCTTCTCAGGACAGTTACCAAGGCTTCCCCCCCTAATCCAGCCTTGCAGATGGGCCTGGCATTTACCAGCACACCCAGCTCTGGCCGGCCCCCAGCATCAGTCAGTTTCACGGACTCCCCTCCACCTGCGCAAAGCTTCTTCCCTCTCAATGCAAGTCCTCTCCACGCTGAATCCTTACGGTGGCCAGAGGACGCCGACCTGGCAGCTCAGACTTAGCTCCTGCAATGACTCTCAGCCGGTTCCCTCCGCCCAGTTCTCCCCCTTGGGGCCTGTGTACCCTCTGCAACCAGCCCCCAGGTCTGTGTCCTCCCGCCGAGGCGGGTCTCTGCACAAGCCCTCCCTAGCCTGCCCCCGCCCCGCCCAGCCCCGGCCGCCCCGCACCCTCACCGCATCAGCTTGCAGTTTCAACCTCCTGCGCGCGGGCGGCGCGGGCTTGCGGCGCGAGGGCTCGTCGCACGCGGGCTCGGAGGGCGGGCGGGCGCGCTTGCGGCTGCCGCCCGAGGTGGGAGCCGAGACGCGGGGCGCGGGCTTGGCGGGACTCGGGGTGCGCCAGGTCGGCTTGGCCCTCGTCGACGCGGCGCGGAGTCCAGGGCGACGCCGCGCGAAGAAGTCGGTGAGGCGGCGCTGCGCCATGGCGAGGCTGAAGCCCAGGAGAAGCTGGAGCCGAGCAGCGGGAACCTGCTCACCTTTGGGAACCTGGTAGCGGACGGAAGTAGGGCGATTTTCGCGCCACGCGTGGCCCCGCCCCCTCCGCAGGCGGAACCATCGGCGTGGGGGGGGATAGGAAATGGACGCGCCCAGGCACATGCGCGCTGGTGCTCCCAGGCTGGCCGGCCGCACGCATGCGTCGCAGCGAGGCCCTCTCCAGGGTTTGGAGGTATTTGCGGTTTCTGTTCAGTTTCAGGGCCTTCGTGGGGTCTGCGTGGGCACCAAGCCGGTGCAGTGCTGGAAAGCGACACAGTGTGTTTAACGAAAAATGCTACGCTATTTACAGCTTATCTTTAATTACAGTGCAATAAAACAAGGCCCTGGCCCCTTTGGCTCAGCGGTTAAAGCTTCGGCTCGCGGACCAATGAGTCGCGGGTTCCATTCTCGTCAAAGGCACGTATCTGTCCTGGCCCTGGTGGGCCCTGGGGTCCCTGCGGGGGGCAACCTGTCGATGTGGCTCTATCCTATCGATTTTTCTGTCTCTCCCTCCCTCCCACTCATCTGATAAGTAGAAAAATATCCTCAGGTGAGGAATAAAGATAATGAAATAAAATACAGTGCACTAAACCAGTAACTGCTCTGGGCAGGGGCGCTGGACTAGGCAACTGCGCTGTCACCTGGCTGTGCACGTGACCTAGCTTCGCACATAGTGGGGTCGGTCCCGGCCTCAGAGCACCCGTAGCACAACCAGGGGCCTGGGCTCCCCCTACTCCAAACAAGGAGCCAGGCCCAGGTCGTGGGCGACTTGTCCCCCACAACCGGAGAGAACGTGGGGGGAGAGTACGCCTCAGGAAGAAAGATGTTGTGGAGAAATAATACAGATACTACTTTCTAAATGGGTGGACGTCGTGATGTGACTCATATCTCAATTTTTTTTTTTAAGAGTTGCTTTCAAAATAGCTGAGTTGAAAAGAAGTCTTAGGTCTTAGAACCTGATGCTTAGGTTATCTGGAAAACTTGAGCGCCTGATGCCAGCCAGATAAGCAAGGCTCAATGCCGGTGTGATTCCCATCACAGAAAAATGCTGTTCCTCCAGTCCTAAAGTGGGTCTGCAGATCTGGGAGAAAAAGAAACCACAAGGGTTGTCTTTGGGAGGGGGTGAAGGCTGAGAGAAGGGCTTTACTTTTGCAGGTGTTCTGTAAAGAGCATGAATTGTGCCTATAAAAAAAGGTTAAAGAAACAGAAACGTCAGATGATGCCATCAGTGCTTGCAAAATGACAAGAGTGAGAAAGTTGGGGGTTGGTGCAACAGGTGGGTGAAGCATTGAGTTTCCCAGATATATAAGAGGAGCCAGCAACTAGACCCTTACTTTGTAAACATCCAGTAGCAAATTATTAGCAGGACAAGAATCAATGTGGAAGGTTGCAGCCAATATATTTAAAGCTACATTTTTGTTATTGTTTTGTTTTGGTATGTATGCTGTGGGCCACCACTTAAATTGTATTTCTTAAAACAGTGGTTGGGGGTTGGAGGCAGGAATTGACTTGATTCATAGGGGAGCACTTCAAATTTAAGCCTGCTGGGCGCCCAAGAGGGAAAGTTTGCAGGATTCTAGAACTGGGAGCCTAAACTTTTGGCTCACAGCTGCTCATCAGGAGAGAGGGAGTTATCTTCTCTCCCAGGAACATGGTGTTTCCCCACTCTGTTTCACATTTAGAAAATAAAGAAGCACCTGGTCTTGAAAAAGTAGTGGCAGCTGGATCTAACCACAAGTGCCTTGTCAATATTTGGCTGCTGGCAGTTTGGCCCAGCCCCTACCCTCTGAAGATAAGTTGATGGTCAGGATGCAGCCAGTAGGCCTCCCCAGGGCCTCCAAAACGCTGAGCAGGGTCCACCAACATTTCATTTGTCTTGCCACCTGCCCACCCACAGAGTGGTGGAATCACAGAGTGCTGTCCTGGGCTCATGTCGTCCGGTTGTGTGTGAAGGGGCTGGAGGCAGGTCCCAGGGTTGTGAGAATCCAGGAGACCACCTCAGGAGGGGGCTCCCTTCCCACCTGGCCGCCACGAAGCAGTGTGACTTAGGCATGCAGTGCCAGGCATATCCACCGTACGGGGAAAGAGTCATGCACAGCATTGCTATCATTTTGTCCAGACTCGGGGCAGGAGCCTAAAGGCAGAGGTGGGCCCTAGCAACCACCAATGGCTCTAGGGATGAGCTGAATCCAGAGGGGTCTTGTAGAGTCCAGAACATGATTGTAAAATGAGTCTGTCCCATGTGGTAGCTGGGGGACTTAAACAGTGTGGTCTGCATTGACCCCTCACAACCAGCCAGTAGGAAGGGGGCATTCCATACAACAGGGGCCTCAGGACCCTCTCCAGTGCTATGGTCAGTATCCATGCCCTGGCATAGGGTCTGGCTGGGCCACTGTTACACTGTTTAAAATTTGATTTTTTTAAAAATTGATTTTAGAAGGGGGGGGGACTTGTTTGTTGTTCTTATTTATGCATTCATTGGTTGACTCTTGTATGAGCCCTGACCAGGGATCAAACCAAAAATTTTGGTGTATCAAGATGATGCTCTGGAGTCTTCAACCTGTGGGGGTGGAGCAGTGCTGAGCACTGGCTGGACTCCTGGGAAGGGGGATGAGCTGGCATTCACAGCCCAGAGGACTAAACTTTAGTCGCTCATTACTGAGAAGTAGTTAATGTGGGCGTGGCTTATGAAGGGGCAAAATTTGGGAAGACAGTGATACTTGCAGCCTCTGAGCTAGCCTGGAAGGTCCCTTGTTCCCAAGACTTGCAGGGGTTTGATGTCCTGACCCCAAGCTCTGGGAGTTCCTCTACCTCCCATTGAAAAAAAAAAAACTCTCTGCCCTGGCCAGTTTGGCTCAGCACTTGAACGTTGGCCTGTGAACCAGAGAGTCCTGGGTTCAGTTCCCGCTAGGGGCACATACCACACACACACACAAAAAAGATGATGCTCTAAGTAACTGAGCTATCAGGTCACGGCCTGTTACACATTTTTAATGTTATCTTTAGGGAGTAAGCCCTCGGGGGGCAGTGCATCAGAAAATTGTCAGCCCAGCAATGATGGAATATGAACTGTGTGACCCTAGCTTCACGGTCACAACTGATTGGATGAGAGGTGTGAAGCCAGCCAATCAGATTCTCTCCTGGAACCTGAGATTCTAGAGCTGGAATCACCCCTCTCTCTCCTACAACTTCAAGAAGTGAGATGGACTGTGGCCGATGTAGCCTAGTTGGTTGAGCATTGTCCCTTGCACCAAGAGGTCACTGGTTGAGTCCTGGTCAGGGCACATGCCTGGGTTGCAGGCTCAATCCCCAGTAAGGGGTGTGCAAGAGGCAGCTGATTGATGTTTCTCTCTCATTGATTTGTCTTGCTCTCCTTCTCCCTCTCTCTCTAAAAGAAAAAAATAAATAAATAAAAATACATTGTTTTAAAAAGTGATATGGAGCCCAGCCAGTGCGGCTCACTGGTTGAGCGTCATTCCATGCACCAAGAGGTCACCGGTTTGATTCCCGGTCAGGGCACATGCCCAGGTTGTGGGCCCAATCCCAGTGGGGGGCATGTAGGAGGTGGCCAATTGATGTTCGCTCTCATCCATGTTTCTATCTCTCTCTCCCTCTCCCTCTCTCTCTAAAATCAATAAAGAAAAAAAATTTTTTTTTTTTAGTGAGAAGAGGCCTGGCTGGGTAGATCTGTTGGTTAGAACATCATCTTGATATGCCAAGGTTTCGGGTTCAATCTCCGGTCAGGGCACATGCAAGATTCAACCAATAGCCTGGCTTGTGTGGCTCAGTGGACTGAGTGTCCTCCCATGGACTGAGAGATCCCAGTTCAATTCCAGGTCAGAGCACATGCCTGGGTTGTTGGCTCGATCCCCAGTAGGGGGCGTGCAGGAGGCAGTCGATCATTTTTTCTCTCTCACATCGATGTCTCTATCCCTCTCTCCCTTCCTCTCTAAAAAAAAAATCAGTAAAAACATTAAAAAAAAGAATCAACCAATGAATGCATAATAAGTAGAACAACAAATAATTTTTTTTCTCTCCCTTCCTCTCTCTCTCTCTTGAAAATCAATAAGAATTTTTTTTTTAGGAAAATGAGATGGAGTAGGATACCATCTTCCACCATGTGTGTCTCCAGAAACAGAGAGGAGTATAGTTTTACTCCATAGTGCCAACACCTAGTAGAAAATATTAAACCAATGAATGAAGAATCAGGGCTGTGCTTTGATTTAACTTATTTCTGGCACATAGCAGGCACCCAAATGTGTGCTGAATATATGGCCCCAAAGAAGGCACACTGGTTCTCTACTGCTGCATAACAAATTGCCCCAAACTTAGCAGCTTAAAATAATCATGTGTTATCTCACATGGTTTCTGTGAGTCAGAAATTCAGGAGAGGCTTGGCTGGGTGGTTCTGACTCAGGGTCTCATGTCGCTGCAGTCAGATGGTGACTGAGGCTGGAGATGCCTAGAAGGCTCCCTCCCTCACGTGTGTGGCACACAGGAAGAGTCCAGCTCCTGGCTGGAAGAATGGGAACTGTGTGGGTTCCTCTCTCCTTTGGGTCTCTCCTCCTGGTCTTCAGCATGGCACCCTCAGGGTAGCACCCTCTGGGCTACCTCAGGTGGAACAATGAGAGAGCCTGCAGGCCATACCCGCCCCCCCAACATTTAAATTTTTATTTGTTTTTTATGATTGATTTAAGAGAGAAAGATCAATTTATTCCACTTTTTTAATGCATTTATTGGTTGATTTTTTTTATCCTCACCCAAGGACGTTTTTGCATTTATCTTCAGATAGAGCAGGAGGGAGAGAGGGAGGGAGAGAGAGAGAGAAACATCGATGTGAGAGAGACACATCGACTGGTTGCCACCCACACAACCCCAACAGGGGCCGGGGACAAACTGCAACCGAGGTACATGCCCTTAGCGGGAACCAAACCCAGGACTCTCTGGTCCGCAGGCCGATGCTCTAACCGCTGAGCCAAACCAGCCAGGGCAATTCTTCTTTTTTTTAATCCTCACCCGAGGATATTTTTTCATTTATCTTCAGACAGAGTGAAAGGGAGAGAGAGAGAAACATCGATTGGTTGCCCCCTGCATGATTCCAACCAGGACCAGGGACTGAACCACAACCGAGATATGTGCCCTTGACAGGAATCAAACCCGAGACTCTTCGGTCCGTGGGCCGACACTCTAACCATGGCGCCAAACTGGCCCAGGCTATTGGTTGATTCTTGTATGTACCCTGACAGGAGATCGAACCTGCTACCTTGGCATATCAGGACAACGCTCTAATCAACTGAACCATCCAGCCTGGGCTCTCCCCATCCTTTTTTTTTTTTTTTTTTTAATATCCTCACCCGAGGACATTTTTCCATTTTTTGTTCAAATAGAGTGTGAGGGAGAGAGAGAGAGAGAGAGAAACATCGACGTGAAAGGGACACATCGTGTTGTTGCCACCCGCATGACCCAACCAGGGCCAGGGACAGACTGCAACCAAGGTACATGCCCCTAGCGGGAACTGAACCTGGGTCTCTCTGGACCGCAGGCCAATGCTCTAACCGCTGAACCAAACCGGCCAGGGCCCCCCATCCCTTTTTCTTAAACCAATGCAATTTAATTTTGGGGGGGTTGTATATCAACTTCAGCGACACTAATGTTAATGGGTTCTGATAATCCACTACCATGAGACCAACCAGGCTGTACCCCCTTTTACGAACGCAGTTCCACTTCTGACCCTCCTGCAGGTTGAAAGGGTTGCAAAGGTCTGCCCAGGCTCCAGCGGAGGGAACATCGGCCTCGCCTCTTGATGGAGCAAGATCCTGGTCACACTGCAGGAGGAGCTGTCCAGCGGGGAAGCAGTGAGCTCTGTCGATGAAGTTCCAGGAGAAGGCATTCAAGCACGGAATGCTAACCGCCAAGCCGTGAATGCTTGATTCACAAAAGCCACTTTCGGATGTGGATGCTACAAATGCACCCATTTCATGGATGAGGAAATCGAGGCCAGAGAGGTTGAGCCACTTGTTTCAGGCCACACAGCCCGCAGGTATCAGGGCTAAGGCTCAGACTTAGTCCCCACCTGGCTGGGCCACTCCCCCCGGGCCGAGCCAGAGCCCATCTGCCTATCCAGGTGGTTCCCATCCTAGACTGCAGCAGCCTGGGTCTTTCCCCTACAGCTCCGGGAAAGGCCTGTCAGCTTCATTTCTTTGCCATCATGGCCCGTTCTGGGTCTGGCATATAGTTGGCATTCAGCAGCTGTAGGATGAGCTAAACTGTTGACTCACAGTTTGGCCCAGAGGACTGCCATGGTCTCTAGTTTGCTTTTCTTGCAGTATTCCTCAGCCCTGGATTCGGTCTTGCATCAATAAGCAGCTGTACCTAAAGACCTAGTACCTAAGCACCTAAATCTGGTGCTTCTCACTTGTTCTGTTGCTACACCCTGGTCCCAGCCAATGTCCTCTCCCACCTGGACATCTGCAGTCGCTCCTCACTGTGTCCCTGTGGCCACCGCACTGGGCTCAGCCCTAATTAGAGAATCTGTAGTTTTAGAGAGCATTCATTGAGGTGTCCTTACTGTGAAATATACACACAGGAAGAACTCAGTGTTCATTTGCACTCCCCCAGAAGCAGACCCTGACTCAAGAATCTGGGGGCAAATCAATTAGTTGGGAGATGGTCCCAGAAAGTAGGGACTGGAGAAGTGACACAGGGAAGGAACCCATACAGGGTGTGATCCTGAGCAGGCGATTGCTGAGAACGACCGCTGAGGATGGCTGGGGCTCCGTTTCCTCAGGCTTCTCCGGAAGACGCTGTGGAACACTCGGCTTCATCCCACCTGGGACCAAGGAGGCTGGGTGTTTGTACAGACCCTGTCCTCACTGGGTGAGGGCCGCTCCAGGGGTCTCAGCCAGCCCTTCGTGCCCACTCTGCATGTCTGGGCTGCTCCACCTTTAGGCAGAGAGACCTGGAAAGCTGTTTGAATGGAGGAAAACTGCCTACATGTGACCCTCCGATTCTTACCGAGGGAACGGGGGTGAAGTACCACAAATGTCTGCTACACTCACAGATTGTGTCTGTAAATGCAGAAGCACGTATGTACAGTTGAGCGGTTCACAAAGTGGGCTCATGAGGTCAAAACTTTTCATAAACTTATCCAAGAAGAATTTTCTAATTATCTGGAGAGGCTATTGAGATACTCCTTCCCTTTTCAGCTACTTCCCTGTGTGAGGCCAGATTTTTTTCAGATGCTTTGACCAGATCAGCTCATCACAGTCAGGGGCTGTGACAGAGAGCAGCTGGGAGAATCCAGCTGTCTCCTATGAGGTCAGACATTAAAGGGGTTGGCAAAAAATAAAAGAATGCCCCTCTTTTCACTAAAATTTTTGTCTTGGATTCCCAGCCAGCGTGGCTCAGTTGGTTGGAGCAGCATTCCGTTTTCATTTAAAAAATATATGTTATGGTCCCTGGCCAGTTTGGTTCAGCAGTTAGAGCATCGGCCCATGGACCAAAGAGTCACGGGTTCAATTCCAGTCAAGGGCATGAACCTTGGTTGCGGTCGGGTCCCTGGCCCTGGTTGGGGTCATGTGGGAAGCAACCATTCGATGTGTCTCTCTCACAGTGATGTTTCTCTCTCTCTCTCTCTCCTTCACATTCTGTCTGAAAATAAATGGAAAAATATCCGCAGATGAGGATTTTAAAAAAGTGTTAAGGGTTTATTATTGCTATTTTTAATGACTTAATACATAAATGTTTTTAAAGCCTTAGTTTTAATTTCTAATATAATAAATATTGATAGATATAACCCACATCAACAAAAGCCCTGAGGGGTCCTCAGTAATTTGGGAGAGTGAATGACCCATGGAGCAGAGCCGGGGTCTGGACCTCTGACTTGTGATGAGGAGAGGAGTATGGGTAAAGCCCAGGACCTGCAGTGAAATTGCCCAAGAGGAATCTGACTGTGTGACTCTGTGCAGGTGGCTGCCCCTCTCTGAGCCCCAATCTTCTGATCTTGGTTCATAAGGAGCTTATAAGGATTAAATATGGGTAACGTGCTTAGCACAGTGCTCGAACCAAAACCACCATCACCATCATCCTCATCGCCATCATCGTCACCATCACCATTACCACCATTGTCATCACCATCATTATAACCATCACTGAAAACCGTAAGGCACTGCACACCCTTGGGTGGTTGCTGTTATATGCAAATGGCACCAGGACAGAGCAGTTGAGGAGCACCCATCCATGCCATGTGTGTACTGAGGTGGCAGACTGGCAGGAACAGAACCTAGCAGGTGGGATGAGTTCTAGGGAAGGTAGGGAAAGTCAGACGTGGCTGTGGTCCGAGCTCAGAACCTACTGCAACTCTAATCATGTTTTGGAGTGTGGTTAAAATCACTGTCACCATCATCATCACCACTATCACAGTCATCATCACCATTGTCATCCCCATCACCGTCACCATCATCATCATTTTAACCACACTCCAAAACATGATTAGAGTTGCAGTAGGTTCTGAGCTTGGACCACAGCCACGTCTGACTTTCCCTACCTTCCTAGAACTCATCCCACCTGCTAGGTTCTGTTCCTGCCAGTCTGCCACCTCAGTACACATATGGCATGGATGGGTGCTCCTCAACTGCTCTGTCCTGGTGCCACTTGCATATAACAGCAACCACCCAAGGGTGTGCAGTGCCTTACGGTTTTCAAAGCAATTTCACAAAACAATAATAGCTGACCTCTTTTGAGGCATGCTGTGTGCAGACCCTGTTCCTGTGATTGCAATGCCTTATCTGTCTCACCCTCAAAGTGAGCCTACAAGTGGGTGAAGAAGCTGAGACTTGCAGGGCACAGAGTGGTGCACCAGGGAGCTGGTTCTGAACGCTCACCTCTGCCTTTCAGCCACTGTTCTTTCTTCCCCAAGAGACCAGACAGCAGCCAATGACAAATGATGGGATTCAGGCTTTCTGAGATCCCCTGATCCTGTCACCTACGACCACGGAACTTTTTATGGTCTTGGCTTATAGTCCATGGCCAAGTCTGGAGCCAGCTTTCACCTTCAATGAAGGCATTTAGGTCTCACCCAGGATCGATGTGCACTTGGCTCACTGTCCACCGGACACCTTTGGAATCTATTATGGAAGGGACAAAACAAAGAGGGTGGGCAAGCTGCTGCTGCCCATGGACTGAGTGACTCCTCCCCAAGCCTCAGTTTTCTCATCCATATCAGAGGACCTCAGTGGAACCTGCCCTCGGCAGGGCTGCCGTAAGAGTCCGGGGAAAGTGAGCTCAGCCTCTAACTCCAGCATGATAATGACAAACCCCATCGCCACATACTTGGTTTCAGAGAGTATTAGGGTGGGAGAGGGTACACTGTGTCTTGGTTTATATGTGAGCATCAGGAACAGCACTGTCCCATAGACATGGAGTAGGAGCCACAAGTGTAATTTTTATTTGTTGTTGTTGTTAATTCTCACCCAAGGATATTTTCTTCCATTGAATTTTAGATAGGGTGGAAGGGAGGGAGAGAGAAGAAAATGTGAGAGAGACATATTGATTGGTTGCCTCCCCTGTGACCCTGACAGGGGCCAGGGATCAAACCTGCAACCCAGGTACATGCCCTTGACTGAGAATAGAACCTGCAACCCTTTGGTCTGTGGGCCAGTGTTCTAACCACTGAGCAAAACCGCCCAGGGCCACAAGTATAATTTATTTATTTATTTATTTTTAATCCTCTCTCGAGGATAGTTTTTCCATTGATTTTTCAGATAGAGCAGGAGGGAGAGGGAGAGAGAGAGAGAGAGAGAGAGACATCAGTGTGATAAGGACACATTGACTGGTTGTCTCCTGCACAACCTGACCAGGGCCAGGGACAAACCACAACCGAGGTACGTGCCTTTGACCGGAATCGAACCCACGACTCTTTGGTCCACATGCCGATGCTCTAACCGCTGAGCCAAACCAGCCAGGGCCACAAGTGTAATTTTAAAATTTCTAGTAGCTACATTAAAAATAAAAAGAATCAGGGAACATTTAAATTTTTTAAATCGTATCCATTATACCCAAAATGTTATTTCAATAAGTAATCAATAGAAACTTTATTAATGAGCTTATTTCACATTCTTTTGCTCACCACCATCACAACCATCATAATTATGACTAAGTACTCTCACTAACATTAGTCATACAAGTGTAGTGTGTACTTGACACAGCAAATCCCAATTTGGAGCATGTTCATTGAAATACTTGATATTTAGCCCTAGCCGGTTTGGCTCAGTGGGAGTGTTGGCCTGTGGACCAGAGAGTCCTGGGTTCGGTTCCCGCTAGAGGCATGTACCAAAAAAAAAAAAAGGAAATACTTAATATTTATTTAGATTTCATGAAATTCACAGTTGGAAAAGTGGACTCACACGTCCAAGTTGTTCTAAATAGTTGTAAAAGTTTTCCAATAACTGCATGGGGTGTTTAAAATTAATCAAAAGTAAATGCAAGTGTAAGCCCAGTTCCTAGCGGCCATGCTCAGTTCTGCAGGAGCAGAGCAGGTCTACGCGCCGTGTCCTACAGAGAGTGCAAGCGCAACGGACAACCGAGGTCCCTTCCACCCGTGGGCGCCCACGACCAGGAGGCCGGTCACACGGGAAAGACGATGCCAGGGTCTTGGAGTCGCAGTAAGTCACCCTTGGCGACCAGAACGTGAAAGCAGGACTGAGGCGCGGGCGCTGTCGATCTCGCGGTGGCACTAGTAAGAGGTGCAGGGCGGGGCTTAGCGTCCAGGGGGCGGGGCGTGGTCTGCGAGGGGGCGGGGTCGGCACTGTCCACGCGGCGTCTCCCGGCGAGGTGGGGCGGGGCTTAGCGCCCGGAAAGGCGTGTCGACAGGGGCGTGGTTAGAGGCGGGGCGAGACTCCCGAAGGGGCTCGGCTGGGGGCAGATGAACCCGGGAGAGTTTCCCGGGCTCCCAAGTTCCGACCCCACAGACAGACCAATAGGTAGGTCCTGTCGGCGCCAGCCGCGGGGGCGTTGCCGGAGTAACTCTGGGTCAATGCAGCCCGAGGGTTTCGCCAGGCCCAGCTAGTCTGCAGGCACCTCCTGTCTCGACACCTGCTGCGCTCTTGCGCACTGAGTTTGCACAGAGGTGGCCCCTCCTTTGGAAGACGTCCTCCTTGGTAACAAGAATCCACAGAAGAATGCCTGGAACTACAAAAACCACTTAAGAAAAAATGTACAGGCGGAGCCTGAAACCGAGGGCCATGTCCCCGAGGAAGGCCAGAACCACCCCTGTGTCCGCCCAGCCAAGCACTAGGTTCTTAACTTCACCTGTAGTGAAGGTGGGCATCTGCCCTTCTGATGGCAGTCCTCACTGTTGCCATGGCTACTCTTGAGGACCTGTAGTGTCCCTCGTTTAATGACTTTGAAGGCCCTGCCATGGAGACAGTCTCGTGTGGCATGGGTTAGATGTGCCCTGCATCATAGGAGCTCATGGTCTGGCAGAGTGGAGGTTACTTCAGTGATCAGGAGCCCAGGCTCTGGAGGGAGACCATCATCCATCCAGCATTGTTCACGGAGCTAATATGTGGCAGAGCCCGATGTGTCTCAGTACAGGAGAAAGGCCGGACCTGAGAGCTTTGGAAGTTGAAGGGACAGCATAACTGTGTGGCTGGGGAAGAACAGTCACCAGACAACAAAGGAATTTGAACTTCCTCTTAAGACAGGTGGGGAGGGAAGGTGGGCAGATTCTCCGAAAGGAATTATTTGCATGCTGGTTGTTAAGTGCTGTCCTGGGAGATTTGTGAGAGGGGTTGTGAAACTCTTCCCTGTGCTCCTTGAGCCCACAGAGCACCTAAGTGCTGGGTGCACCTGGAGGAAAGGATGAACATGATGACCTTTTAGATAACACCACTCAGCTGTGCCCCTGCTTGAGGCTTCTCATTGTAAAGGACAATTCAAATAGCTTGATCCTGTATTGGGGTTGTTTTCTTTCTGTAAGAGGACCAGGACACTTTCCCAGTAAACCTCATCTGTACAGTTAGGTCCCATGGCCACAATGCTTAAGTTGTAAAGAGCCACTTAGCTTGAAGGTACTTTTTTACTTTGTTGTGTAGATTACTCCAAGTTTCCCCATGACTCTGCCACAGTGAAAGGCTAGTTGGGTGCTGAGACCAGTACATTAGGTTTGGAGGCTCAGGGGAACCAGAGAGGAGCTCCTAGTGAGTGAGCGGTCAGTGTGTCTGTGGGAAGCATAGCCCTCGAGTGGGGGTGGGGCCAGGGCTCCCAGCTAAACAGTCTGCCACATCCTCAGACCAACGTCTGTTGGGACTGCCTGGAAATCACATATGTGCGTGTTCTTAGTAGGGGACTCTCTTCACCAGAGAGCAGAGCCCCAGGCAAGGCCTGGTATAGGGCTTCCCTCGGGCAGCACTGCAGGGAGCTCATCAGGAGCAGCAAGGCAGTCTGAGAGAGCCAGTGGAAGGCTTGTCTGAACATGAAGTCGATGGCTCAGTTGCACATGACCCTCCCCCCAAAAGTTCCGTAAATCACATATAAGGCCTGTCCAGGGGAGAAAGGAGAATTTATCCACTGGCTTCCATGGATTAGCTTTGCTCCCCTTCTGTATTGTGCATGGGTGAGAACAGTCAGGGGCGAGGGTCACAGACTCTGGGCAGATGAGGCAGGAAGGTGTGTGAGAGGGGTACCATCAGGGTTGGGGGCCTGTGTGACTTTGCTGTCTATTGCCACATTGAGCTGGTTGCTTCACAGCTGCTGTCGGTGGTCAGCCTTCTGCAATGGCATCTGATAGGGGCATTGACTCACACCAATTCTGGACAGCTGGGCAGCCCTTCTATTTGCAGGTGCTTTGCTGGCCCAGGGGCTGCAGCATCACCTGAGGCAGAGCCCCAGGAAGCCCCTGTCTCATGGCTACAAGTAACCACACCCCGAGAGGTCAGGGCTGCTACAAAGAGGTGAACATCTGGGTGGTCAGGAGGGCTAGCAGAGGAGAGACTTCTGAGGTTGTTCCAGAGAATGAGGAGGAGTTTACTGGGGAAAGGATGGCGTTCTCAGTGGCGTGTGACGGAGTGGGGCACCTGGGGGACCCCAGCAGCCCTGTGTGGTTGACACAGGTGCAGGGGTGATAGAGCAACATGACTGGTGGCCACCGCACCGGAGCAGGGTGCCAAGACCCTGTGGGTGACCCAGACTGTCAAAGACTCTGAGGAGAGGAGCAAAGGGGTCTAGTTCCTGGTGCCTGATGCTCAGGGCTTCCTGTCTCCCTCCTGTGCCCCAGTTAGAGCCCCTGGGCCCAGGAAGTCACTGTTCCACCTGCTCTTTCTCAGCCAGCACTCTGCTCCTGAGTGCTGGGCCTTTGCCCACTGTCCACTTGTGGCTGGCAAGGGGGCACCTACCCTTCCCTGAGCCTGAGTGAGCAAGCAAGTGACTTCCATCAGCAGGACCACCACCGGGGGCCAGCGGTCAACACTTCACCAAGAGAACAGCAGTAGGACTGAAGGGCCAGGACAGGCAACCGGTGAGAACCTAGAAAGTGCTGGGGCTGGAAGGTGGCAGGGTTCATCGGTTAAAACCTCCATCGGGGAGCTTCCTACCCATGAGGAAGGTGCAGGGTGTGCCCCCCACACCCCATTCCACCCTCTAGCTCATCCAGCCAGTCCAAACCCAGGAATGTGGACAGGGAGAGGGCCAGGTCCAGGGGCATTCCGTTTCAGCTCTGACCAGGCCTCTGGACAGCTGGCCTCAATTGGAGGGTGTGTGCGTCATTCAGCGAGGCCAGCCAGCACCCACTGAGGGCTGGAGAGTGGGCAGGACTTTGATGGGCGGGCCTTTGAACTCCCAAGCCCCCACCCAGCCCAACCTGATGATGCCTGCCTTGTCCTGGTTTGGAAAGCAAGGTAGCTGAGGCTGCCCTGCCCTCGACTAGCCCATCTGCTGCTCTGCCTGGGGTGGGGAGGAGCTGCCCACTTGGGTTTTCCATGGTGTATTCCACAAGGGTGTTGCTGGGGGGCAGTGAGATTTCAGTTTCCCACCAGGATCAGAATAAAGAAGAGCATTAGAGGTTGGGCCAGGCTCTCAGCTGTTGAGAAACACTCTTCTGCCCATCTGTCCCCTCAGCACCTAGCTGGACATGGCAGCATGGACCCTGGAAGGAATTAATCCTTGGCACAGAGCAGCCCCAGTCCTCAAAGCCAGCCCGGACCCTGCCGTTGTAAGGGCCTCCCTGCCTGAACCCTCTTTCCCCCATCCGCGGGATCTGGCAGACGGTGGGCAGGTTGGCTGCAGACTGTCCTCGAGCCACGCACCTCCCTTCCCTGAGCTCAGTTTCTTCATGTGACATAAATCCGTCCGTCTTATTTGTTTTCTGTAAAACTACTGGTGCGCGGCTGGCCCGGCCCCCAGACCCTAGTGGATGGATGGGGCAGATGGCCCATCTCACTCTCAAGTCTTTACACATCTGTCCTGGGCCCTGGCCTTGGGGAGGAGCAGAGCCCAGCCTGAGAATGGCTGACCTTGAGGGACTCCCACTTTTTTTTTTTATCCTCACCCGAGGACGTTTTTCCATATTTTATTCAGATAGAATAGAGAGATAGAGAGAGAATCATGGATGTGAAAGGGACACATCGAGTGGTTGCCACCTGCACGACCCAACCAGGGCCGGGGACAAACTGCAACCGAGGTACGTGCCCTTAGCGGGAACCAAACCTGGGTCTCTCTGGACCGCAGGCTGACGCTCTAACCACTGAGCCAAACTAGCCAGGGCTTCTTTTTTTTTATCCTCACCCGAGGACATTTTTGCATCCATCTTCAGATAGAGCAGGTTCTTCAGATAGAGCGGGAGGAAGAGAAGGAGGAAGAGAGAGAGAGAGACATCCATGTGAGGGAGACACATCGACTGGTTGCCATCCACACGACCCCAACCGGGGCCAGGGACGAACTGCAACCGAGGTACGTGCCCTTAGCGGAACCGAACCTGGGACTCTCTGGTCCAAGGGCTGATGCTCTAAGTGCTGAGACAAACCGGCCAGGGCAGGACTCCCACTCTTGCCAGGCAAGAAATTTCTTCATGGTTCTACTCCTGCATTAATCTGTTTCCTCTCCTCCTTCATTCCTCTGCTTTGTGCGAGTTTTAATGGTAGACACTTTTTATTGGCCTCACCAACCCTAAAAACCAGCTGAATGGTGGAAATGATCCCATGTCACAGGGGGAGCCCATGGTCCTCGGGTACTGAGAATCACGCTTCAGGCCCCTCTCCCAACCAACCTGGCCTCTGCTCTCTACTGTTCCATGCCACTCCTCATCTTTGCCCTGTCACCACTGCTGCTGGGGACAGTCATCCCTCCGAGCCTTCTCAGGAGAGCTGGAGAGGCCCCACATGCCGGTGTGGAGCAGGCTGTGGAGGGCTGGGCAGAGCCCTGTCTTAGCTGTATGTGTCCCCTCTCTGAAGCCCCTCACTCTCGCTGGCCCCTGGGGACACAGGACCCTGTCGGGGTGATCACTGCAGATCCAGAGAGTATGTTGCTCAGATCTGGGTTGTCAGCCTCCACTTGATGTTGGCCCTGTCCCTCCCATCATCCCATCCAGCTGGACTTCAGTTTTACTGCTGAGATGGGGGTAGGGCCACCACTGACAAACTTCTACAAGTTGGGGCACCATGGAAGACACCACTCATTGGGCCACCTTACCACAGCTTCTTCAGCAGGAATGGGCTTGATTCCTGGTCTCCATTTGTAAAAGGCACCTGTGGGCACGTTTCTATGTAGTTGGTTCCACCTTCTAACCTTCCAACTCAAATGGCCCCTGAAGCCAGCAGGTGGGTTCCAGACCTACCTTGGAGCCATGGGGTGGAGCCAGGTGCCACTTGTCCTGAGTGGACAGACCTGAAGGATGGGCCTTAAAGCATCAAGGAAGCAGGGTCAATGGACTCTGCCAGGTGGGCAGATGGACGCAAGGGAACAGTCACTCAAGGCCAGCTCTGTGCCCAAGTGGGATATGTCCCTTAGGAAATTCTTGGGATCCTCTGACAAATGGGAACAGGATGTGCATGAAATCTCTACTGGATCCATTCCTCCTCTTTGTTTCCAGGAAAGGGGCCTAGGGCAGCTCGCAGGGAATGTACTTGGGGAGACAAAAGTGGCGTTGAGTACATTTACACTGTTGTGTAACCACCACCACTGTTTCCTGAACCCTCTCATCACCCCAAACAGAAACTGTCCCCATTGAGTAAGAACTCCCCACTCCCTCCTTTCCGTGGCCCCTGGGAATCTTTAATTTCCTTTGTTTCTATACACTTTCCTCCTCTAGATGTTTTTTTTATAAGTGGGATTATACAATATTTGTCTGTTTGTGACTAGCTTCTTTTTGTTGAGCATTATGTTAAAACAAATTTTTTTTGAGAGAGAGAAACATTGATGTGAGAGAGAAACATCGATTGGCTGCCTTCCGCATGCACCCTGGCCCAGGGATCGAACCCAAAGCCTGGGAATGTGCCCTGACTGGGAATTGAACCCCCCACCTCTGGTGTATGGGACAACACTCCAACCAACTGAGCCACACTGGCCAGGACCGAGTATCCTATTTTTAAGGTTCATTCATATTGTAGTGAGTGTCAGCTTTATTTCTTTTTATGGCTGAATAATATTCCATTGTATGGATGGACTACATTGTGCTTATCCATTCATATGGATAATGGACAATTGAGTTATTAATTAATTTTAAAGTATAGACAAGTAATGACTATATTATTCTTGGAGACAAAGTTAAGTCTGAATGATAACATCCTCTCGGATGACACCCTTTCTTGCTCTCTGTGGGACCTGACCACCCTTGCTCTCCAAAACTAAATATTTATTTTGTTTTATTTATTTGTTTTAGAGAAATGGATTTAAAAAAAATTTTTTTTCCTTTACTGATTTTAGAGAGAGAGGAAGGGAGAGGGAGAGATAGAAACATTGATGAGAGCCCTGGCCGGTTTGGCTCAGCAGTTAGAGCGTCCGCCTGCGGTCCGGAGAGACCTGGGTTCGGTTCCCGCTAGGGGCATGTACCTTGGTTGCAGTTTGTCCCCGGCCCTGGTTGGTCATGCGGGTGGCGGCCACTCGATGTGTCCCTTTCACATCGATGTTTCCCTCTCTCTCCCTCCCACTCTGTCTGTACAAAAGGAAAAATGTCCTCGGGTGAGGATAAATAAATAAATAAAATAATTAAAAAAAAAAAAAGAAACATTGATGAGAATGTGGATTGGCCGCCTCCTATATGCACCCCAGTAGGGACCTGACCCACAACCTGGACATGTGTCCTGACCAGGAATCAAACCAGTGACCTCTTGGTGCATGGGTCAACGCTCAACCACTGAGCCACACCAGCCGGGCCTAAATATCTATTTTAATCAACAGCAACAGTGTGGGAGGACCCCAAGCTGTGGGGTGGTGGGAGAAAAATGGCTTTGGACTTGGAGTCAGGAAGGCTGGCCTCGAGGCCTGGCTTATCCTGTGGTAAATGGCTTCCCCCTCTGCCTCTTGCTCTTCTTTTTGTGTTCACATCTGCAAAGGATTAAAACACAAGTGACTGACCCACCAGGGCTGCAGGAGAGAGAGAGAGGGAAAACATCGATGGGAGAGAGAAACATCGATTGGTTGTCTCCTGCATGACCCTGACTGGAGCTGGGGATCGAACCTGCAATCTATGAACCTGCAACCTATGAACCTGCAACCCAGGTACATGCCCTTGACCGGGAATCAAACCTGCGACCCTCCAGTTCACAGGCTGGTGCTCTAAACACAGAGCCAAACTGGCCAGAGCTCTGCGGTGCTCATTTTAAATTTATTTTGTGACTAGGTGACACATGTATGTAGCAAAAAATCAAAATAGCACCAAAGAGTATTTCACTGACCGTTACGTGTCCCTCCAACCCAGGCAGCACAGCGCCAGCCCTTACCGTCCTGTATGCCCTCCCAGAGATAGAGTGTCCAGCAGGCATGGGTGTGCCCTGCTGCTTTTTTCCAGTTGTAATATTGTATCTTAGAGATCAATATTTCCAGTTGTAACATGGTATCTTAGATATGGTTCTATATGGATACACAGAGAGTTGCTGATTCTCTGCAACCCATGGACACTACTCCACTGCTGGATACATTATAATTGATTTACCTTCTCAGTCTTTTGCTACTCACAACCCTTGGACACCTATGTTCTGTTCCTTTGTGAACACACCTGCAAGGCAAGTTCTGAGATTCCCCCCTTTCTTTGGAGCAACTATGCTGGAGCCTGAAGGGTGGGAAGCTCTGTGAGCTGGGTCCCCAAAGTGGCTGTGGTAGGTCTGGGGACTCCAAACATGCCCCTCTGGGCCCTCTTCCCCTCTCCTCATTCCTGTGTCCCCTCCACAGACCATGCTCTTGGGAAAGGTTCTAAAACCTTACATCTTAGGCTGTAGAAGGACTTAGCTTAAAGGAGTGTTTTTTAAACTTGCATTTAAACCTTTTATGTAAACAAGATTGCCTATATCCCTTCAAGGTCCTGTGCTGGTGGGCATCAATGTCTTGAGAGGGGAACCCCCGCAGCTACCCCAATAATCACCCAAGGGCAGGCCAGGCAGAGGAGAGGTGAGTGTAGCCCCTAGTCCTCATGCAGTGTCTGTTCTGCCTATTTCCACGGTTGGTATTCCAGCAAGCCTTTCTCTTTATTTGTCCTCCTCTCCCCCATCCCCAGCCTAAGAATGATAATGGGGGATAACCCAGGGGACAGATGATGACTCCTCACCGGATGCATGTTGCTTCATATCTACTTTGACATGGTCTCCTCTTAAATCTTCACAACTCCAAGGCTTGGGGCCAGTGCCCTGTTTCATAGATGCTCCCGAGGCACAGAGTGCAGGGATGGCCTCCTGGGGAAATAAAGCCAGCAGCCGGAGGAGCTGATGTGGGCTGTCCTGGTCATCTCTGTTGACAGTGATGCTACTCAGAGACCCTGGCCCCAACCCCTGCCAAGAGGCAGCCCAAAGTGGCCAGATCAAAGCCTTTTCTTGAAGGTGGCTCCAGCCATTCTCCCAGAGGCTGGAATAGGCACATTTGCAGGTGGGTCCTGGGACTCTCAACCAGCTGGACCCAATGTCCCTAGCCTCCTTCATTCTCTGACCTTGAAGAAGAACGCTGAGGCCAAGTCTCAGAGGGTTAGGAAAAGTCCAGGATCAGACATGACTCCAGCTGGGAATCGAGACAGGAAGAAGCAGAAGAGGTGTGGAGAAAGGTAGTCAGCATAGATTTCATGAAGGTCCAACTTTTTGGCTTTCTAAGAGTTGGAGGGTCTGGGCCTGAGTTCTGGCTGGCCTCATTTGGCCGGACTGGGTCAGTGCTGGCTGCAGGCTCTCCCTGTCCCCCCCACACCCTCTAGCCTACTTATTCCCTCATGCTGCCAAGTTGGGAGCCTGGGCGGAGTCCAGCCATACCCCCAGGGCTCTGTCTCTGATACCTTGGGGCTCTTCCCCTTTCTCCTTTCCCAGTCACCTCAAGGCTGCCAAAGGCCAAAATGAGGTGGCCTGGGTGAAATGCCCAGCACACTCTGGACTCAGACCCTGGCCTCTCCACCCCTAGGGGACAGTAGGCCTCTGCGGGTGCTCTAGCTGTCATCACACTGCCTGTGGCCCAGTGAATAGTGTAAAGCGGGCAGTGGTGGCGGGCACAGCTGGAAGGGGCCCCAGGCAGTCCACAGCGAGTCCTCCCACCCGATTCCAGCCTGGCGGGTCTGGTCCCCAGGGGGCGCTGCGTCCTAAGGTCTGTGGCAGCAAAGCGAAAGTTGCTCCGGCCACGCGGGGCGCCGTTGCGCGTGGGTGCTGCCGGGGAAGCCAGGCACTAGGGAGCCTTTCTTTAGCGCTCCGGCCAGGTCCGCGGGAAAAGCGCCCCTCGTCCGCCCCACGTGCACGCCGAGAGGTAGCGCCGAGGCTCCTGGGGGTGAGGGTCTCGGTCCGGCTTGCCACCCCAGCTGAGAGGGCCGACGGGTTGCGCGGGCGCGTGGGGCAGGAGGGGTGCCAGGCGCGTCGGGTCGTCGAGGCAGCGCGGAGGCGGGCACGCTGAGGAGGGCGGGCGGGGGGGCGGGGGCCGAGCTTATAAAAGCCCGCGGGCGGCGAGCGAGGGAGGGAGGGAGGCAGCCGCCAAGCCGCCCAGTCGCCGCCCGGCCCTGCTGAGCCTCCGCGAGCCGCGGATAGCTGCGCGCTGCGCTCGCGGCGGGGCAGGGCTCTCCCCGGAGTGGACGCGGGCCCCGAACCGAGGCGGGTCGTGCGGAGGCGCTCGGGTCCCAGTCTACAAGCCAGGGGTCCGGGCCGCGGCGCACGGCACGCGAGGCGACCCGCCTTGTGCACCATGGCGCGCCCAGTCCGGATGCCCCGCGCCGCCCCTTAGCGCCGCGGCGGCCCAGCGACCCCGGGCCCACCCGCGGGTGCCCCGGGCATGGAGCCGCACGTGCTCGGCGCCGTGCTCTACTGGCTGCTGCTGCCCTTGGCGCTCCTGGCCGGTGAGTGGGGCAGGCGCGGCGAGCTCTGAGGTGGGACACGGCTGTGGGGACACGCTCCCCACTTCCCGGCCCCGCCGCAAGCGAGGTCGGCCGGGGCGGGGGCCGTGCGCGGGCGGGCGCAGAGATTCCCCTGGACGCGCGGCCCTCGGCGCCCACATTCCAGAAGCATGAGAGCGCCGGGGCCGCCGAGGAGGCGCGGGCGGTCTCGGCAGGGGCCCCGTCCGAGCACCAGGCTGGGAGGGCGGCGGCGGGTTGGCAGTCGGGCGCCCACGGTGCGGCCCCGCGAGCGCCCCGGGGGAGCGCGATTGGCTTCTCCAGGGAGCAGGGCCCCCGCGAGGGGATTGTTTGCCCCTGTGGGATGGGCTGGAGAGCTGGTGAAGAGGGCACAAATCTCTTTTTCTATTTCATGTTAAAAAAAAAAAAAAAAAAAAAGCGCAAACTTGCATCATGACTTCCTGACCAATGTGGGAGAAGGCGGGCTTCCTGCCTGGAGCTGTTTAATCTGGAGCCTCCGGAGCAGAACTAACGTCTGTGCCCGGGGCGCGGCCCCCCCACTCTTCCCTGCAGGACCCCACGCCCCGCCGGGCTCGGGCAGGCGCATGCTTTGGAAAAAGTAGTTCGGGTTGCTCCCTGCCATCCCTCTCAGTGCCTGGCTTACTCCGCTCTCTCTCTAGTGCTGTGGCGGGCACCGGGCAGCTGGGGCTGGGCTGGGGGAGGGAACCCCCCCAGCAGGCTCTGGCCTTGGTATTAGAACAGAGGGTCTCCAAACCTGGCATTAGTGTCGCCCCTTCTGGAAAGCTCATCCTGTGGTTCCCTGTGGTTCTCCGCGCTGTAAGGCCTCTCTTCTGCACCCTCCCTGCCTCCACTGTGCCCAGGGCAGAGTGCCCAGAAACTCATTCCATCCCTCACACTGCCCTCAACTCTCTCCACGTGAGGCTGTCTCTCCTGGGTGTGAGCTGGAAAATACTCTGATTGAAATAATTTACAGAACCATGGAAAGGTTTGCATTGGGTGCAAGTGTCTGTTGGATGGAAATGTCAGGCCATGGTGGATGGGGTTGTTTTTGTTCCGAAAGTCTTTCCAGAGCCTCCCCACTCCCTCCAGGTAGGCCTCTGCCAACTTCTGTGATCGGTAGGTGCCGGCTCTCAGTGGGCCAGGAACGTAGAAGATCCACAGCAGCCTGCACTTTGGCTTTTAGACAGACTGTGTTTTGATTTGTAGCAGAGAAAGGTGGTGAAACTTGGGAAAATTTTCAAGACCAAATCAATGAAAACATTGAGGTCGGAGAGGAGGGTGTGAGTCCTCCCTTGTGTGTGCTGGACAGCCTGGTATGTGCATGGACAGTGCAGGGTCAGCAGGCTGTGCACAGTGCCTCTGGAGAGCCAGAGGGTACAGACAAGCAGGACAGACTCAGCTAGAGGTCGGCTTAGAAGCCGGTGATAAGAGGAGTAGGGAAGGACAGGTAAACTCAAAGGCGCAGGCTCACCTGTCCTGCCCACCAGCGCACCTGGATCCTCCTTGGCCTGGCTCTTCCAGAGGGAGAGAATCAAGTCGCTTAGGCCTGCAAAGGTGGGGGTCCTTCCTGAAAGGCACTTGTCGCCTAGATGGTGGAGTCTCCTTGCGCAGGGTCAGCAAACTTTTTCTAGAACGGGCCAGATGGTAAATATTTTCACGTCGTGAAATCTTCGGATATTTTTCCAACCGTTAAAAAATGTAAAAACCACTCCTAGCCGGGGGCTGAGCCAGAACAAGTGGCGGAGCCGATTCGGCCCAGGGCCCAGAGCTTGTTGACCGAGAAGTAGGCAGGGGTCCTGGGTTCTTTTCTGGGTCTTGGCTGCTCCTCCTGTGGCGCCGAGGAGAGGTCTTTTGTCCCTGGAGCGGAGGTGGCCCTAGCGCAGGGTTTCCACCTGGGTCACATTAGGGTCACCTGGGGAACTTGATGACTAGTTCTTTGTACGTGTTGCTCAGTTTTTCTATAAACCTCACTGCTCCCAAAATTAAGTCTGTTCATTTCAAAGACGGCTTGATGCCCAGGCCACACCCCACACTCATTCTGTGCCTGGTTGTGGGGCTTGGGCTTCAGTATTTTCACTCAAGCTTTGAGGGAGGGCGATGTTCAGCCGGCCTGGCGGCCTGGCGGGGGATACCTGAGACTCTCCGTCCGAGGCCTGGGCAGCTCCCGTCCCTAGGGACCCACTGGCGGTCCTGCTGATAGCTGCCTGGCTGGAGGTGGAATGTTTGCTCTTTTGTCTCCTGAGCGCCTCCTCTCTGACAAGCTGTGGCTGGAAATGGCTATTGGAAATGAGGGCTGGGTGCTAGGTAAGGCCTTCAGAGGATATTAGTCAGACCGGTGCCGGCTCAGGCAGCAGTCGCGGGGAGGGTTTGAGTCATCCTGGAGTGCCCCTCGCCCCCATACCCGAAAAGCCCAGCTTAGCCTCGTCATCATGGCAGACTCCCCGACTGCCCCTGTGAAGGGTGGAGGCCTCAAGCAGCTCCCCTCTTGCCCCTGGAGCACTGGAGGGTCAGGAACCAAAGCTGGAAACTCGTAGAGAGATGTCCGGGCAGAACGTTTTGTGATCCCCATAGACCAGGCCACACCTCCTGACTCTGGACCTTGCAGGGGCGGCCAGAAAGAAAGTGGGTCGCTGCAGGGGAGGTGGTTGGGAGGCAGTAACTGTATGACTACATGAACCTGGTAACACAGTGTATGGCTTCTGCCTGTAGGACGGGGCCTCTGGCCCCGAAGGCACGCCCACCACACTCTTGGGCGGCACTTGCACCAGACCGACTGTCACTGAGAAGTGTTACCATTTAGAATGGAACACTTCCTCCTTTTCATAGTGTTGTCACCACCACTGTCTCCACACCCCTGTGGAGGGCTTTTCGCTGGGCAGTGAGAAACGGGAGGCATGGGCCTTGGGGCCTTGTTAGGGGTCTGGGTCTGAGAAGTCATTTGCCCAGTCACCCCTTGGGGGTGACTCAGTGCTTGGCTCCCAGAGCAGCACAGATCCCAGGTGTGTCCCATGCAGAGGCCACTAGGACCGAACGCACCCAGACTGCGCAGCCATGGAGCTGGGGGAAGTCCTGCTTTCTTCTGTGACCCTGGGGGAGAGACGCCGCCTTGTGCTGGCCCCCAGGAGGACTGAGGTGCCTGGTTGACAGGACTGAGGGGTGTGTGTGTGTGGGGGAGGGGCAGGGTCTGCCCAGGAGCCGAGGATGGGTTACTTGTGGTCATCTGCAGGCCGTCATGCTGCCGGCAGCCAGGGCATGGAGAGCCCAGGGCCCAGCTGGGAAGGGTCATACAGAGGAAGTATTGTCTCTGGAGGTGGGAGTGCCCAGTCTCGGATCTTGGCCCCACAGGCTGCTTCCTGGGCGGTGTCTCCCCAGTTATGACAGGGCACTGAATTTGCTTTCAGTACCCAACGATGGAGAAGAAGGAGGGTAGGCCTTCTTGACTTCGTCTGCTCTGAGCGCAGCCACGGGGACTGCTTTCTGTGGCAGGTGGGAGATGGGGCCAGCCCACCAGAGGGGTTGTGGGTGTCTCCCGTCCTGCTACTACACCGTCAGGGTCCAGGGTCGCCTCCTCTTACAGGAAGTCACTCTTGACCACTCTGGTCCTCAGAAATCCCCCTTTCTTTAGAATTCAGCAAAATGTTGGGGGTTTATTTATTATCTGTTTTAGAAATATATAGACTACTTGCCCGGCTGGTGTGGCTCAGTGGTTGAGCATCGACTCACGCACCAAGAGGTCGCTGGTTCGATTCCCAGTCAGGGCACATGCCCAGGTTGTGGGCCCGATCCCCAGTGGGGGGCGTGCAGGAGGCAGCCAGTCAATGTTCTCTCTCATTGATGTTTTTGTCTCTCTTTCCCTCTCTCTTCCTCTCTCTCTAAAATCAATAAAGAAAAAAATTATTAAAAAAAAGAAATATATAGACTACTTAAATGTAGATGTTCCCCTTCTGGTTGCCAAAGCAATTTGGTCCTTCCTCGTGATGAGGACCAAGCATCGGAAGAAGGCAGCACGTGTCCGCTGGGCAGGGAACCCGCGTGGTGCGCTCGCCTCAGGTTTGTCCTCCAGGGGTACAGTGTGGCCGGCAGCTCTGTCTCCAGCTCCCGGTCCCCCTCACCTGAGTCTCCTGGAGAGGTGGGTGGGGTGGGGCAGGACTGCATGCACTACACTCTTGACCTTTGAACTCGTCTGAGTGTACCTGTTTTCTGGATGAGGACCCTGGGTTTGAGGGAAGTTATTTCACTCACCCAAGATCACACAAGCTGGGGATGAAATCTTTTCCTTCCTGGGGCAGGCGAGTCCCATGCCTGTTGCAGGATTTCACCTGTTGGAAACCCTGGGGTGGAAGGTCCTGGGGAGGTCAGAGAGGGGAGGGGACAGGACAGATGGGGGAGGCCCAACTGACTTTGTTGGACAGGTTTATGGGCCACTCTGTTCTGCTCTGACCTTGGTAGGCCTTTATCCCTCTCTCTGGGCCTCAGTTTCCTTGCCTGTAAACAAGACCCAAAAAGCTTGAAGGCCACTCTCAGACCTCTGATCTCTTGGTCCCCGGGGCTCAGGGTGCGAGCAGAGGCAGTGCAGCCCCCATGCACAGTCCTGGTGGGCCAGGAGCCCCAGAGCGCTCTCCCGTGTGCCCCACGCTGGGCCCACATGCTGGTGGTCAGCAGCCAGGTTGGGCTTCCTGGGAGCAGAATGGAAGGAGCCGCCAGCCACTGGGGTTCATGCACAAAGGACTGCCCTCCAGGCGCGGGCAGGTCCCAGGAAGGGGGAGGGGAGGTGTCCAGGGCTGGCCCAGGGACCTCAGGTGTCTGTAGCCCAGCCCTTGGCCAGTGCACACGATGCCCACCGCACAGATGCCTGTGAGCTCGAACAGGACCCTCCCCGAGTTTCCCCAGATTCATTCGTGCGTTCTCATCCAGATCTCCAGGGACTGAGCTCTGGGCAGGAGCCAGGGGCCTAGTTCTGGTTCAGGGCCAACGGTGGAGGCCATGGGAGGGTCTAGGGTGCGTCCTTCTCCCTGTCTAACCAGGCTTGGTTTCCTTGGCTGTAAAGGGAGGTCTGGGGTCCCCCAGCTCCTGGCGTTTGGTTCTGGAAGTGCCTTTGCTATGTTTAATCATGCAGCGGCGTGCTGAGCACAGGTGGGCAAGAAACACAGTGCGACAAATAAGCCACACAAGACGGGGTCCCCAAACACTACCATATATAACAAGGTCCAGGCTGGGCATGGGGCAGGGGAGGGCCAGTCTGCTGGAGAGAAAAGCTGGCAGCCAGGCAGGATGGCCCCTCCAGGGCCCCAGACCAGTGCAGCACCCCCAGGTCAGGCCCTCTGTCTCTGGAAGGAGCCTGGTGGATGGGGGTGTTGTAGGGGGTGCATTTTTTTCTGGCTCAGATCCCCTGGTAGTGGCCAGGTGGAGGTGGGGAGAAGGGGCGGATAAGCCGAGTAGACAGTTGGGGCTAGAGGGACCTGAGACTTGATCCTCATCCCCCTAGTTTTGATTTTTTTAAATTTAGGTGTTTTTTTTTTTAAATTTTTATCCTCACCTGAAGACATATTTACATTTATCTTGAGATAGAGCGGGAGGGAGAGAGGGAGGAAGAGAGAGAGAGAAACATCGATGCGAGAGAGACACATCAACTGGTTGCCACCCACATGACACCAACCGGGGCTCGGGAACAAACTGCAACCGAGGTACATGCCCGTAGCGGGAACCGAACCCGGGTCTCTCGGGTCCGCGGGCGAACACTCTAACCGCTGAGCCAAACTGGCCAGGGCGAAAATTTAGTTTTAATTACTCATGTAACGTGTGAATACGTTTCATAAAATAGTGACATTTTAAATCAGATAAAATGAAGTTTCTATTTTAACCCTTTAGGCCCATTGCCCCCTCACCTGCTCTTGGAAGGAGATCTGGCCAGTGTGCTCTGGGCCCTGTGGGACCCCATGTCCGGGCCTGCCAGGTCATTTGTCAGAGCATCAACGTTTCTGCCTGGTATGCTGCCCGCAGCCCGTGACTGGGCTTCCCCTCTGTCCTTCCCAGGCCGGCGCCCACAGTCTGTGTCCCCCTCGCTCACGGGAGCTGAGCTTGCTCCCGCGACCTTGGAATCACAGCAGTGCTGCCCCCTTTGGTCCTGTGTGTTTCTCGGGGCTGGAGATGGGGCCGGGAGCTTCCCGTGTTGTAGATGAGCAGCTGCAGGCCGAGACAGGGCAGCTTGGTCAGTCCCGGGGCAGGATGCCCATCAGGGGGAGGTGAGAGCCGCCCGGGAGCAAAATGGGCAGCGGCCAGGCCCAGACCAACACCCGGGTGACGCCAGGGCACCCTCAGGCTGACGTGCGTGGCCTCCCGCTCCCCTGCAGCCGTCTGGGGGCCTTTGCTCAGTGGGGTGGGTCCATTTTTCTGGTGTGTTTTAATAACATAATTATAGGGGGTATTTTTAGGTTCCCTCTAACGGACCAGCTGTTTACCAGGCTTCTATCTGCACACTGTCTTCTCCATAAGTATATATAGCCAAGGCCACTTCTCTTTCCTTGCATTCAGGCTAAAGCGGGACCGTGGCCACCTCAGCCACCTCCTGTGGTTTCCTTTGCCAGCGAATGGGTGGCTGAGATGGGCCTTAGAGCCAGCTGGCTTCTGCAGAGCAGGCGGGGGCTCGGGGGCCATGCCTCCGTCCCAGGTTCATGAGCCACCAGGTGGAGAGGAGCTGGCCCGCCAAGGGAGCAGGGAGCTGAGGCTGGCCGGGACGTGCTTCCTCAGGCCCCTTCCAGGCTGCTCCCGGCTCAACTCAGACCCAGCAGTGCCCAGGCCCAGGCGTGCCAGCTAGACCGTCCCTCTCTCAGCTCTCCTTGCCTTCCTTGCCCTTTGAAGGCCGCCCTGTGGATCCTGGAGTGGGGGTGGGGGTGGCGGACAAAACTACCACATACACAGATTCCTCGTGCCTGCAGGAGCACCCAAAGGCTTGTGATTGTGGCCAGAACCGGAGGGCAAAACAGGAGAGGACCAAGTGTGGGCTCCCTGGACAGGGGGCCTGCTAAGGAGGAGCCCCAGTGGCCTCAGGCCTGGGTCGCAGTCCCCTCCTGGAACCACCAGTATGACCTGTCAGCCGGGACTCCCCTCACATCCTCGCTCCCCCAGGGGCGGGCCCAGTTCCGTGCCTCGCCGCCATCTCCCTGCCATTCACTTGATTACTGTGTCTCGTTCAAACACCATGAAAACAGCACACCATTGTAGCACCCTGCAAGGAGTTTTTCAAAGGGAAACGAAATCATCCGCTCACTACTCCTAACTAAGCTGTTTGTCTTTCCTTTCCTGATGGCCAGGGATAACAACGACCACACCACCCACACCCGTCAGGAGCTCCTGAGTGGCAGGCGTCCTGCGGCCTGCGTGTCTGTCTCCCCTCCTGGGGTGGGAGGTTTGCTCTTGTGCTGTTTCACAAAGAGGCAGGTCTCCCGGCTGCCTGCAGGTGTGAGTGTGCCCAGGCAACTTGCGGTCCAGGTGCAGTTTGGACCCCATGTGCTAGCTGCCTTTATCATCAGGTCATCATGGTACAGCAGCTGTACAGCCCCTCCTGAACTCCCTGCCCCGGGCTTCTGGCTCTATCCATCTTTGCCCCAGATGGCCTTCCTGAGACATCGGGGCAGCAGTTCCTCCACATAAAAAGCCCTGAGAACTACCCACTGTGAAAACCCAGCTCCTCAGCCTGGCCCACGGCCCTTAATCTTCTACAGTCCACTCAGAGTGTCTCCAACTTTCCTCCCTGCCGCTGCTATCGGCACTGTGCAATCACTGAGCATGCTCACTTCTGACAGGTGGGAGGTAGAGGCCCCTCAGTGAGCATGCTCACTTCTGACAGGTGGGAGGTAGTGGCCCCTCAGTGAGCATGCTCACTTCTGGCAGGTGGGAGGTAGTGGCCCCTCAGTGAGCATGCTCACTTCTGGCAGGTGGGAGGTAGTGGCCCCTCAGTGAGCATGCTCACTTCTGGCAGGTGGGAGGTAGTGGCCCCATCAGTGAGCATGCTCACTTCTGACAGGTGGGAGGTAGTGGTCCCATCAGTGAGCATGCTCACTTCTGGCAGGTGGGAGGTAGTGGCCCCTCAGTGAGCATGCTCACTTCTGACAGGTGGGAGGTAGTGGCCCCAGCTCATGGATGAGGACACGGGAGTGATGTCATGGAGGTCACGGTAGTTGGCACCAGGTCTGCCTGACCCCAGAGCCAAGATTCTGGCCGTGACGCTCCTGCTTCCCCGGGAGCCCCGGCACCTGTGTCTTCCACCTGTCAGTGTAGTGGATGACTCCCAGTTCCTTCCTCTGGCTGTGCCTCATCCCCCACAAACACCCAGCTTCTGTCTTGCCCCCCAACACCCCGAGTTTGTTTTCGCCCAGGCTGTTCCCTTTGCCACCATCTTCCTGAGACTGCCCCTCCTCCCTTCCAGACACTGGGGTACTCTGCTGCCTTCTGCCACCTTTATTCACTTGGCAGACGTGTTTGGAGAACTTGGTCTGAGCTTTGGGGGTCCCGGTACAGCCCCCCGTGGAGGACGGCTCTCAGTCCATGCGTTGTGTTTTTAGCCGAGATACCGTGAACAGACACTCCAGTGCCCAGACCTCGGTGTCCTGTTTGGTGAGTTTTGACAGTTGAGTACATTCATATAACCTCCCCAAATAAGACAGAAGACACTTCTGCCCCAAGAGGCCCCATACCCTCCTCTGGTCTTTCCCCAGGACCCTCTGACTTCTGTCACCCTAGGTCAGTTTTGCTTGTATTTGGGGTTCATGTTCAAGGGGCCACAGGGCCATGCGCTTCTGTGTCTGGTGCCTTCGCTCAGCGCAGTTTCTGCAGTCGGTCCAGGCTCTCGATGGCACCTCGTCTTACGGTGCTGTTGGGTGTCCCTGCTCTGTATGTGCCTCATTGGTTTGTCGGGTCTCCTGTTGGTGGGTGACTACAAGCGAGGCTGCTGGTTGTGTATGTCTCTCTGTGGACACACACCGAATTTCATTCACTCCTACACACCTGGATGTGGGGTTGCTGAGTTCTCCAGGTGACGTCGTTTCCGCGCCCACGCACGGGAGGGTTCCAGCGCTCACACCCATGGCAGCATGCGTGGCTGTGGCCTCTGATTCTAGCTGGTCCGTGGGCGTGAGGTGGTATCTTTCATTTGTATCACAATGATGTTAATCGCCTTTGGTATCTTTTGTGAGGCTCCAAGTCTTTCACCCACTTAAAAAAATGTGTTGTCTTCTTATTTCTGACTCCTGGGAGTCCTTTGTAGATTGTAAGTTTTACGTCTGTATCAGCTATGTGCACTGCAAATATAGGGTGGGGCCAGAGTGGGTTTACAGTTGTTTTTTACAGTGGTGTATATAGGAAGTACAATAACTAATACAATAAACTATTTTGCATATTCACAACTGTAAACCTACTTTGGCCCCAACCTATATTTTCACCACCTGCAGCTCACCGACTCTAATCATTTTCTGTGTGGTGTCTTTTTAAGAGCAGGTGTTTTAATTGGAAGTCCCGTTAGCTTGGGACGTGCTGTGTTTAGATGGCCAGCTTCCCAGGTGCCAGAACATGGAGAGGGCAGCTGCACTGGACGCCTGTCGGGGGCGGGGGGGCTCTCAGTGTTTCCTGATGGGTGATTCTTCCTCTTCAGTGGGGCTGGTCCCCTCCTGAGCTTCTGCTTCCTGCCTTCGCCTGTGATTTCTGTTCGTCCCCCACCCTCAGCTCTCAGATCCCCTCCCAGGGCCTTGGTCCTGCTGTCTGTGGGGACCACCCCTCGCTCACCCACCCTTGACCTGGGTGTCATGGGCATGGCTCATGGGATTCTTGCTCTGTTGTCTTCAGCACGGCCTCCCCTGGGCCACCTATTGGATGAGGGGGGTTCCATTCAGCCTCTGCAAAGTGATGGTCTGGGCCCCTTGGCCCACCATCCTGAGCTTCCCAGGGACCCAGTGGCCTTCTTCTTCTGACTGGTTCCCTCAGGACAAACTCCCGCGTCCAAGGACGGCAGTGTCGGGGCTTGCAGACACTCTGCCCAGGTGCTTGGCCAGTGCACCTCAGCTGGCCCTGGGTGTCTGTCTGCGGCTCTCCAGGGAGCCCTGTGCAGCCCTCACCCTCTCCTGCATCTCCACAGTGGATGGCTGCCGTGTGAGTTCTTGGGGCTTGTCCCGTCCAGGCCCACCTCCCTGGGGTCAGCCCTGCGTCTCCTGCTTCCTCTTCTGTCCTCCCAGGACCCAGCGGCACAGCAGATACTCATGTCTGTTTCTCTTCCACTGTGAGTGGAGGGACACCCACTTGCTTCCCAAAGACCAGTGCCCGGGTGGGGTTGTCTCCACCCCTCGAGGACCCGATGCTTTGGCAGCCAGGGCAGGTCCTTGCCAGGCGCACAGGGCAAAGCTCAGGTGCCAGATCACACCTGGGGGGGGGCCGGGGACACAGGCAGAGACTGATGGGCTCACGGCTTGAAGCCGTGTGCTCTTAGATGTTCAAACCAGCCCCACCAGCTCACGGCTGAGCCCTGCCTGGAGACACCCCTATCTCACTACAGGAGCTGTGCCCCGGACCGTATCGGTGAGCACAGCCCTTCCCAGCCGGGAGAGATCGCCAGGCCGGGCCCTAATCTCCAAAGATCAGCAGCAGGGGCTTGTCCATGTTGGAGGGATGGCGGGGACTTGCAGGGGGCGTGGATGAGCCAGAGACAGTGGCTTGAGGCCCCCTGTTTGCCCAGGGGGTGAAGGCCTGAGCTTTGCCCTGTGAGCTTGGCAGCAACCTCTGCTGCCTCATCTTCCTCATCTTGGCAAATGGGCGCCTGTGTGCCTCACGGGAAAGAGATGAGCACGGTACAGAGCGTTGTCTGGCCTGGACGCCACTCGTACGTGGGGCCCTGGATCTGGAGGGCGGGTGGTAGGCTTAGGATCCCTCTGTTGGTGTGTCCTCTGCCTAAGGAAGCCAAGGGACACCGGGCTCTCTTCCTCCCGTGGGGGCGGTGCCCACCCCCCCGTCCTGCTGCTCTGGTCGCCCCTGTCAGACTCTTGCCCTTGGAGTCTGGGGGACCACCGCCTGGTCGCTTTGGACCACTGGGGGTGCAGGTGGAGACACTCCAGGGGAGAAATGGGGTGAGGTCCAGCTTATGCTGAAGAAACAAAACCTAGGCTTTGGGAGACCACACACAGAGGGAGTCTGCTCCCCTCGCAGACATCTGGCCTCCCGCCCGACTTCCGCCCACTCACCCTGTGCTCAGAGCAAGGCCCCTCTTCTCCCTCCCGTCTCCTCCCTTGCCCCTGAACTGGGGGTGAACCTTGTCCCATGGTTCCCTTCGGGTGTCCCCTCTTGGCTCTCCCTGTTGGAGTGCCATGCTGTCCCGCTCCTCCTCCACCTCAGGTCCCTGTCCCGGAGAGCAGGGGATGAAGGCTGGAAGCCAAGAGTTATTTGCAAGGGCAGAGGGGGCCGGGCCAGCTGGGAGGAGACCCCTGACCCTCCAGGGCTGGGCGGAGGAGCCATGTGGGGGAGTGATTAATTGCTGCCTCCAGAGGAGCCTGAGAAGCTTCTGGGCTGGACAGGCTGCATCACATTCCAGAGCCCAAGAGACATTTCCAGGCATCCCCGGGGGCTGGGAGCCTGTGATAGGACCGTGTCTTCCAAAGCTTGTGTCTTCGGGAGGCGTTGCCGGTGGGGCAAGGCCCTGTGCGAACAGCTGAGGCCTTGGGATGAAGAGACCCCTCTTGAGATACAGTGCTGTGGACACATCTGGCCAGGGTAGCCTCAGGAGCTTGGCCTTTGCACAGGGTGACTTTAAGGATGTGGGCGGGAGCTGCCAAAGGTCAGCCCTCAGAGGAGGAGGTGACAGGGCGCTGGAGCCATTTCAAGGGGCGAGCCTGGAGCTGTGCAGCTCTTTACCCCTGCCCCCCAGGTGGGGCCTGCCTCCAGGGATCTGGTGGTGGGTTGGTTACGTGCAGCGTGAGGCTGGGCTCCTCACTGCACTGTGTTCTCAGCGTCAGTCTTCAGGGGCCGAGCTGTAGAAGACCGCTGTCCTAGGCACCGGGCAAGGGGCACATCAGTGGTTCCTCACTAGCCACCACGCAGAGGGCCCGGATTCCTGCTGCGTCCACCCCGCTCATCACAGGCGAGAGGTGTCAGCCCCTGGAGACAGATGCTGGGCCTCAGGTCTTAGCGGTAGCGGGATGGTCATTCTGGAGGCCACGTGGGGAGTCGAGTCCCCAGCCAGGATCACCCCAGGGCGGGTGTTTGACCCTACGGAGTCACTGCCTGGGTCCCTTCTGTGGATCCTTGCTCTGTCCCCACCTGCTTTGAGCACGGGTGGGGAGTGGGGACACACTGGGGCAGCCTTGGGACCTCAGCAGACCCAGACTCCTGCCTCATCCTGAACCGGGGGAGGAAGCAGCTTTTCTCTACACTTCTGAGTTCTTTCATCTGGTCTATTAATTAAGTCGACGTGAGACAGATTAACAAGAGAAAATAACCAAATTTAATTATAGACGTGTGCATGGGAACCCCACATGCATGAGAGGTCCAGAGACAGGTGAGGTGTGTGTATATGACATTCTGAGCTAAGGTCAGAGGTACGGCACCTGGGCTTCAGAGAGGGAGGAAGGGCGTTGCTGGACCACAGGAGCAGATGGTCAGTAGTTAGAAGACAGGTCAAAAAGGTCCTTTCTGAGCCTTAGCCAGGTAGCTCAGTTGGTTGGAGTATAGTCCCGTGCACCCAAAGGTTGTGGTGCGATTCCCGGTCAGGGCACATACCTAGGTTGTGGGTTCAATTCCTGGTCAGGGTGCGTGTGGGAGGAAATTGATGGGTGTTTCTCTCTCACATAGATGCTTCTCTCTCTCTTTCTTTCTGAAATCAAAAACCTGTCCTTGGGTGAGGATTATAAACAATTTTCTTTAAAAAGGTTATCTCTGCCCTGGACAGTTTTGCTCAGTGGTTAGAGTGTTGGCCTGTGGACCAATGAGTCACGGGTTCGATTCCTGTCAAGAGCACGTCCCTCAGTTGCGGTTTGTCCCCGGCCCTGTCGGGGTCGTGTGGGAGGCAGCCAGTTGATGTGTCTCTCTCATGTCGATGTTTCTCTCTTCCTCCCTTTCTCTCCCTCTCCCTCCCACTCTATCTGAAGATAAATGGAAAAATATCCTTGGGGAGAATTAAGAAAAAAAGGTTATCTCTGATAATCTATTATGGGCAAGGTCCCTCAGTTTAAATTCTTCCAAGTAGGTAAGGGGGGCAGGAGTTTCTCTTGAGCCTGCAGGGCCTCACTTGCCTTTAGCTCAAAATAATCCACATACTACAGAGGCACATCTTGGGGTGACTCATTCAAAACCCCTACAGCAGTCCCTGGGACACTCCAGGGATCCAGGCTTGAGTATGTGCGGTCTGAATGCCCAGCAGCTTCCGGCAGTGGGAGTCTGAGAACCAGGCACGTGCCTCCCTCTGTCTGTGGGGCGGCGGGTGCCCTCGCAGCAGAGGCAGGGGGATGGGAAGCTCCCGGCCAAGCTCCTTGTCTCTTTCCCTCTCCCGCCTGACTGGGCTCCAAGTTCTCTCTCTGCTGCTGAGTGCCCTGGGGCAAGTCACTCTGCCTCTCTGGGCCTTGAACCTGTGAAAGTGGGACACAACCTGCTGCTGTACCGCAGGAGGCCTTCCGGAGCAGAGCCTGCTCCCCTAGTCGCCCAGCACCAGCAGCCACCCTGCCATCCCTGGGGTCTTTCTGAGGCCGGGTTGTTTAATGTCCATTTGTAAGTTTAGAGCCTTCTCTGCTTGGCCTCGCGGGCCTGGGCACAACCTACCAGGTGACATGGGTAGAAATACCTTTCGAAGTCCACCTGGATGGAGAGGCGGGGCCGGTGCTGCTGCTCCCACACCCTCTGTGCCTTTGCTGACATTCCATGACTAGCCTCTTAGTCACCCACCTCTCAGGGCCAGCAGGACTGCGTCCCGCGTCATCACGAAGCCTGGCCAAGGTGCCGTCGCAGGCCGCGCTGTAACCAGGGAGCTCTCCGTCGGAGCCCGTGGGCATGTCAGTGGCCTCACCAGTGAGGAATCTGAGGCACTAGTGTTGTCCAGCAGTTTGGTGACATCCTGCCGCCCAGGCAGGGCTGGCGGAGGGGATGGCACTCGGCACTAGGCCTGCTCAGGCAGGAACAGTGGAGGCTGCTGGGTCTGGCTGAGTCATGGGCTGCTGGGTGCTCTCACAGGACAGGGGCGAAGGCACCGAGTGGCTGGCTTTGTGGGCTGCTGGTAGAGGGTCCTCCCCGGCCCAGGCAGGAAGGGAGTGGTTCAGGCGAGCTCACCCCAGCCCACGGCCGGAGCCCTGGCTCAGGGTGGTGGGCGCCTGTGCTCATGGCCACCTCTCCTGGATCCTCCCAGTGCCGGCAGCTGGGGATCGTTTCTCATGCCCTCCTCCACATCCTGGGCACCGTCGCCAGCGTTGGCTGGGACACTACAGGGTGAAGGACGAGGCCTCGCTGGGCAGCTGGCTGCTCCCAAGACCGGGTTGGGCATTGGCTGATGGGAAGAACAAGATGGGGGCGCCCTGTACAGCCTCTTCTGGCCCCCCTGACATCAGTGGACCCCTGGCTGAGTGCCTGAGGCAAGCCTTCCCTTCTGCTTCCCACCCTGTCAGCCATGAAGTCCTCTTGTGGCCTCTTGGGGAAGCCGCTGAGTCAGCTGTGTTGCAGGGATGAAGGTCACAGCTGGAAGAGATTAGGCAAGTTCCAGGTGCCACAGCTGGGAAGGCCGGGAGCCAGAAGTCAGCTGTGGGCCTGTGGGGCCCATCAGAGGAGGGCGGGTGTGTGGTTGGTATCAGGGCACAGGACCCGGGGACTCTTCTCCGGGAATAGGTGTCAGGATGTCCCCGTGGGCCGTCTGTGCCTGCAGGATCCCAGTCAGGCTCCACAGGACCCGCTCAGATCAGCTCGGAGCGGATGGAATTGTCAAGTGTGGCCAGCAGAGCGGGTGGAGCGGGACCGCAGCCAGCGCGGCTAGTGTCAGTGAGCAGGTCTGCGTGTCGGTGGGGGATGTCCCTGGCCTTGAGGACCTCTCCACGGGAGAGGGACCACCTGAGGAGGCGCTGGGAGCAGGTTTCTGCAGGCCCGCTGGGCGCCAAGCCAAAGCAGATGCCAGGCCTCCATGGCCCCTGTGCTGGGCTTACCTGGCCCCTTAGTTCTCCGGCCCTCACTGGTTTCCCACCATCGCTGCAGCAGCCGGAGGAGGTTCACAGGAGCCACAGGAGACTCGGGGGACCCAGTGCAGCCAGGCCTGGGGCAGGGGCCAGCCCATTGCCACTGTCGGCCGCTGTCCTCATACTGACCGGAGCCTGCAAGTTCCCAAAGGCTTGCCATTGACCTGCAGGAGCAGGAGGGACCTGGGAGGGTGTCTGTGGTCAGGGTGCAGAGGCGAGAAGGTAGGCACAGGGCCTGACCCCAGCCCCAGGGCTCCGTGGCTTCAGGCAGGTGGCAGTCAGTGTCAGGCTCGGGCCCAGCCCCAGGTGGGGCAGAAGGCACTCTTCACATTAATGAAGAAAATGACACTGATGCTGTAGTGATAAGAATCGACTCCAGCCCGGTCAGTGTGGCTCAGTGGTTGAGTGTCAACCCTTACACCAGGAGGTCGCCAGTTCGATTCCCAGTCAGGGCACATACCCAGGTTGTGGGCCGAATTCCCACTGGGGGACATGCAGGAGGTGGCCAGTTGATCTCTCTCATCGATGTTTTTATCTCTCTCTCCCTTCTCCTCTCTCTAAAATCAATAAAGAAAAAATAAATAAAAAGAATCGACTCCAATACCACCAATGTGCCTCCAGCCTTCTACAGGGCATCACCCTTGGCACCTCGGAGGTAGATGGAGTTAGCATCCCTGAACTACAGGTGAGGAAACTGAGGCCCAGAGAGGCCACACAGCCCACAGAAGTGGGGCCACACCTTTAGCCAAGGAGATTCTGACTGCAGAGCCCGAGTCCATAGCTACTAGGGCCACCAGGATCTGAAGCGGGTGCTCAGGACTTGTGGCATCTCGTGCTTTCTGACCCGCCGTTGAGGCAGCAGCCCCGAGGGACAGAGGCTGCTGGGAGCAGGGTCCAGCTGAGATCGCGGTGTGTGGGTGGGAGCCAGCCACTCGCTGCAGGGAAGGGACTGTTACTATTGATCGCTGGCCTCCCTGGGGTGGGGGCTGAGCCCTGGGTGGGGCTGGCCATAGAGGGCCGCTGGCTCTGCCCCAGTGGACCAAGGGAGCCCTCCTACCTCTCGGGTCCCGTTCATCACAGCCTCTTGGGACCCCCAAGGATGTCTGCTGCTTGCTCTGCTGTTAGGAATTAGATTAGTTTTCCATAAAAACAGGATGTGGTGGGTGAGATGGCTTTGTCGGTCTTTTTTCTCACTCCTCTGTTTCCAGGAACTGAACGTATAGCTTTCGCCAGGACTGCCCTATCCCCACCCGTTGCCTCTCCCAGGGTTCAGGAAATGTCGCTCTCTGCTCTTAAGTGGCTGCTTAATCAGTTTCTCCTCTCATCTGGGGAGCTTAGTCCATCACCAGGAGCCAGCTCCCGATGGTGGTTTTGTCTGAGGGCCCGGCAGGGTGTGGAGGAGGGGCCGCAGGGCCAACTGGGCAGCACTGACATGGTGCCACCAGCCAGCCGGAGCAGGGGACCGTGTGCGCTAGTCCTGTCTGGAAACCTGCCATACTGGGCTGAACTTCGGGTGATGGCCTGTGGGAGCTAGCAGGCACCTTGGCCCCCACTCCCAGGAGGATACCCCCAAAACAACACAGAGCTTCAGGGGTCCGTAGGTCCCGCTTTGCAAGTCCTCACACATGGCGGGGAGGGTGCCCGCACGTGTGACCTGTGTGGCCGCTTTAGGAAAGAATCCAGTTTTCAGGAAGTTATGGCATGTTTGGGAAGGCCGGTGGGGATTAGGGAGATGTGTTACGGAGCGTGGGTTTGTTTGTTTTTTTAATCCTGCCCTGGCCAGTTTGGCTCAGCGGTTAGAGCGTCGGCCTGTGGTCCGGAGAGACCCGGGTTCGGTTCCCGCTAAGGGCACGTACTTCGGTTGCAGTTTGTCCCTGGCCCTGGTTGGTCGTGCGGGTGGCAGCCACTCGATGTGTCCCTTCACGTCGATGTTTCTCTCTCTCTCTCCCTTCCTCTCTCTCTCTCCCACTCTATCTGTACAAAAAATGGAAAAATATGCTCGGGTGAGGATAATCCTCACCCGAGGACATTTCTGCATTTATCTGCAGATAGAGCAGGAGGGAGAGAGGGGCAAAGAGAGAGAGAGAGAGAGAGAGAGAAACATCTACATGAGAGAGACACATCGACTGGCTGCCACCCACATGACCCCAACCGGGGAAGGGAAAACTTCAACCGAAGTACATGCCCTCGGCGGGAACAGAACCCAGGACTCTCTGGTCCACGGACCCACGCTCTAACCACTGAGCAAGACTGTCCAGGGCCGGAGCGTGGGTTTTGTCCTGCCAGTGATGTGAGCTCCTGGTTTCCCTCTCTGCTCTGAGTCCCGGGAGGGGGACTGCCCCACAGTGAAAATCCCAGCTCAGAGGGAGCTGATCCAGCCTGGCACTGTCGCTCACCGGCCGTGTGGCCTTGGCTTGTGATCTGTGGGGCCCTTCCTTCCTCACGAGCAGACAGCAGTGGGCCTCCCTTCACAGAGGGCTCCTCGTGTCCCAGCGGCCAGTGCCTCGCCCAGGCTGAGAGCTGCTGGAATTGCACTTTCAGGGTATAAGAGAGACGTGGGGAGGAGAGTGTGGTTTCCAGCAAAGCCAGCGTCCCCCTTAGCCACTTCCCTGCAGGCCCACGCTTCGTGCCTCTGCAAGTTTCAAAGTTGATTTAAGAGGAGAGAAAGCCCTGGGGCCTGCCCCCTCTGCACTCAGTGTGAGCTGTCCAGACCTCTGCCCGCCTCGGCAGACTTCCGCGGGCAGCCTGCTGGGGCCTCTGCGTTCTGGTCTCCCGGGAATTGGGAATGGCCAAGACGGACGAGGTTGGCATCGTGGTGGCTCAGGAAGGCCAGCGTGCTTTGAGGCCCCAGGGAGACCACGGCCGTAGGCCAGAAATGCCCCGAGGCACCGACCCGGATGGGATTCCAGAGCTCAGAAGTGGCTCTGTCTGGGAAGGACATCCTGAAATTCTGGAGTGTTTTTTTTTTCTGGAGGAGAGGAGAGGCTCTTTGGGGAGAGAGCAGAGGGAAATTCAGCATCATCGGTCAAGTTTCATTTGGTAAAATATACCTCGGGTGGGGAATCGTGTGAGCTGGACAGATGGTATAGGAGTGGGACTGAATGTTTATTACTTCCTGTGATTCTCTGCCTCTAAAACATCTTTTGCAAATGAAGAACAGGAAAGGGAATGTGTTATAGGAGCTGGTCAGTGACCTTTCTTGCAAAAGGGAAACTGAGGTCCATTTCTGGCCTGCGCAAGTACAGGGTTCAAGTCTGGGGAGGCCAGTGGCCCTCTGGCCAGGCCTTTGCTGGTCATGCCCTTGGATGCTCAGAGCAGCACAGGCTGGGTCCTTGTTCCAGGGGCTGGTTTCCTGGGGGTGGGGCCAGGCTGGTTGTTATGAGCGGGCTGTGTTGATTTTTCCCTTGGTCACTTCATGAGCTTGTTGAATTTCCAGAGAACGTGTGGGGCCCCAGGCACCCTGTCCACCCCAGCCCCAAAGCCACACACATAGCTGTCCAGAGCACCCTCGGCCTGGACTTCAGAGACAGGAGGGCCATTGTGGTATTTACAACGCAGAACCTCAAAATCGGCTGAATCAATCAGGGTTCTCCAGAAAAATAGAACCAAGAGGATACAGATAGATATGACATCTTAAACCAGGTATATACACACACACACACACATTTACTTATGTCTAAACACATATATACACACATACACATGAGACACAGGAGTTTGTTGTTTTTGTTAATTGTCACCCGAAGATATTTTCTCCATTAATTTTTAGAGAGAGTGGAAAGGAGGGAGGGTGTTGGGGGGAGAGACATCAGTGTGAGAGGGACACATCAATTGGCTGCTCCCACAAGTGTCCCAATGGGGCTGGGGAATGAACCCGCAACCCAGGCACGTGCCCTTGACCGGAATCGAACCCTTCAGTGCGCGCTGCTGCTCCAACCACCGAGAGCCACACAGGCCAGAGCTAGAGAGGAGATTTATTTTAAGGAATTGGCTCGCACAGCTGTGGGGCTGGCAAGTCTGAAATTTGCAGGGCAGCCCAGCAAGCTGGAAATTCAGGCAAGAGTTGATGTTGCAATCTTGAATCCAGATTTGCAAAGGCAGCCTGCTGGAGAATTCTTTTTCCCCCAGTGGGCCTCAGTCTTTGTTTTTAAGGCTTTCATCAGATTATGACCTGCCCACCTTATGGAGGGTCATCTGCTTTAATCAGAGTCACCAGGTTTAAATGTTAATCCCAACTAAAACATACCTTCGCAGCAAATACAGACTGGTGTTTGAGTAAACTGGGCACCCACATTGACATGTGCAATGAACCACCACGCCCAAGCTGCTCCGTTACAAAAGCACCCAACCTGCTACTCCACCAAAACACACACTATGAGCTGATTTGCATGTGACATCTCTGGCCACACCTCCAAGCATTCAGGCAAATCTCCTGACCCCATGCCCTCACCCAGAATGGAGATAGCATGTCAGGTTCTCCAAGGACAACGGGTGTCACCTGTCATCTGGTCCTCACACTGGCTCAGCAAGGTGCTCACTCAGTCACATTTGTGGGGCGCCCTCAGGGGACAGGTGCTGTGCTGGGGGAGCCCAGTGGTCATAGAGCAAGTGCCCTGTCAGTGTTCCATTTTACCAAAGGGGAAACTATGGCACAGGGAGGGTAGGCCAGTCTCCTGCTGAAATACGCGTAGAAGACGACAGCCCTCCCTGACAGTCAGAGATCCCCCCCCACCCAGCTCCCTCATCCCTGGGGAGGTCAGGGTTCTGAAGGGGCCTGTGGTCCCACCTCCCTTACCTGGCCAGGCTGCTCTCAGAAGCCAGTGACCCCGCCCCCACCTGCCAGCAAGAAGTGGCCAGGTGGCATTCCTTCCTAGGTGTTAGTGAGGACCTCAGAGAGCAGGGCCTGCCATACCGGACAGACTGAGGGACTTGGGGTGTTGGGGGCCTGCTGAGTCACAGGGTGGAGCTCTGAGTCAGCACCCCAACCTTGTGTCCTGAGCTGAGGAGGAGACCTGGGCACCAGCTCTGCCTGGGGTGGACCCTTCATTTTGGCTGGTGGCCATGGAAGGGGTAAGCAGCCCAGGAGCTCTTTGGAAATCCCCACCGCCTCTGGGCCTGGCTGCTGTGGGCTGTCCTTAAAGAGGACCTGTCTCTATTCTAAGGAGAGGCAGGACTTGTAAGAAGGCAGCAGATAGGGAGCCGAAGGAACACATTGTAGCAAAAAGATTGTGATGAGTAATCATGTTGCTTGTTCCTTGTGAGTTGGGATGCACCTGGGTCCTTCCAGTTCCTGTAGTCATCTTCCAGAGGGCTGGTTCTCTGTCTGTAGGGAACATCCACGTCCCCTTGTGTGTGTGTGTGTGTGTGTGTGTGGGGGGGGGTTACAACACATTGCAGGGCACCCCCGCAGGTCTGGTGGGCCTGAGAATCTGCATTGCTACCCAATCCCTAGTTGATCCTGATGGTGAGGGAGCCCCACTTTGAGGACCACAGCTCTGTGATAGGGGCCATGCTAAATTTTGTCACAGGAAAGAACTTGATGGGAAAATGTGGCCTGCTGACTGGGGCACTTTGGGAAGGTCCAGTGTCCAGTGATACAGACCCAGACATCCTGTGTGGCCTGTTCCATGTGTCACAGCATGTCCCTCCTCATTGCCTGCCCCTTTCCCTTCTTGGAGTTCCCTGACAGCTCCTAGCACATTTCCACCCCAGGGCCTTTGCACTGGATGTTCCTCTGTAGATTTCCTGGCACAGGCCCCATCTCTGCATTACCGGGTTGATGACCACACCTGACACACGACAGGCTGGTCCTTGTGTTTGTTATTTGGGGACCTGCCGCCTCACCCTGACTCGCAGCTTGTGTACTCCTGCCATGTGAGCCAACTCACTGTACTGCTGTGGGTGCTCTTGTCGGAGATCTCTGTCACCCTTTCATCCTTTGTGCTCTGTGTGGAGAAGCGAGGTGGCCTCCCTTGCCCCGCCCCATCTGGTGGCCAGTGCTGGGTGGGCTCTGTCTGTGAGGGTCTGGATGGCCCAGGCTGTGATCTCCAGGAGCGGTGCACAGCTCGGGTGAGAGGCCTGGGTCCCGGTTTGGGGGAGCCCTCTGTGCAGCGTGGCCTCCTCATGCCCATCATTTCAGGTGTCCATGGCACCGCCTCTGGAGGATGTCCCGTGCTGTGGAATGGGGCCACCTCTGGAGGAACCCCCACACGGTGGGAGGCGGCCACCTCTGTCGGAGCCCAGTCACATCAATTAGCCTGGAATTGGGGGTGGGGCGGGTGCGGGAGTGGCCCCAGGTTGTGGAGCATCTTTGTTTACCCGGGGCCTCAGCCGATCCCTTTCTGCTCTAATCAGCGTGGTCCCAGAGGCTCCTGGGCTCATGAGGTCAGGCAGATAGCGTGAAGGACTGTCCAGACCCCCTCCTCTGGACTCCGCAGAAAGCAGGGTGGTGGCTGCACCCTCTTCGGTTCACAGGGGTCTCACTCCTGAAGCCGGCACGCCCTTCCCCCAAGAGAGCCCCCTGTTTGCTTCATGAGCACAAGTGTCTTATCTCTCAGGGCCTCACAGTCACCGAGGGAGGGCAGGGCCGCAAATGCTCTCCCCACTTTCTAGGTGAGAGGAGGGGGGTCGTAGAGGAGAAGCAGCCACTCGCCTGGGGCCTGTGGCCAGCAGTGCTCCAGGCCATCGGGCCATCGGGCCATCCCAGGCTTGGAGCACAGAGGAGCCTTTGGTGCGCCCCCCGCCCGGACTGCCAGCAAGGCCCCACCGACCCGCGGGTGCCCCTCCCTGGAGGAGAGACCAGCTGGACACCGGGAGTCCTGAGTCATAACCTGCAGGCCCCACCCGGCCCCACCCGGCCCCACACTGAGCAGCACGCCTGTTTCTGACCACCTCTCCCGGAGGGGCACCCTCTGTGACAAGGGCACCTGTAGATGCTCCGGCTGATGACAAAGGAGGAGCCCTTGGCTGCGGAGCCCAGGCTCAGGCCTGGCAGCGCTCTCGGGGGTGCAGTGAGGACCCTGTATGACCTGGTGAGAGCCACCATGCACCGGCTGCCCTTCACGGTCTGAGGGTACAGTTCAGCTGGGAGCCCCTTTTCCTTGGGGCTGGAGGGGGTCCTGCCTGTCCCTGAGGAGTCTTAGTGGCAGGGATGCAGGAGGGCAGTGGCCTGAGGATCAGGCTGAGCCCTGAACAGGGCTGACCCACTTGGAGAGGTGGAGGGCACCAGCTTCCCCCCTCCGTCACGTGGCAGGAGGGCTCCCTGTGCTGGTCGCTGGCCTCAGGGACCCCGTTATGTAGGCTGACTGTGTCACCCACTCAGTGTGACCCTCTGTATAGGCCCCAGCTGTGGCCTGTTCCAAACCACAGCCCGAGTGGAGGTGGGGCCCAGCACACACCAGGGCCCCACATCTATAAACTACTCCCTTCCTGGGCACCCTGCCCTCCGCCTGTTTACCTGCTGTCAGCTGCAGAGATGGCAGGGCTGATAAGAGCCTGGTCCCTCCTGCCCTGGGAGGTGGGGGTCTCTGCCTGGAGATCTCTCCCTGTGGAATTGGGCCCCACCCCTGCCCTGGAATCCGGCTGTGGCAGGGCAGCCCGCGCTGAGCCTTCGGGGGCACGGAGCACAGAACACACTTCTGCTCTCCTGACAATGGGCTGAGGTCATGGTCATCACTGTTTGTGGGGACAATGGCTGGCAGTGGGGAGGGCCCTCGGAGAGGACGGTGGGTCTGATGTGGGAGTGTTTCACAGGGAAGGGGGGCTCCCAACAGTGCTGGGGGGGGTCTGAGCAGCCTCGAGGAGCACCAAGTGCCCTTCCTGGTTCACCTGTGCAGAGGTGCCTGCCACCTGCTACGGGGGGTGGGGGACGACGCCACTTGTGGACACTTGGAGTTGAGCAGCCTGTAAATGGGCAGCGAGCCAGGCTGCCCGTGCCCCCAGGAGTGGCTCTCATCACCACCCCAGCCTCGGCTCCTTAGTGAGGCAGCACTGGTTGAGCACTGGAGCTCAGGTGTCGAGTCCCCCCGGCTCCACCTGCCGCCCCTCTGGGAGCCCTCTCTACACAGCCTCGGCCTGCTCATCTGTGAAATGGGCACAGTAGTATCAGCCAGGGCTTGTGGGGGAGTCTCATAGGTGATGCCTTGCTGGTGGGCTGTTGAGACCCCCCCAAGGCTTGGTTCAATGTGCTCCCCTTTCTTTTTGGGTGTGAGAGAGACACATTGATCGGTTGCCTCCTGCACGTGCCCTGACCGGGACTGGGCATCAAACCTTCAACCCAGGTATGTGTCCTTGACCAGGAATTGAACCCACGACCCTTCAGTGCACAGGCCAACACTCTAACTGCTGAGCCAAACTGGCCAGGGCCCTCTCCCCGTTTGTGGGCTATTGCAAGCACAGCGCCCAACCTCTGGGCCTCTTGACACCTGTCCTGCCAGGTGTTGGCCTCGTGATGTCTACTTAGCTGCTGGGCAGGTGGCCATTCCCTCTTGTCACCCATGTTGTCCCTTGCATGTTGTCCCTGTCACCTGTCTGCAGCTGCCCAACCCCATCCCCCAACCCCTCGAACAGGTGGTTCACCAGCAGCCTGGGGCTGAGGGTGGCTGGGATGTGGCATGAGCGGGAAGACTGGGGGGTACCTGTGGCTGCCTTGTGCCTCTTCTGTGGTTCCTCTGTGGCCCCAGGTCCTGGGCACTCACCACGTCTTCACTGAGCTGCTGCAGGGAGGGGCCCGGCCGTCCTCACCTTGGCCCGCATGGGTCAGGTGAGCCATAAAACCTAGTGTTCCAGACACCGTGCTAGTTTAAACCTGAGCCACGGTGCCCAGGCTTCGTGGCCGAGCTCCAAGTAGGTAACACAATGTCCCTGGGTTGCCAGGGGCCCCTCCCTCTGCCCTGGCTACACCCCCCCCCCCCATGTCAGCTTCTTCGTCCTTGTCCTTGTCCTCTGTTGACTTCAAGCAGACAGACCCCGTTTCTGCCTAAGTCCCCTCTCCTGTGAAACGTGGGGGATTCCTGTGAAGGTGTCTGAGTTTGGAGGGCTCTAAGCTGAGTGCTGTGACCATTTCTCCCCATGCCCACGTCTGCTACGCTCCGAAGAGAGCTGTGCATTAGACACTCCCTCGTTTCTCTCCACTCTCCTTTCCTGGGGAGCTAGGCTGGGCAGGTGGCACGGATGCCACACAGGGCCCCACCCCCATGACTGTCCAGCCTGCTGTGGGAGTGAAGCCCCCAGGGATACCAGTGTGTGTGACCAGTGCTGGAGTTGCCAAGGGGACAGAGAGGGCCCTGCCGCTCACGAGTGTAGACTTGGGTGGGCATGTGTTGCAAAGTGGGTCACAGGAGGAGGGTGATTTGAGGGGCGATGGCTGAAATGCCAGGTGTTTCGGGGAGACTGGCAGGCTTTGCTAGGGCTGTGGACATGGTGGGTGAGGGAGGGTCTGTGCTGGCCAGACCCCCTTAGCTCCCCTTCCTTCCCCCCGTAGTCCGTGTGCTCTTCATAGTCCCAGCATGCCTGGGGCTCACTGCCCAAGCTGATCCCGACCACAGTTCTTGTCCCTAAGGGTGAGGAACCCTTGACTGCCCCTGGGCCCTGTGTCAACCTTGCCAGTTTTTCTCTTCCAGAAAGGTAGGGGTTGATCTAAGTCCTGGGTCCCTTCTTGGTCTGGGCCTGGGTTCAGTTTTTGCACCCTGCTTCGGGGGCATGGCAGATGCCATCAGCTGTGATTCACTGTGGGACCATACGGCCCAGCCGCCTGGCACCTCCAGTGGAGGGCAGGTGACAGCCAGTCACTGCCAGTGCCCCTCTGCCCGTCTGTCTTCCCGCTTCCTTCTCTCCTTGCCCCACTTGCCTGCTGGCAGAAGCTAGCAAGGAAGTGTTTATGGGTTTCTCCTCCAAGCCAAATAAGGCGCTCAGGAGATGCAGCAGGCTTGGGGAGGGCCTGGGACCCGGACCCCCCATCCCTGCTCGGCCTCTGAGGTGCCTGCCTGGTCAGGAGAGCCCGGGTCCAGCCCTGCTCTGCCATGGCCCCCCACAGACGCAGGTGACTCATCCTTCCCAGTCTCTGGCCCCTTCTGTGAAAGGAGAGCCCAGGCGACCCAGCCCCCTTTGGGGGTATTTCCTCCAGTCTGCTCTCCCCCACCTCCATCCGTCCACTTGGCAGTGGCTACAGTAGCAACAGAATGTTGCTTGTTGAGAATGTTCTTGTAGCAACAGGAACCTCACAGGATGACCGAGGAGTCTTCTGCACAGGTGAACACCGACACCAGTTTGGTGTTGCTCTCACAGGGCCTTTTTATCTGTCTACATACACAAAGGCCGCCTGTGCTTTCATCTGAGTCTTGCACAGGGAGGATCGTAGTGTGCAGAGACGGTGACTGTGGCTTGTGGCGTCCGGCAGTGCCTTGGAGATGGGTCCGTGGTGGTTCTCCCACTACACACCAGGTACTGTCGGCGGCAGCCCTGAGGGCTGACGGTCATGATCCCTCCCACTTACCAGCTGAGGACACTGAGGCACAGAGAGGCCCCATCTCCTGTAGAGCTGGGTGGAGCCGCCAGGTCACAGGCTAGCCCTGTTTCACAGATGGGGACATCGAGGCCCAGAGCAAGGCTGTGATGTTTTCTGGTTCCTGGCACCGGCTCTGTGTCCCTGAGCCACCTCCTTAGAGAACCTCCTCCTGACCACTTCGCCTGGGCCATCAGCCCTTCTCTCCCGGACCCAGAGGGCCGACCCAGGCCCCGGGGCCTCACCCCAGCAGGAGCACAGGGGGAAGGGGAGGAGGTGGCTGTGTGACAGGCAGCAGCCCTGAGACTCCTCCCTCTGCCCCCCGAAGGCCCTGGCTGCCTCTGGGAGGGCCTGGTCGCCCCCCTTGCTGAGTAGGAGGGTGGGCAGCCGTGCCCGGTCCTGGTTCCTACACTGGGCCTGCTGGCCGGGTCTCCTGCTAGTCCTGGACCAACCTTCCTTTCCTGTCTGTGTGCCAGTCTGGCAGCCCCTGCACCCTGACCTGGGGATGACCTTTGTCCCAGGGCCTTCTGCCGTTACCCGGGGGGGTAGGGAGGGTCAGCCCCAGTCCCTGGGACTCCCTCAGTTTCCTCATCTGCAAAGGAGAGGTAACAGTAGTGTTCCTCCCAGGTGCGCAGGGATGGTGACAGGGATGCCATGGTGACTGACCCTGTCCAGGCCTCTCCCTGGGGCATTGGCAGCTCCCGCCGTCTCTCCCAGGGCCACTGTCCCACCCTGTGGGTTGCAGGGCAGTGGGGCATCGTGCTCAGGCTGCTGGGCCTGTTTTCCTGATCCTCCCTGCAAATGGTGCTGGAAATGCCTCCCTCGGCATCGCCGTGAAGTGTGAGCAGCCGTGTGAGGTGCCTGCCCGCCAGCGCCATGCCTGCTGTGCTGCGTGGTCCCCCACTTCCTACACGGGAAAACCAGGGTGCAGAGCAGCCTTCCCTAGAGCTCCTGCAGGACTGGGCAGGGAAGATCCAGGTGGATTCCAGGGCCTGGCGGTCTCTTCTCCCCTGAGGCATAGGCCAGACTTTGGGGGACTGTCCCAGGAGCTGCATCTGACCTGAGGGTCCTGGATGCCGGATGTCCCCTTGCGAGCCCTTCTTCCTTCGGGCCCTGGCCATGGTGTCCAGCTCTCTGCATGGTACGTCCCGGCTGAGCGGTCCCTGGTATTTGTGACTTTAGCCCACCCCGCCTTCCCATCTCGGGCTGGCACCAGCTGAGACCAGGGGACCATCGGTCCCCTCTCCAGGCCTCAGTTTCCTTATCTACAGGATAAGGATCCACTGTGCTGGCTGAGGGTCCGGGAGGGGTTAAGCTTGTGCCGGTGGGGGTAAGGGAGCCCTTTCCTGCCCAGCATGGCTTTCTGTCTCCTCCCACCTCTATGCTATTGTTCCTGGCTCAGGAAAAGGCATATTTCCCCCATGAGGTCACCATCCTGGCCACTGGCAGCTCCTGAAGAGGAGGTGGGAGCTGTCTGGGCAGGGCAGACCCTGTCCCCCCTTATCTGATGTCTCTGGTCCCCACCTCTTCCCCAGCTGAGTTCTTTCTCTGTTGGAGCCTGGGGCTGACAGAAACCTCCTCCAGCCTTCCCTGAGTCTTCGCCTGACGTGAAGGCCGAAAGCAATGCCACCTCCTCCAGGCAGCCTGCTCTGGTGTCCTGGGCCTCAGCATGCACAGTCACATTGAAGCCGTGTTCATGGTCCTTAGACCAGCACCCTCAATGGACAGACACAGAGTGTTCTGGAAGCCCCGGATGCGGAGCCAGGATTCTGGACCCGAGGCCCGGCTGCCTCACCCACCAGAGAAGCCCTCCCTCTGAGAACCTGTTTCCTCATCTGAACAATAGGGGAGTTGGAGAGTTGGCCAGGGTTCTGCTATTGAGGCCAGCTTGCCTCTGCTCCCATGCTGGCCCAAGGTTCCTCTCGCTCTGCTGGCTGGCTCTCGGCCTGTCCCCAGTCCCTGATGACGGGGGCGGGCGACAGGATGGGAACCTAAGCCAGCCCCTGCTCGAAGCCTCTCCTCCCCACCCCGGCCTGCTCTGCTGGGGCTGGGAGCCAGCGGCCTAGCTCCCTCGCTCACGTCCCGTAGGCCGGCGTCTGGGCTGTCCAGGCGTCACCCGCCTGTCTAGTGCCAGCTTCCTGTGCTGGGCTGGTGGCAGGAGATGGCTTCGGGGGAGCAGCCAGGGCCGGCCCCTCTCACAGCGTCTCTGGGCGAGCTGGGATGCTCTGGTGGGCAGCAGGGCTCGGGCGGGCTGTGCTCTGAGACATCTCGGGCCTCTAGGGGGGCTGGAGCCCCAGTTTCCTCATCTGTGTGGGTGGAGACGCTCACTTCTTAGCGCATCCGCTGCCTTTTTCTGTCTAACTGCCCTGTGTGTCCCTGGAGCCTTGACCGACTTCCCAGGGGCGGGCCAGCTGTGTGCTGAATGAATGAATGCGTGAAAGAGTGAATGACTGTGGGGCACTGTTACCCCTCCAGGGCAGGATCCCTCCCGGGCGAGGTCAGCAGCCCCTGCACCGGCGATGGGGCTGGCGTGCAGTCTGCTCCAGAGTGCTTCCCACAGGCCCCTCGGACCTGCGCCCTCCGACCCTGCATCTCCCGCTTCCCGCTTCGGCCGACAGAGCTTCTCAGATGCTTTTCTTCCTGCTCGGCCCCGGGGGTGGGGAGAGGATGGGGAGGCCTGGTCACGGCTCCACGGACAGCAGCAGACCGGGCTCGGGCCGGCCTCGGCCTCTCGGGCTCTGGTTTCTGAAATTCTCCACTGATTTCAGGGGCTGTTTTTATTTTGGTAAAATACACGTAATGTTAACATTTACTACCTTAACCCTTTCCACGTGTATGACTTGGTGGCATTAAGGTGCGTCTTCAGTGTCGCACCACCGTCACCGCCGCCCACCCACGGACGTTGTCGTCACGCTCAGTTGAAATTCTGCGTCCACTGGACGCTAACTCCACACCCCCACCCCAGCCTCAGGGTCTCTTACAGCCAGGAGACGAGACCTGTCCTTCCTCCTCAGAACTGTGCCTCTGCCTGCGGGAGCTTCCCTGGTGCCTCCTCCACACGCGATGCCCTGCCGCGGGCTTCTGAGTACCACCCTTGTGCATGTGTACTTGTTCAGTGTGGGGTTCCCCTGGCGGATCAGAACACGCGTGCCCGAGGGCAGGGGCCTGCAGAATAGTCCTCAGGAGGAAGCCCCTCTGACGGACAGGTGGGTGGGCGGGTAGCTGGGTGGATGGAGGATGGCTGGGTGGGTAGGTGGATGGCTGGGTGGATGGAGGATGGCTGGGTGGGTAGGTGGATGGCTGGGTGGATGGAGGATGGCTGGGTGGGTAGGTAGATGGCTGGGTGGACGGGTGGTTAGATGGATATCACCCGGCTGGAGAAGCTTTCACGAGGCTGGTACTGGGTCGGGGGTGGGGGTGGGGGTGGGGGTGGGTGCCACCTCTCTGGGGACAGGGCTGGGGCTGGTGGGGAGAGCCCAGGGGCCCGAGAAATGCAGCTCTGGAACAAAGAGAACTTTAAAAGCCTTTTTCCATAAGTGTGTTCCCTTCTGCCTCTTGGGCCAGATCTGATCGATTTTTTTTTTTTAATGAAAATGTATAATTATTGAAAAACTTTAGATTTAGAGTTGAGCCGATCACTATAGCTAGGGCGTGTAATGGAAGGAGGAGGCATCTTAACTTTCAGGACAGCTCCCCAGGGAGGGGGAGCTCGCTGCAGTGTCCAGAAAGGAAGGCGGGTGACCCGGCGTTTGCCACCCTGGCGCTGACCATGTGATTCTTCTGGGGTGATGGAAGGGGCTTAGTCGGGGGAGGGGGGTGGGAAGGAACTAAAGCCCCGCATCTCAGCCCCGTGCTGGGCACCTGACGTCTGTGATTCGGTTGAAGCCTCCTGGCGACGCTGTGGGCTGGCGGGTGTAACCTGTCGTGCAGGTGCAGAAGCTGGCCTCGCTGTGTGGCCGCAGCTGTCCCCCAACTCTGCAGCTCTGTCGAGGGGGCGCTGGCTCCTCTGACCTCCGTCTCCTCACTCCTCAGATGCCTGAGCTCCTGGTCTGGGCAAGACACTTGGTCCAGGGGCTTTGGTGAAGGTGGAGGTCGAGGAGGCAGGGACCTGAGCCGGGCTGTGCTCCCTTAGAAGACGTCCTGGGGTCTGAATCCTGGCAGGTGGGGGCGAGGCAGAGGTGTGGACAGCCCACCCCCTGGGCATCGCCGGCCACCGTGGGCCCGGGCATAAGGTTGAGTGCTGGCAGCGGGGCTGCGGGGTTTCAGTGGTCTGAGTTCTCCCAGGAGGAGTTGTTTTGTCCCCGCCTCTGGGGTGAGGCCACTGAGGGAGGCCAGCTCTGACCTGTCTCAGCTGCAGGGGCCCCAAGAACCAAACCTCTCTGGCCCAGGAGGGGAAGCCATCACGAGCTGACGATTGGCAGCAAATGGTGCCACCTCTGCAGCAGCATTGCCCTCGGTGTGGTTTAGGTGCCCTTGTCTCTGGAAGACCCCAGGAGGTCACTGATCCGTACAGCTAGAGCAGGGGGGCCCAGAGCACAACCCCAGGGGGCCCCCCATCCTTGGAAGGTGTGGGTGAGGTACAGAGGCCTCTCTCCGGAGTCTGTTATTCTGGTCCTTTCTGTTTTGGGGGAAGACAGCCTGGCCCTGGCTCATTTTTAGCACAGCACACCTGGCCCGTTGCCTCCCCCAGTGGGAAGGAGGGGTCGGGTCCCTCTGCTCAGTCACAGGCGTGTGGGCCATGGGGCTGGGCTGGGGTCGGTCTGGGCCTGCTCACTCTCCGTGCCAGTCGAGGAATGGAGCTGGCAGAGGTGGCTCTAGCCCTGGATGCCTCCCCAGCGGTGCCATGTGCTGCTGGCCCCCTTGGGCAGGTGCAGGGCCTCCCGGGCACCCCAGGAAAGGCTGAGTGGGCCCACGGTTCCTGTGCTGAGACCTGCTCCTAACACGCAGCATCTCCCCATCATCTGATAACCCTGCATTCCTGGGGGGCAAGGGAGGTCCCCCGGCACCCTGCTGTGCTCTCTCAAGATAGCGTCAAACAGGGTGCGACTCGGGAAAGTCCTCGCAGGGTGGAAAGACGTTGAATTAGTAAGAGGAGAGGCAGGGACAAGCTCGTGACAGAGAGACGGGCAGGAGCCAGGCCAAACGGTCCAGGCTGGGCAGTTCACGCGTGGGAGCGTGATGTTCTGGGGGAGGCACGGCCACAGACACTGACCGGCAGCAGGGTGAGTCCCCAGGGCTGTCCACAAGTGAAGGCTCAGCAAGCCGGACCCCAAAAGTCAATTATGCTTTATGTCAATTAAAACATAAAATTTTGAAAAGGAGAAAAAGCAAGTGGGGAAGTGGAGAAGTTCAGTCACCACCTCATCAGAGGACGGTTGACTTTGTGGCATGCGCCTGAGACACACAGACATGTCGAGAGCCGCACGTGTCTGTGGGGACAGTCCCCGAGACGTAACATTGGCGAGCAGACCACGGGAAGGGCTGAGGGGCAGAGCGATGGGAAGGGGCACGCGTGCCTGGGGCACACTGTGACAGTGGACACGCACCGTCACAACGGGGCATGTCGCACATCGTCTGGACAGTGTGATAGCCTGTGAGGACGGGGTGACCCGTGCCCTGTCATTGAACAGGGTGGCTGGTACGTGCGGGCGGTGAGCGACCTCATGGGAATGACGAGCATGGCGTGGGGGGAGCAGCGTTCAGGGGGCGATGTTCTGGGGGCGATGTTCAGGAGGCTGTGTCCGGGGGCAGTACGGGGGTGCAGGGCGGGCCGGCCCCCTGTGCAGCCGTGCTAACCGTGCATCTCCCCTGCAGCCTGCCTGCTGCGCTCTAACGCGCTCTCGCTGGTCTACCTGCTGTTCCTGCTGTTCCTGCCCTGGTTCCCCGGCCCCTCCCGGCACAGCATCCGAGGTAAGGCCAGGGGTCCTGCCTGCAGGGCGCTCGGGCTGGGAGCTCCTTGCCCCTGTGAACCTAGCCCAGAGGCACCCGGGGGAGGGAGGTGTTGGGTACTCAGAAGCCCTGGGCAGCGAAGAACTTTCTCCGTGGTTGGACCGCTGTGGGTAAAGGCCGAATGGTCCCAAGTCTCATTTTCATCACAGACCCCTGCTGACTTCAGAAACTCTGTCCTGACAGCGCATTACAGGGGCACGCTGAAGGGAATGGGGGGTCACTGGGTGGATTCCCTCGACCCTGAGGCTCAGGCCCAGGGCCGTGGGTCGGCCGGTCTTCCCGCCAGCTCCTTCTCCCATCCTCCACCCTGTCCCCAGCACCGTCCATGCATCCTCTCGGTCCAGCGAGGTTCCAGCCGATTCTGCCCCAGGCATAGAGTCGGGCTGCACCCGTGTTCACCCAGCACTCTGTGGGGCCTCGGTTTACCTCCCAACCACCTCGTAGTTGGAGTAGCCTGGCATACCTGATGGGTAGCTCTCGGTCCTGAGCTTCTGGAGGGTGGGCACTGTCTCAGTCCTGTGTTCACCACACAGACAGATGTGGGAAGCCCATCAGGGCGCTGTACCCGTTGGAGGGGCTGGGCAGGGGGGCCCAGGGCACGGACCATCCCAGAGGGGCTGGGGGCAGACGGGCTGTTGCCCCATCTCAGGATCCTGGGTCAGAGGGGGGTGGGTGAGTGCGGCCACCCTGCTCCTTGTCCCTCGCCTCCTCCCTGCATCGTCCAGGCCGGCAGTGGCGGCTCAGGTGTCACCCCATCACCCCGACTCTGCCCCTCCTGTCCCTCTCCCAGAGTTAGGACCCAGGCTCAGCCTGTTTTGGGGTCAGTTGATTGGAAATCTGATTCCTCTGCACTGTGCAGGGAGATGTATTCACGGGGGCCAGGCCCCAGTGTGTGGGTGCCCCGTGAGGAAGCACCCTGCCTGCCATCCGGGCTTGGCGTTCGCGGAGGGCGCTGGGCGAGGAACACAGTTCGTGCAGAAAGGGGGAGGCGCACAGCACCGTGCTGGGAGCTGCTGGGGAAGAAGCCAGACTCCCCCAAGCTCCTCAGCTCTCTGCCCGAGGCTCCCCGCTCGGGCCAGGTGGCCCCCTCCCTGTGCTCCCCAGGGGAGGGTCTGCCGGGCAGGGTCTGCCACCCATTCCGTCCTCTCTGTCTGCGGAGCCAGTTCTGTTTGTTCCCAGGCCCTCGGCTAAAAGCCGCTTGTCCCGTAAATGTTTCAGTAAATATTTATGCCCTTACGTGATTTGGAAGCACTTCGCTCTGCTCTGCAGTGGGGGGGCGCGGGCTCCCACCGGGGCCAAGGCAGGAGCGGTGCGGGGTGGGGAGAGTTGGGACGCAGAGGGAGGCCCCGGGCAGGCTTCCCTCCGGCCTCCGTCTGTCCGCCCTGCTGGCCGTAGAGGCCCCTCGGGGGCGGGAAGAGGGACGTGGGAGTCGTGCCTCGCTCAGCGCCTGGCCGTGGGCCGCGAGTGGCACAGCCCGGGGCCTTGGCACTGGCACCTGGGTGGAGGGCTGATGCTGCCCGGGCTCCACCCCCACGTGGCGTCAGCCTGACCCCAGGGGGGCCGGGGGGCCGCTCCCCGTGCAGGGCGGGGAGGAATCCCGAGGGGTGCCCCTGCTTCCTCAGGGCAGTCCCGGCTCCTTCACTGGTCCCAGGGTCTGCCAGGCAGGGGCTGGGTAGGGGGTGTGGGTCATGTGCCCACGAAGGTCACGGCAGGGCAGAGGTGAAGCAGACGCTTCAGGGAGACCAAAGGGTCACTCCCTGCGACCAGGTTAACATTTAGGGACTCAAGGAGGCCCCTTCCTGCCTTAGGACAAAACCCACTTCATGCTGCCCTGGGCTTTGCCTTAACTCAGGTGCTGTGTGAAGGGCCAAGGGCCTGGCAGGCAGGGCCCTCTGCTCCACACCTCAGAGCAGTGCCCTGAGAATCCCTGACGTCCGTGGGATGATGGGATGGGGGGCCGCTGTGTGCAACTCCCGTCACCCTGCCAAGGTCTCAGCAGAGGAGACGGTGCCCACCCCCAGGTCTCAGCGGAGGAGACGGTGCCCACCCCCAACATAGCCTCATTGTTCAGACTTTGGTTTGCCCCCTGCCCTGTCCCCATCCTGCCCCCTCTCTCCGGACCCTCCTCCATGAGACATGACCTCGGAGCTGGAGGCTGCCCCTTCCCTTGGCTTCTCAGAGCACTTCCTGGAACGTCCATGTGCCACCCTGAGGGATCCCATGTGTACCCCAACCACCCTGCTTGGCCTTTGTATATGTGTGTGTGTGGGGGGGGTGCCTCATCGCAGCTCAGATGCTTAGCGCTGGGGTTGGCACCACATCTGCAAGGGGTCTGGGCTGCCCACAGAGGGCAGTGTGAGCGGGGCCTTCCGGAAGGCAGGTCAGAGGGAACCTGAGGGTGCAGCTGGGGGCGGTCAGTGGGAGTCAGGGCCCTGCCGAGGGCCGGGTCAGGGGATGGTGGGAGTCAGGTCCCTGCCGAGGGCCGGGTCAGGGGACGGTGGGAGTCAGGGCCTTCCTGAGGGTAGAGACATTCTGGAGCCTTTGCAGACTGAGCAGCCACCATCTGCCGATTTTGGGGTGCTCAGACCCAGGGCTCCCTCTGTGGGTCAGACACATGCTCTTTTACAAACCCCTTCTCTGGGAGCAGTCTCCCCCATTCCTGTGCGTTTGGGACCCACAGTCTCCTGGCCCCTCTTCCTGTTTCTCTGGAGCTCCCTGCGGAGCGGAAAGCCCCTGAGTAGGAGCCCCCGCACCTTCAGGATGGGAAGTCCCTGTGCCCACCCCTCCCTTGCCATGGACAGAAGTGGAGGGCACCTGCCTTGCAAGGGCAGAGCCTTGTCCTTCCATGGTGCTCCCTGCCTGTTCGGGCAACTGAGTGACACTAAGGTCCCCAGGGAGAGGACTGGCAACACCTCCCAGCAACCCTAAGGGATGGGCCAATGCCCCCCACTCCCCCAGCTCCCTCTTCTCTCTCCACTGATGGCAGCCGTTCCTCTGGTGCTCAGGGCCAACCCCCGGAGTCTACAGGGACCTGCTTTAACCTCTCTAACGGGCCCGGCTGCACCCCTCTTCCCTCCTGGGCAGATGCAGGAATATCTCACCTGCCTGACCCCCTGCTTACCTCCAGCCACAACTGCCCGCCATCCGTGTGTGAATTCCCAGGCCCAGGGCACTGGCCGCTCCCAGCTCAGTTGGACTTGCGGTGTGTTGAGTGCCAGGCAGGGCCTCCCCTGGACAGGCCAGGCCAGCACCCCCGCTTCCTGGGGGTGAGACCAGCATTAGAGGTGGGGGAGCTGACCAAGTGAGGGGAACAGGGGTTCAGCAGGGCCCAGAGGTAGAGGAATTGGAGACACTACCAGACCCCCAAGGAGGCATCAGGAGCTTAGGGCTAGGAGGGGAAGCTGTTAGAAATGGGCGTTAGGGGTGCCGGCAAGCAGATGGGGGTCTACAGCCAACCCCAAAGAGAAAGCCAGGTTGTAGCACCTGTCTCGGCCTCCGTCTGGCCCCCCAGAGCAGCGGGGCCTCGCTCTCGGACCCTCTGTGCCTCTTCCTGGGCAGGAGGCGCTCAGGCTGCAGAGCCAGGGCTGCGGCCTGTGGGCTGGGACTCGCACAGGGTGCAGGACACTGCAGCCAAGCGAGGAATGAACCGGGGAGGGGAGGGCAAGACGGTGGGGAGTGTGACATCTGATGCCTGCCAGACGAGGTCGGGTGCTGGATAGCGAGGCTGTCAGGGGTCAGCCAGGTGGGTGTCGTGACCCTCTCCTGCTGGGGCTTCTCTCCTGACCTTCAGGCGTGGAGCCCGTGGGTCTTGATAGCCCGTCAGGGTCAGCCTCGGGTCTCATGCTTGGGAGCAGGGTGAGTCCATGGAGGGTGATGGGGTGGGCAGGCACCTTCCCACCACGTCACCAGGATCTGCAGGAGAGGAGCCATGCAGGTGAGCCGGCGGGGGAGGCTGAGCAGTGGGGGGCGGGGGGGGGCTCTGCCTTCTCACCCTGGGGCTCCTGTGGGCTCCTGGCAGGCAGGAGCCCGGCACAGCACCCCACTGGCAGCCCAGCTCCGTCCTCTGGGCCTGGGGCTCTGAGCAGAGGGGCCCAGCCAGGGCCCAGGGCCAGACGCTCCCATTCATTTACCGCTTTTCCTTCCTGCCAGTGGGCTTTCTCTTCCGGCTACACCCTGCTCTCCTTTTCGCTCACCCTGCCTGCTGCACGTCAGAGGCTGTCATTGCGGGGTCAGGATGTCAGGGCTGGGAGGGACCTAGAAACGAGTGAGGCGAAGGAGCTGTCTAGATCCTGCCTGGTGCCCTCTGGGCTGCCCAAAGGAGTCCTGTGCCCTCTCTGAGCCCCGCTTCCCTTGGTAAAACCAGGCAAGACGGAGAATGGATGCTGAAGGGTTGGGCCTTCACCGTGGGCACGCACATGTCACTCCAGAGGTGCCGTCTGCTGGGCCAGCCCTGGGGGAGGGCTGAGTCTCTTCAACCCGTCGTGATTGTGCTGAGTGACCAAAACGGACGTGGGCCCTGAGCTTGCCAGCCCCTGGGCCGGGGGAAAAGCTGGCTGGATGGTGACTGACTGTCCCCATGCTTCGGACATTGGGAGAGGGGCAGCTGCTCCGCATGTAGTCATTAGCAAATCAGCCTGCCAGCAGGGGTGAGGACCTGGGGCGCCTGCCCAAAGGCCAGGGGCTGGAGGAGGAAGCTGCCCACAGCTGGCGTCCCGAGTCCCGGATTCAGAGCTCAGAGTGCGACAGGCAGACCCGAGTGGAGGCCTCCGGTCATGGCCTCTGCAGAGTGGGAGCTGCCCACCCACTCACAGGACAGAGGCGACTCCAGGACTTCCCGAGTCCTCCCCACACAGGCCATGGTGGCCCAGCCCCTCCCTGCAGCCAAGGCCTCCCGGCCTGGTGGGCTGAGCCCCGCTTCCCAGGGCGTAGGGTTCAGCCTTGGTTATGAATGCCACATCCCGCGGGGTGTGAGGCGCAGAGGGCGCCCGTTGAGGGCTGCTCCTGCCTGCGCTCACAGGCTCCTGGGCCTGGCTCTGCCTTGGCTTCTCCCCCCTCAAGGTGGGGGGCCCCCAGGATGACAAAAGGGGGCCCGTGAGGCGCTCAGCACACCTGGCACAGCTGGCAGACACCACTCCCTTTGGCAATGACGTTCCGCGCACACATCGGAAGCATTTAGCTCACTGACACCCCCAGGAAGGGAGGCTCTCCCCACTGTTCCTGGGGAGCCAGGACCCCAGCCCTGTCCCCCTCTACCTCTCAGTTCTGGTGGTGTCAGTCTGCACGGGGGGGGGGGGGTGAAGCTGCTCTGCAGCCACGGCCTATCAGTGCGACACAGATGTTTGCTGGACTCGTGAGCAACCCGAAGGTGTCTCCCTGAGCGCGGGGCCTTGCTGCCCCCCGCGGTCCCTTGCTGCCCCCCGCGGTCCCTTGCTGCCCCCCGCGGTCCCACACTCCCAGGCAGCAAGTGGGCTGGTGGGCTGCGCTCCGCTGATTCCCTGCTTTGTGACTGTGGGCAGGTCAGCTCACCTCTTGTGTCTGTCAGTCGGGATTCATAAGGTACCCAGCCACGGGGAGGTTGTGAGCGGTCGGTGGAAGGGTACAGAGCGCTGCGCGGGATCAGCTGCTGTGGCCCCCCGAGACCCCATGGACATGCTTGGTGTGTGTCCAGAGCTGGGTGACAGGGCCCGGCCTCACCCCTCCTGCTCTGCCCACAGCTCACACTGGCCGCCTCCTCCGAGCCCTGTTGGGCTTCAGCCTCCTCTTCCTGGCAGCCCACCTTACCTTCCAGATATGCCTACACACCGTGCCTGGCCTGGACCAGCTCCTGGGGTCAAACTGTGAGTTACCAAGGGGTGGAGAAGAGGGGCCTGGGGGCAGCAGGCTGGGGCCGAGCTAGCGGCTAGCTGGCGGGTGGAGGGGAGAGAGCGCGGCAGGAACCTCAGATCTCCTCGGGGGGTTGGCTGCCCTGTCTCAACCCAGGCTTTGCCTAATAAGGACCCTCCAAGCGCCTGTCGTGGTTCATGTCCAGCCGAGATGGGCCGAGGCACGTGTCCCAGTAACGGCTGACCGTGGCTGGGCTGAGCACCAGCACCGGGCTAGTCCCAGAACCTGGAGTCCCGCTCTCGGGGCAGCCCTGGTCCCCTCAGGCCCTCTCCCTCTGCCAGCATCCTCTTCCCCTGCCTGCTGGGGCTTGGAGACTCAGCCCACCACCCTGCGCCCTCTCCCCCGCCCCACGGCCAGCTGGCACCCGTCCCTCCAGCTCCGCCGACAGCGACCCCCGGGTCTCAGGCGAGGGAGCCCTGGGCTCCCCATCCTTCCGCCTGGCTGGGGCCTCCCACCTCCGGGTCCTCCGGGCTTCCACCTGGCACCACACTCGGCCGCGTGTCGGGCAGGGTGCCGCCCCGACGTCCATTTCACTCTGTGACGAATGTGCCCCTCCTGCAGTTTAGAAACTGGAGGGAGGTCCGGTACCACGCGGTGCACCGGTTCTGGCTCTGAGGCCCGGCCTTCCCACTCCAGCCCCCAGGGAGCAGCTTCTGCTGACGGGTCCGAGCGCCTGGCCCAGCCTCCCAGCCACTGAGGCCCTGCCAGGCAGAACGGGAGCCTTAGTTTCCCTATCAGTAAAGACGGTGTTTTTGAGCATCCCTGATACCAGCCGCTGGTGTCCTGGAGACCAGGCATCTCGTGACTTGGGGGCTCCAAGGCCTCCTGGTGACAGGAGGGGGTTGTTCCGAGCCCACTGCCCGACCAGCTCCCCTGTGTCTTTCTCCACAGGCAGCCGCTGGGAGAACCTCTCCCAACACATAGGAGTCTCGAGGTAAGACCCCCCCCCTGCCTCCCTCCAGGCCCGAGGGGAGGGTCCACGCCCTCCCTGCTGGCACCTGGCCTCCTGGGCTGACCAGTGGGCTCTCCTGCCCGTCATAGGCTGGACCTGAAGGACATCCCCAATGCCGTGCGGCTGGTGGCCCCCGACTTGGGCATCCTGGTGGTCTCTGCCGTGTGCCTTGGCCTCTGTAAGCGCCTCACTCGGGAAGCCCGGCGGAGCCAGCGCTCCCAGGAGCCGGTGAGCTGTGTGGGCAGGGCGCGTGGGGGGCGTTCTAGAGCTGCCATCTGGACTGATTTTCTTAATCCTCACCAGAGAATTATTTTTCCATTTATCTTCAGATAGAGTGGGAGGGAGGGAGGGAGGGAGGGAGAGAGAGAGAAACATTGATGTGCGAGAGACACATCAACTGGTTGCCTCCCGCACGGCCTGACCAGGTCCGGGGACGAACCGCAACCAAGGTACGTGCCCTTGATCGGAATCGAACCTGCGACCCATTGGTCTGTAGGCTGACACTCTAACCGCTGAGCCAAACCGGCCAGGGCTCTTTTTTCTTTTTGTTTATCCTCACCTGAGGATATTTTTTCATTGATTTTTAGATAGAGTGGGAGGGAAGGAGGTAGGGGGAAAGAGAGAGAGATGTGAGAGACACATCAGCTGCCTCCCACCCGGCCCCACCCGAGGCCAGGGATCGAACCTGCAGTCCAGGTATGTGCTCTTGACCGGGAATCAAACCTGAGAGAGACCCTTTCATCCACCAGCTGACACTCCAACCACTGAGCCAAACCGGCCAGAACGGGGACTACTTTTCTTTTCTAACAAATGTGGACTTTCATCTGTAGGAGTCAGTGTGTGCTAATTATGAAAAGATAGGGTACCAGCGGGGGGAAGATGCTTGTCTCATGGGAGGGGGGCTAGCCATGTGGCAAGGTCCTGGCAGGGCTCTCGCTCGGGGGACACCTGTGGGGAACCCAAACAGTGTCTGTGCCCTTGGAGACCATCCTGGGGGAGATTCTGTGTGGCCACAGGGCAGTAGGGGGTCAGCAGTGCTGGAGGATGGTCTGTCCAGCCATCAGGGAGACCTAGGGACTGACAGATAGATGGACTGACGGACACAGGGATGGATGTTTGAGAAGCACACCCACGGCGGCATCAGTGGTCTTGTAGGCCAGGTAGGGGCAGTGTAGGCTCAGGCCAGCAAGGAGCACTCTGCCCAGAGTTAGTCTTCCCTTGGGCAGGGTGTGAGCAGGGGTCCTTGATGTCCTCCTCAGCACCTTTCTGTCCTGCACAAGGGCTGCGGCCCAGAGCCTGCCTGGGCCCTCCATCCAGTAGGGCCTGGTTTCCAGGGCTGGACAGGATCTGTGGCTATGCTGGGGGCCTGCCCAAGAACCTCCTGGGGGCCACAGGCTTCTCCCATCCCCGAGCCCCAGCATCCCTTTGTCCAGTAGCTAATGCTCATGGAGTCTGAGGACCTTGACTGACAGAAGACCCAGAGAGGGGAGGGGACTTTCCACAGCAGGTCAGGGCAAGTCAGCTTCAGCCCATTTGGTCCCAGCCATCGCGCCCTCTCCCACGGGGCAAAGCTGGCACTGCCAACCTTTCAAAGGGGGAAATAGGGACCTGGAGGTTGAATGGCTTTTTCAGGCCTTTGGGGCAGCAGGGAGCCAGGGCTGGGGCTGCCCTCCTGCCTGCCATTAGGGCCTCCTCCCAGTCGGGTCAGCCCCCTTCTTCTCTACAGGGGCACGTGGGCACCAGCGAGCACATGGGCCAGGGCTGCCTCTGGTTTCCTCATCAGCGGCGCCAAGGCTTCCTGGAACAGCTTTGCCGGGAAGGGGCCGGATTGTTCCAGAAACCTGTGGGTGGGCAGGGGGGTCAGCTCCTCATTTCCATGCTGCTCATCGGGGCTGGCTGGTCTTCCGGGCAACTGGGACAGGTCACCTTGCCCCCGGTGTCCTCAGTGGCATAGAGCCTGTGCTGTCCCGCCAACCCAGGGGCTATGGGTGTCGGCAGACCTCAGAGCAAGGCTGCGGGGGTGCTCTTCACGGGTGCCCCGTTTTAAAGCCTGGAGCTAGGATCAGCTCGTGTGCATGCACGGAGCACACAATCATACCCACGTCCGTACCCTGATGATCACACGCATGTACGTGCATCCGCAGGGCATGAGTGGGCTGTGCTGGCAGGTGAGGAGACATTTCTGCCCCGCTCCCCGATGGCCCGTGGGAGCGGAGTCCGGGCTGGAGCCAGGCCTGGCCAGGGTGGACGCCACAGGCGGCCCCCGAGCAGCTGCCTCTGCTTTTTCCACTCCCAGATACGCTCATGTTTCACGGACCTTCTTAGAAGCTTTCCCAGGTCCTGGGCCAGACCGTGGGTGGGGGTGAGCTCAGGCCTGGCTGTCCGCACGTCCAGCAGCCATCGACCCCTTCCAGGCTAGCGGGGGCCTCCCACGCTATGCATTCCGGGGTCCAGAGGGAACCCTGGTTACGAGTCCGTACGTCAGGGCCCTGGGTTCTGCTCTGATGACCAGGGTCCTAGAGAGCCTGTAGCCTTGTCCTTTCGGGCACAGCCCACCACACACCTCTGGGGCCTCTCAGTGCGAGTTACTGCTTTCCTTTTTCCCGAAAACCCCCACTCCGGCCCTCTCAGGAGCCAAAGTGAGCAGGGCCGGGGGCTTCAGGGAGTCATGCCAGAATCTGTGGGGGCTTGGATGGGGAGATAAAAGAGAGGCCATGGTCAGCCCACATGGGTCAGTCATCGTGTGTTTGGGGGCTGGATGGGCTGCCTCCAGGAAGGCCTCCAGAGCTGCGACGTTGAGTGAGGCAGCAGGAAGGTGGGGAGTGGACCTAGGGAGAGAGGGCTGCTCAGGTCCCCGCTCACCCGGGTTGGTAGCCCCCTTCCTCACTAGTGGCGTGGGTGCCATGCCCTGACCTCCATCCCTCTCTGTGACCTTAGCAGGACGATGATGACAGGGAAGTAGACACCGGCTCCCCAGCGGGGCCGCATGGAGCTCCTGCGCTGGTCCCCAACCGGAGGTCGAGGCTGGCCGCCCGGTTCCGGATCACAGCTCACTGGCTGCTAGTGGCCGCTGCACGGACCCTGGCCATAGTGCTGCTCGCGCTGGCAGGTACCCACTGGGTAGGGCGCGGGGATCCCAGCACGGAATGGCACACCAGGAGGGGTGTTCGCACCCGCCGGGCTCCCTGCTGACCGAGGAGACAGAGGTCACACAGCCTTGCCCAGGCCTGACCCTGCACGCCTGTCTGGTTCTGCAGGCATTGCCCACCCCTCGGCCTTCTCCAGCATCTACTTCCTGTTCTTCTTGGGCATCTGCACCTGGTGGGCCTGCCACTTTCCCATCAGCCCCCTGGGCTTCAGCACTCTCTGCGTCATAGTGGGCTGCTTTGGCGCCGGCCATCTCATCTGCCTCTACTGCTACCAGATGCCCTTCGCCCAGGACATGCTCCCGCCTGCTGGCATCTGGGCCAGGTGAGGGCTCCTTTGAACAGGTCCTGCTCTGTCCCCTCACCCTGGCCGCCCAGCTGGCCCCTCCTCCCCGGCCAGAGGTCAGTGCCATGCCTTTTCTGGGCAGGGTTTTCGGTCTTAAGGACTTCGTGGCCCACACGAACTGCTCCAGCTCCAACACGCTGGTCCTCAACACCAGCCACGACTGGCCCGTGTACGTGAGCCCCGGCATCCTGCTGCTGCTGTACTACACCACGACCTCACTCCTGAAGCTCCGCACGCACCGCCCCCCGGACCAGGTGGGCGCCGGGGCCAGCGCTCCTGTCTTCACCCCTTGGACACCCCTCCCCCCTCGGGCCGAGGCTCTTGGGCGGGGTGGGGAGCTGAGCTCTGCTCTGGTCTCTGCAGACAAAGGGGGCGGCCGGGGACGCTGAGGAGCGGGAGGTGGAACTCACCGAGGTGGACCAGTGGCCCCAGGGCCAGGCCAGGGCTGCAGCCACCAAGGAGGAGGGCATTGCCCAGGTGAGCAGACAGGGCTGAGTGATGGGGCTGAGCCCACCTGCCCATGGGCTTGGCTCACTGGGTGTCGGCTTGCCTCTTCAGCACATGACGCCCACGCCTACGCCCACGAGCCCTGACCCTGAGGCTGACAACTGCATCGTGCACGACCTGAGGAGCCCCAACCGGGTCCAGCAGCGCCCCTGTGAGTACGGTGCACCTAGGGACACCTTCCGGGGCACACGGGTGCTGCCCCCTGGTGTCCATTGGGCTGTCTTGCCACATCGGCCTCTCCAGCTGTGCTCATCTGGAGCCATGCTACTGACCTTAGGGGGTTGGGGGGGACTCCAGGTCTGTCATCCTGTCCCTGCCTACCTCCCAGTTTCTGGAGGACTTGACTGCTTTGCCTTGGGCTGGCCCAGAGGTCCAGGGTGGCTGTCTGTCATCTGGGCAGATGCCGGCTGGGTAGGACTGGACAGTTTTCTGGGTGCTCTTTATCTTCGCCCTAAACCTTGAGTTCCACTGTGTGAACTGCCCCTGCACAAAGCGGGAGCTGGTGCCCTGGGGACTTCGTGCCCACGCGGCTGGAAGGGGTCAGGGCCTGCTTGTCCATCCTGTCCCTTCAGAGCCTTGGAAAGGGCAGCCTGGAGAGGGGCAAGGACGGCGAGAGTCACAAGACAGGTGGGGGCAGTGTCAGATAGGAGCCTGCCTTTCCTGCCCGGGGCCGCCTGCCCCGGCTGCCGCTCCAGCACCCCAGCTGCATTACAGGGCTAAGTCGCGTGTGGGTGCGGGGCTCTGGCTGGTGATGCCAGAGCTTCCCAGGTGACCCCTGCCACCACCCCGTAGTGCACCCCAGGCTAGCTGAGCCAAGAGAGACCTCTCCACTGCATGGCCTGGGCCACCTCATCTTGGACCAGAGCTACGTGTGTGCCCTCATCGCCATGATGGTAAGGAGCAGCGGCCTGCTGGGCCCCGCAGGCTCCTCCCGTGGGCTGTGGGGCGGGGCGGGCATGTTCACAGCCTGACGCTTCCTCACCAGAAACTACTGCAGCTGTGTCCTGCAGGACCTTGAGCCACCCCCGGCCAGCCCACAGCTGCGTGTGTGAGCACGTGTGAACGTGTGGGAGCGCCGGTATGTGTGTGAGCCTGTGTGCGTGTGAACATGTGTGGGCATGTATGTACAATTGGTGAGTGTGTTCATGCATGGATGTATATGTGTGCATGCATGTGAACGTGTGTGTGATCACAAGCGCATATGTGGGGCGGGGTGGGGTGTGTCCAGTGCCACGTGCTCCAGGCCGATGGGGCGTGTTTGCGTTTCTATCTGAACACCTCCCTGGGGGCCCTGCCCCCTCGCCGCCCTGGGGAAGCAGGTGGGGACGGGGCCAGGTGGACGGTGCAGCCACGCCCACCAGCCCCTGCCGCCAGGTGTGGAGCATCACCTACCACAGCTGGCTGACCTTCGTGCTGCTGCTCTGGGCCTGCCTCATCTGGACCGTGCGCAGCCGCCACCAGCTGGCCATGCTCTGCTCGCCCTTCATCCTGCTCTACGGGCTGGCACTGTGCAGCCTGCGCTACGTGTGGGCCATGGACCTGCGTTCTGAGCTGCCCACCACCCTGGGTCCCGTCAGCCTGCGCCAGCTGGGGCTGGAGCACACTCGCTACCCCTGCCTGGACCTCGGTGCCATGGTGAGTGCCCCTCACTCCGGGGCACCTGTCAGCAGGTGCTGATGCCTCAGGTTTCTGCACGAGGACCCGTGACAGTGCCGTTTTGTTTATGGCTGGGTCCCAGTGGGGTGGGCAGGAGGACAGGCCTTGTCTAGTGGTCCCCGGGGGGTCCGTATGGGACAGCCCAGAGAAGTTGCTTGAGTGCATGAGTGATGGATGACCTTGTGTTTTAGGGGGCACTGTCTCCATCTCCGTAACACAGGCTCTGTTAGTGTCACATGCTGCCCCTGGTCTCAGTGGGTCAAAGCTCACTGTGTGAGATGTTTGGGCCCGTGTGCAAGCATGTGTATGCAGAGGTGTGTGCAAACATGTGACCCTCTGCGTACATAGGTGTCGACGTGTGCAGACACGTGTGCCTAGTGTGCAGATCTGTGCACTAGTGTGTGGACTTGGTGTGCAGGTGTGTATGTGGCAGGATGAGCTTGTTCCTGCAGAGGCCCGTCTGGCTGCCCCCCCGCTGAGGGTCTGTCCCCTGCCCACATCTTTGGCTGGGCCCTGACTTTGGAGGGGTGCCAGGCTGCCCAGCCCTCAGCGACACTGCCCCGCCCCATCCCAGTTGCTGTATACCCTGACCTTCTGGCTCCTGCTGCGCCAATTCATCAAGGAGAAGCTGCTGAGGAGGGAGAAGACAGCCTCCGCCCTGAGGGAGGTCACTGTGGCGGACACAGGTGAGCAGGCCGGGCATTTGGGCCAGCCCCCTCTTGCCTGGTCCTGAAGTCACACCCCTGTCCCCTGGCTCGGCCCCCAGAGCCCACGCGGACTCGGACGCTGCTGCGGAGTCTGGGGGAGCTGGTCACTGGCCTCTATGCCAAGTACTGGATCTTCGTGTGCGCCGGCATGTTCATCGTGGTCAGCTTCGCCGGCCGGCTCGTGGTCTACAAGATCGTGTACATGTTCCTCTTCCTGCTCTGCCTCACCCTCTTCCAGGTACGGCGCGGGCGGGGCGGGCCCCTCAGGCAGCCCGGCCCCACGGCAGGGGCCTCACTCCCCTCATCCTGCAGGTCTACTACAGCCTGTGGAGGAAGCTGCTCAAGGTGTTCTGGTGGCTGGTGGTGGCCTACACCATGCTGGTGCTCATCGCCGTCTACACCTTCCAGTTCCAGGACTTCCCCATGTACTGGCGCAACCTGACCGGCTTCACCGACGAGCAGTGAGTCGTGGGCGGGTGGACAGGCCGGCGAGGTCCGGGCCTGGGCCCTCATCTCCTCAGGCCCAAGGCTCTGCTGCAGGCTTCCCAGGGGCCGTGCTCACGGTGTTCCCTCCACAGGCTGGGGGACCTGGGTTTGGAGCAGTTCAGCGTGTCCGAGCTGTTCTCCAGCATCCTCATCCCTGGCTTCTTCCTGCTCGCCTGCATCCTGCAGCTGCACTACTTCCACCAGCCCTTCATGCAGCTCACCGACCTGGAGCACATCCCCCGGCCGGGCACCCGCCGCCCACGCTGGGCTCACAGGTGTGCCCGCCCCTCCTCTGAGGGGTGTGGACTCTGGTCTTGGCTGGTGTGGGTGGGGGGCAGGGGAGTTTGCAGAAGGGCCTTGTCTAGGAGGGAAAAGGAGGCTGGAGGGGTTCAGATGGGGCACCCAGAAAGGCTTTGGCCATCACCTTCAAATGCAAGGGGCCTCAGTAGGGGATGTTTCCTCTGGCCCGGGGGGTCTCCGTGGTGGAATGTCAGCTGGGCCGCGTGCTCTGACCTAGCGGCCGCAGCACAAATAACACAGGTCACCCAGTGGAGGCAGGAGGGGTGCAGGCAGGGTCTTCTGTTAGCCCCAGGAGGGCATGGGCCCTGGTAGGAAGTGACACATTCGGGCCCTGTCCTAGGCAGGAAGCAGTGAGCGGGACCCCATTGTTGCAGCAGCAGGAGGAGGAGGCAGCCCCCGGGGACCAGAGGTTGGGCACTGCTGGCCCCCAGCAGGCCACGCAGGTCCCAGAAGGTAAGTCAGGGGCAGAGTACAGCCCCTGAGAGGGGAGCGGAGGGCACCAAGGAGCAGGACCACCAGGTCCCCTGTGAGCCTCAGAGCCTTGTCTACACAGGACAGAATAGCCCCAGGCCGAGTGTCTGTTTCCTTCTCACCACCTGCTCCCCTCCCCCACAGTCGCAGCCAACAAATGGGGCCTGGTGGCTGAGCGGCTGCTGGACCTGTGCGCCAGCTTCTCGGACGTCCTCACCCGTGTGCAGGTGTTCGTGCGGCGCCTGCTGGAGCTGCACATCATCAAGCTGGTGGCCCTGTACACCGTCTGGGTGGCCCTGAAGGAGGTGAGTGGGCCACCACCTTCCTCGTCTGCAGTGGGTCACTCAGGGCACCTCCTTGGCCTCCCGGGATCTCGGGGCCCACAGAAGAGGGAGCTGCCCCACCTGCCCTGGCTCAGCCCACCTGCCCTGGCTCAGCTCACCTGCCCTACTCAGCCCCACCTGCCTGGCTCAGCCCACCTGCCCTGGCTCAGCCCACCTGCCCTGGCTCAGCCCACCTACCCTGGCTCAGCCCACCTGCCCTACTCAGCCCCACCTGGCTGGCTTAGTCCCACCTGCCCTGGCTCAGCCCACCTGCCTGGCTCTCACAGGTGTCTGTGATGAACCTCCTGCTGGTCGTGCTCTGGGCCTTTGCCCTGCCCTACCCCCGCTTCCGGCCCATGGCCTCTTGTCTGTCCACCGTGTGGACCTGCATCATCATCGTGTGCAAGATGCTGTACCAGCTCAAGGTCGTCAGCCCCCACAAATACTCCAGCAACTGCACGGAGGTACGGCCGCCGAGCGTGGTGCCCGGAGCCCTGTGAGCCTTCCTCGGGTCCCTCCCTGCAGGGGCCCTTCTTTAGCTCAGGGCCTGAGGGACTGATGCCGAGGGCCGTCCTCAGGGCCAGGGGCTTCCTAGAGGAGGTGTCCTTCAACCTGGGCTACGGAGGACCCACTCCTCGTGCCAAGGTGTCTGGGCTGGAGAAGGAGCCTGCCTCGGCTAACTCCCTGATGAAATAC